>NW_027611697.1:0-1200000 GCF_964261635.1 Lissotriton helveticus | reverse complement strand
CCTGCAGCTCCCGTTAAAGGGACATGCAATTATTGTAAACAACCAGGTCATTTTATAAATGAGTGTGCAGTTCTGAAACACAACATAGCAACTGGTAAGACTAAAGAAAGACCACGTCCGCCTAGACAAGAACAAGTTTCACAGACTTCCCAGACACCACAGAATGCACAACAGACAGTTCCAGCACCGCAGCCTATTGCTGCAACACAGCATGTTACACAGCAGATGTACCAGTATGCCCAGACAGAGTATCCAGAGTATCAACCGTATTCATGAAACAGCCTAGAGAGGGAGGTAGGCTTGCCTCTCATCGAGATACCTGTAGATCAAGAGGGTCCCTATGTACATAGTCAAGTATTGGGGAAAGACAGAAAGTTTTTGATTGATACAGGGGCAAGTAGGACTACTATCAGTCATGACGAGGTTCCAGGGGCTCCGCTCTCAGGCTCTAGAAATGTTTCCCTTGGATTTTCAGGAAAGCCTATTGTTAACGAGATTTCAAAGCCAGTTACTCTAGAAGTTGGTCCATTGTCCCGAACTACTGATTTGTTACTTACGAAGTCATGTCCAGAAAATTTGTTAGGCATTAAAACATTAAAAGAATTAGGTGCAGTTATTTGCTGCTCTCCAGAAGGAATACGATTGTTTTTAAGAGACTTTAAAGGTCATTATGTATTACGTGATTTTGATCCAAGATTGTCCAATGTTCCACAGCATTTATGGGCGCAAGGTCCAACTGATGTAGGTTTTATGCGAATCACACCCCATCGTGTGACCCTCAAGCAAGGTATAGTCTTGCCACGGATCAGACAGTACAGATTGCCACCTGAGGCTGTAGCAGCCTTATCCAAAATTATTGACGAGCTCATTGCTCAAGGAGTAGTCGTAGAAACTGACTCCAATGTATGTAATTATCCTATCATTCCAGTCATGAAACGTACTGATCCAAATGCACCTCCAGTATATCGATTAGTGATTGACCTTCGAGAACTTAATAAATGTATCATACCCCAGTATCCAGTAGTCCCAGATATTTCATCTCTATTGACAGCTATTGATTCTGAAGCTACATTTTTTACTGTTATAGACCTCAAGAATGCATTTTTCAGTGTCCCGATTCATCCAGACAGCCAGTACCTTTTCGGTTTTTGTTTAAATGGAAGGAGCTATAAATTCACACGAGCTCCTCAAGGTTTCACAGAAAGCCCTAGTATTTACAGTCAAGCACTTAAAAGACAACTAGACAATATTCACATGCCAACTGACACTGCCCTGCTCCAGTATGTAGATGATCTACTGATCACAGCCCGTTCTGAACGTGACTGCGAGCGAGCGTCACTTACAGTTCTGTATTTCCTAGCCGAGATGGGGCACAAGGTGTCCCCTTCGAAGCTTCAATTCTGTGTCCAGCAAGTGATCTACTTAGGCCACTTACTGTCCAAGTGGGGTAGGCAGTTGACACCAGACCGTATCCAGTTAATAGCGAGTCTTCCACAGCCCAAGACACAGAAGGAGGTACGTGCTTTTATTGGCCTCACTTCTTATTGCAGACAATGGATTCCTCAGTATGCATTTCTAGCAAAGCCACTGATACAGTTAACGACACAGGAGGCAGCCATATCGACTGTCCTCCCTTGGACATCTGAACATACACTTAGTTTTAATGAGTTAAAGAAAGCTTTATGCCAAGCACCTGTTCTAGCTACACCGAACTACAGTAAGCCTTTTACACTTTTTGTCACAGAACGTGATGGTACTGCATTATCTGTTCTCACACAAGATCAAGCCGGACAGTACAAGCCTTGTGCTTTTTTTTCGAGCACATTAGATCCAGTAGCCCAGACTTTGCCTGCGTGCCTCAAGTCAGTTGCAGCCACAGCTCTAGCAATCAGACAAAGTGATTCCATAGTATTAGGACACTCCCTGACAGTACAAGTTCCACACTCCGTGGAAGTTCTTTTAAACCGAACACAGACTCAGCACTTGACCATTGCACGTTTAACAGGTTATGAACTGACACTGTTCCAGCCACACATAGAAATCAGACGCTGCAACGTTCTAAATCCTGCTACTCTGTTACCGTCAGTTACTTAAAATCCTGCCACACATGACTGTGTGGAAGTCATTAACACTATGACTAAGCCAAGACAAGACCTGACAGACATTGCATTACCTGATCCCGACCTGACACTTTATGTGGATGGTTCATGTATGAGAACGAGTACAGGAGAACTAGTAGCCGCGTATGCAGTGACTACTGACACTGAAGTTATTGAAACACACCGTATTGACACACTGTCTGCTCAAGCAGCAGAGCTAGTTGCTCTGACCCAAGCCTGCATACGTGCCAAGAACCTGAAAGTAAACATATATACAGATTCACGTTACGCATTCGGAGTTGTACACGACTTCGGAGTGCTCTGGCAGGAGAGAGGTTTCATGACTTCTCATGGAACCAAGATTCAGCATGGTCTCCTCATTCAAGCTCTGTTAGATGCAATACATTTACCGACAGCTATCGCTATCATGAAGTGCAAGGCACATACGAAAGTTACTGACATCATTTCCCAAGGTAATGATCTAGCAGACCGAACAGCCAAGCTTACAGCTCAGACACCAGACATTCCAGTTAACAAGACACAGACATCCACTCCAGAACAGATTACTTGTATGACAGTTAAGGACCCTACACAAGATGTCATAGACATACAGTTACATGCTACTCCTGAAGAAATCAAGAAATGGTCCGAACAAGGAGGGGTCCAGACAGATCAGGGATGGTTGATGAAGGGAAAAGCCACATGGTTTCTCCCCGACTCTATGGTTCAAGTCATTATCAATACCGCACATAGTCCAGCACACCTAGGAGAAAAAGCCATGTTAGACAGTATTCAGAACCTTTGGTTTAACAAGCACTTACGAGCTGCAGCCAAGCAGAAAGTCCGTACTTGTATGATATGTTGTCAATTCAATCCAGGTAAAAGTGTCCCGGTGGAACAAGGTGGATTCCAACCTCCTGACCACCCTTTCGAAGTCCTCCAGATGGATTATATTCAGATGGAGCGATGTCGAGGTTTCAAGTATGTCCTTGTAGTTGTATGCGCTTTGTCCAGGTGGACAGAAGCATATCCAGTTCCAGATTACACAGCAGCGACCACTGCCAAGCAGTTGGTTCGTGAATTCTTCCCCCGTTATGGACTCCCTAGGGTTGTGTATTCTGATAACGGCCAGCCATTCTCATCCGAGTTAATGAAACATGTTTCCCTCTTGTTAGGGTACCAGTGGAAGTTCCATTGTGTGCGCCATCCTGAAGCAGCCGGTCTCGTAGAGAGACATAATCAGACCCTGAAAATCCGTATTGCCAAGACATGTAAAGAGAAAGGTGTAGACTGGCTAGTTGCCCTGCCAGTTGCTTTATTCTTTATGCGAATGGTCGCACACTCCAGATCAGGTCTGTCCCCTTATGAGGTCGTATTCGGCCGCCCCCCAAACATGTGGGGTACACCTAGACCCCGCAGTATTACAGATGTTTCCAGTAATATGTTGACAGATTACCTAGCTTCCTTGATGTCTGCCCTACACTCTTGTCGTTCACAGGTTGCCGCTACATTCCCAGACAATACTGAAGTGAAACCGCATGAGGTCATTCCAGGCGACCTCGTCCTTGTAAGGAATTTTGATCGTTCAAGTCCGCTGGAGCCTCGTTGGAAGGAGCCACGACTTGTCCTTCTGACCACCCGTACGGCCGTGAAGTTGGAGGGCCGCAAGGGTTGGGTCCATCTGTCCCATATCAAGAAGTTCCATGGAGTCCGGAAAAAGACATTTTTAAAGGACATTTCTAAAGACTGTCTGAAAGACTGCCTGAAACCAGACATTGATCTGAATCCTGAACTGAAAGTTCCTCTGTTAGAGAAAACTCCGCAACAGGAGTATAAGTTAAAGCTCCGGTCTAGTAAAATAAGTCAGCCAGTTTAATTGTCTAAGTCCCTCTCGGGTGAAACGGTTAGACAGGTATCTGACATGTATGAGATAGACCCCCATAGTGAGAGAGTTAGTCAAAACTCTATCCGATGTATCGTTTTTCTAAGTTTTCTATTGTTTCTAAGTTTGATGGTTACCTGCACAAGTTATGCATTGCATTTATGTTTTCCAATTTCTCATGTAAATAAGTTTTCTAATGCTACAGTAGAGCACACATTTAGTGATCTGCCTCCTCACGAGTTATCCTATCGTCTTGCTATGAGAAATAACACATTTGTAAGAATGTTGCACTATTCACACCAGACCAGCAATGCTACTAATTGTTGGGTGTGTGGTCGACTCCCCCCTTTCCAGACACCGAAGGGAGTTCTGCCACTCTTTCCTTATCCGTTTTCACATAATGGTTCGTGTGGAGCATGGTCCATGTTAACGTCATCTTCAAATGATGTGTCCCTTCTGAATAGAACATGTTTTCCAGACAAGCAAGGTCTCCCCCATAGAACAGGGTTAGATCTAGAAAATGAAGTTTACAATTTAGGTAATTATTCTTCGAATTTTATGGTCCTGAATGTTCAGTCTGATACTACTCCAGACTTACCTGCTATTTCAGTACTACCAGTCAAAGGCGAATTATGTGTCCGAAAGAATGGTTCCGCACATGTAGGACATAGTGATTGTACTACTACTGTCGAGTATAGTGACAGTGGGAAATCTATTTTGAAAGCTTCACGTCATTCTTATTTTGTTTGTGGTCAGACCGCATATGTTCGTCTGCCCCTCGATTGGGATGGAACATGTTATATTTCCTTCCTACTGCCACCAGTTTTTCTAGCCCCATCTGATTATCACAGAAACACACATCTAGTACACGTCAGAAATAGACGGGAGATTGAGTCCCCAATTGTCGATCAAACTGAAACTGCTCTAGAACAGTATACAGATTTCAATAGAGGTTTCTTTTTCTTTATAGGACCTGTCCAGAATAGTAAGTCAATCCGTAGGTTAACCAGAACCCTTGAAGCAGTAGTGAATGAGACTACTTCTGCTCTAGGTAACTTAACCGAAGAGCAATCTGCTATGAGATTTGTCGTGCTCCAAAATCGTCTCGTTCTTGACGTCATACTGGCCGATAGAGGAGGAGCATGTAGAGTCATCGGATCTAGTTGCTGCATTTTCACTCCTAATAACGCGCCGTCTGTTTATTCAGCTATAACCAGACTTCATAAAAGTGCCCATCAGTTACACCAGAATCCAGGCTCCTGGACATGGTCCGGTTGGCTCTGGAGTATCATATCTGCCTGGGGATGGAAAGTATTGTCATTCCTAGGTATTGCAGTAATGATCATATTCAGTTGCTGCCTCTGTATACAATGTGGCCCTGCGATTTGCGGCATTTGTGCTACCTCTTGTATTCCTAGTCCTAAGTCCCGTTCCAGGACAATTCGAGACGAGCAAATGATGCTGTATGAAATGATAGATGGTATCATGAATATAGATGTTTCCTGATGGAAACGTAGGGCACAAGGAGGGAATGTGGAAAAGTAAATTTTGCCATGTTGTATGTGCCTACGTGTTCCCTATGTTATGTTATATGTGCATGATCGATATGCATGTATTTCCCTATGATCGATTAAAGACGCAATTATAGTTGTGTCCATCTCTAGTATGCCAGTTTCCAGTTTTCGTGAATACAACGAATATCGGGCCTATGTAAAGCTACGTTGCCACGTTTTACAGTGTGCACGTTAATTCATTGAATTATCCCCGTTTCTAGGCCTCAAAAGGGCCCGGACTTAGATTCAGCTCCTGTTTTCTGAACCCTCTCCAAGGAGCGATACAGCCCCCACCTGTATCCCTGACTCTTAGCTTACTTTCATGCCTCGCAGTGCCCGGCTCGGCCTGGCTCTGCCTCCCAGTCTGCCAAGAATATGTTATGTTTCTAGTTATCAGTCCAGCCCTCCTTCTCTGCATTCCTAAGCTACTGAATCGCATCAATAGTTTCCGTCATGGTCTAGCCTTTATGTCTCCATGTAAGAGAAATACTGTATTAATATTTATAGAATATTCCCCGCACACGCACTACATGTAGAATTATGCATGCACCAGTCTTAATGTCTGTTAGCCTTTACTCTGATAACTTTTGGATTCTATCAACATGTACTCTAAACACCAGATACTAGATATGCCTGGGTACATGTCGCTCTGACACTCCAGACTTTAGTCTCCTCTTCTAGCGCAGAAGTCATAGCCCCCCAGTTCTCCCTGGTAACACGTCATTGTCAGTTTGCGCGCACCACTAGGTTAGAGGTCCCAGCTGCTCAGGTAGCCCCCTCCATGTTTCCGCCCCGTTTATGACATATTCTGTTACGTTTACATCACATGTCTGTGTATACGCCCTGTACACGCCTTCTTGTTACCTCATTTTGCCCTTATCTTTCGCGACTGCTACAAACTCCGCCTACTGCTACGCCTACTGTATTGAATGCAATGTATTTTGTTTAACTATATATACTAATGTTCTGTTATTAAAAGTTATGCGCATCATTCCCAGATCCTGCCCCCGGCAGCTGTCGGGCCCTGCCATCCCATTCCCATGCAGGCTGTCCTGTTCCTGTCCTTTTATGCCTGATTAAAGCCTGTACACTCTAGCTACCTCGAATCTTGACTCTTATTTATTGAGCTATCTGTTTGTATGAGTATCCCGAAAAATAGAACCGGTAATTAATTATTTATTTACCACACCTTTAACAATAAACACCATAAAAAGGCAACGATTAGAACAGGCAGATACAAGGTGCCAGCATTCAAACATAAAAAAACACAAATCATTACTTCTAATTAATAGTTTTTTATCATCGTCATTTTGTTGTACATTATACATCATAAGTAACAAAAATGCTTCTCACACTTCTTTATCATAACATTTCAGCATACTGCAGACTTCTGCACAACACAGCTTAAAAACAAACACAAACTCAATATCTCTGCCTTAACACTTATTAGTTCCCAAAGGCAAGACCTATTGGCTATGCCAATGCTTGTTTTGTTTATTTCAGCAGGATTACTTTTTGTCACTATTAAATTAGCTTCACACATTCCCTTTATTGCTGGATTTTGAGACCCTTCACCAGGGCTCAAGTCCTAAAAAAAGAAGTGGGGGGACTCATCCGAAAAAGAGGTGCTACAGAGTATGTGACTACGGGCCAGCGATGCAGTAACACTGGCAGTAAAAACTGCTTGCAGTTTGATACCAGTGTTGATTTATATCATCTTGTTTACATACTAATAGGTTAGTTCACAAAATGCTAATTTGGAGTAGGTCCCAATCCTGCCTACCTCATTAATATTTATGAGATTAGTTTCACATTGTGACGCACTCTGACTGGCCACAATCATGGGGCTGGTGGCCTGTGCAAGATTCTTCCTACTTGCTGAAATAAAGCTTGAATTCCGCGGACAGGAGATGTGCACGTGTACGGACAGGAGATGTGCACTCTGTACGCATGCACATCTCCTGTTCCCTCCCCCTGTCGGCTCCACGGAGCCAGCTTGTTCATTTTTGCAATTGTGCAACAATCTTGCTGTAGCATGGACTGAAACAAAAAAATATGTTTGCTCCATTTCATTATTACACAAAAAGCAAAACGATGCTAATGTATTTCACAAGCCAAGTGGAGTTTGCTACCACCAGCAGTAACTGTTCCAGCACGAAGTGTTCTGCACACCACAGACTTTCAGAAATGGGGGCCTAAGTTTTTAAAGGGAAGACTTCTTTACAAAACACGCACAGGTCAAACCTTCAAAGGGACAATACGATGAAGGGAATGATATTATTAATTCCAGTTTCTTGCCTTTGCTTAGACTGCATTCCAGGTCATTGTTTTTCACACACTATGCCATTCCAGACAGAGACCACACATATGCAAATCAGTCTTGCCAAACACATGTTAGAGGCTAGAATGTTTGACAAAATAATATGTTCAATGAACCTGTCCAGAAGCGACTAAAGCAGAGAGAATATCTAAGATTTTATTTGGGGGCATTGGTGATTAAACTGGTCAGCAGATGTAACTGATCACCGGAAGTCAAGGATGTAAAAATATATTAATATATTTTTTGGGATTTTAGACATCTTGCCAACGGATATAATGGAATTCAATCCAAACTTTTGTAAAATATGTTCCTGTGTTGCATGGTCTAAGTCTTCCTCAAAAGCAAACATACAAGTTTATACTTTGCGAAGTCTAACGTCATTAAACCTGCAAGCTTTAATGACATAAGGAAAGATGGAAGCTTCCTCTTCAGGCAGAGAGACTGTGAAACACAGGGACAGTACTGCACACGTGGGATTTCGGATAAGGGGTAGGGAAAGGGTTGCATGATACTCCCTCCATCAGAACTCCTCACCTGATTGAATAAGACATTATTTGTGAACGAGTCAATTAACGCAATCAATTGTAATATTTTATAAACTTGCACTGTGTATGTATAATTTGCTTTTGAATGTCTGTGGTTGAAGTCTTAGAAAAAAACAGTGTTCAAGTTTGTCACTTTATCAGCTGAGGGCACAGCTACGCAGTCCCCGTCTTTTGTGATATAGACATATTAATACAAAATAATAAGGAACGCGTAATGTTTCACACAGTCGTGTTGTGTTTTAGTCTTAGCGATCCTCGCTCAAAAGGGTATGTGGTAATCTGGATGAGAAGGCTGACTTCAAAGAAGTTGTTTTATTATTCAAAGATTCTCCTGGCAAGTACTGTTCTCGAAGATCTTAAAATTGGTCTGGCCAAAGGTTTCAGCTCACTTGACTCCACGAGAAGGCAAGTACTTGGGGTCTCATTTATAAGGCTATGCCTCACTTTTACGCCACCGATGCGTCACTTTTTGTGACGCACCAGTGGCATAAAAAATGCGCCTTGTTGAGTCATATTTACAAAGAGACGCATCTAGGTAGAATCGTCTCTTTGTAAACCCCTGCGCCACATTATACCTGCGCCAGGTATATGTATGCAAGGGTGGTGTATTGACGCAAGGAAGGGTCGTAAAAGTGACGCAGTGAAATTATGAGATTTCACTGCGTCACTTTTAGGACACCGTTGCGTCAAATTCTTGAGCCTGCCTCACAGCAGGCGTAAGACTGACGCAGGCCCTTTCACATGGGGTTTGCCCCATGTGAAAGGACGCATTGCTGGAGTTGCGTCACTTTTGTGACACACTCTAGCAATGCTTCACTTTTGCGCTTACAGATACGTCAGAAATACTGACGTATCTGTAACTCCTTGCGACATGATGCATCATACATTAAATATGACGCATCAGGAATGTCGCAAGGAGTGCGCACTGAAAAGTGACGCATCGCTGCTTTCACGCAGCGTTGCGTCATTTCTCATAAATGAGGCCCCTGCAATGGAACTCAGAATGTACGCAAGACAACAGCAGTATTTCATAGACCCTAAACCTTATCTGCAGATGAACGGGACCCCTCACTGAGTGGTACTGTTCATCTGCAGATAAGGTTTAGGGTCTATGCAACATCCATTGGGCTCACGGGGCTTCAGCCCCCCCCGTCGTGTCTGTCAGCCCGGGCAGAGACAGCTTCGGGGGCTGGTGACCATCTCGTTGCAGCCGCACCCGAGGACTTAACAGGTCTTTAAAAGACCATTTACTTGTAAATGAGGCTTTTGTTGTGTTTTCGCCCCTTCTTTCAGTCACTCTGTCTATGGTTGGAAGAATTAGCCCCCCCCCTGAAATGTAGCTCTAGTTGCCTGCCTGCCGCTCAGTATCAAGAATATAATTAGGGCTCCTGGTTTATGGTTTTGATATTTTTTAAAGGTAGTAAAAACGAGGTTTGACCAATCCGAGAAAAAAAAGGTGTTTTTTTCCCTGGGCCTGAGGTTCCGTGACAATTTTAAGTGATGTTTTCGACTCACACGAATATGGTCGAGTCTGGTATCTAAGAACCGTAAATGACGAGTTTAGTAAGTGTGCGCAGTTTCGCTGTGCTAACTCAAACCGTTCGTTTGTTATGTGGGTTTTTCATCTGTACCCACGGGTTCCATTTTAGATACGGCATCCATTTTGTCTCTTGCCCTCAAGTAGCCAGCGAACGGACGATGTCCGCTTCGCGACCCTGGGACTCTCAGGATATTCTTAGAAGACACATGTTCTTTGTGAATGTCTTTACGATGAGAGGGATGATACTGTAAGGCAGATGGCCCCGCTCGAGGCTCATCTTGCCGTCCGGTTTATTGTCTCAGCCGTGCATCTCATTAGGCACGTCCCTTTGATGCCTGTAGCTCGTGTTTCCCGATACCTCCCCTTTTACACCCTTTCCGATTCTCCCACTGTCTCCATTTCCCTCTGCACCTGTCTTAGTTCCTATTTCGATCTGTTTTACTGCCGATTGGAATTCACTAATGTTGGGAAGATGGGTTTTTACAGTTGGGAACCGCCAAATGTTTCCGCACTTATGTTCCGGACCTTATGTGCATCAAAGTAACCAAAGCGACCCCTCTGAGGGATAATTATGGGAACCGGGTTGTAAACTTTGTGTATCATGATGTCCTATGGGTAAAATCTGTATAAAAGGAGCGATCCACAGAACCAATTTGAAGCAGTCTCCCCAAGTTGCACGTGTTGTACTTGTCGTGACTTCTGTGTTCCCTGCAGTAATAAACCTTGAATCTTTGACGCCGGAGGAAGTGTCCCGTGTCTCTGTAGTTTGTGCGCCGAAACAGGTATCCCATGAAGGTTATAGGTGTTGTTCCCTGGCACCGCTGGTACTGTTAAAAGTCCAGTCCTTCAGTTGGCGCCCAACGTGGGGTGACTTCAGCGGTACCGGTTCGGTCCAAAGCCTGATGATCGTGAGGAACTTCGTGTGAAATCTCCGAGGGAAGGTGCACCCCGCTTCATCGATCCTGTTGTCGAAATAAGTGGCCCGAAGTTTTTCCCTGCGAAGATTCCCGCCTCCTGACGGCTGCGACGGACCGATGCCCTGACTGTCGACCTGTCTTCGACGCCCGGCGTAGACCTTTGTACAAGCGAGACGATAGACGGGCCTTCCTGGTGACGCCATTGAAGTCTTGAGTTAAGTATTTGTGGGTCGCTCCCAGTCCTTAGTGATTGTTCTAGCTTTTTGAAAGCTTTGGTGTTAGCCTTTAAGGCTTTGTTGTAATAGCTCATTGAGCTTTGTAATAGCCTCCTCAGGCTTTGTGGTACTTTGTAATAGCCTCCTCAGGCTTTGTGGTAATAGCTCTCCGAGCTTTGTAATAGCCTTACGGCTTTGTTGTATTGCATGGTTCCATTGCATTTGTGGTTCTTAGTATTGGTTCTTAGTATTATTTGACAGTTGCAATTGCCAAAAACCGAGGGTTTTGACTTACACGAGGTTTTAATTACTTCGGTAATCCTTGAAGTTTGATACTAGGTTAGTGTGCACGATGCCTAGCCATAGTGGTTTGTTTCGTATTTTCAAATGTTGCGCAATGGATTCCCGGATGGAGGAGTCATGTCCGATACCTCCAGTTGGAACTCCGCTACATGATCTTTATAGTCGACATGGTGTGGGTCCTATAATCTATAATGATTATTGGATCCGCTACACAAAGAAAGACGGTGACCTTAGATGGCCACCACACGGAACTTTTGAACTTTCGATTTTAGATAATCTTGAGGCTAAATTATTTTTAAAGAAAGCTAGGCCAGCTATGTTTGATTCCTTTCGGATATGGCGTAAAGAGGCCAAACAGAAAGAAATCAAACAACTTAAAAAGGATAAAAAGCAGGAATTTATTCCAATAATGCAAGCTGTAGAAGAATGTAGACAAGACAAAGAAGAAAAAGACCTGGAAATAGCTACTAGATTACATCATATGAGAATAGATAAATGTTACCCAGCTTTACCGAATAAATCAGATAAAAAAGAAGAAGAGATGAGGGAGGATTCCTTGTTATCATATTTGATGAAATCACCACCTCCTTATGTACAGGGTGCTACTGCTCCTGTAGCTCCTCCTATAGCTCCTCCTGTTGTTCCTCTTGTTGCTCCAGCGGCTGCGGGCCAGCCCGCTGTTAACCCTACGTTTGTTCCACCACCTGTCCTCGTTCCTACTGTTCCTGTACCTGTACCTTCTCAGACTGTTGTTTCTGCTACTCCGACTACCTTGTCTGTTCCTACTATGCCTTCTTTTACCTCTAATGTTGTTGCTCCTGTTTTTCTTTCCCCATCTGTTCGTAAGCGTGTTCCTAATTCTGTTGCTACCCTTTATTCACCTCTTTCTGGTCCGTTATTTCCGTCGGATTCATCTGATACTCCTCAGAGACGGAGTCAGATCCCTAGTGGTAGGGAGAAAGAGACGTTAGTAACCATGGCACGTAGGTGGATAAGACATCCTGCCAATTACACTCCACGTATAGTCTTTGAGACGTTTTCTCAGTTTAATGAGCCTACGCAGAGATTCGTATTTGAGGAGATGTGTAACTTTTTGAGAGAAGAATGGTACAATGATGAAGTAGAGAATGTACCGTCCGACATAATTGAACTTCAGAGTCTCTTTTCGAACGGTATGATTGTAGGAGACGATGTACGACGTGCCGTGAGACGCTTATTAGCATTCAGACCCACAGCACATTCTCGAGTGTCATTAGATGATACCACTGAGAACTGGAAAGCGGTTCCTGGTCAGTATCCCATGAGAGAGGTTCCGCCACTTTGGGTGCCTGGTGATCCGCAAGCTAACCCTCCGGTTTTACCGCATTTTCGAAGAGTGTGGATACATCTTCCATGGAAACGATCGGAAGTTTTACAAGTAAAGCAATCCTTGCCCGATCCGCGTAAAAATCCGGCTGGTTATTATAAAGAGTTATCACAACTGGTGGAAGCTTCTATTATGAATATTGCCGACATCGATATGTTGTTTGGCAATGTTGTACCACAACCAGTTTGGGCTAAAATTCGTCAAGCCAATCACGCAGCTGAATTAGGGGGTGATTGGGCTGCACTATTAGCGGCTGATGCATTACAAGATGGTGGGGTTAAGCCTGACCAATTAATTTTGGACTTGCCGCAGAGAATCATTACGCTCATGAAAACTCTCATGCCAGCGATGAAGGTGAACTGGGATAAGTTATCAGCTTGTAAACAAAAGAAAGACGAGAGTGTCTCAGATTTCTTTACGAGGTTTGAGGAAGCGTTTATCGACCACAGCGGCCAGGACATGGGCGCTGAGGGAGGTCAGCGGTTATTCGTTGACAAATTTGTGTCAAATTTGTTGCCTGAGCTATGCAACAAATTAAAGAATTCAGAAAGTGCGTGGGCAGTTTCAACCCCTGCGCAAATATTAGCAACGGCCCAGTATTATGAAAATAGGGAAAAGGAAGAAAGTGATCGTGTAGAAAAGAAAACTAAGGAGCTCAAAACGAAGGTTTTGTTGCAGCAAGCATATCCTCCACGATCGAATCAAAATGATTCACAACAACAGTATCGACCCCGAGCACAGACTGATAGGATGCAGCAGCGTTCTGACAACTTTGATAATAGATCTACACTAGGATATAATCAGTGCGCATATTGTAGGAAAGAAGGACACCTAAAATACGAGTGTCTTGCTTTAAAAGACCGTTTAAATGGTGTGTCAGCTCGAGGAAATCGTGGTGGTGGTCCGCAACAGGCACCACGTGGTAGAGGTCGTGGTTCATCCCACAATCAGAATGACCGCTATCAAAATCAATCAGATGCAAATAATTATTTCGACCAGAGAAATGCGGGATCAGTCCGATCTGCACAGTATAATGTTGATGATTATTATGTGGACCACGAGACTGTTGTAAACGACCATTACTAGGACAGCCTACGACAAAGAGAGGGAGTAGTGTCAGTTCCGGTCGATCAGAGTGGGCCTTACGTTGCAGTGGCTACATCGGGTGTAGTTGAGCCTTTTCTGTTAGACACTGGTGCGACGAAAAGTTCCATCATGCATTCAAAACTCCCTGGCGCACCTTTGTCTGGCTTAACGAATGTTTCCGTTGGATTCTCTGGCGCCCCTGTTAGTAACCCGGTCTCTAACCCTTTGCCTCTTATGATTGGACCACGTAAGCTAACGGCTCCACTGATTCTATCTACAGGTTGTGGTGAAAATCTTTTGGGCCTGGATTTGTTGAAACGATTATATGCAACATTGTATTGTTCCCCCGAAGGAGTGGAACTTACATTGGGAAGGAAAGTGATCTCTCCCATGTATTTATCGGTTGATAAATTCCCACCGGAATTGAGTTCCCTCCCTGCGTCCTTATGGGCCACAGGTCCCAATGACGTGGGCCTGCTAGACATTCCACCCTATGTGATTCAATTGAAACAAAATGCGCGATTACCACGTTTACCTCAATATCGTATTTCTATCGAAGGCGAGCGGGCACTGTTAGAAATCGTTCATGATCTCATTGGAAAAGGTGTTGTTGAAGAAACTCGTGGAAACATGTGTAATAGTCCTGTATTGCCAATTTTGAAACGAACCGATCCAACTAAACCTCCTGTGTATCGTTTTGTTATAGATTTGAGAGAGGTAAACAAAATAGTGGTTCCGCAATTTCCTGTGGTTCCCGACATTACAGCTTTACTAACAATGATTCCAGCATCTGCCTCCTGGTTCACAGTGATCGATCTAAAGAATGCTTTCTTTAGCATTCCGATTGCAGAGGAAAGCAGAGACCTGTTCGGATTCTCATTAGGAGGTCGCAGTTTTAGGCTAAAACGCGCTCCACAGGGTTACTGTGAGAGTCCATCAATCTACAGCCAAGCACTTAAAGGTCAGCTTGATGCCTTTGTATTGCCTAAAGGTGCAGCTTTGATTCAATACGTTGACGATCTTTTGGTGGCAGCTGATACAGAAGCTATTTGCAAAACGGCTACAGTATCATTATTGCACTATCTACATGACTTGCACCACAAGGTATCACCTTCAAAGCTACAGTATTGTTGCCAAGAAGTTACCTATTTAGGTCACTTATTGTCAAGAGAAGGGAGAAGGTTGACCCCAGAGAGAATTGCGGCGATTTCCCGAATGACTGTGCCAAAAACCCAAAGAGATGTTCGCGCCTTTTTAGGTATTACGTCCTACTGCAGACAATGGATTCCAAATTTTTCATTGTTGGCGAAACCATTGATAGCCCTTACGTGCAAAGATGTTTCATCCCCAGTACCTTGGTCTGAGGAATGTCAGAAAAGTTTTTCTGAATTGCGTGATGCGTTGTGTTCGGCTCCTGTGTTGGGTACCCCTGACTACAGTAAGCCGTTTACATTATACGTTCACGAGAGGGACGGTTGCGCGTTGAGTGTCTTGACACAATCTTTTGGTGATAAGCAACGCCCATGTGCCTACTTTTCTTCGACTTTAGACCCAGTAGCAAGAGCCTTGCCAAGTTGCTTAAGGGCAACAGCGGCAGCTGCGGCGTCCATTCGACAGTCCGCAGGTCTAGTTATGGATAATATGCTCACGGTAATGGTCCCGCATGCAGTCGACACTCTATTGAACCGAACGAAAACTCAACATCTGACGAGCGCAAGATTGTCTGGGTATGAGTTGACGTTGCTGGCCAGTCATATACGGATAAAACGGTGTAATGTGTTGAATCCAGCAACATTGCTGCCGATCGACACAGAATCAAGCAGTGAAGCAGTACATGACTGCTATCTCAGAACTGAAAAGGAAACCAAGGGTCGCATTGACCTAAAAGATACTCCATTGACAAATCCCGATGGTACTTTGTATGTGGATGGTTCTTGTTTCAAGTTGCCGAATGGTGATGTGACGACTGCGTATGCTGTAGTTACATTGAGAACGATTGTGGAAAGTGCAAGATTAAATCAAAATTTGGCTCAGGCTGCTGAGCTTGTTGCTTTGACGAGAGCGTGTGTGTTGTCTAAAGATAAACGGGTGAATGTGTTTACAGATAGCCAATATGCGTTTGGTGTGGCACATAGTTTTGGACGACTGTGGAGAGAGAGAGGATTTCTTACATCACATGGTACGAAGATTCAGCATGGCCAGCTTGTGAATGATCTTTTGGATGCACTTACGCTGCCTAAGCAAGTGGCGATTGTTAAATGTAGTGCGCATCGTAAGGTGACAGATGATGTTGGTCGTGGTAATGCGTTTGCGGATGAGACTGCTAAAGAGACTGCTTGGAACACTAGTACTCGAATGTATGTGACGAGTTCGGTTAGGTGGCCTGCAGAATCAAGTATGTGTGAAAACACTATCGAGAGTGTGAAAGCAATTCAGAATGAGGCCACCGAAACTGAAAAGACGAAGTGGAAAGAAAGTACGGGAAAGTTGGATGCAAATGGTTGTTGGATTGACTTGTCGGAACAGAAAAGATGGATGTTGCCTGATGCGTATGTGCTGGCTATTGTGACTATGGCACACGGGTTAGCACATATTAGCGCGAAAGGTATCTGTAAATTGCTGTTTCCTGTGTGGAAGAATGATGGTATTACGAAATGTGCTGAACGCTTGGTTAAGAATTGTATGGTGTGTTTGATGCACAATCCTGGTAAGGGCACTCCCACTCCACCTGGTCATTTTGCCCCTCCTGCGTACCCTTTCGAAGTTATTCAGTTAGACTTCATCCATATGGAACGATGCAATAACCTGAAATATGTTTTAGTTGTTGTTTGCGCATTCTCCCGATGGATTGAGGCCTACCCCCTTAAGGACAATACGGCCTTATCCACGGCAAAAATTTTACTCAAGGAATATTTTTCCCGTTACGGAATGCCTAGAATTGTGTGGTCAGACAATGGAAGTGAGTTTGTTGGGAGCGTGATGAAGAGCGTGTGTCGCGGATTAGGGATTGTACAGAAATTCCATAGTGCCAACCATCCTCAGTCAGCTGGTTTGGTTGAAGGGTACAATGGCACCCTTAAACTAAAGCTAGCAAAGATTCAGGCTACGACAGGTCTTTCGTGGCCTGACGCTTTACCCTTAGCATTACTGTCAACAAGGGCAACTGTACACTCCCGAGTAGGGCTCAGTCCCTATGAAATAGTGTTCGGTCGTCCTGCCAATGTTTGGGGGGTCCCTAGACCAGGTGTTTTTTGTGATCTTGAGTATCCAATGTTGATTGATTATCTTCATGACTTGACTGCTAAACTGAGGTTAATTCACCAACAGGTTCACGAAGCATTGCCAACACAGACGGAGGGTCCAGGCCACCAACTCCAGCCCGGAGATTGGGTGGTGACGCGCAACTTCTCACGCAAGAACAATTTGGACCCTAGATTCACTGGACCCTACCAAGTCCTCCTTGCCACGAGAACTGCAGTTCGTCTTGAGGGAAAGAAAAATTGGGTGCATGCCACCCATACCAAGAAAGTCCCCATTCCGTTGCCAGCAGACTCGTGGGTAAGGAAAGGCATTGCATCAACTGAAACCGAAGGATTGCCGGCATTTGTACCTTTCAGTGACGCACAACCTGTCGGAGAATCCTCAGTGCAGCAAAAAGGCATTATTGAACATTTGTCATCAGAAAACTCAAGACCAGAACATTCAGCTGATCAACAGGGCGTTGTCCCTTCAACGGATCTTTTGTTTAACGAACAGACACGTCCTGGGAAAACCCGATATTTTTTAAGATCCAGCACTAAAGACTAATAAAAAACCCCGTTCTGTCCTTTGACAAGTACATTATCCCGTTTTCCATGATCAGTTTGAACAATCATACCATTGTAATTATTTTGTATATATTCATTGAGCTTCGTTCCTTACACTTTTTGTTTCCACAGCTAAGAGACATTTGTTTTTTATACATATATATATATATTTGTGAAATAAAGGCCGTAGGGCCGCGCGTGTACTTCCTCCTGGTTAGTAGGTCTTGACGCTAGGTTAAAGACCGTCGATTCCTGGGAACTCCTAGGAATTGACTATTGCTACACAGAACGAAGTGCGTCAAGAAACGTTGCGGACGGTCATAGGGAATGGCATTCTCGAAGTTGATGGACTTGGAAAGAGCTCAAGCAAGAAGATTCAAGCTGCAGCAACTTAGTCGTACCAAATGTTTCATATTCCAAATATTCGTACTGTTTATGACTATTTCTGCATTTTTGGTTGGTGGAGTGTATTACACAATGACTTACTTCTTGCCTTCTACTATACCTACTCCTACCCCTGACCTTAAACTCATCTCCACTGACTCTCCTCATTCTTTTCACATCCTACCCGAACACGAGCAGGCTAGACGTGCAGAATTCCGCAATAATTCCTTTATTCAGCTCCTTCATCAGCATCAGTTAGTGGTTAACACTACTAATTGTTGGGTGTGTGGGTTGATGCCGCATACTACGGACAAGGGAATTCCATATCTGGTGTTACCGTATAGCTCCCAAGGGTCTGCTCGAGCATTTCAAACAATGTTTCGAAGCGCACTGGGTTTCCACCCCATTCGAGAACCACGTTCCCCCTACTCTGGTCCTACTTCGTACCAAAAATCTTTATCGATAGCAATAGAGGATTTAGATAGCGATATCTATGATCCTTCGCTTATCCCTGAAGAAGAAGTACAAGCCTATAGGATTTTAAGTAGAGGCGAATATAGTGTGTTCACTAATGAAAAACAGCTTAAAGATTCACCTCCGATATGGGTTGTGCCCCACATTGGTAATTTTTGTCTAATAGGTCGTGGCCGTAGATCGAAAGCCCGACTTGGAGAGAGTGCTTGCACTGAAAATTACATTCTGCCAATGGTCTCCTCCCCTGTGTTCCTGGCTGCCAAGGGTACCTACTTTATTTGTCATGATCGTGCATATGCATGGTTGCCCTCTGACTTTATAGGCGCATGCTTTATTGCCAACTTGTTGCCTCCGACATTCACTGTAGATGCAGATTATCACAAGACTAGAGTTGTAAGAGGCGTAATTAGCGAAGAGGATACTGCCGGTCAAGAGGCAGGAGACTTTTTCAAGGGTTTCCTCCCGTTTTGGGGACCTATGGTTAATAGTAGAAACCTGAGACAATTGACTCGAGTGGTAGAATCGACAGCTAATATTACTGCCAGTGCCCTTGGTAATATCACCACAGAACTTCAGGCGGATAGACTTATGACGTTACAAAACCGTATGGTTTTAGATGTGATCTTGGCAGATCGAGGTGGGGTCTGTAAGGTGATCCATTCGGCCTGCTGTATTTTCATTCCTGATAACGCTCCGACTGTCTATCAAGCCATCTCGAAGTTGCATAAGATTTCCGAATCCATACACGTGGATGTAGGGGATTGGACGCTACTTGGATGGTTTTGGGGCCTGATGTCGACTTGGGGTTGGAAAATTCTGATGATCATTGGAGTCGTTGTGGTGTTCCTGTTCACGTGTTGCCTTTGTGTACAGTGTGGTCCTGCCTTATGTGGCCTCTGTGCTACAACGTGTATAAGACAGCCACCTGTTACCAAGGGGACTCGTTTGGACAGAGCTATGCTACAACAACATCTCGAGGGTCTGATGAATATCGAATATGATTCCGACTAGTGCTTGCCTACATGAGGGCAAAAGGAGCGTCTGAGGTTCCGTGACAATTTTAAGTGATGTTTTCGACTCACACGAATATGGTCGAGTCTGGTATCTAAGAACCGTAAATGACGAGTTTAGTAAGTGTGCGCAGTTTCGCTGTGCTAACTCAAACCGTTCGTTTGTTATGTGGGTTTTTCATCTGTACCCACGGGTTCCATTTTAGATACGGCATCCATTTTGTCTCTTGCCCTCAAGTAGCCAGCGAACGGACGATGTCCGCTTCGCGACCCTGGGACTCTCAGGATATTCTTAGAAGACACATGTTCTTTGTGAATGTCTTTACGATGAGAGGGATGATACTGTAAGGCAGATGGCCCCGCTCGAGGCTCATCTTGCCGTCCGGTTTATTGTCTCAGCCGTGCATCTCATTAGGCACGTCCCTTTGATGCCTGTAGCTCGTGTTTCCCGATACCTCCCCTTTTACACCCTTTCCGATTCTCCCACTGTCTCCATTTCCCTCTGCACCTGTCTTAGTTCCTATTTCGATCTGTTTTACTGCCGATTGGAATTCACTAATGTTGGGAAGATGGGTTTTTACAGTTGGGAACCGCCAAATGTTTCCGCACTTATGTTCCGGACCTTATGTGCATCAAAGTAACCAAAGCGACCCCTCTGAGGGATAATTATGGGAACCGGGTTGTAAACTTTGTGTATCATGATGTCCTATGGGTAAAATCTGTATAAAAGGAGCGATCCACAGAACCAATTTGAAGCAGTCTCCCCAAGTTGCACGTGTTGTACTTGTCGTGACTTCTGTGTTCCCTGCAGTAATAAACCTTGAATCTTTGACGCCGGAGGAAGTGTCCCGTGTCTCTGTAGTTTGTGCGCCGAAACAGGTATCCCATGAAGGTTATAGGTGTTGTTCCCTGGCACCGCTGATACTGTTAAAAGTCCAGTCCTTCAGGCCCCTCCCCCAAACGAAAACACATTGACCTGAAGCCTAAGTGTATTCTGAGTCATAAAAAGTTTATTAGATGAAAAAATATTGTACGGGCACTTTTTTGCACAAAAAGTCACTTTTTGGCACTTTTTTGAGAGAAATAAAATAGTTCGCAGATTTTTTTTAAATCGACCGAATTAAAAAAAAAAATGCTCTTGTTGGATGGCTTTGGACATAAGGCCGCAGTCCAGGGATGACTTCTGGCCTCCTGGGATGACTTTTTGAAGTTTTGGGGTTTAAGGGGGCATAGTCACTTCTTCCATCCAGGCTACGTTGCTCAAAATCGGGTACGATGTCAGGTTCTTCCCTTGGCTGGAAGCTGAAAAAAAAACTTCAGATAATAGCAAAGGTAGATAGATCAAATGAAAGCATCAGATCTGAGCTTTCTAACAAGTATATTTAGGTCATGGGTACTCACGAAGTGACTGTGATATCCATTCTGAGCTATTTGTTAAATTAGCAAATCTTGTCAAAAAAACTTTTTGGGACGATTTTTGCTAATTTTCGGTATCAACCCTCATGGCTGTTTTCGGGTCCCTGTAGCCACCAGGACCCCATAATATATCTCAGATGATATAACAAGAGTGGCTAGGGCTCATTTCCAGCCTCCAGGTACATGTCTGACTCCTATTTGTGACATTTCGAGGTGTTTGGGGTCAAACTCATTTTTTCCATTATAGGCCATATAGCTCAGAGTCACATCACATTGAGCTCAGAGTCACATCAAATGTCTAGTTCTGGACCTAAGGACCCCTTAGTATACCTCAGATGACATACCAGGAGTGTCTAAGACCCATTTCTGGCATCCAGGGATGACTTTTTGAAGTTTTGGGGTTTAAGGGGGCAAAGACACTTCTTCCATCCAGCCTAAGGTGCTCAAAATCGGGTACAATGTCAGGTTTTTCCCATGGCTGGAAGCTGAAAAAAAAACTTCAGATAATAGCAAAGGTAGATAGATCAAATGAAAGCATCAGATCTGAGCTTTCTAACAAGTATATTTAGGTCCTGGGTACTCACAAAGTGACTGTGATATCCATTCTGAGCTATTTGGAAAATTAGCAAATCTTGTCAAAAAAACTTTTTTTGACGATTTTTGCTAATTTTCGGTATCAACCCTCATGACTGTTTTCAGGTCCCTGTAGCCACCAGGACCCCATAATATATCTCAGATTATATAACAAGAGTGGCTAGGGCTCATTTCCAGCCTCCAGGTACATGTCTGACTCCTATTTGTGACATTTTGAGGTGTTTGGTGTCAAATTCATTTTTTTCCATTATAGCTCCTAGATATCAGAGTCACATCAGATTTCTAGTTCTGGACCCAAGAAGACCATAGTATACCTCAGATGACATACCAAGAGTGTCTAAGACCCATTTCTGGCCTCCAGGGGTGACTTTTTGAAGTTTTTGGGTTTAAGGGGGCAAAGTGACTTTTTCCACCCAGCCCAATGTTCTCAAAATCGGGTACGATATCAGGTGTTTCCCTTGGTTGGTAGCGGAAAAAAAACTTTATATAATATCAAAGTTATATATATCACATGAAAGCATCAGAGCTGACCTTTCTAACAAGTGTATTCATATCTTGCGCACTCAAACAGTGTCTCTGATATCCATTCTGAGCTATTTGGAAAATTAGCAAATCTTGTCAAAAAAAATTTTGGGACGATTTTTGCTAATTTTCAGTATCAACCCACCTGACTGTTTTTGGGTCCCTGTGGCCACCAGGACCCTATATTATATCTCAGGTGATATAGCAAGAGTGTCTAGGGCTCATTTCCAGCCTCCAGGTACATGTCTGAGTCCTATTTCAGACATTTTGAGGTGTTTGGTGTCAAATTCATTTTTTCCATTATAGGCCCTAGATATCAGAGTCACATCACATTTCTAGTTCTGGACCCAAGAACACCATAGTATACCTCAGATGACATACCAAGAGTGTCTAAGACCCGTTTCTGGCCTCCAGGGGTGACTTTTTGAAGTTTTTGGGTTTAAGGGGGCAAAGTCACTTTTTCCACCCGAGGTCGTGGAACTCGGAGCTGGGTAAAAGTTTAGCTTGAGTGCCCTCCCCATGGAGGTCAAAAATGTTATTGCATCAAAATCATTTAAAAACTATATAGGTGTAATTGTAGTGCCCTGAATGCTATATGGCTGCATTTGCACCGTTCTAGGTATTTACAAAATGAATTTCTAACACTTTTGAAGTCTCTATGAAGTGAAAAATGACTAAGTCCAAAAACTTCACTGGTGCATCAAAGTGGTCAAAAAAGGTCAACATTGGGTTAAAATTAACAAAACATAGTACTGCAGTGGTCCAATAGCAGGCTAAAGACATAATGAATGACACAGAATGAACAGTTTTACTAAACACTTTGAAAATTCGATTTTCAATTTCAGGGGGACAAGGTCATGGAACTCCGAGCTGGGTAAAAGTTCAGCTTAAGGGCCCTCCCCATGGAGGTCAAAAATGTTATTACATCAAAATCTTTTAAAAACTATATAGGTGTAATTGCAGTCTCCTGAATGCTATGTAACTGCATTTGCACTGTTCTGTGTGCCTCCAAAATGAATTTCTAACACTTTTGAAGTCCCCATGAAGTGAAAAATGACGAAGTACAAAGACATCATTGGTGCATGAAAGTGTTTAAAAACGGTCACAAATGCATAAAAATGAAAAAAACAAAGTGCTACACTGGCCCAATAGCAAGCTAAACACACAATGAATGACCCAGAATGAATATATTTACAAATTACTTGGAAAATGCTATTTTAAATTTCAGGGGGACGAGGTCACAGAAGTCATGGAACTCCGAGCGGGGTAAAAGTTCAAACTTTCCACCCCTCATGGAGGTCAAAATGTTTAATTCATCAAAATCATTTAAAAACTATATAGGTGTGATTGGAGTGTCCTGATTGCTATATAGGTGCATTTGCACTGTCCTGTGTGCCTCCAAAGTGACTTTTTAACACTTTTGAAACCTCCATGAAGCAAAAAGTGACTAAGTCCAAAGACCATTTGGAGCATCAAAGTGTTCAAAAACGGTCAAAAATGCATAAAAACGAAAAAAAAAACAAGTGCTACAGTGGCCCAATAGCATGCTAAACACACAATGAATGACACAGAATGAATAGTTGTACACATTACTTTGAAAATGCAATTTTAAATTTCAGGGGGACAAGGTCACGAAAGTCATGGAACTCCGAGCGGGGTAAAAGTTCAACCTTTCCCCCCTTATGGAGGTCAAAATTTTAATACATCAAAATCATTTAAAAACTATATAGGTGTGATGGCAGTGTCTTGGATACATCCCACATGAATTTTAAACACATTAGGAGCATCTCTGATCAAAATAACCATAAAAATCCCAAAGCTGCATCAGTGCTTCAAAGTGCTCCAAAACGGTCAAAAATGGACGAAAATGAAAAATATTCTCCATATCTGAGTTTTTATAACATTCCTTAGATAATGTATATCTTGAATTAGTTTTAAATCCTTTTATTAAAAAGTTTCTTTTCTATGCTGCACTGGTGCAACGCCTCAAGTCTGAGAAGCTGCACCAGTGCAGCCGAAGCAGCACTGGTGCAGCCGAAGCAGACCTTTGACCAATCCGAGAAAAAAAGGTGTTTTTTTCCCTGGGCCCCTCCCCCAAACGAAAACACATTGACCTGAAGCCTAAGTGTATTCTGAGTCATAAAAAGTTTATTAGATGAAAAAATATTGTACGGGCACTTTTTTGCACAAAAAGTCACTTTTTGGCACTTTTTTGAGAGAAATAAAATAGTTCGCAGATTTTTTTAAAATCGACCGAATAAAAAAAAAATGCTCTTGTTGGATGGCTTTGGACATAAGGCCGCATAAACAAAAGGAATTTTTCAAATATCTGTTTTTCTCACTTTTTTATTGCTGTTTGAAATTTCTGACTTCACTTTTTGCATCATTGGTGATGCATGTGTTTAACATTGAGCTTGGGAAAATTGAAAAAAAATAGACTTTGGGGATTGTTTACTAGGGCAAGTGATACATCAAATTAAGACTCAAATTAAACTGAACCTCAAGCTGAAAAAAAAAACAAAATAGCATTTACGATCACTTTTTTATAAGCGACTTTAACAATTGTTTTTTTAGCTGTATTAAAAAACAAGGTAACGCCGTAAATTTTAGAAAAGAGATTTTTTCAAAGTAAAACATAGGTGTGACCTGCCTTCACATTAGGCTTCATAAACAAAAGAAAAAACATCTCTATGTGTTATATTCACTTTTTAATAACACATTTTCGTTTTAGGCACAAGCAAAAAGCAGCATTGGTGATGCATGTGTTTTTCAATGGGGTTTTTTAAAGTCTACCAAAATACGGTTTACCAATACATTTTCATTATTTTCTCTTTGGTATCTCATTATGCACATGTTAATAAACAGGTTCATGCATTATTAGCTAAATAGCATAAAAACACACTGAATTATTAACAATAATCTTTGAGATTTGGGTGACCAGATGGCCGGAAATCGAAAATCGCCTCGTATGGATTCAACTTCCATTTCGTGCACTTTCTATGTGGGCCACATGCATAAGAATTGGTACAATAATGCATACGAATCTTAGCTAGAATCTGCAATTGTAATTAAGTCTTTAACTTATATGCTTCAAGAATTATAGGGCACATTCTGCTATGTATAATATCCTATCCATTTCAATGGGACGACCAGATGGCCGCAAATTGAAAATCGCGTCGTATGGATTCATATTGCGTTGTATGTACCTTACGTGTAAGCCACATGCATTTAAAATGACACAATGTAGTAGGGTATGCTATAGAATGTGTTGCAGTTGGAAATCAAGCTCTATCTAGTATGGATCATGACTGATGACACAATATACGTGACTCATTTTGCAAAAAATGGAGGCAAATTTTATAAAACATGCGTTTAATCACTGAATGATTCTCACCACTTCTAAGCATGGCACAGGCATGACAATGACCACAGGGCAGTGGCATGATGGTAACTGTATGCTGCACTCAGAATTATGGATCCAGATTGTATGGTTTTAGAATTATGGGCCACAACGTAAGGCATATTTTTTCACACATGTGACGTTATTGAAAAACATCATACATTCAACTTCACATTTTGTAGCCAAAAGCATAAAGTGTTCTTCAACACACATGAAAGTGAAAAATAAAAACTTTTCCTGAAGATTACACTTGATTTGTACCTTGTCCCTATAAGCCACAAATATGAGAGTTACCACTATAAAGTGTAGATGTCTTAGCTACATACTGTGATTGAAATTAGGTCAGTACCTCATATGGTTCAAGATTTATAGTGCACCACATACTATGTAATATATCCTATCCATTTCAATGGGTGACCAGATGGCCGCAAATTAAAAATCGCCTCGTATGGATTCAAATTGCTTTGTATGCACCTTGTGTGTGAGCCACATGCA
Organism: Lissotriton helveticus; assembly: GCF_964261635.1. Classification (NCBI taxonomy): domain Eukaryota; kingdom Metazoa; phylum Chordata; class Amphibia; order Caudata; family Salamandridae; genus Lissotriton; species Lissotriton helveticus. The sequence continues at coordinate 1,174,073 of NW_027611697.1, read as the reverse complement.
TATAAAATGGCACACTGTAGTAGGCTATGTTATAGAATGTGTTGCAGTTGGAAATCAAGCTCTATCTAATATGGATCTTGACTGATGACATAACATACGTGACACATTTTGCAAAAGCTGGAGGAATTTTTAAAAAAATATGTGTTTAATCGCTGAAAGATTCACACCACTTTGAAGCTTTCCACATGCATGAAAATGAACACAGGACAGTGGCATCATGTTAGCTTAATGCTGCACTTCCAATTATGGATCCAGATTGTATGGTTTTAGAAGTATGGGACAAAATGTAAGGCATACTTTTTCGTACATGCGACGGTATTGAAAAACGTCATACATTCAACCTCAAATTTTGACAACTTTACAATACGCCACACACATAATAATTCACATGGGTAAGATGCACATCACTAGGAACAAAGTGCTGTTTAAATTATGTCTCTATAATGTACAGACTATGAATTATAGCCAAAAGTATAAAGTGTTCTACAACACACATGAAAGTGAAAAATAAAAACTTACCTGAAGGTTACACTTGATTTGTACCTTGTCCCTATAAGCCACAACCATGAGAGTTACCACTATGAATTGTAAATGTCTTAGCTACATACTGCAATTGAAATTAAGTCAGTACATCATATGCTTCAAGAAATAGAGTGCACTACATCCTCTGTAGTATATCCTATCCATTTCAAAGGGTGACCAGATGGCCGCAAATTAAAAATTACCTCGTATGGATTCAAATTGCTTTGTATGACTGTTTTCAGGTCCCTGTAGCCACCAGGACCCCATAATATATCTCAGATGATATAACAAGAGTGGCTAGGGCTCGTTTCCAGCCTCCAGGTACATGTCTGACTCCTATTTGTGACATTTCGAGGTGTTTGGGATCAAACTCATTTTTCCCAATATAGGCCATAGAGCTCAGAGTCACATCACATTGAGCTCAGAGTCACATCAAATTTCTAGTTCTGGACCTAAGGACCCCTTAGTATACCTCAGATGACATACCAGGAGTGTCTAAGACCCATTTCTGGCCTCCAGGGATGACTTTTTGAAGTTTTGGGGTTTAAGGGGGCATAGTCACTTCTTCCATCCAGGCTACGTTGCTCAAAATCGGGTACGATGTCAGGTTCTTCCCTTGGCTGGAAGCTGAAAAAAAACCTTCAGATAATAGCAAAGGTAGATAGATCACATGAAAGCATCAGATCTGAGCTTTCTAACAAGTATATTTAGGTCATGGGTACTCACAAAGTGACTGTGATATCCATTCTGAGCTATTTGGAAAATTAGCAAATCTTGTCAAAAAAACTTTTTTTGACGATTTTTGCTAATTTTCGGGATCAACCCTCATGACTGTTTTCGGGTCCCTGTAGCCACCAGGACCCCATAATATATCTCAGATGATATAACAAGAGTGGCTAGGGCTCATTTCCAGCCTCCAGGTACATGTCTGACTCCTATTTGTAACATTTCGAGGTGTTTGGGGTCAAACTCATTTTTTCCATTATAGGCCATATAGCTCAGAGTCACATCACATTGAGCTTAGAGTCACATCAAATTTCTAGTTCTGGACCTAAGGACCCCTTAGTATACCTCAGATGACATACCAGGAGTGTCTAAGACCCATTTCTGGCATCCAGGGATGACTTTTTGAAGTTTTGGGGTTTAAGGGGGCAAAGTCACTTCTTCCATCCAGCCTAAGGTGCTCAAAATCGGGTACAATGTCAGGTTTTTCCCATGGCTGGAAGCTGAAAAAAAAACTTCAGATAATAGCAAAGGTAGATAGATCAAATGAAAGCATCAGATCTGAGCTTTCTAACAAGTATATTTAGGTCCTGGGTACTCACAAAGTGACTGTGATATCCATTCTGAGCTATTTGGAAAATTAGCAAATCTTGTCAAAAAAACTTTTTTTGACGATTTTTGCTAATTTTCGGTATCAACCCTCATGACTGTTTTCAGGTCCCTGTAGCCACCAGGACCCCATAATATATCTCAGATTATATAACAAGAGTGGCTAGGGCTCATTTCCAGCCTCCAGGTACATGTCTGACTCCTATTTGTGACATTTCGAGGTGTTTGGGGTCAAACTCATTTTTTCCATTATAGGCCATATAGCTCAGAGTCACATCACATTGAGCTTAGAGTCACATCAAATTTCTAGTTCTGGACCTAAGGACCCCTTAGTATACCTCAGATGACATACCAGGAGTGTCTAAGACCCATTTCTGGCATCCAGGGATGACTTTTTGAAGTTTTGGGGTTTAAGGGGGCAAAGTCACTTCTTCCATCCAGCCTAAGGTGCTCAAAATCGGGTACAATGTCAGGTTTTTCCCATGGCTGGAAGCTGAAAAAAAAACTTCAGATAATAGCAAAGGTAGATAGATCAAATGAAAGCATCAGATCTGAGCTTTCTAACAAGTATATTTAGGTCCTGGGTACTCACAAAGTGACTGTGATATCCATTCTGAGCTATTTGGAAAATTAGCAAATCTTGTCAAAAAAACTTTTTTTGACGATTTTTGCTAATTTTCGGTATCAACCCTCATGACTGTTTTCAGGTCCCTGTAGCCACCAGGACCCCATAATATATCTCAGATTATATAACAAGAGTGGCTAGGGCTCATTTCCAGCCTCCAGGTACATGTCTGACTCCTATTTGTGACATTTTGAGGTGTTTGGTGTCAAATTCATTTTTTTCCATTATAGCTCCTAGATATCAGAGTCACATCAGATTTCTAGTTCTGGACCCAAGAAGACCATAGTATACCTCAGATGACATACCAAGAGTGTCTAAGACCCATTTCTGGCCTCCAGGGGTGACCTTTTGAAGTTTTTGGGTTTAAGGGGGCAAAGTGACTTTTTCCACCCAGCCCAATGTTCTCAAAATCGGGTACGATATCAGGTGTTTCCCTTGGTTGGTAGCGGAAAAAAAACTTTATATAATATCAAAGTTATATATATCACATGAAAGCATCAGAGCTGACCTTTCTGACAAGTGTATTCATATCTTGCGCACTCAGACAGTGTCTCTGATATCCATTCTGAGCTATTTGGAAAATTAGCAAATCTTGTCAAAAAAATTTTTGGGACGATTTTTGCTAATTTTCAGTATCAACCCACCTGACTGTTTTTGGGTCCCTGTGGCCACCAGGACCCTATATTATATCTCAGGTGATATAGCAAGAGTGTCTAGGGCTCATTTCCAGCCTCCAGGTACATGTCTGAGTCCTATTTCAGACATTTTGAGGTGTTTGGTGTCAAATTCATTTTTTCCATTATAGGCCCTAGATATCAGAGTCACATCACATTTCTAGTTCTGGACCCAAGAACACCATAGTATACCTCAGATGACATACCAAGAGTGTCTAAGACCCATTTCTGGCCTCCAGGTGTGACTTTTTGAAGTTTTTGGGTTTAAGGGGGCAAAGTCACTTTTTCCACCCGAGGTCGTGGAACTCGGAGCTAGGTAAAAGTTTAGCTTGAGTGCCCTCCCCATGGAGGTCAAAAATGTTATTGCATCAAAATCATTTAAAAACTATATAGGTGTAATTGTTGTGCCCTGAATGCTATATGGCTGCATTTGCACCGTTCTAGGTATTTACAAAATGAATTTCTAACACTTTTGAAGTCACCATAAAGTGAAAAATGACTAAGTCCAAAAACTTCCTGGTGCATCAAAGTGGTCAAAAAAGGTCAACATTGGGTTAAAATTAACAAAACATAGTGCTGCAGTGGTCCAATAGCAGGCTAAAGACATAATGAATGACACAGAATGAACAGTTTTACTAAACACTTTGAAAATTCGATTTTCAATTTCAGGGGGACAAGGTCATGGAACTCCGAGCTGGGTAAAAGTTCAGCTTAAGGGCCCTCCCCATGGAGGTCAAAAATGTTATTACATCAAAATCTTTTAAAAACTATATAGGTGTAATTGCAGTCTCCTGAATGCTATGTAACTGCATTTGCACTGTTCTGTGTGCCTCCAAAATGAATTTCTAACACTTTTGAAGTCCCCATGAAGTGAAAAATGACGAAGTACAAAGACATCATTGGTGCATGAAAGTGTTTAAAAACGGTCACAAATGCATAAAAATGAAAAAAACAAAGTGCTACACTGGCCCAATAGCATGCTAAACACACAATGAATGACCCAGAATGAATATATTTACAAATTACTTGGAAAATGCTATTTTAAATTTCAGGGGGACGAGGTCACAGAAGTCATGGAACTCCGAGCGGTGTAAAAGTTCAAACTTTCCACCCCTCATGGAGGTCAAAATGTTTAATTCATCAAAATCATTTAAAAACTATATAGGTGTGATTGGAGTGTCCTGATTGCTATATAGGTGCATTTGCACTGTCCTGTGTGCCTCCAAAGTGACTTTCTAACACTTTTGAAATCTCCATGAAGCAAAAAGTGACTAAGTCCAAAGACCATTTGGAGCATCAAAGTGTTCAAAAACGGTCAAAAATGCATAAAAACGAAAAAAAACAAGTGCTACAGTGGCCCAATAGCATGCTAAACACACAATGAATGACACAGAATGAATAGTTGTACACATTACTTTGAAAATGCAATTTTAAATTTCAGGGGGACAAGGTCACGAAAGTCATGGAACTCCGAGCGGGGTAAAAGTTCAACCTTTCCCCCCTTATGGAGGTCAAAATTTTAATACATCAAAATCATTTAAAAACTATATAGGTGTGATGGCAGTGTCTTGGATACATCCCACATGAATTTTAAACACATTAGGAGCATCTCTGATCAAAATAACCATAAAAATCCCAAAGCTGCATCAGTGCTTCAAAGTGCTCCAAAACGGTCAAAAATGGACGAAAATGAAAAATATTCTCCATATCTGAGTTTTTATAACATTCCTTAGATAATGTATATCTTGAATTAGTTTTAAATCCTTTTATTAAAAAGTTTCTTTTCTATGCTGCACTGGTGCAACGCCTCAAGTCTGAGAAGCTGCACCAGTGCAGCCGAAGCAGCACTGGTGCAGCCGAAGCAGCACCCAAACGAAAACACATTGACCTGAAGCCTAAGTGTATTCTGAGTCATAAAAAGTTTATTAGATGAAAAAATATTGTACGGGCACTTTTTTGCACAAAAAGTCACTTTTTGGCACTTTTTTGAGAGAAGTAAAATAGTTCGCAGATTTTTTTTAAATCGACCGAATAAAAAAAAAATGCTCTTGGATGGCTTTGGACATAAGGCAGCATAAACAAAAGGAATTTTTCAAATATCTGTTTTTCTCACTTTTTTATTGCTGTTTGAAATTTCTGACTTGACTTTTTGCATCATTGGTGATGCATGTGTTTAACATTGAGCTTGGGAAAATTGAAAAAAAATAGACTTTGGGGATTGTTTACTAGGGCAAGTGATACATCAAATTAAGACTCATATTAAACTGAACCTCAAGCTGAAAAAAAAAACAAAATAGCATTTACGATCACTTTTTTATAAGCAACTTTAACAATTGTTTTTTTAGCTATATTAAAAAACAAGGTAACGCCGTAAATTTTAGAAAAGAGATTTTTTCAAAGTAAAACATAGGTGTGACCTGCCTTCACATTAGGCTTCATAAACAAAAGAAAAAACATCTCTATGTGTTATATTCACTTTTTAATAACACATTTTCGTTTTAGGCACAAGCAAAAAGCAGCATTGGTGATGCATGTGTTTTTCAATGGGGTTTTTTAAAGTCTACCAAAATACGGTTTACCAATACATTTTCATTATTTTCTCTTTGGTATCTAATTATGCACATGTTAATAAACAGGTTCATGCATTATTAGCTAAATAGCATAAAAACACACTGAATTATTAACAATAATCTTTGAGATTTGGGTGACCAGATGGCCGGAAATCGAAAATCGCCTCCTATGGATTCAACTTCCATTTCGTGCACTTTCTATGTGGGCCACATGCATAAGAATTGGTACAATAATGCATACGAATCTTAGCTAGAATCTGCAATTGAAATTAAGTCTTTAACTTATATGCTTCAAGAATTATAGGGCACATTCTGCTATGTATAATATCCTATCCATTTCAATGGGACGACCAGATGGCCGCAAATTGAAAATCGCGTCGTATGGATTCATATTGCGTTGTATGTACCTTACGTGTAAGCCACATGCATTTAAAATGACACAATGTAGTAGGGTATGCTATAGAATGTGTTGCAGTTGGAAATCAAGCTCTATCTAGTATGGATCATGACTGATGACACAATATACGTGACTCATTTTGCAAAAAATGGAGGCAAATTTTTATAAAACATGCGTTTAATCACTGAATGATTCTCACCACTTCTAAGCATGGCACAGGCATGACAATGACCACAGGGCAGTGGCATGATGGTAACTGTATGCTGCACTCAGAATTATGGATCCAGATTGTATGGTTTTAGAATTATGGGCCACAACGTAAGGCATATTTTTTCACACATGTGACGTTATTGAAAAACATCATACATTCAACTTCACATTTTGTAGCCAAAAGCATAAAGTGTTCTTCAACACACATGAAAGTGAAAAATAAAAACTTTTCCTGAAGATTACACTTGATTTGTACCTTGTCCCTATAAGCCACAAATATGAGAGTTACCACTATAAAGTGTAGATGTCTTAGCTACATACTGTGATTGAAATTAGGTCAGTACCTCATATGGTTCAAGATTTATAGTGCACCACATACTATGTAATATATCCTATCCATTTCAATGGGTGACCAGATGGCCGCAAATTAAAAATCGCCTCGTATGGATTCAAACTGCTTTGTATGCACCTTGTGTGTGAGCCACATGCATATAAAATGGCACACTGTAGTAGGCTATGTTATAGAATGTGTTGCAGTTGGAAATCAAGCTCTATCTAATATGGATCTTGACTGATGACATAACATACGTGACACATTTTGCAAAAGCTGGAGGAATTTTTTTAAAAATATGTGTTTAATCGCTGAAAGATTCACACCACTTTGAAGCTTTCCACATGCATGAAAATGAACACAGGACAGTGGCATCATGTTAGCTTAATGCTGCACTTCCAATTATGGATCCAGATTGTATGGTTTTAGAAGTATGGGACAAAATGTAAGGCATACTTTTTCGTACATGCGACGGTATTGAAAAACGTCATACATTCAACCTCAAATTTTGACAACTTTACAATACGCCACACACATAATAATTCACATGGGTAAGATGCACATCACTAGGAACAAAGTGCTGTTTAAATTATGTCTCTATAATGTACAGACTATGAATTATAGCCAAAAGTATAAAGTGTTCTACAACACACATGAAAGTGAAAAATAAAAACTTACCTGAAGGTTACACTTGATTTGTACCTTGTCCCTATAAGCCACAACCATGAGAGTTACCACTATGAATTGTAAATGTCTTAGCTACATACTGCAATTGAAATTAAGTCAGTACATCATATGCTTCAAGAAATAGAGTGCACTACATCCTCTGTAGTATATCCTATCCATTTCAAAGGGTGACCAGATGGCCGCAAATTAAAAATTGCCTCGTATGGATTCAAATTGCTTTGTATGACTGTTTTCAGGTCCCTGTAGCCACCAGGACCCCATAATATATCTCAGATGATATAACAAGAGTGGCTAGGGCTCATTTCCAGCCTCCAGGTACATGTCTGACTCCTATTTGTGACATTTCGAGGTGTTTGGGAACAAATTCATTTTTCCCAATATAGGCCATAGAGCTCAGAGTCACATCACATTGAGCTCAGAGTCACATCAAATTTCTAGTTCTGGACCTAAGGACCCCTTAGTATACCTCAGATGACATACCAGGAGTGTCTAAGACCCATTTCTGGCCTCCAGGGATGACTTTTTGAAGTTTTGGGGTTTAAGGGGGCATAGTCACTTCTTCCATCCAGGCTACGTTGCTCAAAATCGGGTACGATGTCAGGTTCTTCCCTTGGCTGGAAGCTGAAAAAAAAACTTCAGATAATAGCAAAGGTAGATAGATCAAATGAAAGCATCAGATCTGAGCTTTCTAACAAGTATATTTAGGTCATGGGTACTCACAAAGTGACTGTGATATCCATTCTGAGCTATTTGGAAAATTAGCAAATCTTGTAAAACTTTTTTTGACGATTTTTGCTAATTTTCGGTATCAACCCTCATGACTGTTTTCGGGTCCCTGTAGCCACCAGGACCCCATAATATATCTCAGATGATATAACAAGAGTGGCTAGGGCTCATTTCCAGCCTCCAGGTACATGTCTGACTCCTATTTGTGACATTTCGAGGTGTTTGGGATCAAACTCATTTTTCCCAATATAGGCCATAGAGCTCAGAGTCACATCACATTGAGCTCAGAGTCACATCAAATTTCTAGTTCTGGACCTAAGGACCCCTTAGTATACCTCAGATGACATACCAGGAGTGTCTAAGATCCATTTCTGGCCTCCAGGGATGACTTTTTGAAGTTTTGGGGTTTAAGGGGGCATAGTCACTTCTTCCATCCAGGCTACGTTGCTCAAAATCGGGTACGATGTCAGGTTCTTCCCTTGGCTGGAAGCTGAAAAAAAACTTCAGATAATAGCAAAGGTAGATAGATCAAATGAAAGCATCAGATCTGAGCTTTCTAACAAGTATATTTAGGTCATGGGTACTCACAAAGTGACTGTGATATCCATTCTGAGCTATTTGGAAAATTACCAAATCTTGTCAAAAAAACTTTTTGGGACGATTTTTGCTAATTTTCGGTATCAACCCTCATGACTGTTTTCGGGTCCCTGTAGCCACCAGGACCCCATAATATATCTCAGATGATATAACAAGAGTGGCTAGGGCTCATTTCGAGCCTCCAGGTACATGTCTGACTCCTATTTGTGACATTTCGAGGTGTTTGGGGTCAAACTCATTTTTTCCATTATAGGCCATATAGCTCAGAGTCACATCACATTGAGCTCAGAGTCACATCAAATTTCTAGTTCTGGACCTAAGGACCCCTTAGTATACCTCAGATGACATACCAGGAGTGTCTAAGACCCATTTCTGGCCTCCAGGGATGACTTTTTGAAGTTTTGGGGTTTAAGGGGGCAAAGTCACTTCTTCCATCCAGCCTAAGGTGCTCAAAATCGGGTACAATGTCAGGTTTTTCCCATGGCTGGAAGCTGAAAAAAAAACTTCAGATAATAGCAAAGGTAGATAGATCAAATGAAAGCATCAGATCTGAGCTTTCTAACAAGTATATTTAGGTCCTGGGTACTCACAAAGTGACTGTGATATCCATTCTGAGCTATTTGGAAAATTAGCAAATCTTGTCAAAAAAACTTTTTTTGACGATTTTTGCTAATTTTCGGTATCAACCCTCATGACTGTTTTCAGGTCCCTGTAGCCACCAGGACCCCATAATATATCTCAGATTATATAACAAGAGTGGCTAGGGCTCATTTCCAGCCTCCAGGTACATGTCTGACTCCTATTTGTGACATTTTGAGGTGTTTGGTGTCAAATTCATTTTTTTCCATTATAGCTCCTAGATATCAGAGTCACATCAGATTTCTAGTTCTGGACCCAAGAAGACCATAGTATACCTCAGATGACATACCAAGAGTGTCTAAGACCCATTTCTGGCCTCCAGGGGTGACTTTTTGAAGTTTTTGGGTTTAAGGGGGCAAAGTGACTTTTTCCACCCAGCCCAATGTTCTCAAAATCAATCAATTAATCAATCAATCAGGTCATTTATAGAGCGCACTACTCACCCGTAGGGTCTCAAGGCGCTGGGTGGGGGGGGTGGGTGCCGCCACTGCTCGAACAGCCAGGTCTTGAGCTTCTTCCTGAAGGAGAGGTGGTCCTGGGTCAGGCGCAGGTTGGTCGGGAGTGAGTTCCAGGTCTTGGCGGCCAGGTAGGAGAAGGATCTTCCTCCTTCTCCTACCTGGGTACGATATCAGGTGTTTCCCTTGGTTGGTAGCGGAAAAAAAACTTTATATAATATCAAAGTTATATATATCACATGAAAGCATCAGAGCTGACCTTTCTAACAAGTGTATTCATATCTTGCGCACTCAGTGTCTCTGATATCCATTCTGAGCTATTTGGAAAATTAGCAAATCTTGTCAAAAAAATTTTTGGGACGATTTTTGCTAATTTTCAGTATCAACCCACCTGACTGTTTTTGGGTCCCTGTGGCCACCAGGACCCTATATTATATCTCAGGTGATATAGCAAGAGTGTCTAGGGCTCATTTCCAGCCTCCAGGTACATGTCTGAGTCCTATTTCAGACATTTTGAGGTGTTTGGTGTCAAATTCATTTTTTCCATTATAGGCCCTAGATATCAGAGTCACATCACATTTCTAGTTCTGGACCCAAGAACACCATAGTATACCTCAGATGACATACCAAGAGTGTCTAAGACCCATTTCTGGCCTCCAGGGGTGACTTTTTGAAGTTTTTGGGTTTAAGGGGGCAAAGTCACTTTTTCCACCCGAGGTCGTGGAACTCGGAGCTGGGTAAAAGTTTAGCTTGAGTGCCCTCCCCATGGAGGTCAAAAATGTTATTGCATCAAAATCATTTAAAAACTATATAGGTGTAATTGTAGTGCCCTGAATGCTATATGGCTGCATTTGCACCGTTCTAGGTATTTACAAAATGAATTTCTAACACTTTTGAAGTCTCCATGAAGTGAAAAATGACTAAGTCCAAAAACTTCACTGGTGCATCAAAGTGGTCAAAAAAGGTCAACATTGGGTTAAAATTAACAAAACATAGTGCTGCAGTGGTCCAATAGCAGGCTAAAGACATACCGCTATATGTATCAAGCTATTTAGCATTCGCAAAGGCCGAAATTCTGCGAATTTCGGCCTTTGCGAATGCTAAATAGACAAATGGAATGTATCAAAGAAGTTTGATGCAAAATAAGGATTAGCAAAATTTGCTAATCCTTATTTTGCGATTGCACTTAAGGAATTGCAAATTTTGCGATTCCTTAAATGCAATGTATCAAACAAATATTATGGAAAAAATGCCATTAAGGATTAGCAAATTACCACCAACTTCTAGTTGGTGGTAATTTGCGAATTCTTATCAAAAAGCTTTTTTGAAAAAAAACAAAGGTGCCATATGACCCCATACATGCCCTTAGGGCATGTATGTGCGCCATATGCCCCCAAATGTCTTTTTTCAGGGGTGCAGCAGGGTGTTCTTGAGACACCCCTGCACCCTTGAAAAAATTCCTAATTTGCGATTAGCTAATTGCTAATGCAAATTGCACTTTCATTCCTATGGGCCTCCTGGCCCATGGAAATGAATGGGTAATTTGCGATTAGCAAATTGCTAATCGCAAATTAGGAATGCTAAGGAATCGCTATTGAAAAGCGATTTTGTACATACATACCATTTTGCATTTCCTAAATAGCGATTCCTTAAAATTCGCTATTTAGGAAATGCAAAATGGTTTGTTGATACATATAGCGGATAATGAATGACACAGAATGAACAGTTTTACTAAACACTTTGAAAATTCGATTTTCAATTTCAGGGGGACAAGGTCATGGAACTCCGAGCTGGGTAAAAGTTCAGCTTAAGGGCCCTCCCCATGGAGGTCAAAAATGTTATTACATCAAAATCTTTTAAAAACTATATAGGTGTAATTGCAGTGTCCTGAATGCTATGTAACTGCATTTGCACTGTTCTGTGTGCCTCCAAAATGAATTTCTAACACTTTTGAAGTCCCCATGAAGTGAAAAATGACGAAGTACAAAGACATCATTGGTGCATGAAAGTGTTTAAAAACGGTCACAAATGCATAAAAATGAAAAAAACAAAGTGCTACACTGGCCCAATAGCAAGCTAAACACACAATGAATGACCCAGAATGAATATATTTACAAATTACTTGGAAAATGCTATTTTAAATTTCAGGGGGACGAGGTCACAGAAGTCATGGAACTCCGAGCGGGGTAAAAGTTCAAACTTTCCACCCCTCATGGAGGTCAAAATTTTTAATTCATCAAAATCATTTCAAAACTATATAGGTGTGATTGGAGTGTCCTGATTGCTATATAGGTGCATTTGCACTGTCCTGTGTGCCTCCAAAGTGACTTTCTAACACTTTTGAAGTCTCCATGAAGCAAAAAGTGACTAAGTCCAAAGACCATTTGGAGCATCAAAGTGTTCAAAAACGGTCAAAAATGCATAAAAACGAAAAAAACAAGTGCTACAGTGGCCCAATAGCATGCTAAACACACAATGAATGACACAGAATGAATAGTTGTACACATTACTTTGAAAATGCAATTTTAAATTTCAGGGGGACAAGGTCACGAAAGTCATGGAACTCCGAGCGGGGTAAAAGTTCAACCTTTCCCCCCTTATGGAGGTCAAAATTTTAATACATCAAAATCATTTAAAAACTATATAGGTGTGATGGCAGTGTCTTGGATACATCCCACATGAATTTTAAACACATTAGGAGCATCTCTGATCAAAATAACCATAAAAACCCCAAAGCTGCATCAGTGCTTCAAAGTGATCCAAAACGGTCAAAAATGGACGAAAATGAAAAATATTCTCCATATCTGAGTTTTTATAACATTCCTTAGATAATGTATATCTTGAATTAGTTTTAAATCCTTTTATTAAAAAGTTTCTTTTCTATGCTGCACTGGTGCAACGCCTCAAGTCTGAGAAGCTGCACCAGTGCAGCCGAAGCAGCACTGGTGCAGCCGAAGCAGACCTTTGACCAATCCGAGAAAAAAAAAGGTGTTTTTTTCCCTGGGCCCCTCCCCCAAACGAAAACACATTGACCTGAAGCCTAAGTGTATTCTGAGTCATAAAAAGTTTATTAGATGAAAAAATATTGTACGGGCACTTTTTTGCACAAAAAGTCACTTTTTGGCCTTTTTTTTTGAGAGAAATAAAATAGTTCGCAGATTTTTTTTAAATCGACCAAATTAAAAAAAAAATGCTCTTGTTGGATGGCTTTGGACATAAGGCCGCATAAACAAAAGGAATTTTTCAAATATCTGTTTTTCTCACTTTTTTAATGCTGTTTGAAATTTCTGACTTCACTTTTTGCATCATTGGTGATGCATGTGTTTAACATTGAGCTTGGGAAAATTGAAAAAAAATAGACTTTGGGGATTGTTTACTAGGGCAAGTGATACATCAAATTAAGACTCATATTAAACTGAACCTCAAGCTGAAAAAAAAAACAAAATAGCATTTACGATCACTTTTTTATAAGCGACTTTAACAATTGTTTTTTTAGCTGTATTAAAAAACAAGGTAACGCCGTAAATTTTTGAAAAGAGATTTTTTTAAAGTAAAACATAGGTGTGACCTGCCTTCACATTAGGCTTCATAAACAAAAGAAAAAACATCTCTATGTGTTATATTCACTTTTTAATAACACATTTTCGTTTTAGGCACAAGCAAAAAGCAGCATTGGTGATGCATGTGTTTTTCAATGGGGTTTTTTAAAGTCTGAGAAATATAGAGGGAGAGAAAAGAAAATAGCAAATCTCTCTATTGGGACCTAATAGTGTCCTCTTTTCATACCCAGACTACACTGTTGATCTGGAAAAAACCAAGAAAACAGAAAAAAGAAAAAAGAGAAGATACACAAAAAGAGGAAAAGAATACCCATCAGCAAGTGCAGTCAGAGAGGCTTTGTGGTAGACTTTCCTGATGCTATAAGAAACCAGTCTGGCCATATTGTATCACCATGTGTATCTCTGATTTATGTGTTTTGAATCCAGTTTCTTGTTTGTTTACTTTGTTTTACTACCACTGGTTATAATTTTCAAAGTGTTCTGTTTGTTTCCAGTGCGTGGCCTCCTTTTTTCCTGAGCAGTGGCCAGGTGAGGTGAGGTTTTCTCTCCCCACAATAAGGGTGAGTGTCTTTCTAGTGTTCATAGTCATATCATACAGACTATAGAAACATGAGCTTGTAGTCTTTGCACTTGTTCTGTTGACATTATGTGTCCATGTCTCTGTTTCTTTCTTTTTTGTATTTTGTCTATGCAGGAGAAGATACACTCTTTTCAGTTTGGAAAGCAGGTGTAGATTCTACTTCACATCACTTAAGTAAGTGTTGCAGTAGCACCATAGGTCCTGACGAAAGCCGTTTAGGCTGAAACATGTTGACCGAGTAACAACACTGGTGGGTAGCAATTCTTTACATGCTATCAGCATACTGTTTTTAACCATACCACTTTGATGGTCAGCCCCAATAAAGTGTTTTATGACATCACTGTAGGTATTTTTAGAATCACTTGGATCATTTTTCCTTTTCTTTTTCTTTGAGCACTGCAACCTTAGCCCCTCCCGCTCATATACTGTCATTTGTTGGTGTAATGTTCTGGGTCCATCACTAGGCAGTCCTATGGATTGTTTCTGAGGCAGATCCTAGAGGACACCATTTACCAACACATACCCAGATGACGAGATTCCACTTATGAGTGGGCTGATGGGTATTCTTTTCCTCTTTTTGTGTATCTTCTCTTTTTTCTTTTTTCTGTTTTCTTGGTTTTTTCCAGATCAACAGTGTAGTCTGGGTATGAAAAGAGGACACTATTAGGTCCCAATAGAGAGATTTGCTATTTTCTTTTCTCTCCCTCTATATTTCTCAGACCTTCTGTACCTTCCGTGTGTTTTAGTGACTAGTTGGGGGACTAGGTACCAGTAGGTCTATAATAATTTCTCCCCTCGGACCCCCCCTTAACCTTCTGTTTCTCTGTTTTTTAAAGTCTACCAAAATACGGTTTACCAATACATTTTCATTATTTTCTCTTTGGTATCTCATTATGCACATGTTAATAAACAGGTTCATGCATTATTAGCTAAATAGCATAAAAACACACTGAATTATTAACAATAATCTTTGAGATTTGGGTGACCAGATGGCCGGAAATCGAAAATCGCCTCCTATGGATTCAACTTCCATTTCGTGCACTTTCTATGTGGGCCACATGCATAAGAATTGGTACAATAATGCATACGAATCTTAGCTAGAATCTGCAATTGAAATTAAGTCTTTAACTTATATGCTTCAAGAATTATAGGGCACATTCTGCTATGTATAATATCCTATCCATTTCAATGGGACGACCAGATGGCCGCAAATTGAAAATCGCGTCGTATGGATTCATATTGCGTTGTATGTACCTTACGTGTAAGCCACATGCATTTAAAATGACACAATGTAGTAGGGTATGCTATAGAATGTGTTGCAGTTGGAAATCAAGCTCTATCTAGTATGGATCATGACTGATGACACAATATACGTGACTCATTTTGCAAAAAATGGAGGCAAATTTTATAAAACATGCGTTTAATCACTGAATGATTCTCACCACTTCTAAGCATGGCACAGGCATGACAATGACCACAGGGCAGTGGCATGATGGTAACTGTATGCTGCACTCAGAATTATGGATCCAGATTGTATGGTTTTAGAATTATGGGCCACAACGTAAGGCATATTTTTTCACACATGTGACGTTATTGAAAAACATCATACATTCAACTTCACATTTTGTAGCCAAAAGCATAAAGTGTTCTTCAACACACATGAAAGTGAAAAATAAAAACTTTTCCTGAAGATTACACTTGATTTGTACCTTGTCCCTATAAGCCACAAATATGAGAGTTACCACTATAAAGTGTAGATGTCTTAGCTACATACTGTGATTGAAATTAGGTCAGTACCTCATATGGTTCAAGATTTATAGTGCACCACATACTATGTAATATATCCTATCCATTTCAATGGGTGACCAGATGGCCGCAAATTAAAAATCGCCTCGTATGGATTCAAACTGCTTTGTATGCACCTTGTGTGTGAGCCACATGCATATAAAATGGCACACTGTAGTAGGCTATGTTATAGAATGTGTTGCAGTTGGAAATCAAGCTCTATCTAATATGGATCTTGACTGATGACATAACATACGTGACACATTTTGCAAAAGCTGGAGGAATTTTTTTAAAAATATGTGTTTAATCGCTGAAAGATTCACACCACTTTGAAGCTTTCCACATGCATGAAAATGAACACAGGACAGTGGCATCATGTTAGCTTAATGCTGCACTTCCAATTATGGATCCAGATTGTATGGTTTTAGAAGTATGGGACAAAATGTAAGGCATACTTTTTCGTACATGCGACGGTATTGAAAAACGTCATACATTCAACCTCAAATTTTGACAACTTTACAATACGCCACACACATAATAATTCACATGGGTAAGATGCACATCACTAGGAACAAAGTGCTGTTTAAATTATGTCTCTATAATGTACAGACTATGAATTATAGCCAAAAGTATAAAGTGTTCTACAACACACATGAAAGTGAAAAATAAAAACTTACCTGAAGGTTACACTTGATTTGTACCTTGTCCCTATAAGCCACAACCATGAGAGTTACCACTATGAATTGTAAATGTCTTAGCTACATACTGCAATTGAAATTAAGTCAGTACATCATATGCTTCAAGAAATAGAGTGC
The DNA here is from genome assembly GCF_964261635.1 of Lissotriton helveticus. Taxonomy (NCBI): domain Eukaryota; kingdom Metazoa; phylum Chordata; class Amphibia; order Caudata; family Salamandridae; genus Lissotriton; species Lissotriton helveticus. Next base: position 1,157,568 of record NW_027611697.1, on the reverse strand, counting down.
ACTACATCCTCTGTAGTATATCCTATCCATTTCAAAGGGTGACCAGATGGCCGCAAATTAAAAATTGCCTCGTATGGATTCAAATTGCTTTGTATGACTGTTTTCAGGTCCCTGTAGCCACCAGGACCCCATAATATATCTCAGATGATATAACAAGAGTGGCTAGGGCTCATTTCCAGCCTCCAGGTACATGTCTGACTCCTATTTGTGACATTTCGAGGTGTTTGGGATCAAACTCATTTTTCCCAATATAGGCCATAGAGCTCAGAGTCACATCACATTGAGCTCAGAGTCACATCAAATTTCTAGTTCTGGACCTAAGGACCCCTTAGTATACCTCAGATGACATACCAGGAGTGTCTAAGACCCATTTCTGGCCTCCAGGGATGACTTTTTGAAGTTTTGGGGTTTAAGGGGGCATAGTCACTTCTTCCATCCAGGCTACGTTGCTCAAAATCGGGTACGATGTCAGGTTCTTCCCTTGGCTGGAAGCTGAAAAAAAAACTTCAGATAATAGCAAAGGTAGATAGATCAAATGAAAGCATCAGATCTGAGCTTTCTAACAAGTATATTTAGGTCATGGGTACTCACAAAGTGACTGTGATATCCATTCTGAGCTATTTGGAAAATTAGCAAATCTTGTCAAAAAAACATTTTTTTTTGACGATTTTTGCTAATTTTCGGTATCAACCCTCATGACTGTTTTCGGGTCCCTGTAGCCACCAGGACCCCATAATATATCTCAGATTATATAACAAGAGTGGCTAGGGCTCATTTCCAGCCTCCAGGTACATGTCTGACTCTTATTTGTGACATTTTGAGGTGTTTGGTGTCAAATTCATTTTTTTCCATTATAGCTCATAGATATCAGAGTCACATCAGATTTCTAGTTCTGGACCCAAGAAGACCATAGTATACCTCAGATGACATACCAAGAGTGTCTAAGACCCATTTCTGGCCTCCAGGGGTGACTTTTTGAAGTTTTTGGGTTTAAGGGGGCAAAGTGACTTTTTCCACCCAGCCCAATGTTCTCAAAATCGGGTACGATATCAGGTGTTTCCCTTGGTTGGTAGCGGAAAAAAAACTTTATATAATATCAAAGTTATATATATCACATGAAAGCATCAGAGCTGACCTTTCTAACAAGTGTATTCATATCTTGCGCACTCAAACAGTGTCTCTGATATCCATTCTGAGCTATTTGGAAAATTAGCAAATCTTGTCAAAAAAATTTTTGGGACGATTTTTGCTAATTTTCAGTATCAACCCACCTGACTGTTTTTGGGTCCCTGTGGCCACCAGGACCCTATATTATATCTCAGGTGATATAGCAAGAGTGTCTAGGGCTCATTTCCAGCCTCCAGGTACATGTCTGAGTCCTATTTCAGACATTTTGAGGTGTTTGGTGTCAAATTCATTTTTTCCATTATAGGCCCTAGATATCAGAGTCACATCACATTTCTAGTTCTGGACCCAAGAACACCATAGTATACCTCAGATGACATACCAAGAGTGTCTAAGACCCATTTCTGGCCTCCAGGGGTGACTTTTTGAAGTTTTTGGGTTTAAGGGGGCAAAGTCACTTTTTCCACACGAGGTCGTGTAACTCGGAGCTGGGTAAAAGTTTAGCTTGAGTGCCCTCCCCATGGAGGTCAAAAATGTTATTGCATCAAAATCATTTAAAAACTATATAGGTGTAATTGTAGTGCCCTGAATGCTATATGGCTGCATTTGCACCGTTCTAGGTATTTACAAAATGAATTTCTAACACTTTTGAAGTCTCCATGAAGTGAAAAATGACTAAGTCCAAAAACTTCACTGGTGCATCAAAGTGGTCAAAAAAGGTCAACATTGGGTTAAAATTAACAAAACATAGTGCTGCAGTGGTCCAATAGCAGGCTAAAGACATAATGAATGACACAGAATGAACAGTTTTACTAAACACTTTGAAAATTCGATTTTCAATTTCAGGGGGACAAGGTCATGGAACTCCGAGCTGGGTAAAAGTTCAGCTTAAGGGCCCTCCCCATGGAGGTCAAAAATGTTATTACATCAAAATCTTTTAAAAACTATATAGGTGTAATTGCAGTGTCCTGAATGCTATGTAACTGCATTTGCACTGTTCTGTGTGCCTCCAAATTGAATTTCTAACACTTTTGAAGTCCCCATGAAGTGAAAAATGACGAAGTACAAAGACATCATTGGTGCATGAAAGTGTTTAAAAACGGTCACAAATGCATAAAAATGATAAAAACAAAGTGCTACACTGGCCCAATAGCAAGCTAAACACACAATGAATGACCCAGAATGAATATATTTACAAATTACTTGGAAAATGCTATTTTAAATTTCAGGGGGACGAGGTCACAGAAGTCATGGAACTCCGAGCGGGGTAAAAGTTCAAACTTTCCACCCCTCATGGAGGTCAAAATGTTTAATTCATCAAAATCATTTAACAACTATATAGGTGTGATTGGAGTGTCCTGATTGCTATATAGGTGCATTTGCACTGTCCTGTGTGCCTCCAAAGTGACTTTCTAACACTTTTGAAATCTCCATGAAGCAAAAAGTGACTAAGTCCAAAGACCATTTGGAGCATCAAAGTGTTCAAAAACGGTCAAAAATGCATAAAAACGAAAAAAAACAAGTGCTACAGTGGCCCAATAGCATGCTAAACACACAATGAATGACACAGAATGAATAGTTGTACACATTACTTTGAAAATGCAATTTTAAATTTCAGGGGGACAAGGTCACGAAAGTCATGGAACTCCGAGCGGGGTAAAAGTTCAACCTTTCCCCCCTTATGGAGGTCAAAATTTTAATACATCAAAATCATTTAAAAACTATATAGGTGTGATGGCAGTGTCTTGGATACATCCCACATGAATTTTAAACACATTAGGAGCATCTCTGATCAAAATAACCATAAAAATCCCAAAGCTGCATCAGTGCTTCAAAGTGCTCCAAAACGGTCAAAAATGGACGAAAATGAAAAATATTCTCCATATCTGAGTTTTTATAACATTCCTTAGATAATGTATATCTTGAATTAGTTTTAAATCCTTTTATTAAAAAGTTTCTTTTCTATGAATCCGAGAAAAAAAAAAGGTGTTTTTTTCCCTGGGCCCCTCCCCCAAACGAAAACACATTGACCTGAAGCCTAAGTGTATTCTGAGTCATAAAAAGTTTATTAGATGAAAAAATATTGTACGGGCACTTTTTTGCACAAAAAGTCACTTTTTGGCACTTTTTTGAGAGAAATAAAATAGTTTGCAGATTTTTTTTAAATCGACCGAATAAAAAAAAAATGCTCTTGTTGGATGGCTTTGGACATAAGGCCGCATAAACAAAAGGAATTTTTCAAATATCTGTTTTTCTCACTTTTTTATTGCTGTTTGAAATTTCTGACTTGACTTTTTGCATCATTGGTGATGCATGTGTTTAACATTGAGCTTGGGAAAATTGAAAAAAAATAGACTTTGGGGATTGTTTACTAGGGCAAGTGATACATCAAATTAAGACTCATATTAAACTGAACCTCAAGCTGAAAAAAAAAACAAAATAGCATTTACGATCACTTTTTTATAAGCGACTTTAACAATTGTTTTTTTAGCTATATTAAAAAACAAGGTAACGCCGTAAATTTTAGAAAAGAGATTTTTTCAAAGTAAAACATAGGTGTGACCTGCCTTCACATTAGGCTTCATAAACAAAAGAAAAAACATCTCTATGTGTTATATTCACTTTTTAATAACACATTTTCGTTTTAGGCACAAGCAAAAAGCAGCATTGGTGATGCATGTGTTTTTCAATGGGGTTTTTTAAAGTCTACCAAAATACGGTTTACCAATACATTTTCATTATTTTCTCTTTGGTATCTCATTATGCACATGTTAATAAACAGGTTCATGCATTATTAGCTAAATAGCATAAAAACACACTGAATTATTAACAATAATCTTTGAGATTTGGGTGACCAGATGGCCGGAAATCGAAAATCGCCTCCTATGGATTCAACTTCCATTTCGTGCACTTTCTATGTGGGCCACATGCATAAGAATTGGTACAATAATGCATACGAATCTTAGCTAGAATCTGCAATTGAAATTAAGTCTTTAACTTATATGCTTCAAGAATTATAGGGCACATTCTGCTATGTATAATATCCTATCCATTTCAATGGGACGACCAGATGGCCGCAAATTGAAAATCGCGTCGTATGGATTCATATTGCGTTGTATGTACCTTACGTGTAAGCCACATGCATTTAAAATGACACAATGTAGTAGGGTATGCTATAGAATGTGTTGCAGTTGGAAATCAAGCTCTATCTAGTATGGATCATGACTGATGACACAATATACGTGACTCATTTTGCAAAAAATTGAGGCAAATTTTATAAAACATGCGTTTAATCACTGAATGATTCTCACCACTTCTAAGCATGGCACAGGCATGACAATGACCACAGGGCAGTGGCATGATGGTAACTGTATGCTGCACTCAGAATTATGGATCCAGATTGTATGGTTTTAGAATTATGGGCCACAACGTAAGGAATATTTTTTCACACATGTGACGTTATTGAAAAACATCATACATTCAACTTCACATTTTGTAGCCAAAAGCATAAAGTGTTCTTCAACACACATGAAAGTGAAAAATAAAAACTTTTCCTGAAGATTACACTTGATTTGTACCTTGTCCCTATAAGCCACAAATATGAGAGTTACCACTATAAAGTGTAGATGTCTTAGCTACATACTGTGATTGAAATTAGGTCAGTACCTCATATGGTTCAAGATTTATAGTGCACCACATACTATGTAATATATCCTATCCATTTCAATGGGTGACCAGATGGCCGCAAATTAAAAATCGCCTCGTATGGATTCAAACTGCTTTGTATGCACCTTTTGTGTGAGCCACATGCATATAAAATGGCACACTGTAGTAGGCTATGTTATAGAATGTGTTGCCGTTGGAAATCAAGCTCTATCTAATATGGATCTTGACTGATGACATAACATACGTGACACATTTTGCAAAAGCTGGAGGAATTTTTTTAAAAATATGTGTTTAATCGCTGAAAGATTCACACCACTTTGAAGCTTTCCACATGCATGAAAATGAACACAGGACAGTGGCATCATGTTAGCTTAATGCTGCACTTCCAATTATGGATCCAGATTGTATGGTTTTAGAAGTATGGGACAAAATGTAAGGCATACTTTTTCGTACATGCGACGGTATTGAAAAACGTCATACATTCAACCTCAAATTTTGACAACTTTACAATACGCCACACACATAATAATTCACATGGGTAAGATGCACATCACTAGGAACAAGGTGCTGTTTAAATTATGTCTCTATAATGTACAGACTATGAATTATAGCCAAAAGTATAAAGTGTTCTACAACACACATGAAAGTGAAAAATAAAAACTTACCTGAAGGTTACACTTGATTTGTACCTTGTCCCTATAAGCCACAACCATGAGAGTTACCACTATGAATTGTAAATGTCTTAGCTACATACTGCAATTGAAATTAAGTCAGTACATCATATGCTTCAGAAATAGAGTGCACTACATCCTCTGTAGTATATCCTATCCATTTCAAAGGGTGACCAGATGGCCGCAAATTAAAAATTGCCTCGTATGGATTCAAATTGCTTTGTATGACTGTTTTCAGGTCCCTGTAGCCACCAGGACCCCATAATATATCTCAGATGATATAACAAGAGTGGCTAGGGCTCATTTCCAGCCTCCAGGTACATGTCTGACTCCTATTTGTGACATTTCGAGGTGTTTGGGAACAAACTCATTTTTCCCAATATAGGCCATAGAGCTCAGAGTCACATCACATTGAGCTCAGAGTCACATCAAATTTCTAGTTCTGGACCTAAGGACCCCTTAGTATACCTCAGATGACATACCAGGAGTGTCTAAGACCCATTTCTGGCCTCCAGGGATGACTTTTTGAAGTTTTGGGGTTTAAGGGGGCATAGTCACTTCTTCCATCCAGGCTACGTTGCTCAAAATCGGGTACGATGTCAGGTTCTTCCCTTGGCTGGAAGCTGAAAAAAAAACTTCAGATAATAGCAAAGGTAGATAGATCAAATGAAAGCATCAGAGCTTTCTAACAAGTATATTTAGGTCATGGGTACTCACAAAGTGACTGTGATATCCATTCTGAGCTATTTGGAAAATTAGCAAATCTTGTCAAAAAAACTTTTTTTGACGATTTTTGCTAATTTTCGGTATCAACCCTCATGACTGTTTTCGGGTCCCTGTAGCCACCAGGACCCCATAATATATCTCAGATGATATAACAAGAGTGGCTAGGGCTCATTTCCAGCCTCCAGGTACATGTCTGACTCCTATTTGTGACATTTCGAGGTGTTTGGGGTCAAACTCATTTTTTCCATTATAGGCCATATAGCTCAGAGTCACATCACATTGAGCTCAGAGTCACATCAAATTTCTAGTTCTGGACCTAAGGACCCCTTAGTATACCTCAGATGACATACCAGGAGTGTCTAAGACCCATTTCTGGCCTCCAGGGATGACTTTTTGAAGTTTTGGGGTTTAAGGGGGCAAAGTCACTTCTTCCATCCAGCCTAAGGTGCTCAAAATCGGGTACAATGTCAGGTTTTTCCCATGGCTGGAAGCTGAAAAAAAAACTTCAGATAATAGCAAAGGTAGATAGATCAAATGAAAGCATCAGATCTGAGCTTTCTAACAAGTATATTTAGGTCCTGGGTACTCACAAAGTGACTGTGATATCCATTCTGAGCTATTTGGAAAATTAGCAAATCTTGTCAAAAAAACTTTTTTTGACGATTTTTGCTAATTTTCGGTATCAACCCTCATGACTGTTTTCAGGTCCCTGTAGCCACCAGGACCCCATATTATATCTCAGATTATATAACAAGAGTGGCTAGGGCTCATTTCCAGCCTCCAGGTACATGTCTGACTCCTATTTGTACACTGAAAAATATATAGCATGAGATGCACACCTATTGTAATCCTGAGTTTTGACATCTTTTAAACATTTGTTTTTTTGCCAGCGTGCAACACCTGCTTTGCGCTTCGTCTCATTGCGCTGTAACGTGACTAAACCCAAAGAAAGGAACCAATTTCAGTTCCGTCAGGCTGCACAGCCAATTCGAATCCAATGAATCAAATTTATTTATTCACAACTATTTTCTTCTTAATTTCACCATATTTGTCATCCATTTTTATCTCTTATGTTCAATCCATTTTATCCAAATCGCGCTTGCCATCTGATTCCACAAAAACCACAGGAGTGTAAGTTGGGTTTCGCATGCCATGAATTTAATTCGGTCACCCAATGCATTTCGGGAAGTATATTTCCCTTCGTCAGGGGCATCATGGCCTGCTCTTTAATTTTACAAAGTTCAATTCATCCTCTCAGTCCCGGCGTACAGAGACGCTCGAACCCCCTTCATGTGCGAGTAAAACATTACTGCTGACTCAGAGATGCTCCTAATGTGTTTAAAATTCATGTGGGATGTATCCAAGACACTGCCATCACACCTATATAGTTTTTAAATGATTTTGATGTATTAAAATTTTGACCTCCATAAGGGGGGAAAGGTTGAACTTTTACCCCGCTCGGAGTTCCATGACTTTCGTGACCTTGTCCCCCTGAAATTTAAAATTGCATTTTCAAAGTAATTTGTACAACTATTCATTCTGTGTCATTCATTGTGTGTTTAGCATGCTATTGGGCCACTGTAGCACTTGTTTTTTTTCGTTTTTATGCATTTTTGACCGTTTTTGAACACTTTGATGCTCCAAATGGTCTTTGGACTTAGTCACTTTTTGCTTCATGGAGACTTCAAAAGTGTTAGAAAGTCACTTTGGAGGCACACAGGACAGTGCAAATGCACCTATATAGCAACCAGGACACTCCAATCACACCTATATAGTTTTTAAATGATTTTGATGAATTAAAAATTTTGACCTCGATGAGGGGTGGAAAGTTTGAACTTTTACCCCGCTCGGAGTTCCATGACTTCTGTGACCTCGTCCCCCTGAAATTTAAAATAGCATTTTCCAAGTAATTTGTAAATATATTCATTCTGGGTCATTCATTGTGTGTTTAGCTTGCTATTGGGCCAGTGTAGCACTTAGTTTTTTTCATTTTTATGCATTTGTGACCGTTTTTAAACACTTTCATGCACCAATGATGTCTTTGTACTTCATCATTTTTCACTTCATGGAGACTTCAAAAGTGTTAGAAATTCATTTTGGAGGCATACAGAACAGTGCAAATGCAGTTACATAGCATTCAGGACACTGCAATTACACCTATATAGTTTTTAAAAGATTTTGATGTAATAAAATTTTTGACCTCCATGGGGAGGGCCCTTAAGCTGAACTTTTACACAGCTCGGAGTTCCATGACTTCCATGACCTTGTCCCCCTGAAATTGAAAATCGAATTTTCAAAGTGTTTAGTAAAACTGTTCATTCTGTGTCATTCATTATGTCTTTAGCCTGCTATTGGACCACTGCAGCACTATGTTTTGTTAATTTTAACCCAATGTTGACCTTTTTTGACCACTTTGATGCACCAGTGAAGTTTTTGGACTTAGTCATTTTTCACTTCATGGAGACTTCAAAAGTGTTAGAAATTCATTTTGTAAATACCTAGAACGGTGCAAATGCAGCCATATAGCATTCAGGGCACTACAATTACACCTATATAGTTTTTAAATGTTTTTGATGCAATAACGTTTTTGACCTCCATGGGGAGGGCACTCAAGCCAAACTTTTACCCCATTCCGAGTTCCACGACCTCGTGTGGAAAAAGTGACTTTGCCCCCTTAAACCCAAAAACTTCAAAAAGTCACCCCTGGAGGCCAGAAATGGGTCTTAGACACTCTTGGTATGTCATCTGAGGTATACTATGGTGTTCTTGGGTCCAGAACTAGAAATGTGATGTGACTCTGATATCTAGGGCCTATAAAAGTGGAGAAGTGTGGCTCACTGGTTAGAGGCGGCAGACCCGTAAGCAGAGAACAGCCCGGGACCAGGGTTCGATTCCCGACGCGGCAGGGTCGTGGACCAGGGTCAGCGGACTCGATAATTCTCGCCTCGGTGCCTACTCTAGTCAGAAACCACACTCGGCAACTCTGGGCATCAGCTTGCCTCATCTTCACAACGGCCCCCCAGACCGCCGGGGATGCTTGGTCGCACCTTAGAGATACCCATCAGGGACCATCTCTCAGGGTGAGCCAGGACGGGTTCCCCAGCGGTCGAAGCGTGGAGATACTCCTCCGGGAGTCGATTCCTAGCGCTATATAAACCCGCAATAATAATAATAATAATATAATGGAAAAAATGAATTTGACACCAAACACCTCAAAATGTCTGAAATAGTACTCAGACATGTACCTGGAGGCTGGAAATGAGCCCTAGACACTCTTGCTATATCACCTGCGAAATAATATAGGGTCCTGGTGGCCACAGGGACCCAAAAACAGTCAGGTGGGTTGATACTGAAAATTAGCAAAAATCGTCCCAAAATTTTTTTTGACAAGATTTGCTAATTTTCCAAATAGCACAGAATGGATATCAGAGACACTGTTTGAGTGCGCAAGATATGAATACACTTGTTAGAAAGGTCAGCTCTGATGCTTTCATGTGATATATATAACTTTGATATTATATAAAGTTTTTTTTCCGCTACCAGCCAAGGGAAACACCTGATATCGTACCCGATTTTGAGAACATTGGGCTGGGTGGAAAAAGTCACTTTGCCCCCTTAAACCCAAAAACTTCAAAAAGTCACCCCTGGAGGCCAGAAATGGGTCTTAGACACTCTTGGTATGTCATCTGAGGTATACTATGGTCTTCTTGGGTCCAGAACTAGAAATCTGATGTGACTCTGATATCTAGGAGCTATAATGGATAAAAATGAATTTGACACCAAACACCTCAAAATGTCACAAATAGGAGTCAGACATGTACCTGGAGGCTGGAAATGAGCCCTAGCCACTCTTGTTATATAATCTGAGATATATTATGGGGTCCTGGTGGCTACAGGGACCTGAAAACAGTCATGAGGGTTGATACCGAAAATTAGCAAAAATCGTCAAAAAAAGTTTTTGGGACAAGATTTGCTAATTTTCCAAATAGCTCAGAATGGATATCACAGTCACTTTGTGAGTACCCAGGACCTAAATATACTTGTTAGAAAGCTCAGATCTGATGCTGTCATTTGATCTATCTACCTTTGCTATTATCTGAAGTTTTTTTTTCAGCTTCCAGCCATGGGAAAAACCTGACATTGTACCCGATTTTGAGCACCTGCGGCTGGATGGAAGAAGTGACTTTGCCCCCTTAAACCCCAAAACTTCAAAAAGTCATCCCTGGAGGCCAGAAATGGGTCTTAGACACTCCTGGTATGTCATCTGAGGTATACTAAGGGGTCCTTAGGTCCAGAACTAGAAATTTGATGTGACTCTGAGCTCAATGTGATGTGACTCTGAGCTATATGGCCTATAATGGAAAAAAGCCAGTTGATATATTTTAAATAAAATTTACAGAAGAATAGGAAGTGCAAATCATCTTGTGTGCTAACACCATCACAAGGACATGGGTTATAATCTGTGCTATGTTGGTAGCCCAGAGGGAAGGCCAACAGATATTTCACAGAACCCGCTCTTAGGCGAAACAAAAGTGATCTCTCCCAGTTGGTCATAGGTAGGGTAAGATAGTGCGGGAGTGGTTGCCTACATAGATCGTTCCCCATGTATTTTACAACAGTTGATTTTGATTATTCTCTTCCCATTCGTTCAGAATTATAAAGTGCGTACAGTGCATGTTTAACCTCGATTTTATCCCTTGGCTCGATCCTAGTAGGGTCGGAAAAGAGGCTGCCTCTGTCCATGGCGCTCAATGTTTTCGACACTCCAGAAAGCCATGGAATCGCCATGCCATGGTCACATTTTAAACAATCCTTTATAATATTTTGTGTAAGAGTGGCTGAGTTATTCCTCCAAATCCTGACCCAGAATAGAGCTGGTCTAGATCTGATAAAATCACATACAAAGGGGAGGTTTAATTCATCATGGCAGATAAATTCAGAAGATGAGATTGGGGCGCCCAATATTTTCCTGCAAAATCGGCTTTCTTCTCGCTGGATACTTGGGCTTCTTCCCAACCCCCAGACCTCTGCTCCATATGTGGCTACCGGTAGGCACTGTAATCTAAACATTTTTAAAATAGCTCTAGTGGCACCTATTTTCTTTGGGCAAGGCAAGCTAAAGACTGAATTGGTGGCTTTCCAGAACTTGCCCATGGCATGGGCCAAGTGCCCACCCCATGAGCCGTTCGCAGTGAAAACCAAACCTAAATATGGAAATGTAGGCACAGATTCAAGTTTATCTGTCCCTATGTGTATTGTATTGAGCTTCCGTTTCCCAGGGCCACCAGACATGATAAAAGATTTTTTTAAATTTACGCGCAAATCTAATCCCTCCATGTATTGAACAAAGCTATGGACAAGTAGGCGGAGGGCATTTGGCGTGCGGCCCATAAGCACCGCTTCGTCAGCATATAATAACACTGGTGATGGTTGCCCCAGAATTGTTGGTACATCACTAGTCACTTCTTTCAGGCTTCTTGCAAGGCCATTGATGTAAATGATGAACAACAGGGGTGCTAAAACGCACCCCTGTCTCACCCCCCTGCCGATGTTAATAGCTCCAGAGACTTCTCCACCCATCCCAATCCTGACCTGTGCTTTAAGATCCGTGTGAAGATAGGCCAGGAAATTAACAAGCACCTCGTCTAGTCCAGAATTCAAAAGGATAGCCCAGAGTTTGGATCTATTCACTAGATCAAAGGCAGATGAAAGATCCATAAATGCAAGGTAAATAGGAGACAATCGAGCAACGCTGTACTTATCGATTATCAATTTTAGATTCAGACATTGCTCCACCGTCCCTACCCTGCTCCTAAATCCCATCTGACACGGGTCCAATAGGTCTATGTCATCAGTACATTCTAGCACCCTATTATAAATAATTCGCGCCAGAATTTTTAAAGTGTTATCCAGAATGTATTTATTTATTTTTATTTATGGTATTTGTAAAGCGCTCTGCAACCCTACGGGCATCCTGGCGCTGTGTACATATGGCTGAAAAACACTGTGCATCAGAGGAGGAATAATAGCGTTAAATACTGGTAGGTTACATTTTTGGGAAGAGCCATGTTTTCACCTTTTTACGAAAGGCCATCAGTTCATTTGTTTTTCTGATGTCAATAGGTAAACTGTTCCGCAGATGAGCTGCAGCTATGCTAAAGGCTCTGCCACCAAAGGTGGTTTTCTTGATCCTGGGTATACTTATGAAATTTGAAGAAGGGGATTGAAGAGACCGGGTAGGCTCATACCAATTAAATTTGTTTTGAAGTGGTCGGGGGCCTAGCCCATGTACTGCCCTAAAGACAATACATAGGGATTTAAAGCGGATCCTCTGGTGTGTAGGTAACCAGTGAAGGTCAGCCAGGGCAAGGGTGGTAGAGGATCTTCGCTCTCGACAAAGTGCCAGTTTTGCTGCAGCCGCCTGGATACTCTGAAGTCTGGAAATCAGGTAGGCAGGGGATTCCAGTAATAGGGCATTACAGTAGTCCAGGCGGCTGAGAATGGTGCTCCTAACTATGGTGGCTCTAACCTGTGAAGGTAGAAGGGGTAGCAGCTTTCGCAGTCCTCGCATTAGAGCAAAGCAGCTGCTAGCCTGCTTGTTGACATTGGTCTCTAAGCTCAGACTGTTATTAAAAGTGACTCCAAGGTTTCTTACTGATTTCACTGGGATTAGTGAGTCCCCTAGCGCCGGAGGCCAGAAATCTGTGGGTAGACTTTTGGGGATTCTTCCTACCGTACAGTGCATTATTTCAGTCTTGTCACTGTTGAATTGTAGTGAATTCTGATTCAGTCAGAGTGTCATTTCCAACAAGCAGGTGTGGAAGGTCTCAAGCGAGTCTGCATGAGCACCATCAAGAGAGATCATCAGCTGCGTGTCATCCGCATAGTTGATCACGCTAATGCCGTGAGCCTTGATGATGCTCATCAGGGGTTGCATATATATGTTGAAGAGTATAGGACTAATTGCAGACCCCTGTGGGACCCCATGTGGAACTTTAACAAACTCTGACTGATATGGAGGGATAGCTACTGCCTGCCATCTGTCCATCAGGTATGATCGAAACCAATCAAGCACAGCTCCCCCGACTCCGATGTTCCTCAGCCTTGTCAGCAGGATGTCATGACTCACCGTATCGAATGCGGCGGACAGGTCCAGCAAGATTAATATTGCTGATTCTCCCCTGTACACCCTCATTCGTAAGTCGTCCAGAACTGTCAGCAAAGCAGTCTCAGTTCCGTGAGCTGGTCTGAATCCAAATTGCTCCTCTTCCAGGATGTTGTTAGTTTCAAGGAAGAGGGCTAAAGATCTGGTGACCCACCGTTCTATGATCTTAATAGGGTATGGCAGGAGCGAAATAGGTCGGTAGTTCTTTTGGCAATTTGGGTACAGATTTGGTTTTTTTAATAGTGGGGTAACAACCGCCAGTTTCCAGTCTTTTGGTACGGTGCCTGTGTGGAGAGATTGGTTGCACAGCTGATGCAACACTGGGAGGATTTCATCCCCGAACTCCTTTATTATTTTGTGAGGTAGAGGGTCCAAAGGGGACCCTGATGACGTGTTAAGGGCTATTCTTAAGAATTCTTGCTCTGTAGGGATCTCAAAATTTTCCAATGTGGCCTTTGGAGCGGGACATCTTACATTTTCCACATTCTTCTCCCTATTCTCTGGATTGCTATTATCCTGCACCGGCGGAATAGAAACACATTTCATTCCCTCAACAATTTTACAGATTTTCTCTTGAAAGAATAATGCTAAACCGTCACATAGCTCTCTGATTATCCTGAAGGTGTCACGAGATTTATTGGTACTATTAAGTATTAGGTCTGCGAAGTGGCTTGCTTTGGCTATAGTGATTTCTTTCTTATATTGTACAATTGTAAGCCTCCATGTCAATTTCTCCTGTTCCGAATAATTTTTCCTCCAGAGTTTCTCCGCCTTTTTACAGGCGCTTTTCAGTTCTTTTAGTTTATCCGTATACCAAGGCGCGGAGGGTTTTCCTCTTTTCCTGATTGTTTTCAGAGGTATAGTATCATCAAGTTTCCTAGTTATCTCTTTACAAAATGAAAGATAATTTGTAGTGACATCACTCTCAGGGTTGAGCGAGATCCAAACTTGACGAAAGTCAAACTTTCCTTCCTCTTTCCTTTTTAACAGGCCCCTCCAATCACGACCAATGAAGGTCTTAGTCTGCACGTTTGTAGGTCCTGTGTTAATCAGGGTGTGGATGTTAAATAGAAGGAGGTGGTGGTCTGACCAATCTACTGGGAGAATTGTACCCATAGTAATTAAATCCTCCGCAGCAAATATTAAGTCCAGTATATTTCCTTGTTTATGCGTAGGGGTAGTTATCCATTATTTCAGCCCCAAATTATTACAAGAATGAGTAATGTTATAGAAGGCCGTATGTAGTTGGTCATTGTCCCATAAGTTAACATCTCCCAGTACCAACAGTCTGCTATGAGAAATTGAAATATTATTAATAACAGCAATCAATTCCTGCTGTTGAGTAGCATTGATATGCCCGGCGTCCTGTAGCAGATTAGGCCCGTGAGGCAATGGCCAGAATCATGTTTAATCGAAACCCCAAGGATTTCAGCACACGAGATTGTATCAACATCCAAGGTTGCAATGTTTAGCTCCTCCTTGAAAATGATTCCTATTCCTCCTCCTCGTCCTATGTTCCTAGGTTTATGAATAATCTTATATCCTGCTGGACATGCTGGCCCTAGCTCTGGTTCCATTCCCGCGGCCATCCATGTCTCGGTTAGAAATAAAATGTCTAAGTTGTTGGACTCAATCAGTAACTGTATTTCAGTGGCGTGTTTCGGGAGGGATCTGACATTTAGTAATCCACTAATTAATTTTCCCTTAATGGTATGCTTAGATCCAGCATGAGTTAACGGGATATGTCTGTTAGCAGAGATCAGATTGGGTTTTAATAGAGGTTTAGGAGGGAGGGGATTAATAATTGGCAGACACCCTCGGCAGTAAGGACATGGATTCTTGTTTTATCACAAAGGGGGCGTGGCTATAGTTGGTGGGCGTGCCTCTGGAATCCGGCCAATAGCGTCGGTTCACAGCCAAATACCCGCCCGCATCAGCGTTCTATCCGCTGTGCAGAGGAGATAGTGCAAATTACGCTATTAAAAACACAGAATATCACACAAGTAAGTTTTAAAAGCAATCTAGTCCCTGCTCCCGGCTGTGCCTCAGGAGATTCAGCTATTAGACGCTGCGCTTGTAGTCAGCGCGCGTTTTATCACAAAGGGGGCGTGGCTATAGTTGGTGGGCGTGCCTCTGGAATCCGGCCAATAGCGTCGGTTCACAGCCAAGTACCCGCCCGCATCAGCATTCTATTCGCTGTGCAGAGGAGATAGTGCATATTACGCTATTAAAAACACAGAATATCACACAAGTAAGTTTTAAAAGCAATCTAGTCCCTGCTCCCGGCTGTGCCTCAGGAGATTCAGCTATTAGACGCTGCGCTTGTAGTCAGCGCGCGTTTTATCACAAAGGGGGCGTGGCTATAGTTGGTGGGCGTGCCTCTGAAATTCGGCCAATAGTGTCGGTTCACAGCCAAGTACCCGCCCGCATCAGCGTTCTATCCGATGTGCAGAGGAGATAGTGCAAATTACGCTATTAAAAACACAGAATATCACACAAGTAAGTTTTAAAAGCAATCTAGTCCCTGCTCCCGGCTGTGCCTCAGGAGATTCAGCTATTAGACGCTGCGCTTGTAGTCAGCGCGCGTTTTATCACAAAGGGGGCGTGGCTATAGTTGGTGGGCGTGCCTCTGGAATCCGGCCAATAGCGTCGGTTCACAGCTAAGTACCCGCCCGCATCAGCGTTCTATCCGCTGTGCAGAGGTGATAGTGCAAATTACGCTATTAAAAACACAGAATATCACACAAGTAAGTTTTAAAAGCAATCTAGTCCCTGCTCCCGGCTGTGCCTCAGGAGATTCATCTATTAGCAAGGGAGATCGGACGATAATTAACTGGGTCCGACCTATCACCCTTTTTAAAAATTGAGACAATAGTGCTGGTTGCCCAGGTAATGGGCATAGGCACTGTTGGCAAGCTGTTGAAGACGTTAAGAAGGATTGGTGCCCATAGATCCGGGTTATGCTTAATAATATCGATGGGCAATCCATCGGGGCCTGGTGCCTTGTTTCCAAGGCTCTCTTTTATGGCTATTTTCACCTCGTGGAGATCAATCTGAAGACCGCACGTCTGTCCTGGAGTAAAGGTCACCAAGTCCTTGGTTGGTGCGGCAGAAATTTTAGAGAAGTGAGCCTCCCAAACGCTGCTAGTTATGTTACAACTAATTGGTGTTAACTGTTTCCCCATTTCCCGCGTTTTCCTGACCGCAGACCAGAAGGGGCCGCTGCCCCCCAGATTGGCACTGGCGACCAGCGACTCCCGCTGCTCAGTCAGTAGTGCGGACTTTCTTCTAGCTATTTCAGATTTGTAGAATTTCCTGGCTGTCTGAACCGCCATTATACACCTGGGTTTGGTGGTTAGTGCCCTGCGTAATTCCCTATTTGCCAGTAAAACAGGCGGAATCAAACCACCTTGGTTCTCTCCCTTCCTTTGGTAATGGTACTGACAAAAGAGTTTTTATAATAAGACACAATTCACCAAAATCAGCAATTATTCTGTGGTAGTTCCCATCCATGGATAAACAGGAATTAATTAGATGTGGGTGTTTCATTTGTACACTTTCCAAAATTGCCCCACCATCCACCCCCCTCCATTTTAATCGCAAGCCATCAACTGAAGGTGTGATGTCCCTTGCACCTTTTAAATTGGTATAAACCGGGGTGGGGGCTAAGTGCAGAGTTACTACAAGTGGGTTGTGATCTCCAAACGATGTCTCCATCACTGTGGACTTTATAACACAATCTATTAGATGTGGGGACATAAAGATAAAATCAATGGTGGGACTGCAGTCCCTGCCTCTAAACGTAGGGGCATGGGGAGCACTAGGGATGAGACTAGTTTCCATGGCATCGCCAAGATTGAACTCGGTTAGTATATTAACGAGTTCAATACCCCTTCGTTCGGCTTGGTCTAAGCAGTTCCTAACCTTGATCCCTTGATTCTTTAATATTTTTGCGTTGAAGTCACCCCCAACTAAGATCCCTGTCCCATCGTCAGCCTGTAGACTGGTTTCCAGATTATGTAAAGTTTTGGAAAGTGCCTCAAAGTTCTTATTAGGTACACAGTAAGAATCATTATTATAAAAATTGATTAAATAAATCCGGGTCTTTCGCTTGAATTCGAGAATTTGTATATTCGGGTCCCTCTGGATAGGTCTCTGATGGTACCACCAGCCAGTATCTTAACCCCGATGAATAGACCTCCGACAGGGCGGCCAGAATTTGGTTTCAGTGCGGTCACACTAAAACAATGGTAACCCTCTATATGAGAATTCCCAACAGCCCAGGTCTCTTGAAACATTAAAATGTCTATACCATCCAAAGTCTTTGCCCATTGGGGGTCTGAGAGCCTTGACTCTAACCCTGCCACATTCCAACTAAGGATTGACAAGTCACAGCGGGTGGAGTGACTGGTTAGCTTGTTCCTTGTACTCATCACTACATTCGTATTAGTTTTAGATGATGTGGGGATTATATGGTCATGTATGGCCATAAGTGTGACAGTACAATCAAGCATTCCTGTTCCCTGTGTAGCATTGACTTGTAATGATGGTAGATATTCCTCAGTAATATTGATTGAAGCTGAGCGAACACTATTACCTTCCCTGTCATCAGCTAATGTTCCCTGAGTAATACTTGCTTCTACTGGTACTGGATATTCCGCGTTATCATTACTTATATCTTCACATCCATTGATGTTGTCTTCCCTGTTGCCCAGTCAATCCTGCTCGTCTAGACTTGAGAAGGCATATTCAAACCGATTATAGGTCGGAATGTTGTATATAGAGCTTACCTCATTCTGAGGCAAATACCGATTTGGGTTAATCATTGGGTGTGACCTCTCCATATGGTCGTACTGTTTCATTATGGGGGGGTCTGGGTAATGCAATGGATTTGCTAAGGATGATACCTGATGGTACTGTGCAGGTCCCTTCGGGTAAGTAAGCCCTTGATCCTGGTGAAAGAATGGAAACTTAATCCCTGTACCCAAATTTGGGTCCTGATAACACACAACAGAGTTATTCACCATATTAGCATTGGGGGAAATCAGATGTCTATAAAAATAGCCCAATGAGAGCAAAGTAGTATTGAATTCCCGAGGTGAGGGAGGTGGGGCACTAGCCAAAGTTTTTTGGGCCCATTGTGGGGACTTAAAATGTATTATTATGCAGTCCCCCTCAAACTTTTTCCTCAGTGGGCCTACCCATCCTACTCTTTGGGTGTGAATAATCTCCCTTGCTCCTGCCATTGGAAAGTTGCAATTTGCAATTAACCAGTGGAAGGTCCTGTTCTTAAGGGATGTAGAATGTTCCTCTTGATCCTTCCTTAGTTTTGTTACATTAACTAGGACCAGCACATACGCCCCGCATTCAGGCGGTAAGCTGATGCGGGGAGGTATCTGTCTCCCATTAATTGCCATATTTCGATCGGGCTGGGCCCCTAACGCGTTCTGAGCGTTATTATTATTAGTTGGTCTAATTTGGGTCTCCTTGCTTTTATCAACATTTTGCACCTTGCCTTCATGTGTGGCGTCCTTAATCGTGTTATGAATTGCAGTGGTTTTTGTTAATGGTTGATTGGCAGCTATTCCTTTGCCAGGCACTTGTGGGGTTTTGGGCTTTGTAGTTAAGATTGTGACAGTGGGATTCTTAGCTTTAGTGCATGTAGATTTAGAATAGCTCGGTTTGAGTCCCACAGTTACAGCAGAACCCTAACTGGCGATATTTGTAATGGGAGAACTCAATTCAGCTAGTTTTTCAATTCGGGTAAGTCTAGATTCTATCGGGGACAAATAGATGCTAAGTAGTTCGCCCATTCTTTCCAGAAGTTGGTCATAAGCTGCAAGATTATCCCCTTTAGCCGTCGGGATCCAATGTGACTCCTCACTTTCTATGTCTATAGGTGCATTTGTCTCATCTACATTTGGGTTTGGATTGGTATCCTTCCTATGCTTTCGCTTAGGCATGCTATGCTTTATTACCTTAGGCTTGCTCAACTGTCTTGTGTGTGTTTTATGTTTCCGTATAGCACCCTCCCGCCTACCCCTTAATTGCCTTGTGCTAGCTTCGACTACCTCATCTGGTGTGTGCTTGATGAGCAGTTCTGGTGTCCTTTCTAGTTCCATGCTAGACTCTAGATCCGAATCTATCAAGGGATTAGATGCTGATAAGTTGACCTCATTCGGTATGCTGTGAATTTCGGCGTGGACATCAATTATAGGACCAGTATTGATGTTTCTAGCCTGACCTGGAGTTCTATCTAATGCAATAAGTCCAAGGGATGAGCGTTTTGCTAGGGCTAGGTCTTGTAAAACCCTGCGCTTCAAGAGTGTAATTTCCTGGTTTATAGCATCATTGGCACTAGTTATGAAGTTATCTATTGGGCCTATCAGTGGAGCCCCACGTGCTGCCGTTTTACTTCTACTACCTCTGGTAGTCATAATATTAGATAAGAAGTATATATTTTGTCACAGCCTA
This sequence comes from Lissotriton helveticus, assembly GCF_964261635.1. Taxonomy (NCBI): domain Eukaryota; kingdom Metazoa; phylum Chordata; class Amphibia; order Caudata; family Salamandridae; genus Lissotriton; species Lissotriton helveticus. The sequence continues at coordinate 1,137,741 of NW_027611697.1, read as the reverse complement.
GCTTGTGCACAAAATCTACGGGGTGAGGATGCAGGGAAGCAGCAAATAAGGTGCTAAGGGGTGGGATTGGATCGATCAACACCCGACACACTTCTACTATACAGTTCAATTCCTAGCAGAGGCGTTATAATAGTCTTAATCCCTCCCCCTGCTGAATAGAGGTAGTAACAGTTAAACAGATAAATGCCTCGTAATACAACTGCGGTTAACAAATGCAAAAAATAAAAGAACAATCCGGTGCAAAATCAGGCTCTACAAGTGCAATACAGTAAGTATAGCTCACGCATTAGTAGCATTCAGTTTTATATGAGGAGATGCAAAGAGCCATGCAGTAAAGTTCACTTGGGAGGGAGCGATGTTCATAGGTCCTCATAAGGCCCAAAAATTCCCTCAAATGATGAATTAGAGGGTATAACTGCCCAACAAAGAACCCAAATACACTGCTCAGTCAGTTTGTAGCTATGATGACGTTCCTTATGACAGTTAACAAAGTCAATGTTAGGGGGGGTCTCCTTGACCGGACTCCTTGACCTCTGAGGGCCTCAGAGGGCCCGCCCTTTGCCCGGGCTTAGCCCCGGGCGCTCCCCCGCGCGTCCCGCTCCGCGGTAGAAACGAGTGAGTTATAAGAGCATGTGATGGAGGCGGGGCTAGCAGGGGGCGCAGGCCGGGTCACTCAGGCCACGCAGGGACTCCTGGGTCAGTGAGTCCCTGCAGCGCTCAACCCCTGCAGCAGCTGTTCTTCTCCATGCCACAACCGGGGGTCCTTACGGGAATCCAAACGCCGCGAAGCGGCACCCACGAAGCGGGTGTAGCAAGGCACTGAGGAAGAGGGAAACTCCAACACCCTCCAACAAAATCACGGCGTTCACAGGTAGGCAACCCTTTTCGGCCCTTGCAATGTGCTGTACATTATGGACGAAATACCATATTTAATATACATATCACTATTAGACGTCCCCTCCGGGAGGGCAGGTTGTGCTTCATCAATTCTCAAATTGGTACCACTACAAAAGCATCACATCTTACGAAGTGTGCTGGAAACAGGCATGCTGAAAATAGTGCAAAATATGCAGTATTATAAAAAAGTAGCACTTAAAGTACTCTTTGTACGTTGCGCCGTTCAAATATTCTTAGGAGCAGAGAAAAATCTCCTCATTACCTGCCTATATGTGTTGCAACACATATATAATTTTCATAATCATAGGACTAACTCAATATTTGGCCAATACATATCAAAAATGCCACAGTAAGTGTTTTCTAAAACTACCTTACCAATCCAAGGCATCAATCTTAGAACAAGTGCCGCAAAACTGCTCTTACCAATCAAATGGTGTCCAGGTTCATACTGCCAAGTTCACAAATCGACCAAACGGTCACTGCACGGCGAATCAACAGAAGAGATCTCAGTCGAGGACCGACGCCACCTGGATGGTTAGATCAGAAAGAAAGGGAAAACTCAGTGGATGCCAAGACTCAGGTCTCCTCCGGCAGTGATCACGTCCAAAGCGAGATTCCAACCCTTCGTATCGACCAGTCTTTCAGGCATCCGAGTCGCCGATGAGCCCCACGTTGGACGCGCCAATTTGTAGTAGCAAGCCCCAGCCAGGCCTACTAGTGCAAGGGATTCGCCCTTTTCTGCTCAGAGTCCTTAGACCAATAGTAAGAAGTTGGCACAGAAACTGGAATAGAAAAGACAGAGTTTATTAAACCTCATGAGGTGGAACTACATTCACACAACACCCTTCAGTATAGTATGAGATAGCAGACTGACTGGAAGGAGCTGGGTCCTTTTATACCCACACAGGGTCTCAAAAGCAGGCGGTACAAGTGCAAGCTGCTGTTCTTAGGCACATACAAGGTCATACAGAAAATGCACGGTTGCACAGCTAACAGTTAGCTAGTTGAAATAAAAACACATTCTGACAGTTACATGCTAGGGACAGCTGCATGCTCAACTGAGCATGCGTGGAGTGGCAGAAGCTAAATATAATCTGTCTCCACTGGTGCAACGCCTCAAGTCTAGGTAGCCTGACCTTTGACCAATCCAAGAAAAAAAAAGGTGTTTTTTTCCCTGGGCCCCTCCCCCAAACGAAAACACATTGACCTGAAGCCTAAGTGTATTCTGAGTCATAAAAAGTTTATTAGATGAAAAAATATTGTACGGGCACTTTTTTGCACAAAAAGTCACTTTTTGGCACTTTTTTGAGAGAAATAAAATAGTTCGCAGATTTTTTTTAAATCGACCGAATTAAAAAAAAAATGCTCTTGTTGGATGGCTTTGGACATAAGGCCGCATAAACAAAAGGAATTTTTCAAATATCTGTTTTTCTCACTTTTTTATTGCTGTTTGAAATTTCTGACTTGACTTTTTGCATCATTGGTGATGCATGTGTTTAACATTGAGCTTGGGAAAATTGAAAAAAAATAGACTTTGGGGATTGTTTACTAGGGCAAGTGATACATCAAATTAAGACTCATATTAAACTGAACCTCAAGCTGAAAAAAAACCAAAATAGCATTTACGATCACTTTTTATAAGCGACTTTAACAATTGTTTTTTTAGCTATATTAAAAAACAAGGTAACGCCGTAAATTTTAGAAAAGAGATTTTTTCAAAGTAAAACATAGGTGTGACCTGCCTTCACATTAGGCTTCATAAACAAAAGAAAAAACATCTCTATGTGTTATATTCACTTTTTAATAACACATTTTCGTTTTAGGCACAAGCAAAAAGCAGCATTGGTGATGCATGTGTTTTTCAATGGGGTTTTTTAAAGTCTACCAAAATACGGTTTACCAATACATTTTCATTATTTTCTCTTTGGTATCTCATTATGCACATGTTAATAAACAGGTTCATGCATTATTAGCTAAATAGCATAAAAACACACTGAATTATTAACAATAATCTTTGAGATTTGGGTGACCAGATGGCCGGAAATCGAAAATCGCCTCGTATGGATTCAACTTCCATTTCGTGCACTTTCTATGTGGGCCACATGCATAAGAATTGGTACAATAATGCATACGAATCTTAGCTAGAATCTGCAATTGAAATTAAGTCTTTAACTTATATGCTTCAAGAATTATAGGGCACATTCTGCTATGTATAATATCCTATCCATTTCAATGGGACGACCAGATGGCCGCAAATTGAAAATCGCGTCGTATGGATTCATATTGCGTTGTATGTACCTTACGTGTAAGCCACATGCATTTAAAATGACACAATGTAGTAGGGTATGCTATAGAATGTGTTGCAGTTGGAAATCAAGCTCTATCTAGTATGGATCATGACTGATGACACAATATACGTGACTCATTTTGCAAAAAATGGAGGCAAATTTTATAAAACATGCGTTTAATCACTGAATGATTCTCACCACTTCTAAGCATGGCACAGGCATGACAATGACCACAGGGCAGTGGCATGATGGTAACTGTATGCTGCACTCAGAATTATGGATCCAGATTGTATGGTTTTAGAATTATGGGCCACAACGTAAGGCATATTTTTTCACACATGTGACGTTATTGAAAAACATCATACATTCAACTTCACATTTTGTAGCCAAAAGCATAAAGTGTTCTTCAACACACATGAAAGTGAAAAATAAAAACTTTTCCTGAAGATTACACTTGATTTGTACCTTGTCCCTATAAGCCACAAATATGAGAGTTACCACTATAAAGTGTAGATGTCTTAGCTACATACTGTGATTGAAATTAGGTCAGTACCTCATATGGTTCAAGATTTATAGTGCACCACATACTATGTAATATATCCTATCCATTTCAATGGGTGACCAGATGGCCGCAAATTAAAAATCGCCTCGTATGGATTCAAATTGCTTTGTATGCACCTTGTGTGTGAGCCACATGCATATAAAATGGCACACTGTAGTAGGCTATGTTATAGAATGTGTTGCAGTTGGAAATCAAGCTCTATCTAATATGGATCTTGACTGATGACATAACATACGTGACACATTTTGCAAAAGCTGGAGGAATTCCAATTATGGATCCAGATTGTATGGTTTTAGAAGTATGGGACAAAATGTAAGGCATACTTTTTCGTACATGCGACGGTATTGAAAAACGTCATACATTCAACCTCAAATTTTGACAACTTTACAATACGCCACACACATAATAATTCACATGGGTAAGATGCACATCACTAGGAACAAAGTGCTGTTTAAATTATGTCTCTATAATGTACAGACTATGAATTATAGCCAAAATTATAAAGTGTTCTACAACACACATGAAAGTGAAAAATAAAAACTTACCTGAAGGTTACACTTGATTTGTACCTTGTCCCTATAAGCCACAACCATGAGAGTTATCACTATGAATTGTAAATGTCTTAGCTACATACTGCAATTGAAATTAAGTCAGTACATCATATGCTTCAAGAAATAGAGTGCACTACATCCTCTGTAGTATATCCTATCCATTTCAAAGGGTGACCAGATGGCCGCAAATTAAAAATTGCCTCGTATGGATTCAAATTGCTTTGTATGACTGTTTTCAGGTCCCTGTAGCCACCAGGACCCCATAATATATCTCAGATGATATAACAAGAGTGGCTAGGGCTCATTTCCAGCCTCCAGGTACATGTCTGACTCCTATTTGTGACATTTCGAGGTGTTTGGGATCAAACTCATTTTTCCCAATATAGGCCATAGAGCTCAGAGTCACATCACATTGAGCTCAGAGTCACATCAAATTTCTAGTTCTGGACCTAAGGACCCCTTAGTATACCTCAGATGACATACCAGGAGTGTCTAAGACCCATTTCTGGCCTCCAGGGATGACTTTTTGAAGATTTGGGGTTTAAGGGGGCATAATCACTTCTTCCATCCAGGCTACGTTGCTCAAAATCGGGTACGATGTCAGGTTCTTCCCTTGGCTGGAAGCTGAAAAAAAAACTTCAGATAATAGCAAAGGTAGATAGATCAAATGAAAGCATCAGATCTGAGCTTTCTAACAAGTATATTTAGGTCATGGGTACTCACAAAGTGACTGTGATATCCATTCTGAGCTATTTGGAAAATTAGCAAATCTTGTCAAAAAAACTTTTTTTGACGATTTTTGCTAATTTTCGGTATCAACCCTCATGACTGTTTTCGGGTCCCTGTAGCCACCAGGACCCCATAATATATCTCAGATGATATAACAAGAGTGGCTAGCGCTCATTTCCAGCCTCCAGGTACATGTCTGACTCCTATTTGTGACATTTCGAGGTGTTTGGGGTCAAACTCATTTTTTCCATTATAGGCCATATAGCTCAGAGTCACATCACATTGAGCTCAGAGTCACATCAAATTTCTAGTTCTGGACCTAAGGACCCCTTAGTATACCTCAGATGACATACCAGGAGTGTCTAAGACCCATTTCTGGCCTCCAGGGATGACTTCTTGAAGTTTTGGGGTTTAAGGGGGCAAAGTCACTTCTTCCATCCAGCCGCAGGTGCTCAAAATCGGGTACAATGTCAGGTTTTTCCCATGGCTGGAAGCTGAAAAAAAAACTTCAGATAATAGCAAAGGTAGATAGATCAAATGAAAGCATCAGATCTGAGCTTTCTAACAAGTATATTTAGGTCCTGGGTACTCACAAAGTGACTGTGATATCCATTCTGAGCTATTTGGAAAATTAGCAAATCTTGTCAAAAAAACTTTTTTGGACGATTTTTGCTAATTTTCGGTATCAACCCTCATGACTGTAGTCAGGTCCCTGTAGCCACCAGGACCCCATAATATATCTCAGATTATATAACAAGAGTGGCTAGGGCTCATTTCCAGCCTCCAGGTACATGTCTGACTCCTATTTGTGACATTTTGAGGTGTTTGGTGTCAAATTCATTTTTTTCCATTATAGCTCCTAGATATCAGAGTCACATCAGATTTCTAGTTCTGGACCCAAGAAGACCATAGTATACCTCAGATGACATACCAAGAGTGTCTAAGACCCATTTCTGGCCTCCAGGGGTGACTTTTTGAATTTTTTGGGTTTAAGGGGGCAAAGTGACTTTTTCCACTCAGCCCAATGTTCTCAAAATCGGGTACGATATCAGTTGTTTCCCTTGGCTGGTAGCGGAAGAAAAACTTTATATAATATCAAAGTTATATATATCACATGAAAGCATCAGAGCTGACCTTTCTAACAAGTGTATTCATATCTTGCGCACTCAAACAGTGTCTCTGATATCCATTCTGAGCTATTTGGAAAATTAGCAAATCTTGTCAAAAAAAATTTTTGGACGATTTTTGCTAATTTTCAGTATCAACCCACCTGACTGTTTTTGGGTCCCTGTGGCCACCAGGACCCTATATTATTTCTCAGGTGATATAGCAAGAGTGTCTAGGGCTCATTTCCAGCCTCCAGGTACATGTCTGAGTACTATTTCAGACATTTTGAGGTGTTTGGTGTCAAATTCATTTTTTCCATTATAGGCCCTAGATATCAGAGTCACATCACATTTCTAGTTCTGGACCCAAGAACACCATAGTATACCTCAGATGATATACCAAGAGTGTCTAAGACCCATTTCTGGCCTCCAGGGGTGACTTTTTGAAGTTTTTGGGTTTAAGGGGGCAAAGTGACTTTTTCCACCCGAGGTCGTGGAACTCGGAATGGGGTAAAAGTTTGGCTTGAGTGCCCTCCCCATGGAGGTCAAAAATGTTATTGCATCAAAATCATTTAAAAACTATATAGGTGTAATTGTAGTGCCCTGAATGCTATATGGCTGCATTTGCACCGTTCTAGGTATTTACAAAATGAATTTCTAACACTTTTGAAGTCTCCATGAAGTGAAAAATGACTAAGTCCAAAAACTTCACTGGTGCATCAAAGTGGTCAAAAAAGGTCAACATTGGGTTAAAATTAACAAAACATAGTGCTGCAGTGGTCCAATAGCAGGCTAAAGACATAATGAATGACACAGAATGAACAGTTTTACTAAACACTTTGAAAATTCGATTTTCAATTTCAGGGGGACAAGGTCATGGAAGTCATGGAACTCCGAGCTGGGTAAAAGTTCAGCTTAAGGGCCCTCCCCATGGAGGTCAAAAATTGTATTACATCAAAATCTTTTAAAAACTATATAGGTGTAATTGCAGTGTCCTGAATGCTATATAACTGCATTTGCACTGTTCTGTGTGCCTCCAAAATGAATTTCTAACACTTTTGAAGTCTCCATGAAGTGAAAAATGACGAAGTACAAAGACATCATTGGTGCATGAAAGTGTTTAAAAACGGTCACAAATGCATAAAAATGAAAAAAACTAAGTGCTACACTGGCCCAATAGCAAGCTAAACACACAATGAATGACCCAGAATGAATATATTTACAAATTTCTTGGAAAATGCTATTTTAAATTTCAGGGGGACGAGGTCACAGAAGTCATGGAACTCCGAGCGGGGTAAAAGTTCAAACTTTCCACCCCTCATCGAGGTCAAAATTTTTAATTCATCAAAATCATTTAAAAACTATATAGGTGTGATTGGAGTGTCCTGGTTGCTATATAGGTGCATTTGCACTGTCCTGTGTGCCTCCAAAGTGACTTTCTAACACTTTTGAAGTCTCCATGAAGCAAAAAGTGACTAAGTCCAAAGACCATTTGGAGCATCAAAGTGTTCAAAAACGGTCAAAAATGCATAAAAACGAAAAAAAACAAGTGCTACAGTGGCTCAATAGCATGCTAAACACACAATGAATGACACAGAATGAATAGTTGTACACATTACTTTGAAAATGCAATTTTAAATTTCAGGGGGACAAGGTCACGAAAGTCATGGAACTCCGAGCGGGGTAAAAGTTCAACCTTTCCCCCCTTATGGAGGTCAAAATATTAATACATCAAAATCATTTAAAAACTATATAGGTGTGATGGCAGTGTCTTGGATACATCCCACATGAATTTTAAACACATTAGGAGCATCTCTGATCAAAATAACCATACAAATCCCAAAGCTGCATCAGTGCTTCAAAGTGCTCCAAAACGGTCAAAAATTGACGAAAATGAAAAATATTCTCCATATCTGAGTTTTTATAACATTCCTTAGATAATGTATATCTTGAATTAGTTTTAAATCCTTTTATTAAAAAGTTTCTTTTCTATGCTGCACTGGTGCAACGCCTCAAGTCTGAGAAGCTGCACCAGTGCAGCCGAAGCAGCACTGGTGCAGCCGAAGCAGCACTGGTGCAACAAGAGTCAAGCCTCCCTGACCTGACCTTTGACCAATCCGAGAAAAAAAAAGGTGTTTTTTTCCCTGGGCCCCTCCCCCAAACGAAAACACATTGACCTGAAGCCTAAGTGTATTCTGAGTCATAAAAAGTTTATTAGATGAAAAAATATTGTACGGGCACTTTTTTGCACAAAAAGTCACTTTTTGGCACTTTTTTGAGAGAAATAAAATAGTTCGCAGATTTTTTTTAAATCGACCGAATAAAGAAAAAAATGCTCTTGTTGGATGGCTTTGGACATAAGGCCGCATAAACAAAAGGAATTTTTCAAATATCTGTTTTTCTCACTTTTTTATTGCTGTTTGAAATTTCTGACTTGACTTTTTGCATCATTGGTGATGCATGTGTTTAACATTGAGCTTGGGAAAATTGAAAAAAAATAGACTTTGGGGATTGTTTACTAGGGCAAGTGATACATCAAATTAAGACTCATATTAAACTGAACCTCAAGCTGAAAAAAAAACCAAAATAGCATTTACGATCACTTTTTATAAGCGACTTTAACAATTGTTTTTTTAGCTATATTAAAAAACAAGGTAACGCCGTAAATTTTAGAAAAGAGATTTTTTCAAAGTAAAACATAGGTGTGACCTGCCTTCACATTAGGCTTCATAAACAAAAGAAAAAACATCTCTATGTGTTATATTCACTTTTTAATAACACATTTTCGTTTTAGGCACAAGCAAAAAGCAGCATTGGTGATGCATGTGTTTTTCAATGGGGTTTTTTAAAGTCTACCAAAATACGGTTTACCAATACATTTTCATTATTTTCTCTTTGGTATCTCATTATGCACATGTTAATAAACAGGTTCATGCATTATTAGCTAAATAGCATAAAAACACACTGAATTATTAACAATAATCTTTGAGATTTGGGTGACCAGATGGCCGGAAATCGAAAATCGCCTCATATGGATTCAACTTCCATTTCGTGCACTTTCTATGTGGGCCACATGCATAAGAATTGGTACAATAATGCATACGAATCTTAGCTAGAATCTGCAATTGAAATTAAGTCTTTAACTTATATGCTTCAAGAATTATAGGGCACATTCTGCTATGTATAATATCCTATCCATTTCAATGGGACGACCAGATGGCCGCAAATTGAAAATCACGTCGTATGGATTCATATTGCGTTGTATGTACCTTACGTGTAAGCCACTTGCATTTAAAATGACACAATGTAGTAGGGTATGCTATAGAATGTGTTGCAGTTGGAAATCAAGCTCTATCTAGTATGGATCATGACTGATGACACAATATACGTGACTCATTTTGCAAAAAATGGAGGCAAATTTTATAAAACATGCGTTTAATCACTGAATGATTCTCACCACTTCTGAGCATGGCACAGGCATGACAATGACCACAGGGCAGTGGCATGATGGTAACTGTATGCTGCACTCAGAATTATGGATCCAGATTGTATGGTTTTAGAATTTTGGGCCACAACGTAAGGCATATTTTTTCACACATGTGACGTTATTGAAAAACATCATACATTCACCTTCACATTTTGTAGCCAAAAGCATAAAGTGTTCTTCAACACACATGAAAGTGAAAAATAAAAACTTTTCCTGAAGATTACACTTGATTTGTACCTTGTCCCTATAAGCCACACATATGAGAGTTACCACTATAAAGTGTAGATGTCTTAGCTACATACTGTGATTGAAATTAGGTCAGTACCTCATATGGTTCAAGACTTATAGTGCACCACATACTATGTAATATATCCTATCCATTTCAATGGGTGACCAGATGGCCGCAAATTAAAAATCGCCTCGTATGGATTCAAATTGCTTTGTATGCACCTTGTGTGTGAGCCACATGCATATAAAATGGCACACTGTAGTAGGCTATGTTATAGAATGTGTTGCAGTTGGAAATCAAGCTCTATCTAATATGGATCTTGACTGATGACATAACATACGTGACACATTTTGCAAAAGCTGGAGGATTTTTTAAAAAAATATGTGTTTAATCGCTGAAAGATTCACACCACTTTGAAGCTTTCCACATGCATGAAAATGAACACAGGACAGTGGCATCATGTTAGCTTAATGCTGCACTTCCAATTATGGATCCAGATTGTATGGTTTTTAGAAGTATGGGACAAAATGTAAGGCATACTTTTTCGTACATGCGACAGTATTGAAAAACGTCATACATTCAACCTCAAATTTTGACAACTTTACAATACGCCACACACATAATAATTCACATGGGTAAGATGCACATCACTAGGAACAAAGTGCTGTTTAAATTATGTCTCTATAATGTACAGACTATGAATTATAGCCAAAATTATAAAGTGTTCTACAACACACATGAAAGTGAAAAATAAAAACTTACCTGAAGGTTACACTTGATTTGTACCTTGTCCCTATAAGCCACAACCATGAGAGTTACCACTATGAATTGTAAATGTCTTAGCTACATACTGCAATTGAAATTAAGTCAGTACATCATATGCTTCAAGAAATAGAGTGCACTACATCCTCTGTAGTATATCCTATCCATTTCAAAGGGTGACCAGATGGCCGCAAATTAAAAATTGCCTCGTATGGATTCAAATTGCTTTGTATGACTGTTTTCAGGTCCCTGTAGCCACCAGGACCCCATAATATATCTCAGATGATATAACAAGAGTGGCTAGGGCTCATTTCCAGCCTCCAGGTACATGTCTGACTCCTATTTCTGACATTTCGAGGTGTTTGGGATCAAACTCATTTTTCCCAATATAGGCCATAGAGCTCAGAGTCACATCACATTGAGCTCAGAGTCACATCAAATTTCTAGTTCTGGACCTAAGGACCCCTTAGTATACCTCAGATGACATACCAGGAGTGTCTAAGACCCATTTCTGGCCTCCAGGGATGACTTTTTGAAGTTTTGGGGTTTAAGGGGGCATAGTCACTTCTTCCATCCAGGCTACGTTGCTTAAAATCGGGTACGATGTCAGGTTCTTCCCTTGGCTGGAAGCTGAAAAAAAAACTTCAGATAATAGCAAAGGTAGATAGATCAAATGAAAGCATCAGATCTGAGCTTTCTAACAAGTATATTTAGGTCATGGGTACTCACAAAGTGACTGTGATATCCATTCTGAGCTATTTGGAAAATTAGCAAATCTTGTCAAAAAACTTTTTTTGACGATTTTTGCTAATTTTCGGTATCAACCCTCATGACTGTTTTCGGGTCCCTGTAGCCACCAGGACCCCATAATATATCTCAGATGATATAACAAGAGTGGCTAGGGCTCATTTCCAGCCTCCAGGTACATGTCTGACTCCTATTTGTGACATTTCGAGGTGTTTGGGGTCAAACTCATTTTTTCCATTATAGGCCATATAGCTCAGAGTCACATCACATTGAGCTCAGAGTCACATCAAATTTCTAGTTCTGGACCTAAGGACCCCTTAGTATACCTCAGATGACATACCAGGAGTGTCTAAGACCCATTTCTGGCCTCCAGGGATGACTTTTTGAAGTTTTGGGGTTTAAGGGGGCAAAGTCACTTCTTCCATCCAGCCGCAGGTGCTCAAAATCGGGTACAATGTCAGGTTTTTCCCATGACTGGAAGCTGAAAAAAAAACTTCAGATAATAGCAAAGGTAGATAGATCAAATGAAAGCATCAGATCTGAGCTTTCTAACAAGTATATTTAGGTCCTGGGTACTCACAAAGTGACTGTGATTTCCATTCTGAGCTATTTGGAAAATTAGCAAATCTTGTCAAAAAAACTTTTTTTGACGATTTTTGCTAATTTTCGGTATCAACCCTCATGACTGTTTTCAAGTCCCTGTAGCCACCAGGACCCCATAATATATCTCATATTATATAACAAGAGTGGCTAGGGCTCATTTCCAGCCTCCAGGTACATGTCTGACTCCTGTTTGTGACATTTTGAGGTGTTTGGTGTCAAATTCATTTTTTTCCATTATAGCTCCTAGATATCAGAGTCACATCAGATTTCTAGTTCTGGACCCAAGAAGACCATAGTATACCTCAGATGACATACCAAGAGTGTCTAAGACCCATTTCTGGCCTCCAGGGGTGACTTTTTGAAGTTTTTGGGTTTAAGGGGGCAAAGTGACTTTTTCCACCCAGCCCAATGTTCTCAAAATCGGGTACGATATCAGTTGTTTCCCTTGGCTGGTAGCGGAAGAAAAACTTTATATAATATCAAAGTTATATATATCACATGAAAGCATCAGAGCTGACCTTTCTAACAAGTGTATTCATATCTTGCGCACTCAAACAGTGTCTCTGATATCCATTCTGAGCTATTTGGAAAATTAGCAAATCTTGTCAAAAAAAATTTTTGGACGATTTTTGCTAATTTTCAGTATCAACCCACCTGACTGTTTTTGGGTCCCTGTGGCCACCAGGACCCTATATTATTTCTCAGGTGATATAGCAAGAGTGTCTAGGGCTCATTTCCAGGCTCCAGGTACATGTCTGAGTACTATTTCAGACATTTTGAGGTGTTTGGTGTCAAATTCATTTTTTCCATTATAGGCCCTAGATATCAGAGTCACATCACATTTCTAGTTCTGGACCCAAGAACACCATAGTATACCTCAGATGACATACCAAGAGTGTCTAAGACCCATTTCTGGCCTCCAGGGGTGACTTTTTGAAGTTTTTGGGTTTAAGGGGGCAAAGTCACTTTTTCCACACGAGGTCGTGGAACTCGGAATGGGGTAAAAGTTTGGCTTGAGTGCCCTCCCCATGGAGGTCAAAAATGTTATTGCATCAAAATCATTTAAAAACTATATAGGTGTAATTGTAGTGCCCTGAATGCTATATGGCTGCATTTGCACCGTTCTAGGTATTTACAAAATGAATTTCTAACACTTTTGAAGTCTCCATGAAGTGAAAAATGACTAAGTCCAAAAACTTCACTGGTGCATCAAAGTGGTCAAAAAAGGTCAACATTGGGTTAAAATTAACAAAACATAGTGCTGCAGTGGTCCAATAGCAGGCTAAAGACATAATGAATGACACAGAATGAACAGTTTTAATAAACACTTTGAAAATTCGATTTTCAATTTCAGGGGGACAAGGTCATGGAAGTCATGGAACTCCGAGCTGGGTAAAAGTTCAGCTTAAGGGCCCTCCCCATGGAGGTCATCAATTGTATTACATCAAAATCTTTTAAAAACTATATAGGTGTAATTGCAGTGTCCTGAATGCTATGTAACTGCATTTGCACTGTTCTGTGTGCCTCCAAAATGAATTTCTAACACTTTTGAAGTCTCCATGAAGTGAAAAATGACGAAGTACAAAGACATCATTGGTGCATGAAAGTGTTTAAAAACGGTCACAAATGCATAAAAATGAAAAAAACTAAGTGCTACACTGGCCCAATAGCAAGCTAAACACACAATGAATGACCCAGAATGAATATATTTACAAATTACTTGGAAAATGCTATTTTAAATTTCAGGGGGACGAGGTCACAGAAGTCATGGAACTCCGAGCGGGGTAAAAGTTCAAACTTTCCACCCCTCATCGAGGTCAAAATTTTTAATTCATCAAAATCATTTAAAAACTATATAGGTGTGATTGGAGTGTCCTGGTTGCTATATAGGTGCATTTGCACTGTCCTGTGTGCCTCCAAAGTGACTTTCTAACACTTTTGAAGTCTCCATGAAGCAAAAAGTGACTAAGTCCAAAGACCATTTGGAGCATCAAAGTGTTCAAAAACGGTCAAAAATGCATAAAAACGAAAAAAAACAAGTGCTACAGTTGCTCAATAGCATGCTAAACACACAATGAATGACACAGAATGAATAGTTGTACACATTACTTTGAAAATGCAATTTTAAATTTCAGGGGGACAAGGTCACGAAAGTCATGGAACTCCGAGCGGGGTAAAAGTTCAACCTTTCCCCCCTTATGGAGGTCAAAATTTTAATACATCAAAATCATTTAAAAACTATATAGGTGTGATGGCAGTGTCTTGGATACATCCCACATGAATTTTAAACACATTAGGAGCATCTCTGATCAAAATAACCATAAAAATCCCAAAGCTGCATCAGTGCTTCAAAGTGCTCCAAAACGGTCAAAAATGGACGAAAATGAAAAATATTCTCCATATCTGAGTTTTTATAACATTCCTTAGATAATGTATATCTTGAATTAGTTTTAAATCCTTTTATTAAAAAGTTTCTTTTCTATGCTGCACTGGTGCAACGCCTCAAGTCTGAGAAGCTGCACCAGTGCAGCCGAACAGCACTGGTGCAGCCGAAGCAGCACTACATTGACCTGAAGCCTAAGTGTATTCTGAGTCATAAAAAGTTTATTAGATGGAAAAATATTGTACGGGCACTTTTTTGCACAAAAAGTCACTTTTTGGCACTTTTTTGAGAGAAATAAAATAGTTCGCAGATTTTTTTTAAATCGACCGAATTTAAAAAAAAATGCTCTTGTTGGTTGGCTTTGGACATAAGGCCGCATAAACAAAAGGAATTTTTCAAATATCTGTTTTTCTCACTTTTTTATTGCTGTTTGAAATTTCTGACTTGACTTTTTGCATCATTGGTGATGCATGTGTTTAACATTGAGCTTGGGAAAATTGAAAAAAATAGACTTTGGGGATTGTTTACTAGGGCAAGTGATACATAAAATTAAGACTCATATTAAACTGAACCTCAAGCTGAAAAAAAAACCAAAATAGCATTTACGATCACTTTTTATAAGCGATTTTAACAATTGTTTTTTTAGCTATATTAAAAAACAAGGTAACGCCGTAAATTTTAGAAAAGAGATTTTTTCAAAGTAAAACATAGGTGTGACCTGCCTTCACATTAGGCTTCATAAACAAAAGAAAAAACATCTCTATGTGTTATATTCACTTTTTAATAGCACATTTTCGTTTTAGGCACAAGCAAAAAGCAGCATTGGTGATGCATGTGTTTTTCAATGGGGTTTTTTAAAGTCTACCAAAATACGGTTTACCAATACATTTTCATTATTTTCTCTTTGGTATCTCATTATGCACATGTTAATAAACAGGTTCATGGATTATCAGCTAAATAGCATAAAAACACACTGAATTATTAACAATAATCTTTGAGATTTGGGTGACCAGATGGCCGGAAATCGAAAATCGCCTCGTATGGATTCAACTTCCATTTCGTGCACTTTCTATGTGGGCCACATGCATAAGAATTGGTACAATAATACATACGAATCTTAGCTAGAATCTGCAATTGAAATTAAGTCTTTAACTTATATGCTTCAAGAATTATAGGGCACATTCTGCTATGTATAATATCCTATCCATTTCAATGGGACGACCAGATGGCCGCAAATTGAAAATCGCGTCGTATGGATTCATATTGCGTTGTATGTACCTTACGTGTAAGCCACATGCATTTAAAATGACACAATGTAGTAGGGTATGCTATAGAATGTGTTGCAGTTGGAAATCAAGCTCTATCTAGTATGGATCATGACTGATGACACAATATACGTGACTCATTTTGCAAAAAATGGAGGCAAATTTTATAAAACATGCGTTTAATCACTGAATGATTCTCACCACTTCTAAGCATGGTACAGGCATGACAATGACCACAGGGCAGTGGCATGATGGTAACTGTATGCTGCACTCAGAATTATGGATCCAGATTGTATGGTTTTAGAATTATGGGCCACAACGTAAGGCATATTTTTTCACACATGTGACGTTATTGAAAAACATCATACATTCAACTTCACATTTTGTAGCCAAAAGCATAAAGTGTTCTTCAACACACATGAAAGTGAAAAATAAAAACTTTTCCTGAAGATTACACTTGATTTGTACCTTGTCCCTATAAGCCACAAATATGAGAGTTACCACTATAAAGTGTAGATGTCTTAGCTACATACTGTGATTGAAATTAGGTCAGTACCTCATATGGTTCAAGATTTATAGTGCACCACATACTATGTAATATATCCTATCCATTTCAATGGGTGACCAGATGGCCGCAAATTAAAAATCGCCTCGTATGGATTCAAATTGCTTTGTATGCACCTTGTGTGTGAGCCACATGCATATAAAATGGCACACTGTAGTAGGCTATGTTATAGAATGTGTTGCAGTTGGAAATCAAGCTCTATCTAATATGGATCTTGACTGATGACATAACATACGTGACACATTTTGCAAAAGCTGGAGGATTTTTTTTTAAAATATGTGTTTAATCGCTGAAAGATTCACACCACTTTGAAGCTTTCCACATGCATGAAAATGAACACAGGACAGTGGCATCATGTTAGCTTAATGCTGCACTTCCAATTATGGATCCAGATTGTATGGTTTTAGAAGTATGGGACAAAATGTAAGGCATACTTTTTCGTACATGCGACGGTATTGAAAAACGTCTTACATTCAACCTCAAATTTTGACAACTTTACAATACGCCACACACATAATAATTCACATGGGTAAGATGCACATCACTAGGAACAAAGTGCTGTTCAAATTATGTCTCTATAATGTACAGACTATGAATTATAGCCAAAATTATAAAGTGTTCTACAACACACATGAAAGTGAAAAATAAAAACTTACCTGAAGGTTACACTTGATTTGTACCTTGTCCCTATAAGCCACAACCATGAGAGTTACCACTATGAATTGTAAATGTCTTAGCTACATACTGCAATTGAAATTAAGTCAGTACATCATATGCTTCAAGAAATAGAGTGCACTACATCCTCTATAGTATATCCTATCCATTTCAAAGGGTGACCAGATGGCCGCAAATTAAAAATTGCCTCGTATGGATTCAAATTGCTTTGTATGACTGTTTTCAGGTCCCTGTAGCCACCAGGACCCCATAATATATCTCAGATGATATAACAAGAGTGGCTAGGGCTCATTTCCAGCCTCCAGGTACATGTCTGACTCCTATTTGTGACATTTCGAGGTGTTTGGGATCAAACTCATTTTTCCCAATATAGGCCATAGAGCTCAGAGTCACATCACATTGAGCTCAGAGTCACATCAAATTTCTAGTTCTGGACCTAAGGACCCCTTAGTATACCTCAGATGACATACCAGGAGTGTCTAAGACCCATTTCTGGCCTCCAGGGATGACTTTTTGAAGTTTTGGGGTTTAAGGGGGCATAGTCACTTCTTCCATCCAGGCTACGTTGCTCAAAATCGGGTACGATGTCAGGTTCTTCCCTTGGCTGGAAGCTGAAAAAAAAACTTCAGATAATAGCAAAGGTAGATAGATCAAATGAAAGCATCAGATCTGAGCTTTCTAACAAGTATATTTAGGTCATGGGTACTAAGCATGGGCGGATTTTGCGGATCCACGATTCAAGAATTTGCGGATTCACGGATCGTGGATCCGCAAAATCCGCGGATTATGCGGATCGGCGGATTTGGGGGCGGGGCTTCCTCGAGTGTGTGGGCGGGGCCAAACGGACGGGGCTTCCATGCGAGCGCACATGCCGCTTGTGTGTATAAAAGGGGTTTGCGCTCGTGAAAGTCAAAGATGCCGCTTGTGTGTATAAAAGGTCAGAGACCGATCAGAGCAGCAGATTAAGAGACAGAAGCCCCTGGTCACAGGAACAGCACGGGGATTCCGCTCGTCAAAGTCAAAGATGCAAATGCCTCTGGCCAGCATCACTGCGGATTTTCGATGGTATATTTGGGAAGAAGGCACATCTGCCCAGCCTCCCAACGCTCACGATTTTTTTTGGGCTGATGAATGAGTCACTGCATTTGCGCTTCAACTAGTTCCAGCGACCAAGTGTGTGTTACTATGCAATCGCGCCGAAGTGCGCAGGGGTCCCTTGAGTGAAATGTCCATCATAGTGGGTAAATGGCGGGAAGACGGTGCACACCTCGAGTGTGTGGGCGAGGCCAAACGGACGGGGCTTCCATGCGAGCGCACATGCCTCTTGTGTGTATAAAAGGGGTTTGTGCTCGTGAAAGTCAAAGATGCAAATGAGTCACTGAATTTAAGCTTCAACTAGGGCACATGCTTTATTGATATCTGCAAGTGTTTCCTGTTGAGGTTTATTTTTTGTGCCAGGACCGTCGTGCCCGAATGAACCCTGCCCTTCATATTTATTCAAGATGAAGACACCACCGGTTAAATAATTTACGATGGCGCCGGCAAGCTGCCAGCGCCATCCTGCAAAAGTTACTTAATTAGCTTCAACAGGAAGCTCCAACTGATAAAATAAAGCAGGCGCTCGAGCCCCTGCTTTATCTTATCTGTTAGAGCTTCCTGTCGAAGCTAATTAAGTAACCATTTGAGGATGGCGCTGGTAGCTTGCCGGCGCCATCGTAAATTATGTTAGGCTTGAACTTTTGACCGCAAAATCCGCTCCGATCGCGGATTGCGGATTCTCGGTAAATTCGCGAGAGTTCGCGGATCGCGGATTTACCCAAAATCCGCAAAATCCGCGATCGGAGCGGATTTTGTGCTCATGCTTAATGGGTACTCACAAAGTGACTGTGATATCCATTCTGAGCTATTTGGAAAATTAGCAAATCTTGTCAAAAAAACTTTTTTTGACGATTTTTGCTAATTTTCGGTATCAACCCTCATGACTGTTTTCGGGTCCCTGTAGCCACCAGGACCCCATAATATATCTCAGATGATATAACAAGAGTGGCTAGGGCTCATTTCCAGCCTCCAGGTACATGTCTGACTCCTATTTGTGACATTTCGAGGTGTTTGGGGTCAAACTCATTTTTTCCATTATAGGCCATATAGCTCAGAGTCACATCACATTGAGCTCAGAGTCCCATCAAATTTCTAGTTCTGGACCTAAGGACCCCTTAGTATACCTCAGATGACATACCAGGAGTGTCTAAGACCCGTTTCTGGCCTCCAGGGATGACTTTTTGAAGTTTTGGGGTTTAAGGGGGCAAAGTCACTTCTTCCATCCAGCCGCAGGTGCTCAAAATCGGGTACAATGTCAGGTTTTGCCCATGGCTGGAAGCTGAAAAAAAAACTTCAGATAATAGCAAAGGTAGATAGATCAAATGAAAGCATCAGATCTGAGCTTTCTAACAAGTATATTTAGGTCCTGGGTACTCACAAAGTGACTGTGATATCCATTCTGAGCTATTTGGAAAATTAGCAAATCTTGTCAAAAAAACTTTTTTTGACGATTTTTGCTAATTTTCGGTATCAACCCTCATGACTGTTTTCAGGTCCCTGTAGCCACCAGGACCCCATAATATATCTCAGATTATATAACAAGAGTGGCTAGGGCTCATTTCCAGCCTCCAGGTACATGTCTGACTCCTATTTGTGACATTTTGAGGTGTTTGGTGTCAAATTCATTTTTTTCCATTATAGCTCCTAGATATCAGAGTCACATCAGATTTCTAGTTCTGGACCCAAGAAGACCATAGTATACCTCAGATGACATACCAAGAGTGTCTAAGACCCATTTCTGGCCTCCAGGGGTGACTTTTTGAAGTTTTTGGGTTTAAGGGGGCAAAGTGACTTTTTCCACCCAGCCCAATGTTCTCAAAATCGGGTACGATATCAGGTGTTTCCCTTGGCTGGTAGCGGAAAAAAAACTTTATATAATATCAAAGTTTTATATATCACATGAAAGCATCAGAGCTGACCTTTCTAACAAGTGTATTCATATCTTGCGCACTCAAACAGTGTCTCTGATATCCATTCTGAGCTATTTGGAAAATTAGCAAATCTTGTCAAAAAAAATTTTGGGACGATTTTTGCTAATTTTCAGTATCAACCCACCTGACTGTTTTTGGGTCCCTGTGGCCACCAGGACCCTATATTATTTCTCAGGTGATATAGCAAGAGTGTCTAGGGCTCATTTCCAGCCTCCAGGTACATGTCTGAGTACTATTTCAGACATTTTGAGGTGTTTGGTGTCAAATTCATTTTTTCCATTATAGGCCCTAGATATCAGAGTCACATCACATTTCTAGTTCTGGACCCAAGAACACCATAGTATACCTCAGATGACATACCAAGAGTGTCTAAGACCCATTTCTGGCCTCCAGGGGTGACTTTTTGAAGTTTTGGGGTTTAAGGGGGCAAAGTCACTTTTTCCACCCGAGGTCGTGGAACTCGGAGCTGGGTAAAAGTTTAGCTTGAGTGCCCTCCCCATGGAGGTCAAAAATGTTATTGCATCAAAATCATTTAAAAACTATATAGGTGTAATTGTAGTGCCCTGAATGCTATATGGCTGCATTTGCACCGTTCTAGGTATTTACAAAATGAATTTCTAACACTTTTGAAGTCTCCATGAAGTGAAATATGACTAAGTTCAAAAACTTCACTGGTGCATCAAAGTGGTCAAAAAAGGTCAACATTGGGTTAAAATTAACAAAACATAGTGCTGCAGTGGTCCAATAGCAGGCTAAAGACATAATGAATGACACAGAATGAACAGTTTTACTAAACACTTTGAAAATTCGATTTTCAATTTCAGGGGGACAAGGTCATGGAAGTCATGGAACTCCGAGCTGGGTAAAAGTTCAGCTTAAGGGCCCTCCCCATGGAGGTCAAAAATTGTATTACATCAAAATCTTTTAAAAACTATATAGGTGTAATTGCAGTGTCCTGAATGCTATGTAACTGCATTTGCACTGTTCTGTGTGCCTCCAAAATGAATTTCTAACACTTTTGAAGTCTCCATGAAGTGAAAAATGATGAAGTACAAAGACATCATTGGTGCATGAAAGTGTTTAAAAACGGTCACAAATGCATAAAAATGAAAAAACTAAGTGCTACACTGGCCCAATAGCAAGCTAAACACACAATGAATGACCCAGAATGAATATATTTACAAATTACTTGGAAAATGCTATTTTAAATTTCAGGGGGACGAGGTCACAGAAGTCATGGAACTCCGAGCGGGGTAAAAGTTCAAACTTTCCACCCCTCATCGAGGTCAAAATTTTTAATTCATCAAAATCATTTAAAAACTATATAGGTGTGATTGGAGTGTCCTGGTTGCTATATAGGTGCATTTGCACTGTCCTGTGTGCCTCCAAAGTGACTTTCTAACACTTTTGAAGTCTCCATGAAGCAAAAAGTGACTAAGTCCAAAGACCATTTGGAGCATCAAAGTGTTCAAAAACTGTCAAAAATGCATAAAAACGAAAAAAAACAAGTGCTACAGTGGCCCAATAGCATGCTAAACACACAATGAATGACACAGAATGAATAGTTGTACACATTACTTTGAAAATGCAATTTTAAATTTCAGGGGGACAAGGTCACGAAAGTCATGGAACTCCGAGCGGGGTAAAAGTTCAACCTTTCCCCCCTTATGGAGGTCAAAATTTTAATACATCAAAATCATTTAAAAACTATATAGGTGTGATGGCAGTGTCTTGGATACATCCCACATGAATTTTAAACACATTAGGAGCATCTCTGATCAAAATAACCATAAAAATCCCAAAGCTGCATCAGTGCTTCAAAGTGCTCCAAAACGGTCAAAAATGGACGAAAATGAAAAATATTCTCCATATCTGAGTTTTTATAACATTCCTTAGATAATGTATATCTTGAATTAGTTTTAAATCCTTTTATTAAAAAGTTTCTTTTCTATGCTGCACTGGTGCAACGCCTCAAGTCTGAGAAGCTGCACCAGTGCAGCCGAAGCAGCACTGGTGCAGCCGAAGCAGCACTGGTGCAACAAGAGTCAAGCCTCCCTGACCTGACCTTTGACCAATCCGAGAAAAAAAAAGGTGTTTTTTTCCCTGGGCCCCTCCCCCAAACGAAAACACATTGACCTGAAGCCTAAGTGTATTCTGAGTCATAAAAAGTTTATTAGATGAAAAAATATTGTACGGGCACTTTTTTGCACATGCTTTGAGTCATAAACCCCTCTTCAGCGCAGTTCTGCCTCAAAGCCCCATCCTGTTCCCAGCGCGACCCCTCCCTTCATTCTTTTCATAGTCCCCGGCCCTTTGATACAAAAAAAACCCCTTTTCCTGTGCCCGTTTGTCTTCCTTGTTCCCAGGCCGACACCTAGCTCTGCCGATACTATTCCTTGCCCCTCCCCGTACAGTTGAAAGCTTCCCTCATCAAAGGACCCCCGAGTTGATCAGAGCCCCCACCCCACGAGATCCGATCGAACCCCCCACACTCCATGAATCGGCGGAATATCCAGCTGCGCGATAACCATCACCTGTTGTGACCGGGGTGGGGACTTCTACTGTAAATGTGTGTGGGAACGGGCCCGAAGGGGAGATTCCGGGAATGTCTTTCCGTACATCAAAGCATTGCCATGAATATGTAAACTGTAATAAAGCCACAAAAACCTGTATATAAGGGGCCAGGCCTCAGAAATAAGTTAGAGCACCTCATGACGATACCTGCTGTCTGATTTGTCGTGTTCTCCTCCGGAGAGAATAAACCTTGTTTCCTGCCTTCCAGTCTCCAGCGCCTGCCTCTTCATTGATTAATGTTTCGTGGGTTAAAGAGGCGATACCGCCGGGCAAATACCGATTGTCCCCGACCTTAGTTTCTACACTAGCACCATTGGTTTTGCAAATGCTTGCTTGATCTTGTTATTAGCTACTGTTGGTAAGAACTCCTGCAGCAAGCTAGAGCCTCGAAGGGCGGCATGAATCGAGGGATTTGTTATTTGTAGACGTGCAATGAAGTCTGTGCTGGCCAGCCTGTGGCATGTTTATGCAGACTCGAGGTGGCGCTTTTCCTATAGTCCCCACTTTGTTTCTGGAACTCAGAGTTTGTTGCTTCGGCCTGCATGGGGGGGCTCTCAGGGGGCACTGTGGATGGTAATCCCCACCCCAGGTGACCCCTAAATGTACATCATTCAAGGTGATCAGTAAAAGGCGATGTTGATGAGATGATGTCTGAAGGGTGTGATCGTAACCTTGGCTTCCCCACTTGACCACGATTGCATGAACCTGTGACACGAATGTCTCGTCCTGCACCTCTCGCTCTCTACCTGGCGAGCACCGGCAGCAGACTGAACCTCAACATCAAGAGTATCTGTTTGGGACCAGCCATGCCTAGAAGTGTCTCCCTTGCCTTATATTGTACTAGTCTCACTATTCACCATCTGGTGAAGTGAGACCACGAGAGCTGTCTCGTCTGCTACAATAATAACCTTTATGAAGTGCTACGCCGGCGTCTAGGCGCTGTTCATCGGGTGAGGTGCATGCTATGTGGAGGCCACGATCATGAAAGGCTTCTGCTGTGTCTTAAGAGATTGGCGAGATGCTGCTTGCTTGCGCTGCCGCAGTCCACAGGTGACCGGTCACTTCGACATGTACAGTGGAGTTGTAGTCCGTGTGTGCTGTGCGGTGCATCCTGCTTTTTCCTTCCACACCGGCTGTTTTTGAGTGGAGTTGGAGTTGTAGTCCGTGTTTGCTGTGCGGTGCATCCTGCTTTTTCCTTCCACACCGGCTGTTTTTGAGTGGAGTGGGAGTTGTAGTCCATGTGTGCTGTGCGGTGCATCCTGCTTTTTCCTTTCACACTGGCTGTTTTTGAAAGGAGTGGGAGTTGTAGGCCGTGCGTGCTGTACGGTGCATCCTGCTTTTTCCTTCCCCACCGGCTGTTTTTGAGTGGAGTGGGAGTTGTAGGTCGTGTGTGCTGTGCGGTGCATCCTGCTTTTTCCTTCCCCACTGGCTGTTTTGAGTGGAGTGGGAGTTGTAGGCCGTGTGTGCTGTGCAGTGCATCCTGCTTTTTCCTTCCACACCGGCTCTTTTTGAGTGGATTGGGAGTTGTAGTCTGTGTGTATTGTACGGTGCATCCTGCTTTGTCCTTCCACACCCGCTGCTTTTCAGTGGAGTGGGAGTTGTAGTCCGTGTGTGCTGTGCAGTGCATCCTGCTTTTTCCTTCCACACCGGCTGTTTTTGAGTGGAGTGGGAGTTGTAGTCCGTGTGTGCTGTGCAGTGCATCCTGCTTTTTCCTTCCACACCGGCTGCTTTTGAGTAGAGGGGGAGTTGTAGTCCGTGTGTACTGTGCAGTGCATCCTGCTTTTTCCTTCCACACCGGCTGCTTTTGAGTGGAGTGGGAGTTGTAGTCCGTGTGTGCTGTGCGGTGCATCCTGCTTTTTCCTTCACACCGGCTGCTTTTGAGTGGAGTGGGAGTTGTAGTCCGTGTGTGCTGTGCGGTGCATCCTGCTTTTTCCTTCCACACCGGCTGTTTTTGAGTGGAGTGGGTGTTGAAGGCCTTGTAGCTACCTGCTGGTGTCCCTTCTATCCACCTGGCCCACCCCCTCCCATGCATACTGTTTGCACTACGCGCCTGCACCACTGAAATCCTTGCACTGCCCCTACCTGCCCGCCACTGCCAGGGCGTTGAGCTCTGGTGTCTGTTGAATGGCAGAAAGGCAAATTCCTCTTCTTGCCATTACATCTTCGCTGGATGGGGCTTGGAATAAAGCAGATCCTTCTCTGCACCCCTCTTCCAAGTCAGTCATCTATTAAACTTTACTCCTCCCAGAGCAGGGTCTGCTATCCACCCCTGCTAGGGGAGCTCCTGTTGCTCCGGGGTGGACCTTACAAAGCATGTTAACAAATTGCTGTATTTTGTGCATGCCTTCGGGTCCCTCACCTCTGTCCTGAGTAGACTCGGCCTTGGATGCTGTATCCTGTCCTTGCCGTTGGGTGGACAGAGTAGAGAATTTACCGTCTGTAGCCTGTCCCTGTAGAGGGTGCTTCACCGTCACGCCGGTGTGGCCCCGGTACAGCTTTACTGGCTGTCTGTAGTTAGTGTATGACATGGGTTAGTGGAGTTGTTGTTTTTTCTTTACTCCTGGGTGGAGTAAACCGGAGCAATGAAATTCTGACATTCCCATTTCACTTATAATTGGTGATCATAACTAACTCACTCTCAA
Organism: Lissotriton helveticus; assembly: GCF_964261635.1. Classification (NCBI taxonomy): domain Eukaryota; kingdom Metazoa; phylum Chordata; class Amphibia; order Caudata; family Salamandridae; genus Lissotriton; species Lissotriton helveticus. Next base: position 1,112,647 of record NW_027611697.1, on the reverse strand, counting down.
TAACTCACTCGCTAACTCTCTCACTCTCACTAACTAAATCTCACTCACTCTCACTAACTCAATAACTCTCTCTCACTAACTAACTCACTCGCTAACTCTCTCACTCTCACTAACTCTCTCACTAATTTCATCACTCTTACTAACTCTCTCAATCTCTCACTAACTATCTCCCACTAATTAACTCACTAAATCTATCACTCTCAATAACAAAGTAAGTAACCTTCACTCTCCTGTTATTTATACCCACCCCTTTGTGGAAAAGTAAATTTTGCCATGTTGTATGTGCCTACGTGTTCCCTATGTTATGTTATATGTGCATGATCGATATGCATGTATTCCCCTATGATCGATTAAAGACGCAATTATAGTTGTGTCCATCTCTAGTATGCCAGTTTCCAGTTTTCGTGAATACAACGAATATCGGGCCTATGTAAAGCTACGTTGCCACGTTTTACAGTGTGCACGTTAATTCATTGAATTATCCCCGTTTCTAGGCCTCAAAAGGGCCCGGACTTAGATTCAGCGCCTGTTTTCTGAACCCTCTCCAAGGAGCGATACAGCCCCCACCTGTATCCCTGACTCTTAGCTTACTTTCATGCCTCGCAGTGCCCGGCTCGGCCTGGCTCTGCCTCCCAGTCTGCCAAGAATATGTTATGTTTCTAGTTATCAGTCCAGCCCTCCTTCTCTGCATTCCTAAGCTACTGAATCGCATCAATAGTTTCCGTCATGGTCTAGCCTTTATGTCTCCATGTAAGAGAAATACTGTATTAATATTTATAGAATATTCCCCGCACACGCACTACATGTAGAATTATGCATGCACCAGTCTTAATGTCTGTTAGCCTTTACTCTGATAACTTTTGGATTCTAACAACATGTACTCTAAACACCAGATACTAGATATGCCTGGGTACATGTCGCTCTGACACTCCAGACTTTAGTCTCCTCTTCTAGCGCAGAAGTCATAGCCCCCCAGTTCTCCCTGGTAACACGTCATTGTCAGTTTGCGCGCACCACTAGGTTAGAGGTCCCAGCTGCTCAGGTAGCCCCCTCCATGTTTCCGCCCCGTTTATGACATATTCTGTTACGTTTACATCACATGTCTGTGTATACGCCCTGTACACGCCTTCTTGTTACCTCATTTTGCCCTTATCTTTCGCGACTGCTACAAACTCCGCCTACTGCTACGCCTACTGTATTGAATGCAATGTATTTTGTTTAACTATATATACTAATGTTCTGTTATTAAAAGTTATGCGCATCATTCCCAGATCCTGCCCCCGGCAGCTGTCGGGCCCTGCCATCCCATTCCCATGCAGGCTGTCCTGTTCCTGTCCTTTTATGCCTGATTAAAGCCTGTACACTCTAGCTACCTCGAATCTTGACTCTTATTTATTGAGCTATCTGTTTGTATGAGTATCCCGAAAAATAGAACCGGTAATTAATTATTTATTTACCACATAATGGCGCCCGAATAGGGACTTGCCCTTTCCCCACGCGCCGGAGAAGCCACGCAGGCCCCCTGATCCTCTGCAGCCGTGACGGAACCATACCGTGCACGTGCAGATATTTCTGCTTCAAGTATCCCTCAGGCCCACGGAGGAGACGGAGGTTGCGGTCCAGCGTCCAGACGAGGTGGTGGAGGAACGCGGCGAGTCCCGACCAGAGCCCAAGCCGAGAGTCCAAGGTCCGAGGTATCCGGAGGCCCACCTGTAACTAAAGTCCGAGGTTCGTCCGTCCGTCGTCGTAGCAGTCCAGTCCAGTCCGAGGCCTTCCGTTCTTGCTGCCCGGTGAGTACCATTGCTGGGGTAGTATCTAGACAGGGTCAATTGATTTGTCTCTGGTCCGTGGGTTTGGGTACACAGATCCAACACGAAGTGTCCACTTAGGTGGATGCGGGTCCTGACGTGTCTCTTTATGGGACCGGTAAGTTTCGTACTGTTTTAGCAGTGCATCTAGTCATTCTAGTAAGTTTCTGTTCCAGTAAGTTCTGTTTTTGAGAAATTCATGTATTCTGTTTTCAGTATTTCAGGTAATATTCTGTCCAAAATGTTATTTCATGTGTTTTCAATGTCGTGGTATGAATGATTCGTTTTTCAGTTATTATTGTGTTTATCGTGTATTGTATTGTGTCCAGACTCCAGCCTAGTTATGCCTCTGTTCTCAAAGTTACGTCAGTTAAAAACTAGAAAAGGTCTGCTCGAGGAAGCAGTTCCTGTCCCGCCTAGGGACAGTCCAGGTCATTTTATGTATCAAAAGCATGGCATAAGTGCCATATTATATCTAGATTTATGGGTGGAGTACACCAAGGAATTAGAGGAAAAGTATAGATGGCCCGTATCAGGTACGTGGGATGCCGAGTGCATCATGCGAGTAGAAGAAGCATTATGGAAAAAGAAAGCCAGACAGTCCCAGAGAGACGCCATCGAGTTATGGCGCAAAGAATCTCATAAAAGAACAGAAAAAGAAATCATAAAGTCTGAATTAAGTAGAGAATCCTCAGAAAGAGCCCAAGAAAGGGAATTAATTGAAGTAGGTGAATGAGTTAAAGCCGAACAGTCAGACAGACAGAGAAATGCCCTCATTAAGGGTATGTATCCTCTTCTTGCCGAGGGTTTGCCAAAAGCAACCCCGGAAGCACCATGTAATTTTCCGCCGCCATTAGTTCCGATTAAGCTACGTCACAAACCGACCGCAGCTGATATTTTTCTCTCGTCCTATTTGGACGACACAGTCCCAGAATATGCGAATCCTGCTCCGCCAGCTCCGGTAAATAATGTAATTCCTGTTCCTCCAGCCACCGGGGCACCTGTTACAGCACCTGTTACGGTACCCCCGGTCCAGTCCATAGTACAAGTTCCCGCTACATCGGTCACTCTGCCAGCACGAAGAGTATCAGTCGACGATTCCAGTTTAGGGGCCGCGGGAGGAGGTCCTCCGGGTACCCCGCCGCCACACAAACGTATAACGTTAGTCGAGTTACATGAACGTGCGTTACAGCGTACGCCCAAACATCAGTCCGTTGCAGATATCAGGCGAGCTCTCACCGAATGCCGTTATGATCCAGTCCCAGGCGATGATAATATGGTTATATATTCATTGCGCGCAAGACGGGTGACCGAGTATTTGGACACCCTACCGAATATGAAAGAAGATCTAGACAGAATATATCGTTTCATCCGTACAGGAGAAGATCCAGAAAGTATTGGCGAAATCATGTCTCTAAGGAAAGCTGAGACTCAGCTCATGCTATTAAAGTTTCTAATCAATTGTTTAATAAGGGAACAAGATTATCCAGACAAAGATCCAATCGAAATGAAAGTCCTGACAAAGTGGAGTGATCATATAGCCGAGGGAAGACACAAGACACTCAGTAGTATAGACAGTATGTACAAGAAAATTCGTAAGGAAATAATAAGGTTACACGAGAAACGCAAAACAGCACAAGTAAGCGAGAAAGAAGATAACTCTGATACTGAAGAAGTAGAAGACGAGAATACCGGCAGAATAGCGTATGTAGGTAAATCTAGATTTCCAGACCGACATTCACGCCTAGAACACAAGAAAGTCTTTCATCTTCCAGCACCAGAACAATATTCTCTAGAACAAGTATTTCAAGCTACCGATCACATTCTGAAATCACGAATCGGTTATAGTGAACTTAGTACCATGCATGAACAAGAACTAGCCCGATCAGCAGTCCGATGGATTACTGATTCTACCACTTTTCCAGACGAAATAGTGGCACAAATGTTTCTGAAACTGCCCCCAGCCGAGCAACGACTGGTGGGTATGTATATGATCCAGCACCTCATTACACTATATGAAGGACAACATTCTGATCCAGATCCGTTACATGATATTCTGAACGAGTTACTCCAGTATAAATGGAAAGGTTTAGGTACCGATTTAAGTAGTGTCATTCTAGAACAGCGCCACAAATATAGAACGTTTCTGAACCCGCATTTTGTTCACGTCTCACCTCCAGAAAGTAAACCATTTTACATAGATAGACAGCATCCGTTACGAGAAGTACACCCAGTTAGGACACCGGGTGGTGAAATGCAACGAGTATTTGTTTACACCCCTATCACATAGATGGAACTCTTAGAGATGAAGAAATTAATTCCCTGTCACGACAAAGATCCAGCAGGGTTCCATCGAGAATTAAAAGACATGCTCCGTATGGGAGAATACACGTATCCAGATATCATTAAAATGTTAAAGGTCCTGTTGCCCGCAGGGGTATATGAAAAACTCAAGGAAAAGGAATGGGAGGTGGGAGAGAAAAAGATTGATTGGACAGCTCTAGAAGCTGAAGATAAAATACGAGTACCAGGTACCGGTCTTGGGGACAAATGTAAAGAATTGCCCGAGTTATTGATACAAGTTTTGCCAAGGTTATTAGCCACGAAAAAGGAAGATTGGGATGCAATCTCAGCATGTAAACAGAAACAGGATGAAGATACTAGTGATTTTTATTCTAGATTTGAAAAATGTTTTATTATTAACAGTGGTTTGAAGACAGGTAGCGAGTCATACCCTCATCTTTTTGTTACTAAACTAGTCGAGAATTCAAGCCCACAAGTTAAAAATCGAGTTTTGAAAGTCGAAAGTACCTGGCAAGCTAGTACCCCGTCACAAATGTTACAGATGCTCCAGTATCACCAGAATAGAATCAGGGAAGAGCAAGAACACGAAAGGAGACGTATGAAAGACACGAAAATGAAAGTACTAGTTGCACAATCTGTTCCACAAGACAGTCAGAAGAGGGGTCCGAATCAAGCCAGTCATCCTGCAGCTCCCGTTAAAGGGACATGCAATTATTGTAAACAACCAGGTCATTTTATAAACGAGTGTGCAGTTCTGAAACACAACATAGCAACTGGTAAGACTAAAGAAAGACCACGTCCGCCTAGACAAGAACAAGTTTCACAGACTTCCCAGACACCACAGAATGCACAACAGACAGTTCCAGCACCGCAGCCTATTGCTGCAACACAGCATGTTACACAGCAGATGTACCAGTATGCCCAGACAGAGTATCCAGAGTATCAACCGTATTCATGAAACAGCCTAGAGAGGGAGGTAGGCTTGCCTCTCATCGAGATACCTGTAGATCAAGAGGGTCCCTATGTACATAGTCAAGTATTGGGGAAAGACAGAAAGTTTTTGATTGATACAGGGGCAAGTAGGACTACTATCAGTCATGACGAGGTTCCAGGGGCTCCGCTCTCAGGCTCTAGAAATGTTTCCCTTGGATTTTCAGGAAAGCCTATTGTTAACGAGATTTCAAAGCCAGTTACTCTAGAAGTTGGTCCATTGTCCCGAACTACTAATTTGTTACTTACGAAGTCATGTCCAGAAAATTTGTTAGGCATTAAAACATTAAAAGAATTAGGTGCAGTTATTTGCTGCTCTCCAGAAGGAATACGATTGTTTTTAAGAGACTTTAAAGGTCATTATGTATTACGTGATTTTGATCCAAGATTGTCCAATGTTCCACAGCATTTATGGGCGCAAGGTCCAACTGATGTAGGTTTTATGCGAATCACACCCCATCGTGTGACCCTCAAGCAAGGTATAGTCTTGCCACGGATCAGACAGTACAGATTGCCACCTGAGGCTGTAGCAGCCTTATCCAAAATTATTGACGAGCTCATTGCTCAAGGAGTAGTCGTAGAAACTGACTCCAATGTATGTAATTATCCTATCATTCCAGTCATGAAACGTACTGATCCAAATGCACCTCCAGTATATCGATTAGTGATTGACCTTCGAGAACTTAATAAATGTATCATACCCCAGTATCCAGTAGTCCCAGATATTTCATCTCTATTGACAGCTATTGATTCTGAAGCTACATTTTTTACTGTTATAGACCTCAAGAATGCATTTTTCAGTGTCCCGATTCATCCAGACAGCCAGTACCTTTTCGGTTTTTGTTTAAATGGAAGGAGCTATAAATTCACACGAGCTCCTCAAGGTTTCACAGAAAGCCCTAGTATTTACAGTCAAGCACTTAAAAGACAACTAGACAATATTCACATGCCAACTGACACTGCCCTGCTCCAGTATGTAGATGATCTACTGATCACAGCCCGTTCTGAACGTGACTGCGAGCGAGCGTCACTTACAGTTCTGTATTTCCTAGCCGAGATGGGGCACAAGGTGTCCCCTTCGAAGCTTCAATTCTGTGTCCAGCAAGTGATCTACTTAGGCCACTTACTGTCCAAGTGGGGTAGGCAGTTGACACCAGACCGTATCCAGTTAATAGCGAGTCTTCCACAGCCCAAGACACAGAAGGAGGTACGTGCTTTTATTGGCCTCACTTCTTATTGCAGACAATGGATTCCTCAGTATGCATTTCTAGCAAAGCCACTGATACAGTTAACGACACAGGAGGCAGCCATATCGACTGTCCTCCCTTGGACATCTGAACATACACTTAGTTTTAATGAGTTAAAGAAAGCTTTATGCCAAGCACCTGTTCTAGCTACACCGAACTACAGTAAGCCTTTTACACTTTTTGTCACAGAACGTGATGGTACTGCATTATCTGTTCTCACACAAGATCAAGCCGGACAGTACAAGCCTTGTGCTTTTTTTTCGAGCACATTAGATCCAGTAGCCCAGACTTTGCCTGCGTGCCTCAAGTCAGTTGCAGCCACAGCTCTAGCAATCAGACAAAGTGATTCCATAGTATTAGGACACTCCCTGACAGTACAAGTTCCACACTCCGTGGAAGTTCTTTTAAACCGAACACAGACTCAGCACTTGACCATTGCACGTTTAACAGGTTATGAACTGACACTGTTCCAGCCACACATAGAAATCAGACGCTGCAACGTTCTAAATCCTGCTACTCTGTTACCGTCAGTTACTTAAAATCCTGCCACACATGACTGTGTGGAAGTCATTAACACTATGACTAAGCCAAGACAAGACCTGACAGACATTGCATTACCTGATCCCGACCTGACACTTTATGTGGATGGTTCATGTATGAGAACGAGTACAGGAGAACTAGTAGCCGCGTATGCAGTGACTACTGACACTGAAGTTATTGAAACACACCGTATTGACACACTGTCTGCTCAAGCAGCAGAGCTAGTTGCTCTGACCCAAGCCTGCATACGTGCCAAGAACCTGAAAGTAAACATATATACAGATTCACGTTACGCATTCGGAGTTGTACACGACTTCGGAGTGCTCTGGCAGGAGAGAGGTTTCATGACTTCTCATGGAACCAAGATTCAGCATGGTCTCCTCATTCAAGCTCTGTTAGATGCAATACATTTACCGACAGCTATCGCTATCATGAAGTGCAAGGCACATACGAAAGTTACTGACATCATTTCCCAAGGTAATGATCTAGCAGACCGAACAGCCAAGCTTACAGCTCAGACACCAGACATTCCAGTTAACAAGACACAGACATCCACTCCAGAACAGATTACTTGTATGACAGTTAAGGACCCTACACAAGATGTCATAGACATACAGTTACATGCTACTCCTGAAGAAATCAAGAAATGGTCCGAACAAGGAGGGGTCCAGACAGATCAGGGATGGTTGATGAAGGGAAAAGCCACATGGTTTCTCCCCGACTCTATGGTTCAAGTCATTATCAATACCGCACATAGTCCAGCACACCTAGGAGAAAAAGCCATGTTAGACAGTATTCAGAACCTTTGGTTTAACAAGCACTTACGAGCTGCAGCCAAGCAGAAAGTCCGTACTTGTATGATATGTTGTCAATTCAATCCAGGTAAAAGTGTCCCGGTGGAACAAGGTGGATTCCAACCTCCTGACCACCCTTTCGAAGTCCTCCAGATGGATTATATTCAGATGGAGCGATGTCGAGGTTTCAAGTATGTCCTTGTAGTTGTATGCGCTTTGTCCAGGTGGACAGAAGCATATCCAGTTCCAGATTACACAGCAGCGACCACTGCCAAGCAGTTGGTTCGTGAATTCTTCCCCCGTTATGGACTCCCTAGGGTCGTGTATTCTGATAACGGCCAGCCATTCTCATCCGAGTTAATGAAACATGTTTCCCTCTTGTTAGGGTACCAGTGGAAGTTCCATTGTGTGCGCCATCCTGAAGCAGCCGGTCTCGTAGAGAGACATAATCAGACCCTGAAAATCCGTATTGCCAAGACATGTAAAGAGAAAGGTGTAGACTGGCTAGTTGCCCTGCCAGTTGCTTTATTCTTTATGCGAATGGTCGCACACTCCAGATCAGGTCTGTCCCCTTATGAGGTCGTATTCGGCCGCCCCCCAAACATGTGGGGTACACCTAGACCCCGCAGTATTACAGATGTTTCCAGTAATATGTTGACAGATTACCTAGCTTCCTTGATGTCTGCCCTACACTCTTGTCGTTCACAGGTTGCCGCTACATTCCCAGACAATACTGAAGTGAAACCGCATGAGGTCATTCCAGGCGACCTCGTCCTTGTAAGGAATTTTGATCGTTCAAGTCCGCTGGAGCCTCGTTGGAAGGAGCCACGACTTGTCCTTCTGACCACCCGTACGGCCGTGAAGTTGGAGGGCCGCAAGGGTTGGGTCCATCTGTCCCATATCAAGAAGTTCCATGGAGTCCGGAAAAAGACATTTTTAAAGGACATTTCTAAAGACTGTCTGAAAGACTGCCTGAAACCAGACATTGATCTGAATCCTGAACTGAAAGTTCCTCTGTTAGAGAAAACTCCGCAACAGGAGTATAAGTTAAAGCTCCGGTCTAGTAAAATAAGTCAGCCAGTTTAATTGTCTAAGTCCCTCTCGGGTGAAACGGTTAGACAGGTATCTGACATGTATGAGATAGACCCCCATAGTGAGAGAGTTAGTCAAAACTCTATCCGATGTATCGTTTTTCTAAGTTTTCTATTGTTTCTAAGTTTGATGGTTACCTGCACAAGTTATGCATTGCATTTATGTTTTCCAATTTCTCATGTAAATAAGTTTTCTAATGCTACAGTAGAGCACACATTTAGTGATCTGCCTCCTCACGAGTTATCCTATCGTCTTGCTATGAGAAATAACACATTTGTAAGAATGTTGCACTATTCACACCAGACCAGCAATGCTACTAATTGTTGGGTGTGTGGTCGACTCCCCCCTTTCCAGACACCGAAGGGAGTTCTGCCACTCTTTCCTTATCCGTTTTCACATAATGGTTCGTGTGGAGCATGGTCCATGTTAACGTCATCTTCAAATGATGTGTCCCTTCTGAATAGAACATGTTTTCCAGACAAGCAAGGTCTCCCCCATAGAACAGGGTTAGACATAGAAAATGAAGTTTACAATTTAGGTAATTATTCTTCGAATTTTATGGTCCTGAATGTTCAGTCTGATACTACTCCAGACTTACCTGCTATTTCAGTACTACCAGTCAAAGGCGAATTATGTGTCCGAAAGAATGGTTCCGCACATGTAGGACATAGTGATTGTACTACTACTGTCGAGTATAGTGACAGTGGGAAATCTATTTTCAAAGCTTCACGTCATTCTTATTTTGTTTGTGGTCAGACCGCATATGTTCGTCTGCCCCTCGATTGGGATGGAACATGTTATATTTCCTTCCTACTGCCACCAGTTTTTCTAGCCCCATCTGATTATCACAGAAACACACATCTAGTACACGTCAGAAATAGACGGGAGATTGAGTCCCCAATTGTCGATCAAACTGAAACTGCTCTAGAACAGTATACAGATTTCAATAGAGGTTTCTTTTTCTTTATAGGACCTGTCCAGAATAGTAAGTCAATCCGTAGGTTAACCAGAACCCTTGAAGCAGTAGTGAATGAGACTACTTCTGCTCTAGGTAACTTAACCGAAGAGCAATCTGCTATGAGATTTGTCGTGCTCCAAAATCGTCTCGTTCTTGACGTCATACTGGCCGATAGAGGAGGAGCATGTAGAGTCATCGGATCTAGTTGCTGCATTTTCACTCCTAATAACGCGCCGTCTGTTTATTCAGCTATAACCAGACTTCATAAAAGTGCCCATCAGTTACACCAGAATCCAGGCTCCTGGACATGGTCCGGTTGGCTCTGGAGTATCATATCTGCCTGGGGATGGAAAGTATTGTCATTCCTAGGTATTGCAGTAATGATCATATTCAGTTGCTGCCTCTGTATACAATGTGGCCCTGCGATTTGCGGCATTTGTGCTACCTCTTGTATTCCTAGTCCTAAGTCCCGTTCCAGGACAATTCGAGACGAGCAAATGATGCTGTATGAAATGATAGATGGTATCATGAATATAGATGTTTCCTGATGGAAACGTAGGGCACAAGGAGGGAATGTGGAAAAGTAAATTTTGCCATGTTGTATGTGCCTACGTGTTCCCTATGTTATGTTATATGTGCATGATCGATATGCATGTATTTCCCTATGATCGATTAAAGACGCAATTATAGTTGTGTCCATCTCTAGTATGCCAGTTTCCAGTTTTCGTGAATACAACGAATATCGGGCCTATGTAAAGCTACGTTGCCACGTTTTACAGTGTGCACGTTAATTCATTGAATTATCCCCGTTTCTAGGCCTCAAAAGGGCCCGGACTTAGATTCAGCTCCTGTTTTCTGAACCCTCTCCAAGGAGCGATACAGCCCCCACCTGTATCCCTGACTCTTAGCTTACTTTCATGCCTCGCAGTGCCCGGCTCGGCCTGGCTCTGCCTCCCAGTCTGCCAAGAATATGTTATGTTTCTAGTTATCAGTCCAGCCCTCCTTCTCTGCATTCCTAAGCTACTGAATCGCATCAATAGTTTCCGTCATGGTCTAGCCTTTATGTCTCCATGTAAGAGAAATACTGTATTAATATTTATAGAATATTCCCCGCACACGCACTACATGTAGAATTATGCATGCACCAGTCTTAATGTCTGTTAGCCTTTACTCTGATAACTTTTGGATTCTATCAACATGTACTCTAAACACCAGATACTAGATATGCCTGGGTACATGTCGCTCTGACACTCCAGACTTTAGTCTCCTCTTCTAGCGCAGAAGTCATAGCCCCCCAGTTCTCCCTGGTAACACGTCATTGTCAGTTTGCGCGCACCACTAGGTTAGAGGTCCCAGCTGCTCAGGTAGCCCCCTCCATGTTTCCGCCCCGTTTATGACATATTCTGTTACGTTTACATCACATGTCTGTGTATACGCCCTGTACACGCCTTCTTGTTACCTCATTTTGCCCTTATCTTTCGCGACTGCTACAAACTCCGCCTACTGCTACGCCTACTGTATTGAATGCAATGTATTTTGTTTAACTATATATACTAATGTTCTGTTATTAAAAGTTATGCGCATCATTCCCAGATCCTGCCCCCGGCAGCTGTCGGGCCCTGCCATCCCATTCCCATGCAGGCTGTCCTGTTCCTGTCCTTTTATGCCTGATTAAAGCCTGTACACTCTAGCTACCTCGAATCTTGACTCTTATTTATTGAGCTATCTGTTTGTATGAGTATCCCGAAAAATAGAACCGGTAATTAATTATTTATTTACCACACCTTTAACAATAAACACCATAAAAAGGCAACGATTAGAACAGGCAGATACAAGGTGCCAGCATTCAAACATAAAAAAACACAAATCATTACTTCTAATTAATAGTTTTTTATCATCGTCATTTTGTTGTACATTATACATCATAAGTAACAAAAATGCTTCTCACACTTCTTTATCATAACATTTCAGCATACTGCAGACTTCTGCACAACACAGCTTAAAAACAAACACAAACTCAATATCTCTGCCTTAACACTTATTAGTTCCCAAAGGCAAGACCTATTGGCTATGCCAATGCTTGTTTTGTTTATTTCAGCAGGATTACTTTTTGTCACTATTAAATTAGCTTCACACATTCCCTTTATTGCTGGATTTTGAGACCCTTCACCAGGGCTCAAGTCCTAAAAAAAGAAGTGGGGGGACTCATCCGAAAAAGAGGTGCTACAGAGTATGTGACTACGGGCCAGCGATGCAGTAACACTGGCAGTAAAAACTGCTTGCAGTTTGATACCAGTGTTGATTTATATCATCTTGTTTACATACTAATAGGTTAGTTCACAAAATGCTAATTTGGAGTAGGTCCCAATCCTGCCTACCTCATTAATATTTATGAGATTAGTTTCACATTGTGACGCACTCTGACTGGCCACAATCATGGGGCTGGTGGCCTGTGCAAGATTCTTCCTACTTGCTGAAATAAAGCTTGAATTCCGCGGACAGGAGATGTGCACGTGTACGGACAGGAGATGTGCACTCTGTACGCATGCACATCTCCTGTTCCCTCCCCCTGTCGGCTCCACGGAGCCAGCTTGTTCATTTTTGCAATTGTGCAACAATCTTGCTGTAGCATGGACTGAAACAAAAAAATATGTTTGCTCCATTTCATTATTACACAAAAAGCAAAACGATGCTAATGTATTTCACAAGCCAAGTGGAGTTTGCTACCACCAGCAGTAACTGTTCCAGCACGAAGTGTTCTGCACACCACAGACTTTCAGAAATGGGGGCCTAAGTTTTTAAAGGGAAGACTTCTTTACAAAACACGCACAGGTCAAACCTTCAAAGGGACAATACGATGAAGGGAATGATATTATTAATTCCAGTTTCTTGTCTTTGCTTAGACTGCATTCCAGGTCATTGTTTTTCACACACTATGCCATTCCAGACAGAGACCACACATATGCAAATCAGTCTTGCCAAACACATGTTAGAGGCTAGAATGTTTGACAAAATAATATGTTCAATGAACCTGTCCAGAAGCGACTAAAGCAGAGAGAATATCTAAGATTTTATTTGGGGGCATTGGTGATTAAACTGGTCAGCAGATGTAACTGATCACCGGAAGTCAAGGATGTAAAAATATATTAATATATTTTTTGGGATTTTAGACATCTTGCCAACGGATATAATGGAATTCAATCCAAACTTTTGTAAAATATGTTCCTGTGTTGCATGGTCTAAGTCTTCCTCAAAAGCAAACATACAAGTTTATACTTTGCGAAGTCTAACGTCATTAAACCTGCAAGCTTTAATGACATAAGGAAAGATGGAAGCTTCCTCTTCAGGCAGAGAGACTGTGAAACACAGGGACAGTACTGCACACGTGGGATTTCGGATAAGGGGTAGGGAAAGGGTTGCATGATACTCCCTCCATCAGAACTCCTCACCTGATTGAATAAGACATTATTTGTGAACGAGTCAATTAACGCAATCAATTGTAATATTTTATAAACTTGCACTGTGTATGTATAATTTGCTTTTGAATGTCTGTGGTTGAAGTCTTAGAAAAAAACAGTGTTCAAGTTTGTCACTTTATCAGCTGAGGGCACAGCTACGCAGTCCCCGTCTTTTGTGATATAGACATATTAATACAAAATAATAAGGAACGCGTAATGTTTCACACAGTCGTGTTGTGTTTTAGTCTTAGCGATCCTCGCTCAAAAGGGTATGTGGTAATCTGGATGAGAAGGCTGACTTCAAAGAAGTTGTTTTATTATTCAAAGATTCTCCTGGCAAGTACTGTTCTCGAAGATCTTAAAATTGGTCTGGCCAAAGGTTTCAGCTCACTTGACTCCACGAGAAGGCAAGTACTTGGGGTCTCATTTATAAGGCTATGCCTCACTTTTACGCCACCGATGCGTCACTTTTTGTGACGCACCAGTGGCATAAAAAATGCGCCTTGTTGAGTCATATTTACAAAGAGACGCATCTAGGTAGAATCGTCTCTTTGTAAACCCCTGCGCCACATTATACCTGCGCCAGGTATATGTATGCAAGGGTGGTGTATTGACGCAAGGAAGGGTCGTAAAAGTGACGCAGTGAAATTATGAGATTTCACTGCGTCACTTTTAGGACACCGTTGCGTCAAATTCTTGAGCCTGCCTCACAGCAGGCGTAAGACTGACGCAGGCCCTTTCACATGGGGTTTGCCCCATGTGAAAGGACGCATTGCTGGAGTTGCGTCACTTTTGTGACACACTCTAGCAATGCTTCACTTTTGCGCTTACAGATACGTCAGAAATACTGACGTATCTGTAACTCCTTGCGACATGATGCATCATACATTAAATATGACGCATCAGGAATGTCGCAAGGAGTGCGCACTGAAAAGTGACGCATCGCTGCTTTCACGCAGCGTTGCGTCATTTCTCATAAATGAGGCCCCTGCAATGGAACTCAGAATGTACGCAAGACAACAGCAGTATTTCATAGACCCTAAACCTTATCTGCAGATGAACGGGACCCCTCACTGAGTGGTACTGTTCATCTGCAGATAAGGTTTAGGGTCTATGCAACATCCATTGGGCTCACGGGGCTTCAGCCCCCCCCGTCGTGTCTGTCAGCCCGGGCAGAGACAGCTTCGGGGGCTGGTGACCATCTCGTTGCAGTCGCACCCGAGGACTTAACAGGTCTTTAAAAGACCATTTACTTGTAAATGAGGCTTTTGTTGTGTTTTCGCCCCTTCTTTCAGTCACTCTGTCTATGGTTGGAAGAATTAGCCCCCCCCCTGAAATGTAGCTCTAGTTGCCTGCCTGCCGCTCAGTATCAAGAATATAATTAGGGCTCCTGGTTTATGGTTTTGATATTTTTTAAAGGTAGTAAAAACGAGGTTTGACCAATCCGAGAAAAAAAAGGTGTTTTTTTCCCTGGGCCCCTCCCCCAAACGAAAACACATTGACCTGAAGCCTAAGTGTATTCTGAGTCATAAAAAGTTTATTAGATGAAAAAATATTGTACGGGCACTTTTTTGCACAAAAAGTCACTTTTTGGCACTTTTTTGAGAGAAATAAAATAGTTCGCAGATTTTTTTTAAATCGACCGAATTAAAAAAAAAAATGCTCTTGTTGGATGGCTTTGGACATAAGGCCGCAGTCCAGGGATGACTTCTGGCCTCCTGGGATGACTTTTTGAAGTTTTGGGGTTTAAGGGGGCATAGTCACTTCTTCCATCCAGGCTACGTTGCTCAAAATCGGGTACGATGTCAGGTTCTTCCCTTGGCTGGAAGCTGAAAAAAAAACTTCAGATAATAGCAAAGGTAGATAGATCAAATGAAAGCATCAGATCTGAGCTTTCTAACAAGTATATTTAGGTCATGGGTACTCACGAAGTGACTGTGATATCCATTCTGAGCTATTTGTTAAATTAGCAAATCTTGTCAAAAAAACTTTTTTGGACGATTTTTGCTAATTTTCGGTATCAACCCTCATGGCTGTTTTCGGGTCCCTGTAGCCACCAGGACCCCATAATATATCTCAGATGATATAACAAGAGTGGCTAGGGCTCATTTCCAGCCTCCAGGTACATGTCTGACTCCTATTTGTGACATTTCGAGGTGTTTGGGGTCAAACTCATTTTTTCCATTATAGGCCATATAGCTCAGAGTCACATCACATTGAGCTCAGAGTCACATCAAATGTCTAGTTCTGGACCTAAGGACCCCTTAGTATACCTCAGATGACATACCAGGAGTGTCTAAGACCCATTTCTGGCATCCAGGGATGACTTTTTGAAGTTTTGGGGTTTAAGGGGGCAAAGACACTTCTTCCATCCAGCCTAAGGTGCTCAAAATCGGGTACAATGTCAGGTTTTTCCCATGGCTGGAAGCTGAAAAAAAAACTTCAGATAATAGCAAAGGTAGATAGATCAAATGAAAGCATCAGATCTGAGCTTTCTAACAAGTATATTTAGGTCCTGGGTACTCACAAAGTGACTGTGATATCCATTCTGAGCTATTTGGAAAATTAGCAAATCTTGTCAAAAAAACTTTTTTTGACGATTTTTGCTAATTTTCGGTATCAACCCTCATGACTGTTTTCAGGTCCCTGTAGCCACCAGGACCCCATAATATATCTCAGATTATATAACAAGAGTGGCTAGGGCTCATTTCCAGCCTCCAGGTACATGTCTGACTCCTATTTGTGACATTTTGAGGTGTTTGGTGTCAAATTCATTTTTTTCCATTATAGCTCCTAGATATCAGAGTCACATCAGATTTCTAGTTCTGGACCCAAGAAGACCATAGTATACCTCAGATGACATACCAAGAGTGTCTAAGACCCATTTCTGGCCTCCAGGGGTGACTTTTTGAAGTTTTTGGGTTTAAGGGGGCAAAGTGACTTTTTCCACCCAGCCCAATGTTCTCAAAATCGGGTACGATATCAGGTGTTTCCCTTGGTTGGTAGCGGAAAAAAAACTTTATATAATATCAAAGTTATATATATCACATGAAAGCATCAGAGCTGACCTTTCTAACAAGTGTATTCATATCTTGCGCACTCAAACAGTGTCTCTGATATCCATTCTGAGCTATTTGGAAAATTAGCAAATCTTGTCAAAAAAAATTTTGGGACGATTTTTGCTAATTTTCAGTATCAACCCACCTGACTGTTTTTGGGTCCCTGTGGCCACCAGGACCCTATATTATATCTCAGGTGATATAGCAAGAGTGTCTAGGGCTCATTTCCAGCCTCCAGGTACATGTCTGAGTCCTATTTCAGACATTTTGAGGTGTTTGGTGTCAAATTCATTTTTTCCATTATAGGCCCTAGATATCAGAGTCACATCACATTTCTAGTTCTGGACCCAAGAACACCATAGTATACCTCAGATGACATACCAAGAGTGTCTAAGACCCGTTTCTGGCCTCCAGGGGTGACTTTTTGAAGTTTTTGGGTTTAAGGGGGCAAAGTCACTTTTTCCACCCGAGGTCGTGGAACTCGGAGCTGGGTAAAAGTTTAGCTTGAGTGCCCTCCCCATGGAGGTCAAAAATGTTATTGCATCAAAATCATTTAAAAACTATATAGGTGTAATTGTAGTGCCCTGAATGCTATATGGCTGCATTTGCACCGTTCTAGGTATTTAGAAAATGAATTTCTAACACTTTTGAAGTCTCCATGAAGTGAAAAATGACTAAGTCCAAAAACTTCACTGGTGCATCAAAGTGGTCAAAAAAGGTCAACATTGGGTTAAAATTAACAAAACATAGTGCTGCAGTGGTCCAATAGCAGGCTAAAGACATAATGAATGACACAGAATGAACAGTTTTACTAAACACTTTGAAAATTCGATTTTCAATTTCAGGGGGACAAGGTCATGGAACTCCGAGCTGGGTAAAAGTTCAGCTTAAGGGCCCTCCCCATGGAGGTCAAAAATGTTATTACATCAAAATCTTTTAAAAACTATATAGGTGTAATTGCAGTCTCCTGAATGCTATGTAACTGCATTTGCACTGTTCTGTGTGCCTCCAAAATGAATTTCTAACACTTTTGAAGTCCCCATGAAGTGAAAAATGACGAAGTACAAAGACATCATTGGTGCATGAAAGTGTTTAAAAACGGTCACAAATGCATAAAAATGAAAAAAACAAAGTGCTACACTGGCCCAATAGCAAGCTAAACACACAATGAATGACCCAGAATGAATATATTTACAAATTACTTGGAAAATGCTATTTTAAATTTCAGGGGGACGAGGTCACAGAAGTCATGGAACTCCGAGCGGGGTAAAAGTTCAAACTTTCCACCCCTCATGGAGGTCAAAATGTTTAATTAATCAAAATCATTTAAAAACTATATAGGTGTGATTGGAGTGTCCTGATTGCTATATAGGTGCATTTGCACTGTCCTGTGTGCCTCCAAAGTGACTTTTTAACACTTTTGAAATCTCCATGAAGCAAAAAGTGACTAAGTCCAAAGACCATTTGGAGCATCAAAGTGTTCAAAAACGGTCAAAAATGCATAAAAACGAAGAAAAAAAACAAGTGCTACAGTGGCCCAATAGCATGCTAAACACACAATGAATGACACAGAATGAATAGTTGTACACATTACTTTGAAAATGCAATTTTAAATTTCAGGGGGACAAGGTCACGAAAGTCATGGAACTCCGAGCGGGGTAAATGTTCAACCTTTCCCCCCTTATGGAGGTCAAAATTTTAATACATCAAAATCATTTAAAAACTATATAGGTGTGATGGCAGTGTCTTGGATACATCCCACATGAATTTTAAACACATTAGGAGCATCTCTGATCAAAATAACCATAAAAATCCCAAAGCTGCATCAGTGCTTCAAAGTGCTCCAAAACGGTCAAAAATGGACGAAAATGAAAAATATTCTCCATATCTGAGTTTTTATAACATTCCTTAGATAATGTATATCTTGAATTAGTTTTAAATCCTTTTATTAAAAAGTTTCTTTTCTATGCTGCACTGGTGCAACGCCTCAAGTCTGAGAAGCTGCACCAGTGCAGCCGAAGCAGCACTGGTGCAGCCGAAGCAGACCTTTGACCAATCCGAGAAAAAAAGGTGTTTTTTTCCCTGGGCCCCTCCCCCAAACGAAAACACATTGACCTGAAGCCTAAGTGTATTCTGAGTCATAAAAAGTTTATTAGATGAAAAAATATTGTACGGGCACTTTTTTGCACAAAAAGTCACTTTTTGGCACTTTTTTGAGAGAAATAAAATAGTTCGCAGATTTTTTTTAAATCGACCGAATAAAAAAAAAATGCTCTTGTTGGATGGCTTTGGACATAAGGCCGCATAAACAAAAGGAATTTTTCAAATATCTGTTTTTCTCACTTTTTTATTGCTGTTTGAAATTTCTGACTTCACTTTTTGCATCATTGGTGATGCATGTGTTTAACATTGAGCTTGGGAAAATTGAAAAAAATAGACTTTGGGGATTGTTTACTAGGGCAAGTGATACATCAAATTAAGACTCAAATTAAACTGAACCTCAAGCTGAAAAAAAAAAAAAATAGCATTTACGATCACTTTTTTATAAGCGACTTTAACAATTGTTTTTTTAGCTGTATTAAAAAACAAGGTAACGCCGTAAATTTTAGAAAAGAGATTTTTTCAAAGTAAAACATAGGTGTGACCTGCCTTCACATTAGGCTTCATAAACAAAAGAAAAAACATCTCTATGTGTTATATTCACTTTTTAATAACACATTTTCGTTTTAGGCACAAGCAAAAAGCAGCATTGGTGATGCATGTGTTTTTCAATGGGGTTTTTTAAAGTCTACCAAAATACGGTTTACCAATACATTTTCATTATTTTCTCTTTGGTATCTCATTATGCACATGTTAATAAACAGGTTCATGCATTATTAGCTAAATAGCATAAAAACACACTGAATTATTAACAATAATCTTTGAGATTTGGGTGACCAGATGCCCGGAAATCGAAAATCGCCTCGTATGGATTCAACTTCCATTTCGTGCACTTTCTATGTGGGCCACATGCATAAGAATTGGTACAATAATGCATACGAATCTTAGCTAGAATCTGCAATTGTAATTAAGTCTTTAACTTATATGCTTCAAGAATTATAGGGCACATTCTGCTATGTATAATATCCTATCCATTTCAATGGGACGACCAGATGGCCGCAAATTGAAAATCGCGTCGTATGGATTCATATTGCGTTGTATGTACCTTACGTGTAAGCCACATGCATTTAAAATGACACAATGTAGTAGGGTATGCTATAGAATGTGTTGCAGTTGGAAATCAAGCTCTATCTAGTATGGATCATGACTGATGACACAATATACGTGACTCATTTTGCAAAAAATTGAGGCAAATTTTATAAAACATGCGTTTAATCACTGAATGATTCTCACCACTTCTAAGCGTGGCACAGGCATGACAATGACCACAGGGCAGTGGCATGATGGTAACTGTATGCTGCACTCAGAATTATGGATCCAGATTGTATGGTTTTAGAATTATGGGCCACAACGTAAGGCATATTTTTTCACACATGTGACGTTATTGAAAAACATCATACATTCAACTTCACATTTTGTAGCCAAAAGCATAAAGTGTTCTTCAACACACATGAAAGTGAAAAATAAAAACTTTTCCTGAAGATTACACTTGATTTGTACCTTGTCCCTATAAGCCACAAATATGAGAGTTACCACTATAAAGTGTAGATGTCTTAGCTACATACTGTGATTGAAATTAGGTCAGTAACTCATATGGTTCAAGATTTATAGTGCACCACATACTATGTAATATATCCTATCCATTTCAATGGGTGACCAGATGGCCGCAAATTAAAAATCGCCTCGTATGGATTCAAATTGCTTTGTATGCACCTTGTGTGTGAGCCACATGCATATAAAATGGCACACTGTAGTAGGCTATGTTATAGAATGTGTTGCAGTTGGAAATCAAGCTCTATCTAATATGGATCTTGACTGATGACATAACATACGTGACACATTTTGCAAAAGCTGGAGGAATTTTAAAAAAAATATGTGTTTAATCGCTGAAAGATTCACACCACTTTGAAGCTTTCCACATGCATGAAAATGAACACAGGACAGTGGCATCATGTTAGCTTAATGCTGCACTTCCAATTATGGATCCATTTTTGTATGGTTTTAGAAGTATGGGACAAAATGTAAGGCATACTTTTTCGTACATGCGACGGTATTGAAAAACGTCATACATTCAACCTCAAATTTTGACAACTTTACAATACGCCACACACATAATAATTCACATGGGTAAGATGCACATCACTAGGAACAAAGTGCTGTTTAAATTATGTCTCTATAATGTACAGACTATGAATTATAGCCAAAAGTATAAAGTGTTCTACAACACACATGAAAGTGAAAAATAAAAACTTACCTGAAGGTTACACTTGATTTGTACCTTGTCCCTATAAGCCACAACCATGAGAGTTACCACTATGAATTGTAAATGTCTTAGCTACATACTGCAATTGAAATTAAGTCAGTACATCATATGCTTCAAGAAATAGAGTGCACTACATCCTCTGTAGTATATCCTATCCATTTCAAAGGGTGACCAGATGGCCGCAAATTAAAAATTGCCTCGTATGGATTCAAATTGCTTTGTATGACTGTTTTCAGGTCCCTGTAGCCACCAGGACCCCATAATATATCTCAGATGATATAACAAGAGTGGCTAGGGCTCGTTTCCAGCCTCCAGGTACATGTCTGACTCCTATTTGTGACATTTCGAGGTGTTTGGGATCAAACTCATTTTTCCCAATATAGGCCATAGAGCTCAGAGTCACATCACATTGAGCTCAGAGTCACATCAAATTTCTAGTTCTGGACCTAAGGACCCCTTAGTATACCTCAGATGACATACCAGGAGTGTCTA
This sequence comes from Lissotriton helveticus, assembly GCF_964261635.1. Classification (NCBI taxonomy): domain Eukaryota; kingdom Metazoa; phylum Chordata; class Amphibia; order Caudata; family Salamandridae; genus Lissotriton; species Lissotriton helveticus. Next base: position 1,091,482 of record NW_027611697.1, on the reverse strand, counting down.
AGACCCATTTCTGGCCTCCAGGGATGACTTTTTGAAGTTTTGGGGTTTAAGGGGGCATAGTCACTTCTTCCATCCAGGCTACGTTGCTCAAAATCGGGTACGATGTCAGGTTCTTCCCTTGGCTGGAAGCTGAAAAAAAACCTTCAGATAATAGCAAAGGTAGATAGATCAAATGAAAGCATCAGATCTGAGCTTTCTAACAAGTATATTTAGGTCATGGGTACTCACAAAGTGACTGTGATATCCATTCTGAGCTATTTGGAAAATTAGCAAATCTTGTCAAAAAAACTTTTTTTGACGATTTTTGCTAATTTTCGGTATCAACCCTCATGACTGTTTTCGGGTCCCTGTAGCCACCAGGACCCCATAATATATCTCAGATGATATAACAAGAGTGGCTAGGGCTCATTTCCAGCCTCCAGGTACATGTCTGACTCCTATTTGTAACATTTCGAGGTGTTTGGGGTCAAACTCATTTTTTCCATTATAGGCCATATAGCTCAGAGTCACATCACATTGAGCTTAGAGTCACATCAAATTTCTAGTTCTGGACCTAAGGACCCCTTAGTATACCTCAGATGACATACCAGGAGTGTCTAAGACCCATTTCTGGCATCCAGGGATGACTTTTTGAAGTTTTGGGGTTTAAGGGGGCAAAGTCACTTCTTCCATCCAGCCTAAGGTGCTCAAAATCGGGTACAATGTCAGGTTTTTCCCATGGCTGGAAGCTGAAAAAAAAACTTCAGATAATAGCAAAGGTAGATAGATCAAATGAAAGCATCAGATCTGAGCTTTCTAACAAGTATATTTAGGTCCTGGGTACTCACAAAGTGACTGTGATATCCATTCTGAGCTATTTGGAAAATTAGCAAATCTTGTCAAAAAAACTTTTTTTGACGATTTTTGCTAATTTTCGGTATCAACCCTCATGACTGTTTTCAGGTCCCTGTAGCCACCAGGACCCCATAATATATCTCAGATTATATAACAAGAGTGGCTAGGGCTCATTTCCAGCCTCCAGGTACATGTCTGACTCCTATTTGTGACATTTCGAGGTGTTTGGGGTCAAACTCATTTTTTCCATTATAGGCCATATAGCTCAGAGTCACATCACATTGAGCTTAGAGTCACATCAAATTTCTAGTTCTGGACCTAAGGACCCCTTAGTATACCTCAGATGACATACCAGGAGTGTCTAAGACCCATTTCTGGCATCCAGGGATGACTTTTTGAAGTTTTGGGGTTTAAGGGGGCAAAGTCACTTCTTCCATCCAGCCTAAGGTGCTCAAAATCGGGTACAATGTCAGGTTTTTCCCATGGCTGGAAGCTGAAAAAAAAACTTCAGATAATAGCAAAGGTAGATAGATCAAATGAAAGCATCAGATCTGAGCTTTCTAACAAGTATATTTAGGTCCTGGGTACTCACAAAGTGACTGTGATATCCATTCTGAGCTATTTGGAAAATTAGCAAATCTTGTCAAAAAAACTTTTTTTGACGATTTTTGCTAATTTTCGGTATCAACCCTCATGACTGTTTTCAGGTCCCTGTAGCCACCAGGACCCCATAATATATCTCAGATTATATAACAAGAGTGGCTAGGGCTCATTTCCAGCCTCCAGGTACATGTCTGACTCCTATTTGTGACATTTTGAGGTGTTTGGTGTCAAATTCATTTTTTTCCATTATAGCTCCTAGATATCAGAGTCACATCAGATTTCTAGTTCTGGACCCAAGAAGACCATCGTATACCTCAGATGACATACGAAGAGTGTCTAAGACCCATTTCTGGCCTCCAGGGGTGACCTTTTGAAGTTTTTGGGTTTAAGGGGGCAAAGTGACTTTTTCCACCCAGCCCAATGTTCTCAAAATCGGGTACGATATCAGGTGTTTCCCTTGGTTGGTAGCGGAAAAAAAACTTTATATAATATCAAAGTTATATATATCACATGAAAGCATCAGAGCTGACCTTTCTGACAAGTGTATTCATATCTTGCGCACTCAGACAGTGTCTCTGATATCCATTCTGAGCTATTTGGAAAATTAGCAAATCTTGTCAAAAAAATTTTTGGGACGATTTTTGCTAATTTTCAGTATCAACCCACCTGACTGTTTTTGGGTCCCTGTGGCCACCAGGACCCTATATTATATCTCAGGTGATATAGCAAGAGTGTCTAGGGCTCATTTCCAGCCTCCAGGTACATGTCTGAGTCCTATTTCAGACATTTTGAGGTGTTTGGTGTCAAATTCATTTTTTCCATTATAGGCCCTAGATATCAGAGTCACATCACATTTCTAGTTCTGGACCCAAGAACACCATAGTATACCTCAGATGACATACCAAGAGTGTCTAAGACCCATTTCTGGCCTCCAGGGGTGACTTTTTGAAGTTTTTGGGTTTAAGGGGGCAAAGTCACTTTTTCCACCCGAGGTCGTGGAACTCGGAGCTAGGTAAAAGTTTAGCTTGAGTGCCCTCCCCATGGAGGTCAAAAATGTTATTGCATCAAAATCATTTAAAAACTATATAGGTGTAATTGTTGTGCCCTGAATGCTATATGGCTGCATTTGCACCGTTCTAGGTATTTACAAAATGAATTTCTAACACTTTTGAAGTCACCATAAAGTGAAAAATGACTAAGTCCAAAAACTTCCTGGTGCATCAAAGTGGTCAAAAAAGGTCAACATTGGGTTAAAATTAACAAAACATAGTGCTGCAGTGGTCCAATAGCAGGCTAAAGACATAATGAATGACACAGAATGAACAGTTTTACTAAACACTTTGAAAATTCGATTTTCAATTTCAGGGGGACAAGGTCATGGAACTCCGAGCTGGGTAAAAGTTCAGCTTAAGGGCCCTCCCCATGGAGGTCAAAAATGTTATTACATCAAAATCTTTTAAAAACTATATAGGTGTAATTGCAGTCTCCTGAATGCTATGTAACTGCATTTGCACTGTTCTGTGTGCCTCCAAAATGAATTTCTAACACTTTTGAAGTCCCCATGAAGTGAAAAATGACGAAGTACAAAGACATCATTGGTGCATGAAAGTGTTTAAAAACGGTCACAAATGCATAAAAATGAAAAAAACAAAGTGCTACACTGGCCCAATAGCATGCTAAACACACAATGAATGACCCAGAATGAATATATTTACAAATTACTTGGAAAATGCTATTTTAAATTTCAGGGGGACGAGGTCACAGAAGTCATGGAACTCCGAGCGGTGTAAAAGTTCAAACTTTCCACCCCTCATGGAGGTCAAAATGTTTAATTCATCAAAATCATTTAAAAACTATATAGGTGTGATTGGAGTGTCCTGATTGCTATATAGGTGCATTTGCACTGTCCTGTGTGCCTCCAAAGTGACTTTCTAACACTTTTGAAATCTCCATGAAGCAAAAAGTGACTAAGTCCAAAGACCATTTGGAGCATCAAAGTGTTCAAAAACGGTCAAAAATGCATAAAAACGAAAAAAAACAAGTGCTACAGTGGCCCAATAGCATGCTAAACACACAATGAATGACACAGAATGAATAGTTGTACACATTACTTTGAAAATGCAATTTTAAATTTCAGGGGGACAAGGTCACGAAAGTCATGGAACTCCGAGCGGGGTAAAAGTTCAACCTTTCCCCCCTTATGGAGGTCAAAATTTTAATACATCAAAATCATTTAAAAACTATATAGGTGTGATGGCAGTGTCTTGGATACATCCCACATGAATTTTAAACACATTAGGAGCATCTCTCATCAAAATAACCATAAAAATCCCAAAGCTGCATCAGTGCTTCAAAGTGCTCCAAAACGGTCAAAAATGTACGAAAATGAAAAATATTCTCCATATCTGAGTTTTTATAACATTCCTTAGATAATGTATATCTTGAATTAGTTTTAAATCCTTTTATTAAAAAGTTTCTTTTTTATGCTGCACTGGTTCAACGCCTCAAGTCTGAGAAGCTGCACCAGTGCAGCCGAAGCAGCACTGGTGCAGCCGAAGCAGCACCCAAACGAAAACACATTGACCTGAAGCCTAAGTGTATTCTGAGTCATAAAAAGTTTATTAGATGAAAAAATATTGTACGGGCACTTTTTTGCACAAAAAGTCACTTTTTGGCACTTTTTTGAGAGAAGTAAAATAGTTCGCAGATTTTTTTTAAATCGACCGAATAAAAAAAAAATGCTCTTGTTGGATGGCTTTGGACATAAGGCCGCATAAACAAAAGGAATTTTTCAAATATCTGTTTTTCTCACTTTTTTATTGCTGTTTGAAATTTCTGACTTGACTTTTTGCATCATTGGTGATGCATGTGTTTAACATTGAGCTTGGGAAAATTGAAAAAAAATAGACTTTGGGGATTGTTTACTAGGGCAAGTGATACATCAAATTAAGACTCATATTAAACTGAACCTCAAGCTGAAAAAAAAAACAAAATAGCATTTACGATCACTTTTTTATAAGCAACTTTAACAATTGTTTTTTTAGCTATATTAAAAAACAAGGTAACGCCGTAAATTTTAGAAAAGAGATTTTTTCAAAGTAAAACATAGGTGTGACCTGCCTTCACATTAGGCTTCATAAACAAAAGAAAAAACATCTCTATGTGTTATATTCACTTTTTAATAACACATTTTCGTTTTAGGCACAAGCAAAAAGCAGCATTGGTGATGCATGTGTTTTTCAATGGGGTTTTTTAAAGTCTACCAAAATACGGTTTACCAATACATTTTCATTATTTTCTCTTTGGTATCTAATTATGCACATGTTAATAAACAGGTTCATGCATTATTAGCTAAATAGCATAAAAACACACTGAATTATTAACAATAATCTTTGAGATTTGGGTGACCAGATGGCCGGAAATCGAAAATCGCCTCCTATGGATTCAACTTCCATTTCGTGCACTTTCTATGTGGGCCACATGCATAAGAATTGGTACAATAATGCATACGAATCTTAGCTAGAATCTGCAATTGAAATTAAGTCTTTAACTTATATGCTTCAAGAATTATAGGGCACATTCTGCTATGTATAATATCCTATCCATTCCAATGGGACGACCAGATGGCCGCAAATTGAAAATCGCGTCGTATGGATTCATATTGCGTTGTATGTACCTTACGTGTAAGCCACATGCATTTAAAATGACACAATGTAGTAGGGTATGCTATAGAATGTGTTGCAGTTGGAAATCAAGCTCTATCTAGTATGGATCATGACTGATGACACAATATACGTGACTCATTTTGCAAAAAATGGAGGCAAATTTTTATAAAACATGCGTTTAATCACTGAATGATTCTCACCACTTCTAAGCATGGCACAGGCATGACAATGACCACAGGGCAGTGGCATGATGGTAACTGTATGCTGCACTCAGAATTATGGATCCAGATTGTATGGTTTTAGAATTATGGGCCACAACGTAAGGCATATTTTTTCACACATGTGACGTTATTGAAAAACATCATACATTCAACTTCACATTTTGTAGCCAAAAGCATAAAGTGTTCTTCAACACACATGAAAGTGAAAAATAAAAACTTTTCCTGAAGATTACACTTGATTTGTACCTTGTCCCTATAAGCCACAAATATGAGAGTTACCACTATAAAGTGTAGATGTCTTAGCTACATACTGTGATTGAAATTAGGTCAGTACCTCATATGGTTCAAGATTTATAGTGCACCACATACTATGTAATATATCCTATCCATTTCAATGGGTGACCAGATGGCCGCAAATTAAAAATCGCCTCGTATGGATTCAAACTGCTTTGTATGCACCTTGTGTGTGAGCCACATGCATATAAAATGGCACACTGTAGTAGGCTATGTTATAGAATGTGTTGCAGTTGGAAATCAAGCTCTATCTAATATGGATCTTGACTGATGACATAACATACGTGACACATTTTGCAAAAGCTGGAGGAATTTTTTAAAAAATATGTGTTTAATCGCTGAAAGATTCACACCACTTTGAAGCTTTCCACATGCATGAAAATGAACACAGGACAGTGGCATCATGTTAGCTTAATGCTGCACTTCCAATTATGGATCCAGATTGTATGGTTTTAGAAGTATGGGACAAAATGTAAGGCATACTTTTTCGTACATGCGACGGTATTGAAAAACGTCATACATTCAACCTCAAATTTTGACAACTTTACAATACGCCACACACATAATAATTCACATGGGTAAGATGCACATCACTAGGAACAAAGTGCTGTTTAAATTATGTCTCTATAATGTACAGACTATGAATTATAGCCAAAAGTATAAAGTGTTCTACAACACACATGAAAGTGAAAAATAAAAACTTACCTGAAGGTTACACTTGATTTGTACCTTGTCCCTATAAGCCACAACCATGAGAGTTACCACTATGAATTGTAAATGTCTTAGCTACATACTGCAATTGAAATTAAGTCAGTACATCATATGCTTCAAGAAATAGAGTGCACTACATCCTCTGTAGTATATCCTATCCATTTCAAAGGGTGACCAGATGGCCGCAAATTAAAAATTGCCTCGTATGGATTCAAATTGCTTTGTATGACTGTTTTCAGGTCCCTGTAGCCACCAGGACCCCATAATATATCTCAGATGATATAACAAGAGTGGCTAGGGCTCATTTCCAGCCTCCAGGTACATGTCTGACTCCTATTTGTGACATTTCGAGGTGTTTGGGAACAAATTCATTTTTCCCAATATAGGCCATAGAGCTCAGAGTCACATCACATTGAGCTCAGAGTCACATCAAATTTCTAGTTCAGGACCTAAGGACCCCTTAGTATACCTCAGATGACATACCAGGAGTGTCTAAGACCCATTTCTGGCCTCCAGGGATGACTTTTTGAAGTTTTGGGGTTTAAGGGGGCATAGTCACTTCTTCCATCCAGGCTACGTTGCTCAAAATCGGGTACGATGTCAGGTTCTTCCCTTGGCTGGAAGCTGAAAAAAAAACTTCAGATAATAGCAAAGGTAGATAGATCAAATGAAAGCATCAGATCTGAGCTTTCTAACAAGTATATTTAGGTCATGGGTACTCACAAAGTGACTGTGATATCCATTCTGAGCTATTTGGAAAATTAGCAAATCTTGTCAAACTTTTTTTGACGATTTTTGCTAATTTTCGGTATCAACCCTCATGACTGTTTTCGGGTCCCTGTAGCCACCAGGACCCCATAATATATCTCAGATGATATAACAAGAGTGGCTAGGGCTCATTTCGAGCCTCCAGGTACATGTCTGACTCCTATTTGTGACATTTCGAGGTGTTTGGGGTCAAACTCATTTTTTCCATTATAGGCCATATAGCTCAGAGTCACATCACATTGAGCTCAGAGTCACATCAAATTTCTAGTTCTGGACCTAAGGACCCCTTAGTATACCTCAGATGACATACCAGGAGTGTCTAAGACCCATTTCTGGCCTCCAGGGATGACTTTTTGAAGTTTTGGGGTTTAAGGGGGCAAAGTCACTTCTTCCATCCAGCCTAAGGTGCTCAAAATCGGGTACAATGTCAGGTTTTTCCCATGGCTGGAAGCTGAAAAAAAAACTTCAGATAATAGCAAAGGTAGATAGATCAAATGAAAGCATCAGATCTGAGCTTTCTAACAAGTATATTTAGGTCCTGGGTACTCACAAAGTGACTGTGATATCCATTCTGAGCTATTTGGAAAATTAGCAAATCTTGTCAAAAAAACTTTTTTTGACGATTTTTGCTAATTTTCGGTATCAACCCTCATGACTGTTTTCAGGTCCCTGTAGCCACCAGGACCCCATAATATATCTCAGATTATATAACAAGAGTGGCTAGGGCTCATTTCCAGCCTCCAGGTACATGTCTGACTCCTATTTGTGACATTTTGAGGTGTTTGGTGTCAAATTCATTTTTTTCCATTATAGCTCCTAGATATCAGAGTCACATCAGATTTCTAGTTCTGGACCCAAGAAGACCATAGTATACCTCAGATGACATACCAAGAGTGTCTAAGACCCATTTCTGGCCTCCAGGGGTGACTTTTTGAAGTTTTTGGGTTTAAGGGGGCAAAGTGACTTTTTCCACCCAGCCCAATGTTCTCAAAATCAATCAATCAATCAATCAATCAATCAGGTCATTTATAGAGCGCACTACTCACCCGTAGGGTCTCAAGGCGCTGGGTGGGGGGGGGGGTGCCGCCACTGCTCGAACAGCCAGGTCTTGAGCTTCTTCCTGAAGGAGAGGTGGTCCTGGGTCAGGCGCAGGTTGGTCGGGAGTGAGTTCCAGGTCTTGGCGGCCAGGTAGGAGAAGGATCTTCCTCCTTCTCCTACCTGGGTACGATATCAGGTGTTTCCCTTGGTTGGTAGCGGAAAAAAAACTTTATATAATATCAAAGTTATATATATCACATGAAAGCATCAGAGCTGACCTTTCTAACAAGTGTATTCATATCTTGCGCACTCAGTGTCTCTGATATCCATTCTGAGCTATTTGGAAAATTAGCAAATCTTGTCAAAAAAATTTTTGGGACGATTTTTGCTAATTTTCAGTATCAACCCACCTGACTGTTTTTGGGTCCCTGTGGCCACCAGGACCCTATATTATATCTCAGGTGATATAGCAAGAGTGTCTAGGGCTCATTTCCAGCCTCCAGGTACATGTCTGAGTCCTATTTCAGACATTTTGAGGTGTTTGGTGTCAAATTCATTTTTTCCATTATAGGCCCTAGATATCAGAGTCACATCACATTTCTAGTTCTGGACCCAAGAACACCATAGTATACCTCAGATGACATACCAAGAGTGTCTAAGACCCATTTCTGGCCTCCAGGGGTGACTTTTTGAAGTTTTTGGGTTTAAGGGGGCAAAGTCACTTTTTCCACCCGAGGTCGTGGAACTCGGAGCTGGGTAAAAGTTTAGCTTGAGTGCCCTCCCCATGGAGGTCAAAAATGTTATTGCATCAAAATCATTTAAAAACTATATAGGTGTAATTGTAGTGCCCTGAATGCTATATGGCTGCATTTGCACCGTTCTAGGTATTTACAAAATGAATTTCTAACACTTTTGAAGTCTCCATGAAGTGAAAAATGACTAAGTCCAAAAACTTCACTGGTGCATCAAAGTGGTCAAAAAAGGTCAACATTGGGTTAAAATTAACAAAACATAGTGCTGCAGTGGTCCAATAGCAGGCTAAAGACATACCGCTATATGTATCAAGCTATTTAGCATTCGCAAAGGCCGAAATTCTGCGAATTTCGGCCTTTGCGAATGCTAAATAGACAAATGGAATGTATCAAAGAAGTTTGATGCAAAATAAGGATTAGCAAAATTTGCTAATCCTTATTTTGCGATTGCACTTAAGGAATTGCAAATTTTGCGATTCCTTAAATGCAATGTATCAAACAAATATTATGGAAAAAATGCCATTAAGGATTAGCAAATTACCACCAACTTCTAGTTGGTGGTAATTTGCGAATTCTTATCAAAAAGCTTTTTTGAAAAAAAACAAAGGTGCCATATGACCCCATACATGCCCTTAGGGCATGTATGTGCGCCATATGCCCCCAAATGTCTTTTTTCAGGGGTGCAGCAGGGTGTTCTTGAGACACCCCTGCACCCTTGAAAAAATTCCTAATTTGCGATTAGCTAATTGCTAATGCAAATTGCACTTTCATTCCTATGGGCCTCCTGGCCCATGGAAATGAATGGGTAATTTGCGATTAGCAAATTGCTAATCGCAAATTAGGAATGCTAAGGAATCGCTATTGAAAAGCAATTTTGTACATACATACCATTTTGCATTTCCTAAATAGCGATTCCTTAAAATTCGCTATTTAGGAAATGCAAAATGGTTTGTTGATACATATAGCGGATAATGAATGACACAGAATGAACAGTTTTACTAAACACTTTGAAAATTCGATTTTCAATTTCAGGGGGACAAGGTCATGGAACTCCGAGCTGGGTAAAAGTTCAGCTTAAGGGCCCTCCCCATGGAGGTCAAAAATGTTATTACATCAAAATCTTTTAAAAACTATATAGGTGTAATTGCAGTGTCCTGAATGCTATGTAACTGCATTTGCACTGTTCTGTGTGCCTCCAAAATGAATTTCTAACACTTTTGAAGTCCCCATGAAGTGAAAAATGACGAAGTACAAAGACATCATTGGTGCATGAAAGTGTTTAAAAACGGTCACAAATGCATAAAAATGAAAAAAACAAAGTGCTACACTGGCCCAATAGCAAGCTAAACACACAATGAATGACCCAGAATGAATATATTTACAAATTACTTGGAAAATGCTATTTTAAATTTCAGGGGGACGAGGTCACAGAAGTCATGGAACTCCGAGCGGGGTAAAAGTTCAAACTTTCCACCCCTCATGGAGGTCAAAATTTTTAATTCATCAAAATCATTTCAAAACTATATAGGTGTGATTGGAGTGTCCTGATTGCTATATAGGTGCATTTGCACTGTCCTGTGTGCCTCCAAAGTGACTTTCTAACACTTTTGAAGTCTCCATGAAGCAAAAAGTGACTAAGTCCAAAGACCATTTGGAGCATCAAAGTGTTCAAAAACGGTCAAAAATGCATAAAAACGAAAAAAACAAGTGCTACAGTGGCCCAATAGCATGCTAAACACACAATGAATGACACAGAATGAATAGTTGTACACATTACTTTGAAAATGCAATTTTAAATTTCAGGGGGACAAGGTCACGAAAGTCATGGAACTCCGAGCGGGGTAAAAGTTCAACCTTTCCCCCCTTATGGAGGTCAAAATTTTAATACATCAAAATCATTTAAAAACTATATAGGTGTGATGGCAGTGTCTTGGATACATCCCACATGAATTTTAAACACATTAGGAGCATCTCTGATCAAAATAACCATAAAAACCCCAAAGCTGCATCAGTGCTTCAAAGTGATCCAAAACGGTCAAAAATGGACGAAAATGAAAAATATTCTCCATATCTGAGTTTTTATAACATTCCTTAGATAATGTATATCTTGAATTAGTTTTAAATCCTTTTATTAAAAAGTTTCTTTTCTATGCTGCACTGGTGCAACGCCTCAAGTCTGAGAAGCTGCACCAGTGCAGCCGAAGCAGCACTGGTGCAGCCGAAGCAGACCTTTGACCAATCCGAGAAAAAAAAAGGTGTTTTTTTCCCTGGGCCCCTCCCCCAAACGAAAACACATTGACCTGAAGCCTAAGTGTATTCTGAGTCATAAAAAGTTTATTAGATGAAAAAATATTGTACGGGCACTTTTTTGCACAAAAAGTCACTTTTTGGCCTTTTTTTTTTAGAGAAATAAAATAGTTCGCAGATTTTTTTTAAATCGACCGAATTAAAAAAAAAATGCTCTTGTTGGATGGCTTTGGACATAAGGCCGCATAAACAAAAGGAATTTTTCAAATATCTGTTTTTCTCACTTTTTTATTGCTGTTTGAAATTTCTGACTTCACTTTTTGCATCATTGGTGATGCATGTGTTTAACATTGAGCTTGGGAAAATTGAAAAAAAATAGACTTTGGGGATTGTTTACTAGGGCAAGTGATACATCAAATTAAGACTCATATTAAACTGAACCTCAAGCTGAAAAAAAAAACAAAATAGCATTTACGATCACTTTTTTATAAGCGACTTTAACAATTGTTTTTTTAGCTGTATTAAAAAACAAGGTAACGCCGTAAATTTTAGAAAAGAGATTTTTTTAAAGTAAAACATAGGTGTGACCTGCCTTCACATTAGGCTTCATAAACAAAAGAAAAAACATCTCTATGTGTTATATTCACTTTTTAATAACACATTTTCGTTTTAGGCACAAGCAAAAAGCAGCATTGGTGATGCATGTGTTTTTCAATGGGGTTTTTTAAAGTCTGAGAAATATAGAGGGAGAGAAAAGAAAATAGCAAATCTCTCTATTGGGACCTAATAGTGTCCTCTTTTCATACCCAGACTACACTGTTGATCTGGAAAAAACCAAGAAAACAGAAAAAAGAAAAAAGAGAAGATACACAAAAAGAGGAAAAGAATACCCATCAGCAAGTGCAGTCAGAGAGGCTTTGTGGTAGACTTTCCTGATGCTATAAGAAGCCAGTCTGGCCATATTGTATCACCATGTGTATCTCTGATTTATGTGTTTTGAATCCAGTTTCTTATTTGTTTACTTTGTTTTACTACCACTGGTTATAATTTTCAAAGTGTTCTGTTTGTTTCCAGTGCGTGGCCTCCTTTTTTCCTGAGCAGTGGCCAGGTGAGGTGAGGTTTTCTCTCCCCACAATAAGGGTGAGTGTCTTTCTAGTGTTCATAGTCATATCATACAGACTATAGAAACATGAGCTTGTAGTCTTTGCACTTGTTCTGTTGACATTATGTGTCCATGTCTCTGTTTCTTTCTTTTTTGTATTTTGTCTATGCAGGAGAAGATACACTCTTTTCAGTTTGGAAAGCAGGTGTAGATTCTACTTCACATCACTTAAGTAAGTGTTGCAGTAGCACCATAGGTCCTGACGAAAGCCGTTTAGGCTGAAACATGTTGACCGAGTAACAACACTGGTGGGTAGCAATTCTTTACATGCTATCAGCATACTGTTTTTAACCATACCACTTTGATGGTCAGCCCCAATAAAGTGTTTTATGACATCACTGTAGGTATTTTTAGAATCACTTGGATCATTTTTCCTTTTCTTTTTCTTTGAGCACTGCAACCTTAGCCCCTCCCGCTCATATACTGTCATTTGTTGGTGTAATGTTCTGGGTCCATCACTAGGCAGTCCTATGGATTGTTTCTGAGGCAGATCCTAGAGGACACCATTTACCAACACATACCCAGATGACGAGATTCCACTTATGAGTGGGCTGATGGGTATTCTTTTCCTCTTTTTGTGTATCTTCTCTTTTTTCTTTTTTCTGTTTTCTTGGTTTTTTCCAGATCAACAGTGTAGTCTGGGTATGAAAAGAGGACACTATTAGGTCCCAATAGAGAGATTTGCTATTTTCTTTTCTCTCCCTCTATATTTCTCAGACCTTCTGTACCTTCCGTGTGTTTTAGTGACTAGTTGGGGGACTAGGTACCAGTAGGTCTATAATAATTTCTCCCCTCGGACCCCCCCTTAACCTTCTGTTTCTCTGTTTTTTAAAGTCTACCAAAATACGGTTTACCAATACATTTTCATTATTTTCTCTTTGGTATCTCATTATGCACATGTTAATAAACAGGTTCATGCATTATTAGCTAAATGGCATAAAAACACACTGAATTATTAACAATAATCTTTGAGATTTGGGTGACCAGATGGCCGGAAATCGAAAATCGCCTCCTATGGATTCAACTTCCATTTCGTGCACTTTCTATGTGGGCCACATGCATAAGAATTGGTACAATAATGCATACGAATCTTAGCTAGAAACTGCAATTGAAATTAAGTATTTAACTTATATGCTTCAAGAATTATAGGGCACATTCTGCTATGTATAATATCCTATCCATTTCAATGGGACGACCAGATGGCCGCAAATTGAAAATCGCGTCGTATGGATTCATATTGCGTTGTATGTACCTTACGTGTAAGCCACATGCATTTAAAATGACACAATGTAGTAGGGTATGCTATAGAATGTGTTGCAGTTGGAAATCAAGCTCTATCTAGTATGGATCATGACTGATGACACAATATACGTGACTCATTTTGCAAAAAATGGAGGCAAATTTTATAAAACATGCGTTTAATCACTGAATGATTCTCACCACTTCTAAGCATGGCACAGGCATGACAATGACCACAGGGCAGTGGCATGATGGTAACTGTATGCTGCACTCAGAATTATGGATCCAGATTGTATGGTTTTAGAATTATGGGCCACAACGTAAGGCATATTTTTTCACACATGTGACGTTATTGAAAAACATCATACATTCAACTTCACATTTTGTAGCCAAAAGCATAAAGTGTTCTTCAACACACATGAAAGTGAAAAATAAAAACTTTTCCTGAAGATTACACTTGATTTGTACCTTGTCCCTATAAGCCACAAATATGAGAGTTACCACTATAAAGTGTAGATGTCTTAGCTACATACTGTGATTGAAATTAGGTCAGTACCTCATATGGTTCAAGATTTATAGTGCACCACATACTATGTAATATATCCTATCCATTTCAATGGGTGACCAGATGGCCGCAAATTAAAAATCGCCTCGTATGGATTCAAACTGCTTTGTATGCACCTTGTGTGTGAGCCACATGCATATAAAATGGCACACTGTAGTAGGCTATGTTATAGAATGTGTTGCAGTTGGAAATCAAGCTCTATCTAATATGGATCTTGACTGATGACATAACATACGTGACACATTTTGCAAAAGCTGGAGGAATTTTTTTAAAAATATGTGTTTAATCGCTGAAAGATTCACACCACTTTGAAGCTTTCCACATGCATGAAAATGAACACAGGACAGTGGCATCATGTTAGCTTAATGCTGCACTTCCAATTATGGATCCAGATTGTATGGTTTTAGAAGTATGGGACAAAATGTAAGGCATACTTTTTCGTACATGCGACGGTATTGAAAAACGTCATACATTCAACCTCAAAGTTTGACAACTTTACAATACGCCACACACATAATAATTCACATGGGTAAGATGCACATCACTAGGAACAAAGTGCTGTTTAAATTATGTCTCTATAATGTACAGACTATGAATTATAGCCAAAAGTATAAAGTGTTCTACAACACACATGAAAGTGAAAAATAAAAACTTACCTGAAGGTTACACTTGATTTGTACCTTGTCCCTATAAGCCACAACCATGAGAGTTACCACTATGAATTGTAAATGTCTTAGCTACATACTGCAATTGAAATTAAGTCAGTACATCATATGCTTCAAGAAATAGAGTGCACTACATCCTCTGTAGTATATCCTATCCATTTCAAAGGGTGACCAGATGGCCGCAAATTAAAAATTGCCTCGTATGGATTCAAATTGCTTTGTATGACTGTTTTCAGGTCCCTGTAGCCACCAGGACCCCATAATATATCTCAGATGATATAACAAGAGTGGCTAGGGCTCATTTCCAGCCTCCAGGTACATGTCTGACTCCTATTTGTGACATTTCGAGGTGTTTGGGATCAAACTCATTTTTCCCAATATAGGCCATAGAGCTCAGAGTCACATCACATTGAGCTCAGAGTCACATCAAATTTCTAGTTCTGGACCTAAGGACCCCTTAGTATACCTCAGATGACATACCAGGAGTGTCTAAGACCCATTTCTGGCCTCCAGGGATGACTTTTTGAAGTTTTGGGGTTTAAGGGGGCATAGTCACTTCTTCCATCCAGGCTACGTTGCTCAAAATCGGGTACGATGTCAGGTTCTTCCCTTGGCTGGAAGCTGAAAAAAAAACTTCAGATAATAGCAAAGGTAGATAGATCAAATGAAAGCATCAGATCTGAGCTTTCTAACAAGTATATTTAGGTCATGGGTACTCACAAAGTGACTGTGATATCCATTCTGAGCTATTTGGAAAATTAGCAAATCTTGTCAAAAAAACATTTTTTTTTGACGATTTTTGCTAATTTTCGGTATCAACCCTCATGACTGTTTTCGGGTCCCTGTAGCCACCAGGACCCCATAATATATCTCAGATTATATAACAAGAGTGGCTAGGGCTCATTTCCAGCCTCCAGGTACATGTCTGACTCTTATTTGTGACATTTTGAGTTGTTTGGTGTCAAATTCATTTTTTTCCATTATAGCTCATAGATATCAGAGTCACATCAGATTTCTAGTTCTGGACCCAAGAAGACCATAGTATACCTCAGATGACATACCAAGAGTGTCTAAGACCCATTTCTGGCCTCCAGGGGTGACCTTTTGAAGTTTTTGGGTTTAAGGGGGCAAAGTGACTTTTTCCACCCAGCCCAATGTTCTCAAAATCGGGTACGATATCAGGTGTTTCCCTTGGTTGGTAGCGGAAAAAAAACTTTATATAATATCAAAGTTATATATATCACATGAAAGCATCAGAGCTGACCTTTCTAACAAGTGTATTCATATCTTGCGCACTCAAACAGTGTCTCTGATATCCATTCTGAGCTATTTGGAAAATTAGCAAATCTTGTCAAAAAAATTTTTGGGACGATTTTTGCTAATTTTCAGTATCAACCCACCTGACTGTTTTTGGGTCCCTGTGGCCACCAGGACCCTATATTATATCTCAGGTGATATAGCAAGAGTGTCTAGGGCTCATTTCCAGCCTCCAGGTACATGTCTGAGTCCTATTTCAGACATTTTGAGGTGTTTGGTGTCAAATTAATTTTTTCCATTATAGGCCCTAGATATCAGAGTCACATCACATTTCTAGTTCTGGACCCAAGAACACCATAGTATACCTCAGATGACATACCAAGAGTGTCTAAGACCCATTTCTGGCCTCCAGGGGTGACTTTTTGAAGTTTTTGGGTTTAAGGGGGCAAAGTCACTTTTTCCACCCGAGGTCGTGGAACTCGGAGCTGGGTAAAAGTTTAGCTTGAGTGCCCTCCCCATGGAGGTCAAAAATGTTATTGCATCAAAATCATTTAAAAACTATATAGGTGTAATTGTAGTGCACTGAATGCTATATGGCTGCATTTGCACCGTTCTAGGTATTTACAAAATGAATTTCTAACACTTTTGAAGTCTCCATGAAGTGAAAAATGACTAAGTCCAAAAACTTCACTGGTGCATCAAAGTGGTCAAAAAAGGTCAACATTGGGTTAAAATTAACAAAACATAGTGCTGCAGTGGTCCAATAGCAGGCTAAAGACATAATGAATGACACAGAATGAACAGTTTTACTAAACACTTTGAAAATTCGATTTTCAATTTCAGGGGGACAAGGTCATGGAACTCCGAGCTGGGTAAAAGTTCAGCTTAAGGGCCCTCCCCATGGAGGTAAAAAATGTTATTACATCAAAATCTTTTAAAAACTATATAGGTGTAATTGCAGTGTCCTGAATGCTATGTAACTGCATTTGCACTGTTCTGTGTGCCTCCAAATTGAATTTCTAACACTTTTGAAGTCCCCATGAAGTGAAAAATGACGAAGTACAAAGACATCATTGGTGCATGAAAGTGTTTAAAAACGGTCACAAATGCATAAAAATGATAAAAACAAAGTGCTACACTGGCCCAATAGCAAGCTAAACACACAATGAATGACCCAGAATGAATATATTTACAAATTACTTGGAAAATGCTATTTTAAATTTCAGGGGGACGAGGTCACAGAAGTCATGGAACTCCGAGCGGGGTAAAAGTTCAAACTTTCCACCCCTCATGGAGGTCAAAATGTTTAATTCATCAAAATCATTTAAAAACTATATAGGTGTGATTGGAGTGTCCTGATTGCTATATAGGTGCATTTGCACTGTCCTGTGTGCCTCCAAAGTGACTTTCTAACACTTTTGAAATCTCCATGAAGCAAAAAGTGACTAAGTCCAAAGACCATTTGGAGCATCAAAGTGTTCAAAAACGGTCAAAAATGCATAAAAACGAAAAAAAACAAGTGCTACAGTGGCCCAATAGCATGCTAAACACACAATGAATGACACAGAATGAATAGTTGTACACATTACTTTGAAAATGCAATTTTAAATTTCAGGGGGACAAGGTCACGAAAGTCATGGAACTCCGAGCGGGGTAAAAGTTCAACCTTTCCCCCCTTATGGAGGTCAAAATTTTAATACATCAAAATCATTTAAAAACTATATAGGTGTGATGGCAGTGTCTTGGATACATCCCACATGAATTTTAAACACATTAGGAGCATCTCTGATCAAAATAACCATAAAAATCCCAAAGCTGCATCAGTGCTTCAAAGTGCTCCAAAACGGTCAAAAATGGACGAAAATGAAAAATATTCTCCATATCTGAGTTTTTATAACATTCCTTAGATAATGTATATCTTGAATTAGTTTTAAATCCTTTTATTAAAAAGTTTCTTTTCTATGAATCCGAGAAAAAAAAAGGTGTTTTTTTCCCTGGGCCCCTCCCCCAAACGAAAACACATTGACCTGAAGCCTAAGTGTATTCTGAGTCATAAAAAATTTATTAGATGAAAAAATATTGTACGGGCACTTTTTTGCACAAAAAGTCACTTTTTGGCACTTTTTTGAGAGAAATAAAATAGTTCGCAGATTTTTTTTAAATCGACCGAATTAAAAAAAAAATGCTCTTGTTGGATGGCTTTGGACATAAGGCCGCATAAACAAAAGGAATTTTTCAAATATCTGTTTTTCTCACTTTTTTATTGCTGTTTGAAATTTCTGACTTATTAGCAGTGTTTTTATCTCTGCCGGATACCGTCCGGCGGGTGCTGGCGTTGCCCCGGGGTCTGCTCCCGCCTTCTTTCTCTTGCATACCGGCGCGTTTTGGTGGCGGCGGGCGCGGCCTGTTACCTCTTTTTCCCGGCTCCTTCCTTTGGGCTCCTCGCATCCTTCTAGGGGGGCGGGCCAGGCTCCTCCGGCTTCTCTTGGTCATTCGGGAACCGCATGGTCACGTGGGCGTCTGAGGGGTGGTTCAGTGGGCGGTTTGTTTCTGTCCTTGGGCTACGTGGTACGGGTTTGTTCCGTTTCCAATGGGCCTCAGACCTTGTACATTGATCTGGCAGGGGTCCTGGGTTCTTCCCCGCCTCGGCGGGTCCTGGGCTTTCTTTTTCCTCAGTCCTGATTGTTTTGTGTCCCTGCGCCCTTGGGTTGGGCCGGTGCGTGCCGGCCCGTGCCCCTCCCCTTTAGGCGTGCACTTCGGCCTGCTGTCGCCTGCTGGTTGCGATTTTAGGCGTTTTTTGCTAGTGGGGAGGTGTGGCTCGTTGGTTAGGGCGGCGGACCCTGGTGCAAGGGTCTAGTCCGGGGTTCGATTCCCCGCCTGGGCGGGTCTTGGGCTGAATTCCCACGGGACTTGTCATTTGCTCTCCGCTTCTTGCGGGGTTGTGTCTCTACGGGTCTCGCGGTCCGGCTGTGTGGTCGTCTTCCTCTGGCCTGCTTCGTGCCACGTTGTGTATGGCCTTGTGTTTTTCTTTTTTCTTTTTACTCTGGTTGTCGCCTCCTGCTTGTGCTCCGCTTTGTGGGTGCTCTGTCTTGGTGGGTCCTCTGCTTCCTCGTTTGGTTGCGTTGGTTCCCTGGTTTGGCGCTGTGTCCTGGTGGTTGTGGTGGCTACTCTTCCTCATGTTGGTTGTTTGCCGCTCCTGCTGTCTCGCTGTTCATGGCGCGGCATTGGGCCTTTCCGGTGTTTGTTCACTCCTCTCATTCTGCCTGCTAGGGCTCCTTTGGGGGTACTTCTCGCATTCTGTTGGGGCTGTGTGCTGGTGGCTCGGTGGTTTCTTGCTTCCACTGTGGGGACCTGTGTTTCGGCCTCGTGGTCACGGGCTCTGCTCCTGGCGGGTTCTCTCTGCTTTTCTTCCTTCTGGGGTCGCTGTTGTGTGTCCCTTTGGATTTGGTTGCACTGTTCATCTGTTTTTTTTTTTCAGCGCTTTGCTGGTGCTCTAGCCTGGGTTCGGGTCCCGCTTTTGCTGTGCCCATGTCCCCTAGCGTTTGGTTTTCGGACGGTGTTTTCACCTGCTCCTTTGCTGGGCTCCCCTTGCGCTCTCTTCCTCGTGTGTGGTTCGCATACGCGGCGGGTGCTCTTCGGACGTGTTTGCTTCGGCTGCCCCCTGGGCGCTCTGGGGTTGCCTGTTTGCCAGTGGATGACGCGCGTATTCGTTGTGCGTTCCATGTTTCCTCTGTGCTCGCTTCAGCGGCACATTTCCTGGTATTGGATTTTTACAGTGAGGTTTTTGCAGGGTCCCTGCACTGGGTTGACACGCTATTTCGTGTGGCGTTCCATGTTTGGAGTCTCCCGGTGGGTTGCTCTCTCTGCTTTTTTCGCAGGGTTCCTTGGTCTGGCTTGAGTCCAGGGTGCTTTGGCTCGGTGGTGTGTCTTGTACCTTGAGTGGTGCCCGCCATTCTCGGGCCGGGGTTCGGTCCCTGCCGTTGTTCTAAGTGTGTCCTTGTGTGGTGCATTTTTGGATTGCTTGTTTTTCGGCGCCTATGGCGTTGGGTTGTGGGGCCTTTTGCTTCGTGCTTGCGGTGTTGCCTTCCGGGCTTTGGGCCTGTGGTCCTTTTGTCCTGTGGACTCCTGTCCCCGCTGTTTTGGTGTGGGGTCGGTCCCGGTTAGTTCCTTGTTGTCCGTCCTCTGGGTTTTTTCCGGGGGCTGTGGGCTGCGGCTTGTCTGTTATGGGCTTCCTGCTGTTGGGGTCTCTCCGTCCGTCTCTGGGCTGCGTCAGTGTTTTCTTGCTGACTGTTTCTGCTCCTGGAGGGCTCTCCTTGTCTTATCGGGTTCTGCTGCTTTGCTACTCCCCCCTGTCTCGGCGGGCGACTCTTGCGCCCTTTTCCTGTCGACTTCCTGCTGTCTCTTTGCTTCTCCTTGCCCCCTGGGGGTCGGGTGTTTGTTGCGATCCTTCTCTTCCGGACTTTCAGTGCCCTTGGTGCTTTGGCCCTTTGGTGTCTCTGCTTCCTTTGTGTGGTGCCTGCCTGGTCGGTCCGGGGTTTTGGCGCCTGCCTCTTTGTTGCGGGGTCGCTTTGGAGGTTTCGCTGCTGCTTTCTCTCCGGGTCCTATTCGTGGGTTGTCCGGTTGGGGTTGTCTGCCTTGGTGGGGCCTTCCTCTGGTCGTGGTTTGGGTCTTGTGATCTGGCGGTGGTTTCTTGCCCCTGTCTGTCCTTGCGATGATCCTCCCCTTCCTGTTGGTCTCGGGGCCTCTGGCCTTTTCCTTGGTTCTTTTCCCCCCGACTCTTCCCGCTCTGTCTCCTGGGTGTGCTGGGTTCCTCCTGCCCATGTGTTGGTGGTGCCTTCTTCTGGCCGTGCTTGGGTTCCCGGTCTGTGCTGGGTCGGTGGTTTCCCTGTGGTCGTTTTTCCCTACTGGCTTCTGTTTTGCCGTTCCTTGGCTTCTCTGGGGTTTTCCCCTGCCTTGCTGGGGCTTGTTGGTCCCTGTGGTGAGTTTGTCCCCTGCCTCGTGCTCCGGGGTGTGTGCGGGGCTCGCCCCTTTTGTTTCTTTGGCTCATTGGTGCTGTCCTTGCCTGGGTCGTTTTTGGCTGCGGCTTTTCTGGCCCTGGGTGCTCATGTTCTCATCGCCTCTCCTCCGGTGGTTTGTGGGTCGGGCCTCTCTTTGTGCCTGGTTCGGGAGTCTCCTGGGTCCGTCTGGCCCTGTCTGCTTCCTTTGGGTCTCCGTTTTTTTTTTTTTTTGGCTCTTCGGCCTTCTCGTTTGGGCTCCCGGCTTTGCGCTTCCTGGGGTCCCTTTGCCTGCTGGCTGTTTTTGTTTCCGGCGGTGCTATGGGATTCCCTGGCGGGACGCTGCGCTTCCGTTGTGGGTGTGTCCTCGTTTCTTTCCCCTGGTTTTGGGGTCCCGGGTCCTGTTGGCTCTGGTGGCTTCCTGGGTGTTTTGTCGTGGCTCGGGCTCGTCTTCGCCCTGCCCTTCTGTCCTTCACGCCTTTGGTGTGTTGCTGCCGCGCTCCTGTGCCTATCGGTTCTTCTTTGTCTCGCTGGGCTGGGCCTGGTTGTGGGCTGGCTGTCTGTTTGCCCGCCTGGGTGCTCTCTTGGGCGGCTCGCTCCCTTCTTGTGTTTCTTACTGGGGCGGTTGCTTGGTCCCTGTGCGAGGTGTTCCCGTTCCTGGCCGTTTGGCTTCTTTCTGCCTCTTCTTCTCCCTTCTGGCCGTGGGCGGGCCTGTGGGGTTTCGGTTTTTTTCGCCTTTACCTGGTTGGTTCTCCTCCGGCTCCTTTCCTGGGTGCCTGCCTTGGTTCTCTCCTTGGAGTCGCGGTCCCTTCCGGGGGTCCTTTGTTTGACGGGGGTTGGTCCCCCTTCTGTCCTTTTTCGGCTCCCTTTTCCATTCTTCCGGCTCTTGCCTGTCTGTTGGATGGCTCTGGTGCCGCTTCCCAGTTTTTCTGGTCGCCCTTGCGGTGTTGCTGTTTTGGGCGGCCTGGTTGTCTCTTTCCACTGGTGTTTTTTGTTGTTGGGTCGCTGTGGTGGGGATGTCCTCTGTTCATTCGGTTCCTCTCTTGGGCCTTTTGCTCCCCTCTCACTTTGTGTGGCCTGTTGGGCTGCCCTGGTGTGTTGTTCGGGCCTGCTCGTTTCTGTTCTGGCCCTGGTTGCTGTTGCCTTTTTGGTTCCGTGTGGTCCATTCCCGTGCCTTTCTCTGCCTTCCTTCGGTTGGGGCGGTTTCCTGGCGACTCTTGGTGTCTCTGGGGTCCGGTTTGTTTTTCGGCCTTCCCGGTGTCTTCGGTCCCGGGTTGGTTCTCCTACTCGTGGTTGCCTCTCTCCTGGGTGGTCCTTCCACTCGTGCTGGTCTGTTGGGTTTGCCCTCTTTCGTGGTCATCCCCTTCTGATCTGTTCCTTGTGTGTTCCATGAAGCCGCTTGGCTTTGGTATGTGCTCACTATGTAAGTCATGTGGCGAGGAAGACTAACGAGGAGGTAATGCCCCGGTTACTTACCGGTAATCTTCATTACTCCGAGTATAGTCTTCCTCGCCACATGAGTTCCCATCCCTCCCTCCCTGTCTGGCTATCGGCTTCATGTTTGTGCTTGGTGGTTTCAGGCTGATGGTTGGGCCGGCCCGCCTCTTATAGAGGTCAGGTGGTAATGGGTCGGCCATCTTGGGAGGGGATGGGAGGCATGGGAGGCTAACTTTTGCTTTGGAGGGTTCTGGTGTGGAGCTGAAGCTCACTATGTAAGTCATGTGGCGAGGAAGACTATACTCGGAGTAATGAAGATTACCGGTAAGTAACCGGGGCATTACACTGTTTGCCCCATGAGGGCAGAATGTGTTAATCAATAAAACAACGGTGTCCCAGAGACCGAGGGGATTGAAACACCTCCAGTACTCCGAAACCTTTGTTTCAAAGCTGTTGCTGTGAAACTTGAACAGTTATCAGCCGCATGCGGGACCACGCTGGTTAATTGTTGAACATTCACAGCAATAGCTGTTTAAAGGAGGCTGAAGTCAGACTCTGGCTCTCCGTGGGCTCGGTTGTTTTGTAAATCCAGGACGGTTATTTGTAAAATGTGATGAAGTGGGATTGTCGTCTGATGCAAAATGATTTCTTTACTTTCTTTCAAGGTATTCTGGGATGACAGGCAGTGCAGCGTGGCTGCCACCCTTGGGGGAACAAAACAAACAATTGTCAGGTAAGGATTCCTATAACTCTATGTTTCCTTTTCCCCTGTTTCTTCTTTCTCTCTTCCCTTTCTTGATCTCTGTTTTGTTTTTGTCTCTTCAGCTTCAACATTTGACTCTCTCTGTGCACTATTCTTCTTGTTATCAAACTTCTGATAATAATCTGATGGAGCCACATTCCACTCTTGGAACATGTTGGGGGGGTGCACTGCAGATCCAGTTCCTTTTTAGGTCAGTTTAGCCCAGCATATCCTTTACCCTTATCACATTTGTCTCCTCCTCTACACCACGTGATGGTGGTTCACCCTGATTAGAGGTGCCACGCTGTTGCGCTGCTACTGCGTTTAGAAAGTGACTGTGATTTTAAAATGTTATTGAATCATTGTGTGCGTTCTAATGGGGGGAATGTTTTAAAAACTATTATAATTGCTTACTTGTGTGGGGTTACTGCATTCTTTCCAGGCACTCTTCTGCTTCTTTCTTCATCTCGGGGAGGGGGGCTTGTGGGGCTCTTTTGCTCATTCCCCGGTCCACCACGGCTCGCCAATTGTATGGAGAGAAGTGAGTGTTTCACTCTTGCTGCTCTACTCCACTTCCTGTCTCATATCGATGGGCAGCGCTTTAGTTGCTCCTGACTGGCCCAGCTATTTAATCAGGACGCGCAGTGAACGCACGCAGCAGGCGCACCAAAGGCACGCCTGTCTGTGTTAGTCTGTGTTAGTCTCTGCCAAGTTTATGCCTTGTGCCAGGGACGCTGGCCTTTTTATTGTAGACCCTTGTTTACCCGAGAGGACAGCTCTTGGAGCTTCAAGAGAGAAGGATAGAACAATGTGCACTGCAGGTCGATGAACTGTGAGCATTGGGCTATATGAGTGTGTTAACTGTAAGACAGTCATTCCATTGGGGGTAGCTAAAAAACCCAAGGGGAAACGTGTCAGCCCTACCCTTACCCATGAAACAGTCCTTTTCAGGGTATCTCCTGATCTCTGATTAAACATAGGGCAGAATTTAATGATTGTGTCTCCTCCCGTAGGCCTGATTGGGTATTTATTACTGAAACCTGGGCTAGAGAATGCTCAGAGCCTGACCTGGAGGAGGCCATCCTTTCAGGGTATGCTCTGTCCAAACTTGATAGGGGGGGTTGGGAGTACTTTATAAAGACACCTTCTTGTGCTTCTCTGAAGCCCTCACCACTCCCTCAGATCCCTATCAGGCCCTACATTTCTCCTTGAAGATCCTACCCACTGATAGTTTTGTGGGAGTGGTCACTTACCAGCCTCCCGGACCCAGAGGAATGTTTAATCAGGACTTCAGCAATCGGATTGAGCCTTATTTGGCTAGATCCACTGTCACTCTTTTGGGTGATTTTAACTTCTATTTGGAGAAAACTCTGTGCTCTGAAACGCAGGTATTCCTGGAAACTATGGACTCCTGTGGACTCCATTCCTCAGCTGGTGAGGAGCCCCTCTCATACGGTGGACACATTCTGGATGGGATCTTCTCTAACGATCCGAGGATAGAGGTGAAGGATCCCATCCCACTCGCTTGGTCTGATCATTCCATTTTTTCTGCAAATTGCAGAATCTCACCCTGGTCCCTATTTTAAGAACTGGGTGGAGATGAAGAGAAACCTTAGCCGCATAAATAAGGAGGGTCTTCTAATTAAGCTTCACAATTATTGCTGTCTCCCCCACCTGGATGTTAACTCAATCTATGATGATTTTTATAACTGGCTCTTGCTGGCTCTGGACTCTCTTGCCCCTCTTAAGGAGCATTATGTGGCCTGAAAACGCCCTTCAGTGCCCTGGTTCACCGAAAGGTTGAGAAACCTTAGGCAGGAATGGTGACAGCAGGAAAGAATATGGTGCCGTGAGCGTATCCCAGCCGAAAGGGACCTGCATAAACTCAGATTGAAGGAATATAGGCTAGCTATTAATGAGGAAAAGGTCATCTACTATCCCAAGATGACGGAATACATCAAATCCCAGAGGGAACTCTTCACTGTGATTAATTCCCTCTTAGCCCCCTCGGCCTCTGCCAACACCGAGGTCTCCCAGGAGCTATGTGATAAAAAAGCATGCTTTTTTATGACAAAATCAAGGACATATATTCCTCCCTGGAGATATCCAATATCGGAGGGTCAAAGGCTGAGCGTCCTTCAGATTCTCTGGTAGCTCCTCCAAAGGATTGCCGCTTGAGCGCCTTTCCCCCTATACTTCAAGAAGACGCGGATGTTAAGGGGAATTAGATCTGGCTCCCCTATGGAGCCCTGTCCCCTGAAGATCCTGAAACTAGGAATGGAGGCTATTGTTCCTCCTTTGACCGTAGTTCTTAATGCCATTATTACTTCTGGCCAGTATCCCACTGCCTGGATGACGGCCGTGGTTAAACCTCTCTGGATCCGGCGGAACTAAAGAACTACAGTTCAATTTCCTGTTGCCCGTCCCAGCTAAAATCTTGGAGAAACACCTGAACCTCCATCTTAGCACCTATCTGGAGGATCATCACTTGCTCGATGGCTCGCAACATGGGTTCAGAAGTGAGCACAGTACCGAGACGGCATTAAACGTTGTTTTTAACAACTTTCGACAACAGGTCGACACAGGTCAAACCACCTTACTGACCCTTCTGTACCTAACGGCAGCCTTCGATACCATCTCTCCCCTTAGATTGGCTGGGAGGCTCAATTGAGTTTAAAGCCCTCTGTTTGGTGCACAAGGCCTTTTATAATATGGGATCTGAAGACATTAAAAAACAGTTTCGGAGATATGTCCCTGGTAAGCAGTTAAGATCTTGCAGCAAGAATATGGTGACTGTGCCTAGATTCAGGAAATCTAGATGGGGGGGGAGGTCCTTTTCGCTGGCTGCGGCCAATTTGTTGAACTCCCTTCCTCTTTCAATTTCGATTCTGGAAACTCATTCCTCAATCCGTAAGGCCTTGAAGACCTGGCTCTTTACCAATACGAATCTGTACGCCCTGTATCTATGGACACCCCTGATCATGATCCCTATCCGCAGCGCCTTGATGACCCTGGGCTAAGTTGACAGAATTTGTAGTATGGTCATTTCCTCAAAGGATTTGAATGAACACCACGTGGCAATATTTTTTGGGGTGTGTGCAGGACGCTCAGGCCACATGGGTGGCTGGGGCTGACGTGTGAAGGTGTCGGGAGGAGATCCAATGAAGTCTTTAAGTCACTTTCCATTTTTTTCGTCTTTCCCAGGAATAAGGCAGCAAGTTCTTCGCAGTTAGGCTGCTGATTAGACCCAGAAGGCAGGTTGGGGCTGCCTGTTAGATTGCAATTTAACAAGTTCAAACAGTTATTTAGGTCGATTCCTGGCATTGTTTAGTTATTTCCTAAAGACGTTTGCTTTTGAGCTATGTATGTGTTTGTTGTAAATGATTCTTAGAGATCTCACTTGCTGGAGGTGTTCAAGCGAGGAGTAGAATCTTAGATTGCATCTTTCAGCGTTTAGACTACCATTGTACCAAGGCTCGGAGTCTTTGGTGGGCACTCTTTTTGGTTGGAGGGGTGCCATAGAGTCTAGAATGTTTGTCATTGAATTAGTGTAATGATCAGTAAGGTCCTAGACATCTGACTTGTCTTCGGGAGGTGGAATGATATCATTGCTGATAGATGTTAGTTCATTCAGGTTTATGTTTCGAGGGTTCCTTTTCCAGGGTCCGTTTTTTTTATGTGAACCTTTTTTGAGGACAGTGATTCAGTGATGAGCAAAGAGATACAGTGGTGGTCTGTCCAATCACATGGAATGATAGATTCCAGTTGAATGGAATTAGCTTTAGAGATAATTAGATCCAAGGTCGCTCTCAGTTTGTGGGTAGGACTTTCGCATATTTGGATCAAGTTTAGATCAGCTAGGAAGGTTTTTAGGCTAATCACTGATAGGTCATTTGGGTCATTCCAGTAGAGGTTGAAATCACCAAGGAAGATTTGGGCGCAGTATACACCGGAGTTGTTTCTGATGATTTCTATAATTTGTTCAATGGATGGGAGGTTATCTCCTGGAGGGTGGTAAAACGCATGCAGTTTGTATCGAGGCCTATCTTTACTCAGGATATTGATGCCTAGGTATTCACACAAGATGAGAGTAACGGTTTGTGCTTGCTTCACAGAGAGATTATTGCAGTGAGTACAGGGGTTACCTCCACCAGGTCTGTTTGGCCGATCTAATCTGATAATGTCGCAGCTGGGCGGTGCTAGAATGTTGAGCGTTGGAGTGAAGGAGTCATTTAGACAAGTTTCAGTCAGGACTATCAGGTCAAGATCATAAGTAAGGATAAGGTCAGCAATATCCACTGCGTGTTTAGATGCCGATCTGCAATTGAGTAGCGTACATTTCAGGTGGGGTATGGCGACAGCGGAGGCAGCCTGAGTGATCGGAATTTGCTTGAAGTTGGAATTGTTACCTACTCTGGGATTGGGCCTAGCATCTCTATGTGGATTTGACTGAAGGAGGAGGGAGTAAATATTGTTGTCCGATTGGGTATCTTTCATCCTGATGGGTCGGGAGGATGCGTGGGGGTAGGGAAATGTCTTCGAGGTCAAATGAGGAGACGTTGAGATTGCTGATATCCCATTGGAAGTGCGGGGTGACTTCCGTCTAACGTGGTTGTTATTGGATCCCCTCTGTGATGGGATTACAAACATATTTAACTCTGGTAAGAAACACTCAGCATAGATTCTACTTAACAAGGCTAAGATTTGGCACACTACATTATATAACAGCATTCTCAAATAAGGAAAAATGGCTCTATATTTTACCAAACTGCCAGTGTGAGGGAAAGACCCCCCAGTCCACTATGCACTTCTTACTGTTTTGTACCTTTTATAAAGATTTCTAGAGAATTGTTATAAAACCGCTTTTTTAATCAATAGGCTTTATCATTATAAACACGCTTTTAACTTTTTATGTACGATGGATAATATAAAAACTGTTTATTCTGTTATTAATTTTATACAAAGGGCGATTAGGAGAGAAAGGATTTGTCACATCTGGATGCATTAATATCTGAAAAACCTGATGACTGCCTTTAGTTGTGTCAATATTCCGTTATGTTGATATCATCTATCATCCTAATCTCAAATATGTTTATGAATCATTTTTTCTTCCCCTTGTGTTATATGTTAGGATTTTGCACAAAAATGCTTGTTTTGTA
The DNA here is from genome assembly GCF_964261635.1 of Lissotriton helveticus. Classification (NCBI taxonomy): domain Eukaryota; kingdom Metazoa; phylum Chordata; class Amphibia; order Caudata; family Salamandridae; genus Lissotriton; species Lissotriton helveticus. The sequence continues at coordinate 1,063,129 of NW_027611697.1, read as the reverse complement.
CATATGCGATTTTTGCACTGATAATTATCAGAGTACCACATATTGAATAAAGATGTAATGCCTGTTATGAAATACTGTTTTTTTAAAAGATGTAAATATTTGAAAACTGTTTTTATTTATGTGTATATAGTACCTTCTGTCTAGTATGCTTTATGGTTGTATATTTTACACCAAATAAAGCTGGTTTGACTTGACTTGACAATTGAATTGCTAAAGGGAGTGTCTATTCTTACCCATCGGCCTGGTGGCACACCAACAATTAGCGAGCTCGGAGGTGAGGGATATTAGGCTTTAAACCTCAACCATAAGTTGATGAAGCTCTTGAGAGAGCTTAGTGAGTTTGGGCTCATTAGTAATGCGGAAACAGGAGGTCGTGATGGGGCCAGCAGTCCAGTTGAAACTGCTCTGGTTTATGGTGTTAGGGAGAAGCTGAGTTGGGTGAACCAGGGGAGCGGGGAATAGAGCTGGAGTCATGATTGAGGAGTGGGGGTGAGGGACTCATAAACAGATTGATGAGTCGATAGGCGCCATGTTATTGGTCATGTTAGGGGGTTCCGAGAGAGCAAGTGTCAGGGTTTGCCAGAAAGGGTGTCACAGATGCATCAGTGCTGACAGCGGGGGCTCAGCACTTTCACCCATTCTTTTTAATCTTCTCCTGGAGCCCCTGGCAAACGCATTGAACTTGGCGAACATTCTTCTGTGTTATTGCATTGTTTGCATCACATTTTCCTAGAGCCTGGCCTGTGTTATTGCATTGTTTGCATCAATCCTAGTGCCTGGCCTGTGTTATTACATTGTTTGCATAAGATTCTCCTAGTACCTGGCCCATGTTATTGCATTGTTTGCATAAGATTCCTCTAGTGCCTGACCTGTGTTATTGCATTGTATGCATCAACCCTAGTGCCTGGCTCGTGTTATTGCATTGTTTGCATCACATTTTCCTAGTGCTTGGCATGCGTTATTGCATTGTTTATATCAGTCCTAGTGCCTGGCCTATGTTATTGCATTGTTTGCATCAATCCTTGTGCTGGGCCTGTGTTATTGCATTGTTTGCATCAACCCGAGTGCCTGGCCTGTGTTATTGCGTTGTTTGCATCAGATTCTCCTCGTGCCTGTCCTGTGTTATTGCATTGTTTGCATCAGATTCTCCTCGTGCCTGTCCTGTGTTATTGCATTGTTTGCATCAGATTCTCCTCGTGCCTGTCCTGTGTTATTGCATTGTTTGGATCATATTCTCCTCATGCCTGGCCTGTGTTATTGCATTGTTTGCATCAGATTCTCCTAGTGCATGGCCTGTGTTATTGCGCTGTTTGCATCAGATTCTCCTCGTGCCTGGCTTTTATTATTGCATTGTTTGCATAAGATTCTCCTAGTGCCTGGCGTGTGTTATTGCATTGTTTGCATCCGTTTATTCTAGTGCTTGGCCCATTTTATTGCATTGTTTGCGTCAGATTCTCCAAGTCCCTGGCCTATGTTATTGCATTTTTGTTTCTTTAACAGTTTTATATAGCGCAAACTTGACCCGAAGGTATCGGGTATCAGAGCGCTTTACACGAACACCAGTTGCATTACATGAGGACACATTAATTTTTGTTAGGCACGGGGAGATTAAGTGATTTGCTCAGAATCACAGGATGTTGCGCGTCCTTGCCGAGACTCGAACCTGGTTCCCCAGATTTGAGGTCGACCGCGCTAGCCATTAGGCCAACTCCTTTCTCCATTGTATTGCATTGTTGCATTGCATTGTTTGCATAAAATCCTTCTAGTACCTGACCTGTGTTATTGCATTGTTTGCGCCAGAGTGTCCTCGTGCCTGGCCGCTGACTGCAAGGACACTGCACTCTTCCTGCAGTTTGAATCTACTTCCTATTTATGTAGCAACAGACAGCACAACATGTCTGCCAGAGATATTGTAAGGTCAGAAACAGTAAATAGGTAAGTAGGTATGGTGGAAAACAAACTGTTGAGTAAGATTTTCATCGAAGAAGCTGCTTTGATAGACGGCAAAACATCCATGTGGAAACATCATCAGTAGGACAATGGTACATGGAATGATAATGGTAGATTTATTTACACTTCTGTGCAGTGTGTGCGTGTCACTTATTGTTCTTTTCTTCCACTCTCATTGGATGCTAGTAATTTTAAATATCTTTACATCCAACAGAAAACCATCCTTGAATGTATGAAATGACCATCTATAATGAAGCTAATGTTGTAAGTCTTCAATAATAGAAGAAATAATGAGCTACAGTATTCAGCAAAACATCAGTGCAGTCAGCGACAGAGGAACCTGCACACAAACAGACAGATCCCGGATGAAGCATCAAGGGCAGTTCGGTGATTGTAAGAGGCTGAGCTGTGCACCTCCACGCCACGAGACGAAGAAATTACCTCTACAAAATTAAGGCAACAACAATAACCAACAACCTCCTGTATAAACACGTGTCCAACACCAGCTTTGATCGTGGGATCAGTATGATGTGATTACGGCAGTGCTCTGTATTCTAATATAATGACAAGCCATCATTTAGTGCTCTAGGTGAATTGTAAACTCTTTCTGGGTAACTCACAACAGCCAGAGAAAAGCACAACAGAGCGGAGCCAGACAATTGACAGGTAAAGGAAAGAGGAGTTCTTGTATCTACAATACAACAGACTGTCCTAATTTGCACCAGCCAAAAGGAAGATACATCTTTACCCGCAAGCGTGCATAGCCATAATCCAATCTAAAGGCACAATCACCTACAAAGACACCTTCTACGTATTAGGAGTGTGGCAAATGTTTGGTGGCTATTGCATTTTATTGTTAAAACAGAAATCAAATGTGTAAAATACCGCACACATATAAAGTGTGTGAGAAAAACACAAGTGCTTTATCAGCCATGTTGGCCCATTAGGAAATACAGTCAAGGGATATAGATAAATATATACCCGACCCAAAGACACTAACCAAGAAAGAAGAATCATACACATGCAGCAAGAGCTTTAGTTTGTCATCACTACTCAAGCTTCATCAGCACACGTACACAGGACAAAAACCTTTCAAGTACAGTGAATGTGTAAAGAGCTTTAGTCACTTATCAAACCTCCAAATTCATCAGCGAACACACACAGGGGAAAAACCATTCAAGTGCACTGAATGTGCAAAGTACTTTAGTAACTTATCAGAACTACAAAGACACCAGCGAACACACACAGGGGAAAAGCCATTCAAGTGCAGTGAATGTGTGAAGAGCTTTAGTCAGTTATTAAACCTCCAAATTCATCAGCGAACACACACAGGGGAAAAGCCATTTAAATGCAGTGAATGTTTAAAGAGCTTTAGTCGATTATCAGTGCTTCAAAGCCATCAGCGAACACACACGGGGGAAAAACCATTCAAGTGCACTGAATGTGCAAAGTTCTTTAGTGAGTTATCAAGCCTTCGAAGACATCAGCGAACACACACGGGGGGAAAGCCATTCAAGTGCAGTGAATGTTTAAAGAGCTTTAGTCGATTATCAGTGCTTCAAAGTCATCAGCGAACACACACAGGGGAAAAACCCTATCATTGTAGTGAATGTGACAGTAGTTTTCGAGACTCTTCAGCATTAAGGAATCATCAGCAAACTCACACAGGAGAAAAACGATTCAAGTGCAGTGAATGTGGAAAGAGCGTTAGGCGATTATCAGTGCTTCAAAGTCATCTGCGAACACACATGGGGGAAAAACCATTCAAGTGCACTGAATGTGCAAAGTACTTTAGTAAATTATCAGTGCTTCAAAGCCATCAGCGAACACACACGGGGGAAAAACCATTCAAGTGCACTGAATGTGCAAAGTGCTTTAGTGAGTTATCAAACCTTCGAAGACATCAGCGAACACACACGGGGGAAAAGCCATTCAAGTGCAGTGAATGTTTAAAGAGCTTTAGTCGATTATCAGTGCTTCAAAGTCATCAGCGAACACACACAGGGGAAAAACCCTATCATTGTAGTGAATGTGACAGTAGTTTTCGAGACTCTTCAGCATTAAGGAATCATCAGCAAACTCACACAGGAGAAAAACGATTCAAGTGCAATGAATGTGGGAAGAGCTTTATTCGATTATCACACCTACAATGTCATCAGCAAACACACACAGGGGAAAAGCCATTCAAGTGCAGTGAATGTGTAAAGAGCTTTAGTCGGTTATCACAACTTCAGTGTCATCAGCGAGCACACACAGGGGAAAAGCCATTTAAATGCAGTGAATGTTTAAAGAGCTTTAGTCGATTATCAGTGCTTCAAAGCCATCAGCGAACACACACGGGGGAAAAACCATTCAAGTGCACTGAATGTGTAAAGAGCTTTAGTCGGTTATCACAACTTCAGTGTCATCAGCGAACACACACAGGGGAAAAGCCATTTAAATGCAGTGAATGTTTAAAGAGCTTTAGTCGATTATCAGTGCTTCAAAGTCATCAGAGAACACACACAGGGGAAAAACCCTATCATTGTAGTGAATGTGACAGTAGTTTTCGAGACTCTTCAGCATTAAGGAATCATCAGCAAACTCACACAGGAGAAAAACGATTCAAGTGCAATGAATGTGGGAAGAGCTTTATTCGATTATCAGACCTACAATGTCATCAGCAAACACACACAGGGGAAAAGCCATTCAAGTGCAGTGAATGTGTAAAGAGCTTTAGTCGGTTATCACAACTTCAGTGTCATCAGCGAACACACACAGGGGAAAAGCCATTTAAATGCAGTGAATGTTTAAAGAGCTTTAGTCGATTATCAGTGCTTCAAAGCCATCAGCGAACACACACGGGGGAAAAACCATTCAAGTGCACTGAATGTGCAAAGTGCTTTAGTGAGTTTTCATGCCTTCGAAGACATCAGCGAACACACACGGGGGAAAAGCCATTCAAGTGCAGTGAATGTTTAAAGAGCTTTAGTCGATTATCAGTGCTTCAAAGTCATCAGCGAACACACACAGGGGAAAAACTCTATCATTGTAGTGAATGTGACAGTAGTTTTCGAGACTCTTCAGCATTAAGGAATCATCAGCAAACTCACACAGGAGAAAAACCATTCAAGTGCAGTGAATGTGTAAAGAGCTTTAGTCGGTTATCACAACTTCAGTGTCATCAGCGAACACACACAGGGGAAAAGCCATTTAAATGCAGTGAATGTTTAAAGAGCTTTAGTCGATTATCAGTGCTTCAAAGCCATCAGCGAACACACACGGGGGAAAAACCATTCAAGTGCAGTGAATGTGTGAAGAGCTTTAGTCGATTATCAGACCTACAAAGACATCAGTGAACACACACAGTTGAAAAACCATACCATTGCAATGAATGTTTGAAGAGCTTTAGTCTGTTATCAAGCCTTCAAAGACACCAGCGTAGACACACACAGGGGAAAAACCATTCAAGTGTAGTGAATATGCAAAGTGCTTTAGTCAGTTATCAAGCCTTCGAAGACATAATCGAACACACACAGGGGAAAATCAAGTTCAAGTGCACTGAATGTGCAAAGTGCTTTAGTCATTTATCAAGCCTACAAAGTGATCAGCGAGCACACACGGGGGAAAAACCATTCAAGTGCAGTGAATGTGTGAAGAGCTTTAGACAGTTATCAGACCTACAATGTCATCAGCAAATACACACGGGTAATAAACCCTATCATTGCAGCGAATGTGACTGCAGTTTTCGCAGCTCTTTAGCATGAAGGTGCCATCAGCGAACTCACACAGGAGAAAAACCATTCAAATGCAGTGAATGTGAAAAGTGCTTTAGTTGGTTATCACAACTTCAGAGTCATCAGCGAGCACACACGGGGAAAAACCCTATTATTGTAGTGAATGTGACAGTATTTTCCGCTTCTCTTCAGCATTAAGGTATCCTCAGCGAACTCACACAGGAGAAAAACCATTCAAGTGCAATGAATGTGGGAAGAGCTTTAATTGATTATCAGAGCTACAAAGTCATCAGCGAACACACAGGGAGAAAACATAGAAGGGCGCTGAAAGTGTGAAGGACTTTTGATAGACTAGCAGTAAAGAAGAAAAACAGATAACAGTATTTGCAGAATTATAAAACTGTTTGTTTCCAGAGACTGTTCATATCACTACACAAAGCAAAGCAACATGATGCACCAGGATACACAGTTGGAGGCGAGCACAATGTGGATTAAAAGAAAAGAAACATTCTTGTTTTTTATTTGGTGAAGAAGAGATACAAAGAAAAAAATTAAATCGCACCTGATCACACTTCCTGTAAAAGCAACACTGAACAATACTGGGACTAACAATGGTATTTTCAGCTAACTCGTGGGATTAGTGTCCGCAGAGAGTAGAGCGGGATGCAGCTCTATCTGTAGAGAGTAGAGTGGGATGCAGCTCTATCTGCAGAAAGTAGAGTGGTACACAGCTCGGTCCGCAGAGAGTAGAGTGGGACACAGCTCCGTCGGCAGAGAGTATTTTAAAAAAAAATGTTTTTATTGTTGTATCAATATTCCAATCATATACATACAACCAGTTTCCAATTTCGTTACAATGTTATCATCTTATGTTGTAAAGTAGAAGCAATAAAGGAGTGCAATTTTCCATTTTCTCCCTGTCTCTTTCGTCTACAAAGAACGTTCATAAACTCTTCCCCCTCCCCCCACAGCACTTACTGAACACACAATTCTCAATATATCTGGTAATGCCTCATGAGTGTATAACTTTATCACTGTTGTAACTGTCGACCCCCTGCCCTTGTACTGCATATGATTCGTATCATTAGATCAGGTTCCGCAACCTGGTCTGCGGGTGAACCATGAACGTGTACGGCTTGTCCAGTAACTAGGTATCCGGTGATACGGGGTGTAGACATAAAACCTTGATTCGCCGGTTCATCGCTAAAGCCTACTCAAAGTGCACCGTAGCGCGTGTGTCGAACTCTAGTAGTAGTGTGTTCCAGTCTAGTGAGATGTGTGTTTTCCTAAGACCGCTGCGTTCCTCTCTCTGCAGTTCTACCCCTTCCGCCTTCCCCCATCTCATTACCTCTCCATGCCAGCTCTCAATGTCCGGTGGCTTAGGTGATTTCCACCTCATCGCTATTGCACGTTTAGCCAACAACAGTGCCAGGTCCACAAATCTAGTAGCAACACTTCTTTTCTTTTCTTTGTATCCCAGACCCAGGACGCCGAAGAGCAGGGACGTGTAAGGTCTGTTCGGGGCCACAGCTTTTAAAATCTCATGTATTGTTACCCAATAATGCCCGAGCTTGGGACAGTCCCAGAACATATGCAGAAGGCCCGCGTCTTCCGCGGTACATCTGGGGCATGTATTCGCTGACTCCGGGAACATTGCATGCAGCCTATGTGGAGTCAGGTATGCTCTGTGGACTACCATTAGCTGAATGAATTTGAACTTCGGGTTGCGTGCTATTTTCTTGGGATATTTCAGTACCGTTTCCCATTCTTTGTCCCCGAGGGCTCTGCCGGCGTCCACTTCCCAGCGGGTCCGGAGGGGCTGCAGTGATATCGCTCTGCCCAAACGAATGCCGTTGGTCAGCCACTTCGTTAGGTGACTACCCGCCCCCATAAGGTATTGCATTGTAAGTAGTGTGTTCGTATCTGGTTCCTGTCCGTCCCTTGCCCAATGCGTGGTTATGTAATGTGAAATTTGCGCGTGAGTGAGAAACAGTGCCCCTGGAGTCTGGTGTAACCCGGTGAAATCTGCGTGTGATAATAGACTGCCATCCAAGAAAAAATCCCCGACAGTTAACACTCCCGCGTCATGCCATAATTTCAGCCTGCGTTCCGTTAGTGTACCAGTTCCCAGGGGGATCCCCAGCAGCGGTATTGTGGGGGTGTATGTAGAGTGTTTGTTAGCGTATCTGACTGCTGCCTTCCAGTGTTGGAGTGCCAGCCTGAGCAAAGGTGGGCCAGAGTTCATTACCTTGGCATGCGGTAGTAGCAACCGGTGTATCTCTCCTCTTGCCCTATCAGCATCAGATATATTCAGCTCATGAAGGTTGCGGCCCGCTAGCCAGTAGGCCAGCCACTGCAGCTGGCACGCGTAGCTATAAGCAATTAGGTCCGGTACTCCCATACCTCCCCTGTCTGTCGGCAGTTGCAATTTTACCAGGCTGATTCGTCTCCTGCCGGATCCCCACACCAACTCTGTTATGACCGTGTTTAGTGCTTTAAAAAAGGACATGGGTATTAGTATCGGTATGTTTGTGAAATAGTAGAGCATTCTGGGCAGTACCACCATTTTTGAGATAGTGACCCTACCCGCCACCGAGAGCGGCAACGTGGTCCAAAAGTGGACCTGTGTCTTCAGGGTAGTAAGGGCTTTACCTAGGTTACCATCTAGCATATCCTGTGCCCGCCTATAAATCTGTATACACAAATATTTGAAAGTCTCGGGCGCAATCCAGAAACTATGCGGTGTAAACTGCAGGTGTGTGTCCTCAAGAGACCCATGAAAGCTGAAAGCATACGATTTAATTTCATTTATAGTGAGACCCGACAGTCCCCTGAAATCTCTAAATATCTCTGGCAATGGTGTTAGCGGGCTCGACAGGTCTCTAAGAAACAATAAGATATCATCCGCGTAACCGGAGATAATATGATGAGTGTTTAGACTTGTCATCCCCTTGTCGACCTCCACAGTCCTTACCTTTAGCAGTAAGGGTTCTAAGGCGATAATGAAGAGCAAGGGCGACAGTGGGCAGCCCTGCCTAGTCCCTTTTGCTATTTCAAATTGTTCTGAGATACACTTGTTGGAACGGACATGTGCTGTGGGGCCCTTGTATAGTAATTTCACCCATGTAATGTATTCAGGTGGTATGCTGAATCTTGCCAGGACTGCGAACATGTAATCCCATCTCAGGGAGTCAAAGGCCTGTCTAAGGTCCAGGGAAATACATCCTTCCGTGTCTCCCACCCCATCACCCTGTGACATCAACTGACTGAGTCTTCGCAAATTCAGCGCGGTGCTCCTACCCGGTACAAAACCACACTGGTCTGGGTGTATTATGTCTGCGACACAGTGTGAGAGGCGGTTCGCTAGCAGCTTACTAAGGATTTTATAATCTGTGTTTAATAAGGATAGTGGTCGATCACTATCAGAGACACTATCAGTGCTTGTGATGTCGTGTCTGGCAGTGCGTTACCTTCTAGGGCTCCCTTGTACAACGTGTGTAATCTTGGGGCTAGGATATCAATGTATGTCAGGTAAAATTCAGCCGGCAAGCCGTCGGACCCCGGGGTTTTGTTCCTTGGCATCCCTTTAATGGCCTGTCTGATTTCCGCTAGCGATATGGGTTTCGACAACTCAGTTCTTTGTGTAGGTGTCAGTTGTGGGATGTATAAGTCTGAAAGGAAGCATTCCAGCTCATGTTCCAACAGTGTGGCATGTGGACCATATAGGTCAGCGTAATAATGTTTAAATGCGTTGTTAATTTCTAATTGGGGTCGTATTATTGATCCGTCTTGGTCTTTCACCTCCGTTATAGGAGCACCTTCTGGAGCGTTGCGTGTTAAGCGCGCCAGCAGGGGCCCTGCCCTGTCTGCTTGCATGTGTTGTCTGTTGGTATATTCCCTGTAATCTATTACTCGTAGTTCCTCTAATAACTCCGCATGTTGAATATGCGCCTCTGGAAGTTGAGTGAGGTTGTCAGCCGTACCCACAGTTTCGGTCCCAAGCAATGCCAGGCTACCTTCAACAGCCCGTAATTTGTCTAATACCAGGTGCTTGACCACAAACTTCATGCCCATCGCTTCCCCACGTATGGTTGCCTTAAACGCGTCCCATTCAATTTGTCTGGTACTGGCTGTGTTCTCATTTTTTGCAAAGTATGCGGTGCTGGCATCTAGTAAAGTGGATCGGAGAACCGAGTCCTCCAATAAGCCTGGCGATAAGCGCCAAGTTGGTACAGGGGTGGGGAGCCTCCCCCACTGTAATGTTAGTTCCACCGGATTGTGATCTGATAGTGTTTTGACCATATGGGTCACCGACAGTATGGACCCGGACAGTGTGCGTGAACAAAATATACGGTCTGTTCTAGTATGTAATTTATGAGGCGGAGAGTAAAACGTGTACTCCCTATGTGTCGTATTCAATGTCCTCCACGCATCAACAAGTTCCCAACCGTCAGCCCAAGACGCTAGTGCCGCAGCTTGCCATCTACTATCAGTGGCATGTAGTGGGGGTGTGATCTATCAAGTGCAATATCTAAGACTGCATTGCAGTCTCCTCCCACCACCCAGTCATGTGCCACCCACCCAGACATTACTCCACTAATATCCTGTAAGAATTTCGATTGCTCCGAGTTGGGCACATATATACAGCCCAGGACTATGCATAAACCATCCAGTAGCCCCCTTATAAACACATATCTCCCTTCCTTGTCCACCTTATGCTCCAAGACCCTGAAAGGGACAGTATTCCTGATCCAGAAGGCCATACCTCGGGAGAACGCTGAATATTCTGTGGCATATAACTGGCCTCTCCATTTCCGTAGTAGCTTAACACCCTCCTCTCTATTCAAATGAGTTTCCTGTATATACGCTATAGATATTTGGCGCCTGTTCAGTTGCGATAGAACTCTATGCCTCTTATGGACTGAGCCTAGGCCCCTCACATCCAGGTGCAGATTTTGTATTTATTAGGGGTCGACATGGCAAAAAACATTACTCTTACAAGACATTACTCTAAGGTTCAACTTGAACATCATGCTGGTATACAGTGTAAGTGTTACCTTTGTGCTGAACTCCCCAACTAAAAGGCACCTCCTCTTAAACTGTGAAGGGCCAAACCAAAGTACCCAACTGGGGTAGTAACAAATCACCATTGTGCCTACGCCTGGGGGGTGTGCCCAGACGTCCCCTACTATCAGTTGTCCACCAAAAGTCACACCTCCGTATCACCCCATTACCAATGTGTTGCTCGGTACCTTTTCCCCCCCTTTAAGTAATCAGGCTGACGCACGGCTACTTTACCAAGCTGCATCTGTCACACCAGTGTTCATAAATCTTCCGCCATCTGAGCCGTGATGCGTGGGAACAATTGCACACTAGTGTCCGTATCTGATGCAGCTGTGTGAGAGCTGGCTTGACTGACGTTTGGCACACTCGTTGAGTCGCCTTGAGTCTGCGGCGGCATCATGGTCACCTCCATCCATTCAGAGGCGTCCTCCGGGGTGTCGAAGAAGAAGGTCCTGCGGTCATGAATAATTTTGAGTCTCGCTGGGAAGAAGAGTGAGTACTTCATGTTACGCTCCTGCAATGTCCGTTTCACTTCCCAAAAGGACGCCCGGGCTTTCTGCACAGCTTGCGTAAAATCCGGGTAAATGGAAATCGTTTTGTTCTCAAACTTTAGTGGGGTTTTCTCTCGTGCACTTTTCAGTACTGCATCCCAGTCTTTGAAGTGTAGGAGTCGTGCTATTAGTGGACGCGGGGGGGGGGGCTCCTGGTTTCGACGGCCTTGGGGGCACTCTGTGGGCCTTTTCTACACTGTACATCGGAGTGAAGTCCCCGGGGTCCATAATGGACTGCAGCCAATCTTTCACAAATTTCGACGGGTTTGTCCCTTCACTGCGTTCCGGCACGCCTAGAATTCGCACATTGTTACGGCAAGAGCGCCCTTCAGCATCGTCCACCTTCTCCCGCAAACCTTTAAGTTGATGTTCCAAGACCTCTAGTCGTGTAGAATGTTCAGTCTGCTGGGGAATCAGATCATCCAGCGCAAGCTTTTGTTCAGCCACTTTTTCGGACAGTTTTTTGTGGTCATCTTTGAGCAGCGAGAGGCCCGCTGACATCGTATCCATCCGCAGTTCGAGTGCTTCTCTGGAAGCTCTGATTTCAGCAAGGATAAGGTCTAGTTTGGCTTCCTGTGACCCCAATCCCGTCATTTGAGGAGGCCAGTGGATCTTCCGAACCAGAGGAGTGCACCACCGTCCGTGAAACTGGGTCAGGTTTGGGGGCGTTATTCCGCACCATCGTTCCACTACTCTCGACGTGCAGGCTTCTCGGTATCCGGAAGGCGCCCCCACCGCAATCACTCGTGTGTTCGATCCAGCGGCGGTCCGACTCACCACTCACCCCTGCAACCAGCCTCCTTGTCGGTCTGTGTGCCTAGGCCCACCTGTGGCATAATGTTCTTTGGAGCGCCCAGCTTTGAAAACTTAGCAGTGCCTCAAAGGAAGCTTCCAGGGTCTTCACGGTGTTCTCTACTTTCTCAGCGTTCCATTCTTGGTCTTGCACCTGTACAAATCCTCACCCCCTTCGCTGTCTGAAGTCTTACACTCTCCATGTACTTAGCAGTTAGATCCTTGCAAGTGAGTCCAACAGTGGACCGCGTGTGACGCACCCCCTCATTTAGCCCCTTCGGAGCACAGTGTTATTGTAGTGCGTGGGGTCCCAGCCTGAGCTCGGAGGCGACTGTCGACGTCAGCCGCGGAAAATGGAGGAGGATGTCGTAGGCGAAGGGGGGAGGGAAGGGAAGGCGATAAGGGGTGCGTCTGCACCAGTCCCACGGGCGTCCCCCATCCAGCAGTACAGTGAGTGCAGGGCGAAACAGGTGTGGGGGGGTCAGCAGGAACAACAACCGCTCTTCGGGCCACCCCGCCGTTCACTCGAATCGCAGGAGGCGGTCAGATTTCACCTCAGATGCAGGGCAATGGCCGCCATCCTCTTTTGTGGGCGTGTCCCGGTAGAATAATCCACCGCGTCTCTCTTATTCCGGGCCCTGAGTCGTCCCGCGGGCAAGGCAGCACACCGCCCTCTCCCCGGCAAGAGTTCGGAGGGTCACCCCCTTAGGCAATAGTCTGTGCATTGCTTTGCAATAGTCTCTGTGCATTGCTTTGCAATAGTCTCTGTGCATTGCTTTGCAATAGTCTGTGCATTGCTTTGCAATAGTCTCTGTGCATTGCTTTGCAATAGTCTCTGCGCATTGCTTTGCAATAGTCTCTGCGCATTGCTTTGCAATAGTCTCTGCGCATTGCTTTGCAATAGTCTCTGCGCATTGCTTTGCAATAGTCTTTGTGCATTAATTTGCAATAGCCTCTGTGCATTAATTTGCAATAGCCTCTGTGCATTGCTTTGCAATAGTCTCTGTGCATTGCTTTGCAATAGTCTGTGCATTGCTTTGCAATAGTCTCTGTGCATTGCTTTGCAATAGTCTCTGTGCATTGCTTTGCAATAGCCTCTGTGCATTGCTTTGCAATAGTCTCTGTGCATTGCTTTGCAATAGTCGGTGCATTGCTTTGCAATAGTCTCTGTGCATTGCTTTGCCATAGTCTGTGCATTGCCATGCAATAGTCTCTGTGCATTGCTTTCCAATAGCCTCTGTGCATTGCTTTGCAATAGCCTCTGTGCATTGCTTTGCAATAGTCTGTGCATTGCTTTGCAATAGTCTATGTGCATTGCTATGCAATAGTCTCTGTGCATTGCTTTGCAATAGTCTGTGTGCATTGCTTTGCAATAGTCTCTGTGCATTGCTTTGCAATAGTCTGTGCAGTGCTATGCAATATTCTCTGTGTATTGCTTTGCAATAGTCTCTGTGCATTGCTTTGCAAAAGTCTCTGTGCATTGCTTTGCAATAGTCTGTGCATTGCTTTGCAATAGTCTCTGTGCATTGCTTTGCAATAGTCTCTGTGCATTGCTTTGCAATAGTCTGTGCATTGCTTTGCAATAGTCTCTGTGCATTGCTTTAAAATAGTCTCTGTGCATTGCTTTGCAATAGCCTTTGCGCATTGCTTTGCAATAGCCTCTGTGCATTGCTTTGTAATAGTCTCTGCGCATTGCTTTGCAATAGTCTCTGTGCATTGCTTTGCAATAGTCTCTGCGCATTGCTTTTCAATAGTCTCTGCGCATTGCTTTGCAATAGTCTCTGCGCATTGCTTTGCAATAGTCTCTGCGCATTGCTTTGCAATAGTCTCTGTGCATTGCTTTGCAATAGTCTATGTGCATTAATTTGCAATAGCCTCTGTGCATTGCTTTGCAATAGTCTCTGTGCATTGCTTTGCAATAGTCTGTGCATTGCTTTGCAATAGTCTCTGTGCATTGCTTTGCAATAGCCTCTGCGCATTGCTTTGCAATAGTCTCTGTGCATTGCTTTGCAATAGTCTCTGTGCATTGCTTGGCAATAGTCTATGTGCATTGCTTTGCAATAGTCTCTGTGCAGTGCTTTGCAATAGTCTCTGTGCATTGCTTTGCAATAGTCTGTGCATTGCTTTGCAATAGTCTGTGCATTGCTTTGCAATAGCCTCTTCGCATTGCTTTGCAATCGTCTCTGTGCACTGCTTTGCAATAGTCTCTGTGCATTGCTATGCAATAGTCTCTGTGCATTGCTGTGCAATAGTCTCTGTGCATTGCTTTGCAATAGTCTCTGTGCATTGCTTTGCAATAGTCTCTGTGCATTGCTTTGCAATTGTCTCTATGCATTGCTTTGCAATAGTCTGTGCATTGCTTTGCAATAGCCTCTGTGCATTGCTTTGCAATAGTCTCTGCCTGTGCAATAGGCCTGACCCTAGGCTTCCGGAGTTCTTGATCACCAAAGGCTCCAGTGATCTAAGCCCGACCAGGGCTATGTCCGACCAGGGCTGTAGGCCGCGTTGGGAGCGTGTTAGGGACGCGTAAAGGGGCGCAGGGCGCAGAACTCTGCCCGTTTCACCCCAGCATTTAGGGGAGGACACAGAATCTGGGAAAGCCAGTGGGAAGGATTTTCCAGGTGGAGAGTTCAGTGAGATAATCTGAAACACAATAGTGCTGGTGATCTGGCTGGTGCATTCTGTGAACCACTTTTGTCGGGAGCAGCCTGCCATCATGCCCTGATAAACACAACTCTAGTCCCAAGCCAGTGACCTCAGCAAATGCAAAGACAATCATAGTTATAGTCTCCTGCATCTGATTCTTGCCATCTTCATGTGAAACGTTGGCGTTATCATGTCTGCTGCGCACACTTTGTTCATATGTGTACAATTTAAGTGTGTGCACCTGATCACTGTCTTGGACAGAGCTCTGCCTGTGAACACCCCATGATAAGCATTGGTGGTTCAGTGGTAGAATTCTCCCCTGCCACGCGGGAGGCCCGGGTTCGATTCCCGGCCAATGCAAGACTGCATTGTTTTGACTTTGTTTTCAAAAGGAAATATATGAACTCAGTGGGGAATAATATGGTAAGCAGTGACCCCGACGTGATTGGAACACGCAACCTTCTGATCTGGAGTCAGACGCGCTACCGTTGCGCCACGAGGTCCGTACACTTACAGCCTTCGAGCCAGATCAGCAAATGCTGTGGGCCTTTTGACTTATTTTCCCCTCCTCATATGCCTACAGTTGTATTACAGGGCTAGGCCTTTTGTTTTCTATCCTAATTATGAAATTGACTGCAGGTGCAGAGAGAACGCAGAGGATTGAAATGTTCAGGTAAAGGATCTTAAGCAGGAGAGAGCAGAGGTACGCATCTGTGTTTCATTCAAGTGTTTCATGCAGGCAAAAGGGTACTTCCCTGGGTGGGCTTGAACCACCAACCTTTCGGTTAACAACCGAACAAGCTAACCGATTGCACCACAGAGAATGATAACTGTAGCACAGTTCCTGAGACTCAATGTATATCTTGATATGTGTGTGCCTGCCTGGAGCTTGTGTTATATAATGCGTCTTTATGCCATACAACATTTCTCATTTGCTTAGTGTCTTGTTACTGTTGGATGTTATGATGAATAGACTACTGTCTAATGGTGTTAGAGCCAGTATTACTACCGGTCCCAGTGTATGAGACACATACATGACTTTTCTGTTGCCTGCTTAGCATAGCTCCCTGCTCCTCTGTAGGTGTGCTACCAGACAGTAAGGCGTGTGTCTTGCCCATCAGATGTGTTATGTTAGACTTGACTTCTCTGCGAGCAAAGTCTCCCTCCCATAGCAGGTGCTTCCTCTGAACTCTTGACTTGTAAGACTTCTGGGAAAGGCCCTCCCTAGCCCCTCACTCTGATAGATACATTTACCTTCAGAGCTCAGCTTTGGAGAAAGAGATTGGGCAGAGAGCACATAGGGGAAGGCCCACGGTGCACACTTTATTTTACATAAATGCTCGGGCTTGTGGGAGGACAGGGACATGAGGATTCTCAGGGAAACAAATCCCAGGGGTATTGATGGATAGGCCCTGAAACACAACAATCCCGTAATGGCCAGGCACAAGATGCCTGTGCAATAGGCCTGACCCTAGGCTTCCGGAGTTCTTGATCTCCAAAGGCTCCAGTGATCTAAGCCCGACCAGGGCTGTGCCCGACCAGGGCTGTAGGCCGCGTTGGGAGCACGTTAGGGATGCGTAAAGGGGCGCAGGGGCGCAGAACTCTGCCCGTTTCACCCCAGCATTTAGGGGAGGACACAGAACGTGGGAAAGCCAGTGGGAAGGATTTTCCAGGAGGAGAGTTCAGTGACATAATCTGAAACACAATAGTGCTGGTGATCTGGCGGGTGCATTCTGAGAACCACTTTTGTCGGGAGCAGCCTGCCATCATGCCCTGTTAACCACAACTATAGTCCAAAGCCAGTGACCTCAGAAAAAGCAAAGACATTCATACTTATAGTCTCCTGCATCTGATTCTTGCCATCTTCATGTGTAACGTTGACTTTATCATTCCTGCTGCGCACACTTTGTTCATATGTGTACAATTTAAGTGGTGCACCTGATCACTGTCTTGGACAGAGCTCTGCCTGCGTACACACCATGTGAAGCATTGGTGGTTCAGTGGTAGAATTCTCGCCTGCCACACGGGAGGCCTGGGTTCGATTCCCGGCCAATGCGCGGCTGCATTGTTTTGACTTTGTTTTCGAAAGGAAATATATGAACTCTGTGGGGAATAAAATGGTAAACAGTGACCCCGACGTGAATTGAACACGCAACCTTCTGATCTGGAGTCAGACGCGCTACCGTTGCACCACAAGGTCCTTACACTTGCAGCCTTCGAGCCAGATCAACAAATGCTGTGGGCCTTTTTACTTATTTTCCCCTACTCATATGCCTAGAGTTGTATTACAGGGCTTGGCCTTTTGTTTTCTATCCTAATTATGAAATTGAATGCAGGTGCAGAGAGAACGCAGAGGATTGAAATATTCAGGGAAAGGGTCTCAAGCAGAAGAGAGCAAAGGTATGTATCTGTGTTTCAATAAAGTGCTTCATGCAGGCAAAATGATTCGTCCCTGGGTGGGTTTGAACCACCAACCTTTTGATAAACAGCCGAACACGCTAAACGTTTGCGCCACAGAGACTAGTGACTGTAGCACTTTTCCTTAGACTCAATATATATCTTGATATGTGTGCGCCTGCCTGGAGCTTGTCTTATATAAGCCATCATCATGTGAAACGTTGGCGTTATCATGTCTGCTGCGCACACTTTGTTCATATGTGTACAATTTAAGTGTGTGCACCTGATCACTGTCTTGGACAGA
The DNA here is from genome assembly GCF_964261635.1 of Lissotriton helveticus. Classification (NCBI taxonomy): domain Eukaryota; kingdom Metazoa; phylum Chordata; class Amphibia; order Caudata; family Salamandridae; genus Lissotriton; species Lissotriton helveticus. The sequence goes on along the minus strand of NW_027611697.1, from coordinate 1,045,709 downwards.
GCTCTGCCTGTGAACAACCCATGTGAAGCATTGGTGGATCAGTGGTAGAATTTTCGCCTGCCATGCGGGAGGCCCGGGTTTGATTCCCGGCCAATGCAAGGCTGCATTCTTTTGACTTTGTTTTCGAAAGGAAATATATGAACTCAGTGGGTAATAAAATGGTAAGCAGTGACCCCGACGTGATTTGAACACGCAACCTTCTGATCTGGAGTCAGACGCGCTACAGTTGCGCCACTAGGTCCTTACACTTGCTGCTTTCGGAGCCAGATGAACACATGCTGTGGGTCTTTTAACTTTTTTTCCCCTCCATATATGCCTCCGGTTGTATTACAAGGCTTGGCCTATTGTTTACTATCCTTTTTATGAAATTGACTGCAGGTGCAGAGAGAACGCAGAGGATTTAAATGTTCAGGTAAAGGGTCTTAAGCAGGAGAGAGCAGAGGTACGTATCTGTGTTTCATTAAAGTGTTTCATGCAGGCAAAAGGATACTTCCCCGGATGGGCTTGAGCCATCAACCTTTCGGTTAACAACCAAAAGCGCTAACCGATTGCGCCACAGAGACTAATAACTGTAGCACCTTTCCTGAGACTCAATATATATCTTGATATGTGTGTGCCTGCCTGGAGCTTGTGTTATATAAGGCGTCTTTATGCCATACAGCATTTCTCATTTGCTTAGTGTCTTGTTACTGTCGGACGTTATGATGAATAGACTACTGTCATTACTACCGGTCCCAGTGTATGAGACACATACATGACTTTTCTGTTGCCTGCTTAGCATAGCTCCCTACTCCTCTGTTGGTGTGCTACCAGCCAGTAAGGCTTGTGTCTAGCCCATCCCATCTTCACTGTGTTATGCTAGGCTTGACATCTCTGCAAGCAAAGTCTCCCTCCCATAGCAGGTGCTTCCTCTGAACTCTTGACTTGTAAGACTTCTGGGAAAGGCCCTCCCTAGCCCCTCACTCAGATAGATACATTTACCTTCAAAGCTCAGCTTTGGAGAAAGAGATCGGAAATCACAACAACTTCCTGGCAACGGAAATCTCGCTGACCACTCCGGCTAAAGGCACTTCCAAAAAGACGAAAACATCACGGGAGAAAAAAAAAAAAACACCCGCCCACAGCCGCATGACGTGCGAAAAGGGGCAGGATGAGAAAAAGATCGCCGGAACGCCCACGAATCGCCTCGGACCGTGATGGACAGATCTCACTTCCAATGGCTAGCCTCCATTTATGGAGCTAGCCAATGGAAGTGAGAGGCCGTGACCAAGCCACATAGTCTTCTCAAACGTTTTTCGCCTGCGTGAAAGCTGCTGCGCAGCGGACGCCTGGCGAAACCTAAAAACGGAAAGGTAAACACAGCACTTGGCAGAGGGCGTGGGGGCAGAGCAGCTTCAGCAGGGAGATTGCAAGGAAGTGACCGAGCCCAGCAAGGTTTGGAGGGCGGAACCGGGCGGTATGGGGAAGGCCGATCTTGTTAAAAGTAAAAGAGCTCTGCAAATAAAAACAAGCACTGTAAAAACAATCAAGCACTGTTCGTTTAATGCTAAACTCCAGCAACAACATTGAAGGTTTGGAGGGCGGGACCGGGCGGTATGGAGAAGGCCGCTAATGTTAAAAGTGAAAGTGTGCTGCAACTAAAAACAAGTCTGTGGCGGAACAGGCTGGAGGGGAGCAGCTGTTGGATCAGATATCCGTCCTGTGCAGCCTTCAGAAACTAGAATGGTAAAGACAAGTCCAAGAGGCTTTTAGCAGGATTCAATAGCTAGTAAGAGGTGCATTTATTAAAAAATAAAGGGCATCACACAAATGCACTATTGATATAATTTCACTCACCAGTTGATGAAAGGCGAGCTGAGGAGAGCTCGGGTGCGGTGCGAAGTGCTCGAGCCTTGCATAGAATTCCTAAAGGCGCGCTAGAGTAGAGTTTTCACAGTACTACTATTAAAAAATATGAATGGATTGCATGTCCCGTATCGAATGCAAGCCCGCTGCCGTGTCTGCTTCTGTCGGTGCCCGTACCATGCACTGGATAGGGTAATATCTATAAATGACATGATGGGAAATATGTGAGGGACCCTGCAAGCAAGAGAGGGCATGTCACCGAAGGGTCTAATTAATGCAAGAGGGGAGCAGTGTGGCAGATGAAGACAAGGTGTTGGTATTCGTTCCTGAATCAGCAGCTCCTTTTTTTGTTCCTAGACGGTCAAAAGTACTATTTAACCTGGGGATTTTGTACACATTCATCCAAGGTGGCATTTGGGATGCCTGGGGAGTGAAGGTGCCTTGTGTGGAAAGAACTGGTAGCTGTGAGGTCAGGCAGAGCAGCGCCCCTAGATCCTCCTCCATCCTCTGCAGGCACAGACAGTTTGTGAAGTTTGGCGCCCTACAGATGGAGGAGCGCACGCTGCAGCCATCGGCTCAGCAGTCCCATGGGCCGAAGAAGAAGCATAGGTGGCAAGTCTCGCCTAGAAGGCATGCTGCTGATTAGTGAAACTGAGAAGGGCAAATAAAGGCAGGCGTTTGCCATTGCCTGGTACTCCGATGGTAACGGTCCTCAGAGGAATAGCCTCCGGGTACCGAGTGGCGCGGTCCACTAACACCAAGATGAACCGGTGTCCCGCAGAGGTCGGAGGGTCCAACGGCCCAACGATGTCGATACCGACCCGCTCAAAAGGGGTCCTGACCACCGGGAGGGGTTCCAAAGGGGCCTTCACTTTGGTCCCCGTCTTGCCACTGGCCTGGCAAGTCTTGCAGGTCTTGCAGTAGGTGTCAGAGGCAACTCTCATCCTGGGCCAATAAAAATGTGGGACTAGCCTCACAAAGGTCTTGTCTTGGCCCAGGTGTCCAGCCAAGGGTATCTCATGTGCCAATTCCAACAAAAAGGCCCGGTAGGATTGGGGTACCACTAAGGCCCTCGAGGATCCATGCACCGGAACCTTTGGCTCACTGTAAAGGAGGCCATACTCCCAGTACACATGAAAACTGCGGGTCTCCTGCTCAGTCACTTGGGCTTTGGCCTGTTGCCGCATGCCTTCAAGCGTGGGGCACTCCTTCTGCGCCCGACAGAACTCCTCCCGGGTAGGCCCTCCTTCCACATGCCACTCGGCAAGGGTCGGCAAGTCCCCCATGGGAACGACATCCACCTCCACAGACTCCGGGGGTACCTCCACGGGCTCCCCATCCATCACACGGGGTGTGTCCTCCACAACACTCTCCTCTTCACGACCAGCATTGGGTTGGGCCATAGTCTCAGGCTCCAACCCGGGTTGAGCTTCCTGCCGGGCAGCCATGGACCGTGTGACTACGCAAGTCCACCCTGGTAACCCCAGCATCTCAGTGTGGGCCTTAAACTCCACTTCCTTCCAGGAGGTGTGTTCCAGGTCATTACCTAGCAGACAGTCCACAGGCAAGGCAGGGCTTATCGCAACTCTCAACGGGCCTCAAACTCCTTCCCACTCAAAGGGAACCTGAGCCACAGGATAGTAGCTCATACTGCCGTCAGCCAACACTTGCTCAGGGACACCAACCGCCTCACTACAGTGGTCATGTTGGCTCCTGTGTCCCTCAGGGCATCCACCTCCTCCCCATTGACCTTTACCCTCTGCTGGTACTTAGCAGTATTCGATGGTAATGGCGTCACTGGGACCATCTCTCTATCCCCAAGTGAAACCAGGGTCAGGCCTGTCCACTCCCCTTCCCTATCTAGGGGCAGCTCCATCCCAAGCGCTACACTAGCCACCCCGGGACTCTTGCCACCAGTGGGGGCTGGGAGTCGTTTGCGACACTGGGCATCTCCCTTGTAGCGTCCGACCTCTCCGCGCTCAAAGCACCGGACCACTTTTGGCTGCTGACTCTTGTCAGGGTAAGTGGGTTTTGGGGAACGGGACTGAGATGGGGTACCTACTCCTCTCCCATACTGTCTAGTTTGTGGGCCTCGTGAGAACTCCGTCTTTTTATCTCCACCCTCTTTCTTCTGGGGGGCGCCCTGTCCGCCTTTCGGGCCATCTCCCCCGGGGCCCTTGTGCGACACCCGGGTGCTGACCCAGGTATCCACCTCCTCCGCAAGCTCACGGGGATCAGTAAGCTTGCGATCCACCAGATGTTGGCGCAGCTCCGGAAAACACTTATCCAAGAGGTGCTCTCTCAAAAAAAGATTGTACAGGCCCTCATAATCATGCACCTCGCTGCCACGCACCCAACCATCCAGAGCCTTATGGGCATAATCAAAAAAATTCACCCAATTCTGCGTGGATATATTATGGCTGCCACGGAACTTCTGGCGATACCTTTCGGGGTTGAGGCCAAACTTTTTAATGAGCGCATCCTTCATGGGGGAATACCTGAACTGGTCTGCCGTATCCAAGTACAGGAGGGTGTCCCTGACGTCGGGAGGTATATAACAATACAGGCCACCTCCCCAATGGGCGGTCAAGGCCACTCCATACGCCTCCAACCACCTAGTAATGTCATCCCCCTTGGTGTAGCTCGCTATCACCTCCTTAGGTAACCAAAATCTGGGCTCCTGCTGAGCCACTGGTCCACTGCCACCATTAGGACTTCCTGGCGCACCCAACTGCAATGCTCTCAGCTCCATTTCCTTGAGCTGAAGCTCGTGCTCCAATTTCCTTTCCTCCATAGCTAATCTTTCTCTCTCCAAAGCAAGCTTCTTATCTTCCCTTTCTCTCTCCCTCTCATGCTCTAGCTTGGCAAGCTCCCACTTCAATCGCCTCTCCTCCCTCCTGTCCTCATAATCCTGCGACGATGCACTCCCCCTAGATACACTACTCCCTGCCCGAAACGTCTTCCTGGCAACACATTGTCGGACATATCAATGTTGAGCAGGTCTGGGTCTTCTGGAGTGCCCGCCTCCCCTTGTGTGATCTGTCCCTCCTGTTCCCCATCCTCTCTCTCCCCTGGGTGGGCCCTTACCCATGCCCTCAAGGCAGTGCGGAGTTCTTCCTTTGCTGCTCACCGCCGAACCGGCACCCCCATCCCCTGGCGAAATTCCCTTAACTGCACTACCGTGTACTCATCAAGGTCAGCCAGCTGGAACTCCATTTTGTCAGGTGGGGACCCAGATAACTTGAAGGAAAGATACTAGGACGCAGGTAACAGGACTAGGTCAACAACAGGTTCCTATGCACTCAGGTTTAGACAGTGGGTGGTCAATTGATTAAGTTTGCACTCACAATAGGTGTCTGGTCTAATTGCAGCGCACTCTGTCCCACTGGAGCGTGCTGGGTAGCTACAGGTCCTGAATCCCACCGCTCGCCCACAATGTAAGAACTGGGGCCTCCAGTTCCCCAGGGGGGTAGCTTGGCTCGAGCAGGTAGGCAACCAGGGGCTTACGTGTAAAGTAGCTACACAACACACTCATCCACTGAGTCAAGTACGCGCAATAATGGAGACCACACCAGTACTTTTGATTAAAATCAATAGCTTTTATATAGGATTAGGATCAGGGCAATCAATACATCAGCATTTCCTAGAGTATTTCACTAAAGCATTTTCATCATGGGAGCAAGGGTAGCAATTCAGTAAATAACATAGCCTGTCGCAATAATCTTTTCATCAAGTAAAGTGGATACTTGCATTAATCATGAACCAGCATTTCAAGCCATAAGAATGAGCATTTGATCCTATAAGAATAAACAGTTCATTAAATGTAAATCATTTCATTGAGGCTGACAACACCCTTGTGCAGGGCTAAACCACTTCGGGGTAATTCAACAGGTCAACAGGCATAAACAGTTAATCAGGTGTGACTATGTCACCGGCCATAAACAGTTAATCAGGTGTGGCTATGTCTTCAGGCATACACAGTTAATCAGGCCCGAACAACCTGGTTATCAATCAGGGCCTCACAGTAGTCGGTAATGTACCCCTTCTCCTCTCAACCGGGGGTTAACCGGTATGGCCTGCAGTCACTAGAAGCTAATTGGGGGCCAACGGGGCCCTGTAACAGTTTTCCGGGGGGAGGGGCGAACTCGGGGCCTTCTCCGGCCTTCCGCCCCCCTCCCCTGGGGGTTACCTTTTGTCTTTGGCCCTCCGGGGCCCTTGCTATGGCTTTTGGCGGAGGAAAGGTCTCCGGCCCTCCTGTAGGCCTCACTCGGCCCAGCGCTGCAATGGGGGCAGTTGCGGGGCACCAGCGCCAGTGGAGAGGCAGGCCATGTGTGTGTAAAAGATCGGAGGGTGCTCTCACGCCTCCCGGCCCCCCTCCGCGATGTGTCTCCGGCCAAGCCGGGGCTTCTCCTGGTGTCGGGTCTGGCAGGAGCCTGGATGCAGGGTGGGGGCGTGGCCAATGACGAGGCGCCCCCGTCACGGGGTCTGAGATCACGGCCTCGGGCCTAGCGCGGCCTTGCAGACTCGGTGCGGCGGCCCTCTCCTGGCTCCGAGGGCCGCCGAGGGGGGCAATGATGTCAGCTCGGGCTGCGGTGTCAGCAACGGCAGCGGCCTACCCCAGGCTCCGGGTGCCGCCTGGGGCACACACAGAGCTTCGCCGACCACAGCAGGTGAGCGCTTGAGGGGACAGTACGGCGCAGTCCGGAACAGCGCTTTGGGGGAGACAGTCTCTCACAGTCCGGCGCTGGGGGGGGGGATACAGCGCTTTTAAGGGCAACGCAGTCCTGGAGATGACAGCGCTTCTGCAGGGGGACACAGCGCCTTGCGCTTGAGCTTTAGTCAGCACAATCAGCTCAGGGAAAGCACTTGGTAAAACACGATGTGGGGGCACACCCAGTAGTTCGGACAGGGCAGGCAGTCTACATCATAGTGCTTGTCAGGGGAGCAGATTACAGCGCTCCTCAGGCGATTCAGCAGGGGGTGAGCATGACAGAAATTCAGGCAGTTCAGTCAGGTGGAGGCAGGGGGTGCGCAGGGGCAGCACAGTCCAGTACCTGGTCGATCCCCCAGTAGTCCTCTGTAGGACGAGCAAGTAGTCTTCTTGGCACTTGGTTGGTTCTGCGCCCTTATGAGGTGGTTTCTTGAAGTGTGGGGGTCGTGAGTTGGAGGCTTGGCAAGTTTCCTCAGGTCACTGAATGTGGTCCCTGGGTTCCCCTCCCACCGGGCCAGATCAGTGGGCTAGCCTAGGATACCTCACTCTACTTGGGAGGCAGCAACTCAGCCCTGTCACTCCCTGAGGCATAGGCCCTACCGCCTAAATCTCCTGCGTGGGTACCCCAGGTCAGTGATGCCCCAACTGACTAAAAAAAGTTCCCTCCCTTACTTATATATGCCCAGGTCAGGTGACCACTCTCTAAGGCGGCAAAAATAGGCTCCGCCTTTCTTCTGGAAGGTTCCAGGAGCTTCCCCACTGTACCTATGGGCAGGCGATGGCAGGCTGGCATTGCAACAATGTATGGGGTCCCTGCCAGCTCCTGGAAACTAGGGTGCTACTAGAAAAAGACCACGCTGCAGTAGCAGGGGCCAGTGGCAGCCATGTTTGGAGTAGAGAGCACCTGCACCCTAACATGGATTGGCCATGGAAAGGTGCCCGGAGACCTAAGGGCCAACAAAAAGAAGGTGGGAAAAATGAGGCAAGGGCGAAAAAAATAGGGAAAGACCACCCTAGGGCTGACAGGTCTAACTATGACTTTGCTCGTTGTGGCTGCACCTCATCCGGGAAGGACTCGAAGCTCCAAATTTGTTTCATTAGAAGGAACTGTGTTGTTAATGTACCAATGGTTGAATTATGTAGCACACTGTCATGGATATAGGCCCATAAAATTGATTTTAGTATTTTCTTGGAACCCATAGGCAATTGTGCAGGCTCATCCCAGAAATGCTTTAACCCTAGTTTAGTAAACCAGCAGAAAAGATGCTTAAGCCACGGCAAACCTATTCCGTGATTGAGCTTTAAAATTTCCTCCAGCCCTTCTTTATAATGCACAAACTCTTCTGTGGCTCCCAGTTGCACCCAGAACAATAATGGTCTTAAAATTGCCTGGTGATCCATAGGGCGTACATTAAGATCCATTACAATAGGTATTAGTGGTGTGCGCATTGGAAGGCGTAGAATGTTCCTAAAGAACTTATTTTCTCCCACTATAAAAGTATTGTTACTTGAGGGTCCCCATAGCTTTGCCCCATATAGAGAAGACGACTGAGCCCTATACTTATATACCTCCAGGGCTGGGGATACCACTTTGGACATAATACTCCCATGTTTATTTACTATAGGTAGATACATTTGGAGTAAAATGCTCTTGCTTTTCTCTAATTGCGTTTTCCAAGACATTTTGGCATCCAAGGTTATACCTAGATAGTTAAAATTGTGCACATATTCTATCTTCTGTCCCTTAACAGTTAACTTCTTTTTAAAAGACTTGTGCGGATTAACTGCCATATATTTCGTTTTGCTAGAATTTATTTCCAGGCCCTTAGTCTCGCAATATCCACCAAAGGTATCTATTAAGCATAGTAAACCTTTGGGAGTTTGGGATATTAGAATGGTGTCATCTGCGAATAGAAGGGCGGGCACTGGCACCCCACCTAACTAGGGAGAATCGTATTCGCAGCCCAATAAATATTCTGGGACGTCGTTTACATACAATGAAAATAAGGTAGGTGCCAGTACACATCCCTGCCTTACACCCCTGTTCTCTTTAATTTGCTCAGTAAGCTCACCGCTCGCAGCCCATCTAACCTTTGCAAAGTTATCCTCATGCAATCTTATGATTTGCATGGGTATTCCCCCCTGGTACCCTTTGATTTCTTAAGGATTTCCAGAGGAATTTTCTAGGGATCAGGTCGAAGGCAGCCTTCAAGTCGACAAAGGCGATGTACAGATGACCATCCTTAAAAACTGTGTATTTTCAACTCATGCAAAGGAATCTAAAAACCTAGTCAATTGTGCTTGTTTTAGCTCAAAGACCAGCTTGATATATTGATAAAATACTATTCTCCTCAATCCAAACATTTAATTTTGTTAAAATTTATCGAGCATATATTTTTTGTAAAAAATCTATTAAATTAATTGGTCAATAATTTGAAGGATTTTGGCGATTCACTTTTTAAAAAATGGTTGTAATTTCAGCCCCTTTCCATGATTCCGGTATTGCTGCACCTGCGGCAACTGAATTACATAAAAAGTTAATATAGGGGCGCCAAATCTATTTATCGTGCCTCAGTAAGTCTGGTATTTTGTCTGGACCTGGAGCTTGTCTCGGTTTTACCGCATCCATTGCTGACAGAGTGTCTTCCAAACTAAAATGTAAAGGGGCTGTGCAGGGGCGTAGCTAGAGGTTGTGGCGCCCGGGGCTATCCCTCAGATTGCCGCCCCTTGGGGGGGGGGGGGGGGTTGCTGGCGAAAAAGGACGGTGGGCACTTGAAATAAATCCCACCGCACAGCCCAATAGCCCGTTAACTGTCAAAAGCAAAACCTTTTATTCACATCTTTTTTGTAGAATCAATCAAATGATTTGCATCAGCTTTTAGCTTGTTTACTGCTGCAACAAGTTCGCAAATAAATCTCATAATCACCCCCACCTGTCTAAGCTGCTTAATAGCCCTTCTTCAGCCTCTGTGGTGGTATTTCTACCTCAGAATGTATTCATTTTTGCAGTTTTCTCAACGTTGCCTTTAGACAGTGGCATCATTTCTAACTGACAATCGATTAATTAGATAATTATGATGAATGGGAAAACTTAATAAATGCATGTAAGTTTATTGATATGCATACAAGCTTATAGCTATATAGCTTGCTTAATCTCCACAACGGCCCCTCGCGGTGGGATGCCTGGCTTTCACCTTGCGGATACCCTGCCGGGGTTATCTCACAGGGGAATACCAAGACGGGTTCCCTACGCAAGCGCTTAGAAACCGCTCAGTGATTTGCGCTATATAAATTCCTGTACATTTACATTTACATTTACATACACTGGTGAGTCTTAGCTTCCTTGGATCACTTGTCTAGGATTATGGAGCAGGTCAGGCCTCAAGCACTAGTATGCCACAGTTGTCGACAGATGTCGACAGTCAATAGAACACAGTTATGAAAAAAGTCAGTGAACAAGATTGTACAGCCAGAGACATTCTTTGTAAAGGAAATAGCTTTTTAAACGAGTGTCAAGCCTAAAATGCGCGGGCAATAAATGGATTGAAGAAAACGCAGCATTTCAAGCTCTGAATGCATCACCTGAAACAGGTGGAATAAAGCTGGTGACCCTGCAATACAGGAAATAATGAGAATGGTGTCATTCTCTGTGTGCAATGCTCTCCAATGGCAGTTTCGCAGAGGGAACAGTGAATGGGGTGTTCTGATTGTTACAGCGCTGGGCAGGACAGCACCAAGGTGTGCACTGACAAAATGCATTCTTAGAGAAAGCAACTTTGGTAATTGAGACTGCAACCGAGAGCTCCCTAAACAGCGCAGAGAAGACCTTGAAGCACTTTAAGGCAACCCCACACAGCTGTGGGCTGCACATGGACAGCGTCGAGAACTCCCGCACACTGTTTCCAGCACCCTGCAATAACAGCATAACAACATAACCTGGGGGCGAACATACAGGGGCCTCACAACCCTTGAGTGGGGTCCCTATTCAACCCCAGGCCAATGAACGAATATCTGTGAGCTACTGGAGAATATGGGCCCCTCCTGACATTCTGCATTGGGTGATCAGCTGCGTCACACCGCCGCTCCTATTTTTAATTTATGTATGCATTTTTATATAGCGTGGACTTTACCCGAAGGCGTCAGAGCGCTTCACAATAGGAACAGTAATGATACATGAGGAGAAAATTACAAGTGAACAAATTACAAAAGCAGACGTTAAGTTACATGAGGCAAAAGTGACAATTGTGAGCAAACAAAATACAAAAGGAAGAAAACTGTGCATTACAGGAGGAAAAAGTGACAAGTGTGCAGGTTACAAGAGAAAACAAAGTACAATTAGAGGTATAATACTGCAATATGTGGCAGACACTCAGGCACAAGAACAAAGGTTACGTAGGCAATGGTGGCACTTGTGCAAGTATCAAAAACCAACAAAATGTGAGAGGAGCAAACAGTGTGTTACAAGAGAAAAGTGGCGTGTGCATGTTACAAAAGAGTCTTTTCAAGCAGGTATAATGACACTAATAGGAACTGAGAAAATCTACCAAGCTCCAGTTCCCTCACTGCCCACATTGTATTCCACTGTCCTGCCACTCACAGCTTGTTTAATGCTAGGCAGACATTGTCCAAAGTAGGAGGCCCTCTCAAGGCTAGGTCCCGCTCCACATCTCTTGCCCAACAGTATCAGGATGTACAGTCCTTGCTCCCCCATCACTTAGTCATATCTGCCCTCCTCAAGACGTCTTTGCCAGGGTGCCCAATGAAGGCTGAAGGAAAAATGGCACATTCCCTGTTTACTCCTGTTGAGACTGGACAAGGGAGCTAGACATTCTACATAATATGTTTTATTCCAAAATGGTATAGTGCCTCGGATGTTATGAGTGCGTTACCAGATACTTCAATCATGCTATGAGGGCTCCTATTCAAAGTCTCGACAAGCCACAGTATGTACCATGCTATTTATTTTTGAGTGTGCTGCCTGTTCTAAGCTAACAACCTGCTCATTTGCTACACACTCCGATAACCTACCTACAATACCACTACTTAGTATTACATAATGCTTTCAAAATGATGTTATTACCAATATTATTCATTCTCCAGATAAACCTTGAATACCTAACACTGAAGACCTATTTGAACATTTTCTCCATCCACTGGCGCATGATCTCCCTCTACCTCGCTTATTCTCTACTTTAAATTGCCTCTTGCACATTAGACACAATTCTCTCCTCTTCTGCAACCTGCACCTCACATAGTTCTATCCACTCCCCATCTCTTCAAACAGAAATCCTGGTGTACTTTATAAACCCTTTGATGCACGTGGAATGATTTATTACTTTAAGAACAACAGCAGTACGCTACCACGTAATGAACACTAGAAAAATGCACCCATGTCTCCTAATTATATTGCAATAAAGCAATAATTCAGTGGTACTTAATAAAATGCGCTAATGAAACAGCCTGATTTTGAGCCACCCCGGCATCTCTTCTACCCACAGAACAATGTGTTTAACGTTGCTACTAGACACTTGTTTAACTTGTCTAGACATACTACCCCCCCTTTTCTCCCATAGTTGTTCTTTTTAAACTTTATTTCTCATTTTATAGGTGTATTATACGTAGGCAATGGTGGCTGTTAGAAGGGGCGATCTCAGAGGGCCAGGTTGTGCTCACCCAACCACCCCAGGACCCACCTCTCCCACAGATCTTGCCGAGTCTTATCGTGAGGTCCTCGCCGGGGAGGACTTCGGGTCTAGGATCGTACACACTGAGCTCACACCACACTTACGAACGGACACCACACCGTTGGATTTCAGTAACAAGTTCTTTATAAGCAGTAAAAAGAAAGAAGCACTCTTATGTACACAATGATCGAGGGATCACAAAGTCTTTGAGGATTCGGGAAGGGGGAAGCGGGACAGTCTTTAGCCCTTGGGCCAGTACGAGGCGTACCCTGCGCACAGCTCTCAATCCTCGAGCCGGGAGGATACGGAAGATGATGGTGTACAGGCTGCTTCACCCACGTCGGGTCGGCTCAGGTTGTGATGATGATCTCGATGGTCCAGCCGGACCAGAGTACTCCTCGAGCCGCGACGAGGTCAGCAGGGCTCGATCTGGAGAAGTTCTTGGGGAGCCGCGACAGCGTCAGCAGGGCTCCGAGGTCTTAGAGAGGACGAACCGCGACAGCGTCAGCAGGGCTCCGATGGTTACGAGTTCAAGCTCGAGCCGCGACAGCGTCAGCAGGGCTCCGAGGTCTTAGAGAGGTCGAGCCGCGACAGCGTCAGCAGGGCTCCGATGGTTACGAGTTCAGCTCGAGCCGCGACAGCGTCAGCAGGGCTCAGGTGGTTCAGTTCCTTGTTGCGAAGAGGGAGCTGCGACAGCGGCAGCAGGGCTCAGCGATTCGAAGGTTGAGTCTTCTCAGGGTCAGCTGCGATCAGATCAGCAGGGCTTCAGGTCCAAGATACAACTGCCCGCTAGTTGTCGAGCCGGCCCAGATATAGTCCTTTGGCCCTTTGATGTCCGGACCCTCGCAGGCGGAGGTCTCATGCCCTGGGGGCTGGTCGTTGGCGAGGTCCGGCGGTTGGCTCTTTGATCCTTTGAGAAGATGAGTCCGGGAATTCCCAGACGCGGGTCTGGAGCCAGCCCTCGGGGAGGCCAGAGGTGCAATCGAAACTGGCCCCCAGGGGGAGGCCAAAGGTCAAAGGTGTGACAGATACCAGTCTCTCAGGGGAGGCCGGAGGTGCCATCGAAACTCCCTGGCTTATCTCACTCGGAGAGTGCTTTACCCCCCAGCCGGGACTGGCGCGCCTTTGGAGTCTGGGTTTCGCTGGGGCCGGGGTCACGCTAGGCCCAGGGAGACAGGGATCTCAGGAAGGGAAAATGGCTGCCGGGCCTTGTGGGGCATGCAAGGTTAGGCGCTCGGAGCCGGGAGCGGGACAGGACATGCGGGCCTGGTCTTCAGTTACGGGGTCTGGGCGTACGGGGAGCAGGACGACCAGGGTTCGGGTTGTAGGCTACACTGACGGGGATGCTGCGCAGGGAACTCAGGGTGAAGGACTACGCTCACAGGGGCCAGAGGAACAGCGGCGAACCACGCCACGAGGCCGGGTCCAACAGTGGCACTTGTGCAAGTATCAAAAGCCAACAAAATGTGAAAGGTAGCAAAAAGTGTGTTACAAGAGAAAAGTGACGTGTGCATGTTACAAAAGAGTAACAAACACAGGTACAAGGATAATACTGCAATAAATAAATGGCAAACACTCCAACCACAAGAATACACTGGGAAGGCATTTCCATAGTCATGAAGTCCGACGAAGGTTGCCACATACTTGTTTGGGCGCCGTCAAGCGGCCCCTGGCAGCGCCCACTGGGGGCTCTGGACAATTCAGCCTCACCTTGTACTGGATGTCCGGTATAACCCCTGCAGCCGAGAACTGAATGATTGACGCCCCTCTGGTCTGGAGGACTCTGAGCGAGGCTAGGCGGGAGGGAGGGGAGAGGGGCAACAACCACAACGGTCGGAGCCGGAGGACTGACGAGGAGGACGTCACTAACGCGGCGCGGGACTTAGGCCGCGCCCGCGCTTCAGCCTGCACACCCCTGACCTGCTTGAAATTTATTTTTTAACACTGCAGCAGTCACAGTGCAAATGCGGGCGGCGGCCGCGGCACCGGAGGCCCGTTGCGGCCGCGGCCGCCTTAATAATTTATGAGGGACACTGTGCGCCTTGTCGTTCCCCCAAGAATCCCAAATAAATTATAAAGGCCGCCGCGGCCGCAACGGGCCTCCAGTTCCGCGCGACCGCGGCCGCCTCAGAAATGGTGCCGCCTGGGGCGGACCGCCCCTCTCGCCCCCCCCAGCTACGCGGGTGGGGCTGTGATTGGGAATGTTACATAGTCTTGCATTTCAAATTCTATGTCACTCGTAGATATTGAAGAAAGGCAGGAGAAATTACTAATCCATGTTTTCACATCTAAAAAAAGGTCCTTACTACATCTCCCCGCCTTGTTTCCTTTGGATATCAGTCGCCAAAAGCTAGAGTGGTCCGCTTTGGCTGCACTGATCAATTCAGTCCATATACTCTCGTCCCAATTTTTCTTAGTTTGTGCTAATAATTTCTTGTACCTATTCCCTTTCTCTCTTAAGGCCGCTATATTTTTTGTTTTTGTTGCCAAAAAAAGTTCCTTTTTTGCCTCAAGGCATTCTTTGTTATACCAGAGATGTTCTAGGTTAATTATATCCGTTTTTTCCTTTTTACTTTCTTTAGGAATCCTACTTAAGATAGGTGTCAGAGCGTCTACCAATGCGTGATGAATATTCTTAATTCGGAAAACTGCAACAGGGAGATCTACATACAGTGAAATAATATCTACAAAGCTTCATAGCTTTGTCATTTCCCCCTTTAGAAGGCCATATCTGATAGAGACTACTAGCCACAGATTCCTTCACGTAGAATTATCCCCTGGCGTGAGACTGGATCCAGAAAATCTTTTGCCACAGCATCCCCGCGTGCCGGGGGGCAGCAACACGCGACTCCGCCGCTGCGTCATCTGCGCACGTGACATCAGCGAGGTCACATAAGTCCCACCCCGGCGCACCAACGTCAGTTTTTTCCTTTTTCGCGTGCAACGCGGATCCGGATCATGCTCTGGGCCTGTTTAGGCCTTTCCCTTTACGCTATTGCGTGTGTGTGGGGACAGTGTGCGAATGCTCATCTTGTGGACGCCTGATGTCGGCGACAGATCATCACCCCATCTGCATGTGGTATTTGGAGGAACACCACGACTCCACTGATTGTGAGGCGTGCTAGCAGATGAAACCGAAGTCCCGGTGGGGGCGCCGGATAAAACTTCTTTCGGCCCGCATGTCCAGGTCGATGTCATCACCCCGCCCAGCCCCTGCGGAGGGTCCTCGAACCCGCTTCCTCCCTCATCGACATCGTCCCTCTCTGAGGCCACGGGAGCATCACTCACCTATCTGTAAGTGTTGCAGTTTGTCCCCGGGGTCGGTTCCCACCCTGTTGGGGGTGCGGGCTCTCCACGGGTGGTGCGGCCCTGCGTGTCGTCCCCTATCCGCCGTTTCCTGGTGTGGGGGCGACTAGAGCCCAGATGGAGACATATGTGATGGCTTTGCAGGCCTCGTTGGCTTCTCCTCCTCCTTCCCCTCCTGGGACATCAGCGGATACCTTGCAGTGTGTGGGTCCTCCGTGGCATCGCCAGCCACTCCGGCCACTGTGCTGACTGGCTCGGATCCAGGTTCGGAGGATGTGGTGCCGCTGGGGTGTGGCCCTTCGGGGGTCCCACCTTCGGACCACGGCACCTCTGCTCTGCCACAAACTCCTGCGGGAGTCAATGTGGTGTCGTGAGAGGTCGCCGGGGCTTGGGACGCACCCCTGAGCCCCTCTCGGTCCTCTGGACAGGCGGCGATCTTGTCTGAGGCCGAGGTGACGCAGCTTCGGCGCCGGCGGCTGCTGGCCTTGGCGGCATCACAGGGGTCGGCAGAGGGCCCCTCTCGTCCCTTAAAGGGTTGAGGCTAGCGGGGGACTCCTTGTCCCTCCCCGGGTCCCTCTCGTCCCTCCACACAGGTGGCTCCCTCATCGGAGGTAAGGTCGATGCTGCTCCTTCGCCGCCCCGGCGACCGGCCCCACCCCGGTCTCCTGCGCCGAGCGCTGTGGCGGAGGTCATCCCAGCATGCCCCCTGGCTTCAGACGACAAAGTCCTGCCTCAGATTGCGGACTCTACTGCGCCAGGACTGCGTTGGGTCATTGACTCGTCCTCTGACGCTTCTTCTCCAGAGGTTTGACGCTTGTTGGGGTCATCCTCCCCGGAGACGCTCCTTCCAGTAGGCCTTGCACTCAATTCTACCTCTCTTCCCTGTGGGATGAGATGGTCCCTGAGTTCTTGTTCCCTTTCGGTGCAGTCTGTCCCTACGGGGCGCTGGACGGTTCTTCCTGGGTGACCTTGAGCTGCCCTTTTCGGCTTCCGCCTGCTTATTGCGGTCGGCGCCGATCTGTCTGGTCTTTGCTTTCTGGCTGTGTTAGGCTCTGCTGCCCTCTTCGCTGGGTGTGTTTCCGGTGGAGGGAGGCTTGCCTTTGCTCTGCCTCTCCTCCTTCGAGTCTCTAGGTAGCTCTTCTCCTTCTGTGCTCCACTTGCTTTGGCCTTGGGCGGACGTTTTGTCGTCCTGTATGGGCGTGGGGTGCTTTGGCCTCCTTTTCGCCCTGCCTTGTTTCCTCTGCTGAGCGAGGACGGGTTACCTCTTCTCTGCTCCTTTCCCGCATCCCCTTCGGGGTTGGTGGTCTTCTGCTTGCGGGGGTTCTCCTTGCCTGAGGGATGAGGCTCCTCGTCCTGTCTTTGAGACTCGGCCCCTGTGGGACCCTCTGTTTTGACCTGGCTGGTGGGGTCCTCTTGCAGACCCTCCTTCCCCGTGGGTATGGCTAGGGTATCTATTCTACGTGAAGGAATCTGCGGCTAGTAGTCTCTATCATATGTACGAGTTACTTACCTTCAGTAACGATGTATCTGGTAGAGACGATTCTAGCCGCAGATTCCTTCACAGCCCGCCCGTCCTCCCCGTTCTATGAAGACCCTTTGACTTGGTCTTCTGCATTCGACTCCTTGTGGGTGGCTATGTCTTCAGTGCATGCATTCTGTTGCTATTTTCTGGCAGGATGTTCGTCCTGTTTATTTGTCCCTTCCTCCCCTTTTGGCACTTTGAAGGATCGGTTTGTAGGTACTTCTGTGCCTTTGTGTTCTAGTTCCCCCAGGTTGGGACCTAACCCCCTCCCACCTTCTCTTGCCCCTTTCATTGCTAGGGGTCCTGGCCCCTCTGCAATCCTCCAGGTTGGGGTCTTTTGGTTGGGCCTCTGCCATTGTTCCTTAGAGGGGTTGTCACATTCTGTGTTGGGGCTGTCTGGAAATCTTGTCATGCCTTGTTTGTCCCAAACTGGTTCCCCTTCATTGTAATTGGTTGGGGTTGTGGGCCTGTTAGATGTTTTCATGACACTTCATATGTTCTTGACTCCAGGGGGAACTATCTTTGTGCTGGCTCGGTTGCTGTTCAGGGCTATGCTCTGTCCTTTATTCTTTCCCTGCTTGGGGTACTGCAGTGTTTGACACTGCTCGTTATGGTTTTGTTACCCACCATTCCTTTTTTCTTTCTCACCCAGTACCTATACTCTCGCTGTTTTGTCTGATGGCTCCGCGTGGTGGCACAGAAAAGTTCTCCGAAGAAAACTGACGTAGGCGGGGTGGGACTTATGTGTCCCTCACTGACGTCACGTGCGTGGATGACGCAGAGGCGTAGTCGCATGGTGCCGCCACCTCCCCCGGCGACCGGGGATGCTGTGGCAAAAGATTTTCCAGATCCAGTCTCATGCCTGGGGATAATTCTACATGAAGTAATCTGCGGCAAGAATCGTCTCTACCAGTTACATCGTTACCGAACGTAAATAACTCATACTTTAAGGCGCTACGATTATTACTTAATAGTGGTTCGGTGACACTAGAGTTAATATCTCCATTGTTCAAGGGAGTTAAGTGAAAGAAATGGGATGTTAGTGTCAAACATAGGGGGTAATGATCACTGTCAGATCTATCCTCAACTACCAGATCATGTAAAATTGCCAAAGGCCAATGGATACCAGTGTATAATCAATACAACTCTTGCAGTTATTCCTGCTAAATGTAGCTGTGCTCGGGCTATCAGATGGCAGTCGACCATTACAGGCTCGGAGTCCATGTACTGACACTAATCTGATTAATTGTGCAACGGCAACTGAGCAGGGTACTACCAGGCTACTTTCCAATGGGGGAATATTATTTGAAATATTCTTCTTCTTTGAAGATGTTTTCAAAACCAGCAACAGGTTCAAATTTTCAGTTAAAATCACCCCTCACAATTACCTTTGCCCTTGGATCAATTGAACATAAAAGTTAGTCTAATTTTTCTATTACCGGTGATTCTTTGCTAGCTAATCTAGGTCTGTATATTACTAGATATATTTCAGTTTGGTTTTGTCCTGCTTTCAGATCTTCACTCCAACTATATCCTGTGATGGAAGATCCAACCAAATTATATCAATACATAGGGTAATTTTTATCCATATAACAAGACCTCCGGATGGCCTTCCTCTAACTGAAGGAATAGCATTAACGCTATATGTTTTGAATCCTACTTTATGGGGGATTTCCAAGGCCCACGTTTCTTGTAAAAGTATTATTTCGCTTCGCCCGATGTACTCCTGCCACTCTACAGCCACTTGTTTTCTTGTCAGTCCTGCTATATTCCAGGATGTGAATCGTATCTCTGATTGCCCTTTGTTCCTTATTTGCTGATTGGGTACTACTTCCATCTTGTTCCTGGATCCTAAACTTTCATCACCCTTACTCTCAACGTGGCAATTATAATTAATGGAATCCATTCCATTAAGTTGTAGCCGCTGGTTAACCTCAAAAGTATCCACACTGTCGCCAGACAAACGCACTGGTATTGCATCCAATATACCATGAGGCCTAACCACTTCTTGTTTGTTTGTCAAACCTATCCAGTCTTGATCCCTATCTAAAACTAGTTGCCTATCTTGAATATTGGTTAAGGAAGCAAGTGTTAGAGCCTGAGACATATCGAATAAATGTGATTCGCGTTGCGGTACAAATAATTGTCAGTCTTGGGCATTTAAATCTGACAGGGCCTGAAACCTGTTGGACAGCGAGAGTGAGAGTGAAATCTGGTTATTTGCAAGGGAGTTAAGTTGAGGTTTGTAAAAATATCCCAGGGGAAGAGCACAAATACTATTACTCTGGATGTGTAGTGTCTCGCGAAGGTTTAGTACGTAGCAAACCATCTGTGGCCGGCGAAAGTTAACCACAATGCTGTCACCATTGATACACTTGGAGAATAGACCCACCCACCCAACCCTGCAAAACATTAAGATCTCTCTTGTAGCAGACGGATGGAATTTTTTGTGTTTTGTTAACCAGACCACAGTTTTATTGCGTAAATCAACCCAACTCTCGCTTTGGCCTTCCCTAAGGACAGGTACACTAGCTAAAACTAAAACATATGGGCACGTGGCTGGTGTAAACTCAACACATCAATATTAGGTTTCAGGCAAGTGTCGGTTGAGTCATCTACTGAATTATTAGACACAGTACTTGGTATGGTGCCTGAATCTAAATTTTACACAGTGGTGAAGGAAGTGGGCGGGGCCTGAAGTGACATCTGTGCAAACACGCCCTGTGGCGCGTTTTAAGTTGGGTAATTAATTCCCCACCAATCCTGAGGGCCCATGAGGGCAAACTAGCCCACCAGGTACCTCCAGTAAGCGCCAGAGGCCTGCATTGCAGAGAAGTGGTCCAGGCCGTGCCCCTTTTTACACCTCTCTGTAAAGCAGATCTTTGGCGCTTACTGGAGGTACCTGGTCGGCTAGTTGGACCCCACGGACCGTCAGGATTCAAGGGAACTTAATCTCCCAACTTAAAACGGCCACAGGGCATGTTTGCACACATGTTCACCTCAGGCCTTCCCCTCCCTTCACCACTGTGCAGACACGCCCCGTAGCTCATTTTAAGAGGTAGTTTTAATCCCCCTGCCCTATTAAGTACCAGGGTCTTACAGAGGAGGTCATGTTAATCACAGGGGTACCCCTATGCATAGTGTTCCCTAGTGTATGTATGTGTTTTCACTGTATTCTTAGTGTCTTTTAGCATAGCACTGGCTCTAGGTCTGGTTAGTCAGAATCAGTTACCACCAGTACCAGTCTGAAAAAAGTCGTGGGCACAGGATGATTTTGCAACAAGGCCTATTTCTGCTCCTCTGTTGGTTCTTTCTGCACATGTCTTGCTTCTTCCTGCACTTTTCTAGCTCTTTGTGGACTTCTGTTACTTCGTTCTGCATTTCTTTTGCTTCTTTCTGTGCATTTTGTTCTTCGTTCTTCACATGTCCTACCTCTGTAGGCACAGTTAGCAACTAGCATTTTAAAAACCTTTGAAATTCACTGAAAAAGCCATAGGTTTCAGGCATGTTATAGTTAGAAATTAGCATTTTGAAAACCTTAAAAATTAACTGAAAAAAACATAGGTTTCAGGGGCGTTATAGTTAGTTGGACATTTCACTTGTACAAAACCATAGAAATTCTCCTGTTATAGTTAGTTCAGCTAACTATAACTCGCGCCCCCGCAATTCACTGCTGATGATGTCGCATCTTACATCCCTCATGACATGGTCAGTGACATCACTGATGACCTCACTGATGACATCTCAAATGACATCACTGATGACATCATCCATGTGATAATTTCATGCATCATCTCACACCCTAATATGACTTTAGATACACCCACTCTAAATTACAGACTGCCATTCTCAAAACCATAGACACTCCAACACCAATAACTACAAACCCACTCACTGATTCTTGGGTCTCCACACACATCCACTCACTCACCCGTACTGTGGTTCTGAAATTCTGGACCCTACTGTTGTCCCGGTATCGAGGTCCAATATCCGTGTCCCGAAACATCAACGTACCATGACGAATTTGGTGTCGACGAACCGATAATAATTGGGACATCATTCCTATGCATTTGCGTCCTGATCGAGGTAGGCTAACACCCCTGAATCGTAGTTTCGGTCCCGACCCCTCAGACTCCATTTTGTAAACGGTATCCATCTTGTGTCTTGCCCTCATGATAAGTCAATTAAAGGTCGAGCTTGATCTAAAAGGACACGTCCACCTTCCCTGACTCCCCCCTGACCTGTCCCAACTGACTCCCTTGCCTCCAGCCAAACCTGTTTGGGCAGCTCCTCGCCCAGTGGCCAAACACGATAGTATCAATGCACAACATACCACAAACCATTCACCGCGTACAGATCATGTTTTCTACACACACACACCTGTCCGCGTTCCCAGTTTATGGCCAGTTTTATGACTAGGAGGTGCCTTCCTTTATTGGGGTTTCATCGATATCTGATGGGAGTTCCGGGCCTGGCTGGGTAATCTATCACGAATTGGACGTCTAAAATACGGGCTTGCCTACATGACTTCGCTCTTTTGTATTATTGTAGAAATATGTGTATAGCCATATCATAAACTCAAGAATTCTTGCTTGCAGCT
This sequence comes from Lissotriton helveticus, assembly GCF_964261635.1. Taxonomy (NCBI): domain Eukaryota; kingdom Metazoa; phylum Chordata; class Amphibia; order Caudata; family Salamandridae; genus Lissotriton; species Lissotriton helveticus. Next base: position 1,024,041 of record NW_027611697.1, on the reverse strand, counting down.
ATTATTTTTGTATATAAGGAGAAGGCTGGTTCTGTAAAAACGAACAGTCTCCTGAGAACACATGACCCGTGTTTGTCGTGCTTCTAGGACACCTGTTACTTGGTAGCTGCCAATAAAACTTGATCTCTGACTGCGACTAGAAGACTCAGTGTTTCTGTGGTCCGGAACAAGGGAGAACTCAGAGGTCTTCGGGTGTTATCCCCTGGCACCACCGGGTTCTTAAAAACCCGGCACCTCAGTTGGCGCCCAACTCGGGGCGGTATCAAGCGGCGACGGTCCAAGCCAGATGTTCGTGAGGAGCTTCGTGTGAAAATTCCAGAGGACGGCCAACCACTTCAGCGACCCCTGTATGTCGACGTGGTTCCGAAGGTCTTTGCTGCGAGGTTCCCCGCGTCCCGACGGCTACGAAGGACTGCTGCCCTGACTATCGCCTTGTTTTGGACCCAGTGATCCTTGGTAAAGCGAAACGATAGACGAGTCTTCTAGCGACGTCACCGATCTTCAAATACTTCAGTTAAGTATAAGTGGTGCGTCTCCCAGTCCTTAGTGTGTCCTTAGTTTTTGGTATCTTTGAGATACGCTTTGATTTGGTACTTGCAAGCCCCAAAGCCGAAGGACTTGTGTATTCACGAGAAATATCGTAACAGATAATCCTTTGAAGTTTGAAGCTAGACTAGTGAGCAAAGATGCCTGGTTTTAGCAGACTTGGAAACTTGTTTTGTCTTGGTTATAGTAAGGACTCCCGATTAGAGGATTCTTGTCCGGTTCCTCCGATTGGAACTCCAACATATGAGCTCTATGTAAAACACGGCGTAGGTCCTATCACATATAATGAAGTGTGGATAAAATACACCCGCAAGGATGGTGTTTTAAAATGGCCCCACTATGGTAGTTTCGACTCAGAAATATTAGATAATCTAGAGGTCAAATTATTTAAGAGAAAAGCCCGGCCGGCGATGTTTGACTCTTTCCGCTTATGGCGCAAAGAAGCCTAACAGAAAGAAATAAAATTAGCAAAAAGGAATAAAAGAGGTATGTCAATGGTGCAAGCTGCCGTTGCATACAGGGATAACGAGGAAGAGCAAGAAAGCGAACAAATACTTAGGAGCAAGAAACTAGCAGTAGATAAATGCTACCCGATGTTACCAAATAAGGGACAAGGTCAAGAGGAGAGATCCGAGAAAGATCCATTAATGTCCCACTTATTAAGCTCACCTCCACCGTATGCGTTAGACGCTACCGCACCACCAAATCATTTTACTATACCGCGCCCCGGCGCACGTAACCCAGCTCTTGCACGAACGCCAGCTCCTCTTCAGCTGGTTTCTACTCCTCCGGCGCAGCCTTCTCAAGGGCTGCCATCTTTGCTACATACTCCATCTACTTCTACAACTTTGCCTACAGCTCCAACTGTTCCCTATGATACTACGTCTGCCACTGTTTCAACTTCCTCTGCTATGGCCTCGATTTCTTCTTCGCCTCAGCCTGTCTTTTCTGATGCATTTGCCCCTCCGCAAGCTTCTCCTTCTATTAGACAAAGAGTGACAGGTACCGTCACTGGTCTGCTTTCACCTTTCTTCGGGTCGCCTAAAACGACCCCTAAAACAGAAGATAGACAGTTACGTAGTCAACTGCCTGATGACGAGGAAAGAAAAGTGCTGAATGAACTGGCACGCCAATGGATTACGGATACTGTTAGATATGATGTTCAGTCTGTTATGGAAGTTTTCCGTCAATGGAATGCACCCACTCAGAGATACGTATTCGAAGAGATGTGTGTATATCTGTGCGAAGATTTGGAGACGAATGATCCCAAATACACAATGAACGAACTATGGCGTACACGCTTTAAGTTCCATGAAGGTATGATTACAGGCGCAGATGTTGAGAAAGCGATAGAGTTGTTGTTCTCTTATAGGAGTAAGGGAAACGTCTCTAGATCATTGTACCAAGACGACGTATCAGGTAGGAAAAGAGCGAGACAGTACCCCATGAGAGAGGTTCCTCCGGTTTGGAGGGAAGGCGATGTGAATGTAGTACCGCCAATTCTGCCTCATTTCCAGCGTGTATGGGTACATGTCCCCTGGAAACGATCCGAAGTCTTAGCACTCAAGCAGACACTGCCTGATCCTCGTAAAAACCCGACTGGGTATTATAAGGAGTTATCGCAAACTGCAAGCTCATGTATAATGAATTTAGCGGATGTAGACATGTTGTTTGGGAACGTTGTCCCACATCCTTTATGGAGCAAAATACGTCATACGAACCATGACCAAGAACTAGGTGACTCATGGGCGAACATTACCGCTATAGATGCTAGACAAATTGGTGGTTCTAAACCTGAGCCGTTAATAGCCGAACTTCCCGGTAGAATTATCGCGTACATGAAAACCATAATGCCTGAAGTACGCGTAAACTGGGACAAGCTATCTGCGTGCAAGCAGAAGAAAGATGAGAATGTGTCTGACTTTTTCACAAGATTTGAGGAGACTTTTACCGATCATAGTGGTCAAGATATGGCTACCGAGGGTGGTCAAAGATTGTTTGTAGACAAATTCGTACATAATTTAATTCCTGAACTGTGTAATAAACTGAAAGATTTAGAGAGTGCTTGGGCTGTCTCTACATCAGCGCAAATTTTAGCTACAGCCCAGTACTATGAAAATAGGCGCAAAGACGAGCTAGATAAAGTAGACGAAAAGACAAAAGATTTAAAAACTAAGGTTCTTCTCCAGCAGGCCTATCCGCCTCGCACGGCTAGTCAGCCCAATTATCAACAACAATAGCAGTATTCGAGAAACGCGCAAGGAAACGAGTTTTCCCATCAGCGTCTTCCGTATGGCCCAAATCAATGTGCGTATTGCAAGGAAGAGGGTCACTTTAAAGGTAATTGTCCGGCTCTTGCGCGACGTTTGAGCGGTGCTTCAGGTGTAAGGGGAAGAGGTGTTCAACATGCCCCTAGAGGTAGGGGCCGTGGAAATTTCACCCAGAATACAACTTCTTTTCCGCCTCAGAATTCGATGAACAGCTTTGACCAACAGAATAATGCATCGTCTAGGTCAGCTCAGTACTATGCTGACGACTATTACACCGAACACGAAAATGAGGGTAATGATTGCTAGGACAGCCATGGACAAAGAGAGGGAGTCGTTTCAGTTCCAGTAGATCAGAATGGACCTTATGTCGAGGTGATTGCTTCAGGAGTGTCAGAGCCATTTCTGCTGGATACTGGTGCTACAAAAAGTTCTATTATGCACTCAAAACTTCCTGGCGCACCTTTGTCTGGCGAAATGAATGTCTCAGTAGGTTTCTCTGGCGCCCCTGTTAGAAACCCGATCTCTAGTCCCATGTCCCTTTCTGTTGGCCCATGCGAATTAGAAGCACCCCTCATTTTGACAACAGGTTGCGGTGAAAATTTGTTAGGTTTGGATTTACTAAAGAGGTTGTATGCGACTTTGTACTGTTCTCCCTCGGGAGTACAGCTTACTTCAGGTAAGAAAGTCGTTTCTCCAATGTATGTGTCAAAAGAAATTATTGCAACTGAATTGTCGTGTCTTCCTGATGTACTCTGGGCTAACGGTTCTAATGATGTAAGTCGTTTGGAGATAGCACCGTATGTCATAACATTGAAAGCCAACGTTAGGTTGCCACGTATTCCCCAATATAAAATATCTAGCGAATGTGAAAAGGCGTTATTGACGATTGTTTATGACCTGATTGATAAAGACGTCATCGAAGAAACAACAGGAAATGTTTGTAACAGTCCAGTCTTACCGGTCTGAAAGCGTACCGATCCTTCACAGCCCCCTGTGTACAGGTTCGTGATCGACCTCAGAGAAGTGAACAAGATAGTTATCCCACAGTTTCCAGTTGTCCCCGACATTACTGCTTTATTGACGATGGTTCCAGCTTCAGCAAATTGGTTCTCGGTGATCGACCTGAAGAACGCTTTCTTCAGCATCCCGATTGCTGAGGAGAGTAGAGATATTTTTGGATTCAATTTAGGAGGACGAAGCTTCCGCTTCAAGTGCGCTCCTCAAGGCTACTGCGAAAGCCCATCAATATTCAGTCAGGCCCTGAAAACACAACTAGACACGATTATTCTACCGAATGGTTCAACTCTGATTCAGTACGTAGACGATCTGCTGATCGCTGCAGACACTGAAGAAATTTGCAAACAAGCTACGCTGTCATTATTGCATCACTTATGTAACATGAAGCACAAAGTCTCTCTCTCCAAACTACAATTTTGTCGACAAGAAGTTACCTACCTAGGTCACATCTTGTCGAAGGAGGGAAGGAGACTGACACCAGAAAGAATACAGGCAATAGCAGAGCTGAGTGCCCCAAGGACACAGAGAGAGGTTCGAGCCTTCTTGGGCATTACATCGTACTGTAGACAATGGATACCGAATTTCTCACTACTAGCCAAACCCTTGCTGGCACTACTCTGTAAAGACACGCCAAATCCTATGCCCTGGTCTGAAGATTGTCAGACGAGTTTCCACGAGTTGCGTGATGCATTGTGTTCGGCTCCTGTGTTGGGAAACCCCAACTACAGTAAGCCTTTTACATTATACGTCCATGAGAAGGAAGGTTGTGCATTATCAGTCCTAACACAACACTTTGGGGACAAACAGCGCCCATGCGCGTATTTTTCGGCAACTCTAGACCCTGTGGCTAAAGCCCTACCAAGTTGTCTGAGGGCTACCGCCGCAGCAGCTGTCTGCATTCGACAATCCGCTGGATTAGTCATGAATAATACTCTGATCGTTATGGTTCCGCATGCAGTAGACATTTTACTAAACAGGACGAAGACACAACATCTTACTAGCGCTCGACTATCCAGTTACGAACTTACACTGCTAGCAAGTCACATCCACATAAAGAGGTGTGATACACTGAACCCCGCAACGTTATTACCCATTCCGACAGAAACAGACGAGATTGATAAACATGACTGCTGTTTTAGGACAGAAGAAGAGACAAAAGGGAGAGTAGACTTACAGGACACTCCCTTTTCTGAATGCAACAATACTTTATGGGTTGATGGTTCATGTTTCAAGTTGCCGAATGGTGATACGACTGCAGCATATGCCGTAACGACGTTACACACCATTATAGAGACCGCGCGCATTTCCCATAATTCTGCACAAGCTGCAGAGCTAATTGCACTTATAAGAGCATGTGTGTTAGCGAAAGGAAAACGAGTGAATGTGTACACTGACAGCCAATACGCCTTTGGTGTGGCTCACAGTTTTGGGAGATTGTGGCGTGAACGTGGATTCCTGACGTCACATGGTGCAAAGATACAGCATGGTCAGCTAGTTAATGAGCTCCTCGAGTCACTGACCTTGCCACTTCAAGTTGCCATAGTGAAATGCAGTGCACACAAAAAGATTCAAGACGATGTTGGCCGCGGGAATGCATTTGCAGACGAGGTTGCGAAAGAGACTGCAAGGAACACAATGAGTCGGATGTATGTTGTAGGTCCCGCTAGATGGATTACTGATGTGGGAATGTGTGAGGACACCATCGAAAGCGTGAAATCTATACAAGCCGAGGCAACTGAGAAAGAGGTGAATGAATGGAGAGAAAGTAAGGGTAGGTTAGATGCGAATGGTTGTTGGGTCGAATTGTCAGAACACCAGCGATGGCTATTACCTAACGCCTATGTACTTGCAGTAGTAACAATGGCTCATGGATTTGCGCACATCAGTTCGAAAGGAATATGTAAGCTATTGGCCCCAGTATGGCAGAATAGCAATATCCCAAAATATGCAGAGAATGTGGTCAGAAACTGTATGGTGTGTTTGAAGTACAATCCCGGTAGGGGAACCCCAGCTCCAGCTGGTCATTTTGCGCCTCCAACGTATCCGTTCGAGGTTTTGCAGCTCGATTTCATTCACATGGAGAGGTGCAACAATCTGAAGTATGTGCTCGTTGTTGTTTGCGCTTTCTCCAGGTGGGTGGAAGCATACCCCCTTAAGGACAATACCGCCTTGTCAACTGCCAAAACCCTTGTCAAAGAATTCTTCCCGAGATTCGGCATGCCTAGAATGATCTGGAGTGATAATGGAAGTGAATTAGTAGGACGCGTGATGAAGAGAGTGTGTGAGTGTTTAGGAATACAACAAAAGTTTCACTCTGCGAATCACCCCCAATCAGCTGGATTAGTAGAGTGCTACAATGGCACTTTAAAGCTCAAATTAGCCAAGATCCAAGCCTGTACAGGTCTTAAATGGCCTGACGCCTTGCCCCTAGCACTCTTGTCAACCAGAATGACCGTCCATTCCAGGTTAGGACTTAGCCCCCATGAGATAGTGTTTGGCCGCCCAGCCAACGTCTGGGGCGTGCCAAGGCCAAAGAAACTCAGCGAAATAGAACACCCCGTACTACTTGACTATTTGTGCGAATTGACAACTAAATTGCGTGTTTTACACCAACAGGTTCACAGTTCCTCTCCGCCAGCCTCTGACGATCCAGGTCACTCCATCGAACCCGGCACGTGGGTCTTGGTGCGGAATTTCCAGCGCACAAACAATGGACAGCCGAGGTGGACCGGACCGTACCTGGTACTTCTTTCCACGAGATCAGCTGTTCGGGAGAAAGGCAAAAAGAACTGGGTGCACGGGACCCATTGTAAACGGGTCCCTCTGCCCCTTCCATACGACCGGTGGGTCAACGAAGGAATTGCCGACTCCGAGACAGAATCCATACCTCGCTTCATCCCTTTCAGCGATGCACGTTTAAAAGAAACTGGTACCGAAAAGGAGAGTGATCATATTTTACAAGGACTTGTGCCACCGTCAATGCAGTTGGACATTTCAGAACCTAAGACATTGTTTGAAGACCACACCGTACCTGGGAAACAACAATATAATCTAAGGTCAAGACAAAGAGACTAATAAAAAGCAAACTAATGTGATTTCCCTTCCCCCAAGAACTATTTTTGATTTTTCAGCTCTCTCACTCTCAGGAAACTTGCTCATTTTTGATTTTCGAACCGCCATCCGGTTCTGCTGCTAGGGTCGCGGTTGAAGTCTGGGGAGTGCAGCTGGGGACGTTTAGGTCAACGGTTCTGGTTGGTCCAAGGGAGTTACCCCGGACTGAACAGAGCGCACTCCCTGGCAGAATCAACCTACCACCGCGGGCAGCAACTAGAGGATGGAGTTTCCTAGGGTAAAGAGACCTACCAGATTCACGAACATTGAAAGACAACTATGCACTGTACTGGCCAAAAGAAGGTTTTTGATAACATGTATTTTAATGTTGTGTAGCATAACGATGTTTTTGACTGGTTATACTCTATTCGTATTCCAAATTACTTTTTCAGATGACACCCGGCCACCACCTCCTCCTACTATCTCTCCACACTACTTTCACCCTCTACCTGAACACGAGTCTGCCAGAAGACTCGAATTTGTAAACAACTCATTTATTCAACTCCTACACCAACACCAGTCCATAATGAACACATCGAACTGTTGGATATGTGGACTCATGCCACACACAACGGATAAGGGTATCCCATACTTCATCCTGCCATTCAGTTATTATGGTTCTCTGTGGGCTTTTCAGACCATGTTCCTGTTCGCCCTAGAACCATACCCAACCCGTTCCGTTGAAAGCGATTCCAACAACAAGGCACTAGTGGCAGGGATAAGAAATATGAGTAGGGAGTTCGACACATATCTAACGATTCCCAAAGATGAACTCACCCCGTACACTCGTTGGAACGTAACTAAATATGGGGTTTACCTGAGTAAGAGCCAGACAGCAAATAAATCCCGCCCAGTTTGGATAGTATCCAACCGAGGTCACTTATGTTTACAAGGTATCGGTAGGGATCCCAAAGCACAATTAGGAAACAGTATATGCGCGGAAACATATGTGTTCGCTTCCCGAACTTCCCCTATATTCTTAGCAGCCAAAGGCACGTATTTCGTCTGCCATGACCAAGCCTACACCTGGTTGCCCCCTGACTTCTCAGGTACATGCTTTATCTCATTTCTGCTGCCTCCCACCTACACGGCCAGAGCAGATTACCATCGGACAAGGACAGCTAGAGGTAAATACTATTTATGCTATTTTGTTTTTTTTTTCAGCTTGAGGTTCAGTTTAATATGAGTCTTAATTTGATGTATCACTTGCCCTAGTAAACAATCCCCAAAGTCTATTTTTTTTCATTTTTACCAAGCTCAATGTTAAACACATGCATCACCAATGATGCAAAAAGTCAAGTCAGAAATTTCAAACAGCAATAAAAATGTGAGAAAAACAGATATTTGAAAAATTCCTTTTGTTTATGCGGCCTTATGTCCAAAGCCATCCAACAAGAGCATTTTTTTTTAAATTCGGTCGATTTAAAAAAAATCTGCGAACTATTTTATTTCTCTCAAAAAAGTGCCAAAAAGTGACTTTTTGTGCAAAAAAGTGCCCGTACAATATTTTTTCATCTAATAAACTTTGTATGACTCAGAATACACTTAGGCTTCAGGTCAATGTGTTTTCGATTGGGGGCGGGGCCCAGGGGAAAAAACACCTTTGGGGTGAATGCATCACTGGTGCTGCTCTCTAGAAAAAAGGGTACCCCAATATTTTTTTCTGAAAAAAGGGGGGTGCATATGAAAGAGGGCGTCAAAATATTATGATTGAGCACCTTTTTTTTTCCGGCTTGGTCAAAGGTCAGGCTACCAGCTTGACTCTTGTCTCACCAGTGATGCATTTGCATCACTAGTGATGCACATGCATCACCAGTGCTGCATATCAGGTTTAGTGTGCATCACTAGTGATGCATGAAAAGGTTAAATTGATTTAAAAATTTATGGAGATATACATTATGTTTAGCATGTTATTAGGCACGTGTTCCTTGCTGTTTTTTTCATTTTCCACCATTTTTGACCGTTTTATGTCACCTTGAAGCGCTGGTGATGATTGGGAAATTGATGAAAATTGTGATGAGGGATGATTCAAAAGTGCTGAAAATACATTTGGGAACTATTCAGGACATTGCAATCACACCTATATAGTTTTTTTTTTTTTAGTTCAACAAGATTTTATTGAGAGAAATAAGGATCCAAATAATAGCAGTCAAAATACAAAAAGGTGATACACTCCAATATGAGTAGAACGTGAAAAACCAAACATGGATATCATTTGATCAGTAACTCAATTATATGTAAATAAAATTAGAAAGAAGGGAATCAATATGAAGTTACTAATATAAGTCAATAATGGGTATATCGTGCATAACGTGGAACATATCAGCCTCTGAGATGAGGGAGGGGGCAGGGGAAGAAACAAGAGCAAAAGGAGGAAGGAAGGAAAGAAAGGAAAAAATAGCAGTAGACAGAAAGAACGGGATGAGAGGACAGGAAAGAGGGAGAAAGAGAGAAGGAATCCCACAGGAATAGCCCAATGCAACGTAACTAGCAGACCAAACATTAAGTAGACAAACCAATAGGAAATCGAGGGACTACACCTTGCGAGGAGAGGTCCATGTATTCATCCAATGATGCCCAAATCCCACTTGAAATGGAAGGCGATAGGTGTGCTAGATCTACTGAGGTGTGAGCACTGCGTAAGAAGGAAACCCATGCCCACCACGTATGGTAAGAGACTGATGAGAAAGATTTCCAATCCATAAGGATAACCTTTACCGCAATAGATAACAGAAGATCTAACAGCTGTAATTGTAACAAATCAAGGGGAAGGGGCGTAGGAGCAGCCCAGGGACCTAATATAACTAGAGGAAAAGAGAGCTGGAGCTGAATGTCAAAGATAAGAGATAAATGTTGCTGAATAAGGTCCCAAAAAGGTTTAAGTAAGGAACAATTATAGAACATATGAGGGAAATCCCCCGCCTCCAGGCCACAACTCCAACAGAGATCATCTTCTTTAAGGTTGAGAGAATGCAGACGTACAGGTGTCCAGTGGAGTAAGTTAATCGAGAAAAACTTGGACTGTATTAGGGAAGGAGCTATTTTGTTACGAAGCGCAAATTTGCTAATGGATTGCCAAGCTTCAGATGATAAATGATCTGTAATATTGTGATCAAAATGACGCATCCATTTTTGTTGTGCAACCGTCTGGTCAGGAAGCGAAGTAGAAGATAGAAACTTATATATGCGGGAGGCAACATGACCAGCTTTAAGCCAAATACAAAATAGCGAGACGGTAGGGGAGGAGGGATGAAGACGAGTTTTTGAGATGGCAACCTTGATTTTAAGAAAGGTATAGAAGTCTAGATTAGTTAGAGAGTGATTGAGCGCTAAGGTAGAAAAAGGTAAGGGCTCCCCAGAGTCACTATACAGATGTTGTACAAGAGAGACACCTTTCGTAGCCCAATATGACATGAGGGTGGGAGTGATATTAAGTTTAATTTTGGAATTACGCCAAATGGAAGACCATCTAGTTTTGTGCAGAGGAAATGCCAGCTTCCTGTCGACTCTCTTAATTGCGGAAATTGTATCAATAATTATAGAGCGGGAAAACAGAATGTGGAAAGTGGAAGTAGTACAGAGAGAGGCAATTGGTAGAGGTGCAGCTAAGTCCTGTTCTATGTGTAGCCATAAAGGAGTATGTTGGGATGGGGGAGAAAACCATAAGGCCCCCTGAGAGGCCAAGAAAGCCGTCTGATATTTTTCCCAATCCGGAAAATTACACCCCCCCATATCACAGGGTCTACGTAAATATTTATATGCTAATCGAGCGCGTTTACCATTCCAAAGAAATTTGGCGGTGATCCCATCGATTTCCCGAAAAAAAGAGTCGGATAATTTCATCGGAATCATGGATGAGACAAAATTAATAATCGGTGTGATCATCATTTTTAGGGTTTGTAGGCGACCCCACCACGAAATATGTTTCGGAGACCATGTATCCAGAAGACGACGAACCTTAGTAAGAGTTTGAGATTCATTATAGGCAACCGTGGTATGTAGCGTGGAACAGAAATAGATGCCGAGATATTTGAGATGGGTAGATTGCCACTTAAAGCCAGCCGAACCCATATGAGCAGGGAAACAGTAGGCATTTAAAGGGAACATTTCTGTCTTATCTCTGTTTAGAGTGTATCCGGATACTTTAGAGAACAAAGAAATGGTGTCAGAGATAGCAGGGATGGCCAACGCTATATCATCTGAGAAAATGAGAACATCGTCAGCGTAGGCAGCGGTTTTAAGACAATGAGGGCCAAAGGAAAATCCTTTGATATCAGGATGTAAATCAATCAGCCGAAGGAGAGGATCAATAGATAACAGAAACAAGAGAGGGGATAAGGGACACCCTTGCCTCGTGCCCTGGCAAAGATTAAAAGAAGAGGAAGTAGCACCATTAACCCTAATGTTAGCTTTAGGTTGGGAGTATAGAGACATTACCATGTTAATAAAAGAGTCTCCGAGGTTATGTGCACATAAGACAGCTCGAAGGAAAGGCCAAGAGACCTTATCGAAGGCCTTTTCGGCATCGAGGGCTAAGGCCGCGGCAGGTAATTGGGATCGCTTAGCCGCTCCAATAATATGACAGAAAGTGCGGATATTGTCTCTTGCCAGTCTACCCTTAACAAATCCAGTTTGGGAGGGATGGACTAGCTTAGGAATAAAAGATTCTAGACGTTTAGCCAAAATTTTAGCAAAAATCTTCGCTTCCATATTAAGAAGCGAAATAGGGCGGAAATTCTTAGGATCTGAATGATCCTTACCTTCTTTCGGGATCACTACTATTGTGGCATCAGCAGCTGTACCAGAAACAGAACCATTACGAATGAAAGTGTCAAAGACAGCTTGTAGCTTAGGAACAAGTAGCGGAAGAAAGGTTTTATAAAATAAGATCGGGTATCCGTCTGGACCAGGAGCTTTCCCCGAGCGGGTGGCCTTGATAGCAGCCGCTATTTCCTCCGGTGAGATAGGAGCATTCAGAGTAGAGCGATCTCCTTCTGAGATTGATTGAATCGGAATTGATTTTAAAAAGTCTTGGCACTTGTCAAAAGAAGCCTGGTTAGAGGGGGTGTATAATTTGTTATAGAAATCGCGAAAGACTTCAAGAATTTCCTCAGTTTGGAATTTGGTAGAGCCAGTGTGGTCTTTAATAGAAGAGATCTGGGAGGACTTATAGGAAGAATCTTGGAATTTTAGCGTGGCAGCCAAGAGTTTCCCAGCGCGATTCTTTAAAAGTAACTTTTTGGACTTTTGCGCCTGGAAGCCGATATGAGCCCTTTTAGTGACAATAGTATTATATTTGTATTTTAGGAGCTTAATTTGTTGTAGGTTAGTCGGGTCTTTAGTATGTCTAAAGGAGGCCTCCAGAGTTTTGATGTTAGAAGATAAGTCAGTAAGTTCCCTCTTAATCGTCAAGTTGCGTTTGGACATGCATGCTATAACTTGGCCCCGAAAAGTACACTTAAAAGAGTCCCATAGAGTTATTGGAGAAGATACCGAGTCCTCATTTTCACGGAAAAAAGTGGTTATGTCCGTGGAGAATTTATCCACTTGATCAGAGTCATGTAACACTTCCGTATTAAGTCTCCAGGAATGACCACGCGGTTTCGGCGCAAAGGACGTAAGCGTAAAAGTGACCGCAGCATGATCGGAAATGACAATGGGATGAATCAGCGGAGAGGAAGAAGCTGAGACAAGAGAGGAGTGAACCAGGAGATAATCAATACGAGAGAATGAGGAATGAGGGGAAGAAAAGAAAGTAAAGTCACTGCCAGTGGGATTATGGAGACGCCAAATATCATGTAATTGAGCAGTGGAACACATGTTAATCATCTGTTTATGTGGTTTAGGTGGACGAAACTGGAATGCAGAGTTCCTGTCTAATAAAGGATCCATTGGTAAGTTAAAATCGCCACCAACAATGAGATTGCCAGCATGAGGGGTGTCATGCAATTTTTTAGAAATGGATTTCCAAAAGGCTGGATTATCCACATTCGGGGCATATATATTCATAACAAACAAGTCATGTTGTCCATCCGACAATTTAGATAGAAGCCAGCGACCCTCAGAATCATGCTCAGAAGAGATGATTGATAATCCTGAATTCCTTGAAACTAACGTAAGCACTCCATTGCGTTTACCAGAAGCATCAGAACAAGACACATCCGACACCCATTCTTTCTTTAAAAATAAAGCTTCTCTACTGGTAATTTTAGATTCTTGAAAGAGGACTAAGTCTGCCGAGAGCGACTTACAGTAATCCAGGATTTTAGATCGTTTTACTGGATGATTTAATCCCTTAACATTAAGGGATAATACATTTAAACCCGGCATGGAACAAAGGGGGATACAAACGGAGACAGCATTGATGACAAACAAAGAACGGGGTGCAAACAAACAGTGGACCAGCTATTAAGCAAAATAGATGTTACGGGAGCAACCATGTGGGAGAACCAGGAAAAAAGAAAGGCCAGAAGAGAAGAAAGACAAGAAGAGAAAAAGAAAAGAAGCAGAGGGGGAGGTCTAAAAGAGACCCACATCATGCAAGGGAGAACGTGGAAAGGGCGAGTAGGGGAACCGTATTAAGAGCAAAAATTGGTAAGGAGAAACAGCCCAATTATTAGAAAAAATCTCACGAAAATAAATAAACCACATGAAGAAACAGCCGAACTCAGTGCAAAAACAGTTTGAAAATGAGGAGCTGAGACGCTATAAGAGGAATAATACACTTCAGGGCAGATTAGCGATATCATAACATGAACAAGATCATATAATGAAGAACAATTGAATCAAAAATGCAAAAAAAACTTAATTATGCAATAAACAACCTAAATAATATGTAACATTACATAAATATAGTGACGAATAGGCAGCTAATTCACATAGTAATAATAACAACAATTACATAACTATACTATAGAGTGGAATCGTAGAAGGAAAAAAAGATAAGTGCAAGAGAGGAGCATGTAGAGACAAGGAAGAGACAGAGATGGAAGAGGGAAAGGAGCAGAAACCGAAAGGAGAATTCTACTCCGCTATACTAGAACAATAACTAGCATAAGGTAAAAATGAGAAAAAAAAAAGTGCTAGCGAAAAAAGAAATAGTATATTAAATACAAGCAAGAAATCTGCACCCAATAACTATAACCAGGCAAGTATCATGCAAAGGATAGACCAGAAAAAGAGGCTGAGAGAACGGAATTGAGAAGGAAGAAGAGATTCAAGAGTAGTATGGAGGAGAGAAAGAGAAGAAAGAAAGTACAATAGCAGAGAGGTAAATTAGCGTGTAAACACTACTAGAAAGAAAGAAGAGGAATTCATCTTGAAAGCAGTACAACCACAGGTATAGAGATAAACAAATCAGGTCCCTGAGGCCCCAGGAGCCTGCGTTGTTGCTCTTTGAATCTCCATCTCTATTTCCTCCTGGTTGTCTAAGAACGTTGTCAAGTCTACCGGTTCATCGAAGATCCTGGTACGTCCTTTATAAGTGATGCGAAACTTGGATGGACCTGAAAAGGAAAAAGGAATGCCCAAATCGGTGAGACGCTTCCGAAGATTCAAGAAGCCTTTCCGTCTTATGACTGTGTCTCTGGCAAAGTCTTGAGAAATGGAAATGCGATGACCCTCCCAGTTGAGTTGTTTAATCTTGCGCATATGAGACAGAATCAGTTCAGTGTGTTGATGTCGTAAGGGTTTAAAAATGATTGCTCTTGGCTGGGTGGCTGCCTTAGAACGAAACGTAGGAACACGGTGTGCTCTTTCAATCTCAAAATCTCTGTGAAAAGATAGTTGGAGTGTATCCGGAATCCAATGAGATAGAAACTCAATCATAGAGGAGGATGATTTCTCTGAGTCCTCCGGCAAGCCAAAAATACGGAGATTGGATCTCCTATTACGGTCTTCCTGCTCCGTGAGGTCTCTGCGCAACGCCACCATAGAACGCTCCAGTTGAGAAAGGGACCTGGATTGCTTTTGCATCCCATCCTCTGCAGAACTTATTCGTGTTTCTGTCGCTGATACACGAAGAGAAAGGGCTTTAAAGTCATTCCGGATAGCAGACACTTCCACTTGCAGTAAGTCAGTGTTAGTCTTTGTTGACTGCGCAATTTCATGAACTTCATTCAGGCGCGCCAAAATGGTGTCCAATGTGGAAGCATTGTCTGCCTGAGGAGATTCAGGCGACGGAGAGACTGACTTAAGTCTTTTTAAAGATGCGCCCAGGTCCTTAGAGTCCTTGCTGTTCAATGACCGACTCATAATGACAAGTGACGTAGCAGGAGCCTGAGAGAATACACTGGAATAGGCTGGAACACCAAAGTTGCGCAAAATATGTAGACTCAGTGTAGAACAGTGGCAGTTTACGCTCAAAACACGCAAAGCAAGAGTAGCTGTTCAAGTATGAGGAAAGTTGCGCAGGAAATCTCTTCAATAAAGCAGAACAGACACCTCCATGAAGAATGTGAGAGAAAAAATAAAAGCGAGCAGCTCAAAAGACCAGCCAAGAAGCAAGAAAGTAACATCAAGGAAAAAGCATAAATGTTACCATTTCAGCCGTCGTGTGTAGAAACCCTCAGCCAAGCGCTGAATACCGCAAGTTTGTATCCGCTGCGGCGCCTCAGAAGTCCGATGACAGGAACGTCATGCGCGACAAAATGGCGGTCGCCCTTCAGGAATGCGAGCGCCTGTGAGGAATAATTCAGGAAACATATCCTCGGTGGCTGATAACGCGGAAAGAACAGCGTCGTGAAGGTCACCGCATGTTCCGCCGCTGATGAGTGAAGTTTCAGGTCGCAAGGGCACGAAGAAGCGGAGAGAAACGCTCTACGGGACCAACTCACCCCGGAGCTCAAGCGCGGCACGCCATGCAACAGCGGCGCGCAAGCCACGCCCCACACCTATATAGTTTTTAAATGATTTTGAAGTATTAACATTTTTAAACATCATAAGGGAGGCAAGCTGAAATTTTACCCCACTCGGAGTTCCATGACCTCGGACACAAAAGTGACCTTGTACCCCTGAAATTTAAAATGCTAATTTTCATGTTTATTTGTAAAGCTATTCATTCTGTTTCATTCATTGTGTGTTTATAATGCTCGAAGGCCACTTTAACACTCATTTGTTTTCATTTCAATCCATTTTTGAACACTTTGATGCACCATTGATGTTTTTGGACTTAGTCATTTTTTGCTTCAGGGGACTTCAAAAGTGTTTGAAATTCATTTTGGAGGTACACAGAACAGTGCAAATGCAGTTATATAGTATTCATGACACTGCAAGTACACCTATATAGTTTATTAATGATTTTGATGCACTAAAATATTTGACCTCCATAAGGGGGAAAGCTGAAATTTTACCCCGCTCGGAGTTCCATGACTTCCGTGACCTTGTCCCCCTGAAATTTAAAATAACAATTTTTAATGTTTTTGTAAAACTAGTCATTCTATATCATTCAATATATGTTCAGCATGCTATTGGGCCACTGTAGCACTTTGTTTTTTTTTCATTTTAACCCAATTTTGACCGTTTTTTTACACTTTATGATGTTTTTGGACTTAGTCATTTTTTGCTTCAGCAGACTTCAAAAGTGTTATAAATTCATTTTGGAGGGGCACAGAACATTGCAAATACAGTTATACAGTATTCATGACACTGCAATTACACCTATATAGTTTTTAAATGATTTTGATGTATTAACATTTTTGACATCCATGGAGAGGGCACTCAAGCTAAACTTTTACCCAGCTCAGAGTTCCACGACCTCGGACACAGAAGTGACCATGTCCCCCTGAAACTGAAAATGCAAATTTTCAACCTTATTTTTATTTTTTGACTCTGTTTCATTCATTGTGTGTTTATAATGCAAGTAAGCCACAATTATTTTTATTTTAATCAATTTTTTTGCATTTTTTCACACTTTGATGCATCTTGAGACAAAGCCATTTTTTGCTTCAGGTACACTTCAAAGGTGATAGAAATTCATTTTGGAGGTGCACAGGACACTACAATTGCACATTTATAGCATTCCAAACACTGCAGTTGCACCTGTACACTTTTTAAATGATTTTGTGTTATATATTTTTTTGACCTCTTGGAGCACATGAAGCACCATAGCCTTCTGTAGAAGAAGTGACTCTGTACCCTGAACAACTAAAATGTGACAAATATCACTACAACAGGTGGATGGATGCTTGAATTGGGTCTCATACATTGCTGATATATCACCTGAGGTATAATTTGGGTTCCTGATGTCCACAAGGACCCACAAACTGTCATGAGAGTCGATACCGAAAATTAGCAAAAATCGTCCCAAAAACTTTTTTTGACAAGATTTGCTAATTTGTGAAATAGCTCAGACTGGATATCAGAGACACCGTTTGAGTGTTCGAGATATAAATACACTTTTTAGAAAGGTCAGATCTGATGCTTTCATTTGATCTGTCTAACTCTGGTATTATTTGAAGTTTTTTTTCCAGGTTCCAGCCAAGGGAAAAACCTAATATCGTACCCGATTTTGAGCACCTTGGGCTGGGTGGAAGAAGTGACTTTGCCCCCTTAAACCCAAAAACTTCAAAAAGTTACCCCTGGAGTCTAGAAATGGGTCATAGACACTCCTGCAATGTCATCTGAGGTACACTATGGGGTCCTTGGCTCCAGAACTAGAAATGTGATGTGACTCTGGGCTCTATGGCCTATAATGGAAAAAATGAGTTTGACACCCAACACCTCGAAATGTCAGAAATAGGAGTCAAACATGTACCTGGAGGCTGGAAATGAGCCCTAGACACTCTTGCTATATCACCTGAGCTATATAAGGGGGTCCTGGTGGCTACAGGGACCTGAAAACAGTCATTAGGGTTGATACTGAAAATTAGCAAAAATCGTCAAAAAATATTTTTTTGACAAGATTTGCTAATTTTCCAAATAGCTCAGAATGGATATCACAGTAACTTTGTGAGTGCCCAGGACCTAAATATACTTGTTAGAAAGCTCAGATCTGATGTTTTCATGTGATCTATGTACCTTTGGTATTATCTGAAGTTTTTTTCAAGCTTCCAGCCAAGGGAAAAACCTGATATCGTACCCGATTCTGAGTATATAACACATAGCAGAATGTGCCCTTTAATTCTTGAAGCATATAAGTTAAAGACTTAATTTCAATTGCAGATCCTAGCTAAGATTCGTATGCATTCTTGTACCAATTCTTATGCATGTGGCCCACATAGAAAGTGCACGAAATGGAAGTTGAATCCATACGAGGCGATTTTCGATTTCCGGCCATCTGGTCACCCAAATCTCAAAGATTATTGTTAATAATTCAGTGTGTTTTTATGCTATTTAGCTAATAATGCATGAACCTGTTTATTAACATGTGCATAATGAGATACCAAAGAGAAAATAATGAAAATGTATTGGTAAACCGTATTTTGGTAGACTTTAAAAAACCCCATTGAAAAACACATGCATCACCAATGCTGCTTTTTGCTTGGGCCTAAAACGAAAATGTGTTATTAAAAAGTGAATATAACACATAGAGATGTTTTTTCTTTTGTTTATGAAGCCTAATGTGAAGGCAGGTCACACCTATGTTTTACTTTGAAAAAATCTCTTTTCTAAAATTTACGGCGTTACCTTGTTTTTTAATATAGCTAAAAAAACAATTGTTAAAGTCGCTTATAAAAAAGTGATCATAAATGCTATTTTGTTTTTTTTTTCAGCTTGAGGTTCAGTTTAATATGAGTCTTAATTTGATGTATAACTTGCCCTAGTAAACAATCCCCAAAGTCTATTTTTTTTCATTTTTCCCAAGCTCAATGTTAACCACATGCATCACCAATGATGCAAAAAGTCAAGTCAGAAATTTCAAACAGCAATAAAAAAGTGAGAAAAACAGATATTTGAAAAATTCCTTTTGTTTATGCGGCCTTATGTCCAAAGCCATCCAACAAGAGCATTTTTTTTTTAATTCGGTCGATTTAAAAAAAATCTGAGAACTATTTTATTTCTCTCAAAAAAGTGCCAAAAAGTGACTTTTTGTGCAAAAAAGTGCCCGTACAATATTTTTTCATCTAATAAACTTTTTATGACTCAGAATACACTTAGGCTTCAGGTCAATGTGTTTTCGTTTGGGGGAGGGGCCCAGGGGAAAAAACACCTTTGGGGTGAATGCATCACTGGTGCTGCTCTCTAGAAAAAAGGGTACCCCAATATTTTTTTCTGAAAAAAGGGGGGTGCATATGAAAGAGGGCGTCAAAATATTATGATTGAGCACCTTTTTTTTTTCCGGCTTGGTCAAAGGTCAGGCTACCAGCTTGACTCTTGTCTCACCAGTGATGCATTTGCATCACTAGTGATGCACATGCATCACCAGTGCTGCATATCAGGTTTAGTGTGCATCACTAGTGATGCATGAAAAGGTTAAATTGATTTAAAAATGTATGGAGATATACATTATGTTTAGCATGTTATTAGGCACGTGTTCCTTGCTGTTTTTTTCATTTTCCACCATTTTTGACCGTTTTATGTCACTTTGAAGCGCTGGTGATGATTGGGAAATTGATGAAAATTGTGATGAGGGATGATTCAAAAGTGCTGAAAATACATTTGGGAACTATTCAGGACATTGCAATCACACCTATATAGTTTTTAAATGATTTTGAAGTATTACAATTTTTAAACATCATAAGGGAGGCAAGCTGAAATTTTACCCCACTCGGAGTTCCATGACCTCGGACACAAAAGTGACCTTGTACCCCTGAAATTTAAAATGCTAATGTTCATGTTTATTTGTAAAGCTATTCATTCTGTTTCATTCATTGTGTGTTTATAATGCTCTAAGGCCACTTTAACACTCATTTGTTTTCATTTCAATCCATTTTTGAACACTTTGATGCACCATTGATGTTTTTGGACTTAGTCATTTTTTGCTTCAGGGGACTTCAAAACTGTTTGAAATTCATTTTGGAGGTACACAGAACAGTGCAAATGCAGTTATATAGCATTCATGACACTGCAAGTACACCTATATAGTTTATTAATGATTTTGATGCACTAAAATATTTGACCTCCATAAGGGGGAAAGCTGAAATTTTACCCCGCTCGGAGTTCCATGACTTCCGTGACCTTATCCCCCTGAAATTTAAAATAACAATTTTTAATGTTTTTGTAAAACTAGTCATTCTATATCATTCAATATATGTTCAGCATGCTATCAGGCCACTGTAGCACTTTGTTTTTTTTCATTTTAACCCAATTTTGACCGTTTTTTAACACTTTATGATGTTTTTGGACTTAGTCATTTTTTGCTTCAACAGACTTCAAAAGTGTTATAAATTCATTTTGGAGGGGCACAGAACACTGCAAATACAGTTATACAGTATTCAGGACACTGCAATTACACCTATATAGTTTTTAAATGATTTTGATGTATTAACATTTTTGACCTCCATGGGGAGGGCACTCAAGCTAAACTTTTACCCAGCTCAGAGTTCCACGACCTCGGACACAGAAGTGACCATGTCCCCCTGAAACTGAAAATGCTAATTTTCAACTTTATTTTTATTTTTTGACTCTGTTTCATTCATTGTGTGTTTATAATGCAAGTAAGCCACAATTATTTTTGTTTTAATCAATTTTTTTGCATTTTTTCACACTTTGATGCATCTTGAGACAAAGACATTTTTTGCTTCAGGTACACTTCAAAGGTGATAGAAATTCATTTTGGAGGTGCACAGGACACTACAATTGCACATGTATAGCATTCCAAAAACTGCAGTTGCACATGTACACTTTTTAAATGATTTTGTGTTATATATTTTTTTGACCTCTTGGAGCACATGAAGCACCATAGCCTTCTGTAGAAGAAGTGACTCTGTACCCTGAACAGCTAAAATGTGACAAATATCACTACAACAGGTGGATGGATGCTTGAATTGGGTCTCATACATTGCTGATATATCACCTGAGGTATAATTTGGGTTCCTGATGTCCACAAGGACCCACAAACTGTCATGAGAGTCGATACCAAAAATTAGCACAAATCGTCAAAAAAACTTTTTTTGACAAGATTTGCTAATTTGTGAAATAGCTCAGACTGGATATCAGAGACACCGTTTGAGTGTTCGAGATATAAATGCACTTTTTAGAAAGGTCAGATCTGATGCTTTCATTTGATCTGTCTAACTCTGGTATTATTTGAAGTTTTTTTTCCAGCTTCCAGCCAAGGGAAAAACCTAATATCGTACCCGATTTTGAGCACCTTGGGCTGGGTGGAAGAAGTGACTTTGCCCCCTTAAACCCAAAAACTTCAAAAAGTTACCCCTGGAGTCTAGAAATGGGTCATAGACACTCCTGCAATGTCATCTGAGGTACACTATGGGGTCCTTGGCTCCAGAACTAGAAATGTGATGTGACTCTGGGCTCTATGGCCTATAATGGAAAAAATGAGTTTGACACCAAACACCTCGAAATGTCAGAAATAGGAGTCAAACATTTACCTGGAGGCTGGAAATGAGCCCTAGACACTCTTGCTATATCACCTGAGCTATATAAGGGGGTCCTGGCGGCTACAGGGACCTGAAAACAGTCATTAGGGTTGATACTGAAAATTAGCAAAAATTGTCAAAAAATATTTTTTTGACAAGATTTGCTAATTTTCCAAATAGCTCAGAATGGATATCACAGTAACTTTGTGAGTGCCCAGGACCTAAATATACTTGTTAGAAAGCTCAGATCAGATGTTTTCATGTGATCTACGTACCTTTGGTATTATCTGAAGTTTTTTTCAAGCTTCCAGCCAAGGGAAAAACCTGATATCGTACCCGATTCTGAGTATATAATACATAGCAGAATGTGCCCTTTAATTCTTGAAGCATATAAGTTAAAGACTTAATTTCAATTGCAGATTCTAGCTAAGATTCGTATGCATTCTTGTACCAATTCTTATGCATGTGGCCCACATAGAAAGTGCACGAAATGGAAGTTGAATCCATACGAGGCGATTTTCGATTTCCGGCCATCTGGTCACCCAAATCTCAAAGATTATTGTTAATAATTCAGTGTGTTTTTATGCTATTTAGCTAATAATGCATGAACCTGTTTATTAACATGTGCATAATGAGATACCAAAGAGAAAATAATGAAAATGTATTGGTAAACCGTATTTTGGTAGACTTTAAAAAACCCCATTGAAAAACACATGCATCACCAATGCTGCTTTTTGCTTGTGCCTAAAACGAAAATGTGTTATTAAAAAGTGAATATAACACATAGAGATGTTTTTTCTTTTGTTTATGAAGCCTAATGTGAAGGCAGGTCACACCTATGTTTTACTTTGAAAAAATCTCTTTTCTAAAATTTACGGTGTTACCTTGTTTTTTAATATAGCTAAAAAAACTATTGTTAAAGTCGCTTATAAAAAAGTGATCGTAAATGCTATTTTGTTTTTTTTTTCAGCTTGAGGTTCAGTTTAATATGAGTCTTTATTTGATGTATCCCTTGCCCTAGTAAACAATCCCCAAAGTCTATTTTTTTTCATTTTTCCCAAGCTCAATGTTAAACACATGCATCACCAATGATGCAAAAAGTCAAGTCAGAAATTTCAAACAGCAATAAAAAAGTGAGAAAAACAGATATTTGAAAAATTCCTTTTGTTTATGCGGCCTTATGTCCAAAGCCATCCAACAAGAGCATTTTTTTTTAAATTCGGTCGATTTAAAAAAAATCTGCGAACTATTTTATTTCTCTCAAAAAAGTGCCAAAAAGTGACTTTTTGTGCAAAAAAGTGCCCGTACAATATTTTTTCATCTAATAAACTTTGTATGACTCAGAATACACTTAGGCTTCAGGTCAATGTGTTTTCGTTTGGGGGCGGGGCCCAGGGGAAAAAACACCTTTGGGGTGAATGCATCACTGGTGCTGCTCTCTAGAAAAAAGGGTACCCCAATATTTTTTTCTGAAAAAAGGGGGGTGCATATGAAAGAGGGCGTCAAAATATTATGATTGAGCACCTTTTTTTTCCGGCTTGGTCAAAGGTCAGGCTACCAGCTTGACTCTTGTCTCACCAGTGATGCATTTGCATCACTAGTGATGCACATGCATCACCAGTGCTGCATATCAGGTTTAGTGTGCATCACTAGTGATGCATGAAAAGGTTAAATTGATTTAAAAATTTATGGAGATATACATTATGTTTAGCATGTTATTAGGCACGTGTTCCTTGCTGTTTTTTTCATTTTCCACCATTTTTGACCGTTTTATGTCACTTTGAAGCGCTGGTGATGATTGGGAAATTGATGAAAATTGTGATGAGGGATGATTCAAAAGTGCTGAAAATACATTTGGGAACTATTCAGGACATTGCAATCACACCTATATAGTTTTTAAATGATTTTGAAGTATTAACATTTTTAAACATCATAAGGGAGGCAAGCTGAAATTTTACCCCACTCGGAGTTCCATGACCTCGGACACAAAAGTGACCTTGTACCCCTGAAATTTAAAATGCTAATTTTCATGTTTATTTGTAAAGCTATTCATTCTGTTTCATTCATTGTGTGTTTATAATGCTCTAAGGCCACTTTAACACTCATTTGTTTTCATTTCAATCCATTTTTGAACACTTTGATGCACCATTGATGTTTTTGGACTTAGTCATTTTTTGCTTCAGGGGACTTCAAAAGTGTTTGAAATTCGTTTTGGAGGTACACAGAACAGTGCAAATGCAGTTATATAGCATTCATGACACTGCAAGTACACCTATATAGTTTATTAATGATTTTGATGCACTAAAATATTTGACCTCCATAAGGGGGAAAGCTGAAATTTTACCCCGCTCGGAGTTCCATGACTTCCGTGACCTTGTCCCCCTGAAATTTAAAATAACAATTTTTAATGTTTTTGTAAAACTAGTCATTCTATATCATTCAATATATGTTCAGCATGCTATTGGGCCACTGTAGCACTTTGTTTTTTTTCATTTTAACCCAATTTTGACCGTTTTTTTACACTTTATGATGTTTTTGGACTTAGTCATTTTTTGCTTCAGCAGACTTCAAAAGTGTTATAAATTCATTTTGGAGGGGCACAGAACACTGCAAATACAGTTATACAGTATCCATGACACTGCAATTACACCTATATAGTTTTTAAATGATTTTGATGTATTAACATTTTTGACATCCATGGAGAGGGCACTCAAGCTAAACTTTTACCCAGCTCAGAGTTCCACGACCTCGGGCACAGAAGTGACCATGTCCCCCTGAAACTGAAAATGCAAATTTTCAACTTTATTTTTATTTTTTGACTCTGTTTCATTCATTGTGTGTTTATAATGCAAGTAAGCCACAATTATTTTTATTTTAATCAATTTTTTTGCATTTTTTCACACTTTGATGCATCTTGAGACAAAGCCATTCTTTGCTTCAGGTACACTTCAAAGGTGATAGAAATTCATTTTGGAGGTGCACAGGACACTACAATTGCACATTTATAGCATTCCAAACACTGCAGTTGCACCTGTACACTTTTTAAATGATTTTGTGTTATATATTTTTTTGACCTCTTGGAGCACATGAAGCACCATAGCCTTCTGTAGAAGAAGTGACTCTGTACCCTGAACAGCTAAAATGTGACAAATATCACTACAACAGGTGGATGGATGCTTGAATTGGGTCTCATACATTGCTGATATATCACCTGAGGTATAATTTGGGTTCCTGATGTCCACAAGGACCCACAAACTGTCATGAGAGTCGATACCGAAATTAGCAAAAATCGTCCCAAAAACTTTTTTTGACAAGATTTGCTAATTTGTCAAATAGCTCAGACTGGATATCAGAGACACCGTTTGAGTGTTCGAGATATAAATACACTTTTTAGAAAGGTCAGATCTGATGCTTTCATTTGATCTGTCTAACTCTGGTATTATTTGAAGTTTTTTTTCCAGCTTCCAGCCAAGGGAAAATCCTAATATCGTACCCGATTTTGAGCACCTTGGGCTGGGTGGAAGAAGTGACTTTGCCCCCTTAAACCCAAAAACTTCAAAAAGTTACCCCTGGAGTCTAGAAATGGGTCATAGACACTCCTGCAATGTCATCTGAGGTACACTATGGGGTCCTTGGCTCCAGAACTAGAAATGTGATGTGACTCTGGGCTCTATGGCCTATAATGGAAAAAATGAGTTTGACACCAAACACCTCGAAATGTCAGAAATAGGAGTCAAACATGTACCTGGAGGCTGGAAATGAGCCCTAGACACTCTTGCTATATCACCTGAGCTATATAAGGGGGTCCTGGTGGCTACAGGGACCTGAAAACAGTCATTAGGGTTGATACTGAAAATTAGCAAAAATCGTCAAAAAATATTTTTTTGACAAGATTTGCTAAATTTCCAAATAGCTCAGAATGGATATCACAGTAACTTTGTGAGTGCCCAGGACCTAAATATACTCGTTAGAAAGCTCAGATCTGATGTTTTCATGTGATCTATGTACCGTTGGTATTATCTGAAGTTTTTTTCAAGCTTCCAGCCAAGGGAAAAACCTGATATCGTACCCGATTCTGAGCATATAATACATAGCAGAATGTGCCCTTTAATTCTTGAAGCATATAAGTTAAAGACTTAATTTCAATTGCAGATTCTAGCTAAGATTCGTATGCAATATTGTACCAATTCTTATGCATGTGGCCCACATAGAAAGTGCACGAAATGGAAGTTGAATCCATTCGAGGCGATTTTCGATTTCCGGCCATCTGGTCACCCAAATCTCAAAGATTATTGTTAATAATTCAGTGTGTTTTTATGCTAATAATGCATGAACCTGTTTATTAACATGTGCATAATGAGATACCAAAGAGAAAATAATGAAAATGTATTGGTAAACCGTATTTTGGTAGACTTTAAAAAAAAACATTGAAAAACACATGCATCACCAATGCTGCTTTTTGCTTGTGCCTAAAACGAAAATGTGTTATTAAAAAGTGAATATAACACATAGAGATGTTTTTTCTTTTGTTTATGAAGCCTAATGTGAAGGCAGGTCACACCTATGTTTTACTTTGAAAAAATCTCTTTTCTAAAATTTACGGCGATACCTTGTTTTTTAAAATAGCTAAAAAAACAATTGTTAAAGTCGCTTATAAAAAAGTGATTGTAAATGCTATTTTGTTTTTCTTTTCAGCTTGAGGTTCAGTTTAATATGAGTCTTAATTTGATGTATCACTTGCCCTAGTAAACAATCCCCAAAGTCTATTTTTTTTCATTTTTCCCAAGCTCAATGTTAAACTCATGCATCACCAATGATGCAAAAAGTCAAGTCAGAAATTTCAAACAGCAATAAAAAAGTGAGAAAAACAGATATTTGAAAAATTCCTTTTGTTTATGCGGCCTTATGTCCAAAGCCATCCAACAAGAGCATTTTTTTTTAAATTCGGTCGATTTAAAAAAAATCTGCGAACTATTTTATTTCTCTCAAAAAAGTGCCAAAAAGTGACTTTTTGTGCAAAAAAGTGCCCGTACAATATTTTTTCATCTAATAAACTTTGTATGACTCAGAATACACTTAGGCTTCAGGTCAATGTGTTTTCGTTTGGGGGCGGGGCCCAGGGGAAAAAACACCTTTGGGGTGAATGCATCACTGGTGCTGCTCTCTAGAAAAAAGGGTACCCCAATATTTTTTTCTGAAAAAAGGGGGGTGCATATGAAAGAGGGCGTCAAAATATTATGATTGAGCACCTTTTTTTTTCCGGCTTGGTCAAAGGTCAGGCTACCAGCTTGACTCTTGTCTCACCAGTGCTGCATATCAGGTTTAGTGTGCATCACTAGTGATGCATGAAAAGGTTAAATTGATTTAAAAATGTATGGAGATATACATTATGTTTAGCATGTTATTAGGCACGTGTTCCTTGCTGTTTTTTTCATTTTCCACCATTTTTGACCGTTTTATGTCACTTTGAAGCGCTGGTGATGATTGGGAAATTGATGAAAATTGTGATGAGGGATGATTCAAAAGTGCTGAAAATACATTTGGGAACTATTCAGGACATTGCAATCACACCTATATAGTTTTTAAATGATTTTGAAGTATTAACATTTTTAAACATCATAAGGGAGGCAAGCTGAAATTTTACCCCACTCGGAGTTCCATGACCTCGGACACAAAAGTGACCTTGTACCCCTGAAATTTAAAATGCTAATTTTCATGTTTATTTGTAAAGCTATTCATTCTGTTTCATTCATTGTGTGTTTATAATGCTCTAAGGCCACTTTAACACTCATTTGTTTTCATTTCAATCCATTTTTGAACACTTTGATGCACCATTGATGTTTTTGGACTTAGTCATTTTTTGCTTCAGGGGACTTCAAAACTGTTTGAAATTCATTTTGGAGGTACACAGAACAGTGCAAATGCAGTTATATAGCATTCATGACACTGCAAGTACACCTATATAGTTTATTAATGATTTTGATGCACTAAAATATTTGACCTCCATAAGGGGGAAAGCTGAAATTTTACCCCGCTCGGAGTTCCATGACTTCCGTGACCTTGTCCCCCTGAAATTTAAAATAACAATTTTTAATGTTTTTGTAAAACTAGTCATTCTATATCATTCAATATATGTTCAGCATGCTATTGGGCCACTGTAGCACTTTGTTTTTTTTCATTTTAACCCAATTTTGACCGTTTTTTTACACTTTATGATGTTTTTGGACTTAGTCATTTTTTGCTTCAGCAGACTTCAAAAGTGTTATAAATTCATTTTGGAGGGGCACAGAACACTGCAAATACAGTTATACAGTATTCATGACACTGCAATTACACCTATATAGTTTTTAAATGATTTTGATGTATTAACATTTTTGACATCCATGGAGAGGGCACTCAAGCTAAACTTTTACCCAGCTCAGAGTTCCACGACCTCGGACACAGAAGTGACCATGTCCCCCTGAAACTGAAAATGCTAATTTTCAACTTTATTTTTATTTTTTGACTCTGTTTCATTCATTGTGTGTTTATAATGCAAGTAAGCCACAATTATTTTTATTTTAATAAATTTTTTTGCATTTTTTCACACTTTGATGCATCTTGAGACAAAGCCATTTTTTGCTTCAGGTACACTTCAAAGGTGATAGAAATTCATTTTGGAGGTGCACAGGGCACTACAATTGCACATTTATAGCATTCCAAACACTGCAGTTGCACCTGTACACTTTTCAAATGATTTTGTGTTATATATTTTTTTGACCTCTTGGAGCACATGAAGCACCATAGCCTTCTGTAGAAGAAGTGACTCTGTACCCTGAACAGCTAAAATGTGACAAATATCACTACAACAGGTGGATGGATGCTTGAATTGGGTCTCATACATTGCTGATATATCACCTGAGGTATAATTTGGGTTCCTGATGTCCACAAGGACCCACAAACTGTCATGAGAGTCGATACCGAAAATTAGCAAAAATCGTCCCAAAAACTTTTTTTGACAAGATTTGCTAATTTGTCAAATAGCTCAGACTGGATATCAGAGACACCGTTTGAGTGTTCGAGATATAAATACACTTTTTAGAAAGGTCAGATCTGATACTTTCATTTGATCTGTCTAACTCTGGTATTATTTGAAGTTTTTTTTCCAGCTTCCAGCCAAGGGAAAAACCTAATATCGTACCCGATTTTGAGCACCTTGGGCTGGGTGGAAGAAGTGACTTTGCCCCCTTAAACCCAAAAACTTCAAAAAGTTACCCCTGGAGTCTAGA
Source organism: Lissotriton helveticus (assembly GCF_964261635.1). Lineage (NCBI taxonomy): Eukaryota > Metazoa > Chordata > Amphibia > Caudata > Salamandridae > Lissotriton > Lissotriton helveticus. The sequence continues at coordinate 995,352 of NW_027611697.1, read as the reverse complement.
AATGGGTCATAGACACTCCTGCAATGTCATCTGAGGTACACTATGGGGTCCTTGGCTCCAGAACTAGAAATGTGATGTGACTCTGGGCTCTATGGCCTATAATGGAAAAAATGAGTTTGACACCAAACACCTCGAAATGTCAGAAATAGGAGTCAAACATGTACCTGGAGGCTGGAAATGAGCCCTAGACACTCTTGCTATATCACCTGAGCTATATAAGGGGGTCCTGGTGGCTACAGGGACCTGAAAACAGTCATTAGGGTTGATACTGAAAATTAGCAAAAATCGTCAAAAAATATTTTTTTGACAAGATTTGCTAAATTTCCAAATAGCTCAGAATGGATATCACAGTAACTTTGTGAGTGCCCAGGACCTAAATATACTTGTTAGAAAGCTCAGATCTGATGTTTTCATGTGATCTATGTACCGTTGGTATTATCTGAAGTTTTTTTCAAGCTTCCAGCCAAGGGAAAAACCTGATATCGTACCCTTTTCTGAGCATATAATACATAGCAGAATGTGCCCTTTAATTCTTGAAGCATATAAGTTAAAGACTTAATTTCAATTGCAGATTCTAGCTAAGATTCGTATGCAATATTGTACCAATTCTTATGCATGTGGCCCACATAGAAAGTGCACGAAATGGAAGTTGAATCCATTCGAGGCGATTTTCGATTTCCGGCCATCTGGTCACCCAAATCTCAAAGATTATTGTTAATAATTCAGTGTGTTTTTATGCTAATAATGCATGAACCTGTTTATTAACATGTGCATAATGAGATACCAAAGAGAAAATAATGAAAATGTATTGGTAAACCGTATTTTGGTAGACTTTAAAAAAAACCATTGAAAAACACATGCATCACCAATGCTGCTTTTTGCTTGTGCCTAAAACGAAAATGTGTTATTAAAAAGTGAATATAACACATAGAGATGTTTTTTCTTTTGTTTATGAAGCCTAATGTGAAGGCAGGTCACACCTATGTTTTACTTTGAAAAAATCTCTTTTCTAAAATTTACGGCGTTACCTTGTTTTTTAATATAGCTAAAAAAACAATTGTTAAAGTCGCTTATAAAAAAGTGATTGTAAATGCTATTTTGTTATTTTTTTCAGCTTGAGGTTCAGTTTAATATGAGTCTTAATTTGATGTATCACTTGCCCTAGTAAACAATCCCCAAAGTCTATTTTTTTTTCATTTTTCCCAAGCTCAATGTTAAACACATGCATCACCAATGATGCAAAAAGTCAAGTCAGAAATTTCAAACAGCAATAAAAAAGTGAGAAAAACAGATATTTGAAAAATTCCTTTTGTTTATGCGGCCTTATGTCCAAAGCCATCCAACAAGAGCATTTTTTTTAAATTCGGTCGATTTAAAAAAAATCTGCGAACTATTTTATTTCTCTCAAAAAAGTGCCAAAAAGTGACTTTTTGTGCAAAAAAGTGCCCGTACAATATTTTTTCATCTAATAAACTTTTTATGACTCAGAATACACTTAGGCTTCAGGTCAATGTGTTTTCGTTTGGGGGAGGGGCCCAGGGGAAAAAACACCTTTGGGGTGAATGCATCACTGGTGCTGCTCTCTAGAAAAAAGGGTACCCCAATATTTTTTTCTGAAAAAAGGGGGGTGCATATGAAAGAGGGCGTCAAAATATTATGATTGAGCACCTTTTTTTTTCCGGCTTGGTCAAAGGTCAGGCTACCAGCTTGACTCTTGTCTCACCAGTGATGCATTTGCATCACTAGTGATGCACATGCATCACCAGTGCTGCATATCAGGTTTAGTGTACATCACTAGTGATGCATGAAAAGGTTAAATTGATTTAAAAATTTATGGAGATATACATTATGTTTAGCATGTTATTAGGCACGTGTTCCTTGCTGTTTTTTTCATTTTCCACCATTTTTGACCGTTTTATGTCACTTTGAAGCGCTGGTGATGATTGGGAAATTGATGAAAATTGTGATGAGGGATGATTCAAAAGTGCTGAAAATACATTTGGGAACTATTCAGGACATTGCAATCACACCTATATAGTTTTTAAATGATTTTGAAGTATTAAAATTTTTAAACATCATAAGGGAGGCAAGCTGAAATTTTACCCCACTCGGAGTTCCATGACCTCAGACACAAAAGTGACCTTGTACCCCTGAAATTTAAAATGCTAATTTTCATGTTTATTTGTAAAGCTATTCATTCTGTTTCATTCATTGTGTGTTTATAATGCTCTAAGGCCACTTTAACACTCATTTGTTTTCATTTCAATCCATTTTTGAACACTTTGATGCACCATTGATGTTTTTGGACTTAGTCATTTTTTGCTTCAGGGGACTTCAAAAGTGTTTGAAATTCATTTTGGAGGTACACAGAACAGTGCAAATGCAGTTATATAGCATTCATGACACTGCAAGTACACCTATATAGTTTATTAATGATTTTGATGCACTAAAATATTTGACCTCCATAAGGGGGAAAGCTGAAATTTTACCCGCTCGGAGTTCCATGACTTCCGTGACCTTGTCCCCCTGAAATTTAAAATAAATTTTTTTAATGTTTTTGTAAAACTAGTCATTCTATATCATTCAATATATGTTCAGCATGCTATTGGGCCACTGTAGCACTTTGTTTTTTTTCATTTTAACCCAATTTTGACCTTTTTTTACACTTTATGATGTTTTTGGACATCGTCAGGTGGGAATAAGCACAACAAAAGCCTGAAAAAGTAAGACAGACCAAATAGAAAACAACTGCCAAACACAATAGAGGCAACCTGACCCAGCAGACAACACCACCAAACCCATTGGCAACAAAACATTGTACATTGGAGGCCATCTTGGACAAAATGAATGTAGCCTGAAAGCAGAGGAGGAGAGTGGCAGAAAACAAGAACTGCAGAAATGATGCGAAAGGCACAAACAAGCAGAAACATGCCAATAACAAGAAGGCAGCAATGCACACTGGAGGTGGGAGTCCAGCGCCACACCAGGAACTGGATGACATGGAGGAAATGGTGTCCACCCCATCCGTCTGGAGACGGTTGCAGGACTCGGGGACCGGAAACTGCACCAAACAACAGACAAAACAGCAACAGGGAGAAGAACCAGCAGGAACTGGGGGAAGGGGGGAGGTGGGCACAATGGCCCACAGGCACACCTAAGCACAGCACAACTGCAGACAAACCATGCCCAAGAGTAACAAAACCAACCAGGAGCACAAGTCACACAATACGGCAATGTCACACCACTGAACAAGGACAGAAGTGAAGACTACACCACCTGAAAGGAAGAAGGGTGAGCCACATCAGAACGGAAGGAACATCTCACATACAAGGAAGCAGAGCACCCAACATCGAACACAATGTGGTACAAACACCAACTTGTGCATAAACAAACACAGGACACAAGTGCTCCCGCCTGTGGCCGGTAAACGTCCATACGCAATTGGCAAAGCACGAAACAGGGACATGATAATACCCAAGTACAAACACACAGTCCTGATGGGGTAGCAATGCACGTATGGCAGGGGGCCAGAGAGTCCGTAACACACACATTGGCATACAAATCAAGACACAACACAGTTGGAGACAAGTGAAAGTGCGGAAACTTTATGGACAAGTGGGAGTCAGTACGGCCAATGGAAAACCTGTGGAGACCTCGAAATATCGCAACATCATTTAACTTCGTTAAAGCCAGACGTAGGTCCCTCCTGCTTCTGTCCTCTGCGTTCATTTGTTATCTTCGTTAGAGCCGGAGGTAGGTCCCTCCCGCTTCTGTCCTCTGCATTCATTCGTTCTCTTCATTAGAGCCCAGAGGTAGGTCCCTCCTGCTTCTGTCCCCTGCATTCATTCTCTTCATTAGAGAGCTATCGGTAGATCCCTCCTGCTTCTGTCCTCTGCATTCATTCGTTATCTTTGTTAGAGCCAGAGGGACATCCTTCCTTCCTCTGTCCTCTGCAGCCATTCGTTCTCTTCCTTAGAGCCAGGAGAAGGTCCCTCTTGCTTCTGTCCTCTGCATCCATTTGTTATCTTGATTAGAGAGCCAGCGGTAGGTCCCTCCCGCTTCTGTCCTCTGCATCCATTCGTTCTCATCATTAGAGCCCAGAGGTAGGTCCCTCCTGCTTCTTTCCTCTGCATCCATTTGTTATCTTCATTAGAGCCCAGAGGTAGGTCCCTCCCGCTTCTGTCCTCTGCATTCCTTTGTTCTCAGCATTAGAGCCCGCTTTTGTCCTCTGCTTCCATTCGTTATCTTCGTTAGAGCCTAAGGTAGGTCCCTCCCGCTTCTGTCCTCTGCATTCCTTTGTTCTCAGCATTAGAGCCCGCTTCTGTCCTCTGCAGCCATTCGTTCTCTTCATTAGAGAGCCAGCAGTAGGTCCATCCAGCTTCCGTCCTCTGCGTTCAGTCGTTATCTTCATTAGATCCAGCGGTATGTCCCTCCTGCTTCTGTCCTCGTCAACCATTCGTTCTCTTCATTAGAGCCAGCGGTAGGTCCCTCCCACTTCTGTCCTCTACGGTCATTCGTTATCTTGGTTAGAGCCAGAGGTAGGTCCCTCCTGCTTCTGTCCTCTGCATCCATTCATTCTCTTCATTAGAGAGCCAGCGGTAGATCCCTCCCGCTTCTGTCCTCTGCTTCCATTCGTTTTCTTCATGAGAGCCAGAGGTCGGTCCCTCCTGCTTCTGTCTTCTGCGTCCATTAATTCTCTTCATTAGAGAGCCAGCAGTAGGTCCATCCTGCTTCTGTCCTCTGCATTCATTTGTTCTCTCCATTAGAGAGCCAGCGGTAGGTCCCTCAAACTTCTGCCCTCTTCCTTAGAGCCAGTGGTAGGTCCCTTCTGCTTCTGTCCTCTGCGTTCATTCGTACTCTTCATTAGAGCCAGAGGTCGTCCCTTCTGCTTCTGTCCTCTGCGTTCAGTCGTTATCTTCATTAGAGCCAGCGGTTGGTCCCTCCTGCTTCTGTCCTCTGCATCCATTGGTTCTCTTCATTAGAGCCAGCGGTAGGTCCCTCGTGCTTCTGTCCTCTATGTTTATTCGTTATCTTGGTTAGAGCCAGAGGTAGGTCCCTCCTGCTTCTGTCCTCTGCATCCATTCGTTCTCTTCATTAGAGCCAGCAGTAGGTCCCTCCTGCTTCTGTCCTCTGTATCCATTCGCTCTCTTCATTAAAGAGCCAGCGGTAGGTCCCTCCCGCTTCTGTCCTCTGCATTCATTCATTATCTTTGTTAGAGCCAGAGGTAGGTCCCACCTGCTTCTGTCCTCTGTGTTCATTCGTTATCTTCATTGGAGCCCAGAGGTCGGTCCCTCCTGCTTCTGTCCTCTGCATTCATTTGTTCTCTTCATTTGAGCCAGCGGTAGGTCCCTTCTGCTTCTGTCCTCTGCATTCAGTAGTTATCTTTATTAGAGTCAGCGGTTGGTCCCTCCAGCTTCTGTCCTCTGCGTTCAGTGGGAGGGTGTTCCATGTTGTTGCGGCGAGGTGGGAGAAGAATCTCGGACGGTAATTGTTCTTCAGATGCACGGGACGGTGGTGAGTGAGAGGTCGGCTGAGCACAGCTGGCGGTTGGGGATGTAGAAGGAGAGCCGTCTGTTGCGGTAGGCTGGGCCTTGTGTGCATGTGTGAGGATCTTGAAGGATATCCTCTTGTTGAAGGGGAGCCAGTGCAGGTTTCTCAGGTGGGGGTGATGTGGCCGTAGCATGGTACGTCGAGGATAAGTCATGCCGAGGCGTTTTGGATGCGTTGTAGTCTTTGATGAGCTTGGTCGGGGCTCCCGCGTAGAGTGCGTTTCCGTAGTTGAGTCTGCTGCTGACGAGGGCCTGGGTGACTGTCTTTCTTGTATCTGTCGGGATCCATCTGTAGATCTTGCAGAGCATGCGGAGGGTGTTGAAGCAGGAGGAGGAGACGGCGTTGACTTGCTTGGTCATTGAGAGCATTGAGTCAAGGATGATTCCCAGGTTACGTGAGTGGTCTGTGGGTGTTGGGGCTGCCCCCAGTGCCGTCGGCCACCAGGAGTCGTCGCAGGCTGAAGGGTTGGAGCCGAGGATAACGACCTCCGTCTTGTCCGAGTTCAGCTTCAGACGGCTGGTCTTTATCCAGTCGGTGATGGCCTTCATTCCTTCGTGGAGGTTGGCTTTGGCTGTGATGGGTTCCTTGCTAAGGGAGAGGATCAGCTGAGTGTCATCAGCATAGGAGAGTATGTTGAAGTCGTGCTGTCGGGTTACCTGTGCGAGAGGGCCATGTAAATGTTGTACAGTGTCGGGCTGAGGAAGGATCTCTGGGGTACGCCTCAGATGATCTCGGAGGCTTTGGAACGGAATGGGGGGAGGCGGATGCTCTGGGTTCTGCCAGAGAGGAAGGAGGTGGTCCAATCCAGAGCTTTGTCTCGAATCCCTGCGGCGTGGAGGCGTGCGCGTAGTGTGCGGTGGCAGACGGTATCGAAGGCAGTAGAGAGGTCTAGGAGGATGAGTGCTGCGGTCTCGCCATTGTCCAGCTGGGTCCTGATGTCGTTGATGGCGGGGATGAGGGCAATCTTGGTGCTGTGGTTGCTGCGGAACCCTGACTGGGAAGGGTCCAGGACTCTGTTTTCTTTGAGGTATGGGGTTAGCTGTCTGTCACACATAATCAAACTGAAACCTTGGCGGCTATGCAAGGGCCCCTTTTCACAACCTTTAGGGAGTTCGGCCATTTAGTGTTTCGCAACCGCTCGCCCACCTAATGGGAAACCTAATGGGGTACTGGCAAACCCAAGGGGGCTGCAAGTACTCGACTCAAGCAAGTCTTGTCTCCTAATCTTTCTGGACACATCCGCAGCCTTTGACACTGTTAATCATATCTCTCTTCTGAACACATTAAAACATAGAATGGGATTTGAAGCCGCGGTTCTTTAATGGTTTGAATGATACCTCTCAGGCAGACCTCAGAAGATTAAAATAGCAAACTGTCTTCCTACATCAAAGGCTGTGGATCAAGACGCCCCTTAAGATATTCTCGTGAACAACTAGTGGACTTAACTTCAGAGTGCCCATCAGCACCGTGGGCCTTTCAAGAGATGACTTTTGTGTGCAAATATTGTGCTTTCAAGGTGGACTCTGTGGAGCACTCTCTTCACTCATCTAGCTGTACTGAATTCAAATTTCTTAGCCTCAACTGTCGCTCCTTGGTATGTCATTATGCCGAGGTATTTGATCTATTAATGGATGAGTGCCCAGACACCCTCTTTCTTACTGTAACCTGGCTCACCCAGGATACAGTGGCCGAGCCAGGGTTAGACCTCACGGATGGGTACCACCTGCATAACATTAATAGAGAAGGGGGAAGGGGGGTGGCATTGCGGTGGTAGCTAAAGTTGCCTATGCTATTAGCCTGGTTAAGGAAGAAATAGCAGACTGTGAGAGTGCACTGTTTAACATAAAGTTTAGTAGCAACCTCACCATGTCTGGCCTATTGATTTACAGACCACCTGGGCCCTCCGGAAATTTTCGTGAGGACCTAGTAACTAAAGTTGGTCAGGTGGCCTGTAAAGTGGCCAACTCTACCATTTTAGGGGATCTGAATTTGCATTTCGAGGTGGAAGGAAAGGCCGAGATTGATAACTTCCTTGCGGACCTGGAAGCTTTTTAGCTTCCGCAATTGGTCGGGGGAGGCACTCATGTGGCTGGGCATTTGCTCGATCCTATTTTTCCCAATCTTGGCTGTCTGTAAATCTCCTCCCCGGTTCCACTTACATGGACAGACCACTTAGTAATTCCATTCTGTCTACTGTGGCTGGGTAGAGTTGATGTGGTTTGCCCAGTTATGGTAGTAAAACGGCCTTGGCATAAGTTAGACCAGGAGATGCTCGCTACCTGGTTAGCAGAGCACAGCTCAATGTTTCCATCTGATTTTGAGGGAGCGTATGTGGGCTTTCGTGATTGGCTGGTAGCCGGCCTGGATAGCTGTATTCCAGCTAAGCGGGTTGGAAAGGGTTGTGGGCCATCTAATCCATGGTTCACTGACCTTTTAACCCAGGCAAAGAAGGGTTGTAAACAACTGGAACGTGCCTGGCGCGGCTCCTATGAGTCTTCCGCCAAAGCAGTGTGTCGAAAGGCAGTCAAAGATTATCACAAACTCATCCACAAAACGCGAGCAGAGTTTGTTAATCCCATCAAGACCATTTTCACTTTGCTTAAAAACTTGAAGAGTGCAGGTTTCACTAATTTTTCCCCCGTAACGTCAAATCACCGCTGCGAAGATTTAGCACCCCATTTTGTGAATAAAGTGGAATTGATCTATCAGGGCTTCTCCATTGGGACTGCCCCATAGAGAATTCTGTGCCGATAGGGATTTACTCGGGGATGGTTAACTGTGTGTCGATTTTTCCTTTGCTATCGCTTAAGTGCAAAAATGAAATCGGGTTCGCCTGCAGATCTGATGTCGGCGACCCAGTTTCATCAGCTTCTTCCACTCATTTCTACTGTGGCCCTAGAATTGGTTAACCTGTCACTGAAATCAGCCTCCGTCCCGAAGGCGTGGAAGCATGCGAAAGTGATCCCACTCTTAAAAAAGCCATCACTGGATCCGGATGACCGCGGTAACTATCGTCCCATATGTCAGCTCCCTTTCATGGCAAAAGTGGTGGAGGCACATGTCAATTCCATCTTGTCTAAATACATCGACATACATAACATCCTTGACCCTTCCCAACATGGGGTTCGCCCCGCCATAGCACCGAATCAGCTCTCCTTGCTGTTACGGAATCCATCCGAAGCCAGTTGGATGCAGGAGACTCGGCGGCACTGGTCCTATTGGATCTTAGTGCCGCGTTTGATACGGTGTCACATGCAATCCTTCTTGAACGCCTTTGGACGATCGGAATCAGGGATGCTGCCCTGGAATGGATTAGTTCCTTCCTGGATGGGCGATCATTCCGAGTGTCAGTACCCCCTTTTCATTATCAGGAACACCCTTTATCTCATGGGGTGCCGCAGGGCTCTATCCTGAGCCCGCATCTATTCAGTCTTTTTGTGGGACCTCTGGCGGAGGTGGCCAGGGGTAGGAGGTTATCCTTGGTGTCGTACGCCGACGATACCCAGTTGGTGATCTCCTTCTCTAAAAACTGCCGGGCTAATCTGGAAAGCTTTAAAGAAGATCCTTCTGTTATCTCGGATTGGATGAAGGTTAACTGCCTTCAATTAAATGCCAGTAAATCTGAGATTCTTCTGTATGGGAAAGATCAGGAGCTGTGGTCGGAACAGTGGTGGCCTGACCATCTAAAACCCGCTCTGCTACCCAAGAAGATGGTAAAGGACCTAAGAGTTTGGCTCGATACTGGTCTTACCTTTGAGAAACAGACAAGGGCCCTTGCGGCGGTCTGTTTTGGGCTTTTGAGAGGTCTAAGACCTCTGCTCGGTTTCTTTCCTCCCTGAGTGCGTCAAACCATCTTGCAAGCATCCATTCTTGCGAGGCTTGATTACGGCAATGCAGTATATCTGGGCGCCAACAGAGCGAGTATTAAACGCCTCCAGAGGGTCCAGAATTCGGCTGCACGGATGCTAGTAGCGCTTCCTAGATCACAATCGGTGACTCATGTGCTCTCAAAATTGCACTGGTTGCCCATTGAAGCTCACATTCATTTTAAGTTTCTGTGCTTCACGTACAAAATCTTGATGCACCAAGCCCCGATTGGCTTATTCGGTCTATTGAAGCCTTATTTGCCCGGGCGCGCTTTGAGATCCGCCAATTGCCGACTGGATGTGGTCCCGCAAGTGAGGAAAGCAAGGGCGGGGGCCGTTCGTTTGGCTTTTTGGCGGCCAAATTTTGGAACTCCCTCCCAGCTAATATCCGAGTCATATCCAATCTTCTGACGTTCCCAAAGTCAGTAAAGACATGGTTGTTCCCTACCATCTAATTAAAGGTCGCTTGTTGTACTCCCCTGTGCTTCCTTGGTTTCTGGTTGCGCTGGGATGCCTCGTTGCTGAGGCAGCCATGCGCATTATAAATCCTGTATAAATAAATAAATAAATATATAAGGCTCGATCTTCGCACCCACCCTTTTCAATCTTTACATGGAACCGCTGGGAAACATTCTAAAAAAGTCTGGGATTATTACCCCTATGCAGATGACACTCAACTCTCCCTAAGGGTGTCCTCCGTACACAGCATTTAAATCCTCAACACCACCCTAAACTCCATCCAAGACTAGACTTCATCTCATCATCTAATTCTGAATCCATCCAAAACCGAGTTCCTTCTTTTCTCAACCTTTAACTCTCTACCGTCTGTTCAATAATGGATGGACAGTCGGAACGTTCTTAACATCAAACCTAACATCGTTGACAGTCTCAAATCCCTAGGTGTCATCCTGGACAAAAGACTCAGCTTATATTCCCAAATCAACACCATGGCCAAGAAGGCACGCTACGAACTGCGCCACCTCTGGGGGGGTTCAGTGTTTCATTCCTGGGCTACACCTAACAACTCTTGTCCAATCTTTGGTTCCCTGCAGACTGAACTACTGTCATTCTCTCCTTGCTGGCCTCTCCAAAACCCACCGATCCCCTCTTAAATCTATCCTCCATTCAGCGGCACCTTTCATCTATTGAGCCAAAAGAAAAGATCATATTACACCCATACTGATTTCTCTTCGCTGACTTCCCATTGAAGCTGGGTCTATTTACAAGACTGCCTGCACCACCCATAAAGCCTTGTACACTTCCGCCCCTCGCTACCTGGCCAATACTCAAAATATCAGGCGGCTCCAGACCTTCACACAAAGCTGAAAATGCACTGCTCGAACCTCCAACTTTCAAAAGGGAAAGACTCACGGTGCAGTCCTTCCCATGAAACGCAACCAGAATTTGGAACTCGCTACCTACAATTCTCCGGACCACGTCCTATTTCCAGACTTTCAAAACAGAACTTAAAACTCTTCACTTCCAAAGACACTTCTATTGTATTGTATTGTATTGTATTGTAAGGGGAATTTATAAAGCGCGCTGACACCATGTCCAATAGTAATACCTGTTCGCGATTGGTTGGTGGAATTAACTCAGACATGTGTCATCCACATTGAAATTAATGCAATTCCACCTGTGTATCGTTTTTTATTATCTCAAATGAATCTGTATTCATTACGGCTTGAATCAAGCTACAACGCCCCTTTTGTACAGGTTAGGTCTCTGCTATTCGATTTTCAGAATAAGCCCTCCATTGCTCGGCTTCCGGTCACTATGGTTACTCTGATTTGATTCTCCATGCTGTGGCAACAGTTTGACACCACATATTAAGCCACCATTTAAATTAATGGAATAATATCAGGGTGCAGTTAAATGCTCCTTGAATTAAATTCCCCCCATATCGCCGGTTTTTCAATTTTAAATTGTATCCTTAACCTTGACCTAGGTCTGTCTTCGCGCTCTATCATCAGCGAGGTGATCACGTGCCCCCGTTTCCAAGGTTACTTTTCCAACTAGGAAGTCTGCCTCGCTACGCCAGACGCGAGCGCTTTGTGTTACCCGATCTAATCGGCAAACGGTAAGCTTTGGCTGACTCCGTGTCAGGTTGAATCCTATTGCAATCGATTGAACCAAGCAGTATGACTTTGTGTTTAATGGTCATGGCAACTTATTGCGCTATATGATTTACAGATCAACTAACCAAATGAGGTTGAACCCTAAACTCCATTATCACTGATCCTGCCGGACTAACTCGGTAAGCCCGAATGATCCTGTAATGCTATTATGAATTGGCAGTTTACTTTATGCAAGTTTCTAAGTTAGATTATTACCGGTTTTCTAGATAATTACTGGCACGACGCGACGTATTAATCATCGCTGATCCATTCGGACGACGCTGGTAAGCTGACGTCTTCCCTTAAATGCCTATAATTATGTTTTATTGGATGCAGTATATTTATTACACATCCTAAAATCTATACTATCGTTGCTTTTCAGAAATTGACTGTCCCGCCGCCCCACGGCTGGCCTCTTTCTCCGCCTCTCCCTTATTTATCTCCATCGAAGTACGGACTGACTCACTATTGGTGAGAATACTTCCTATCTATTATGATTCCTCTGTTGTGCTAAATGCCCCCCCTAAACAAAAATTCTTAATTTTAATTATATTTCATTTTCTTTAACTTCAGTTATGACAATTAATTCTGACGACATAAGCAGTGATAAGACAGAGTGCCAAGTCTAACGGTATGCTCTTTGATGTGTGCTACAGTAACTCAATCCAATTGTTGTTTTTCAAAAAATGGATATATTTCGCCACCTTATTAAATAATCCTCTATATATACGTATTTATTAGGTTGCCTGCCCATTTCCCTGTCCTGAAGAAGACCCCACTGCAAGGGCTCAACTAACCCTGCGATAATCAGAGGGTCGAAACGTCGACAACGTCTCCTTTTAGTCAACTCCCTACCTACATTCGACATTGATTGCACTATTGGAGTATGACAATTGTATATATTGGTATAGTGAACCATCCTTTGTGTAGTGTAATGAAAACACAAATGTAACTTTTTGATATTTTCTTGGTTTTATTGTCACATTACCTTTACCACACCATCCTCACATTATCACCTTCCCCCCTCCCCTCCTGGGCACTGTTCAACCTACTTTATGCATTGAGAAAATGTTAATATATTCCCTATATTGTTCCTCATTGTGAATTAAAACAATGTTGGATTCATTCATTGTCGTTTAATTTTTCTCAAAATGTATTAGTATAACTATTGCTCTCACACTGAGACCCCTTCCTTTCAGTACTTACTTAAACTTGCATTCCTTATGAGTATTTGCTTTTTCCATGATTTTGTTACAATTTCTTTAGGCAGCATATTACTCTCATCTATTGCGTAATTTGAATTCTGTCGCATTCAGGAGTTTATAGCGGGCACAATTGGTTTGTAGCTGAAGGCAGTGCAAGTTTCTCTCAATGGGGCAGTATGGTGGTCAGTGGAGGAGAGGATGTGGCACTATGGTCAGAGCTGCAGAATTTGGAGCTGGGGAACCAGGGTCAGCCTTCGTGACGAGTCCACCAGACCACTCTCCTGAGAGAGCACATTCCCTTGCTAGACCTTAGAAGCGGTGGTGTCTTAGCACAAGCATGTGGACCCTAACGGTGGCAATTGTGGGTTAACCTTGAAGGCCTCTCTACCACAATCCATACTGAAGTTCACCTCCAGTCTTGCGTGCAGGCCTATGAAGCAGCACATCCTAGCAAGACAGTCACGGAGGTCACAGGACCCTTGAACAAGGGTGCTGACTTTGGGTGGGGTGATATGCTTGCAAGTATATTATGTTTCGGCAATGCAGGATTTGCAAGCACACCAACCCAAGTTCACAAACTTCACAGTCTCTGCTTCATGCACAAGCACTTTTAACATGTGCTGCCTGCTTTGGGGTCACTGGAATTGCAAAGGGCCGTCCATTTTGCAGAAAAACTAATCACATTTTTTAGTAACATTTGATCCGTTTTAGCTACAAACAATTTTTTTGCTAAAATTGTCAAATTATGCAGCAGATGATGCATTATGCGGTAAATATTGCAGAACCAGAATTATAAAAAAACATTTGAAAACTAGGATATTTTGCCATTCATGCTTGAACTGCTCTTGTTGAAAAAGGGAGGGGAAGTGCTGATGACAGAGGCTGCATGGCTCTGAGACAAATGGTTTGTGCTTTCATTTTGAGGTTGAGCCTGAGTCAGCGTGGTTGCGCTGCTCTGCGAGACTTCTTGTTGTGGAGTACGAAAGAGAAGCCCCGCCCACTCTCTGCCGATATCGGTCATTGGCTTGTGTCATTCTCCTTGGTACTGCCTTGTCTTCAATTGTACACTCCCATGGTGACTGGCCCCTTTACTTCCGTTGTTACTGGGACCGTGTTCTTAGGTTTGTGAGCACTCTTTTCTTTAAGGAGTTTCTCTTTGTGCAGGCATGACGTGCGCTGCTTCGGCTGGTTATAACTTTCTTTCTGGTGCGTGAGGTACATAGGGGGTTGTTGCCTATTGAAGACCCCTACAGCCCCCCCACCCGGTATGTGGAGTAGACGATTTTGAGAAGCGCTTGATTTTGTGAATACCAGTGGCTTGTGGCAGGAGTGGGCCTCCTTTAAATACGCACCCTCTGGTTTGGCGAATAAAATGGCTTTATTCCTCAGGGTCTGTTGTGGAGCCGAGGGGGGAGGAGGGAAGCATGCGGAGACTTCTCGTTTTGAGAGATGTCCCTGTCACAACATTCTTTCTGTAGCCCTGCAGCGTACCCTCCACATGAGCCTCATTTAAAGGGTCCGGCTGCCACCATAATCTCGTTATTACACAAAGAGACGACGTTCCTGCGTGTGACTCCAAATTTGCCTTTCACTCTGATGAATTCAAACAAACTGGTGAATGCAGACAGTGATGTGCCTCGATGTCAGCATCCCTTCATTAAACCTAATTGAGAAGCAACAAGACTCTCAGTATTCAATTTGATGGACCCAGACAACGATTTAGTCGAGCTGTTTATTCTGCCTTCCCTTCCCTATTTTTTCACTAACTTGGATAGCAAACAAATTGTAGGAAGGAGAGGTTTTCCATCACAGAATTACTTTGCCAGCAAGCAATGTCATCGGGTTCAGAAGTAAAAAGACATACTGTGTTGGAAAATGCTTTATTACACCCAGTACTTTGTGCCCAGCACACTTACTAAATTATAAAATACAATGAGTTTCTGGAAAAAAACAAAAAACAGTTATATTTAATTAATACTTTCTACTGAAATATGTAGATTTATTTTCATTAAAAACATTTTCAAAATTCTCCATTTTACAATTGCAGCTATGTTATTTGCAGTTATATAGATCATGTTTGCCACTTGTATGGCCCACTTTCGGTACAGTTCACAGATTCTCTGCCACGTGGGTTTAAGGCATAATTTGTATATCTTTACTTGAATATCATCAGATGAGCACTTAATTAGGAGCACTTGCCCGCTTATCTGACCATTGCCTACATTTCCAGTTGTTCTACATTTCCAATTTCTTGCATCTTGCACAGTGAGCATTGCAGAAAGCTGTTGGTTGACTTTAGCCATTCCTTTGTATCTAATTGGTGGGTTGCAAACTTTATGAGCCAGGAGGCCTAATCATAAATCCCAGTTATCTATCAACGTTTAGAGTGCCATGCAGCATGAGGCTCTGTGTATGGGCTGGACCACGTGGCAACACAGTGAAATATAAACAATAGCACTAGCCTGTCGAAACCAAAACCAGCACATGGATTATCATTCCAGGCAGCGCTGACCTACCTTATCTTGTTTTCCGGCACCGCAGGTCCTGAGGAGGTCAATTGCCATTTTTGATTTCAGGTGGTGGGTCTGCAGCGTTCAGCCAACGCAGGAACTGTGGCCTGGTGCCTTTACATCCTGTGCAGACCCCCACCTCCCCCTCACCAGCCATGCTCACTGTGAGGAGGTGCACGTCGTAGGCTGCAGGCTTGTTCCATGGGCACAAGCCAGGCCAGACTCTGCCTGCCATGTCACGAGTCCTGCGCCCCAACACCATCAACCCCCCAGGTGCCTGTGGCCACCAGACATCAGTACCGGCTATTAACTTTCATATAGCGTGACACACCCGAAGCCGCATGTCTTCTCTTAATAGTGCGCAGCTGCGGGGTGATTGTGAGCCTTTGTTAACGTTATCATGAACACTTTAAAAAGGCTCACAATCACCCGCAGCCCCTCTCTATACAGAGAAGAAATGCAACACAGCGTGTGCTTTTAGGTGTTTCTAAAAGCACACGCTGTGTTTGGTGCTGCATTTCTTTTGCTTCCTAGAGTGTGGCAGCGGGCAGATTGTATGCTTTTGTTTAAAGCATTCATTTTAATTGCAGCTCTCGACGGGCTCTGCAATTAACACAAATGTTTTAAACAAAAGCACCCCACAGCCGCACTCTAGAAAACAAAAGAAATTTAGCAAGTACTCCCTCCTTGGGAGGAAGCACTTGCTAAATTCCTCTTCCTCAGTTCCTCTACAAGTTTGAAATGCCAGTTTTTCACGCTGCAGAGGCAGCACGAATGCTATTGGGCATGTGTGTGTGCGCGCCAAACACACAGCCCTGCGCGCTCGGGGGCTCTGACGTGCGCGGCCGCACAGGCGCGCACCTTCGGGGGAACATTGGTCACAGGTGTGAGGGGGTCACAGTAATGCAGCCTCCGTCACAGTTGTGAGGGGGTCACAGTAATATAGCTTCCGTCACAGGTGTGAGGGGGTCACAGTAACGCAGCCTCCATCTCAGGGGTGAGGGGGTGTCACAGTAACACAGCCGGCAGCCACAGACAGACCTACTCTGAGAAGGGGGTTCTGAGGCAGAGATATTGATAAGAGCAACAAGTGTGTGAGTGGGTTAACACAACATATAAAGTATAGGTAAAGGGGCGTCGATGATCTCAAAGCTCTAATAATCCCAATTCACTTGTTTGTTCATTTACGAAGCTGACTCTCTTGGTTATAGCATTAGCGTTAATAAAAACTGTATGTGAAGCTTTAGTACGATTCTTCATTCAAGTGTTTCTAAATTCATCAGTCCCGCGACGGTTCAAAGGCTGAGTTGGGATAGGAGATTCAGATGGTACATTATCAGCGAGCTGCTTCCCCTTTCATCTCCAATCAAAGGACATTCGCGTCCCATAAACTTAAATCTGGATAAAACAATTGTTATTCGAAGAAACACATTAATTTATGTGACTTCATCTTTTTGATGCCATCCCCTAAATAATCACAACGGGGTGGGTCTCTGGGAGCGCAGTCAATTGCTGCAGTTATTAAATATGTTTATTTTATCTACCTACCATGAATGCACAGCTGGGTTAATTGATGAAGTGGGGATGAAAGGGGAGGCCTCTCGCTGCTTTCTCTCCCTCACCCATTCTTCAGTTCCATCGCCCTGCCGGGACTCCCTGCCCTCTCTGTTTGTTTTTAATTCTTTTCTGCACCCCCCCATGCAATTGCATGAGCTGGGACCGCCCAGGCTCTCACTGCTATAATGCTTTGCACGCTATGCACTGGGTAAAAGTGAACTTTGGTGCAGTGTTAGCTGCAGAACACGGCCCCCATCTCTCCCTGCAGCCTGTGGCCGCCCACCTCCATCATTAACCTTTATGCCTCTTGATTAGTTAATTAAATATTTATTAAATACTAACATTTTGTATTTTCCCCTATTACAGCAAGTTATAACAAACATCTGGCGACAGTATGAAGCCAGCCCATTCTACAGAGAGAGCCCCGGGTGCTTCATTTTGTGAGGCGAAGCTTATCCTTATTATATTATAAACTACTCCGGGTGTGGTGGGACCGGCTGACTCACTCCGTTGCTGTATCTGAAGAGGAACATCCAGGTGCCCTGTGCATAGAAACAGCTGCCTCTTCCCGCTTTCACTCCACCCTGTGCATAGGAACAGCTGCCTCTGCCCGCTTTCACTCCACCCTGTGCATAGAAACAGCAGCCTCTGCCCGCTTTCACTCCACCCTGTGCATAGAAACAGCTGCCTCTGCCCGCTTTCACTCCACCCTGTGCATAGAAACAGCTGCCTCTGCCCGCTTTCACTCCACCCTGTGCATAGAAACAGCTGCCTCTGCCCGCTTTCACTCCACCCTGTGCATAGAAACAGCTGCCTCTGCCCGCTTTCACTCCACCCTGTGCATAGAAACAGCTGCCTCTGCCCGCTTTCACTTTACCCTGTGCATAGAAACAGCTGCCTCTGCCCGCTTTCACTCCAACCTGTGCATAAAAACAGCTGCCTCTGCCCGCTTTCACTCCACCCTGTGCATAGAAACAGCTGCCTCTGCCCGCTTTCATTCCACCCTGTGCATAGAAACTGCTGCCTCTGCCCGCTTTCACTCCACCCTGTCACCAGCTAAGTCTTTCTCTGTGCCCACCTCCCTCTCTATGCCCACCTCTCTCTCTGTGCCCACCTCTCTCTGTGCCCACCTCCCTCTCTGTGCCCACCTCTCTCTCTCTGTGCCCTCCTCTCTCTCTGTGCCCACCTCCCTCTCTGTGCCCACCTCCCTCTCTGTGCCCACCTCTCTCTCTGTGCCCACCTCCCTCTCTGTGCCCACCTCTCTCTCTGTGCCCACCTCTCTCTCTGTGCCCACCTCCCTCTCTGTGCCCACCTCTCTTTCTGTGCCCACCTCCCTCTCTGTGCCCACCTCTCTCTCTGTGCCCACCTCCCTCTCTGTGCCCACCTCTCTCTGTGCCCACCTCCCTCTCTGTGCCCACCTCTCTCTCTGTGCCCACCTCTCTCTCTGTACCCACCTCTCTCTCTGTGCCCACCTCTCTCTCTGTACCCACCTCTCTCTCTGTGCCCACCTCCCTCCTCTCTGTGCCCACCTCCCTCTCTGTGCCCACCTCCCTCTCTGTGCCTACCTCTCTCTGTGCCCACCTCCCTCTCTGTGCCCACCTCTCTCTCTGTGCCCACCTCTCTCTCTGTGCCCTCTCTGTGCCCACCTCTCTCTCTGTGCCCACCTCTCTCTCTGTGCCCACCTCTCCCTCTGTGCCCACCTCCCTCTCTCCCCCTTTCATTCTTATCACATCTCTCAACTTTACATTCCAAAAGGATGGTGGAGTGCATACATAGACATAAAAACCATATAATAATTATAGTTTAATATCTACAAAGTTGCTAACAATACAGCATGTTTACAATACAAAGCAATTACACTGTTTGTCCTTCCTTGTCAGGGGTCGTTTCTGGCTCAGATACATCAATTGCACCGAGGTCTCTGTATTTTTATTTATTATTATTATTTTTTTTAGTTTCAACGGGCTTTATTTAAAACTTTACATATTTACATGTTAGCCAATCCAATATGGTGGCATCATTTTGGATTTTGCATTCATGTTAGTGACGCAGCTCAGTCATGTGCAAAATGTACATCGAGATTATTTTATTTGCTTATTGCACAGATACCTTTACTGCCTATGGTTTGTTTATTAGTTTTGACCAGTCGTTTTGTTTCCAGTTGTCAAGTGCCCATTCTTGTCCTTTCCTTCTCTCATCTACAAATACATAGGTTTGCACTTTGTCAAGTGCCATTTTGATGCATTCCTCGGGAGAGATTTCTTTGTGTTTGAATAGTTTTAGGTTTCTGGAGGACCACAGGCTTTCTTTGATGCGGTTTATCAGTCTCCACAGTGTGTCTTTTTTCTCCTTTGGGCATGACATGCCAATACCATATAAGATAAGTTCGTAGGAGAGTGATGATTGTTTGGTGATTCTTTTGATGAGTTTCCCCGTTTTCTTCCAGATTTCCTGCGCAAAGGCGCAGTTCCACAGGAAGTGGAGGATGGTCTCTTCTCCGGCGCATGTTGATCTCGGGCATTTTGAGTCTTTGGCCAAGTTTCTCTTGTGTTGAAATGCTTTTACTGGTAGGCATTTTGTTACTGCCATCCATGCAATGTCTTTTTGGTGGTTGGATAGGCATTTGTTGCTTGTCTGTTCCCATACTGCTTTTGATTACCTTTCTGATAAGTTGTTGACTATGAGGACTGTTTCAGCGTCTCTGAGTTCGTGTTTCCGAGAATTTGTGTCAACACAGGCTTTGAGGTCAATGCCTTTTGTTCTGCAATGTTCAATGATTGTCTTAAAAGGTTCAAAGATCTCTGGTGTCGAAAAACAATGGGGGGTCTTGTTCGTGTAGTGCACCAGATCATATTTTTGCAACATTAGGGCGGTTGAGTATGTAATATTTTCCGCAACAAATCTGGGATTTCTTTCTAGGGCATTCATACATAAGTGCAGGTACTTTGAGGACAAAAACATTTTTAAGTTGGGAACATCCTTTCCCCCTTTCTCCTTAGGTTTATACATGTGCTCTCTCTTGGGTTTCTCCATTTTGGAGTTCCAAACAAAGTTGAAAATCATTTTTTGCAGGCTATTTAGCATTACATTTTTGGTTGGAAAAACCACCGCAAGGTACAGCAGAATAGGCAATACAATAGCTTTAATAATCAAAACTTTGCCTTCCATGGAAAGGTTTCTTAACTTCCAAAAGTAGAATTTCTTTAATATTTTTTCTTTTACTGGTGGCCAATTTTGTTCCCCAGCTATGTCTGTACTGAAATGGACCCCATGTATTTTAATGGGGTCTCCTGTGACTGTGACCGGGGTTTTTGCCAGGCGGTCCCATTGGCCTATGACCGTGCAGATAGATTTGTCTTTATTTATTTCTAGGGCAGAGGCTTTGGTGAAGGAGGAGGCATGTGCGATTACTCTGTTTACTTCTTGAGCGTCGTTACAGAAGAGAGTTACATCGTCCATGTAGCTGGTGCATTTAACTCTCGTCTCTTCCCCTCCCGGGACAAAGTGTCCTTTGATGTTTGGGTCCTGTCTGATTTTATTTAGCAGAGGTTCAATGGCACAAATGAAAAGGGCTGGTGGTAGCGGGCATCCCTGTCTTACCCCAGGTCTGATTGGGATCTTCTCTGTTAGTGACCCATTGATCAGAATTTGGCTAACTGCATCTTTGTACAGTGATTGGACAATACCTGTGAAGGAAGTGGGGATACCCCTTTCCTCAAGGACTCTAAAGAGGAAATCATGTGAGATGTTGTCAAAGGCTTTTTGTAGGTCTAAGGACAGGACGCCCAAGGGTTGGTTATGTTCTACCGCGAGCCTGATCGTTTCCCTTGTTGTCATGAGGCTGTCCCATACCTTCCTTTGGGGGACTGCGCAGGATTGAGCTTCATTTATAAGCGAATTTAAGACTCTTTCCAGTCTGTTTGTTAACACTTTTGTCACTAATTTACTATCCACATTTAGTAGTGAGATGGGCCTCCAGTTTTTTAGGTCTTCTTTCCTACCTTTCTTGTATATTAGGAAGATAACTCCTTTAGAGAAGGATGGGGGGAAAGCCTTTGTCTCCATGCATTCTTCTATCATACTCATGAAATCTGCGCATAGTGTTGACCAACATTTTTTGTAATATTCCCATGGGAGGCCGTCTTCTCCAGGGGAGGAGAGCGGGGCGCATTGGGATAGCGCTCCCAGGAATTCTTCTCCATCTAGGGGGGTTTGTAGGTAGTTTTGTTCTTCTTGTGATAGAGTTTTTTTTCAATGGAGGCTAGGTCGTTTGAGCATTCTTGTGATGTTATCGCTTTCTCTTTATATAGGGCGTTGTAATAGTCTTGTACAGTGTTCTGTATGTTTGTTCTGCCTTTTTGTAGTATTCCTTCATTATTCCAAATTTCATTCATTTCCTTGGGTGTGTGGTTGTTCTTTTTGAAAAAGAATCTTGTGCATTTTTCGTCTTCCTCGAAGATCTTGACTCTTGAGTTGAAGATAGTTTGTTTGCCTTTTTCTGTAAACCATTTTTTAGCTTGTTTTGGGTTTCTTGGAGTTCTTCTGCTACATCTACTCCTGAATCTTTAAATTTTTCCAGTAGGTGTAATTTGTCTTGGATAGATTGGTATAATTCTCTTTTTTCCTGGGCTTTTTGTTTGCTTGCGTTGATAAAGAAGGGTTTGCTCTTCTTCTTCACCCATTCCCACCATTTAGCTTTGGATATGAAATTTTGTTGTGCATTGCGCCATACTTTGTACTCCTTTTTGTAGTTTGTGACCACCTCTTCCTCTACTAGGATGGATATGTTGAGCTTCCATGTCCAGGGCCTTTGCTGTGGTCAAAGTTAAGCCTGCAGTGTATGAGAAGGGTTTCGTGGTCTGTAAGTGCGCTGGTCTCTGTGTGTGCACTAACGTAGGAGATTGAGTTGGAGGCAAAAACAAAGTCTATTCTGGAGGATGTGTCTCCTCTATCTGACTTCCGTGTCATTCCTGAGCCTTTCGGGTTGTTCTCTCCATAGAGGTCTTTTAAAGAGAGGTCTCGCGCTATTGTCAGCCATGTTGTGGAAGATTTGTCTAGTTTGTAGTCTGTGCTGGTACCCTTCCTGTCTCTTGGGTGCATTATGCAGTTGAAGTCTCCTACAACAAATGTGGGTGTAGTCCCTGTCAGGAAGAAGGAGGTGTTTTCAAAAAGTTCTATTCTTCCGTTCTTATCTGCAGGTGCATATATGTTGCATATTCTGAGGTGTTGTTCTCCTATTTTAGTGTTCACCATTAGGGATCTTCCTGGGCTTATGTTTGTTTCACTGGTGAAAAGGATGTCCTTGTTTTTGCGTAGTATGGCCATGCCTGCGTTCTTGTTTCCTCCACCTGATCATGCGGAGGGGCCCTCGTGCCATTCTTTGGCATAACTTTGGTAGTTCTGCATTTTGGGTAGGTTGCATTCTTGAAGACAAGTGATGTCTGCTTTGATAGTTCTGCAATGCTCTAGGATGGCGGCTCTTTTGACAGTAGTTTTCATTCCTCTGACATTTAGAGTTGCTACTGTGAGTTCTCTTGGGGTATCCATCATAAAGGTAGGGTTTGTGTGTACTTTCTTATTTGTTGCTTGCTTCCAGTTTCGTCCCGGACTGTGTTTCTTGATTTTGTGCATGTACCTCCTCTATGCTCCCTAACCAGGGGGAAGTCACAAAGAGGGTTTCTTTTGTCTGTTGCTGGAGAGTGGTTTTGGAGGTTTCATTCTTGTTTGGAGGGTTCTCCATCTCTGTGTCTGGTAGGTCAGATAGAGGTGCGTAGCGGTTCTTGTTTGTGTTTGTAGTTCTTTTCTTTGCTGTGATTGGCAGTCTCTTTTCCGTTTTATTTTGGTTTTTGGTTGTTCGGTTTTGGGTTTTTTCTTCTTCTTCTTCTCCTCTGTTTTTGGCTTTGGTTATTTTGTTGCTATTCACTTTTTCCCATTTCTTGGGGAAGGACTTGAAAATGTGTGGTGTTGCTTCTATGTTTGACTCAGATTCTGTGTCTGATTCTTCTTCTAGGACGGAAGGGGCTTGTGTATCGTCCAGGATCAGGTAGGGGTTTCCATCTCTCCAGAAGATATTTCTATTTGGGTTCTGGGGAGCTCTTCTTGTGTCTCTGGGACTGCTGAGGTTGTTTGGGGAAGAGTAGGGGCTTCCATTTGGTCTTCTGTTTGTGTCTCCTCTTGTTCTATTACTTCCTCATATAGAGGTTGATCCTGTAGGAAATCTTGTAACATCTCATCTGTTTCCGTGGTTTCTGGCCTTTTGCTTGTGTCTGTTTCTGCGTCTTTGTCTGGCTCAGGTTCTTCGTTTGCTTTTTTTGGCTTGGAGGGGGTCTTTGTTGTTTTGGTTTCGCTGTTTTCTTGCTGTTGCACAGGAGGAGGGTGTTGCTTTGAGGTAGCGCTAGGCGGGATTATGATAGAGATATAATAGGTCTTGGGTGGTTGTGAGTCCTTTGTTTGGCTTTTTAGGAGGTCACACATTTTCTCCCCCCAGATTGATTCCTTGTTGCTTGCTGCTGATGTGTAGGATTTTCCCCTATCAGGGCAGTTCCAGTACAAATGGCTTGTCAAACCACAAAAGTTGCACTCCTTTGGGACTGGGCATTCGTGTGTGGGGTGTGAGTCTTGGCCACAGTTTCGGCACCCATTGTTTGTGCATTCTTCTTTGCTGTGCCCGAACTTTCTACATTTTCTGCAAAATATTGGTTGCCCTAGGTAGTATGTTTGGTCCTATGGCAAAGGTGTTTGGTAGATGGCAAACTCCCCCTAGGCCTAGTGGATCTCTTTTTAGGGTTACTGTGAACTTTCTGCGCCTATTCCACACCCCCCATTGGTTTCTGAGTTCCATCCCTCCCCTTACCTTGGTGCAGTATCTTTGCAGGAATTTGTCAATTTCCCATGGGGAGATCCAAGGGTTGTACGTGTACACATATACAGTAATTTCCGCAGGTGCGGACAGCGAGGTGATTTTATAGCCCTTTGTCTTTTCAGAGTTAAACATCACATTTTGCATGAAAGTGTTGCATGTTTCTTCTTTGGCGAAGGTGAAGTCATAGATTCCCTGCTTGTTATATTCAGCCATGCGTTTCAGATCTCTAGCCTGTACATTAAATTGTTTAACTAGTACATCATTCATAAGTATTTTTAAGGGATCTTTTAGAATTTCTCCTTCGATTTCGAATTTCACTGTATTTTTTGTTGCGTCATCCTTGCGCGCAGAGTCGCCGCATACTCTGGCCCATTGTAGGCGGCCAAGTCTACGCCTATGTTGTTGTTTTTTTAGGGGTGCCGGGGAACCGGGGGTCTCTGCCTAAACACATACATTGCTAAGCATTTTGAAACGCATGTAAATTGCCCTAGGTTATTGGGATCCTACGAGTACCTTTGTAGCCGGATTGTAAATTATTTCAACATTTTCAACATGTTGTTGTAGACGGTGTAAACATTTTAAAACATTTGAACGATCTGTGCGGGGGTACAAAACACTGGTCATACACACTGGGTGGTGTCCACCTTTGGTAATGGCAGGCAGGTGTGGCACTTTAGTGTCCACCTTTGGTAGTGGCAGGCAGGGGTGGCACTTTAGTGTCCACCTGTTGTAATGGCAGGCAGGTGTGGCACTTTAGTGCCCACCTTTGGCAATGGCAGGCAGGTGTGGCACTTTAGTGTCCACCTTTGGTAATGGCAGGCAGGTGTGGCACTTTAGTGTTCACCTTTGGTAGTGGCAGGCAGGTGTGGCACTTTAGTGTCCACCTTTGGTAATGGCAGGCAGGTGTGGCACTTTAGTGTCCACCTTTGGTAGTGGCAGGCAGGTGTGGCACTTTAGTGTCCACCTTTGGTAATGGCAGGCAGGTGTGGCACTTTAGTGTCCACCTTTGGTAATGGCAGGCAGGTGTGGCACTTTAGTGTCCTCCTTTGGTAATGGCAGGCAGGTGTGGCACTTTAGTGTCCACCTTTGGTAATGGCAGGCAGGTGTGGCACTTTAGTGTCCACCTTTGGTAATGGCAGGCAGGTGTGGCACTTTAGTGTCCACCTTTGGTAATGGCAGGCAGGTGTGGCACTTTAGTGTCCTCCTTTGGTAATGGCAGGCAGGTGTGGCACTTTAGTGTCCACCTTTGGTAATGGCAGGCAGGTGTGGCACTTTAATGTCCACCTTTGGTAATGGCAGGCAGGTGTGGCACTTTAGTGTCCACTTTTGGTAATGGCAGGCAGGTGTGGCACTTTAAGCTTGGCAGACCCCAAGAAAGTGCTCCTGTGATATGCTTAGGCCTAGAACCTTGAACCTTGAACCTAGAACCTTGAAAGGGCCGTGGCTGGAGCCCCATTTTTTGCAGGAGTGTCCTTTAGGACAAGTTTGTGTGGGGGAGGCCAGGGGAATGGTATTTTCTCCTGCTCCTACCCTTGCTAGGATATGGCATAGGACGAGTATGCTGGCTGGGGTTCAGGGAGCTCTGGGTTGTCAAGGAGCACCGAGGGGGTGTCAGGTGGGAGGAGGGGGCGCAGACCCCCCTTGATCTTTGGAGTCCCTTGCAAAAGAAGAGAAATCCTTCCTTTTCTTTGCAGGCTGCAGTACCTGTGTCGGTCGCTGGGTGGCGCTGCAGGCGTGCCGTGCCCAGGAGGGTCTCTGGAGCAGGGGTTTGCGCTATGTAGACAAACGAGCTGGGGTTCTGGTCTTTGAAATGCTCTGCTGGTCTTTTTGTCTTCAGGACGGATGAAGGTGGTAAAGGCCCCGCGTCGGGGGCACCCTTTGCCAGGCGACGGGCGTGCTCCACTGCTGCAGGGGCTCAGGCTAGGCACACTCCTTGTGGTAAGGGCTCCCTTCATAGGGACCCTCGATGCACGCCTTAGACAGGCTGGCCACGCAGGGTGCACTTTTGATGTTGGCGATCAAAGGAGTGATTTACGACCAGGGAGTGTTCAGGCTAGCATACAACTCAGAAACTATTTATTGATTTTACCCAGAAACTTCCCTTAGAAAAGTAGTGTGCCTCACTACGGTTCGTGCCTTCCAACTAGAGGGCTGATACTCTGCCCCTTCGTTCTTAAACGTCCGCTCTTTATCGTTTTCAATGCCACAAAGAGCCCGGCATTTATATGAAAGTGAAGCAGCATTATGAGGCGCGCACAGGATTGTGGGTATGCAGAGTGCTGGTGACGTGCAGAAGGTCCCTCTGGAGCATCCCGACATCTAGCGACAGGAGGGAGCGTTGCACCTCCCGCTCCTTCGCGCAGGCGCCTCGTTGTGCGTCACGTGACGCTGTGACGCCTCCTCTCTTCAGCAGCCGAGGAAGCCTGACCGCCCCAGGAAGCTCACATTTCTGACCAATCACAGAGTTTCTTGGACAGAAACCCTCCAAAAATCGGAGACGAATGAAAAATTTCCTAGCTAACGTAACGGAAAGTTTCAATTCTATTAAGGACTAGGAGGCGAGGATTATGCAGTCCTTTCTTCTCTTTATTTTAACAGCACATTCAAAGTATAACCAAACAAAAAACTTAAGACTACAGCTCCCATGAGCACATGGGGCACAGTGTCCATAGCAACAACCAGCCAATGGAGATGGTGTCCGCTGTATAACCAGTGCTGAAGTCCCTTCCGCTTCCTCTTCTTCTCTGTGAGGAAAGATCCCGGGAACGTTCCTTAGTCTTTTTGATCTTGTCCTAGAGCAACACAAAATAAACCGTTACCACGTTCTTCTTCCTTAAAAGGAAGCATCAGGAAAAAACTGTGAACGACATTCTTAGAAATGAACAGTGTTGAGGAAAACACAATATCAAGAGACAACTGTGTAACTGTACCAAATCATTCCACAAAACATGAATACCACCCAGCAGCAGAAAAACCCATAACAGACATAAGGTGTTACTTACTGACTGTACGAAGACAAGGGTGGGTGAGACCAGCAAGTCTCGGGGGGGATAATCCTCGCCTCCTAGTCCTTAATAGAATTGAAACTTTCCGTTACGTTAGCTAGGAAATTTTTCATTCTATGTCAGGACGGAGGAGAAGATTATGCATGTTTAAAGCATATTCACCACCAGATCTGCTGCGCCATAAATGGGTTTGAAATAATATTTCTTGAACGTGGACTCGGAGGACCAATCCGCCGCTGCCATGATGTCCTCCAGCCGACCGCCCACCTGCACCGCCTTAGAAGCCATTGCCCCTCTCGCGGAGTGGGCTCCAAATCTGGTTACGTCCACACCCATCTCGGTCATGATCCAACGGACCCACCTGGCGATGGTTGGAGCGGAAACCGGTTTAAAAGGTTTCTGTAAGGCGATAAGGAGTTGGCGCTATCCAGGAGGGCGATACTCCAACATCATGTCCTCGTATGTTTTGAGACATCGTACCACACAGAGCTTGGGCTGGTCCGGGAAAAAAGGATACGACACGGATCTGATACTTGTTTTGGTCCTTCTGGACACCGTAAACGTGACCCCCTCCGGAGTAAACATTCGAGATGTAATGTCCAGCGCCCTTACATCCGAAACGCGCTTGCACGAAACCAGACACAAAAGGATCGCCAGCTTGGCTGACAGTTCCTTCCTAGAAAGATACTGGTTATCTCTCCAGGAGGAGAGGAAACGCAGAACGATGTTGACATCCCAGAGGCTGTCATACCTGGGTTCCGGGGGTTTACAAAGTCTAACACCTCTCATCAGTTTGCAAACCCAGGGGTGCTCACCCGCCGATTTTCCATCAATGTGGGCATGCCCTGCCGAGATGGCGGATCTGAAGGTGTTAATAGACCGGTAGGCCATACCCGATCGATTCAAATCAGCCAAGAAATTTAGGATGTGGCTAACGTCCGCCCCCACGGGATCGGCGTGTCTTCCCAGACACCAACGACGCCACCGCTGCCAAGCCGAGCGGTACCTCTTGACAGTTCCTGGAGCCCAGGCTCCAAGGATGAGGTCCTCAGCGTCCGCCGAAAGGCGTCCGTCCTGCCAACGTCCCCTGAAATCCTCCAAGCCATGAGGTGCAGGGTTTCCTGAATCACCAGGGGGTGAGGTTCCCCTTGAGGGCCCGAGAGCAACGAAGGGAACCAGGGCAGTCGAATTGGACAGTCCCATGACAGTTCCAAGAGAGAGGGAAACCACGCCTGGGCCCGCCAGAAGGGAGTCACCAGGATCATGGAAGCCCGTTGTCTGCGGACTTGAGCTGCCACTCGTGGAATCATGAGAAAGGGGGGAAATGCATACGCCAATTCCCGAGTCCAGTCCTGTAAGAAGGCATCGACCGCCGAGGCCTCCGGGTCCGGTCTCCAGCTCACGAATCTCGGGAGCTGTCGATTGAGTCGCGATGCGAACAGGTCTATCGAGCAAGGACCCCACCTGGCCATCAAAGCCTGGAAGGTTGAACGATCCAGTCGCCAGTTGCTGAAGTCCTGGAAGTTCCTGGAGTGCCAGTCCGCGATCGAATTCTGAGTGCCCGGAAGGTATTCCGCTGACACCGAAATCTGCCTCTCCAGGCAGTAGTGCCAGAAGTCCTTCGCCAGATTTGCCAGTGCTCGAGACCGAGGACCGCCCAGGCGATTGATATACTGAACTGCTGACACGTTGTCCATGCGCAGCAGAATACAGCACGAAACCCGATGCTGAGTCAGAGACTTCACTGCAAACGAGCCCGCTAGGAGCTCCAAACAGTTGATGTGGAGCTGCAACTCCTCCTCCGTCCAGCGACCCCCCATGGTAGTGTCGCCACAACGTGCGCCCCAACCCGACCTGCTGGCATCTGACTCGATGATCAGGTCCAGGCTGGATCCGAAAATCGCTCTCCCATTCCATGCACTCATGTGCTCGATCCACCACCGAATCTCCGTCCTCGTCTCGTCGTTGAGAGATATGAGTTCGGAGTACGTCAGCCCCTTCCTGAGGTGCTGCGCCTTCAGCCGCTGGAGGGCCCGGTAGTGTAGGGGACCCGGAAAGATCGCCTGGATCGACAAGGAGAGTAGTCCCACTATGCGGGCTAATTGCCGAAGAGATATCCTGTCCTTTTTCAGGACCTGGGAAAGTTCCTTGCGGATCTTGGACACCTTCTGTTGAGGAAGGCTGAGAGATGCTGTCTCGGAGTCTATCAGGAAGCCCAGAAACGTGATCTGTCTGGTCGGATGGAACTCCGATTTCTGGGAGTTCAGCACGAACCCCAGGTTCTGCAGGAGAGCAATAGTCATGTTCAAGTTGGATTTGAGCCGGGTCGGAGACTGGTCCAACATCAGTATATCGTCCAGATATATGATCAGTCGAACCCCTCGTTCGCGGAGAGTCTCCACTACCGGCCGAAGGAGTTTCGTAAAACACCAAGGGTCCGATGATAGGCCAAAGGGGAGAGCCTGAAATTCGAAGACCTCCCCGTCCCAAAGGAACTGGAGGAACCGTCGATGCGGTGCAAAAATGGGGACTGTGAGATAGGCGTCCTTCAAATCCAGGCGCACCATCCAGTCCCCTTGAAGGAGAATGTCTCGTAAGAGATGAATCCCCTCCATCTTGAAGTGGCGGTAGACCAGCCACTCGTTGAACTCCCTCAAATTTATCACTGGGCGAAAACCCTTGTCCTTCTTCTGGACCAGGAAAATATTGCTTAGGAAACCCGCAGGATGAAGCTGGGATTTGCAGATCGCCCCTTTCCTGAGGAGGTCCGCGACCTCGTCGGCAATCAGAAGTCTTTCCTCCTGTAAGAAAACCAGAAGACGAGGGCGAACTCTTTGATGGGGAGAACCGTAGAACTCGATCTGAAAACCTTGAACTGTCTGTAGGACCCAAGAATCCGAAGTAATCTGGCGCCAGTTGCAAAGGTGTTCCCGTAGCCTCCCCCCCAGAGCGTGTGGGGAAAAAAGGGTAACACTCACCGGATGGACCTCCTGGGGCGTTGACGCCACCCCGGTAGCCTCTGCCGCGCCCCTTGCCTCTTCTGGGGTAGAAGTTTCCCTGGCGGCCGTCGTTCCAGCCGTTGTTTCGACGCTGGTTCTTGTTATGGGGGCCTTGCTGGGGTTGGTGGCCGGAGGAGCGGCCCCGTCCTCGTCCGGCCCCGGCAAAAACACGCCCTGGAAAAATCTTTTTGACAGTCGACTGAGCCCTGTCCAGGGCCGACAAAGTGGTGACAAATTTATTAAGTTCCTTAATGAAAGGTTCGCCGAAAAGCTTGCCATGTGCAATGATCCCTGCCTCTGAGGTGGCCAAATCTCCCAGTTTGGGGTCTATTTTGATGAGGAGGGATCGTCTACGCTCGGCCGCTAACGCACAGTTCGCATTCCCTAGAAAACACAGGGCTCGCTGGGCCCAGCCCGCCACGACCTCCGTGGACATCGGAGTTCCCGACTCTTTGGCTCTTTCAGCCAGTTGGATAATTTGCGTCACAGGTCCTACCGCGTCCAGGAGTTTGTCCTGACAGGCTCGCCAGGAGCGATCTATGCCTTTCTTCGGGTCCCGCATGAACTTTGCGAAGAACGCACAGAGCTTCTCGTCGATATCCGGCGTGGAGGCCACCCTACCTTCTAGCTTCGGGCGAGGGCATTCACCTCGCATGCGATTCCTAACATCCCTGTCTAGGGGTTGGCGCACTTTGCTTGCAGCATAAGCCGCCACCTTGGGATCCGCTATCCATTCCGATGACCTCGGATGGTAAATGCTCGACGGATCAAACATGTCCGAGGGAGGGTCCTCTCCCTCCAGGGATCCCGAGGAATGAGGCGTCGGGCGCCAAAGTCTACCCGAGTAGCCATCATCCTCCCCCGAGGAACCTTCGTCCCCCGTGACACCCTCTCCCTCCAAGGGGAAACCATCCTCCTGGTCCGTGTCCTGAGCGACCTCGTCGCCATCATCTCCGGGTACAATTCCCTCCCGGCAGGGTATATGCTTTAGCGTCCGCGCACTTTTGCGGAAAGAGTCACGCAAGCGCTCGAACTCCTCCAAGTGCCCCGCAGGACGTTTCGCAGATTTTTTACCCCCCCCTGCGAGCCCCTGGGCTCACGGTCCGCAGGTCCTGTAGTGCCAAACACCCCGGGGACACTCTGGACGAGGGCGTCCACTCTATCCCGCAGCGGCGCAAGCACCGAGTCCAGGGCCTGCGACAACGCGTGGCTCACCGTGGCGGGAAGGGTTGGGCGAGGTAGAACTCCTCCACCTCTTGGGTTACATTTTTATTCTGGTCCGAAGACTGCATTCTGGAGGGTGTAGGCACCAAACACCTTAATTAGTACTAAAGGTAGCCCCCTCGCCGGTGCCCAGACAACAATCTGTCAAAAATATGAGGTGCGGTACCTCAATCCGCCACCAGAGGGCGTTAAGCAACAAGCGCGTGAAGGGATCACCAGAGCCGGTGTCAAGGCGAGGGTTGGTGAGGACAGAGCAGATCTGCCTCAGTGCGCCGTAAACAACGGAGGTAGGCCGCGGAGCAGCGTCCCCGTGAAAAGCGGCGCCCCACAGAGCCGGAAAAGAGCGCGAAGCGCTCCTGACGCGGTCCGCGATATGCGGGAGGACGCGCAGGCAGAGCCTGTCGCGTGTCAGTTCAGCCGCGCGAGGTAGCGCGCGAAGAGAGCAGGGAAAGCACAGGCAAAAACCAGGCAAATGAACATTAAGGCCACAAATACAAAGAAAACGTCAGAAAAAATGTCACTTATCTGACGAGCAGAGAAGAAAGAGGAAGCGGAAGGGACGTCAGCACTGGTTATACAGCGGACACCATCTCCATTGGCTGGCTGTTGCTATGGACACTGTGCCCCATGTGCTCATGGGAGCTGTAGTCTTAAGTTTTTTGTTTGGTTATACTTTGAATGTGCTGTTAAAATAAAGAGAAGAAAGGACTGCATAATCCTCGCCTCCGTCCTGACATAGAATTCCGCTTCGCACGGCCCCTCGGAGTGCGCGTGACCCGCGTAATTTACAAGATGATAATGTCTTCCTTATCTATTCGCGCAATCACAATAAAAAATATCATTTACTACTGGTAGGGTGACTTTACAACGGTGACGTGCCGGTCACTTTCATGAATGCCTCTGCATGCAGAGCTACAAATACTCCTTCTGCTATTAAACAAACGCCTGTGTCACCTGCACTGATGAATCGGATGTTTGCCGCAGAGGCTTCTGGGTATGCAAAGGAATGTGGGTAGCCACGCTCCCTCCAGTCCCAGCAGGGCTCCTGCAGCAGCCCCATGAGGACTTGTACTCTGGATCCAGGCTGTGAAGAGTCTCAAAATCCAGCAATAAAGGGAATGTGTGAAGCTAATTTAATAGTGACAAAAAGTGACACTAGAAGTCCCACCAGAAGTAATCCTGCTGAAATAAACAAAACAAGCATTGGCATAGCCAATAGGTCTTGCCTTTGGGAACTAATAAGTGTTAAGGCAGAGATATTGAGTTTGTGTTTGTTTTTAAGCTGTGTTGTGCAGAAGTCTGCAGTATGCTGAAATGTTATAATAAAGAAGTGTGAGAAGCATTTTTGTTAGTTTAGTTATGATGTATAATGTACAACAAAATGACGATGATAAAAAACTATTAATTAGAAGTAATGATTTGTGTTTTTGTATGTTTGAATGCTGGCTACTTGTATCTGCCTGTTCTAATCGTTGCTTTTTATGGTGTTTATTGTGAAAGGAGTGGGGATAAATAACAGGAGAGTGAAGGTTAGTTAGTTAGTGAGAGTGATAGATTTAGTGAGTTAATTAGTGAGAGATAGTTAGTGAGAGATTGAGAGAGTTAGTAAGAGTGATACAATTAGTGAGAGAGTTAGTTAGTGAGAGTGAGAGAGTTAGCGAGTGACTTAGTGAGAGAGAGTTATTGAGTTAGTGAGAGAGTGAGATTTAGTTAGTGAGAGTGAGAGAGTTAGCGAGTGACTTAGTGAGAGAGAGTTATTGAGTTAGTGAGAGAGTGAGATTTAGTTAGTGAGAGTGAGAGAGTTAGCGAGTGACTTAGTGAGAGAGAGTTATTGAGTTAGTGAGAGAGTGAGATTTAGTTAGTGAGAGTAAGAGAGTTAGCGAGTGACTTAGTGAGAGAGAGTTATTGAGTTAGTGAGAGAGTGAGATTTAGTTAGTGAGAGTGAGAGAGTTAGCGAGTGATTTAGTGAGAGAGAGTTATTGAGTTAGTAAGAGACAGTGAGATTTAGTTAGTGAGAGTGAGAGAGTTAGCGAGTGATTTATTGAGAGTGAGCTAGTTATGATCACCAATTATAAGTGAAATGGAAATGTCAGAATTTCATTGCTCCGGTTTACTCCACCCAGGAGTAAATAAACAAACAACAAATCTGGATTGGACCTAACAAGCCTTGGCAACAGCAACCCACGCAAGATGACAAGATGACAAGATTGGCTTCGGTGCAGACCGGCAAGGTCTGAGGAACTCACCCTTTGGAGGGGAGTTAGGGCACGTCTGGGGCAACCAGGGAAGCCGTAGAAACAAAGTAGATTCCTTCAGGGGGACCCACTAGCCAACGGACTAGGGATCACAAAGGCACCTTGAGCGGAAATGCTGAAAGCGGACCCACGGAACACTCGTGGAGTGTAGTCCCACAATCTTCGAGGCAAAAGGTGCTCAGGGCTTGGACTACAAGTAGCCCAATGCACAACTTCAGGAAAGCTCGGGAAGTAGATGCACTAGCAAATGTGCAGGATGTCCGGGAGTTCCGGTCCCACGTCTCTTGTGATAGCTACAGGTCTCAGCTTTGAGTTTCATCCAGCAGCAGGAGGTCAGACTCGTGTCTGTGGCAGCAGGATCCATTTTGTGATGCTGAGGCTCTTTTAAACATTTACCGGGTATACCAGTGTGTACATGTCTTCTCCCTCTAGAAGGGTGGAATTCTACCCCTGCCGCCAGAACTGGTGGGGGTTGGGGTAGGATTCCAAAGTGTTGACACCAAACACAACATGTTTTGATGCAGCCAAACCAAACTTAGCATTTACTGCGAGGTTATAATGCACTTAAGAGTATATAGTATGGCTGTATCAGTCATTCAGTCAAAAATCTTTATTCGGGTACAGCAGTACCCATAAAAATGCAAAAGCAATACATTTTAGAAAAAAAAAACAGACATTCAAAAATAGGCTAAGTTCATAAGTTATACAGATCATAAGTAACTTAGTGCATAATTTAACATTTTCACAGTTCAGCGTTATGGGCTTTAGTCTCTAGCTTCAGCCATGGATCTACGTGCCCTAACCACTGATTTCAGAAAAGTGCAAATGCTAACATTATATAAAACAGACATTCAAAAATAGGCTAAATTCATACGTTATACAGATCATAAGTAACTTAGTGAAAAATGTAGCATTTTCACAGATCGACATTAGGAGCTTTACTCTCAGGCTTCAGCCATGGATCTACGTGCCCTAACAGCTGATTTAAAAAAAGTGCAAGTACGAAAAATAAGATCCTCTTCATCCAAAGTTAACATTAGATCAAATGCAGCCTCTAAACTAATTGGTCTCTGCTTTACAAAATACATAAGTAAAAACTGTTTAAAATATTTGTTATAAAATGTACATGAAAATATAAAATGCTTTATAGTTTGCTCACTTGTTCCATTGCACTGGCACGGGATCAAGTTTAAATTTGGGCTATATCCCAAAGGAAAGGATAATGCAAAACGGATAGTGCCTGCCCTTAAACGGAACAGTAAACTGGTCTCCCAGCGTGTCATTGGTAATAACAGATAAACATGGAATGGGTGCCTATAGTACTCAATATCCATGTAATTACGCACAGTAGTCTTACTAGCTTTCGCTGTCTCCCGTTCATTTTTGTATAAGTAATATAATAATTTCTGTATATCCTTACTCGTAACTGAGGCAACAAGTGTATGGTCCCAAAAGATACGTTCCATATTTATGCTGCGGAGACTGTTCAACACACCGCACAGCCATGGGATTTCCAGACCCCTTGCACAACCCAAACAATCCTTGATAATAGACTGGGTCAGGGTCGCTGCTTCATTCCTCCAGACTGCGATCCACATAAGTGCCGGACGGGCCCTAATAAAATCGGTGATAAAATTGATGTTGAGCTCTTTGTGGGTTATATAGTGGGAGGTTGAAATAGGTACATTCAAAGCTTTTCTGCAGAATCTATTCTCTTCCTGCTGAATGTCAGAAACACTAACCGTCCCCCATATCTGGGCACCATAGGTCGCCAATGGTGAACACTGGGTTTTATACATTTTTTGAAGAGCTAAAACTGCGCCCATAGTTCTAGGACGAGGGATACTTAAAATGGAGTTATTGGCCTTTGAGAACTTGCTTCTGGCGTGGGCTAAATGCTCACTCCAGGAGCTGTTCGCAGCAAAGGCCAAACCCAGGTATATAAAAGATTTTACCGTCGTCATCTTATGATTATCTATTATAATTGGTCTTATGGCCCGTTTTCCCGGTCCACTGCTCATTAAAAATGATTTTTTTAAATTAACTTGCAGATCCAGACTTGTCATGAAATTATTTAAACTTTGGACAAGGAGGCGTAAAGAATTTGATGTGCGTCCTATTAAAACCGCATCATCGGCGTAAAGCAGAGCAGGGATGGGTACATTATTGATGTATGGAATATCACGGGTAGCCAGTTTCAGTGAAGCACTCAGGTCATTAATATATATAATAAAAAGCAGGGGGGGCAAAACACAGCCTTCGCGGACCCCCCTGCCAATATTGATGAATCCTGAAACCTCACCTCCCGCCCCCATCCTAACTTGAGCTTTAAGGTCTCTGTGTAGATAGGCCAGGAAGTGGACCAGGGCTTCGTCCGGACCCTTGGATAAAAGGATAGACCACAGCTTAGACCTATTAACTAGGTCAAAAGCTGTGGACAAATCCATGAAGGCCATGTACAGTGGG
Source organism: Lissotriton helveticus (assembly GCF_964261635.1). Taxonomy (NCBI): domain Eukaryota; kingdom Metazoa; phylum Chordata; class Amphibia; order Caudata; family Salamandridae; genus Lissotriton; species Lissotriton helveticus. Next base: position 959,736 of record NW_027611697.1, on the reverse strand, counting down.
AATTTCCTGGCAATGCCATATTTACTAATAATCAAGTTCAAATTGAGACATTGCTCTCTAGTTCCCACCTTACTCCTAAAACCTAGCTGACAAGGATCCAGGATATTAGTTTCTTCAGCCCAGTCTAGAATTTTATTGTAAAGAACTTGACCTAATATTTTAAGGGTGTTGTCTATTAGGGAGATTGGGCGATAATTACACGGTAGTGATCTGTCGCCTTTTTAGAAAATTGGTACAATTATGCTTCTGGCCCATGTATCAGGAATCCTTATCAAAATCAGGTTATTAAAAATGTTCAGGAGTAAGGGGGCCCAGAATGCCGGGATCCACTTAATCAAGTCTATCGGCAGCCCGTCAGGACCAGGCGCTTTATTGCCAAGACTTTGGTCTGTAGCCTCCGTTACCTCTGGAATGTCAATATCTAGTGGTTTAGGGTCGCCAGAGATAGGAGTCAATTCAGATTCCGGTGGGGCAAAGTAAATAGTTGTAAAATGATTCACCCAGGCCTCACTAGTTATATTACAACTAATTGGCGTCAATGACTGTCCCATAGAACGCACATCTCTGACTGCCGTCCATGGCTGTATCATAGAACAGCTATAAGGAAGGGTTTCCGAAAGCTGCAGAGGGGCTCAGCTCATGCTAGGGCACCCTCTCACACAAAACCAAGCACTCTGCCTTCAGGATTTTCGAGGCCTGCCATAGGAGTGACTTATAGGTTAATATGTGTCTCTCTATATATATATGGCGAGCTTGTAGTTAATAAACTACTGTGTGACGAGTACCCCTCGAGTGCTGTCTTCTCTTTTCCTGCAATATTGGATTTGGATGAGCGCGATATATATATATATATATATATATATATATATATATATATATATATATATATATATATATATATATATTGATATATATATATATATATATATATAAATATATATATATATATATATTGATATAGGTATACTATATCTAAGTAAGGGGTGCTTACACCACCAGTGGAGAAGTGTGGCTCAATGGTTAGAGCAGCAGAGTGAAGAAATGTGGCTCAATGGTTAGAGCGGCAGACCCTCATGCAGATGTCTAGACCGGGACCATGGTTCAATTCCCCGCCTCGGCGGGTCTTGGGCTAAAAAATTCCACGGACCTGATCATTCTCACCTCAGTGCCTATTCCAATCATGGAGTCCCACTCTGCAACTCTGGGCAATAGCTTGCTTAATCTCCACAATGGCCCCACAACGCTAAGGATGCCTGACTCCACCTTGGGGGTGCCCAGGAGTGGACACCTCACAGGGAAAGCCAGGACGGGTTCCACAGCGGTATTCGTACAAGCGCCTTGAGACCCTTGCGGGTGAGTAGTGCGCTATACAAGTATCAATTTACATTTACCACCTTACCCAGGCTGCAAGTGCAGACCTGTGGTGCCATTATTGAAGGCTTCCCAGGGGTGACATAACACACGCTTCAGCCCCTGGTAGGCCTCTGGGGTACCTATGCCCTTGGTACCTAAGGTACCATATACTAGGGACTCGTAAGGGTAACCCAGTAACCAATCTGGAGTGTACCTAACGTACATGTAACCAATTTAGAGAGAGAACAGCTAGGCTGTGGTCCTGATTAGCAGGGCCACAGCCAGACTAATGTAGATAAACCAGTGAAACACAGCAAAAAGTGGGGGTAACCATAGGAAGCAGCTCCTACTCTCCTACATCCGCTAACCTCCTTGCACTCACTCACATGGCATAAATTCCGCACTCTCCCATCTTCAAGTTTCACTGCACCTTCCGACACCTTTACGACCCTCAATCGAACAGACCAACGAGGTGCCCCCTTTTCCACTAGGCCTGGTTTCCTCACTCGCACATACTGATGTACCAAAATATATGTCCCTACCAAGAGAGTTGACAAATTCCTCCTGCATGCCGAACTAGCCGAATTCTTCCAGAAGTTGAAGCTCTGCGCCTTTTTTGAAAGACAAGACACCAATAATGACACAAGGGAAACCAATGAGACTGGTCTACGACCCAAATCTACATTCATGCCTCCACCTTCCAGTATACCTGTAGAGATCATTGCCTTCGAGCAGGCCATCTACAATGAAGTAGAGAAAACCAATCAATCAGAGACTTACAACAACCTATCAAAAGAAAAACGGGCAGCACTGAAAACCCTCTGAGACAACGACAACATTACCATTAAACCCGCCGAAAAAGGCGGTGGGATTGAGATAAAAGACACCGAGGCTTACCGAGCGGAGTGCCAGAGAGTCCTCGATGACAACCGCAATTACAGACGCCTCAATGGCGACCCTTCTAATCAACTCAAGCTAGCAATCACCAACCTGGTGACCACAGCGGCAGACAACAACCACATCACCAAACAGGAGGCTACCTTCCTCTAAAACACACAAGCCCGGATAACGTACTTTTACACAGTACCAAAAGTACACAAGGAAACGAGACCACCCCCGGGACGACCGATTGTCTCAGGCTGCAACTCACTCCTTGAACCCCTCTCAATGTTCTGTGACTTTTTTCTTAACCCTCTAGTACAGGCAGCGACCACTTACATCATGGACACCAAACATCTCCTGTCCCTCCTTCTAGACCTGGATTTTGACCCAACAACCCAGTTACTTGTGGGACTGGACATTGAAAGCCTGCACACAAGCCTGCCCCAAGACGACACCCTTAAGGTCCTAGAAGAAACCCTGACCAACTCACAATGGGAACACACCACACCGAGGGAATTTGTCCTAGACTGCGCAAGATTGGCATTAAAATAGAACTTTTTTGAATTTGAGGGCACATACTACCTCCAAACAAACGGAACATCCATGGGCAGTATTTTTGCGCCCAGTGTGGCGGGGCTATACGTCTACCACCTGGAATAGTCACATATCCTCGAGCCCAACAACCCTTTCACGGAATCAATACTTTTCTGGCGCCGATACATTGATGACGTCCTCATGATTTGGGAAGGCTCGGAGGAGTCCTTGAAGAACTTCCTGACCTGGCTCAACTCACGTGATTCCTACCTACGCTTCACGTACACCAGCAGCAAAGACCAGTTACCTTTCCTGGACCTACTGATCAAGGCCACCAATGGCAAACTATCAACCACCACGTACTACAAACCCACGGCAAGAAATTCACTACTGGCCTTTGAAAGTTTCCACCCACGACCACCAAGGGAGAACCTGCCCTATGGCCAATTTCTACGCATAAGGCGCAATTGCAGCAATAAGGAGGACTACAACACACAGGCAGCAGACCCTTCCCACAGACTACAACAACGGGGCTATCCAAGAAGGATCATCGACAGGACCAAGAAACAGGCAAAAAAACAAAATAGAGATGCCCTCCTGGAAACACCGACCCGTCAAGAAACAATAACACCATTGACCTGTGTCACTACGTACAACCCTATCTCCAATTCAGTGGCTAAAATCATCAAGAAAAATTGGAGAATCATCAACACGGGCAAACGAGACTGGGACCTGCCGCTCTTTGCCTACAAAAAATCTAACAGCCTACGGGATCAACTCATCTCTACACGGCCTAGAACCACGGAAACCACCACCAACCCTACAATACATTTAGTATGGAACCTCCCCAAAGTCACAGGTCACTACCCCTGTGGAGATTGCAGCATTTGCCATCTCACGACACAGTTCTTCGATCCTGCTGACACGGGGACACATCGTTAAGGCTATTTCCTGCATTTTGGCTTCAGGTTCAGTAGGTGGAGGGAAGATCTATTTTATTTCGTCATTGGTTTAAAAATAGTGTGAATAACCCTGAACACCAACTTGACCTATTATACACTCTTGCGCCCCGGTCCACCGCAGCCCTGTGGCTGATTGATGTGGAGGGCATAGACAAGAGTCATCTCAGAGGTTCGTTTTCTGCTTCACAACTTTAGATCCGTAAACAAACACAAGCTGGACATTTCAGACATCATTAATCCTTACAGCCTGGATATACTTTTCTTCACTGAGACTTGGCTCAAAGACACTTCTCATACTTTATGGATCTTTTGTTCCCCACTGACTATTCCGTTCTCAGGAATGATAGAGAAGATAAAGTCGGGGGAGGCGTAGCAGTTATCTTCAGAAACTCCCTTCATCTCAAAGCTTTTCCCAGAAGCTGTTTCCGCACCTTCGAATGGCTATCTTTGGAGCTTCAAGTACAGCACAGCTTCCCTGTCAGGTTTCACACCATCTATCACCCGCCTGGTGACAGCTCCACCTTCACAGAGGAATTCACTGACTTTGCAAGCTTCTAATACTCACAAATCGACTGTACCCCTATTTCTAACAGCAACAAACAGATTTTTATCGAAGACTTTAATCTTCACTGGGGTAATCTGGAATATTCAGCGGCTGTTAGATTTGGGGTCTCTAGTTGGCACATGTAGGTACTTGTAACAAATAGGGACCCTCGCCTCTAGTCAGGATAAGGGGGAATACACTCCTAAAATAACCCCTGCTCACCCCCTTGGTAGTTTGGCACGAGCAGCAAGGCTTTATCTCAGAGGCGTTGTAAGTTAAGCATTTGTGACCACATACAGTAACCCAGTGACAACCCTACAAATGGACACCACACAGGTTTTAAATAAAAAATAAGTAGACTTTATATAGAGTTACCACCAGACCATGAACGACAAAAATACACAATACTATTACTTTAAGATGGTAGATTTAAGCTTAGTTCAGGTCAGTTCTTAAATGCGACAGTCTGTGTCAATCTACCTTACGTTGCGTTGCGCTTCCACGACAAGCAATGTCGCAGTGATGGGAAATGCAGCGGTGCAAAGAAATAAAGAAGTGAAGATCTTCCAGATGCGGCACGCTTCTCGGGGACTCGAGAAGTTCTCGGTTCGATGCGTGGACTGCAGCAGCGAAACCGTGACGATGCGACTGCAGCAGCTCCAGTGGTGACACTCTTCTCCCACGATGCGTGAAGCTTCCGCTCGATGCGACAACTACAGTGGCGACATCCAAGATGTGATGTCAGCAGCTCCTACGGCGGCGGGGCTTCTCGGGGATGCGAGGTGCTCTTCTTCGATGCGGTGCAGTGCGATAGTTCCAGCGATGACACCCTCTTTCGGAGAAGCGACGGCAGGAACAGCGACGGGGACATGCTCCGACCTCGTTGCGAGATTCTTCTCCTGATGTGGTGCAGTGCGACAACTACAGCGGTGACACACTCCTTCGGAGTTGGGACGGCAGCAGCAGCGACCCGCTTCCTCTTCGTTGCGGCACGCTTCTCTCCGATGCGGTGCAGTGCGACAGTTCCAGCGGCGTCACCTTCCTTCGGAGTTGCGACGTCAGGCACAGCGACGGCGACACGCTTCTTCTCATTGAGTCGCGCTTCCAGCTCCTTGCGACAAGCAGTCCCTCAGAAGGCCCAATGCAGCAGCAGGCACTTCCAAAGAACTCTAGGGAGCAGGGGGTTGAAGTCTGCTGTCCCTGAGACTTCAGCAGGAGGCAATCTCTTTTCCAAGCCCTTGGAGATCCTTCACAAGTTGAAAGCAAAGTACACAAAGTTCCTTTCTCCTTCCTTTGGCAGTAAGGCAAACACTGCAGACCAATCCATCAAGCAGCACTTCAGCTTGGGAATAGTCTCTCCTCAGTTTCTTCAGGTTCCTACCCTCAGTAAAGTTCTTCTTTTAGTCCAAAAGTGATCTAATTTCATGGGATCAGGGTTCCAATATTTATACCCCAAAATCCTTTGTTCTCTGAGGGGAGAGGGGCCTTTTCCCAGTCCAAACCAGTTCTGAAGCACTCTGTTTACCAGACTTCTCCTTTCCTTTCACAGTGCAGGGCAGTCACATCAGACGCCCCACAGGAGGTGGTACCAGCATTGTGGAAGGCAAGTACCGTCCTGGAGCACTTTGTTTACAGGACTCCTTCTCTTCTTTCACTGTGAAGGGCAGAGACATCAGCCGCTCCCCATGTGGTGGAGCCAGCATTGTGGAAGGCAGGCACAGCCCTAATCAAGGTTATGGTGCAACTCCTCCCTCCCATTATAAAATGTAATAACTCTAACAGCCCATTCTGGCCTATGGAGAACAGGTAGCCTTGCAATAGTGAAAAACACAATTGGCTGTAATTCACTATTAGTACATGCTACACACACCAGGGCATGTCCTACCATATGCTTACAATGCACCCTGCCCTTGGGCTTACCATAGGGGTGACTAATATGAAGTTAAGGGAAGGTTTAGGGACTGGCAAGTAGGTGTACTTGCCCAGCCAGCATGACAGTACCGGACTGCACGCAGGTTCTCCAATGGCAGACCTTAGACACATTTTACAAGGCCGCTTCTGTGGGTGGCACAACCAGTGCTGCAAGACCACCAGAAAAGGGGGTGGTGATGAACAGAGTGTCTGAATTAAGCAGACCACTCTTACCCAGTCCAAAGATCAGGGCTTGATCCATCACCGTTATTTAGCTCACTGCCCCATTCCAGCTCAGAACCTGGCTATATGCAAATTAGTCTGTCCCTGGCCCAGTCCATCATGGGAACAGGGCAGACCAAATTACCAAGCCAATTCTTCACCAGAAAGGAGACAAGCTTCCGGGGACCGGTTTCTGGCATTACAGCCATCTTCGGCCCGGCTTGCTTGAATCCTGATGGAGCAGTGAGCAAGGGACTCATGTCTGAGTATACCCGGCCACACCTATAGTGGCCAAAAACGATTCAGAAAAGGGGGTGGTGATGAACAGAGTGTCTGAATTAAGCAGACCACTCTTACCCAGTCCAAAGATCAGGGCTTGATCCATCACCGTTATTTAGCTCACTGCCCCATCCCAGCTCAGAACCTGGCTATATGCAAATTAGTCTGTCCCTGGCCCAGTGCATCATGGGAACAGGGCAGACCAAACTACCAAGCCAATTCTTCACCAGAAAGGAGACAAGCTTCCGGGGGCTGGTTTCTGGCATTACAGCCGTCTTCGGCCCGGCTTGCTTGAATCCTGATGGAGCAGTGAGCAAGGGACTCATGTCTGAGTATACCCTGCCACACCTATAGTGGCCAAAAACGATTCAGAAAAGGGGGTGGTCATGAACAGAGTGTCTGAATTAAGCAGACCACTCTTACCCAGTCCAAAGATCAGGGCTTGATCCATCACCGTTATTTAGCTCACTGCCCCATCCCAGCTCAGAACCTGGTGATGGATCAAGCCCTGATCTTTTGACTGGGTAGGAGTGTTCTACTTAATTCAGATACTCTGTCCATCACCACCCCTCTTTTTGAATCGTTTTAGCCACCAGAAGTGTGGAAGGGTATACTCAGATGTGAGTCCCTTGCTCACTGCACCATCAGGATTCAAGCAAGCCGGGCCGAAGACGGCTGCAATGCCAGAAACCGGTTCCCGGAAGCTTGTTTCCTTTCCAGTAAAGAATTGGCTTGGTAGTTTGGTCTGCCCTGTTCCCATGATGCACTGGGCCAGGGCCAGACTAATTTGCATGTATCCAGGTTCTGAACTGGGATGGTGCAGTGAGCTAAAAAACGGTGATGGATCAAGCCCTGATCTTTTGACTGGGTATGAGTGTTCTGCTTAATTCAGATACTCTGTCCATCACCACCCCTCTTTTTGAATTGTTTTAGACCACCAGCAGCATTTGGATTTACACGCCCTGGGCACACTCAGTGCACTAGACTAGGGTCTGACAAGTAAACCAAATAGCCAAACATGGAACCATTGATTAAAACAGTAATTTACAATAGGGAACACTTGCACTGTGGCACTGTGCCCACAGCATCTAACACCAGCAAAAACACATGTGGCAACAGCAAAATGGAAGGGAGACCCATGCCAATGGTGCCAGGTCTAACAGGCTTGCCACTTTTCTCTTAGGAAATGATCTTGTTCAACAAAACAGACCCACTTTAAGGGCACCATTCTTGACCTTGTTTTCTCCAAAATAGATATGCTAACAGCTGTTGATCCTATACCAGTATTTTGGTCTGACCACTTCCTCATCCCCTTCTCCCTGCACCTTTCTCATTCTGTTACTCTTGGCCAACCTAAAGGAACTACTACCTTGTTCAGAAACATCAAAAACATCGATGTTGAAATTTTGTGCAGCACAGCTTTGAACTCACTTCCAATCTTAGACCCCTACTCTGATGTAAACGCCCTTACCACCCAATGTCTCACCAGTCTATCAGCTGTAATTGAAAATGATGAATGGCTGAGAGCTGTTAGCAGGCTCGTTTATTTACCGGTGCATGGCCACAAAAAGGGTCCAGTGTGGTAATCTTCTAAGGATGGCCAATTTATTGCTGCCTAGTACATCAGTTGCCTGGGAGTAGCCAGCTCAAACATTCTTGCAGATATAGCCTAGGATTTTTTTTGCCTTGAACGTTAGCTGTCCATCTAGGTGGGGTACCTATCAAATGATGAGCAGACAGGCACACTTGGGACACCATATATTGGATAATGGACCACAAACAGTTCCTGACAACCACAACAAATTAGGGTCTTCACGCCATGGATCTCTTGATGGTGAAAATGAACAAACAGGCACCAACTTTATTCAGTTACAAATGGACTTTTTGTAATAAAAAACTTTATTTACCAGTTTTACATTTATCACATCGTCATTACCAGCTCACAGTAGATATAAATACGGCCTTACACAGTATACGTATACATTTCAAATGCGCAATGGTTCCAACTTTATGCTCACCTTTGGGTCCAGCATTATTACTGTGTCACCATACATTAACTCTACAATTCACCCTCTTACCAGCACATTTATGAACCACAGCCAGCCCCCATCACATGAAATCTGCGATCACCCTATTAAAATGTCCAAGTTACGAATTCAGAGATCAGTGTTTCAAAATCAGCCAATGCCAGCAGGCACTATTCCGCTATTTGGCCGCATCTCAGGGTGTGATTGGAGCGCCACCGTGTATCGTTTAAATGGGCCCCAAATATCCTGAGGACGAAATGAACTGTGCAACGTGGAAGCATAGAGATCGTAGTATATGTTGCAGTGTATTAGACTGTGTAGCCAATCCTTAAACCTCGGAACTGCTTTTTGCCCCCATTTGAGTGCAATCTCCCTTTACGCTAGCAGCAACCCCAAATGCAGTGAACTTCTAGACCAATTTTGGTATGTTATTTACATATCCCAATAAAGCTATGGCCGGTGTAGGATCTATTTCAAAACCAACTGCGTCACCCAGGGTATGAAAGACGTTGGTCCAGAATCTACTGATTGTGGGACCAGTCCAAGCCAGGTGTGCAAAGTCAGCATGGTCTTGCATTTAAGACAACAGTGGGGCCTGTCTGGGGCTATTTTGTGGGACATCTCAGGTGTGATGTAAATGCAGCGTAAATTGAAATGGATAAGCTTGTGTCAGCTGTTCAATGACACCTCCTTAGTTTGCATACAGCATGCAGCCCACTGCTCATCTGTTATAGGGTGACCCAGGGGTGACCCAGATCAGCCTCCCACACTGCCCGTATCTTGTTGTCATGAACTGGGATTGTTTCCACACGGGCCCTATACAGTTTAGAAACTAACTGTTCCCCCGTGTTGCTTTCAATGGCAAGGGACAGAGGTGAGAATGCATCCGGTTCAACTGGAAAGCCAAGAATCTTAGCTTTTATGGCCGCCCGCATGTGGGTGAGTGCGAATTTGTCCATAAATGAGGCATCTAAAAAATGTTCCCCGTCAGATACTGTGAAGATCTCCAGTTATCAGTATCCAGCGTGGATTCGGAAGAGGTATGCTTGGGGAATGCACAGCCAACCAGCAACCTAAGCAGCTTTAGCCATACCCAGCTGGTGGTAGAGACCGTTTGAATGTCTAAAGGGTCGCGGGGATAACCCAGTGGCAATATCGTGCTCAATGTGTCTGTCAGTGCAGTACCAAATCAGCTTCAGGCCTTAAGTCGGGGATTCTGGCATCTGGGTGATACCAGGAATAGGTATAATTGCATTGAGCAATTAAGTAGTGTAACTGAAAGTTAGGGACTTCAAAGCCTCCCCTAGGGTATGGCATGGTCGTGACCTCCCAGCAGACTCTTGGACACCTGCCTTCCAGGCTAGCCGTATAAGGTACATGTTAATCGATTTGAAGAAACGGTTCGGCAGCGTGATAGGAAGATTGTTAAATAGGTATAAGAATTTGGGCAAGACCACCATTTTTATTCAATGCTATTCTCCCCGCTAAGGAAAGTGGAAGGCGAAGCCATCTCTCCACCTGCTGCTCTGAGTTGCTAATCACCGTTTTATAGTTCAACAATAGAAGTTTGTCAGTAAGTAATTGTATGTTGATCCCCAGATATTTGACCGACTCAGAGCACTAGGCAATGGATATTTGCACTCCCAACTGACCGTGGCCGAGATGAGAGGAAATATGACCTATTTATGCCAATTGATACACCGGCCAAAGTAGCCACCAAATCGAATGATCTCTCTGATCAAAGGAGCCAAGTTATTTTGAGGGTCTGTGGAAAAGTAAATTCTGCCATGTTCTGTGTCCCTACGTGTTCCCCATCTTATGTTATGTGTGCATGATTAATATGCATATGTATTCCCCATGTTTGATTAAAGACGCAATTACAGTTGCGTCCATCTCTAGTATGCCAGTTTCCAGTTCTCGTGAAAGCTACGAGTATCAGGCCTATGTAAAGTTACGTTGCCACGTTTCTCAGTGTGCACGTTATTTCATTGAAAAGTCCCCGTTTCTAGGCCTCAAAAGGGCCCGGACACCAGATTCAACTCCTGTCTCCTGAGCCCTCGCTGAGGAGTGATACAGCCCCCACCTGTATTCCTGACCCTTCACTTACTTCCTGCCTCACAGTGCCCGGTTCAGCCTGGCTCTGCCTGCTAGTCTGCCAAGAGTATGTTATGATTCTAGTTATCAGTTCAGCCTCTGCATTCCTAAACTACTGAATCGCATCAATAGTTTCCGTCATCGTCTAGCCCTTACGTCTCCATGTAAGAGAAATACTGTATTTATGGTCATTTAATATTCTTCAACACGCACTACATGTAGAATAATGCATGCACCAGTCTTAGTGTCTGTTAGCCTTTACCCCGATAACTTTTGGATTCTATCAACATGTTCTCTAGACATCAGATACTAGATAGTGTTTAGGTACATGTCGCCCTGACTCTCCAGACTTCAGTCTCTGCTTCTAGCGCAGAAGTCATAGCCCCCAGCTTCTCCTAGTAACACGTCATTGTCAGTTTGCGCGCACCATTAGGTTAGAGGTCCCGGCTCCTTAGGTAGCCCCCTCCATGTTTCCGCCCCATTTATGACATATTCTGTTACGTTCACATCACATGTCTATGTATACGCCTCCTGTTACACCCACTTTCACCCTTATCTTTCGCGACTGCTATTGACCACACCCACTGCTCCGCCTATTGTATGTATTGTAGTGCAACTGTTTTAGTATATATGCTTGTGTACTGTTATTAAAGTTAGCGCGCGCTCATCCCAGATCCAGCCCCGGCAGCTGCCGGGCTCTGCCATCCTATTCCTGTGCAGGTTGTCCTGTTCCTGTCCTTTATGCTGTATTAAACCTGCAAACTCCTACTACCTCGAATCTTGACTCTTATTTATTGAGCTATCTGTTATTGCTATGTCCAGTCAAACCTAGATCCGGTATTATTTATTTATATACCACGTAATGGCGCCCGAACAGGGACTTGCCCTTTCCCCACGCGCCGGTGAAGCCACGCAAGCCCCCTGATCCTCTGCAGCCGTGACGGAACCATACCGTGCACCGGCAGATATTTCTGCTTCAAGTATCCCTCAGGCCCACGGAGGAGACGGAGGTTGCGGTCCAGCATCCAGACGAGGCGGTGGAGGAACGCGGCGAGTCCCGACCAGAGCCCAAGCCGAGAGTCCAAGGTCCGAGGTATCCGGAGGCCCACCCGTAACAGAAGTCCGAAGTTCGTCCGTCCGGCGTCGAAGCAGTCCAGTCCAGTCCGAGGCCTTCCGTTCTTGCTGCCCGGTGAGTACCGTTGCTGGGGTAGTATCTAGACAGGGTCAATCTAATTGACTCTGGTCCGTGGGTTTGGTGGTACACAGACCCAAAACGAAGTGTCCACTCCGGTGGATGCGGGTCCTGACGTGTCTCTTTATGAGACCGGTAAGTTTCGTACTGTTTTAGCAGTGCATCTAGTTTCTGTTCTAGTCAGTTCTGTTCTCGAGAAGATTCATGTATTCTGTTTTCAGTATTCCAGGTAGTATTCTGTTCGACCTGTTATTTTATATGTTCTTCATGTATTTTTAATGTCGTGGTATGAAAGTGGTGTAATTATCGTGTTCATTGTGTATTGTATTGTGTCTAGATTACAGTCCAGTCATGCCTTTGTTTTCCAAACTACAGCAGTTAAAAACTAGAAAAGGTCTGTTAGAAGAAGCAGTTCCTGTCCCGCCTAGGGACAGTCCAGGTCATTTTATGTATCAGAAGCATGGCATAAGTGCCATATTATATCTAGATTTATGGGTGGAGTACACCAAACAGTTAGAAGAAAAGTACAGATGGCCCGTATCGGGTACATGGGATGCCGAGTGCATCATGCGAGTAGAAGAAGCATTATGGAAAAAGAAAGCCAGACAGTCACAGAAAGATGCCATCGAGTTATGGCGCAAAGAATCTCATAAAAGAACCGAAAAAGAAATCAGAAAGTCAGAATTAAGTAGAGAATCCTTAGAACGAGCCCAAGAAAGGGAATTAATCGAGATAGGTGAACGAGTTAAAACCGAACAGTCAGACAGACAGAGGAATGCCCTCATTAAGGGTATGTATCCTCTTCTTGCCGAGGGCTTGCCAAAAGCGACCCCGGAGGCATCCAGTAATTTTCCGCCACCATTAGTTCCGACCAAGCTACATCACAAACCGACCGCAGCTGATATTTTCATCTCGTCCTACTTGGACGACACAGTCCCAGAATATGCAAATCCTGTTCCGTCAGTCCCTGTAAATCATGCAATTCCTGCTCCTCCAGACACCGGAGTACCTGCCACGGTACCCCCGGTCCAGCCCATAGTACAACTTCCCGCCACATCAGCCACTCTGCCAGCACGAAGAATATCAGTCGACGATTCTAGTCTAGGGGCTGCAGGAGGAGGTCCTCCTGGTACCCCGCCACCACACCAACGTGTAACGTTAGTCGAGTTACATGAACGTGCGTTACAGCGTACGCCCAAATATAAGTCCGTTGCAGATATCCGACGAGCTCTTACTGAATGCCGCTATGATCCAGTTGCAGGTGATGATAGTACAGTTATATATTCCATCGTGTAAGACGGGTGACCGGGTATTTGGACACCCTACCGAATATGAAAGAAGATCTAGACAGAATATATCGTTTCATCCGTACAGGGGATGATCCAGAAAGTATTGGCGAAGCCATGTCTCAAAGGAAAGCTGAGATCCAGCTCATGATATTAAAGTTTCTGATTAATTGTTTAATAAGGGAACAAGATTATCCGTCCAAAGATCCGGCCGAAATGAGAATCCTGACAAGGTGGAGTGATAATATAGCCGAGGGTAAGCACAGAACTATCAGTAGTATAGAGAGTATGTACAAGAGAATTCGTAAGGAAATAATAAAGTTACACGAACAACGTAAAGCAGCACAAGTAAGCGAGAAAGAGAATGACTCTTCTACTGAAGAGGTAGACGACGAGAATCCCGCCAGAATAGCGTATGTAGGAAAATCTAGATTTCCAGACCGCCATTTACGCCTAGAACACAAGTCAGTTTTTCATCACCCAGCACCAGAACAAGGTTCTCTAGAACAAGTATTTCAAGCTACCGATCACATTCTGAAATCACGAATCGGTTATAGTGAGTTAAGTACTATGCATGAACAAGAACTAGCCCGATCAGCAGTCCGATGGATTACTGATTCTACCACTTTTCCAGACGAAATAGTGGCACAAATGTTTCTGAAACTGCCCCCAGCCGAGCAGCGACTGGTGGGTATGTATATGATCCAGCACCTCATTACTCTGTATGAGGGTCAACATTCTGATCCAGGTCCGTTACATGATGTCCTGAACGAGTTACTCCAGTATAGATGGAAAGGTTTAGGTACCGATTTAATTAGTGTCATTCTAGAACAGCGCCACAAATATAGAACGTTCCTGAAACCGCATTTTGTTCATGTCTCACCTCCAGAAAGTAAACCGTTTTACATAGATAGACAGAATCCGTTACGAGAAGTACACCCAGTCAGGACAGCAGATGGTGAAATGCAACGAGTATTTGTTTACACTCCGATTACAAAGATGGAACTCTTAGAGATGAAGAAATTAATTCCCTGTCATGACAAAGATCCAGCAGGGTTCCACCGAGAATTAAAAGACATGCTCCGTATGGGAGAATACACGTATCCAGATATTATTAAAATGCTAAAGGTCCTGTTGCCCGCAGGGGTATACGAGAAACTCAAGGAAAAAGAATGGGAGGTGGGAGAGAAAAAGATCGATTGGGCAGTTCTAGAAGCTGAAGATAAGATACGAGTACCAGGTACCGGTCTTGGAGAGAAATGTAAAGAATTACCTGAATTGTTAATACAAGTTTTGCCCAGGTTATTAGCCACTAAAAAAGAAGACTGGGATGCAATCTCAGCCTGTAAACAGAAACAAGACGAAGACACTAGTGATTTTTATTCTAGATTTGAGAAATGCTTTATTATAAACAGTGGCTTGAAGACGAGTAGCGAGTCGTACCCTCATCTTTTTGTTACTAAATTAGTCGAGAATTCAAGTCCACAAGTTAAGAATCGAGTTTTGAAAGTCGAAAGTACATGGCAAGCTAGTACCCCGTCCCAGATGTTACAGATGCTCCAGTATCATCAGAATAGAATCAGAGAAGAGCAAGAACACGAGAGAAAACGTATGAAAGACACGAAAATGAAAGTACTAGTTGCACAATCTGTTCCTCAAGACAGTCAGAAGAGGGGTCCGAATCAAGCCAGTCATCCTGCAGCTCCCGTTAAAGGGACCTGCAATTATTGTAAACAGCCAGGTCATTTCATAAACGAGTGTGCAGTTCTGAAACACAATATAGCTACTGGTAAAACTAAAGAAAGACCACGTCCGCCTAGACAAGAACAAGTTTCACAGACTTCTCAGCCACAGAATGCACAACAGACAGTTCCAGCACCGCAGCCTATTGCTGCAACACAGCATGTTACACAGCAGATGTACCAGTATGCACAGTCTGAGTATCCAGAGTATCAGCAGTACTCATGAAACAGCCTAGAGAGGGAGGTAGGCTTGCCTCTCATCGAGATTCCTGTAGATCAAGAAGGTCCCTATGTTCATAGTCAAGTACTAGGGAAAGACAGAAAGTTTCTGATTGATACAGGGGCAAGTAGGACGACCATCAGTCACGCCGAAGTTCCAGGGGCTCCGCTCTCAGGCTCTAGAAATGTTTCCCTTGGATTTTCAGGAAAGCCTATTGTAAACGAGATATCTAAGCCAGTTACTCTAGAAGTAGGTCCATTGTCCCGCACTACTGATCTGTTACTTACGAAGTCATGTCCAGAAAATCTGTTAGGTATTAGGACACTGAAAGAATTAGGTGCAGTTATTTGCTGCTCCCCAGAGGGAATACGTTTGTTTTTACGTGACTTCAAGGGTCACTATGTATTACGAGATTTTGATCCAAGATTGTCTAATGTTCCGCAGCATCTATGGGCGCAAGGTCCAACTGATGTAGGTTATATGCAAATCACACCCCATCGTGTGACTCTCAAACCAGGTATAGTCCTGCCACGAATCAGACAGTATAGATTGCCACCTGAGGCTGTAGCAGCCTTATCCAAAATTATTGACGAGCTCATGGCTCAAGGAGTAGTTGTAGAAACTGACTCCAATGTATGTAATTCTCCGATCATTCCAGTCATGAAACGTACTGATCCAAATGCACCCCCAGTATATCGATTAGTGATTGACCTTCGAGAACTCAATAAATGTATTATTCCCCAGTACCCAGTTGTTCCAGATATTTCTTCCCTATTGACAGCCATTGATTCCGAAGCTACATTTTTCACAGTCATAGACCTCAAAAACGCATTTTTCAGTGTTCCCATTCATCCAGACAGCCAGTACCTTTTCGGATTTTGTTTAAATGGAAGGAGCTATATGTTCACACGAGCTCCTCAAGGTTTCACAGAAAGTCCTAGCATTTACAGTCAAGCACTTAAGAGACAACTAGACAACATTCACATGCCAACAGACACTGCCCTGCTCCAGTATGTCGATGATCTACTGATTACAGCCCGTTCTGAACGTGCTTGCGAGCGAGCATCACTTACAGTCTTGTATTTCCTTGCCGAGATGGGGCACAAGGTGTCCCCTTCAAAGCTTCAATTCTGTGTCCAGCAAGTGATCTACTTAGGCCACTTACTGTCCAAGTGGGGTAGACAGTTGACACCCGACCGTATCCAGTTAATAGCGAGTCTTCCTCAGCCCAAGACCCAGAAGGAGGTACGTGCTTTTATCGGCCTTACTTCTTATTGCAGACAATGGATTCCTCAGTATGCATTTCTAGCTAAGCCACTAATACAGTTAACGACACAGGAGGCAGCCGTATCGACTGTCCTCCCTTGGACATCTGAACATACACTTAGTTTCAATGAGTTGAAGAAAGCCTTATGCCAAGCTCCAGTTCTAGCTACACCGAACTACAGTAAGCCTTTTACACTTTTCGTCACAGAACGTGATGGTACAGCATTATCTGTTCTTACACAAGATCAAGCAGGACAGTACAAGCCCTGTGCTTATTTTTCGAGCACATTAGATCCTGTAGCCCAGGCTCTGCCTGCGTGCCTCAAGTCAGTTGCAGCCACAGCACTAGCTATCAGACAAAGTGATTCCATAGTATTAGGACATTCCTTGACAGTACAAGTTCCACACTCTGTGGAAGTTCTTTTAAATCGAACACAGACTCAGCACTTGACAATTGCACGTTTAACAGGTTATGAACTGACACTGTTCCAGCCACACATAGAAATCAGACGCTGCAACGTTCTAAATCCTGCTACACTATTACCGTCAGTTAATTCGAATCCTGCCACACATGACTGTGTGGAAGTAGTTAACACCATGACAAAGCCAAGACAAGATCTGACAGATATTCCATTACCAGATCCCGACCTGACACTTTATGTGGATGGTTCATGTATGAGAACAAGTACAGGAGAACTAGTAGCCGCGTATGCAGTGACTACTGACACTGAAGTTATAGAAACACACCGTATTGACACCCTGTCTGCTCAAGCAGCAGAGCTAGTTGCTCTGACACAAGCCTGCATACACGCCAAGAACCTGAAAGTTAATGTTTACACAGATTCACGCTACGCATTCGGAGTTGTACACGACTTTGGAGTGCTCTGGCAGGAGAGAGGTTTCATTACTTCTCATGGAACCAAGATTCAGCATGGTCTCCTTATTCAAGCTCTGTTAGATGCCATACATTTACCGACATCTATTGCTATCATGAAGTGCAAAGCACATACGAAAGTTACTGACATTATTTCTCAAGGTAATGATCTAGCAGATCGCACAGCCAAGCTTACAGCACAGACTCCAGACATTTCAGTTAATCCGACACAGACACATACTCCAGCTCCGACTACCTGTATGATAGTTAAGGACCCTACTCAAGATGTCATAGATATCCAGTTACATGCTACTCCCGATGAAATCAAGAAATGGTCCGAACAAGGAGGGGTCCAGACAGATCAGGGATGGGTAACGAAGGGTAAAGCCACATGGTTTCTCCCCGACTCTATGGTTCAAGTCATTATCAATACCGCACATAGTCCAGCCCATTTAGGAGAAAAAGCTATGTTAGACAGTATCCAGAACATTTGGTTCAACAAGCATTTACGAGCTGCAGCCAAGCAGAAAGTCCGTACCTGTATGATATGTTGCCACTTTAATCCAGGTAAAAGTGTCCCGGTGGAACAAGGTGGATTCCAGCCCCCTGACCACCCTTTTGAAGTCCTCCAGATGGATTATATTCAGATGGAGCGATGTCGAGGTTTCAAGTATGTCCTTGTAGTTGTATGCGCTTTGTCCAGGTGGACAGAGGCATATCCAGTTCCAGATTACACAGCCGCGACCACTGCCAAGCAGTTGGTTCGTGAATTCTTCCCCCGTTACGGACTCCCTAGGGTCGTATATTCTGATAACGGCCAGCCATTTTCATCTGAATTGATGAAACACGTTTCCCTGTTGTTAGGATACCAGTGGAAGTTCCATTGTGTACGCCATCCAGAAGCAGCCGGTCTAGTAGAGAGACATAACCAGACCCTAAAAATCCGTATCGCCAAAGTTTGTAAAGAGAAAGGTGTGGACTGGCTAGTAGCTCTGCCAGTCGCTCTGTTTTATATGCGCATGGTCGCACATTCCAGATCAGGTCTGTCCCCGTACGAGGTCGTATTCGGCCGCCCCCCTAATATGTGGGGTACACCTAGACCCCGAAGTATTACCGATGTTTCAAGTAATATGCTGACAGATCACCTAGCTTCCTTGATGTCTGCCCTACACTCTTGTCGTTCACAGGTTGCCGCCGCATTTCCAGACAATACCGAGGTGGCACCGCATGAAATCGTTCCCGGAAATCTGGTTCTTGTAAGGAACTTTGATCGTTCAAGTCCGCTGGAGCCTCGCTGGAAGGAGCCAAAACAGGTCCTCCTGGCCACCCGTACTGCCGTCAAGCTGGAAGGCAGGAAGGGCTGGGTCCACCTGTCTCACGTGAAAAAGTTTTATGGACTAAAGACTGTTTCCAAGAACATTTCCGAGGATTTTAAGGATTGCCAAAGTACTATTCTTAAGGACTGTCCCGCAAAAGACAATGATACAAATCCCTCCCTGTTAGAGAAAACTCTGCGACAGGAGTATAAGCTAAAATTAAGGTCTAGTAAAATAAGTTAGCCAGTTTGATTGTCTAAGTCCTCCCCTAGGTGAAACGGTTAGACCGGTTTCTGACATGTATAAAATAGACCCCCATAGTGAGAGAGTTAGTCAAAACTCAATCCGATGTATCGTTTTTCTAAGTTTCATATTGTTTTTCAGCCTCATGATTACCTGCACAGGTTATGCATTTTATTTGTGTTTTCCAGTTTCTCATGTAAATAAGTCTTCTATTGTTACAGTAGAGCACACGTTTAGTGATCTGCCTCCTCATGAACTATCTTATCGTCTTGCTATGCGTAATAATTCCTTTATCCGCATGTTACATTATTCACACCAGACCAGCAATGCCACTAATTGTTGGGTGTGTGGTCGACTCCCCCCTTTCCAGACACCGAAGGGAGTTCTGCCACTGTTTCCTTATCCATTTTCACATAATGGTTCGTGTGGAGCATGGTCCACGTTAACGTCATCCTCAACAGATATGTCTTTTCTTAACAGTACATGTTTTCCAGACAAGCAAGGTCTTCCCCACAGAACAGGGTTAGATCTAGAAAATGAAGTTTATAATTTAGGTAATTATTCTTCGAATTTCATGGTCCTGAATGTTCAGTCTGATACTACTCCAGACTTCCCTGCTATGTCAGTATTACCAGTCAAAGGCGAATTATGTGTCCAAAAGAATGGTTCCGTACATGTAGGACATAGTGATTGTACTACTATTGTCAAGTATAGTGACAGTGGGAAATCGATTTTCAAAGCTTCACGTCATTCTTATTTTGTTTGTGGTCAGACCGCATATGTTCGTCTGCCCCTCGATTGGGAGGGAACCTGTTACATTGCCTTCCTTCTGCCACCAGTTTTTCTAGCCCCACCTGACTATCATAGGAATTCCCACCTAGTACATACTAGACACAAGAGAGACCTCCCGATTGTCGATTATACTGAAACTGCTCTAGAACAATACATAGATATCAATAAAGGTGTCTTCCCCTACTTAGGTACTGTCGTGAACAGTAAACTGATACGTAGATTAACCAGAACACTTGAAGCAGTAGTGATTGAGACTACCTCCGCTCTAGGTAACTTAACCGAAGAGCAATCTTTTATGAGAATTGTCGTGCTCCAGAATCGTCTCGTCCTTGACGTCATACTGGCCGATAGGGGCGGGGCATGTAGAGTCATCGGATCTAGTTGCTGCATTTTCATTCCTAATAACGCGCCGTCTGTTTATTCAGCTATAACCAGACTCCATAAAATTGCCCATCTGTTACACCAAAATCCAGGCACCTGGACATGGTCCGGTTGGTTCTGGAATATAATTTCCGCCTGGGGATGGAAAGTGTTGTCCTTTCTAGGTATTGCAGTAGCGATCATATTCAGTTGCTGCCTCTGTATACAATGTGGCCCTGCGATTTGCGGCATTTGTGCTACCTCTTGTATTCCTAGTCCCGAGTCCCGTTCTAAATCCAGTTCCAAGACAATTCGAGACGAGCAAATGATACTGTATGAAATGATAGATGGTATCATGAATATTGATGTCTCCTGATGGAAACGTAGTGACAAGGAGTGAATGTGGAAAAGTAAATTCTGCCATGTTCTGTGTCCCTACGTGTTCCCCATCTTATGTTATGTGTGCATGATTAATATGCATATGTATTCCCCATGTTTGATTAAAGACGCAATTACAGTTGCGTCCATCTCTAGTATGCCAGTTTCCAGTTCTCGTGAAAGCTACGAGTATCAGGCCTATGTAAAGTTACGTTGCCACGTTTCTCAGTGTGCACGTTATTTCATTGAAAAGTCCCCGTTTCTAGGCCTTAAAAGGGCCCGGACACCAGATTCAACTCCTGTCTCCTGAGCCCTCGCTGAGGAGTGATACAGCCCCCACCTGTATTCCTGACCCTTCACTTACTTCCTGCCTCACAGTGCCCGGTTCAGCCTGGCTCTGCCTGCTAGTCTGCCAAGAGTATGTTATGATTCTAGTTATCAGTTCAGCCCTCCTTCTCTGCATTCCTAAACTACTGAATCGCATCAATAGTTTCCGTCATCGTCTAGCCCTTACGTCTCCATGTAAGAGAAATACTGTATTTATGGTCATTTAATATTCTTCAACACGCACTACATGTAGAATAATGCATGCACCAGTCTTAGTGTCTGTTAGCCTTTACCCCGATAACTTTTGGATTCTATCAACATGTTCTCTAGACATCAGATACTAGATAGTGTTTAGGTACATGTCGCCCTGACTCTCCAGACTTCAATCTCTGCTTCTAGCGCAGAAGTCATAGCCCCCAGCTTCTCCTAGTAACACGTCATTGTCAGTTTGCGCGCACCATTAGGTTAGAGGTCCCGGCTCCTTAGGTAGCCCCCTCCATGTTTCCGCCCCATTTATGACATATTCTGTTACGTTCACATCACATGTCTATGTATACGCCTCCTGTTACACCCACTTTCACCCTTATCTTTCGCGACTGCTATTGACCACACCCACTGCTCCGCCTATTGTATGTATTGTAGTGCAACTGTTTTAGTATATATGCTTGTGTACTGTTATTAAAGTTAGCGCGCGCTCATCCCAGATCCAGCCCCGGCAGCTGCCGGGCTCTGCCATCCTATTCCTGTGCAGGTTGTCCTGTTCCTGTCCTTTATGCTGTATTAAACCTGCAAACTCCTACTACCTCGAATCTTGACTCTTATTTATTGAGCTATCTGTTATTGATATGTCCAGTCAAACCTAGATCCGGTATTATTTATTTATATACCACAGGTCCCTTACATACACTATAACGTCATCTGTGTATAGTGACACCAATAGCGGTCCAGTGTAAACTGGAGCCCCCTGTAAAGGTAGCGTTCCTGGAAATGTCTAACAAGGGAATCCATTGCCAAAATGAAAAGTAATGGAGACTGTGCCTGCCTGAGGAGGTACTCAGAAGGTCCCAAAAGTCATACCAATTGCATTGCAAATGCTTGTTTTTCTTGTAACATCATTAGTTTGAGCACGAAACGCTAATTAGGCGAAATTTCCCTTAGAAAAGTAGTGTGCATAACTACGATTCGTGCCTTCCTACTAACGGACTGATACTCTGCCCCTCGTTCTTAAATGTCTGCTCTTTATCGTTTTCAATGCCACAAAGAGCCCTGCATTTAGGATGAAACTAAAGCAGCATTATGAGGCGCGCACAGGATTGTGGGTATGTAGATTGCTGGTGACGCGATGACCCTTTCTCTCGAGCATCCTGACCTCTAGTGACAAGAAGGGGCGTTGCACCTCCTGCAGGTGCACGTTTACGCAAGGCGCCTCGTTCTGCGTCACATGATCCTGTGATGTCTTCCGATGGAAGCAGCCGGAGCCTCCTCTCCTCACATGAAGCTCACATTTCAACCAATCACGGAGTTTCTTGTACAGAAACCCTCTAAAAATTGGTGCAATTTCCGCTTCTCACGGCCCCTCGGAGTGCGCGTGACCCGCGGAGTGTTTTAACGCAACAATTTGGAGTAAACATTAGATTTCTTCGCGTAACCCCGATACAAAATATCACTTCCTACTAGTAGGGTGACTTTACAGCGGTGACGTGTCAGTCACTCTCATGAATACCTGTGAGTGCACACCTACAGGCGCTCCTTCTCCTATTAAACAGAGGCCTGTGTCGCCTGTACTGATTAATCGGGTGTTTGCCACAGAGGCTGCTGGGTATGCAAATGACTGTGGCTGGCCACACCCCCTCCATTGCCAGCAAGGCTCCTGCAGCAGCCCCATGGAGACTTGTGCTCTGGATCCAGGCTGTGAAGAGTCTCAAAATCCAGCAATAAAGGGAATGTGTGAAGCTAATTTAATAGTGACAAAAAGTGACACTAGAAGTCCCACCAGAAGTAATCCTGCTGAAATACACAAAACAAGCATTGGCATAGCCAATAGGTCTTGCCTTTGGGAACTAATAAGTGTTACGGCAGAGATATTGAGGGGCATATTATCAAGGGATTTATCTCTGTTTTTTTGGCTTTAAAAGCCAAGAAAGCGGAGATAAAATGTTCTCCCTATTACCTAGCTGTCGCTAACACCAGTTAGCGACAGCTAGTAGGAGATAGCGACCATCTTGGGCCCCGCTTTGCATGTCAGAGAAATTTATCACTAATGACATGCAAAGTGTGCGTGCCAAGATGTTAGCGACTGGAAACAGTCGCTAACATCGCTATCTCCTATTAGCAAGTTTTGGAGATATTTGCGCTAAGCGTGAATATCTCCAAAAGCTAACACCTGCCCTGAGCAGTTCTTAGCCATGTTATCCAATGGGAGGTGGATAACATGGCTAAGAGAATTGCTTGGTAATGCATGAATATCGCTGACTTTTCAGCAATATTCATGCATTTCCGCCGATTTTTATCGCTTAGGAGATAAACCTTGATAATATCAAGGCTCCTAAGCGATAAAAGTCGTCGCTACATGGCAAAAAAATTATTGCCGCTAAGCCAACATAGCGATAATTATCGCTAGTTGTTGGTAATATGCCCCTGAGTTTGTGTTTGTTTTTAAGCTGTGTTGTGCAGAAGTCTGCAGTAGGCTGAAATTTTATAATAAAGAAGTGTGAGAAGCATTTTTGTTAGTTTAGTTATGATACAAAATGACGATGATAAAAACTATTAATTAGAAGTAATGATTTGTGGGTTTTTTCATGTTTGAATGCTGTCAACTTGTATCTGCCTGTTCTAATCGTTGCTTTTTATGGTGTTTATTGTTAAAGGGGTGGGTATAAATAACAGGAGAGTGAAGGTTAGTTAGTTAGCTAGTGAGAGTGATAGATTTAGTGAGTTAATTAGTGAGAGAGTTAGTTAGTGAGAGTGAGAGAGTTAGCGAGTGACTTAGTGAGAGAGAGTTATTGAGTTAGTGAGAGAGAGTGAGATTTAGTTAGTGAGAGTGAGAGAGTTAGCGAGTGAGCTATTGAGAGTGAGTTAGTTATGATCACCAATTATAAGTGAAGTTGAAATGTCAGAATTTCATTGCTCCGGTTTACTCCACCCAGGAGTAAAGAAACAAACAACAAATCTGGATTGGACCTAACAAGCCTTGGCAACAGCACCCACGCAAGATGACGACATGACGTGATTGGCTTCGGTTCAGACCAGCAAGATCTGAGGAACTCACCCTTCGGAGGGGAGTCAGGGCACATCTGGGGCAACCAGGGAAGCCGTAGGCACAAAGTAGATTCCTTCAGGGGGACCCACTAGCCAACGGACTAGGGATCATAAAGGCACCTTAAGCGGAAATGCTGAAAGCGGGCCCACGGAACATTCGTAGAGTGTAGGCCCACAATCTTCGAGATAAAAGGTGCTCAGGGCTTGGACTACAAGTAGCCCAATGCACAACTTAAGGAAAGCTCGGGAAGTAGATGTATTAGCAAATGTGCAGGATGTCCAGGAGTTCCGGTCCCATGTCTCTTGTGATAGCTACAGGTCTCAGCTTTGCTGGGGACTCGTGTCAGCCTCGGCAATGTCTGGAAGTCTGTGTCCTGTGTCGCAGATTCTTCGGGATCCGTGAGGAGTCTTGAAAATGCAGACTGGCAAGATGCTTCTTTGGTGACTGTTTCAACAGGGGAGTCACTCCTTGACCCCAAGGGAGATTTCTTCCATCTTCCAGTCGATATGGAATGTCGAAGGTCAAAGATTTATGTTTCAGAGTTTCGTCCAGGGTAATCTAAAGTCTCAGTGACTGGGTTCCTATACTTATACTAAGTTTAGGGGTTGGACTAACTCTGGGGTCCCACCCATGGGATGACCCTGGGAGGGGGTGGTTATACCCCTTCCCCTTTGTCCAGTTTCACGCCAGAGCTGGGGCTGAGTGCCCCAGCAACCGGTTTGAACTGGGAAATGCATGGGCCACCTTGTGTGCCCCAGGCAGTGTCTGAAAAGCATTCACTGAATGCAACCCACCCAACCTCAATACACTAAAGCCTGTCTGGGGAGGTGCAGGCACCTCCCTAGACAGGAAACCTATTGTTCAAGCCTCCCCTGCCGGAGTTTCATCCAGCAGCAGGAGGTCAGACTCGTGTCTGTGGCAGCAGGATCCATTTTGTGACGCTGAGGCTCTTTTGAACATTTACCGGGTATACCAGTGTGTACATGTCTTTTCCCTCTAGAAGGGTGGAATTCTACCCCTGACGCCAGAACTGGTGGGGGTTGGAGTAGGATTCCAAAGTGTTTGACACCAAACACAACATGTTTTGATGCAGCCAAACCAAAGTTAGCATTTACTGCGAGGTTATAATGCACTTAAGAGTATATAGTATGGCTGTATCATAGAACAGCTATAAGGAAGGGTTTCCGAAAGCTGCAGAGGGGCTCAGCTCATGCTAGGGCACCCTCTCACACAAAACCAAGCACTCTGCCTTCAGGATTTTCGAGGCCCACCATAGGAGTGGCTTATAGGTGTATATGTGTGCAATAAATCCTTTGGATTTGACCCCCGTGAGTGCAGTCTTCTGTTTGTGTGATTTTCATATATATACATATATAAGTTAAAAGTTCCAAACTATCAGCCAGGTCCGCAATCACCGGAACACCAACACAGCAAAGAACACGAAGACCCAGAAATCAGGTGAGTTTGTTAATTTAATACCACCTTCGCCAGGATAACGTTTCGGCCTGCACAGAGGCCTTGGTCACATGACGCCATGGAGAGCGGGGCAAAATTTAAAGTGCAAGTGCAAACATTTTAAGACATTTGATTGGACAGCAGCGTGAAAAAGAAAACAACATAGAAGACATACTTGTCATGGCACTTATTGGGATAATCCCAATAAACGAACACATCATTCCAAAAAATATATATATATAACATGCCTAGTAAATTATATCCGAATTGACTTTCATAATCAACAAATGTGTAATTTGAAAAATCATTCCATAATATTTACAAGATGAATGCAAGTAAAAAGTCTGCGGATATAATATTGATATAGGTATACTATATCTAAGTAAGGGGTGCTTACACCCCCTTACCCAGGCTGCAAGTGCAGACCTGTGGTGCCATTATTAAAGGCTTCCCAGGGGTGGCATAACACATGCTTCAGCCCCTGGTAGGCCTCTGGGGTACCTATACCCTTGGTACCTAAGGTATCTATACTAGGGACTCATAAGGGTAACCAAGTAACCAATCTGGAGTGTACCTAAAACGTGTAACCAATTTAGAGAGAGAACAGCTAGGCAAACTATCAACCACCACGTATTACAAACCCACGGCAAGAAATTCACTACTGGCCTTTGAAAGTTTCCACCCACGACCACTAAGGGAGGACCTGCCCTATGGCCAATTTCTACGCATAAGGCGCAATTGCAGCAATAAGGAGGACTACAACACACAGGCCACAGACCCTTCCCACGACTACAACAACGAGGCTATCCAAGAAGGATCATCGACAGGACCAAGAAACAGGCAAAAAAACAAAATAGAGATGCCCTCCTGGAAACACCGACCCATCAAGAAACAATAACACCATTGACCTGTGTCACTACGTACAACCCTATCTCCAATTCAGTGGCTAAAATCATCAAGAAAAATTGGAGAAGCATCAACACGGGCAAACGAGACTGGGACCTGCCCCTCTTTGCCTACAAAAAATCGAACAGCCTACGGGATCGACTCATCTCTACACGGCCTAGAACCACGGAAACCACCACCAACCCTACACTACATTTAGTATGGAACCTCCCCAAAGTCACAGGTCACTACCCCTGTGGCGATTGCAGCATTTGCCATCTCACGACACAGTTCTTCGATCCTGCTGACACGGGGAAACATCGTTAAGGCTATTTCCTACATTTTGGCTTCAGGTTCAGTGGGTGGAGGGAAGATCAATTTTATTTCGTCATTGTTTTAAAAATAGCGTGAATAACCCTGAACACCTACCTGACTTATTATACACTCTTGGGCCCCGGTGCACCGCAGCCCTGTGGCTGATTGATGTGGAGGGCATAGACAAGAGCAAAGACCGGAACCACTCACTTCCGGGAGCGCGCCATTTTGGTCGACGCTCTAGTGCCTACACGCCCCCTGTCAACTATTTATATCCAATATAAGCCCGTCTGTGCCCGTCCGCGCCAGTAGGTCGCCTCTCGCCAGAAACGCTGGCCAAAATCTGCCAGGTAGCTATCTTTACTCCAGAGAGGTTTTATTAAATCTGCGACCTCCATCTCACCATTGTAGCATTCCCCCACTTCATCCCCTGAGTGGCCAGTCATGTTGTCCGTGCGGCACGTTTGTACTTTCTAAACCTATGCCTTTATCCGTATCTCGTGTCATACCCCCTTTACATCGGCCAAAAATACTGCAGTTAAATGTAAGGTCATTAGCTAAACACCATGCGGAAATATACGGCCTTATCATTGATGAAACTCCTGATATTTTCTTTCTGATCAAGACTTGGCTTAGTGATGATATGACGGCCGCACCGAATCTGGCGCTACCCCCTGAATACTTGATTTCTTTGGTGAACAGAGCAAATAGGGGAGGCAGTATTGCTGTGATTACCAGGTCTAGCTACTCCTGTCTTTTTTATAAAGTTAATATGGAGGGAGGTGAATGTGCTCACTTTAGTATCTATGTGAGCACTCATTTTACCCTTTCCGGTCTATTAATGTATAGGCCTCCCGGACCTGCCTCCGGTTTTAACAATGCTCTCTTAGAGACAGTTGTAGCATTTGCTGTGGAATCGGCTAATTTTAGCATTTTTGGCGATCTTAACCTCCACCTTGATCTGGACCAGGATCCGACTATTCGCACTATGCTTGCCGATTTAGCCGCATTTCAGCTCCATCAAATAGTTAAAAGCCCTACACAGAAAGGAGGTCATCTGCTAGACCCCATATTTACAAACATTGAGATGGCCACTGTGATTACCCCTACTCCTATGGCCTGGTCCGACCATCTCCTAGTTGAAATGACCATTCCCACACCTGCATCTTCACACAACAATACTCAACGTTCGGTATTTAAAAGACCGTGGCGCACGTTTCGACTTGAAGATTTCCACGCACTCTTAGGAGCGGACCCTTTAGGCCTTTTACTAATTGTCGATACAGGATATGATTCATTCTGTGCCTGGATCACCCGGGCACTTGACACTCTTATACCGGCAACCTGGATTAAGGGTCGCACACAGGATTCTAAACCCTGGTATAATGACACCTTGACTTCCCTGAAGAGGACGTGCAAAAGGTATGAGCGCAAGTGGAGGAAAGTCTATACTCCCGAAAAAAAGCTTACTATCTAGCCGAACTTAAAACATATCATAGAGCTGTATGCAGGGCTCGAGCGGAGTACTAGGCTTCTGAGATTAAATTGAGCTCCAACCCCCGCTAAAGTCATCTTCAAAATTCTCACAGATCTCAGTGCCAAAAAATCTCCAGCACTTATTCCCACGTCAGAATCCCAATGTGAAGAATTGGCCTCCTTCTTCGTGGAGAAAATTCGGGCTATTTATCAATCTTTTTCTTCCATGACTATGCCCGGTCCATCTCCTTTCATTAGACCAGCCTTAGCCTCTGATCTGACGGCTATTCCTGAGATTTCATGGGAAGAATTTAGCCAATTGACTGAAAATTAAGTCCTGCTCTCCGGCTGATCCACTGAAAGCTGCCCAGTTCAGAGAATCCTCTCTGTCCTGTATGGCCCTGCTACACCAGCTGATTAATGCCTCTTTCTCATCCGCCATTGTTCCGGTGAAATGGAAACAGGCGTGGGTCTCTCCCATCCTTAAAAAACCTAATTTAGACCCAATGAAGCCAGAAATTTTCAGGCCTATCTCTCTTCTTCCCTGGATAGCGAAGGTGGCAGAATCACATCTTAATACTATACTTACCAACGTTCTGAGCTCCAATAACATTCTGGATGAAACACAACATGGTTTCCGCGCAGGTCATAGTACCGAGACCGCTCTCTTGGCCATGACGGAACACCTGTGATCTATCCTTGACCATGGTCAAATGGCGGCACTGATCCTGTTAGATCTCAGTGCCGCCTTTGACACTGTTTCCAAGATTCTGCTCCACCGGCTTGAGGAGGCAGGGATCACTGATATGGCCCTTGCCGGGTTCAGATCTTTTCTGACCGAGAGGTCATTTCGTGTTTCCACCCCTCCTTTCCTATCTCAGGCACATCCTATTGAGTAGGGTGTCCCCCAAGGCTCGGCATTGAGCCCCACATTATTTAATCTTTATGTTCAGCTGCTAGCTGCTGTCGCCAAATAATGGGACCTCGCCATCGTCTTATATGCTGACGACACACAGCTAGTGGTTGCCCTAATGGAAGGATCGGCCCCAAATGTCTCCGGGTTTAAAAGCGGCCTGACTGCCGTGGCAGACTGGATGACATCTAACTGTCTGCAACTAAATGCAAATAAGACAGAGGATTCTACTGGTTGGAAAAAACGTAGACCTATGGGGTGATCACTGGTGGCCCAATGATCTGGGTAAAGCCCCAGAACCCAAAACAGAAGTCAAAAACTTGGGGGTCTCGCTGGATTCCTCCCTTAATTTTTGCTTGCAGACCAAAAAAGAGTCGCTGCCACATGCTTTGGCATTCTACGAGGTCTAAGACCTATTTTAAAGTTCTTTGACTCATCTACAAGGCAGCTGATAGTCAAGTTCACGGTTCTTTCCCGATTGGACTACGCCTGTTCCCTGCTGCTGGGAGCCAATTGAGCAGAGATCTCTCGGATACAGCGCACCCAAAATGCGGCTGCTAGAGCCTTAGTAGGCCTTCCCCGATTCTGCTCCATCTCTGATACCATCCGGAGGCTTCATTGGCTCCCTATGGCTCAGCGAATTCAGTTTACGACTCTATGCCTGTCTTTCAAAATCTTAAAACTTGCTACTCCTAAAATGCTCTGCAACCTTTTGACCCCGTATGTTCCAACTTGCGTATTACGCTCTGCAGGTCAACATCTGGTCAGGGTATCCCGGATTAAGCGCTGCCGAGCAGGAGGACGCTCCTTCCGCTACTTAGCAGCAAAATTGTGGAACTCATTACCAGCCCACATACGAGAACGGGAAGGCCTGTTGGACTTCAGAAAGGCAATCAAAACCCATCTCTTCCCCCTAAACTAAGCTTTTCTGGAATTATGCCCTGCTGAATCTCATCGGAGTCAGTTATCTATCTGCTACAAAGCGCCGGGACGCCCCTTTGCTGGGGCAGCTGAGCACTACATAAGCTATTTTAACATAACATAACATACCAAAACCCTCAGTCTGGAAACGGGTAAAACATGGCACCAACGCAAGCACACGAACTGCAATTCTACCAACCTAGTGTACTTGATTGAGTGCCCACGCCAGCTCCGATACGTGGGGATGACCACGAGAAAAGTACGCACCGGAATCACTGAAAACAGAAGTACGGTTTGGTGCAAGAAGACTATCAGCAAACTCACAGAGCACTTCTTAAGGCATGGACATACCACCAATGACCTTAGATGGACAGTCATCGAGCAGACCCCTGTCCACTCTACAGACAACGAGAAGCACCTACTGTCCAAAGAACAACGCTGGATCTACAGATTGTCAACCCACACGGAGGGTTTGAATGATAATATTCCGTGGAACAGCCTCAGTAGATAAGGCGTCCTCCCTGTCAATACCTGACACATCACACTCTCCCAGTGCCATCTCACCAACAGCGCCCTTGCTGGGCCTGGAATGCCCCTGCCCTGCCACATGTTCCAATGCCAAACGTCCACAGTGAGACGTACTGGATCTAACACCTAGGTTGTGACCAACTCACTCACAGTTCCTTCTTAGAATGCGCTAACCCAACACTCTGTGAGACAACACTAGATCTCGTCCATTGATGCCCCCAGAACTTTACTCCACCGACAGGGCACTGAGCCTCCATGGCCCGACTTACTACACCGTGCCAGGGTGTACACCCACACGGGACCATCACGACCCCGTGATGTCCCTTCCAAGGAGAGCGCGTGAAACACCACAGGTGTAATCCCCCTGCACATCCCCATGAGCTCCCACACAGTGGGTTCATCACCTCCCTTCATGGGAGAACCAATATGCATCAACATCACTGCATACTAGCGCCCGTTACCATCTTTGTCCCGCCTAGCTGCTGCAATATGCATAAATAGAGAGGGCGTCCCTCCATTACAGTGCACAGATGGAGCGCGACTGCCCCAATATGGATTAGCACTCTCCTACATGACCGCACACTTGCACGCGCATATAAACGATCTAGGCTTTTGTAATCCTGCCTAGCAGCGCCAATGGGAAAAATTAGAAAAAGCGCTACATACACAAGCATGCACGCCTTTCTTCTATTTTTCTTCTATTTCCTCTATTGCGGGTCTTTCTTCTATTTCCTCTACAACAGGCACCTCTTCAAGACAACAGGAAGCTGAACACGCCCCGCTACAAGTGCCCAGGCCAGAACACCTGACACTGTTAACAAGCAACACCTGGTGCTTTCTCCTGGTATTTAAGCGCTCTCCACACTGAAGCTCATTTCTCACAGAGCCTCTGCCTGGACAACAGGTTCATTGCGGGCCCAGCGACATCGCGCAGTAAGTACCTGAGCTCGACTTTGTTAATGGTATAGCCACTCAGGGCTGCAGAAGGATTTCACGCAAGTCCCTCGCTCAACTCTATAAGAATGAAAGCCTTGTTGATATGGCCAATGCACATGACAGCGGAACTCTGACGGGGCGTTTTTTAGCATCCAAAAATTCGTATGCCTTTGAACCTTTTATGGATTTTATTTACCCGCTTCTCGCGAGGAAATTGTTCCTGCAATGGAGGTTTGGCACGCTCCCTACTAAAGTTTTTACCTACAAATGGGCGTCAGGGGGCGACAAGCTTTGTCCATGCTGCAAAGCTAGGGATGAAGACGACCTGCACATAATGTTCTGTTGTTATGCTTATCGGAGCCCGAGGAGGCGCTGGTTAGCTCCACTATGCCGGAACCTGGGCTTCAGGAACTATTTACAGGCTTACAGGGTCCTGAAAACTAACACCCTGGGCCACATTGTGTTTGCGGTTTCTAAATTCCTAATGGCAGCATGGCTAATAAGGAAGAAAATGTCAGGTTAACTTATTTTACCTTGTACTTTCTAAACATTGCAGCCCAATTGGTTTTATTGTATATATTGTGTTTTATCTGTATGTATTTTTACTGCTTCTTTTATGGCCTATGTGGCCGAAATAAAGAATTTTTGGAATTGGTATAGCCACCATTCATGCTGCCCCCGGCCGTGTTTGTGTGTGCATCCTTTTACTGTTACCTTGTTGGGTCCAGACTACCCCCTCCCCCAACAGCCTTTTTCCTTTTCTTCCCCCAATTTAGAGTGCACATGGTCCTGGCCCCTGGCTGAGCTCCATGCTGAGTTGTTCGCTAAAATCGGGTGTAAGCAACTCCCTTTTTAATGTTTTATTCCTTCACCACTGTTTACTTCGGTTACGGTACTTAGGCCTAATTTCACATACATTAACGCATATTGTGAGATCGGCCACACTTTCACTACCCGCCACTGACGCCAACACAATCGCCTTGTCCGTGGTCACCTCTAGGCACCCAGCGCGGCAGCACTAAATGCTTTTAGCCCCCTACAAGGAGCCTTTACTTAAATGTTATGTCTGTTTTCTTTACCCCCACAGGTACAACTCGAGAGGAAACACCTCTTGCACATATAAGCACCGTAACGTGTGCTTTACACACAGGGCACTGACAAACTCATACAAACCCCTGTAACACCCTACACATATAAGGTCCTGAAGAAAGCCAGTAGAAGAAAAGGCCTGGCTGAAATTAGTTGACCGCACAGGATGTCGGAAGCCATAAGCTCACCGTGTACGTCCAAAAGCCTTTGTTTTTATTGACTGCCTGGGGCCCACCATTAAAACAGTCTTTGGGACCCCTAGGACAGTATTTTAAACCTCACTCAGAGCACACTCACAGCACCCTCACGAACCAAAAAAACCCGCTCCGCAGTAACCTGGCGTCGAAGCACACCTTAGGTACACTCGGTGGGGCCCGATGATGAAACATGCCACCAACTAGGGTGGTGGATGAGGGCCTTCATAAAACCTAATGGTTTTCCTTCACCCACAGACATACAAACACTTTAAATCAGAGCTAGTTCTCATTGATTGCTGCAGTCAGATTTACAATTATTAAAACAGAAACCTCATATATTCAAGATAAAATAACAAGTATTTTTTTTCTTCTTTACATGCTAAAATGCATATAGTCATTTCACAAAAGTGAAATTAAGATTATAGCAAGCCGTGAGAGAGGTGATGATTTTGAGATCCTCCCTAGTCTAGGGAAGAACCAAGAAGATGCCTTCAAAACAAAGAGCACATCTTGCTGAACGATTCGAATCGGTGGTGGTCCCATCCTCTTTGGACTACCACAAGCACAGTTATGGGCACAAATACAGTCCCAATTAAAAGCCCCTGCAAAGCATTATGGGACGAGATTAGCAGTGGGAAGTGAATATTATAGTATCCAAGTTATCCTACAAAGAGCTGCAGTTCACCTCTCATCCCCAGATGTCCCTGATGAGGCAAATGCAATAGCATTTAAAATATTATACATCAAGCTGCAGTTCACCTTGTCGTCCCAAGATGTCCCTGATGAGGCAAATGCAATAGCATCTAAAATATTATACATCAGGCTGCAGTTCACCTGGTCGTCCCTAGATGTCCCTGATGAGGCAAATGCAATAGCATTTATAATATTATACATCAAGCTGCAGTTCACCTCGTCGTCCCTAGATGTCCCTGATGAGGCAAATGCAATAGCATTTATAATATTATACATCAAGCTGCAGTTCACCTCGTCGTCCCTAGATGTCCCTGATGAGGCAAATGCAATAGCATTTAAAATATTATACATCAAGCTGCAGTTCACCTCGTTGTCCCTAGATGTCCCTGATGAGGCAAATGCAATAGCATTTAAAATATTATACATCAAGCTGCAGTTCACCTCGTCGTCCCTAGATGTCCCTGATGAGGCAAATGCAATAGCATTTAAAATATTATACATCAAGCTGCAGTTCACCTCGTCGTCCCAAGATGTCCCTGATGGGTAACATTCAAAAACATTGAAACCCTTTCATGAATGCTAATAATGATGCTAATCTTATCCCATAATGCTTTGCAGAGGCTTTTCATTGTATTTTTGCCCATAACTGTGCTTGGGGTTGTTCAGAATGATATGCTCTTTATGCTCAAGACATCTGCTTGGTCCTCCCCCTAGCTTAGAGCCCCCCCAAATCATCATCTCTCTCATTGTCTGATGTTTATTAGTTCATTTTTGTGAATTGGTTATATGCTTTTAAGCATGTAAAGTTGGTTTATCAAAGCAGTTGTGGATGCAGTTTTATAACTGGTTCTGCTTCATGGAATGGAATTACAGCTCATGCCTACAGAAGACTTAACTGATGAATTGATGGAACATTTACCTGCAACCTGTGAAGTCATATATACTAATGGATGTATTAAACAAACTCTTCAAGGAATGCCAATTGTAAAAAAATATATAATAAAGAAATACTTGTAACATCTAAGAAAAAGTAACATGTTTATTTACTTTAATACAAAACTGCCCTAGAAAAAAAAGTTACCATTCATTTCCCTGTATAATATAACTTACATATATATATATATCAAAGAAAACCCGACCGCCGATGACTGCGGTCAAAAGTCGGGCACGGACCTCCTTCTCCTTCTCCTTTACAACAACTTCTCTTACTTCCAAGTCAAGTAAGAGGCGCCAAACACCATGGAGTGTAGCAGTGCAGAAGGTTTATTGCAAATCATTGAGCAAGTGTTCTCCCTGACGCGTTTCGCTCCGCGAACGGAGCTTGGTCACATGACGCGATCGGAGCAAATGAATACAATATGTACAAGATAAAAGCCAAAGCGCCTAAAGAAACAGGTCGCAAAGGTGCACAACAATGTGGAAATCAAATGTACAAACAGGAAGTATTAATATAGAACAATACCACACAGGTAAAAAAGGAAAAAGAGGAATTGCAGCATAGTGCTCTAAGTAAGTGATAAACTTCAAATCTAAGTTTAACACAATCACATCATAATGGCAAATTGATCATTTCAATCAAATAAAAAAAGAAAATCTTTTAAGTTTGAAGAAACTTTAGCACAAATGGAGAGCATAGTGCTCCACCAACATAACAATCATGTCGCTGAGTTCAAAAAACTCTATAGCATTCAGAGTTGTGCTATGACAAAATGCAAGTGCAAAAAAGAATTTACTTGATTGCCATTAGATTGTGAATTCCATAGTTCCATACTTCCCATGATTGATTCAATGTAATAATCAAAGGTTGTCGTCAATATAAGTACTGGTTAAGTGAGATTTAAAAAATAAAAACAACAATCAGCGGCTAGGAAGCCCAAAAACAGAGAAAACCTAAACCAAAAGTTTAGTTCATCCTGAACATTTCATCTTACATATAGTTTCATCATTGATGGAAAACACTTTAACAGTTTGATTTATACGAATAGATTCAAAAAGAAGTAAATTGAAATAAAACTAAAGCGGAAGCATACAGATACATTGATAATCATCAGAAAATAAATTTTACAGGAAATGATGCAATTCATCAAAAGCATTCAGCCCATTAGGGGATCTAGTATCCAGTAACATAATGAAATAGGCCTCTTTTTGTCTGAGTGACCTTTCACGGTCCCCACCTCTTCCATTGTTTGGTACAGAGCAAAGCAGCGTGCATTTCAGACCTTTTCGTTTTTTATCATGAACTGCTTTAAAGTGGCGTGCCACAGGGTAGTTCATGTCTGAATTTACTATAGCTCTTATATGTTGCAGAATACGCTGATTGGCAGGTAATTTTGTACTCCCTATATAGGAGAGTGAACAAGTGCAGGTAAGCTTATAAACAACAAAGTCACTGCGACAGGTAAGATGCTCAGTTATTTGTATGGGTGACTCACTAAAAGCTGATTTATAGTGAGTATTGTTCTCAGCAAAATTGCAGGCCCGGCATGATGCGCACCTAAAGAAACCTGTTTTGATACACAAAGGGGTTTTGATGGAAAGTTCAGGTTGACTTTTTACCAGGGCATCCTTCATGGAGGGAGCCCTCCTAAATGTAATAGCTGGTGTTGATGGTAGCAGAGGGCTCAAGATAACGTCTGTTAGTACAATCGGCCACTCTGTTTTAATGATTTGCCGTAGTTTCTGTGCTTGGGAACAGTAAGTGGTTATAAATCTTACTGAGCCGGTGGAGTCTGGGGGAGATCTGATGTTTGGGGCCAATAGCTGCTCCCTTGGACGTTCTCCAACTTTTGAAAGTGCACGGTCCAGTATATCTCGATTGTACCCGCGTTCCAAAAATCTTTGCTTAGACTCAGCTAAGCATTGATTACTCATCACAGGGTCACTGCAGATTCTTTTGATGCGAATAAATTCGCCCAATGGAATACTTTGGATGGTGTGGGGCGGGTGTGAGCTTTGGGCATGAAGAATGGCATTGCCCGCAGTGCTCTTTCTAAAAAGTTTAGTGTGGATTTGTCCCTGTTCTACGTAGACCTTAACATCCAAAAACTCAGCACAAGTAGAAGTTATAGTGGCAGTGAACTTTAAATTTCTGTTGTTGACATTGATGTCATCAACAAAAAGAGCAGCTTGTTCCGGTGTTCCCTTCCAGACGATAAAAATATCGTCTATAAATCTCCAGTAGTGGATAACATGCTCAAGCCATTTGCTATGTGTTTCCTTTAGAACGTGCTTCTCCCACCAGCCAACATGTAAACATGAATAGCTGGGGGAGAAGCACGAACCCATAGCCACACCTTGTTCTTGATGAAAAATTTCCTTACCAAATTGAAAATAATTGTTAAACAAACAAATGCGAATCATTTCCAACAACATTGAATTGTGTTCCCTGAAAATTGCCTCCCTGGTGTTCAAAAAATGTTCTGTCGCTTCCAAACCTTGAGCATGATTAATACTTGTGTACAGTGACTCTATGTCCATAACCAGAAAACAAAAATCAGTACACCAAATGACCTCACCAACTTTAACTAAAAAATCAGTGGTGTCTTTCAAATAGGAAGGGAGTGAAATCATATGTGTTTGGAGGAAAAAGTCAACATATTTGGAAATGTTCTCATTCATACTCCCTTGTGCAGAAATAATAGGACGACCCGGAACCGGGGAAATACATTTGTGAATTTTGGGCAAAAGATAGAAAAGAGGAGTGATGGGATGTGGTACTTGAAGAAATTTGGCCTCCTCCTTTGTCAGAAGCCCACGTCTTTGCCATTGATTGATCCTTTTTCTAGTGCTGTCATAAGTTTTCAGCATCACAAACTTGGTTGATTTAGTATAGCAAAGAGAGTCATCCAATTGGCGTGTTGCCTCCTGAAGATAGTCAGGTTTAGCCCATAATACGGTGTTCCCACCCTTGTCTGCACTCTTCACTATCACATTCGTATTTTCTTGAATTTTCTTGATCAATGCGTTATACTTCGAATTATTGAAGTCTGTTTGTCTTTTTCCTGTTTCAAGAATAGTTCGGTTCAATGTTTTTAATTCAGTGATTACCCTATCACTGAATATGTCCAAGGCGTCTTTAGGCATAAGGGGTAAGAAAGTGGATTTACCACGGAATGGGGTAGATGGTGACTTGTTTACAGGAATAGTCTGACTGACTGTGGGGGTGTCCTGAGAACTGTCTTCACAGGCCAAAGAGATTAAGGTTTGTAGACCTGCAAGGTTGCTAACACTTAAGGGCTTACTAATCGAAGTTTCATCAGTGGAAATGGTAATTTTGTCTTTGATTTCAGGATGAATCAGAAAATATTTCATAAGTTTAATCTTCCTGATAAACTTAAAGACATCAATCCGTGCCTGAGTGTAGCAAAAATTGTTAGGAGGACAGTAAGACAGCCCTAGAGAAAGAAGTTGCTCCTCTGCCTTCGAAAGGACTAAATCAGTCAAATTTATTACTGTATTTTCCTGTGTCATAGTTATTTTTTCCAGTTCCTTCGTGTGTTGCCTCTCCCTCCACCTCGCTTTGGTATTGCGCCTTCTGAATCGGCGTTTTTGGCTGCTGGTTTGCCTGCTGGTTGAGGAATATTCCGTGAGCGCAGGGCATATCTCCGGTCCTCGTTGACAAAATTTAGTTCATCCACCAATGTGAAGCTTGTAAGATCAGTAGAGCCCATTGCGGTTGAAATTAGACTGCCTTCAGAGCTGCTGTATGATGATACAGATAGATTATCCACATTCAAAAGAGCGGAGCTACTGGTTGTTGCTTTGTCAGTTGTTACGCCAGTTTTATTTTGTACTGACATTGCTTTTCGTTTGTATGTGTCGTATTTTCTGGCGAATGTAAAGATGCGGCCAGTAGCGTAGTCATTTTTATCGCGTGCGAATTTTTGTATTTTCCGTTCTTGGATGGTTTTTTCCAATTTTGCCAGTCTCTGGTCTATGTCCTTTCGACCCTTATTGATTAATTCAGTCTCTCCGGTTGCTTCCAAGAGTCCATTGACACGGTCAATTTCAACCAATAGTGCATCCCTGTCTGATTGAGCATATTTAACTAGAATATGGAGCATGTTCTTGTATGATTGTAAGTTATTCTCTGCCCATTCCAGTAGCATTTTGGGGTCGGGGTTTTCGTAGGTGGGAACAATCAAAACCCTCAACCCTCGTGGGACACGGTTTGCTTCAAGATATTTTTCTAAAGATTTCTTTTCCCACCATTTGGAAAGTTCACTGCGAAGTAATTTTTCTAATGTTCTTAGCAAATCCCTCGCATTGCTGTTGATTGGCGTGGTGCTATTGTCCTGGGCTGATTTGGCAGTGTTTTCAGGTAGGTTCTCATAGAGGGCTTCCGCCGCTGATTCCCTACTCCTGAGCGCGTCGCTGGAGATCATTGTCAAAAAAAGTAATGTACAGCTTTAAGATGCTGTCTGCTCGCTAAGCAGCTCGTTGTAATACAGTTCAAAATTTGAGAAATCCCAAACCCCGCTGTGAACAGTTCTATTTTGCACACTCGAACAAACACAAAAAGTCTGTCTTACCCGACTTATGCTTCAGAGATGGACGGAGGTCAGCCGACCTCAACGATTCCGAAGTGACTCGTCGGGTTAAAACAAACACCAGTGCCGATTCAAACGAGTGATAATGCAAGGTGCGGGGGGGGCACAGCTGAAGAAAACTCATCCGAGTTCGAGTATAGAGCGCCAAAGCTAAAGCCGAAGCAGAAGTCCAAGGCGTTACTGGCTGCAAGAAACGCTGTGCCTCTCAAGCTGGGCGGGTCCGTGAAAACCGGGTGCAAACCAAAGCCCGGCAATGGAATCAAAGAAAACCCGACAGCCGATGACTGCGGTCAAAAGTCGGGCACGGACCTCCTTCTCCTTCTCCTTTACAACAACTTCTCTTACTTCCAAGTCAAGTAAGAGGCGCCAAACACCATGGAGTGTAGCAGTGCAGAAGGTTTATTGCAAATCATTGAGCAAGTGTTCTCCCTGACGCGTTTCGCTCCGCGAACGGAGCTTGGTCACATGACGCGTTTGGAGCAAATGAATACAATATGTACAAGATAAAAGCCAAAGCGCCTAAAGAAACAGGTCGCAAAGGTGCACAACAATGTGGACATCAAATGTACAAACAGGAAGTATTAATATAGAACAATACCACACAGGTAAAAAAGGAAAATATATATTATACACTTTCAATGTTTACAAACTACATAGCACAAAAAAAGAGAATAAATACATTGTTTTACAAATATTATACAGCATAAGATTTTAACTAGAACTATTTGAACATTGATTTATAAAGAATTTCATATTATACAATGTTTAGGCATTATGTCTTTGTAAACATTAGGAAAAATGTCACTGTATATGTTTTTACAAAATGTAAATAATAGTAGAAAAAAAGGAAAAAAATGTTTTCTACTTACATTCAAAACTACCTTAGAAAACAATTTTTTTTAATAATAGCACTAATTTAGCTGTATATACATCATGCACCTTCTTTTTTTGTGTTATCATTTTTTATTAGCAGGAAATACAAACATCATTAAATATTAAATAGTGAATATAAAATAGTAAAGTATTAAACCATTAATTTGACAACAAATCAGTAAAAAGCGGAAAATGATAGAATGTCAAGCTAGTAAAACATAAGTTACATATTTCATTAAAAGAATTCATTCAGAATAATATAAGGGAATGCAATATAAAGAATACAGAATCACACCAGTAGTAAGTATAAATATAATAGTAAAAGGTTGACCAATTGAAGACAATACACCATAGTCATAAGTCAGTGAACTAACAGTACCCAAAGGTCAATACAATATAATGAACAAAATAATCTAAGAAGTAAGGTTAGCAAGCAGATTTTAAAATAAAATGTTTACTTGTTACTGAAAACCCTTTCCTCCATAACTTATTTTATTCTGTCTACAAAAGTTAAACAAAACTTCCAATAAATCATGCACTTTCAATGTTTAAGAGCTACACTGCAAAAACAAAAGTCACAATTTTAAGAGGAGACAAATACACAGTTGTACAAATGTTATACGGATAATGTTTTGAAATATATTGGATAAATGTAGCTTTATAATAAGTATCAAATTTTACAATAGTTTGTATTAAAAAAATATTGTTTTGAAAAAATCACAAAAAATCCTGTATATATTCTTTTAAGCCATTGCAAATGTCTTAACAGTACAACAAAATAACATTACTTAATAAAAAAAATTACAAAATTTAAAGCGTCATTATTTTTGTTTTTTGATAATACAAGTAGGCAACCATTATATAATAAATAAAATGATGAATATTGTATACAGCACATACCAATAACATTGAAAGAATATTCTTTAGTAAAAATGACACCACTTAACACAAAAATATAGAGAGACTGATTGACATTGCCAATGCTTGTTTAAAACAATGTTTTTCCAGAATTAAAAGTTATGCAAACAACATGACGCAAACAAGTTGTTACAGAAACAATCAAGTTGATCAGTTTCCATGTTACCACTCCTGTGAAAGGGGCATCATTGTGGAACTATGAGGTACTCTATCATCAATGTTAACAAAGTTGTGTTCATAATAACGCACTACATACCCATGAGGGTCTCAAGGCGCTGAATAATGTGTAACCATAGAGACACTGTTGACAGTTGAGAGGTACCAGAGCGCCTATTCTGCTCACTTTGGAGCCATAACTGACCTTTGAACCCCTGCCATCCGTGTGACCATCTGTCACTCCCTTTTTAGGTCTTGCCTAGGCAGCGCGCACGCGCTGCTCTAGGAAAAATTACCTCTTGGAATCGCTCTGGACTTCCGGCCTATTGCTTGCTGTTATGTGCATCAGCTCGCAAGTGCTCGTGCACCACTCGCGGGACTACCGGCCTATGGCTTGCTGTTGTGAGCAGTGTCTCGCAAGCGTACGTGCACCACTCGCGGGACGCTGCAGTTGTATTCGCGGCTAGGCTTGTTTTAAATCAAATATGTGAATTATTCCCACTTTGCTGTGCCTTTCTTGTCTACGTGTGTAAGTGCATGCATTTCTCAAGTTAGGGAGGGCGGGCGTGTCCCTTCTCACTCTTGCTTACACAATGGGGATCACCGGGTCAGTATTCAGGGCTGGCTAATCTTCACACTTCGGCAACACTGACCGATATGTACCAGTCGGTACATGTTGAACCACCAAGTGTCCACAGATGCTGGAAGGCCGCCGTGCTTTGCTGTCCATTGACTCTCTCAAAGATGACCTGTCCTGACCAGGGAGTTACTTTTGTCCAGTGTGAGTCTTGTGTGTGCTGGAGCTCTTGTTATGGGTGTTGGGATATGCGTGTCCTATCTGTGGGAGACTGCAGCAAAGAATACAGTTCTGTCCCGGGAGCTGGGCGCTCTGTGAGCAGAAAACAAAATCCCCTGATAACACGAAACCTCTTTTATTCAGTCTCTGTTCTGATTACGCACAGTTTGCTTTATTTTCTGACGTGTAAATGGCACATTTGGGATGCCCTGACTTTGCACTCGTGTTCTTCAGTGTAGCACAACTTGGCAGTCGTAAAGTTCAAAAGAAAGAGCCAACTTTTGCCCTTGCAAATGGAACATGTAGAGAGTGGCTTGGCAGGTGGTAAACATTGTCTAGGTGCTCCAGTGTGTTTTTTGTTTTTTTTCATCTGGGAGAAGTGGGGGCTGGGAGATAAGCTCTTTGCTCCGAAGCCCACATTTTGGTCATGTGGAGATGAGTGGATTGGAGTCTAGATGCTGTAGGAGAGTAGGGTCTGCTCTCCTATGGTCACCCCAAATTTTTGCTTTTTGCTTCACTGGTTTTCGACTACTGAGGCTGTGGGCCTGCTGATCAGACCCCCAGCCTGCTGTTCTCTCACTAAATTACTGATACATGTGCTATAGGCACATACCACAATTGGAAATGGACTCCTTGTCAGCCCCTGTATAATGCACCATAGGTGCCCAGGCCATAGGGGCCACCAAGGCCTACCAGGGGCTGCAGCATATCTTTTGCCACCCCTGGCTGGTTCTTAAATTGACACAACTGGCTGATCACTCAGCTGGGGTAAGGTGGTGTAATCACCCCTTACTTAGATATAGTATACCTATATCTACACCTATATCTGGACACATATTAACCTGTGAGCCACTCCTATGGAAGGCCTCATCAATCCTGGAGGCAGAGTGCGTGGTTTAATGTGAGATGGAGCTCTAGCATGAGCTGAGCCTGTCTGCAGCTGTCGGGAACAACTCCCTAAGCTGTTTCAGGATAATGCCATACCATATACTCTTAAGCGCCTTATAATCCTCGGGGTTATATAGCAACTTTGGTTTGGCTTTATCAAAACATGTCGTGTAAGGTGTCATACGATTTGGAATACTATCCCCTCGCCAGTTCTGGCGACGGGGATAGCATTCCACCCCTCTAGAGGGGTAAGACATGTTACTTTACTTAAATGCGGTTAATTTCTAAAAGGACCTTGGATCCACAAAATGGATGCCTCTGCCACAGACACGAGTCTGACCCCCTGAAGCTGACCGAAACTCAGCCAAATGGGGCCTGGACAAAGGGTTTCCTGTCCCAGGGAGGTGCTACACCCCCTCATACAGGAGATAGTGGATTGTAGCGGGGAGGTTTGAAAGAAACCAGACACTGCCTGGGGAGCACAAGGCTGCCCCTTGCATAATCCGGCCAAACCGGTTCTGGGGCACTCCAGCCCTCGTGCCAGGGTGGCCTGGATCAAAGGAAAGGGGTGTATCCACCCGCTTCCTGGGTCCCACCCATAGGAGGGGATCTAGCAGGTAATCCAGCCCCCCAGATTCGAATAAGAGTGGGAGCAGTGCCAATGCACTTCAGATTATCCTGATGAAACATAAGAAACGAAACTCTGGACCCTTCGACATCCTACTCGACGTAGAAGCCCGAATAATCTCCCTTGTGGTCAAGGAGTGACCACCCTGTGCAAACAGGCACCATCCAGCCATCGACATCTGCTTTGTCGCCGTTCCCGCCAGAACTCGAGCGCCAGATATCAATGAGATCCAGCTTGCCTGCCTTCCAACAGCCCGATCCACAGTCCCTGCAGAGCTGAGACCCGTGGAGGCGACCGGAAACGTGGAGCACGCCATCTTGGAAAGACCACGAGACACTGACCGTGCAGCCCACGAGTGACCCTCGAAGCTGTACACCGGGGTTTGAGAAGCCCCAACCCTGAGCCACACTTGCACCGAAGTTCAGCCCTCCACACTCGACGAGTGCTGCGTGGGGCCCTTTTGCTTCTTTTGGCTCAACACGTTGGCCCGGTCACTTGCCAGCCGGCTTGTGGCCCCTGTGTCGACGAAACTTGAAATTTGACCTGCGATTCTGGTTGCTCCAGATTTGCACCAGCTCCCCTGAA
Source organism: Lissotriton helveticus (assembly GCF_964261635.1). NCBI lineage: Eukaryota > Metazoa > Chordata > Amphibia > Caudata > Salamandridae > Lissotriton > Lissotriton helveticus. The sequence goes on along the minus strand of NW_027611697.1, from coordinate 915,872 downwards.
AAGGAGCCCCCACTCTGACCCTCCTGGTTCGAGTGAGAAGCAATCTCCCGGTTCCGCGTGGATTGCTTTTGCCAAGTGTTGTTTGCTCCAATCTTGAAGCCAACAGCGCCGACGGCGAGAGCCTGCGTGGGACAGATCGTGACCTGCTCCTGGACGTCGTAGATGCCCCAGAGCCCACGTGACAGCGGAGAGAAGCTCCTCGACGACCACCTGATTGCGCCCGACATTGCCTGGTTCCGTCCTGGTTCCACCCTGGTCACCGCTGAGTGACCCAGACTCTGTCCCCTCTGCTTTCAGGTACTTTTCGACTTGAGTCCACCCTTGGACTCCACCGGACACTTCTCTTTCACCCCGCCTGCAGCCCTTTCAGCTTCAAGCACCAAGAGCCTGCGTGACGAAACCCGACTCAACTTCGACCCTGTGCACCCGCTTCCTGTGGGTGAGGTAACTTTGCTCCGCCGGTGTTCCCACACTGGTACACATCTCTAGGGTCTGTGTCTTAAGTTTTGTTCCTCTAGGTTCAGCGGAAGTGTCCTTAAACTTTAACTTTACAACTTTTACGCACCATTGGTTAACATTGGTGCATGCGTGCGCTTTCCGCACTGCACCCGAATCCCGTGGGCCTCTCCCGACTTCAGCATTGCTTGTACCGACTGCTCCCAGCGATTCCCTAGGCCCTAGGCCTAACCACTGTTCGATTGGTATCTCTTATACCACTTGTTTAGTATATGGTTTGAGTGGCCCCCCGCCCTCATCCATAATTGTGCAACTTTGTATGTTTAAACTGTGCTTTTGATTTAACGCTTGTGCCCCTTTATTCATAAAGAATACTGGGGATTGTTTTTAGTAAAACATACATATATTTTTATAATATATACTTGTGTGGTGTCCTTTCATTTGATATTACAGGATTGTATGTGGTAAAACAGCTCGCTTAACACGACCTCTTAAGTTAAGCCTTTAGGCTGCTTAGTCCATGCTACCCCTAGGATAGCTTGTCTAATAAGGTTGACTTACAACCAGACACCATAAGGGACTGTTTGGTCTGATAACAGGTGGTTCCAGAATTGGAAACATCACCTATCAGGCCAACTTCTCACATTGGTGAGCAGCGGTGCGGATTTGAGCTTGTTGTTGTTTTACCATTGCAATCTTTTATCAAATTGAAAGATCACATCAAGTACCTCTAGGTACATATAAATCAAAAGCTTAGCATATTAAGTTCTACTTAACTTAGTAGTTGTAGATTAAAGGGATTAGCACACCCTGACTACAACTCACTAGCAAGGTACAGTAGGGAAACACTTAGTGTAGGTAGGTGCATCACTTACACCACACTAGAGTCATGTCTGACACAGGAAAAGCCTCAGGGTCTGCTCCTGTGACAGTTGACCTTACCGAGGCAACTTCCAGCTATGACAAATTAACCCGAAAGGACTTGATTGCCTTGTGCATCTCAAGAGGGTTAAAAAGGGGCAGAAGTCCCACCAGTCCTATCCTGATAGCCATTCTAGAACAGGATGACTTAGAGAAGGCGAATGCAGTTCCCTTAGAGTCAGGAGATGGAGTGAACCCCCCTGTAACTGATACCCCTCCAGAGGAAGAAGAAGAGGAGGAAGAGGAGGAGGAGGAGGACTCAGATGTAGAAGACCCAGAAAAACAGGCTCAGAGGGGTAGCCAGGTCCTAGTTGCCAGGCTTAACCAGGCCAACTTAGACCTACTGGGGAATGGAGAGGGCCAGCACCTCCCCAGATCCCACCATGTCATTCTCCCAGGCAACAGAAGAGTGAGGTCTCCCTCAGGGGACTCTCATCTTTCTAGTGCCTCAAGAGAATCTCAGAGAGGTATGACTGCCTCTCAGAAGATAGAGCATAGGGCCAGAATGAGGGCTGTCAAACTCCAAATAGAGAGGGAGGAGGTAGCCCTGACTCAAGCTAAACTTACCTTGGCTCAAGCTAGACTTACCTTGGCAAGAGAGCAGACATTGAGTGGCTTAGATGCCACTGGTGGCAGCAATATTCCTAAAGAAAAAGACAGGGGCTATGATAATAGAAACCTGACAAAAATTGTGCCCCCCTTCAAAGAAGGGGATGACATCCACAAATGGATGACTGCTCTTGAGAGAGCCTGCATGGTACAGCAGGTTCCTCAGGATCACTGGGCTGCAATTTTATGGTACTCCTTTTCTGAGAAAGGGAGGGACAGGCTCCTCACAGTTAGACCTGAGGATGCCAAAAACTACTCTGTCTTGAAGAGTGCTCTTATTGAAGGGTTTGGCCTAACCACTGAGCAATACAGGTTGTTGTTCAGAGACACCCAAAAAGCACAGACTCAAGACTGGACTGATTTCGTAGATTGTGCCACTAAGGCTCTGGAGGGTTGGTTGCAGGGAAGTAAAGTTTCAGACTATACAGGATTGTACAATCTTATCATGAGAGAACAGATCCTTAATAACTGTACAAACCAGCTGTTGCATCAATACCTTATTGACTCTGATCTGACCTCTCCCCAAGAATTGGGAAAGAAGGCAGACAAATGGGTCAGAACAAGGATTAAGCAGAAAGCCCAGAACCAAGGTGGCGACCAGAAGAAAACAGACCAGAAGGGTGGAAATCAGAAAGATAAAGAAAAAGACCAGAAGTCTTCAGGCCCCCAAACTAATAGTAAGGAGGGTGGTTCCCAAAATGGAAACAAGAAAAAGAAGAATAATGGCCCAAAGAAACCTTGGTGTAATACCTGCAAATCAGTTTCACACTGGGGCAGTGAATGCACCAAGACAAATCCAGTCCCCACCACTGCAGCTCCTAAAGCAACTGCACCCCCTAGTACAGTCAGCAGTGGTGGAACACAGCCAAAGGGTGTAGTAGGGTTGACTCTGGGTACTGAAGTAGGATCTGGCCTAGTCAGAATCCCTACTCAGGCAGTTCTCCTATATGATGTGGACCTAGCTTTGTCCACTACAGTGAGTCCCAGTAACCTGGGCAAATATAGGCAGACGCCTTTAATTAATAAGAAACTGGCTCAGGCCTACAGGGACACATGTGCCAGTCTCACAATGGTGACACCTGACTTTGTGGACCCTGTACAAATTGTACTAGGTGAAAGTTACCTAGTGACCAATGCAAGCAACTCCACTACTTCCCATAGTGTGGCAGTTGTGATCTTCTCCTGCAGAGGGGTAGATGGCCTAAAGAAAGTTGTTGTGAGTGCAGACCTCCCAGTAGACTGTCTGTTAGGCAATGATCTTGAAAGCTCAGTTTGGTCAGAAGTGGAGTACAGGACTCATGCAGAAATGCTAGGGATTTCAGCTCATGTCCTTGCAGTGACAAGGTCTCAGGCTAAGAAGTGCCTTCCTGAACCAGTGGTGGATCTTGGAACAATAGACCAACCACAACCCAAGAGAAGGAGCAAGAGAGGAAAGGCTGAGCCTTCCACCTTGCCCCAGGTTGAAGATCAAGTTTCAGAGGAAACTGATTCTGCAGTCCAAGAGGAGACTGTCTCTGAGGAACTTGAACCTGACCAGGTTGAGTTTCTGGGGACAGGGGGACCCTCAAGGGCAGACCTGAGGCAGGCTCAATTAGATTGCCCTTCCCTTGAACCCCTCAGACAGCAGGCTGCTGCTGAGGCTGCTGGGGATGCCCAAGGTACCCTTACTGTGTATTGGGATGATGGACTCCTTTACTCAGAGGCTAGAGACCCCAAGCCTGGTACAGCCAGGAGGTTGGTTATACCTCTGCAGTTTAGGGGCTTCCTCCTTACCTTGGCCCATGATATTCCCCTTGCAGGACACTTAGGCCAGAACAAGACGTGGGACAGGCTTGTTTCACACTTTCACTGGCCTCATATGTCAGAAAATGTCAAGGAGTTTTGTCGCTCCTGTGTCACTTGCCAAGCCAGTGGTAAGTCAGGTGGCACAACAAAGGCCCCCCGCATACCACTACCTGTGGTGGGGGTACCCTTTGAAAGAGTTGGAATAGATATTGTGGGTCCCATGGATCCTCAAACAGCATCTGGAAACAGATTTATACTGGTGGTAGTGGATCATGCCCCCAGGTATCCAGAGGCTATTCCCCTGAGGACCACCACAGCACCTGTGGTGGCAAAAGCCCTCATTGCAGTTTTCTCAAGAGCGGGCTTTCCAAAGGAGGTACTATCAGATAGGGGCACAAATTTTATGTCTAACTATCTGAAGGCAATGTGGAAGGAGTGTGGAGTAAACTACAAGTTTACCACACCCTATCACCCACAGTGCAATGGGCTTGTGGAGAGATTCAACAAGACCCTGAAGGGAATGATAAAAGGATTACCAGAGAAGCTTAGGCGGAAATGGGACATTCTTTTACCCTGCTTGCTCTTTGCTTACAGAGAGGTCCCACAGAAGGGGGTTGGCTACAGCCCTTTTGAACTTTTGTTTGGCCACCCTGTGAGGGGTCCATTGTGTTTGGTGAAGGAAGGATGGGAGTTACCTCTCAAAAAGCCCAAACTAGACATTGTGGACTATGTACTTGGTCTCCGCTCCAGGATGGCTGAATACATGGAGAGAGCATCCAAAAACCTGGAGGCCAGCCAAGAATTACAAAAAGCTTGGCATGACCAAAAGGCTGTACTGGTAGAGTTCCAACCAGGACAGAAGGTGTGGGTACTGGAGCCAGTGGCCCCAGCAGCACTCCAGGACAAGTGGAGTGGACCCTATCCTATCATTGAGAAAAAGGGAGAAGTCACCTATCTGGTTGACTTGGGAACCCCTAGGAGCCCTCACAGGGTAATCCATGTGAATCGTTTGAAAGCATTTGTGGACAGGGAGGACATGAGCTTGCTCATGGCCACAGATGGGGATCAGGAGGAAGAGAGTGACCCTCTCCCAGACCTGCTTTCTCAGAACCCTGATGATGGTTCAGTTGATGGAGTAGCCTTGGCAGGCAGCCTCACTGACCAGCAACAGAGGGACTGCAGACAAGTTTTGCAGGCCCACAGGCATTTGTTTTCACTCACACCCAGCTAGACTGACTGGTGCACCCATGTGGTGGACACTGGTGACAGTCTGCCTGTGAAGAATAAGATCTACAGGCAACCTGACCATGTCAGGGATTGCATCAAGGCTGAGGTGCAAAAGATGTTGGAGCTTGGAGTGATTGAGCCATCAGAGAGCCCATGGGCCAGCCCAGTAGTCCTTGTGCCAAAACCTCATACCCAAGATGGAAAGAGAGAAATGAGGTTTTGCGTGGACTACAGGGGTCTCAATGCTGTCACTAGGACAGATGCTCACCCCATTCCAAGAGCAGATGAGCTCATTGACAGATTGGCTTCTGGCAAGTTTCTGAGCACATTTGATTTGACAGCTGGCTACTGGCAAATCAGACTAGCTGAGGAGTCAAACGCCAAAACAGCATTCTCTACCCCTAGTGGACATTATCAGTTTGTGGTAATGCCCTTTGGTTTGAAGAATGCACCTGCCACTTTCCAAAGGTTGGTGAACCAAGTCCTTGCTGGGTTGGATGACTTTTGTGCAGCATATCTAGATGATATTGCTGTCTTTAGCTCCACCTGGGAGGATCACCTGATCCACCTGAAGAAGGTTTTGGAGGCTCTGCAAAAGGCAGGCCTAACTATCAAGGCTACTAAGTGCCAGATAGGGCAGAGTAAGGTTGTGTACCTGGGCCACCTAGTAGGTCGGGGTCAGGTTCAGCCACTGGAGAGCAAAATCCAGACCATACAGGACTGGGCTCCTCCAGTTACCCAGACACAAGTCAGAGCCTTCTTGGGCCTGACTGGGTATTACAGAAAGTTTGTGAAGAACTATGGGTCTATAGTGACACCATTAAATGACTTGACATCCAAGAAGATGCCAAAGAAGGTTCAGTGGACAGTTAGCTGTCAAAAGGCATTTGAGGACCTGAAGAAGGCCATGTGCTCTGCACCTATCCTGAAGAGTCCTGACTACTCCAAACAGTTCATTGTACAGACAGATGCTTCTGAGTTGGGGTGGGAGCTGTGCTCTCACAACTTAATCAAGATGGTCAAGACCAGCCCTTGCTTTTATTAGCAGAAGGCTGACCCCCAGAGAGAAACGTTGGTCAGCTATTGAGAGGGAGGCCTTTGCTGTGGTTTGGGCCCTGAAGAAGTTGAGGTCCTACTTGTTTGGAACTCACTTCCTAGTTCAGACAGACCATAAGCCCCTCTTGTGGCTCAATCAGATGAAGGGTGAAAATCCCAAACTGTTCAGGTGGTCCATTTCCCTACTGGGGATGGACTTTACAGTGGAGCACCGCCCAGGGACTGACCATGGTAATGCAGATGGTCTCTCCAGGTACTTCCACTTCCACTTCCACTTCCACTTCCACTTAGAACTATCTGGTCAAGGTTAGTTTAATGTCCCTGCGTTTGGGGGGGCGGGGGGGGGTTGTGTAGGAGAGTAGGGTCTGCTATCCTATGGTCACCCCAAATTTTTGCTTTTTGCTTCACTGGTTTTCGACTACTGAGGCTGTGGGCCTGCTGATCAGACCCCCAGCCTGCTGTTCTCTCACTAAATTACTGATACATGTGCTATAGGCACATACCACAATTGGAAATGGACTCCTTGTCAGCCCCTGTATAATGCACCATAGGTGCCCAGGGCATAGGGGCCACCAAGGCCTACCAGGGGCTGCAGCATATCTTTTGCCACCCCTGGCTGGTTCTTAAATTGACACAACTGGCTGATCACTCAGCTGGGGTAAGGTGGTGTAATCACCCCTTACTTAGATATAGTATACCTATATCTACACCTATATCTGGACACATATTAACCTGTGAGCCACTCCTATGGAAGGCCTCATCAATCCTGGAGGCAGAGTGCCTGGTTTAATGTGATATGGAGCTCTAGCATGAGCTGAGCCTGTCTGCAGCTGTCGGGAACAACTCCCTAAGCTGTTTCAGGATAATGCCATACCATATACTCTTAAGCGCCTTATAATCCTCGCGGTTATATAGCAACTTTGGTTTGGCTTTATCAAAACATGTCGTGTAAGGTGTCATACGATTTGGAATACTATCCCCTCGCCAGTTCTGGTGACGGGGATAGCATTCCACCCCTCTAGAGGGGTAAGACATGTTACTTTACTTAAATGCGGTTAATTTCTAAAAGGACCTTGGATCCACAAAATGGATGCCTCTGCCACAGACACGAGTCTGACCCCCTGAAGCTGACCGAAACTCAGCCAAATGGGGCCTGGACAAAGGGTTTCCTGTCGCAGGGAGGTGCTACACCCCCTCAGACAGGAGATAGTGGATTGTAGCGGGAAGGTTTGAAAGAAACCAGACACTGCCTGGGGAGCACAAGGCTGCCCCTTGCGTAATCCGGCCAAACCGGTTCTGGGGCACTCCAGCCCTCCTGCCAGGGCGGCCTGGATCAAAGGAAAGGGGTGTATCCACCCCCTTCCTGGGTCCCACCCATAGGAGGGGACCTAGCAGGTAATCCAGCCCCCCAGATTCGAATAAGAGTGGGAGCAGTGCCAATGCACTTCAGATTATCCTGATGAAACATAAGAAACGAAACTCTGGACCCTTCGACATCCTACTCGACGTAGAAGCCCGAAGAATCTCCCTTGTGGTCAAGGAGTGACCACCCTGTGCAAACAGGCACCATCCAGCCATCGACGTCTGCTTTGTCGCAGTTCCCGCCGGAACTCGAGCGCCAGAGATCGACGAGATCCAGCTTGCCTGCCTTCCAACAGCCCGATCCACAGTCCCTGCAGAGCTGAGACCCGTGCAGCCCAAGAGTGACCCTCGAAGCTGTACACCGGGGTTTGAGAAGCCCCAACCCTTAGCCACACTTGCACCGAAGTTCAGCCCTCCACACTCGACGAGTGCTGCTTGGGGCCCTTCTGCTTCTTTTGGCTCAATGCGTTGGCCCGGTCACTTGCCAGCCGGCTTGTGGCCCCTGTGTCGACGAAACTTGAAATTCGACCTGCGATTCTGGTTGCTCCAGATTTGCACCAGCTCCCCTGAAAAGGAGCCCCCACTCTGACCCTCCTGGTTCGAGTGAGAAGCAATCTCCCGGTTCCGCGTGGATTGCTTTTGCCAAGTGTTGTTTGCTCCAATCTTGAAGCCGACAGCGCAGACGGCGAGAGCCTGCGTGGGACAGATCGTGACCTGCTCCTGGACGTCGTAGATGCCCCAGAGCCCACGTGACAGCGGAGAGAAGCTCCTCGACGACCACCTGATTGCGCCCGACATTGCCTGGTTCCGTCCTGGTTCCACCCTGGTCACTGCTGAGTGACCCAGACTCTGTCCCCTCTGCTTTCAGGTACTTTTCGACTTGAGTCCACCCTTGGACTCCACCGGACACTTCTCTTTCACCCCGCCTGCAGCCCTTTCAGCTTCAAGCACCAAGAGCCTGCGTGACGAAACCCGACTCAACTTCGACCCTGTGCACCCGCTTCCTGTGGGTGAGGTAACTTTGCTCCGCCGGTGTTCCCACACTGGTACACATCTCTAGGGTCTGTGTCTTAAGTTTTGTTCCTCTAGGTTCAGCGGAAGTGTCCTTAAACTTTAACTTTACAACTTTTACGCACCATTGGTTAACATTGGTGCATGCGTGCGCTTTCCGCACTGCACCCGAATCCCGTGGGCCTCTCCCGACTTCAGCATTGCTTGTCCCGACTGCTCCCAGCGATTCCCTAGGCCCTAGGCCTAACCACTGTTCGATTGGTATCTCTTATACCACTTGTTTAGTATATGGTTTGAGTGGCCCCCCGCCCTCATCCATAATTGTGCAACTTTGTATGTTTAAACTGTGCTTTTGATTTAACGCTTGTGCCCCTTTATTCATAAAGAATACTGGGGATTGTTTTTAGTAATAAATACATATATTTTTATAATATATACTTGTGTGGTGTCCTTTCATTTGATATTACAGGATTGTATGTGGTAAAACAGCTCGCTTAACACGACCTCTTAAGTTAAGCCTTTAGGTTGCTTAGTCCATGCTACCCCTAGGATAGCTTGTCTAATAAGGTTGACTTACAACCAGACACCATAAGGGACTGTTTGGTCTGATAACAGGTGGTTCCAGAATTGGAAACATCACCTATCAGGCCAACTTCTCACAGATGCCCTTCGGCAGTCTTCAGTGTGGCCGCTCCACTTACTGCTTTCTGTGTAGCCCACACATGGGTGCATGGTAATAAACCCTATCTCCATAGGCAGACCATGCAGTATGTGCCCCAGTTTTTGTGTCTCTTTTAATTTCTGAAACTGGGTTCTTTAGATATATATTGGCGACCCAGTTAGCTTGTGTCGTAGGTAACTGCCTAGTACTCTCATACGGCTGCACCACTCCCGTGTAAACCTTCATATGGGTGATTGCACCATAAAGGCAGAAACAAGCACGGTCCTTCATAACATCAAACATAGAATTCTGTTTTTGATTACATTTTTTTTCTGTCTCTTGTTTCAACTAGCTTCTGTGAATTGCCATTTCAGCTGCCTGTAGTTTAAGTGCTGGGTTAAGTGTGGTCTCCTTAACAAATGATAAAAATGCCTGTGAGCACTGACAGCATTGGCATTTGTAAAACATCACTAGTAAAACAACCACCAGTTGCTGTTTTTACATTGCACATTTTTATTGCAAGCATATGATATGGGGGCAGTGTTTATCATTTGCTTTCAGTTTATGACACATGCTTCCAATAAAACTAAGAGTTCCACCTTGCCAAGGCTAGCACCATTGGTTTTGCAAATGCTTGCTTGATCTTGTTAGTATGAACTCATGCAGCAAGTTAGAGCCTCGAAGGGCTGCATGTATCGAGGGATTTGTTATTTGTAGACGGGCAATGAAGTCTGTGCTGGTGTTGGAAGGGGCAATCTCTGAGGGCCAGGTTATGCTCACCCGGTCACCCCAAGACCCACCTCTCCTACAGATCTTGCCGAGTCTTATTGTGAGGTCCTCACCGGGGAGGACTTCGAGCCTAGGATCGTACACACGGAGCTCACACCACACCTGCGAACAGACACCACGCCGTTGGATTTTAGTAATAAGTTCTTTATATAAGTGATAAAAGGAGGAAGCACTCTTAGGTACACAGTGATCGAAGGACCACAAGGTCTTGGAGGGTTCGGAAAGGGGGGAGCGGGACAGTCTTTTAGTCTCTGGATCGGTACGAGGCGTATCCAGCGCACAGCTCTCAATCCTCGAGCCGGGGGATACGGAAGATGGTGGTCGTACTGGCTGCTTCACTCACGTCGAGTCGGCTCGGTCGTGATGGGGGTCTCGATGGTCCGGCCGGACCAGAGTACTCCTCGAGCCGCGACGAGGTCAGCAGGGCTCGATCTGGAGAAGTTCGGGGGGAGCCGCGACAGCGTCAGCAGGGCTTCGGTGGTTATAGTTCAGCTGGAGCCGCGACAGCGTCAGCAGGGTTACGATGGTTACAGGTCAGCTTGAGCCCCGACAGCGTCAGCAGGGCTCCGATGGTTACAGATGAGTTCTTCTTAGGGTCGGCCGCGATCAGATCAGCAGGCTTCAGGTCCAAGATACAACTGCCCGCTAGTTGTCAGGCGGGCCCAGATATAGTCCATTGGCCCTTTGATGTCCGGACCCTCGCAGGCGGAGGTCTCAAGCCCTTGGGGCTGGTCGTTGGCGAGGTCCGGCGGTTGGCTCTTTGATCCTTGGAAAGATGGGTCCGGGAATTCCCAGACGCCCAGCGGGTCTGGAGCCAGCACTCGCGGAGGCCAGAGGTGCGATCGAAACTGGCCCACAGGGGAGGGCCAAAGGTGTGACAGATACCAGTCTCTCAGGGGAGGCCAGAGGTGCCATCGAAACTCCCTGGCTTATCTCACTCGGGGAGCCCTTTACCCCCCCAGCCGGGACTGGGGCGCCTTTGGAGTCTGGGTTTCGCTGGGGCCGGGGTCACGCTAGGCCCAGGGAGGCAGGGATCTCGGGAAGGGAAAATGGCTGCCGGGCCTTGTGGGGCATGCAAGGTTAGGCGCTCAGAGCCGGGAGCGGGACGGGACATGCGGGCCTGGTCGTGGGTTTATCGGGTGTGAGACGACCAGGCTCGGGGTGCAGGCTACACTAACGGGGATGCTGCGCAGGGGACTCAGGGTACAGACCTGCGCTCACAGGATGTGGAGGGACAGGCGAACCACGCCACGAGGCTGGATCCAACACGCGTCCCCCCCAGCTGAAGGCGGGGAGAACTAACCATCCTCTTGGGGGTTCTCTTCGCTGAGGCGGAAGAATCGGGACAGGCCGTCTGCGTTGGCGTGATCAGCACCAGGCCGGTGCTCAACAGTGAAGTCCATCCCCTGGAGGGAAATGGACCAGCGCAGCAATTTGGGATTCTCCCCTCTCATCTGCATTAGCCACCGGAGAGGTCGGTGGTCGGTCTGGACCCGGAAGTGAGTACCGAACAGGTAGGGCCTCAGCTTCTTCAGGGCCCAAACCACCGCGAAGGCCTCCCGCTCGATGGTGCTCCACCTTTGTTCTCGAGGGAGTAGCCTCCGGCTAATGTACGCTACTGGCTGGTCCAGGCCGTTCTCGTTCACTTGGGACAGGACTGCTCCGACGCCATGCTCGGACGCGTCCGTCTGAACTACAAACTCTTGTGAGTAGTCGGGGGCCTGTAGGACGGGGGCAGTGCACATGGCGTCTTTCAACGTTTCGAACGCCTCTTGGCAGGTGGGGGTCCAGCTGACTTTCTTCGGCTGGTTTTTGGAGGTTAACTCCGTGAGGGGGGTCACGATGCTGCCGTACCCTTTGATAAATCTCCGGTAGTACCCCGTGAGTCCTAGGAATGCCCGCACTTCCGTCTGGGTCGAGGGGGCCTCCCAGGCCACGATTGCATCGATCTTGTGCTGGAGGGGGGCTACGAGGCCGCTTCCAACCTGGTGTCCGAGGTATATTACGGACCCTTGTCCGATCTGGCACTTGCTAGCCTTAATGGTGAGACCAGCCCGTCTCAGGGCGGTCAGCACCGCCCAGAGGTGCTGGAGGTGCTCCGACCAGTGGGAACTGTAAACTGCGATATCGTCCAAATATGCAGCGCTGAACTCTTCCAACCCAGCCAGTACCTGGTTCACCAGCCTCTGGAAGGTGGCGGGGGCATTTTTCATCCCGAAGGGCATCACCCGGAAATGGTCGTGACCATCTGGGGTGGAGAAAGCGGATCTTTCCTTAGCTCCCTCGGTGAGGGTGATCTGCCAGTACCCACTGGTCAGGTCGAACGTGCTAAGGAAGCGAGCCGCCCCGAGGCGATCAATAAGTTCGTCTGCTCGGGGATGGGATGCGCATCTGTTCTGGTGACTGCGTTGAGCCCGCAGTCGTCAACGCAGAACCTCAGCTCAGGAACAGCGTGGGGGGCGGCTGCCTTCGGAACCAGGACCACGGGCCTAGCCCATGGGCTGTCAGAGGACTCGACCACCCCGAGAGCTAACATCTTTGATACCTCGGCCTTGATACAGGCCCGGACTCGTTCAGGGACGCGGTAGGCTCTGTGCCGTACCGGTGGGCTGTCCCCGGTGTCCACGTCATGGAAGCACCAGTTGGTGATGCCGGGGATGAGGGAGAAGAGGTCTGAGAACTGTCCCAACAACTGGCGACAGTCCTCGCGCTGCTCGGGAGAGAGGGAGGAGGAGAGACTCACCCCCTCTACGGAGCCATCTTTTTCTTTCACGCACAGGAGGTCGGGGAGAGGCTCCGTGTCTTCTTCTTCTCCATCGTCCGTGGCGAGGAGCAAGCTCAACTCGGACCGGGCGAAGTGGGGCTTGAGGCAGTTCACGTGGAGGACCCTCAAGGGGTTCCTGGGGGACTGCACATCGATGAGATAAGTCACCTGGCTCTTACGTTCTACCACCTTAAAGGGCCCTGTCCACTTGTCTTGTAGGGCACAGGGCTCCACGGGGGCCATCACCCAGACCTGCTGTCCGAGTTGAAACTCGACCAGAGTGGCATTCTGATCATACCACCGTTTCATCTCTTCCTGACTGGCCTCGAGGTTGGCCTCGGCCAGTTCTCGGAACTTACTAGTCTGGTTCCAGAGGGCCAGGATGTATCGAAACACATCCGGAGGGGGCTCTGGGGCCGCCATCTCCCAACCTTCCGTGACCAGGCTAAGGGGTCCCCTGACGGGGTGCCCGTAGAGGAGCTCGAAGGGGCTGAACCCCAGGGACTTCTGGGGGACTTCGCGGTATGCGAAGAGGAGACAGGGAAGGAGGACGTCCCACTTACGCCTCAGGGGCTCTTTGAGACCCATGATAATTCCCTTGAGGGTCCGGTTGAATCTCTCCACCACACCGTTACCCTGGGGGTTATAGGGGGTGGTGAATTTGTACGTCACCCCACATTGTTGCCAGAGGGACTTCATGTATTTCGAGATGAAGTTGGTCCATCGGTCGCTGACGACTTCTCGGGGGAATCCCACCCGAGAGAAGATCCCCATGAGGGCCCGCCCCACTACGGGGGCCGTCACCGTTCGGAGGGGAATGGCTTCGGGGTAGCGGGTGGCATGGTCCACTAGGACAAGGATAAAGCGGTGGCCCAAGGAGGTCCGGGGGTCGAGGGGGCCCATGATGTCGATTCCCACTCTTTCAAAGGGGGTACTGAACACGGGGAAGGGTTGGAGGGGGGCCTTGCGCCTCCCGCCGCTCTTTCCACTAGACTGACACGTGGGGCAGGACTTGCAGTGGGCCTCCACATCGGCGCGCATGCCCGGCCAGTAGAAGTGTGTGACTAGGCGGTGATACGTTTTGTCTTGACCCAATTGTCCCGTCAGGGGCACATCATGGGCCAGGTTCAGGAGGAAGCCGCGGAAGCGTAGGGGTACCACCAGCACTCGGGCTGACCCTAGCTCGGCAGACTTTTGTTCGCTGTACAAGAGGCCGTTTTCCCAATAGACAAAGTGGGAGCCGGACTGGTCACCGGCGGCCTGGGCGGCGGCCTGCTGCCGCGGCCCGACCAAGGACGGACAGGAGGTCTGTTCTAGGCAGAATTCTTCTCGGGACGGTCCTCCTTCCTGGCGCCACTGGGCCAGCTCAGGAAGGTCGTCCAAGCTCGGGGTCGGTTCGACGCAAGGACCGAGGGGACCTGCGTCAGGGGGGAAGCCCTCCCCAGGGAACAGCTCAGGGGTCTCAGAGGATTCAGGGACCTCGGGGTCCTCGGGGGTAGCCGGTGCTGTCTCAGGAGTTGCCCCTCGGGCGGTCATCGACCGGGTGTTCACACAGGCCCATTCGGGCAGGCCCACCATCTCCAGGTGGGTCCTTTTCTCAACCCGCTGCCATGGGGAGCTCTCTAGGTCGTTGCCGAGCAGGCAGTCCATGGGCATGTCTGAGCGGACCGCCACTCGTAACTCTCCGGAGACGCCCCCCCATTCGAACGGGACTTGAGCTATCCGGCAGGTGCGGACAGAGTTATCAGCTGCGATCACCCTGCAGGAGATGTAGGGAACAATCTGGGCTTCGGTGACTAGGTGGCGTTAGACTGCGGTGATACTAGCCCCGGTGTCCCGGAGCGCCCCTATGTGGTGGCCATTGACAGTCACCTGCTGTCGGTATTTCTCGGTGTTGTCGGGTAGGGGGGCTCCTGGGACCATCTCCCTATCACCCAGGGAGACTAACATCATAGTTGCGGGGTCAGCTCCCTCGAACTCCTCTTCTCCCTCATCTTCTAGGGCTACTGAGGTGATGTGGCGCACTGGGGGCCCTGCAGCGGCAGGCTTCTTAGATAAAGGGCAGTGGGTGTCATTGGCATAGTGCCCTGGTTGCTGGCAATGGAAGCAGGCTTGGCTCACTCAGGGCCCTGGCTTGGCTGGGGGGAACCCTGCGTGCGCTGTGGGAGGTGAGGTGCCGGGCTGGTTTCTGGGGGGACTGCGTGGGGACCCTATCTGGGATCCCCTCTGTCTATTCTGACCCCCCTCCCCTCGGGCAGGATGGTCCTTGTTCGTTTCGGCCAGAGTCTCCCCCGGGGTACTCTGGTGCTCACCCAGCGATCGGCCTCGACGGCCAGCTTCCGGGGGTCAACCAACTTGCTGTCCAGGAGGTGCTGTCGGAGTTCCACAAAGCAGTTCAAAGACAAATGTTCGTAGGCAATAAGGTCAATGAGCCCCTCGAAGGTGGACACCTTGCTGCCCTTGATCCACCCTTCCAGGGCCCGACTGTAGAAGTTGACATATTCTACCCAGGTGGTGCCGGGGATCTTCTTGCATTCTCTGAAGCGTTGGCGGTACATTTCAGGGGTGAGACCGTACCTTGTGAGGAGGGCTTCTTTCATGTGGCTGTAGGAGGTCTGTTCGGCAGACGGTAGGTCGAGTAGGGTGTCTCTCCCTTCACTCAAGAATCGACCCCACAGCCCGGCTCCCCAATCTTTCTGAGGAACTCGGTGAGAGGTCATGGCGACCTCGTAGGCCTTGAACCATTGCTGGATATCATCGTTCTTATTTTATTCTTTGACCACATCCTTGGGAATATGGACCTTGGGTTCCACCGGGGGAACGGACTCTCGGGTTGCCGATGTTCTGTTATCTTCGGTCCGGGCCTTTAGTTCAATCTCCTTCATGCTGCGCTCGTGCTCCAGCTGGAGTCTTTTCCCTTCGTGTTCTCTCTGGAGTTTCTTCTCCTCCAGTTCTCTTTGGAGCTTCTTCTCCTCCAGTTCTCCTTGCAGCCGCAGCTGCTCGATGGCTAGCTTTTTCTCGGCCAGTTTGAGTTCTCCTTCCATTTTCAGACGGGCTAGTTCCAGCTCGTGGTTTCGGTTGCGTTCTCGGTCGGTCATCTCCTCTCGAGACAGACCTCTCTCCATGCTGTGAGTCCGCGTCGGGGACTCTGCTCTTTCTTGCTCTGGGGCGTGGGTTTCGGTCAGGGGTGCTCCCTCTCTATCGGCTTCTGTCGGTGCTGGAGGCCGTGCTCCGGCCTCCACCCAGGCGGTCAGGGCTTGATGAAAGTCTTCTTTGGTGTTTAACCCCGTTGTCGGGATGTGGAGATCTTTGCAGAATTGCTTCATTTGCCGGTGCGTATAGTCCTTCAGGAGCTCCACCCGGAAGGTAGTCTCGTCTTCCGTGATGCTCATGGTTGTTTTTCTTTGTTCGGGTAGTGTGTCAGTGCTGTACGATCCCTAGACGTAGGTTCTTATCGCGACGCTGCCACCAATGTTGGAAGGGGCAATCTCTGAGGAACAGGTTATGCTCACCCGGTCACCCCAAGACCCCCCTCTCCTACAGATCTTGCCGAGTCTTATTGTGAGGTCCTCACCGGGGAGGACTTCGAGCCTAGGATCGTACACACGGAGCTCACACCACACCTGCGAACAGACACCACGCTGTTGGATTTTAGTAATAAGTTCTTTATATAAGTGATAAAAGGAGGAAGCACTCTTAGGTACACAGTGATCGAAGGACCACAAGGTCTTGGAGTGTTCGGAAAGGGGGGAGCGGGACAGTCTTTTAGTCTCTGGATCGGTACGAGGCGTATCCAGCGCACAGCTCTCAATCCTTGAGCCGGGGGATACGGAAGATGGTGGTCATACTGGCTGCTTCACTCACGTCGAGTCGGCTCGGTCTTGATGGGGGTCTCGATGGTCCGGCCGGACCAGAGTACTCCTCGAGCCGCGACGAGGTCAGCAGGGCTCGATCTGGAGAAGTTCGGGGGGAGCCGCGTCAGCAGGGCTCCGGTGGTTATAGTTCAGCTTGAGCCGCGACAGCGTCAGCAGGGCTCCGATGGTTACAATTCAGCTTGAGCCGCGACAGCGTCAGCAGGGCTCCGATGGTTACAGTTCAGCTTGAGCCGCGACAGCGTCAGCAGGGCTCCGATGGTTACAGTTCAGCTTGAGCCGCGACAGCGTCAGCAGGGCTCCGATGGTTACAGTTCAGCTGGAGCCGCGACAGCGTCAGCAGGGCTCCGATGGTTACAGTTCAGCTTGAGCCGCGACAGCGTCAGCAGGGCTCCGATGGTTACAGATGAGTTCTTCTTAGGGTCGGCCACGATCAGATCAGCAGGCTTCAGGTCCAAGATACAACTGCCCGCTAGTTGTCAGGCGGGCCCAGATATAGTCCATTGGCCCTTTGATGTCCAGACCCTCGCAGGCGGAGGTCTCAAGCCCTGGGGGCTGGTCGTTGGCGAGGTCCGGCGGTTGGCTCTTTGATCCTTGGAAAGATGGGTCCGGGAATTCCCAGACGCCCAGCGGGTCTGGAGCCAGCACTCGGGGGGGCCAGAGGTGCGATCGAAACTGGCCCACAGGGGAGGGCCAAAGGTATGACAGATACCAGTCTCTCAGGGGAGACCAGAGGTGCCATCGAAACTCCCTGGCTTATCTCACTCGGGGAGCCCTTTACCCCCCCAGCCGGGACTGGCGCGCCTTTGGAGTCTGGGTTTCGCTGGGGCCGGGGTCACGCTAGGCCCAGGGAGACAGGGATCTCGGGAAGGGAAAATGGCTGCCGGGCCTTGTGGGGCATGCAAGGTTAGGCGCTCGGAGCCGGGAGCGGGACGGGACATGCGGGCCTGGTCGTGGGTTTATCGGGCGTGAGACGACCAGGCTCGGGGTGCAGGCTACACTAATGGGGATGCTGCGCAGGGGACTCAGGGTACAGGCCTGCGCTCACAGGATGTGGAGGGACAGGAGAACCACGCCACGAGGCCGGGTCCAACAGCTGGCCAGCCTGTGGCATGTTTATGCAGACTCGAGGGGGTGCTTTTGCTATAGTCCCCACTTTGTTTCTGGAACTCAGAGTTTGTTGCTTCGGCCTGCATGGGGGGCTCTCAGAGGGCACTGTGGATGGTAATCCCCACCCCAGGTGACCCCTAAATGTACATCATTCAAGGTGATCAGTAAAAGGCGATGTTGATGAGCTGATGTCTGAAGGGTGTGATCCAAACCTTGGCTTCTCCACCTGACCACGATTGCATGAACCTGTGACACTAATGTCTCGTTCTGCACCTCTGCCTCTCTACCTGGCGAGCACCGGCAGCAGACTGAGCCTCAACATCAAGAGTATCTGTTTGGGACCAACCATGCCTAGAAGTGTCTCCCTCGCCTTGTATTGTACTAGTCTCACTATTCACCATCTGGTGAAGTGAGACCACGAGAGCTGTCTCATCTGCTACAATAATAACCTTTATGAAGCGCTGCGCCAGCGTCTAGGCGCTGTTCATCGGGTGAGGTGCGTGCTAGGTGGAGGCCACGATCATGAAAGGCTTCTGCTGTGTCTTAAGAGGTTGGCGAGATGCTGCTTGTTTGCGCTGCCGCAGTCCACAGGTGACCGGCCACTTTGACATGTACAGTGGGGTTGTAGGCCGTGTGTGCTGTGCGGTGCATCCTGCTTTGTCCTTCCACACCGGCTGCTTTTGAGTGGAGTGGGAGTTGTCGTCCGTGTGTGCTGCCGGTGCATCCTGCTTTTTCCTTCCACACCGGCTGCTTTTGAGTGGAGTGGGAGTTGTAGGCCGTGTGTGCTGTGCGGTGCATCCTGCTTTTTCCTTCCACACCGGCTGTTTTTGAGTGGAGTGGGAGTTGTAGGCCGTGTGTGCTGTGCGGTGCATCCTGCTTTTTCCTTCCACACCGGCTGCTTTTGAGTGGAGTGGGAGTTGTAGGCCGTGTGTGCTGTGCGGTGCATCCTGCTTTTTCCTTCCACACCGGCTGCTTTTGAGTGGAGTGGGAGTTGTAGGCCGTGTGTGCTGTGCGGTGCATCCTGCTTTTTCCTTCCACACCGGCTGCTTTTGAGTGGAGTGGGAGTTGTAGGCCATGTGTGCTGTGCGGTGCATCCTGTTTTTTCCTTCCACACCGGCTGTTTTGGAGTGGAGTGGGAGTTGTAGGCCGTATGTCCTGTGCGGTGCATCCTGCTTTTTCCATCCACACCGGCTGCTTTTGAGTGGAGTGGGAGTTGTAGGCCGTGTGTGCTGTGCGGTGCATCCTTCTTTTTCCTTCCACACCGGCTGCTTTTGAGTGGAGTGGGAGTTGTAGTTTGTGTGTGCTGTGCAGTGCATGCTGCTTTTTCCTTCCACACCGGCTGTTTTTGAGTGGAGTGGGAGTTGTAGTCCGTGTGTGCTGTGCGGTGCATCCTGATTTTTACTTCCACACCGGCTGCTTTTGAGTGGAGTGGGAGTTGTAGGCCGTGTGTGCTGTGCAGTGCATCCTGCTTTTTCCATTCACACCGGCTGCTTTTGAGAGGAGTGGGAGTTGTAGGCCGTGTGTGCTGTGCGGTGCATCCTGCTTTTTCCTTCCACACCGGCTGCTTTTGAGTGGAGTGGGTGCCGAAGGCCTTGTAGCTACCTGCTGGTGTCCCTTCTATCCACCTGGCCCACCCCTTCCCATGCATACTGTTTGCACTACGCGCCCGCACCACTGAAATCCTTGCACTGCCCCTACCTGCCCGCCACTGCCAGGGCATCGAGCTCTGGTGTCAGTTGCAGGGCAGATGGGCAAATTCCTCTTCTTGCCACTACATCTTCACTGGATGGGGCTTGGAATAAACAAGATCCTTCTCTGCACCCCTCGTCTCAGTCAGTCATCTATTAAACTTTACTCCTCCCAGAGCAGGCTCTGCTATCCACCCCTGCTAGGGGAGCTGCTCCGGGGTGGACCTTACAAAGCATGTTAACAAATTGCTGTATTTAGTGCATGCCTTCGGGTCCCTCACCTCTGTCCTGAGTAGACTCTGCCATGGATGCTGTATCCTGTCCTTGCCGTTGGGTGGACAGAGTAGAGAATTTACCGTCTGCAGCCTGTCCCTGTAGAGGGTGCTGCACCGTCACGCCGGTGTGGCCCCGGTACAGCTTTACTGGCTGCCTGTAATTAGTGTATGCCATGGGTTAGTGGAGTTGTTTTTTTTTCTTTACTCCTGGGCGGAGTAAACCCGGAGCAATGAAATTCTGACATTTCCATTTCACTTATAATTGGTGATCATAACTAACTCACTCCCAATTACTCACTCACTAACTCTCTCATTCTCACTAACTAAATCTCACACTCTCTCACTAACTCAATAACTCTCTCTCACTAACTAACTCACTCGGTAACTCTCTCACTCTCAGTAACTCTCACTAATTTTATCACTCTTACTAACTCTCTCAATCTCTCACTAACTATCTTTCACTAATGAACTCACTAAATCTATCACTCTCACTAACTAAGTAACCTTCACTCTCCTGTTATTTATACCCACCCCTTTAAAAATAAACACCATAAAAAGCAACGATTAGAACAGGCAGATACAAGTTGCCAGCATTCAAACATAAAAAACCACAAATCATTACTTCTAATTAATAGTTTTTTATCATCGTCATTTTGTTGTACATTATACATCTGTGATCGGGTCCCGTTGTCAACCCCGCCAGGATTATCCCCCCCCTGAACCATTACCGCTATCAGGGGTGTCAGGCACAAACACTTGCCTCCAAACCCCTCGGGTCCGTAACATTGCCGGAGCGGTAACCATGATCCAAAGTCCCCCGCCCCTCTCTCTATTCCAGGAACCAATCAAAGACCAGCAACAACCGGAAGCACTTCACCTCGACCCCGGAAGTTCCACCCCTGAGGAAGCGACAGAACAAGTGAAAAGCGGAAGCAACATCGAAGACGTCGTCGGAGCATTGTGGCAGGATACTCAGACTGGCCTAGGAGACGGAGAAGAGGAACAACCCGAAGCAGACGAGTGGTCGGAGGACTGGTGGAGTCCTTAAGGAGGAGGCTGAAGAGCGGTCGTGGCTCACTGGAGAGCTACGGCGGAACGCGTGAGTAGCCTAAACCTCCCAGTGAGCACGCTAGGTGCTCAGTGTACATATTTTGTATAGATCTCTCCTTTTTAGGCACCTATCACGTAGTAGAAGCACTGTGAATATCGTAAAGCACTTTCACCGTAAGAAGTCCGTCTTCCCGTCACGCTCACCCTGACACCCTTGGTAGGTTCTCGTTCTTTATCCTTCTTTCTTGTCCCTCTTCCCCGTACCTCCCTCCCTCACGACTCGTTCTCCTCTGCCCCATCACTTCCCGGTGTCGGTGGAAGCATACGTACTGAGTCCCTGTTCGGACTAACGGTCCCTTGTTTCTCTTATTGCCCTCCGAGGTATCTCCCCAGCAAAGAAGACAGAGCCCAGCCGTGGACCAATCCGAGTGGAGTCTAGCCGACCCAGAAGAATTAGCCGACCCATCTGGAACACGCTGTACTAGTCCTTTATTCGACTCTTGTACTGTA
The DNA here is from genome assembly GCF_964261635.1 of Lissotriton helveticus. NCBI lineage: Eukaryota > Metazoa > Chordata > Amphibia > Caudata > Salamandridae > Lissotriton > Lissotriton helveticus. Next base: position 894,726 of record NW_027611697.1, on the reverse strand, counting down.
ATAAAACCTCAAAATAGCCCACTACCTACGGCCTCCTTGCCTGATTTTCCGGCCCGCTACACCCACACGACTACAACATCATAAGTAACAAAAATGCTTCTCACACTTCTTTATTATAACATTTCAGCATACTGCAGACTTCTGCACAACACAGTTTAAAAACAAACACAAACTCAATATCTCTGCCTTAACACTTATTAGTTCCCAAAGGCAAGCCCTATTGGCTATGCCAATGCTTGTTTTGTTTATTTCAGCAGGATTACTTCTGGTGGTGATGGAGACGGTAATTTCTTCTGGTAGTTTCTCAATGCAAAACCCTCATGCTACCTCTAATTTACCGCTCAAAAGGTGTTGGGCCCTTCACACCATGTATTACCTTCAGGAGACTTTAAATAAAGATGAACAGTCAAAATACAATTATTATTGTAAGCCAAAAAAGAGAGTTGTTGAGTATTTTAAAGGGTTTTATTTTCTAGTCAAAAAGTTAATTTTTCTCTGACCCTTTATTCATTAGTAAAATATCAATCAGGTTACAGAATTTGGAAAACATGAAAAATATCAATAATACAGAACACATTACAGTCTGCATATAAGCATTACATGTAGTTATGAAAAATGTGGCGCAACATTTCAGTCACAATTCTTAAAGAGTTTCTAAGAAAAATAGTCTTGCAAAGCTAATCAATAATTAAATAGTTGGCAAAAATCTCCCATAAAGAGAAATAAATGCATAAATCAAATAAATCTTTTTAGACCTAATTAATTAGTCAAAGCATAAACCTAAAGTTTAGCATCTAATTCTATCCTGATGCACTGCACTCTCTGTCTGTCTGTGTCTAAAAGAGGAAAGCAGCCCCTCCTTCACAGGCCTCAAAGGAATGTGGCCTGAAGTGCCAAGATATGACGTGGAAGCATGAAACCTCCCCCTGAATCTCCTCGGACGCACCTCTGCCCCTTCAGCAATCTCCCAGGACGTTTCTCGTACCTAACCCATAGGATGTCTGGCCTAATCTGTTCCTTCTCTCAAGGGCTCACACAACCCTAATGAGCCTAGAAGCTAGCTGAGCTGAGAAAAAAAGAAGACATCCCCCATCCAGAGAGGACAGTATTTATACCCTAATTATTGGCAGAGTACACAAAGATGTAGCATTTTTCAGGAGAACCTTACGTGATTGGTCAGTCATAAAGGCATGAGTTCACAATACTCTGACTCATTCTAAAATCCTGACTTCACCAGTTTTTAACAAAAGAAGCATACATGCATAACTACATTTATAAACATTTGCAACATTTACTAGGAAAAATGTTTCATTCTAATTCATCCTTCCTTCCACAGCGTAGTCAGAACGGATACTTTTAACTAACTGGTACATTGGCACAGTTACAAGAATGTACAGTTCAGGTTGTCCTTGACTTTTTGTCATGAGGAAAGCTGCCACAGTCTGCGCATGCTCCCTTCTCATTAAATTGCAAGCCATAGCCTTGATGGATTCACAGGCAGCCATGTTTTGTGTAGGCCCCAAAAATAAAACAAACACAAAGATAATATTAATTTCATGTAAATCAGTCCATTATGTTTCCCAAGTGCATTATTAATTCACACACACATTATAAAAAGAGGTGTTATTAACTGAAAATGTTTATCAAAATATGCAACAAGTCAAAGTCTATTAAGACAGAAATAGTGAATGTAGATTATATGGGATGGGCTGGGAGGAGAAAAACACATTCTATTAATCTTCAAAGCTAAAAAGGCCACTTTTCTCTACACTGTAAAACACATGTTAATTCAGCACAAGCATTACAGACTAAATAGGCCTCACTTTCATGTTTTTCATGTGCCATGTTTTTAACTTACACCAAAATGTGCGTTGCAATTTAAATGCAGCCTGTCTGAAGCACAAAAAAATAAACAATGCATGACTGCAGATGAAATCTGCTCCATCACTTGCATATGTAGGTTGGAACGTGACCGGATATGGCACTACATTAAGTGAGAAACAGCAAGCCAAAAGATCGTCCCCTATCTGGATCGTACCCCATCAAGGTCACCTGTGTCTGCAAGGTATTGGCAAGAATCCCAGAGCTCAGCTAGGGAAGAGTATCTGTACAGAAACGTATGTTTTTGGATCTCAGACTTCCCCTGCGTTTTTAGCTGCTAAGGGTACTTATTTCATCTGCCATGATAGAGCCTATACATGGTTGCCCCCTGACTTCTCGGGCTCATGTTTTGTTTCATTCCTGTTACCTCCCACCTACAGAGCAGCGGCGGATTACCATCGGACAAGGGTAGTTAGAGGTGTTTTGAGTAAAGAAGACACTGCAGGTCAAGAATTTGGGGACTTTGCAAAGGGTTTTCTGCCGTTCTGGGGATCCATGGCTAACAGCAGAAACATAAGACAATTAACAAGGGTAGTTGAATCCACCGTGACTGAAACTGCTGGTGCCCTTAGTAACCTGACTGCTGAGCTCCAGTCGGATCGACTTATGACCCTTCAGAACCGGGTCGCTTTGGATGTAATACTTGCGGACCGAGGTGGAGTATGCAAATTGATCCAGTCTAGTTGTTGCATTTTCATCCCAGATAATGCTCCAACAGTGTACAGGGCCATCTCCAAGCTGCATAAGATTTCCGAATCTATTCATGTGGATAAAGGAGATTGGTCGTTAATGGGATGGTTCTGGGAACTGATATCTGCCTGGGGATGGAAAATTCTGATAGTCATTGGGATGGTCTTAGCCATTCTTTTTCTGTTCTGTCTATGCATACAGTGTGCTCCTGCAATATGTGGCCTCTGTGTTACATCATGTGTAAGGAAGCCTGTGTCAAGAGATGAACTAAGTACTAGAATGATGTTACAGCAACATCTCAATGACTTTAGGAATATAGATCTGGACTCAGACTAATATGAGGATAGATTAATTGCCTATGTAAGGGCAAAAGGAGGGTTTGTGGTTCTGAAAATCTGGATTCATATAATAGTTCGGGACTCGAGAAATAAAACTTCGTCGAAATATGACGAATTTGGTATCAAAAGACCGAGAATGACGAGTACATCATGTACATGTATTTTCGGCGTGTTCGAGTGACGATTTCACCTCGAAATCGTCATTTACATTCTGAACCCTTAGCTCCCATTGACATGTTGCCCTTTACATAGGCCTTAATCCAGTTAAATTTGATTCCACAAGGACACATACTCCTTAATCGACTTTTCCCTGACCTCAGTACAAGTTAGAACCATTGCCCCAGGCCGAACTCGTTAGGTCAGTTCCCTCCCAGTGGCCGAGCAAGATAGCATCTAGGCTCAACCAGCCATAAAACCATTTCAGCGCGCACACCTGCCATATCTCGCTCACATCTTTCTCCACTCCTTTGCTTCACTTACTTTATGGTGGGGAGGTGCCCGTTTTTATTAGGAGTCCAGTGATATCTGATGAAATGTTGGGCCTTGCCAAATGATTTGTTGTAGGCAGCACGAAGTGAAATATGGACATGTCATCATGACTCTGCTTTTTCTTTGAACCAGAATATGTTAACTATTTACTTTACAACCAAGAATGTTTTGCCCGAGGCCCAAAATTGTGTATAAGAAGAGAAGCCTGACTTTGTAAAAGTGTGCAGTCTCCTGAGAACATACCCGTATTGTACTTCTAGGACACCTGTTACCTTGGTTGCAGCCAATAAACTAATCTTTGACTTCACCTAGAAGACTCTGAAGTTTCTGTAGGTCTGGATCAGGAAGAACCCGAGGTCTCTGGGTGTTGATTCCCTGGCACCGCTGGGTTACCGGTTCTGTGCCGGTTCTTAAAAACCCAGTACCTCAGTTGGCGCCCAACGTTTGGGGTGATTCCAGTGGTACCAGTCAGCCAGAAGATCGTGAGGAGCTTCGTGTGGAAATTCTGGAGGACGGCCAACCACCTCATCGACCCCTGCATGTCGACGTGGTCCGAAGGTCTTTGCTGCGAGGTTCCCCGCTTCCCGACGGCTACAAGGACTGCTGCCCTGGCTATCGCCCTGATTTGGACCCTTGAAGTTTTTGGTAGAGCGAAACACTGAGACGAGTCTTCTGGTGACGTCATCGAGATATTTTCAGTTAAGTATAAGTGGAGCGTCTCCCAGTCCTTAGTTGGACTTACTTTGTGGTATCTTTGGGATACAAAAGGTTTTGTATTGGTACTTGCAAGCACCATAACCGAAGGACTCGTGTATTCACGAGAAATATCGTAATCGATAATCTTTTGAAGTTTGGAACTAGACTAGAGAGCGAGGATGCCTAGTCTTAGACTTGGGAATTTATTTTGTCTTGGTGGTAATAATAGGGACTCCCGATTGGAGGACTCATGTCCGGTTCCTCCAGTTGGAACTCCGACTTACGAGCTATACGTAAAACATGGGGTAGGCCCCATCACCTACAACGAAGTATGGATTAAAGACACTAGGAAAGATGGTGTTTTAAAATGGCCCCAATATGGTAGTTTTGATTCTGAAATCTTAGACAACCTTGAAGTTAAACTCTTCAAAAAGAAAGCCCAGCCGGCAATGTTTGACTCCTTCCGCTTATGGCGTAAAGAAGCCAAACAAAAAGAAATTAAATTAGCTAAGAAAAATAAGAGAGAAGGGGGACTTTCAGTAATGCAAGCTGCTGTGCAGTTTAAAGATAATGAGGAAGAGCAGATGAATGAGAAGTTGCACAGGCAACGTAAAATGGCAATAGATAAGTGTTATCCAGTTTTGCCGTCTCTTCAGCAAGAGGCAGCAAAAGAGCGTGAAAAATACCCATTAATATCACATTTGCTAAATTCACCACCCCCCTATGCGCAGAATGCCACAGCACCCCCGCAACCTTTAGTTGCGCAAGCTGCGCCTCCTGCTCCTCAACAGCACCCACCAGCTGTTCCTCAGCTGGCTCCTACTTCTTCGGTGCAGCCTTCTCCAGGCCCACCGACCACTTTTGTTTCACCTGTGTTTTCTACGATTTTGCCTACTGTACTTTTTACATCTCCTAATGCTTCTTCTACGATTTTGCCTAGTGCCCCCTCTATTTTCCCTGATACCTCTTCTGCTATCTCTACCCCCGCCTTATCTCACCCCGTTTTTCCATCTGTTTGTCCTTTAGTTTCACCTTCCATTCGGCAGAAAATGGCCAGCACTGTTACTAATCTTTTACCTCTTTTCGGGTCGCCTGCTACGACCCCTAACATAGGAAGAAGACAGTTGCGAAGTCAACTGCCTGATTATCAAGAGAGAGATTCCCTGAATAGTTTAGCTCGGAAATGGGTTATGGACACGGTAAAATATGATGTACAGTCTGTCATGGAAGTCTTCCATCAATGGGAAGCAGCGACACAGAGATATGTTTTCGAACAGATGTGTGTTTTTCTTGGCGAGGATTTTGCAGATAATGATCAAGACTGCATCCCACAAGAGATGTGTCGTGTACGGTTTAGGTTTGGAGAGGGTATGATTGTAGGTCCAGATGTGGAAAAAGCAGTTGAAATGTTATTATCATATCGGAGTAAGGGAAACAGTTCTGGGTCACCATCTGAATGTAATACATCCAGTAGGAAAAAGGCACGACAATACCCTATGAGAGAAGTTCCCCCACAGTGGAGAGAGGGTGACGCGACTGCTGTCCCACCTGTTCTGCCACACTTTTACCGTGTATGGGTACATGTCCCATGGAAGCGAGCTGAAGTTTTAGCACTCAAACAAACATTACCAGATCCACGTAAAAATCCTGCAGGGTACTATAAAGAATTGTCACAAACTGCTGGGTCATGTATAATGAATTTAGCCGATATCGATATGCTATTTGGGAATGTTGTTCCACAGCCTTTATGGGGTAAAATTCGTCATGTAGATCATGACCAGGAATTAGGTGACACGTGGGCTAATATTACTGCTGCAGATGCCCGCCAAGTTGGTGGTGCCAAGCCTGAGCCTTTGATAGCAGAACTCCCTGGTAGAATAGTAGATTACATGAAAACGATAATGCCTGCAATACGCGTAAATTGGGATAAGTTGTCTGCATGCAAGCAAAAGAAAGAAGAAACCGTTTCAGATTTCTTCACCAGATTTGAAGAAACATTCATTGACCACAGCGGTCAAGATATGACCACAGAAGGTGGTCAGAGATTGTTTGTCGATAAATTAGTGCACAATCTGCTTCCAGAATTGTGTAGAAAACTAAAAGATTCAGAAAGTTCTTGGGCAGTCTCATCTTCAGCGCAGATATTAGCTACTGCGCAATATTACGAAAATAGAGACAAAGATGAGAAAGATAAAGTAGAAAAGAAAACTAGAGAACTCAAAACGAAGGTTTTGCTACAGCAAGACTATCCGCCACGTGGTGGTGGTAATCAACATAATAATGGCCAGAATCACTACCAAAATACTTTTCAGCAGCCTCAACAGTATCAGAGAAACTCGCAAAGATTCGATTACACTCAACCCCGTGTAGGTCCCAACCAGTGTTTATATTGCAAACAGGAGGGTCATTACAAGTACAATTGTCCTGCCCTGTCACAACGTGCAAATGGTGTTTCTGGTGTTAGAGGTCGTGGCAGTCAGCAAGCGCCTAGAGGTAGAGGGCGTGGAAACGCCCCACAGGACACACGTCCCCTTCCACCACAAAACTCTATGAACAGGTTTGATCAGCAAAATAACATATCTGACAGGACAGCTCAATACCATGTTGAAGATTATTACACAGAAAATGAGCAGTGGGAGAATGATGACTGCTAGGACAGCCATAGACAAAGAGAGGGAGTTGTTTCAGTTCCAGTAGATCAGAGTGGACCTTACGTTGAGGTGATTACATCAGGTGTGTCAGAACCTTTTCTGTTGGATACTGGTGCTACAAAGAGTTCTATTATGCACTCCAAACTCCCTGGCGCACCTTTGTCTGGCGAAATGAACGTTTCTGTAGGTTTTTCTGGCGCCCCAGTTAGAAATCCGATTTCTGACCCTTTATCTCTTTCTGTTGGTCCTTGTGAATTCGAAGCACCCCTTATTCTGACAACAGGTTGTGGTGAAAATTTGCTAGGATTAGATTTGCTAAAAAGATTGTATGCGACTTTGTATTGTTCTCCTTCAGGAGTACAACTCACTTTGGGTAAGAAAGTGGTTTCTCCCATGTATTTGTCGAGGGATGCACTTCCAGCAGAATTAGCACTTCTCCCAGGTATTCTTTGGGCTACTGGTCCTAATGATGTAGGTCTTTTAGAAATTCCACCATATGTTGTAACATTGAAGTCGAATGTTAAAATGCCACGAATTCCACAATACAGAATATCTAATGAGGGTGAAAAAGCTTTGCTAGCGATTGTTTACGAATTGATTGAAAAGGATGTGATTGAGGAAACACGAGGCAATGTTTGCAATAGTCCTGTTCTGCCTGTTTTAAAACGAACTGACCCTTCTCAGCCACCTGTGTACAGATTCGTGATTGATCTTCGAGAAGTAAATAAAATAGTCGTGCCACAATTCCCAGTTGTGCCCGACATTACCACATTATTGACTATGATTCCAGCTTCTGCTTCATGGTTTTCGGTGATTGACCTGAAGAATGCCTTCTTCAGCATCCTGATTGCTGAGGAAAGCAGGGATATCTTTTCCTTCAGTTTAGGAGGTCGAAGCTTCCGCTTTAAACGCGCTCCTCAAGGCTACTGTGAAAGCCCCTCAATATACAGTCAAGCTCTGAAAACACAGCTTGACACAATTGTTTTGCCAAAAGGTGCCACTCTTGTACAGTATGTGGACGATTTGCTCATTGCTGCAGATAATGAGAAAATTTGTAAAAAGGCCACATTGACATTGTTGCGTCATCTGTGTGATCTGCATCACAAGGTGTCACTTTCCAAGCTTCAATATTGCCGACAAGAAGTGACCTACTTAGGTCACCTCTTATCGAAGGAGGGGAGGAAACTGACCCCAGAAAGAATTCAGGCAATAGCGAAATTGAATGTGCCAAGAACACAGAGAGAAGTGCGTGCTTTCTTGGGCATTACATCGTACTGTAGACAGTGGATTCCAAATTTTTCGTTATTGGCCAAACCCTTGGTGGCATTAACGTGTAAAAATACACCCAATCCCATTCCCTGGTCTGAAGAGTGTCAGAAAAGTTTTCTCGAATTACGCACAGCATTATGTTCGGCTCCTGTGTTAGGTACCCCCAACTACAGTAAGCCTTTCACATTGTATGTCCACGAGAAGGAGGGCTGTGCACTGTCTGTGCTGACTCAGTTATTCGGAGATAGACAGCGGCCATGCGCCTATTTTTCATCCACTTTGGATCCGGTAGCACGAGCATTGCCGAGTTGTTTAAGGGCCACAGCAGCAGCAGCTGTTTCTATTCGACAGTCTGCTGGTCTAGTAATGAATAATACACTAATCGTGATGGTCCCGCATGCAGTAGACACATTGTTAAATAGGACCAAGACACAGCACTTAACTAGTGCTCGACTGTCCAGTTACGAATTGACGCTGCTAGCGAGCCATGTGCACATAAAAAGGTGCAGTACCCTGAATCTAGCCACGTTGTTACCAATTGCAGAAGAATCAGATGCTTTAGAACAGCACGATTGTTTCCTCACAACAGAGGAAGAGACAAAAGGGAGAGTGGATTTATTTGACACTCCTCTTGCTGAATGTGATGGTACATTATGGGTAGATGGTTCATGCTTTAAGCTCCCAAATGGGAATGTGACTGCAGCATATGCTGTCACAACTTTGCACACAGTCGTTGAAACTGCACGAATACCACATGGTTCAGCTCAAGCCGCAGAACTAGTAGCACTTACGAGAGCATGTGTGTTGTCTAAAGGAATGAGAGTGACTGTCTACACTGACAGTCAGTATGCATTTGGAGTGGCTCACAGTTTTGGACGATTGTGGAGAGAACGTGGATTCCTGACTTCGCATGGAGCTAAGATTCAGCATGGTCAGTTGGTGAATGAGCTTCTTGAATCACTGACCTTGCCCCTGCAAATGGCGATTGTGAAATGTAGTGCTCACAAGAAGGTGACTGATGATGTTGGTCGTGGAAATGCATTTGCTGATGAGACCGCTAAGGAAACGGCAAAGAATGTGATGAGCCGAATGTATGTTGCAGGCCCTGAAAGATGGACTGGCGAGGTTGGAATATGTGAGGACACGATAGAAAGTGTGAAGTCCATCCAAGCTGAGGCCACAGAGAAAGAGTTAAGCACGTGGAAAGAGAGTACAGGAAGAATGGATGCAAATGGTTGTTGGGTTGAATTGACAGAGCATCAGAGATGGTTGTTACCCGATGCATATGTGCTTGTAGTGGTTACAATGGCTCATGGAATGGCTCATATCAGCGCGAAAGGGATGTGCGAGTTGTTGGCCCCGGGATGGAAGAATTCAGGGATTCCCAAGTGTGCAGAGAATGTTGTCAAGAATTGCATGATATGTCTGAAGCACAATCCTGGTAGGGGAACCCCAACTCCAGCTGGTCATTTTGCACCTCCTACGTATCCGTTCGAGGTTTTGCAGCTAGATTTCATACACATGGAGAGGTGCAACAACTTAAAATACGTGCTCGTGGTTGTTTGTGCCTTCTCAAGATGGGTAGAAGCATATCCCCTAAAAGACAATACTGCCTTGTCCACAGCAAAAGCCCTTGTAAAAGAGTACTTCCCCAGGTTCGGAATGCCTAGAATGGTCTGGTCTGACAACGGAAGTGAATTTGTGGGTCGTGTGATGAAAAGAGTGTGTGAAGGGCTAGGCATTAGGCAGAAGTTCCACGCTGCAAATCACCCCCAATCAGCTGGATTAGTAGAATGTTACAATGGCACGCTTAAACTTAAATTGGCCAAAATCCAAGCGAGCACAGGTCTTAAATGGCCTGACGCTCTACCCTTAGCACTCCTATCCACCAGAATGACTGTGCATTCGCGAGTGAAACTCAGCCCCTACGAGATAGTCTTTGGCCGGCCAGCCAACATATGGGGAGTGCCTAGGCCCACGAAATTCAGCGAGCTGCAACACCCTATTTTGCTTGATTACTTGTATGAATTGACGGCTAAATTGCGTGTTTTACATCAACAGGTCCACAACACCTTGCCTCCGGTCTCTGAGACTCCGGGTCACTCCATTGACCCCGGTTCCTGGGTTCTCGTCCGCAACTTTCAAAGAACAAGAAACGACCAGCCCAGATGGACCGGGCCTCACCTCGTCCTTCTGTCCACGAGGTCAGCCGTCCGGGTGGAGGGGAAGGCCAACTGGGTCCACGGGATCCATTGTAAAAAAGTACCCTTCCCTCTACCCTATGACCAATGGATCCAGAAGGGTGTCACTGACTCAGAGCTCACATTTCTCAAGGAACTGTGCCACCACCAGAACAATCAAACTTTTTGGAACCTGAACTGCTGTTTCAGGACCAGACAGTACCAGGAAAAAGACGCTACAATCTAAGACCGAGAAAAACAGACTAATAAAGTGATTCCTTTTATGATTTTGAGACCAAGACCTATGGACTGCTAAATTCTTTTTTTCTCCCAAATACCTTTTTGTGCAGATCTCCCATTTAGGAAACTTGCTTATTTTTGTGTTTCGAACCGCCATCCGGGTTCCGCTGCTAGGGCCGCGATTGGTTAAAGTCTTCGGAAGTGCAGCCAACGACGTTAGGTCAGTGGTTCTGGTCGGTCCAAGGGAGTTGCCCTAGACTGACAGAAGCACTCCTTAGCAGAAACAACCTCCTCGTCGCGGGCAGCACCTTAGAGAGGATGGAGTTTCCTGATGTGGAGAGACCTGCCAAACAAATTAACTTTAAGCAGAGACTATGTAACACGATGACAAAGAAAAGTTTTATCGTATTGTGTATTTTTATGCTATCAAGCGTAATGATCTTTTTGATAAGTTATGTTTTATTTTCTTTCCATGTAACATTTGCGCCTACTACATCACCCATACCTCCTCCTACTATTTCCTCTCATTCTTTCCACCCTCTGCCTGACCACGAATCAAATAGGAGATTAGAGTTCATTAATAACTCCTTCGTTCAGTTATTACACCAACACCAACTTGTAATGAACACAACTAACTGTTGGGTGTGTGGTCTCATGCCTCACACAACGGATAAAGGTATCCCCGATTTGGTCCTGCCATTTAGTCACAATGGTTCAGTATGGGCATATAGGACAATGTTCATATATGCACGAGAAATCCAACCCCTACGTTCTGTAAAAGACAACCTCAAGACTAGCGCCCTAGTCAAAGGTATAGTTGACATGATCAAGGAAGTAACTTCCTATGAAGATACTCCGGATGATGAAATACTTGCATATGTAGGTTGGAACGTGACCGGATATGCCACTACGTTAAGTGAGAAACAGCAAGCCAAAAGATCGTCCCCTATCTGGATCGTACCCCATCAAGTTCACCTGTGTCTGCAAGGTATTGGCAAGAATCCCAGAGCTCAGCTAGGGAAGAGTGTCTGTACAGAAACATATGTTTTCGGATCTCAGACTTCCCCAGCGTTTTTAGCCGCTAAGGGTACTTATTTCATCTGCCATGATAGAGCCTATACATGGTTGCCCCCTGACTTCTCGGGCTCATGTTTTGTTTCATTCCTGTTACCTCCCACCTACACAGCAGCGGCGGATTACCACCGGACAAGGGTAGTTAGAGGTGTTTTGAGTAAAGAAGACACTGCAGGTCAAGAATTTGGGGACTTTGCAAAGGGTTTTCTGCCGTTCTGGGGATCCATGGCTAACAGTAGAAACATAAGGCAATTAACAAGGGTAGTTGAATCCACCGTGATTGAAACTGCTGGTGCCCTTAGTAACCTGACTGCTGAGCTCCAGTCGGATCGACTTATGACCCTTCAGAACCGGGTCGCTTTGGATGTAATACTTGCGGACCGAGGTGGAGTATGCAAATTGATCCAGTCTAGTTGTTGCATTTTCATCCCAGATAATGCTCCAACAGTGTACAGGGCCATCTCCAAACTGCATAAGATTTCCGAATCTATTCATGTGGATAAAGGAGATTGGTCATTAATGGGATGGTTCTGGGAACTGATATCTGCCTGGGGATGGAAAATTCTGATGGTCATTGGGATGGTCTTAGCCATTCTTTTCCTGTTCTGTCTGTGCATACAGTGTGCTCCTGCAATATGTGGCCTCTGCGTCACATCATGTGTAAGGAAGCCTGTGTCATGAAATGAACTAAGCACTAGAATGATGTTACAGCAACATCTCAATGACTTTAGGAATATAGATCTGGACTCAGACTAACATGAGGATAGATTAATTGCCTATATAAGGGCAAAAGGAGGGTTTGTGGTTCTGAAAATCTGGATTCATATAATAGTTCGGGACTCGAGAAATAAAACTTCGTCGAAATATGACGAATTTGGTATCAAAAGACCGAGAATGACGAGTACATCATGTACATGTATTTTCGGCGTGTTCGAGTGACGATTTCACCTCGAAATCTTCACTTACATTCTGAACCCTTGGCTCCCATTTATATGTTGCCCTTTACATAGGCCTTAATCCAGTTGAATTTGATTCCACAAAGACACATACTCCTTAATCGACTTCTCCCTGACCTCAGTACAAGTTAGAACCATTGCCCCAGGCCGAACTCGTTAGGTCAGTTCCCTCCCAGTGGCCGAGCAAGATAGCATCTAGGCTCACCCAGCCATAAAACCATTTCAGCGCGCACACCTGCCATATCTCGCTCACATCTTTTTCCACTCCTTTGCTTCACTTACTTTATGGTGGGGAGGTGCCCGTTTTTATTAGGGGTCCAGTGATATCTGATGAAATGTTGGGCTTTGCCAAATGATTTGTTATAGGCAGCACGAAGTGAAATATGGACATGTCATCATGACTCTGCTTTTTCTTTGAACCAGAATATGTTAACTATTTACTTTACAACCAAGAATGTTTTGCCTAGGGCCTAAAACTGTGTATAAGAAGAGAAGCCTGACTTCATGAAAGTGTGCAGTCTCCTAAGAACATACCCGTATTGTACTTCTAGGACACCTGTTACCTTGGTTGCAGCCAATAAACTAATCTTTGACTTCACCTAGAAGACTCGGAAGTTTCTGTAGGTCTGGATCAGGAGAACCCGAGGTCTCTGGGTGTTGATTCCCTGGCACCGCTGGGTTACCGGTTTTGTGCCGGTTCTTAAAAACCCAGTACCTCACGTTCCATGAGAAAGAGCGTCCACCCCATCAAGCGCGATTAATTTTCCGAGTTACTGCCAGGAAGGTGGTACTGGAGCATAGATTTCTTGGGGGGTGGTAGGTGGTGACTAAGGAGCAGATCAATGCAGGGCCTGCGTGCCACATAGCTTTATGGGCTATGCACATCGCCTTGAATTGGATCCTGGCCTGTATAGGCAGCCAATGGAGTTTTTTCAAGGCAGCTGACTCTGAGTGACTCCGAGGCAGTCCCAGCAATAAGCGTGCTGCAGAATTCTGAGTTACCTGAAGTTTTTTGATGGAGCTCACCGGATGAACTGCGTTTTTCTGCTATCCAATAAATGCCTTTCTTTTCCAATCTATTAAAAGACAGTTTAACAAGTCGAGCTGTGCCGTGGCAGGCTCAAGTAGTTCTTTTTGTTTTTGCATTTTGGAACTCGTAGTTAGCTTTCTAATTAGCGGCACACCAGAATATATTGACATCCTCAAATGTTTGGATTGCTTCGGTGATGTAGCTAATTGGTACCACACTTTTCTGGTATTAGTTATTCATCCAGGGCAGGTACACAACCTAATGCAAAACAGAGACTGAGACAGTGGTTATGTATGTCTTAGCAGAGCATCATTGCAAAGAAGGAACACGTGAACCATCTCCGCCAGACACTGGTGGCAAGAAGTCGAGCAAATAGATCGGAAACAGGATTAACAATTCAGTTCCAGTGAGAGATCGAATTTCCATAAGGACTGCAAACTTTCAAGAACTTTAAGATACACGCCCTCCCAAAACTCTCCTGTGTGCAATATCGAGTCTGGTATGCTGAGCCGAACTAAGAGAAAAGTGCCCCGAGCTGACAGGGGAGAAACATGCCAGTTTACTGAAGAATTAGCCCCTCTCGAAATTTTTATTAGCCCCCCCACCCTGAAAATACAACCAATAAATACATAACTAAATAAAGCAAGACAGAGTGGTCGCAAAGTGGCAGATTGGTTTTATTTACACTCAACACATTAGCGCCACCTTACAGAGTTTGCCAGTGAAGTGCTACTTTTCTTTTCATGTTGTTTGTTTTTCAAGCAAAAACACTCATTGATTTCTGAATAATTTGTGTAAAAGCGTTAAGTTGTATTCCCTATGAGTGTTTGCTTTCTTCCAGTCTGTTGTAACTTTTTTTTCAGTCAGTATATAACTGTAGTCTAGTGCATAATTTGAATTGAAATGCTTCCAGGTGTTTATAGCGGGGCACAATTGGACTCTAGCTGAAGGCAGTGTAAGTTTCTCTCAGTGGGGCAGTATGGTGTTCAGTGGGGAAGAGGATGTGGCACCCTGCGGATGACAGACACTGTAAGGCTCTGAGACAAATGGCTTGTCATAGCACTTTTAAGCATATTTGTGACATTCTGCAAATGGCAAAGTCTTCAGATGAATGTATAGTGTTGACCAATAACAACCGAGCGCGTGTGCGCATTGTCAATTTAAATAAATGTGGAAAAATACTAGCTGTAGCATCATCTTGTGCTCGTGGCAAAAATAAATGTGGATAAATACAGAAAAAATCCCCCCCAAAAAAATATGGATAAATACAGACAGATATGGCAAAACAATAATTACCATAAAACCGGGCTCCCTAATCATAATGCAGTAATCTCAAAAGCCAGATTTATATACTATATATTAGTAACCACAGCCTACCATTCACCGCCCTTTATTCTCCTCAAATATGGCCAGCACCATCTTGACTGCCTCTTTTTTGCTGCTTAGCAGCCAAAATGAATGCGGAAGTATTTGATTGCAGAAGTAATTGTAGAAATGTGCCCCTTTTTGACATGGTCACCCCTACTTTATCTAGTATTTGATGCGATTTTGACTGGAAGTGCATTGGGTTCCTGCTAACCAGGTTTCCATTGCCAGATCTCTTTCACAAAATTGTTTTATTGTTTCCACAAATGGCAATACCTTTAGCACCCTCTGTAATTCCTTAGCAAATGGTACCCCAGGTACTTAGGGCAAGGAGGATAAAGAGGGTACCTAAGGGCTGCAGCATATATTGTGCCACCCTAAGGGACCCCTCAGCAAAAACATACACACTGCCACTGCAGGCTCATGTCTTGGTGCAGACAAAAGTGAAAACACCACATCGCTCACCTCCCTGTCTGCCATGCCAGCATACACTGCATGCAGTGTAGGTAAGTCAACCCTACAGCGGGACTTACAGCCCTAAGGCAGGGAGCACTATGCTACATGTGTGGACATATCTGCATGAGCAGATATGGCGCTGTGTTGGTCAGTTCCATTACTGTCAGTAAAAGTGAACAGGGAAGCCGTTTTAAGTGCATGTGCAGAACACTGGTGAAAACGAGTTCCCCAACTACATGATGATATCAAACATCTCGTATTGATACGCCCACACTGATTCCAGTGGTGATTTATTAATACATGCACCCAGAGGGCACCATAGAAACCTACCAACTACCAATGTGCTACGCTGACTGGTCCTAGCCATCCTGCCACCACAGACATGGTTCTGGCACCCAAGGGTGACGGCCTTTCTCTCAGGAGGTCAGAAAAGAAGCCCGCTCAGGCAGAGGGTGGTTACAACCCCTCCCACAGGATGACCTCTGAATTAGTATTCCAAGGCAGGGAGCTTCAAAGAGCCCACCGCCTATGGGAACCTGGCTTCGCTCACAGGAGAGGATGCTGATTCCCCTTGGCCAGGGTCTGTTTGGCTCCTGTATAAGGTGGGAACATTAGTAGTCAGACAGGTGTGTTCACCGTCAGGATAGTTCCGTCCCTAAGATGGGCTACCTGAGTGAACGTGAAATCTCAGAGTCATCTTTGTGATGAAAGAATTAGCAACTCTGGGACAGAGTTATGCCAACTTCCCTCAGGACTCTTTGGCTACTACCCTTCACTCCCCTAAATCCAGTATTTAGGTGAGCCCCTTGCACCATGAAATCAGATCCTGATGACCTGAAAGAAGAAGACGGTTTTGAAGATTCACAAGAAGGAACAGAAGACACTAACTGACAACGATTGCTGTCCTTGACAACTGCGACAAAGACCACTTGTCCTGCAGCTGCTGTGTCTCCAGAAGCCTGAGAGAAGTGCCATCACTTCACCCATGAACAAGGATCGCCCATGGAGCAGTAGAGCTGCTTTCCTGCATCCTGCAGGCACCCAAACAGAACTGAGAGGACTCCGGACACCAAAAACCCAACACGGCATGCACCGTTGGTGAAGAGGACCAAAGTGGCCCTGAGTATCATAAGAGCCGAGTCCACCTGCTGATTCAGCTTGACTGGCCTCCCAGTCCAAATCCGAAGCCTTTTTTCAACCAGACCGATCCCCGTAGATTAACATTGGGCACCAGATGCTGAATTGCACCACTGTACCCGGCCGCCCTAGTGCCCCTGAGGGTGACCTGTTGGTGCTGCCTTGGACCTTGCCCCATACTCACCTTAAGTCCAAGAGTGTGATCAGGTGAGTCACTGTAAAGAACTTGTATGCAGCATTTGTTTTTCCTCCATAGGATAGCGTTGACGCTTATGAAAATTGCACTGTTACCTGATCGTATTTATTCTGGTGCCTAAATATATATCAAGATATGTGTTATTTTTATAAATTGGTGTGGCTCTCCTTATTGAGTCTTGTGTACAATTTATTGACTATGTGTGTATCACAGATGTCTGACACTCCTCTCTGATAAGCCTAAAGCTGCTCGACCACACTACTCCCTAGAAGAGCACCTTGAGATTGCTAAAGCAAACCCCGTCCGCTCATGACTCCATGCAAAGTATACCTCTTTTTGGTATACTATATAAAGAGCCAGTTTCCTACAGTTATCATTCATATATCTGGTTGTGGTGATATCTTCTTATATAAGCTTATGTACGATGTATTTGCTTCTTGATTGATTCTTTTATTTGATTGTTAATGTATTTGAAAGAGAAGCTGCTACACTTGTCTGCCGAGTGATGCAATCGGTGGGCAATTGCCACAGCGTTTTCATCTGTACCATCTCTGATCAGAGGAGCGCAGTCTTTTATTGCCTGCTTTGATGCACGCGCCCTAGTGTGCCCACTCCGCTTTGCACGAGCGATAAGCCCATGGCCGAGCTGTGATAATTAGACCACCAAGACACGTTCAATACCACCTCATACACTGATCGGGGAACACTGAGGGCCACATTTACCAAGAATTGGCGTACAGCAGAATTGCAAGTCTTTTTTGGTGTACTGCTCTGCGCCAAACGAAAGGGCAGGAATGCACCGCACAGGACACTGTGCATTACAGGTCTTTCAGGCGCACATTTTGCAGCCGAGCGCCAACACAGACACCCTTGCACCATGGTGCACTGGGGTCTATGTCTGCTGAAGAACGTGGCACACATGGAAAGAGGAATAAAAGAGGAGAAATGAAAACATTTCTCCTCGTTATGCCTGCTTTGGGGAAGTGTAAGGTTTTGGCATTGCCCCAGGTTTACGTGAGTGTCTAAATCTGGGGCGGTGTCAAAATAAATGGGTGTTTCGTGGGAAATCCACAGTAACACCCATGGAACACCTCCTTGATGCAGAGTAAGCCAACGCAGCGCTTTGCGCTGCCTAGTCTTATGCCATATCCATCAAGCGTTTTGCGTCGCCTTGTAGATATGATTCAGAGGCCGGCACCACACGAGCTTTAAAAAAGAAAGTGACGCTCCAGCTGGGCAGGCCTCATGTAAATGAGGCCAGAGTTTGCACCAGCAAGATCAAAACTATTTGTCTACAGGGAGTAGCTGTCAAGTAGTAGGGTACTCGGCCCCTGATGCCCTTACCACTGAGAAGGACTACAATAATTCAATTAAGGGGGGGACCGCCCAGAGTGAGACATCCCTCCATGCTTATTTTTCAGGGTATAGATCATTCCATGTCAAATAACATTTGGGTGGGGGGAAAAGTGAGATATTTCTTTAACAACTGGGACAATTTTCTCAAGACACCTGGATACTAGACAAGGTTACAGGCTTCAAGCTGGAGCTTTACAGCTCTTCAGCTGAGTGACGTTTATACAACTATTGCAGTGTTCCAGGTTAGACAAAGAAGGTAATCACATCTAGGACGGGGATATTGTGGTTGAACTGTTTTAAACTGAGCATATTCAAATACGAGGCAGTAAGATGGTGCTGGCCATACCTGAGCATAATGGGCAGTGATTTGTGGACTGTGGTTACTGACGTCATGGGAAATGTAGTTTTTAAGTGTACTGTTGATTGGTTGCTGTGCAAATTCAGTAATAGAAAAAGAAGCATTATTCCCATCAATATGTGCTTAATAAAATTTTTAATTCTTGACGTGATAGCTCAAATAAAATTTCTCTCAACACTTATATACAGCTACATAAACATTAGGTCTGGGTGGTGAACTCCGCTCTGTTCATAGACTTTGTGGAGTTTTTAGCACTCCGCAGAGCACTCGGAGTTCAGAAAAACATTTCCTTGCTCGTGCTCACCAACATTAAATTGAAGAGCGTGAGCAAGGAAAATCCAACACTAGACCATCTCCCAGACAGATTTCTCATTGCGGCTGCCCGGGGATGGGCACTCGCACTCATGTCGAGAAACCTTCCATTCACGTTGTGGAAGCTGCTGCTCTAGTAGAACTTCTACTCACGCGGCGGAAAGATGCAGCGCCCTCTTGCACTGTGCCTGGTGCTGTTCGCACTGATTTCACTGCACGGGACAAACATCTGGCGCCACAAAATCACTGTGTTTTAGTAAATGAGCTTTGAGTCTAATATGCTAGTAACTTGTACTTTTAGAGCCTATGTAAGCCGAATAAAATGTTATTTCTGGCTGATATGCCGTAAATGTGCCAACGCAGCAGTAACAATCTTGTGACCCGCTGGCTTGCTCTTGACAATAATCCAGTATCACAGCTTCAGCTGAGGCCCCCAATTCCTAGTCTCATCATTCACTTAGCCCCCAGGGCGTCTCATCATTGCACACACATACATGCCACCATTGCTACTTAGTTCATTCCTAGAGATCCACACGTCACTGCAGATCCAGGGCTTTCTACCAGCCACAGCAAGCTCTAGCACTTGCCCAAATAGGATAGGATAGGATATATGTTTATTGAGCGCTCGATTGCCGTGGCGTCTTGGCGCTAGTGTTTGTAGAAAGGAAGTATGGCCTGTGTTACCGGGCACTATGTGGAAGTGAACAGCCATGTTTTCAAGTCCTTCCTAAAGACCTGCTGATTAGATTGAAATTTCATGGCCATAGGCATTTTGTTCCCTAACTTTGATGCACAACTTGATAAAGTCCTGCCATCCCATCTTGCCCGTCTGATCTTAGCAATCTGGATAAGGCCCAAATTAGCAGATCTAAGGGCACTTGGGGGGTATAAGGTAGGAACATTTTTGGGAGATCCTCAGCATCGTCACCATAAAGTGCTTTGTGCACCAGGCATAAGGCCTTAAATTCCACCCGCTGCTGGATGGGAAGCCAGTGCAGTGACTTAATTCCTGCTGAGGTTGATTGTCCTTTAGGATAGTTTAGAAGTAATCTTGCTGCAGTGTTCTGTAGAGACTGCAGTTTTCTCAACTGGGTCTTATCAATGCCCAAAAAAAGGGCATTGCAATAGTCCAGTTTAGACAGGAAGAGCGCCACCTCCAGCGTCTTTTGCAATTCTTGTGAGAGAAAAGGGAAGATTTTTCTCAAGGGTTTTAGTAAAAAGAAGCAGGAGGAAGTGAGACTGTTTACCTGGGCAGAAAAATTAAACTGGTCATCGAAGATGACTCCGAGGGGACAGGACACGGGCATTCCCCGGCCTCAACCGGCCACTAGGAGTCATTCCACATGCACCGGCCAGGGCCAAACTCTATCACCTCCGTTTTGTCAGTGTTCATTTTCAGGAAGCTATGGTTCATCCAGGACATGATCTCAGTGAGACAAGCATGAAACCTGGCGGCTGTGGCCTCAGGCTGATTGAAGATAAAGATAACAAGCTGAGAATCATCAGCATATGATACCCGGGCAAATCCATGCCTCCTGATAAGTGTGGCCCAAGCAGAGACGTAGATGTTATACACTGTCGGGGATAGGGGTGGCAACATGGGCACTGGCATCTGAGTGACCCCAGAGCAGCCTCACACCAGCCATCTGTCTGTCCTTTGCTTCATGGTCACTGATGACTATGGTTGGATCTTGTGGGGGGGACACAACATTCACCAGGATGATTCAAGACTTCATACACTAGAGCTGTTGCTTAGATATAATAGTTTGGAGTCACACCTTCTGCGCTCACAGATGGCACAGGGTCCAGAGTAATCGGACTATTTTAAGCCAACCAATACGCTCAGTGAAGGAAAAGGTCCAAGGGACAAAGGTGTTCTCAAAGCAATTACACTTTTAAACTTCAAAAGTTGTCTTCTGAAACATCAACAGTGCAAATTGTACTTGTAACGCTTGCACTACCCTAATAAACACAGTGATGGAGCAAAACACACACTGGAATGCCTCACATCTGTGGGGCTGGTGGTGGAAGGGCTGCAGGGGAGCATAAGCTCCTCCTCACCCTCTTCCGTGACATACTAATCACCAAGATAGAAAACAGACACTCTGAACGTACTGATGAGTTTGAAGTATCTACAGTCTCATCACCACACGGAACAGGCAGGCAAATAGGTTTATCAGCAAAGATTTATTGCGTAAAATAAGACATTCTTGGCAAACAGCTCACTGCGGCAGTGTCCTTTGTCTAGTTGTCAATCTCACCCCTCACACTAGAACAGGACACAACTGACCTCACAAAACACATCACAAAATGAGATGAAATACTTCTTACAGTGTCTTTATCAGACAATCTGCTTTGTTTTGTAATGTATGGGAACGTTAGTTTTTGGGTATTTAATTCTGACCAAAATAGAGGCCACACACCGGCCGACTTCTACCATATGGTTTGTTTTGCCCAGGCCTTGACCACTTCTGGTCCGAGGTGAAATCTGAGCTCACACAGACCTTGGGTTGGCAGGTTCCACACGATCCCTTACATCTTCTCCTGGGTGTATTTGAAGGTTTGGACGGCTCTAGAGCGGACAAACATTTTCAGGGAACGGCGGTCTCTGTGGCTAATTGAAATATTGCAGCAGCCTACGCCCACCCCATCCCCACTACCCTGCGAAAGTCGCACCAGGGAGTGGGTTGGTGCGTGGCCCAGGAGGAACATGGTTGTCCCACGAGGTGCCATAGGGTTTGGGGCAAATGGCTGAACCTACTGTTTTAAATTGCCAGCTTTGGCTCTCCCATGTAACAGGGAGCTGCTTTTCAGCTTGGGTGGCTTGCATAAATACTCCTACCCACACCGTGTTTTTTTTACTGTCTGTTGGAGATGGAATTGGCTTTACTGTGTAAGATGTATGCTGTCTTTTTTTTTTCTTTCAAAATGATAATAACATTGATTATCAAAAAAAAAGAAAATTCTCACCAGAATAAACCATCTCAAAACATTGTGAATTGTGTCACGGTCTTGGCAGTTGAAACTGCAGAATTATATGGGTGGTAACACCTTTGTAAGTTGTTAGAATCTGGACAGCCATGAATCCTCTTTTGATCTCTCAGCCTGGATGGGTTGTACAGAATATTTCCAAAGCCGGTCTGAAGATACTGGAGTAGATGTTCCTGCTTTAGTGATGAAAGGAGTTTATATTTTTTGTCCTCAAGTGGTTTTTGATTCCTATTTCTTCTCTCAGTTTCTTTTTCCCATGCGCTCAGGTCTTTCAAAATCAGTGAAGCAGCCTCTGTGAAGTTCGTTGCTTGGTGAAGTGACGTTAGTGACGTTGAAGAACCTACATTCTGTTTGGAGATGCTGCGAACGTAACAGTTTGTCCTTTAACTCAAAGCTCTTCTGACATTCAGAGGAAAGGGAGGATCTCAGCCCGGAAGGATTGTTAGATGTCTAACTTTAGCTGTAGATTCTTAGATGATGTAAAAGATCAGATTTCTTTTTTTAAATGAAGGTTTTTTGGCAGTGCTTCAAGAAGGCTTCCATCTTGCATGTGTTACTTGAGGTTGCTGAGCACCACCTTTTGTTTCCATATCCCATCTGGCCTCATGGCCGTCGCCTGTGTGTTCTTTGATGGCGTACAAGGCTTGCCTTCTGATCAAAGCTCTTGCTACACACAGTGCAGTGATAAGGCCTCTCTCCTGTGTGTACGCTTTGATGGCGTACAAGGGTCGCCTTTTGAGAAAACCTCTTGGAACACACAGTGCAGTGATAAGGCCTCTCCCCGGTGTGTACGCTTTGATGCTGTTTAAGGTGTGCTTTCTGAGAAAAGGGTTTGGAACACACAGTGCAGTGATAAGGCTTCTCTCCTGTGTGTACGCTTTGATGCTGTAGAAGATTTCCCTTGTGAGTAAAACTTTTCTCACAGATATTGCAGTGAAAGGGCCGCTCTGCACTGTGAGTTTTTTCATGTGTTGCCTTATCAGCAAACCTCATTTCATGCTCAGTGTAGGGATACCGATCTGTGTGTGTTTGCTCATGCAGTAAAAGATGCGTCTTTCCAGTAAATGTCTTCTTACACTCAGCACAGGCATAAGCTCTTAGGCCGGTGCATATTCTTTTCTGCCTTGCAAGTAGTGTTTTATTGTTAAAATTCTCCCTCCTCTGTATTCCTTGGTGTTTTCTTTCATTCATTTTATAAGCAAAATTCTTCCTTCCTCCAGAAGCTTTATGTTTTTCTTTCCCATTTATACTTTTTGTCTGCGACTGCTGTGCTGCAGAATGAAATGAACACTGAGAATTATACATGGGAAATATTTCTTGAAAGAAATGCACGGTTATAATATGAGAAAGGTAGACAGTAATATCTAGGAAGGAAGGAAAATTTTACTACCTGTAAACAATCATTTGCTGCTTGTAGTTCTACAGTTCACATATGGTGACCACTCATGGGTTGGGTTCTGACTACTAAAAATAATTAATTTAAGTTTGAAATTTTGATCTGGTGAACAACTCGTAATCCCATACCAGAAAGGCATAATGAATCAGTGCGCAGACTCCAATTAAAATCCATCGGAGTACAACTGCTTATATGTGTAAAATAAAAAAAATAAACTGCCTAATCTGAGTACCCTATATACTTTCCAACCATACAGCAAGTGGGTGATGCATGTGAGCCTGCAACATGACAAACTGATAGTATTTGCAAGTGAGTAACATTTTCCATTTGCAGCAAGCTGTGGCACATCACAGGTTGTGAGAATATCAAGTGTTTCCACATGGCCTGAACGCTCAGTTGCCTAGCCAACCCTGGCTTTGGTACCTTTAGTTAGTTACAGATTATATATACAGTAATCCAAAACAATGCAGAACAAACAATCTATTACACATGTTTGTTTTAAATCAGAATCACATATAATTGCGGATTATACAAACAAGAAGTAAATGAAATTTCAAAAACATTCACGAAATCTATATTCAATAAACTGATGCATTTTTAAAGACTGCCCGATGCATTTCGGGTCATGGACCCTTCTTCCGGGGCTTGATCTAAAAAAATAATTAGCACATCCATTTTATTTACATTTGAACCTTGAGTGTTGCAAGCAAAACAACCTTAAAATAACTGTAATACGTTGGGAGAAAGCTTCTATCAACATGTAATATCCTACGTTATACTGGAGACCAAGAAAAATGTGAAAGAAGTAAAGATAGTGCTCTGTGCATGACTTGGAAAAGAGAAAGATCCGCACTTTCCCATCAGTGTCATATGAAAAAACTATAAAACGAGACCCGTGACTCTCAACCATGCTGTCGTGAAAAAAACTAGCAAATACATCAAAACCTCGTACCTGTTCTCATGTTGTGAGTTACAAAAAACGTTCAGCTGCTGCAACCAAAATGTACATGTAAACAATAGCCAGAAATGCCACACTGAAAAAAACAGGTAACTCTTCAAGCTTTCGAAGAGCAAAAAACGTACACTAACCTGATGGAATCGGTAAAGGTTCCGACACTGATGCCCCTTCAATACAGTCCCCAATAATGAACAACCGTACACTGCAATCTGCTGAGACACAAAGAAAACAAGCTCTAAACTACTGTTCCTCCACAAAACAAACTACACGATATTAAAATATATCAAAGTGACTGACCTTCAAAAGCTCAACACTGCTCATACTCGTGTGATTCTTACTGGCTCCAAAACAATTTCCGGATATCCTTTCACTAAATATCTTTGTTTGATCAACTTGAGATTAATTTGTAATGATGTCTCATCTGAACAAATCCTTGTGGCACGGAGCATTTGGAGAATAAGGTAAGTTATTGATCAGCTTATGAGAGTGAAAACTAGAATACAATAACGCGGTATTCTTATCAGTGGTTTTGTGAAAAACTTCTGTTTTGATGAGACCATTATCCAGACTGACCTGGACGTCCAAAAAGGATATTCCTTGTTTTTCAATGATACTAGTAAATTGAAGATTCTCACCGCTTTGATTCAACTGATCTACCTTCATTTCCAGTAATTCAACAGAGTTATCCCCCATCAGAAAAATATCGTCAATATATCGACAATATAATAACGTATTTTTGGTCCATTCAACATCCTTAAACACAAACTGGTCCTCACATTTTTCCATATACGTATTTGCGTATGCCGGAGCACAGGCAAAGCCCATTGATGTGCCTTTTAGTTGGAGGAAAAAATTCTCCTCCCACTCAAAAAAACTCAAGTTGATCAAACAAAGATATTTAGTGAAAGGATATCCGGAAATTGTTTTAGATCAAACCATTGAAAAAGTCAATGACAAAACCAGAAAAAGTTTACTGGAAATTAAAACCAAACAACCAGGTACCAGACAAGTGTTCGTGTCTACCTAGTCAACAAGTTCCAGAGAGGTTAAAAAAATCATTAATCAACGATGGGAGCTATTGGCGAATGAAAGTGATTTTGGAAATTTATTTAAAGACAGACCCTTGTTTGCGTATAAACTTTCCCACAATTTGAAAGAATTTCTAAAATCTAAGATATTGGAACCTTCAGAGAGTTACAAAGGCACACACAAATGTTTAAATTGCATTCATTGCAATAATGGTATTTGCAGTAGTGAAATACAGCATCCTCAAACAGGGGAGTCCATAAAAACAAGAGTCAACGCGGATTGTAATTCTTCAAATTTGATATATGCCATTAAATGTCCCTGTGGCCTATTATACATAGGCAAGACTGAACGCAAAATAAAAATTCGTATCTCAGAGCATAAGTACGATTAGGAATAATAACATTCATAGTAGCTTGGCAGTACATTGGCATAAGCATCGCCATACAATTGCACAGTTAAAATTCCAAATTGTTGAGATAGTGAAACGCACTCCTGGAAAAGATCTTTTTAAAACCCCGTTAAGAAGGGAGGTCTTTTGGACATTAAACACTCAAGAGCCCAAAGGGATCAATGACAAAATTGATTTAGGATGTTTCTTATGATATTGTCACTACATAAGGCGCAAAGAGGCCGCTGTTTACCATTTTCACATGCTAAATGAAAAATGTAATAGTTGCTATGAATTATGCATTGTGACAACGTTTGGTTACATGTATATATAATATGTTTATGCATCAGGGAGCGCTTATTATTTTCAATTTGCTATCCATTTTTCACTATTTTGGTCACATTCACGAGTTGATCACATTACGTTTGTTTATTGAGTATCTTTTTTGTTTTCCCGGCACCACGGACTAAGGACCACGGACTTCTGCTGCACCCTGCCTGCTAGCCGCTGCTGCTCGCCGGACCCGCTGCGCGGGTCCCGCTTCGCGGTCTAGCAGCGTGTTGTACTTTGCTTGGGGCCAGTTGGGGCTAGTTGTGACACCGGCAGGGCTGCGAGGGTAGAGCGGGTGGACTCTGTGTTCCAGGAGTCCCCGCGCGCCCCTGTCAGCTGGGCTCCTCTCCCTGCCGGCCGCGCCCCCAACCACAGCGGTATATAATTACCTTCAACGCTCACGCCAGCGGGAGTCTCTTTTTTGTTTTCCCGGCACCACGGACTAAGGACCACGGACTTCTGCTGCACCCTGCCTGCTAGCCGCTGCTGCTCGCCGGACCCGCTGCGCGGGTCCCGCTTCGCGGTCTAGCAGCGTGTTGTACTTTGCTTGGGGCCAGTTGGGGCTAGTTGTGACACCGGCAGGGCTGCGAGGGTAGAGCGGGTGGACTCTGTGTTCCAGGAGTCCCCGCGCGCCCCTGTCAGCTGGGCTCCTCTCCCTGCCGGCCACGCCCCCTAGTTCACCTTAAAGGAAGTAGCCGTTCCCGCTGCGCGGGAGCGCGCGGGAGGGCGCCGGGAGAAGCCCGGGACAAGGGCGGGACCGTCTGTGGCCGTCCGGGGCCGCAGGAGGCCGGGCTGGGCCTGACCCCTTACATTTTGCCGTTTGGAGGATAGTGTCTTGATATAAGAGGGTCATGGCAACAGAAGAGGCTACTCCGGGTAAAAACCCTAAATTACGTAATGGCTCACTGGAGAATTACTTTTCTAAGAAGAGTGAGGGGGAAAAGGACGTTACCTTAGCTGAGCGCAGGGCAGAGCGGCGCCGCTCAGTTGAGAATATGAAATCCAGACCCCTCTCCGATAGTCTTCATGTACTGAACCGGGAGGGTGATTCGACTGATTTGATTGATTTGAGCGAGGTTAACACTAGCCAAGACGGAGTACCCTTGTTATTTCGAGACTTTGTAGCTACCCCCTCTTTGCCCTCAGAGGACATTGTAAGCGTCTCACCCACCCCTAGCAGTAGCCGTGTTATAGAGATTTCTAAACACAAACAGCATAAAATAAAGTCTTTACCTGTAGTCCAGATTCACCGCCCTCCCCCCAGTAAAAGAAGGAAGAAACATAGGGTGGTATCAGGCACAGCCAAAACATCGCACACCGATTTTGGTAAAGGGTCTAATACTCTTTTTACACGTGAGGCCCCAGCAGTTATAGAGCAGGATCAAACACCACAGGGTGTGGCTATACCGACTCTTTGCCCTGCTGTAGTGGATACACATGACGCGGCTCCAATTGACAACAATGGTGCGACGCCATCTGCTATTTCACCCCAACTTCCCTCTCCAGTGAAAGGGAATTTGGAATTTTTGTTGAGATCTCTTCTCTGCCCTATTAATGAGTCTATTAAGAGGGTTGAAATTAGATTAACCATCCTGGAAGCTGCTATAACTAGTTTGTCCGCTGCCACTGTTAACAAAGGGAGTGGGGTGGTGCAATCTATATCCTCGACAGGGCCCCCTCCTATTAAACCCTCAATGAAACCTGGAATCTCTTCTGCCCCCGCCCCGATTAAGCAAACTAGCCAGCCCCAGGGCAGAGTTGACCCCCCTCCACAAAACTCACCGCCGTCTAAACATTTAAAGGCAACAGTTACTGCATCGGGTGCCGCCCCCTCTAAACCATTCTTAAAGGCTTCGATTAGCAACATCCAAAATACAGTCAAGGACGGTGTAAATAGTAGATCTGCTCATAAAAGGGTTCCACAAGTAGAGATCCCCCCAGAAGCTGTGCCCTACGTTGTGGTTTTATCGGGGGTGCCACCGCTAATAGGTAATAAGAAGGAGGGTTATGTTGACCTTAAGAATAAAATCATCCACTGGTTGAGGATGCATAAGCCGATAGCTCCGAATATAGATGGGGACATAGTCCATGTCAGAAGGATTAATTGGCTGGGGAGTACCACGAAAAATATAGAGGGGGACTTAGTAGTGGTTAACTTTAGAGACCCGCGGGCAGTTGATTATATCTTAAACTGGCCACCTGGGAATGGAGAAACTGGCATCACCCCACGGGCTTTAACATTCTTTTATCCCAGGCTTGAAGCAACTAGCACTAAATACGACAAGAGATCTCGGTCTTTTAGGCCGCCCCTTATAAATCCCTATATTAATAATCATCCCCAGTATGGGCACCAGTCCATCAGGATGCCCGACCTTCATACCGCTTGGTCTACGGTTCCTAATAGATATTCGCTGAACATGGGCTCTAGGATGAACCACCTAATACCTTTTACCCCGTTGGATACTTACAATCGGTTTTCCCAGCTGTCAGGGCTGGAAGACTGCGATTGAAGTCTGGGGCTTGGGGGGGGTGAGTATGAACTCTCTGGAGCAGAGGATACTGGATTAAAAGGAGGGCCCACAGAAGCAGGAGTAGATTGTTTACCTTCCGCCCATGCGGCAATTCCCAACGCAATTAATGAAGATTCTGGGATAGCAGGGCCTCCACCTGTTATGGGTGGTTGCCCTATATCCACCACCTCACTGGCTAGTGAGGAGGGGAATCACACGAGCAGGGTGGTTGATGAGAGTCCGACTATGGTGGGTAGTATTTCTTTTCCCAGAGGACAACGGGTAATAAACCTCCTATCTTGGAACATTGCCGGGCTAAAGAGGAAGCTCGACATCCCGGAGTGGCACACATTCATTGAGCAGTTTGAAGTTTGCCTCTTTCAGGAAACATGGAGCTTAGTCCCGCTGCACAAATCGGGGTTTTCCACCTACTTTGTGCCTGCTGTAAGCAGAGGTAAGGGCAGACCAGCGGGTGGGCTCATTGTTTGGTTAAAAATAGACCTGAATTGGGGGGTCACACGCCACAATGTGGACTGTAATGATATACTCCACCTTTCGGCGAGAGGTCGGGAGGATGCAGCCAGGCTTGACCTACTCAATGTTTACGTTAGAGGGACACCGGGTGACTCTACCTCTTCGACTCTATCAGCCCTTGAAATGGCCTTGGCCAACTGCTCTTGTTCGGCTAAAATCCTTGTGGGGGGTGATTTCAACTGTACTTTCGAACCCCTCCTTGGGGATGACCCTTTGGGAATTGAAGAGGAGGATTCGAAATGGTCCATCCCAACGCTCTCCCTCCCCACTATTAAGAAATGGTCACCTAAGGTTATTCAATTGAACGCACTGACTAGGGATTTTAAACTAAGAGCCCTTAATGGCAGGACTTTATCTGACCAGTCAGGGGCAGTGACCTTTAACAGATTATCAGGCCCGTCCCGTATAGATTACATCTTAATGAATGTTGGATTCTGGGCGGACCTCATTGATATGAAGGTCTCTCCTAGTCAGGATAGTGACCACAACCCCTTGTGCTGTAAGTTCAATTGGGGGGGTCTTAATGTCAGGGGGGTGAGTGACTCTTTAAAAATATCTAAAGAGGTGGTCCCATGTAATAACAACCGCAGATTAAAATGGGACAAGGCCAACCTAGGGGAGGACGAGATGGATAGTATTAGGACCCTGATTGAGGGTTTGTCCTCTAAACTAGAGATCTGGGAGGGAGACAACCGGCCTACTGATCCCCATCACCCCTTACTTGATTCTGTCTATAAATCAACAATAGATCAAGTGGGCCAATTCTTTACTTCCAAGGGGAAAGGTAATAGGGTTCCGGCTATGCCGTCTACTCTTTGCAAACCTTGGTATACTGAACATTGTAAGAGCTCTAGGAAAAATCTGACAAGAGCTCTGCTTTCGGGTGACCCTTTGCTGGTTAGAGCGGCCAGAAAGGATTATCTGAAAGCACTAGTTCTGGCCAAACGGGAGTGGGAGGAACGGCATTGGCAGGAACTCTCCTTGGCTGTGAGCAGTAAGAATCCGAACCTCTTCTGGGATTTGATTAACAAAACAAGGCAGGGTAAATCGCAACCACTGGCTGTTCATATAACTAGCCAGCAATGGTTTACTCACTTTTCATCCCTATATGGCGGCGTAGAGGAATTATCGAGCTTGGGGGGGAATGGGTTGGGTGACGGGGCAAAACTGGACGATACAGATTTGTTATTTTCACCCTCAGAAGTATTATTGGCAATCAGACGCCTTATCCCTAAGAAAGCTGCCGGGCAGGATGGGATCCCCGGAGATTTGCTTAAGGCTGAGCCAGAAGTTTGGGCCAAACTAATTGCCAGTATTATGAATCTGATCACGAGGGGTCATAAAGTACCAGACTCGTGGAAGGGAGCCGAGGTAGTTACTGTGCACAAGAAGGGGGCAAGAGATGACCCTGCGAACTACAGACCCATTAGTCGGATTGACATCATCCAGAAAGTGGTCGGCAGGGTCATCATCTCGAGAGTTGACGACTGGATAGAAGAGGCTAGTGTTCTCTCCCACTTGCAGGCGGGGTTTAGAAAGAAGGTTGGCACGATGGACCAGGTCTTTCGCTTTTTTGCAATCTATTGGAAGGCGGTTACCATCAAGAAAGGCAGTTTGTATATGGCCTTCATAGATCTCAAGACTGCTTTCGACCTGGTCCCTCGTGCAAAACTCTGGCAAATACTTGGCGAAATGGGGTTCCCCAGTAGTCTTCTGCATTTAATAACGAAGCTGCATGAGGGGAATTATGCGCGGGTTAGATGGGGATCGCAGGGACAATTAACAGATAAGATCCCTGTGCGGAGAGGAGTACGCCAGGGTTGTGTTATGGCTCCGACTCTCTTCTCCCTATTTGTAAACGGTGTTGTGGACCATCTGAAGGGGGAAGAGACGGATGCCCCATCCCTGGCGGGGGAGAAAATCCCCACACTTCTCTTCGCGGACGATACCCTATTAATCTCTAAATCCCCGGTGGGTTTACAAAAACTCTTGAACCTGTTTAGCTCCTTTTGTACTACCCGAGGCTTAACCATTAACACCTCAAAAACCAAATTGATGGCTTTTGCCCCCTCTAAAAGATTTAAAAATCACCTCGTGCTCAATAGTGCCCCCCTTGAGCTGGTCACATCTTTTGACTATCTTGGAGTCCGGATAAACAGCCGTATGACCTGGAAAGATCATCTTTCCAAAATGCTTCTTAGTCATCATAGAGTTTCCGGGGTGACGTTGAAGGAACTCCGGGAATCTAGCAGTAAACCGGTTTCTCCAGTTATGGCCATCTATGAGGGACAGATTCTTCCTTCAGCACTATATGGCTCCGAACTTTGGGGGTTTGAAGGGGTTGCAGATTTGATGGTGGCAGAAAATAATTTCTTTAGGAAAGTGGCTGCTCTCCCTGCTTCAACACCAATGATCCCCCTAAGACTAGATTTGGGCAGAAGATCTTTAAAAGACCTGGTGAGGCTTCGCCCGTTGCTCTTCTGGTCTCGATTAAGAAGAACTGAGGAGCTGGCTAAGTATGCAGAAGGGATGGATGATCTACTCTTGCTGGACACAGGTAATAAAATAGGATGGCTAAAAAAATTGAAAGATTTGGCCATCAATCTGGGTTTAAGAGAGGCATGGGAGTCTCAATCCCCGCCACCCAAAGCCGTTATTAAAAAACTTTATTGGGATTGGGTCCAGAGTGAGGCAACGAGGGCTACGAATGTGGGTTCACTTACGGACAAATTTTTATCAATTAAGAGTGTAAGGAAATTGGAACCCTTTTTAGACCTAATAACTAAACCGTTGGATCGATCGCTGTACCTGAAACTGCGCTATGGGACGCTTCCAGTACTTGATTTCACGGCAAGTTGGTCGACCTCTGATGCCCTCTCACTCACATGCCCCGGCTGTGTGGCCCCCAAGGAATCGGTGGCCCACCTGTTTTTTGCATGCCCAGCCTACAAAGGGGCGAGGAAGCTTTGGCTGAAACCGGTCTGCAGGGAATTAGGGTTGAGGTGCCATAAACAGGCACTCCGTGTCCTCTCTACAGACTTTTCGTCTGCCTTCATGATCTGTGGGGTGGCTAAATTTTTGGGAAATGCATGGCGGATACGCTCCCGTTTATTAAAACCCCGGGGGGCCCTACTGGCCGATACTAATCTGGTTGTGTTGTAAATCTATCAAAATGAGATCTCCTTGTTCTTATGTATTTTACAAATTTTTTTTATTATTGGTAAATGTGAATTGTATATGTATATGTGCTCTTTTATGGTGATAAAATTGCCGAATAAAGATATCAACAATTATTGAGTATTGCGTCGTTTTCGGGTCTTTTTTGTAAACAGTTTTTTGTTTCATTGTTTCAGTTTGGGAAGTTTGTTTGCGCTCACCCATTCCAACATGGCGCAGGTATACAAGCGGGAAGTCCTTTGTTAATGTTGTTTGCTATCGTCGCGTCGTGTAGTTCGTTTTCGTGTTGAACGAAGGAGGGTTTATTAATGGTAATGGAGGAGGCGTTTTTGAGAGTTTGGTTTGGATACGACTCAGAGCCAGTAAGAATCACACAGGTACGAGCAGTGCTGAGCTTTTGAAGGTCAGTCACTTTGATATATTTTAATATCGTGTAGTTTGTTTTGCGGAGGAACAGTAGTTTAGAGCTTGTTTTCTTTGTGTCTCAGCAGATTGCAGTGTACGAGTGCTCATTATTGGGGACTGTATTCAAGGGGCATTAGTGTCGGAACCTTTACCGATTCCGTCAGGTTAGTGTACTTTTTTTGCTCTTCGAAAGCTTGAGGAGTTACCTGTTTTTTTTCAGTGTGGCATTTCTGGCTAATGTTTACATGTACATTTTGGTTGCAGCAGCTGAATGTTTTTTGTAACTCACAACATGAGAACAGGTACGAGGTTTGATGTATTAGTTGGTTTTTTTCACGACAGCATCGTTGAGAGTCACGGGTCTCGTTTTTTTGTTTTTTCATATAACAGTGATGGGAAAGTGCGGCTCTTTCTCTTTTCCAAGTTATGCACAGAGCACTTTCTTTACTTCTTTCACATTTTTCTTGCTCTCCATTATAAAGTAGGATATTACATGTTGATAGAAGCTTTCTCCGAACGTGTTACAGTTATTTTAAGGTTGTTTTGCTTGCAACACTCAAGGTTCAAATGTAACTAAAATGAATGTACTAATTCTTTTTTTAGATCAAGCCCCGGAAGAAGGGTCCATGACCCGAAATGCATCAGGCAGTCTTTAAAAATGCATCAGTTTATTGAGTATAGATTTCGTGAATGTTTTTGAAATTTCATTTACTTCTTGTTTGTATAATCCACAATTATATGTGATTCTGATTTAAAACATGTGTAATAGATTGTTTGTTCTGCATTATTTTGGATTACTGTATATATAATCTGTAACTAACTAAAGGTACCAAAGCCAGGGTTGGCTAGGCAACTGAGCGTTCAGGCCAAGTGGAAACACTTGATATTCTCACTATTTTGATTTTGAGTACTCCAGGACAGAGTACGAGCCTCAACAGCACGCCAGATCATTGGTTTACAAGATAAAGATTTCTTTCTATAAGCAAAGGAGTGCACTTCTTCAATCCACTATTTTTACATCACAGGTTGTGCCATAACTTAAAGAATCGGTAAGGTCCAGAACGCCACAGCCAGGCTCATTCTAGGGACACCACGCCACAATCATACGACCCAACACCTTCGAAGCCTCCACTTGCTCCCCGTCGAGAAGAGGATCGCCTTCAAACTCCTCACCCATGCCTACAAATCCCTCAACATCGGACCCATATACCTCAATTCAATTACCACATTTTTTTCCACCTACCAAAGAAGAACCTCTGCTCCACTGACCTCACCCTGGCAGAGGTCCCCCGCATCAGCAGAAACAGAACTGGCGGGAGAGCCTTCTCCTACATCGCAGCCAAATCCTAGCACGAGCTCGCGGTCAACATCAGGTGCTCCCCCAACCCTCCACACATTCAGGAAGGACCTCAAAACCTGGCTTTTCGATTGACCAGGAGCTGCTCCTCCCCCCTTAAGACCCTCGCAGGTGATTGATTGATTGAAAGGAAAGAATGGCTAATTGAGTTACTAATATGCTTAGAACAATTAAACACTTCTGGGCTTCTTCCTTGCATTGATGTCATGGAGAAATATTTTATGAAAGGATGCACAGAACCACATGTTTCTGCTTTACAAATATCTACTAGAGATATGTTGGGCAGAAAAGCCATTGTTGCATATTTATCACATGTGGACTCAGCCTGTGGTATTTTTATGTGGTGTCTCCGCTAGGCCTGGGCAGGAAATTCAGTTCCACTTGCGGCATTTGTGGAATTTGGGCAATTTCGCGTTCTGCTGAGAAAGTGGAATTGCCAAAACTTCCGAAATCCGCGGCTTCGCAGAATTTTTTGCTTGTTCATGCTTTCAAAATGTGTGTATGCAAGATATATCCCCCCGAGCACGCAAACAGCGTTCGCGAACAGGAAAAAAGCATTGTGAACAGGCGGAAGAAGCAATTCAGCGTGTTCGCAGAATTCTGCATACTCACGGAGATTTTTTTCGCGGAGCTTTGCGTAATACGACTACGAAAATTCCGCCCACCTCTAAGCTCCGCATGAGTAGAAAAGCATATGCCAAATTGTGCCGGTGCAAAAAACGGTCTTATTTTTCAAACATTTTCAATTCTGATAATGTAGAGCATGATTGCATGTTTAACACTTGATGCATATTTAACTTGGTCTTTGTAAACTTGCAGGAACTGTTCATCTACTTATGGGTCATGTAGTTCGCTAACTGTTTGACGAAGTGACTGCTACTAGGTAGACAACTATCTCCATTAAGGCTTGCAGTGATGTAGTGGCTTAAAAGGTGGACTTGTTACTCTTGATAAAATCTTAATTGGATGCCAGGGGTGCTCTGGTGGGATAACCATTCCCAACTCTCCCATAAACATTTTCACAAGCGTTATTTCCAAAGTTTTCAAACATTAGTGTAGGCTAGGCCAGCTTCTTTATGTATGGATCTATATGTTATTTCTATACTGCAAACCTAGCCTAAAGCTAGGGCCAAAGATGAGCATAAATTATTTTTAAAGAAGGGAGTCCTCAACTCTTTCCTAAACGGGAGCAATGTCGGGAGGTCCTGATGGATACCGGGATGCTGTTCCATATCATGGATTCATAGATGGAAAAGGCCTGCTAACTTGTTTTTTTTGTTACAGTTCTTTTTTTAAGTTTGATTTTATTGAAATAAGAGAAAAAGGGGAAATGGGGGGGGGGAGAAGAAACAGCAAAAGGGTATAATAATAATGACATCTTTAGGAAAATTACAAAGAATAATAAACAAGTATTACAATGAGCATGTAAAATATGAGCATATAAGGTACAAAGAAAGTAAATAAATGATCTGCATACAAATGATGAAATAACAATGAAACGAAAAGGCAAAGTAAATTCAAGGTGGTTTGCGAACCTCAACAGAGTCAGGAGCTAAGGAAGGGCAAGCAGGAGCAGTGGAAGAGAGATATGATACCAAAGGGATCCATAAAAGGTCCCGCTTGATAGCTAGTGAGATGGGAGAGACAGTAATAGTATGAAAAGCAATAGCAATTAAGAGATCCAGGAGTTGGTAGTGACCAGGGGACTGAGGAAGTTCAGGAGATAAGGAGCCCAGAAAAATCGAGACAGGGGAGAAGGGGATTCGAAAGTGAAACATTTTCTGAATTTGAGCCCATACGGAAATCCAGAACTTGGAAATGTGTGGACATTCGAAAAGCATGTGTTTGAGATCAGCTGAGGGAAAAGGGCATGACCAGCAGATGGAAGGAGTATCAGGTGAGAAACGTGAGAGGGAGAGAGGAGTAAATAAGGATCTGTTATAAAGAAAATACAAAGTTTGGGTAGTATTAGCAGCTCTAGAGGTTTTATGAAGTTTACACCAGATCTTATCCCAAAGAAGGGTGGGCCATTCCTGAGAAAAATCGGATTCCCACTTAGCCTCAATTTTAGATTTTGCCCTATCTGCTGAGCACCGAAAAGAGTTGTAAAGAGAAGAGGCGGAGGGGGAAGACTCCAGCAAGGAGGAGGTGGTCTGACGATCAGCAGGCAAACCACACGAGGAAGGTAGGGACTGAAGAAAGGAGATGAGAACAGGTAAAAGTGAATCATATTAAGAGCGGGCACTGGTGGGTAGATGAAAAGAGGATTGTAAGACTGAGAAAGATAAAGGAACACCATGAGAAAGTAATTGAGATATCCAACATAAACCACGGGAATGCCAGACCTTCCAGTAAATCGTGCGATTACGAATTTGAAGACGAGAATTGAACCAAATAGGTTGATCTTGAAAAGATTGAAGGGAAGGGAAAGATGAAGACAGGAAGGGAAGGAAAAGAGTGCGGCAATGCGAGATAACCGGGGTGCGGAGGCGAGCTGGGCAAGATGTGAAGGACAGAACTTCACGGAAAGTGAAGGGAGAGATGAAAGAAGATTCCATGGACAGCCACACGGGAGGATAAAAGGGGGGATCAACCGAGAGCCACCGAGCAGCGTGCTTCATAGAAAAAGCTCGATGGTATTGCCTAAAGTCCGGAAAACGGACACCGGAGTGAGCTTTATCTTGCCGAAGGGTCGCAAGGGCGATTCTGGAGCGTTTGCCACCCCATAGGAATTTCAAAAGTAGAGAATCAATTTTTTTAAAATATGAAATGGGAATATGTATCGGGAGCATGGAAAGGGTGTAGAGAAGGAGGGGAGAGAGCATCATCTTGATAGAGTTAAGTCTCCCCCACCAAGACAAAAAGAGTGGATGCCAACGGGTGATAGTAGTGTCTAACTTTTTAGTAAGATAAGTAAAGTTAAGCTTAAGAGTGTCCGAGAGAGTAGGAGCGAATAGGACACCTAAATACTTAATTTTGGAGGATTGCCATGAGAAACCGGATTGAGCGAAATGATGTTGGAGGCAGAGAGAATTCAGAGGAAGGACCTCGCACTTGTCGACATTCAATCGGTATCCAGATACCGCAGAAAACGAGGAGACCTGTTGTAGAAAGGAAGGTAGAGAGGAGGGAGGGTCAGAGCAATAAAAGAGGATATCATCCGCATATACTGATAGTTTAACTTGTTGGGAGCCAAAATGAAATCCGGAAATGGTATCGTCCTGTCGGATTTTGGTGAGAAAAGGTTCTAAAGCCATAACGAAAAGAAGAGGAGAGAGAGGACAGCCTTGACGTACGCCCCTATGGAGAGAGAAATAATCTGAAGTCATACCGTTAACAAAAATGGAAGCTTGAGGGTTAGAATAGAGCAAAGAAATGAGGGAAATAAATTTTGGAGAGATGCCGAACCAATGGAGAGCTCGAAACATGAAATCCCAACCAATCCTATCAAAGGCTTTTTCCGCGTCTAAGGATATAGCCGCAAAGGGAAGATTCAACCGGGAAGATTTGCTGATAATGTTAAGGAAGACACGCGCATTGTCCGAAGAGAGGCGACCTTTCACAAACCCAGATTGCTCAGGGCCAAGTAGGGCAGGAAGAAGGGGATCCATTCGGAGAGCGAGAATCTTAGCTAGTATTTTGTAATCCGTGTTAACGAGAGAAATCGGGCGGTAGTTTTGGCAAAGAGAGAGATCTTTGTCCTCCTTGGGAATCAGGCAAATCAAAGCCTGCTGAAAAGAACCGCTCGAAGCACAATTTGCAATGAAGGATTGGAAGAGAAGGAGGAGTTTAGGAAGAAGGAGAGAAGCAAAGTGGGAATAAAACTCAACAGTAAAGCCGTCGGGCCCAGGGGCTTTACCATGGCGTAGTTTAGAAACCGCAAGAGAAATCTCTGAAAGGGAGATATCAAGGTCTAATGAGGCAAGATTAACGTGGGAAGTAGAAGGGGAGGGTAATGCTTGGAAGTAGGAATCAAGATCTGAGGGTGAGGGAACAGATTCAGGAGTGTATAAGGCATCATAAAAGTTGACAAATTCAGAGAGAATTTCCTTATCTTTAAAACAAGATGCACCTGAAGAAGTACGGATGGATTCAATTTTCGTACGTTCCTTCCGGATTTTCAAATAGTTGGCAAGAAGCTTCCCCATCTTATTTTTACCACCGTAGTACCTGGAATTACATTTTAATAACATGTTAGAGGCTGCTTCGGTCGTAAACTTGTTGAAGGAGATCTTTGCCTCGATAAGACGTTGAAGGGAGGAATCAGAAGAAGAGGAGTAATATTCAAGCTCTAATCGCTTAATATCTGTCAGGATTTGAGCCGATTTGGCTTCTCGAAGTTTCTTCCGCTTCGCGACGAAGTTGATAATAAAACCCCTAGAGGCTGCTTTAAAGGAGTCCCAAACCATGACGAAAGATGAATCGGGAATATGATTAAGAAGGAAGAACTCGTTAGCGAAGGTAGAGAATTCGGAGCAGAAATTGGGGTCTTGAAGCAGGGTATTGTTAAATCTCCATCTGCCGGAGGGCGGAGAAAAAGGGAGGAGATCCAAATCCACAAAGACAGGGGCATGGTCAGAAAGGAGAATTGAGCCTATTTCAGAACGGATGGCGTGTTGAGATAGGGACTTGCTAAGGAAAATGTGATCAATGCGGGATTGGGAATGGTGCGGGGGGGAGAAGAAACTGTATTCCCTGAGGTCTGGGTTGCACAATCTCCATATATCCACTAGGGCGTTGTGTTGGGAAGTTTTGACAAACTGAGAGTGCATTTTGGAGGGAGTAAATCTGGACTTAGAGTACCGATCTAGGAAGGGGTCCATAATTTGGTTGCAGTCACCACCAAAGAGAATATAGTCCCCAGAAAGGGAAACAAGCTTGTCCGAGATAGAGGGCCAAAAAGATTTATCAATTCCTGTAGGAGCATATACATTGAAAAAAGTGAGCGGAATGTTATCAATTAAAAGGTTAACAATGACCCAACGACCATTAACATCACACTCTTGCGAAATAGAGGTAACATTTAACTTTTTGTGAAGTAAAATCACAACGCCATTCTTTTTATCAACAGTAGGGGAGCAGAAAACATGGCCCACCCAACAACGTTTCAGCTTGAGAGCCTCCTCCTCGGACAGATGAGATTCCTGGAGGAAGGCAACATCTGTATGTAATCTAGCAAAATGCGAAAGAACCCTTTGCCTTTTAATGGGATTGTTTAATCCCTTAACATTCCAAGTTGTAACTCGGAATGAAACAGTAGAAAAAGATTAATAATAAAAACATGCTTAACAAATGCAATGAACAAGAAAAAATTGTAAAAAATAGAAAGGAGAGAAAAAAGAGATTAGTCAAGATCAAAGAATAATCATATGAGAATTGAATAGAAAAATTTGAGAAAAGGAAATGAGATAATAGAGAAGTGTAATAGAGAGGATAGAAGAGTGTAGAAGAGAGGGGGAAAGAAGGAGATGAAGATAAAAAAGCAGAGAGGGTGAAAAATGCAGAAAGAAAGAGTGAGGAGAGAGAACAGAGATAAGAACGATCAGGAAGACAGTACACGTCCAAAACGGACGACTGAAAAACATACTTACGAAAACGAAAACACCAGAACAGGAATGGGGGTGGCGGAAGCGGGAGACGGCGACAATGACAGCCAGGGACGACACCAAACCTCCAAGATACAAGTCAAAAAACGGGGCAATAGACATGGACTATAGGATACAGCAGGATGAAGAGGAAGAAGACACACCTGAAAAATGAGAGAAAAAATATTAGAAGAGGTGTGGGAATTTGAAAAGGATTAAGAAATTAAATATGGAACGGGAATTATAACAAGACCAAAGGAGAAATAACATCCATTAAAAGAAACATCAGGTAGGGAAAGCAATCAGGGAAACATACATCCGGAAAGAATGCAACACGACTATCAAAGGGAGCGACAACTATGAGAACAGGAACCATGAGGAAGGGGAAAC
This sequence comes from Lissotriton helveticus, assembly GCF_964261635.1. NCBI lineage: Eukaryota > Metazoa > Chordata > Amphibia > Caudata > Salamandridae > Lissotriton > Lissotriton helveticus. The sequence continues at coordinate 855,002 of NW_027611697.1, read as the reverse complement.
GCAATACAGCAACAACGCCAATTAAGAGAACATCAAAGTTTCATCATGAAAGGATCAAAGCGAGCAAAAATCCAATCAACCAGGTTTGGAAGTGTCCATAACATCTGGCATGTGGCGTTGAAGAAAGGCGCGTAGAGCTGCAGGATCCTCATATGTGGTCGTCTTGTCCTTGTAGGTAACCTTGAAAAGACATGGATGCAAAAGACCATATCTGGCGCCAAGAGCTCGGAGTTGAGGTCTCATGTCCAAAAATCTCTTTCTCCGATCAGCAGTGGCCCTGGAGACATCCTGAGAAAGGTAGAGACGATGGCCTTCCCACATATTTTGTTTTTTGAGTTTGGCGGCTGAAAGGACATGCAAGAGGTCAGTGAACTGCAGGAACAACATGATGACGCCCCTTGGCTTAGAATTGGTCCTAGGACCGAGGCGATGAGCGCGTTGGATGTTAATGGAAGACAAGGCCGGAGCATCCAGGATCTTGGCCAGGAAGGACTGGAAGAAGAGAGTGGGGTTGGATCCCTCTGTGAGTTCCGGAAGTCCGTATAAGCGCAGGTTGTTTCTGCGGTTCCTATTTTCCAAATCCTCCGTTAGACGTTTAAGTTGTAGGATCTCTGATTCCATTGAAGGGATGCGCGAACAGGCGGATTGCAAAGAGTCTGAAGATGACTCCAAAGAGGAAACTCGGGAGTCCAGAGATGACCATTTCTCCTGCATGGCCTGCATGTTGCTTTTGGTGGCTTCCATGAAGGGTTTGAAAGCACGTAACTCCTCCAAGATGAGCTCCATAGCAGAAGCAGAGGAGGCACTCCCAGGGGATGGTGGGTCTTTCTTCAGGCGTTTGGATGAAGCTGAAATGGAGGGAGTAGGCAGTTTTCCTCCAGAATGATTCTTAGGGATGGCCCCTTGATGAGAATCAGATTTAGACGGCCTACGTTCTTCCATATCTTGTGCAGGAGTGTCAGAATCAGAACTAAGAGGCAGCTTTGAAATCGTGGCGATCTTTAAATTGCGCAATTTCCCCATGTATGATAGGGGAGCAAGCAAGAAGAGTCAAAAATTCAATAGAGGAAGAGGACCTCTTATGGTGTAGTAAGATGCGCAGTAAATGTAGAGAGAAGAGGAAACACCACCTCAAGCCAACAGAGCGACGACAATTGAGTTGCAAAGGAAAATAGAACTTGCGACAAGCATGCGGGAAGAAGTGATGTTCCAGAAGGATTCAAGAGTAGAAAAACACTGGGAGGTCATGAGGAGGAAATTCCCACTCCCATGCAGGAACACAGAGGTGGAGGAGCAAATAGGTACGCAAAAGGGGGTGCGTCATACACTGCTGAAGCGCTGCTGGGAGATAGAGCTATCCTGGGAAAGTCAGGTAATCTCAAAAGCGCATGAAGAAAGAGTACTTGAGGGGGGGGCCGCCGTGGAAACACCCACAGATCATACTGAAAGAAAGTCCGGGGAACAGCAGGACGTGAGGAGAATCACAAGAGCCTCAAAATGGCGCCATAACTTCAATGACGAACCGCAGAAGGGGTAGTAGGCAGGGAAAAAGAGAAAAGTCACTCCTGGGTGCTCACCAGCATGTTGTTGGGTGTGTAGAGCCCACCAGAGGGCGAAGGAGTAGAACAGGAGCTTTCAGGAGCCTCCAGGCGGCCGCCGCTCGATATCGCGGCCGGCATTTAAAATGGCGGCCGCAGGTCGCTGAAGACGGGACACCGTGGCAAACGCCCCCGAAATGCGCCAAAACCGGGAAACAATGAGGGCGTTAAGCTCTCCTCATGTTCCGGTGTAAGAGCCCAGGATCATGTCCGCTGTAGGTGCGGAGAATATGCCAGAGAACGGTGAGGTGCGGAGGATGGTGACGGAGCCTCCGGGTCACGCCGCCATCTTAGCCGGCGTCCAGACCACGCCCCTCTTTGTTACAGTTCTAAGTCTGTAAGCATGGGCGTAAAATCCGTCCCACTCGCGGATTTTGCGGATTTTCGGCAAATTCGCAATCCGTGAACTCTTGCAAACTTGCCGAAAATTCGTAAATCCGTGCGAAGCGGATTTTTTGCTTGGTCACACTTGCCAACTAGAATACTATACAATTTCAGGGGAGTAAACACTTGCGAACATGTAGATGCGGCGGGCAGCGACAATCTCGCAATTGCGAGATTGCAAAATTTGCAATTTCGCACAAGAAATCCACCAGCAGGCAGCATAAACCTTGAAAATTATGATTTTTATCAGAATAACTCCTCAGGTTGACATTTGCCTGCACTTTTTTTTGTTGCAAGGAGTCCATTTTGGGGGTGGGGGGGTGGGAGGAAGGAAGTGCCCCACAGTCTCCAACTTCCTGTTCCTGTCCAGCAGGCTCCTCTCAGTGCTTTCTTCATGTGCTGGTCACTTTGATTTTGGATCTTGACCTGGAAGGATTACTGTTTGTGGATGCTGCTGGATATTTGGATTTTTGCTAAACTGAAAGCACTCAGCAGGTGCAAAAGTTCAATCTTATCATTAGTAACCATTCCCTGTAGTGCCTGGAAGGATTACTTTTTGTGGATGCTGCTGGAAATTTGGATTTTTGCAAAACTGAAAGCACTCAGCAGGTGCAAAAGTTCAATCTTATCATTAGTAACCATTCCCTGTAGTGCCTGGAAGGATTACTTTTTGTGGATGCTGCTGGATATTTGGATTTTTGCAAAACTGAAAGCACTCAGCAGGTGCAAAAGTTCAATCTTATCATTAATAACCATTCCCTGTAGTGCTTCCTGAGGGGCCCCTTCAGAGTTCAGTTGCCTACTTGCAACTATTCTATGACCCTGCTCTGACCCTCACAGCAGGCTCAGAGAAAGCAATTACAGATAAGGAAGCAGGTGCCAGCCAGGAAGTTCAAATTCCGTGACACATTAATCAGCCCCTAATTCATTTATGTCAGTTGAGGCAGGGCAGGTGTGCTTTTCCCCTCATAATCTACAGTGGTGAACTAGAGGGTGGCATGGGTGAGCCAGAGGGTGGCATGGGTGAGCCAGAGGGTGGCAGTGGTGAAACAGAGGGTGGCAGTGGTGAAACAGAGGGTGCTGTGATGAACCAGCCGTAGAAACAACATGTTCGCGACTGTTGCTACCCGACAAGTAAGTTCGCGTTTGCGAACTGGTAAAAAACTCTTGCGAAATGGAAGAAACACTTGCGAACACACAAAAAAAAGGAATCCGCAAAATTCGCGAGAGTTCGTGGATTTTGCGGATTGCGAATCCGTAAATACGCCATTTCACGGATTGCCAATTCGCAAAATCCGCCCATGCTTATAAGTCTGCAGTCTGATGGAGTTCTCCAACCTCACATTTGTTGCACTTGAAAATAAGAGCTGAACTTAAGGACAATGAGAATGATGAACAAGTGATAAGAAAGAGGTAATAGCTACAAAAGAGGAATTTTTAAAGGGAAAAGCAAGACTACTGTCCTACAAGAGTCTTAAACTTTGTAAGATGATACGAATAAGTAAGGAGAGCAGTAAAAATGAGACTGACACAAAGACGACATGAACTTCTGACAGAGGAATCAAGCTCAGAAGGTGACTCAGACGACTCTGCTAGCAACTACCTAGGAAAAAAACCTACTTCCCACTTTTTTTCGCTGAGTAGGGTTTACTGAGACAAGGACGAACAATGGAATATCCACACAAACAGAGGAAGAGAAAGACAGGAAAGAGCACATGAAAAAGATAACTCACCCCATAGGAAGAGAAAATAATTAATTCTCCATTATTAACTCATCACAACATTAACTGACAATGGATGAACTAAATATCCAGAACCTTTGGCTTATATTTCTGCCCCACTAGGGACTTAAATTACAGTTCATGTAGAATTGACATATTTCCGTTTCTAAGATATCAACATAAAATCAGACCCAAGCCAATGAACATGAGAATAGGGGAGCCCAATACAGAAAACATGACTTGTGTTCAAGAGACACTGATACTTCATGGCATTGGCTGGTCTGGATAATGGAAATATATGTGCAACGAAATAGCGGGAAGCGTTACTAGGAAAGGGGGCACAGACAGATCAGGGAAGCCTAACTCGCTTCAAAAAGCAAGCTAAATATAACTCCTCCTTGCCTCATGATAATCTGGATGTCTTTAGTGACTTGGTCGCCAAAGACTTGTTCAAATAAATTGTTCACCAGTCCAGGCAAGAAGGGAAGAATCAGATCTAACTTGAGTAATAGACAAAGGGAGGCCATTAACACATTCCGAAATGACAACATAAGTACCAATGTCATCCGATAAGGGTCAAGAATGTGGTTTAAATGATTGTTTGCAATTATGAACAAAAGGCTTTTCAATAAGTATTAAATACGGATTGTTGTGAAATGGGAGTGGCAAAATTTCCATTTGTGTAAAACACTACCCTCTACTGTGTTTTTACCTTCTAACAAATGTATGCAAGAACAAGGGGGGCGTATAGTGCCCTCCAACAATAGCTCACTGGAAAGCACAGCAATAAACTAAAACCATGTATTGCTGATTCTTGTTGGGAGCCTCCCATCATATTGTATAGATAGTGAGAATTATTTTCTACAAAAGATATACACAGAAGACAATCATATTTGACAATTACCTAGGATGTGATCTTGATAATTATGTATAAAACACATGCAAGGTCTAAGAGCCTATGAACATGCTTTTTGCAATAGACCAATATCTCCATATGACTATACATGGATGCCTAGGACCATGACTTTTGCCTAAATAACAATATTTCCATATTTAACGATAGATATTACTGACAAATCTCAGGGACAGCAATGGGCACCTGCTTTTCAAGCTAAGCAAATGTTTTTGTGGTCTGGTGGAAGGAACAAGTGTGTTGTGTAGTTCCCACTAATCCGTAGGACCTGCACGTTTGTTGGACAATATAAACTTTGGATGAGTTGCCTAGACTGGCTCCGGGCACCTCCGCAGGATGAGTTGGCCTAGAGAATAATTAAGCTCACAGTGCCACCATAAGACTTCCTAACCTTACCAGGAAGCGAATGGTTTCTGGCAACCTCTGAACGTGACAACTCTGACCACTCAGGGATCTTGGAAACAGAACAGAACCTTTTGCTCAGTGACTCAAGCTTACTTGCTCTCAGAGAAATATACAGAGAATACACAGTGGAACGTTTTCAATATATTTATTGAACCAACGTTATTCTTGTATAGAATATATAAGCTGAAATAATCAGGAGACCGAAGCAGCTGAAAGCGATTAAAGCACGTAAATAGTAGATATAGTTTTATCACGATGCTAAAACAGTGTTTATATGCAGGCATATAAGCAAGGCAGTAATCAGGCGGACTCCTACTCTGCGTGTACCTAGAGTGTGTGTGGGTGTGAAGCCAAGAATTCCCACTTAGAGACATGACAGGAGAGAATGCAGGCCACAAATTGGTTACAAACTGAACTTCCCCTCACGGAGATGCCAGCCCGCTGCATAGTGAAGTCTCAGCCCGCACGGACCCTCTGTGTCAGCTGTAGCGCCTCCTCTACTAATCTATTGGGATGCTCATTATTTATAATAGAAAGCATCTTTGTGATGTACGTATAGGTTAGACAATGCTATGGATATGTAGATAGCCCTCTCACCCTGTGGATGAAGATAGAGATGACATTTGTACTTAGTGCGTCAAGAGGCCTTGTACATGGTGTTAGAGGCATCGTGGTAATGTTGGGAGAAGGTAGATGTGTAAACAAAGTAGTCTTAGAGAAACTACTCCAACATTGTCATGCATGTAAATATGTGCAAAAGGTCACAGCTGAAATGTTACTGTAAAAAATAGGACAATATTTGAAATGAGCTACTTCGCTACATGGGCCTAGACCGGGCACATAACAGGTGGTCTGGATATCACAAAATGAAAATATGACAAACCATACGCTGATTTGGATCGGGGATACAGATGGCCTTTCCCTGCTGTGGGACGGATGTTAAATGTAAGACGATAAAGATGAACATTGCCGGCTCCATCTTGTATAACGAAAGCCCCCACGAGCATGTAAGCGGCAACCATTTTAGTCTCTGCAGCCATTTCCCACATTGCTGGTCACCTGCGCAACACCCCGGCCGCCCTCATCCCCCCGCGCTCTGACTGAACCCGAGCACACATACCGGGGTCGTAAAACCATGTCAGCATGACAATACCGTAGAGCCACTTCCCGCACCAAACCCACTTGTCATTTCATCCTCTGCGCACGATCAGGCCCCTCTGATAACCTCCTCCACTGCACCTGGCCACTCAATCCAGTCCCAGGCGCTAAACAACCCCCGTGGACTTAGTTTATTGCCCATGTAACAACAGAACTTGCTTCCCCAACAAAGAGGCCGGAATTTAATCAATGACCCGACCCTTTGATCTGACCTATCCCACGTGTTTTAGGTCCTGTTGGAATGTCCAGCTGCGAGATATCGATCATCTGTAAGGTCTGGGAGGGGGAACATTTGCTGCTGGACTTGTGTGGGAACTATCTTAAGGCGGGGATTCCAAGGATGTTTCACTATGTAATAAACGGATGTCAGGATTGTTTGATCATGTAATAAACGGGCGAAAGAAACATATAAAAGGCCAGGCCTCAGAGATGCAGTTAGAGCACCTCCTGACGATAGCCCAGGTGTCGGATGCGATGTACTCTCCTCTAGAGCAATAAACTTGTTCTTCGCCTATCAACCCCCAGCGCCTGCCTCGTTATTTTGATCGCTAATCTTAAGGTGAATTAGAGGTGGTTTGCACCAAGTGGCATCGAAAGTCTTGAGAGTCTCGCTGCTTTTCATCACGGAAGTAGGGAAAAGTCTAAAAGATTACTCCAGAGACAGACAAAAACTGATCTCAACCTAAAATTCCCTCATTAGATAAGAAATAAATCTATAAATGATCTGGCTATCCATACTGAGCTAGAGAAGCACATATGGTCAAAAGCCTACATAGAAAGGAAAAAGCAGGGAGTTGTGAATAGCGTGCATCCACAGAAACTGATAGAAAGTATTCCCTATGGTGAAATGCTACGGACCCGTAGAAACTGTGATAACCAAGAAGTGTATGAGAAGGAAGAAAAAAGTAAGCAGCCAGCAGCCAAGCGAGAACCCAGAACATGAATAAACTACTTTTAAATCAGAGACACCAAAGGAGGGACCTGATATTACCGTAAGGTTCATCACTACATACAATACGAGGTACACCACAGCAAGACAAATTCTAAGCATTGGAAAATATTAAAAGCTGATCAGGTGATTGGACACAATATTACCTCACATCCCTCCATCACATATCGTAAAGCCCTATCCTTAAAGGACAAACATGCTCATAGCTATGTAGATAGTCCAATGAGAGAAAGGGGCCATCTGATCTAAAAGGTTTCTGAAAATGAGGGAAATGTATGGCTTGTAAATCTGGTATCAAAATAAAGGAGGTTATTCTGCATAACAGGAAGGAAAAGCAATCAATTCATAACCTGCAGCACAGATTTCTGTGTCTATATACCTGAAAGAATGTACACACAGAAAACAACAACAACTAGATGTTCCCCATTGGCAAGTGATGGAGCACATGAGAGGCATCAAACACGCGGACTTAAATTCACCAGTGTCTGGAGATTTAGTAAAATGCCATGATAGCATTGTAGACGCGCTCGGTTTCTTTGGCCTTATATCAGAGGAGGTAATCAAAAGAAGAAATTAAAAAGAATCAATTTAAGATATAATAAAGAGCTGGGTACCGAGGAAGTCAAGGCCCTGAATAAAGATTCAGAATTACATGGGCACATATGATGAATACTGATGTCGAATCTGCAAACTTTCCCACTACTGACACTCTCTGGAACACATGTTAAAAAAAGCCATCATTTTGGCAGGAGATACATTGGGGAGTAGGGGCGCTACGTGGCGCACAAGCGGAATGGCCGCGGTTGTCTGAGGCTCCCGCAGTCCGGTTCCTGATCCTGCATTTATCCTCACCTGATTGATCCCGCTGATGCTCCAACATGCTCGGCATCGATGGCTGACATCCCTGTGACACTAATGAACTGACATCTGGCCGCCTACATTGCGGAGATTACCCTAATCTGTTGCCGTGTGGCCGCCGCGTACATACAGTTGAGCTGCCCTGTAGCGCTGCGGGACGCCGCCTGCTACGCAAGAGCCGGGGACTCCACGTGGTGAGTGGGCCGCATGCGAGACGGGGAGACCTCTTGGGTGGAGCGGATCCATTCTGGTGGCAGGCGATAAGCGGAGGACCTCGCGGGACAGGGACGCCTTCCTCGGCGCTATCTTTCAAGTCGGTCCTATTTCCTTGCCGACAGCTTCAGGGTACGGGACTCAATAAGTAATATATTAATTTCTGGATGGACGCTATGATAGGTGTCCCTGGATGTAATGCTTTTTCGCGCAGGTTCTGAGCAGGACCGACCCTGACGAGGAAACAGACCTGGATGCTGGATGTTTTCACGGCGCTCCGCAACATAACTCGTTACATTCAGGGACACCTATCATAGTGTCCATCCAGAAATTAATATATTACTTATTGAGACCTGATTACTATACGTACTGGAGGAGAATTAATTTGAAAGTAAACTCCTACGTCAGGACCGTGTTCCTGTTCAATGCATACTGGCATTCCTCTATATAACAGAAAGTTGTGGACCTCACTACTTATAGACAGATTTAATTCAGCACCTGAGAATTAGGTTTGCCACCTGGGTAGCATTGCACTGAAGTGCTGCAGACGCTCAAATCCCCTTTTCTCTGCCCTGAGGTAGCCCAATTTGGGCGAAACGCGTTGGCTGCCATCTCTGTCAAGATTGTGTTTGAAGACTGCAATAAAAATATTTGAAGAAAAACTTGAAGGACCGCACTCCTTTTTGAATATATATGAAGATGTCAGAACACAAATACCTGATTAAGCTTGCTGACTCTTGCACAGGAACAGAGATCCTTGAACCCAAATCCCTCTCAGCAATGCTGGTAGGTCTTTATTCAGAACCTCCCATCATTACCTGAAGGGACGGGGGAATCGGATAAAACAAAAAATAAACAGAGAAGAGACTTGTCCAGCGCTGCTTCCTTCAGTCCGCTACTCTTGGGTGAACTTGTTTATGGAAACCTAAAACAACAACACAACATTACAGTCTGCCCTTCTGTTAACTATCTTGGTCTATTCTACTATTTTCTTTTGTCTCCTCTCACCCACCCATGCGCTGCTGGACCTGAGCTCCTCTTCTGGCTTTTGGTTATGATTCTCTTCACCTCTAATTAATTGTTACTATATAAAAGAGATAACAGAAATATTAATTTCTTTTCTAGTGAGTTGAAGGCTGGTTTATCTATAGGCTTGAAAGTGCACTTACTTCACCAATCAGGGTGACTGCTTCTAAATGGGTTTCTGTTATTTTCTGTACTTTCAAATCTGTTCTTTAGAGGGACTAATTCAGACCTTTACTTGTCTTTTGCAGGTAGATGAACCATTCCCTCTTAGTCGCTTTCTTGGTGAGTATTACACATGTACTTCGTATTTATTTATTTCCTTACATGACTGAGAACCTTTCTACTGTACTTCCTAGAAGGCCTCTGGCCTCTCTGTTCTCTGTTACAGGACTACAGCACTCTAGATGTTCCCTTCAGGACAGGTAAGTAATCATGAAACTTTTATTCAGTAACTGCGAATGTTCCCTTAGCTTTTGTCTTCTCAATGTCTGTGTTCCAGCACTTTGCGTTTCTCCTCAGACACTCCTTTTAGACTCCTACTCTTCGACCTCCTCACTGTGGGTTCTATTGCTCCTCTACGCCGACTCCCAGCTCAGACGATAAAGTCTTTTGAATGACGGTAAAGTTTAACAGGGAACTCGTGCTTGACTTCGTGCGCCGAGATTCCGAGTTAAATACCTCCGCAGCAAGATTACAAGACAAGCGGATGCTCCGCTTATGATTTCTAAAATTACTTCAGCTAATTTGTGTCGCACCGGGAAAACAAACCACTTCTGGCCAGGTTCTTCAGTGAAGTGCGCAGTTCCCTGGGCTCTCGCGCTCCACATCAAATTTTCAGCAGTAACGGTCAGAAAGACTGGAACGTCTACTGCCCTCTGCTCTGGCGTCGACGGCAGCCATCTTAAGTCTCCACGACAGTACCCTATCAGACCAAGTGTTCTTAATAGGTTGTAATCCAGAATGCACCGTAGTTGGACAGAAAAGAATGTAACCAAGGATTCGGGTCCTGACAGAAGGCCATTTGAAAATAACTTGATTCATACTCTGTTTTCTATATTGTTGCCTCTCTGTTCTTTATGTTGTCTGTATAACTAGGGTTCTCTAGCAGTGGACCTAAGAGGTGGGCAACTATGGCAAATAAGGTTTTGCATTGACTATCGTATATATATTAGGGTTGTGCAACTGTTGATTCCTACTGCTATCTTTTGCTTGTTAGGACTACTGAAAAACGCGGCGGGATGATAGCCTTTCCTGTGCATACCCTATGCATTGCTGCTAGATACGCGAAACGTGGGACTGCATGGGTATATGGCTTTAAAGATGCTGTAGTTACATTAACTACTAAGATACTGGAAATCGGTTCCCTACAAATTATATGGGGAGAGGATATTAATGTGGCGATACGACCTACACAGGATAGAGCTGATGGGTTCGCACTCAACAAACCTAAGTCAAGGGAGGCTCTGATGGGGATCTTAGATGGGGAAGCGCCTTGATGCCTACGGGTTTAGTTGCGCTATCTATATATTTCATTTAATAATAATAATAATAATAATAATAAGGTGACTTGATAGACGGATGGAGACATATGTACCCCCATGGGAAGGAAGGCACTCATTTCACCTCTGCCACAAACACATGGGCACGGATGGATTACATCCTGCTGTCGAGGGGCCTCGTAAATGGGTTGGACAGAGCAGCTCACTTACCCAGGACGTATTCTGACCACAGTCCAGTCCTGATTCATTTGCAGGTACCAGGGTGGGATAGCCCCAGGCCACAGTGGAGATTACGCCCTATGGCCTTGCTGGACGAAGTCTTTAGGACAGAACTTGGGGAGGAAATTGCTGATTTCTTCCCTCGCAACAAGGACACTGTTGATAGTGTTGAGATCATTTGGGAGGCTTTCAAAGTGAAGATACGAGGATATTGTATCTCCAAGAGCTTTGGTGACCTCCGGGACATACAAAGGACGATACGTACCCTTGATCGTGAACTGAAAGACCTTGAGCGACGGATGGCAGGGGGGACAGGGTCACAGATACATGCCGCCTTAAGTGCTAAACTAACACAATATGAGGAAGAAGCATAGAGGGAATCCAAGTTTCGGGGTAAACACTGGATGGCTAGGAATTATTGTGAGGGGGAACGACCTGGGAAAACTCTTGCAGCACTGATACGCACCCCGCGCTTTAACAACACAGTGTTAGAACTCACCACAGCGGCAGGGCAGGTGGTTAGGGATACTGAGAGTATACTGAAGGCATTTCACTCCCACTACACTACGTTGTATACCACCAATAATGCTCAAGACGTACAGTATGATGCCTTCCTTGCTGAGCTTGCCTTATGCTGGCTTAGCGACGGACATAGGTCCATCCTTGGTGCCCAATTTGAGTCAGACGAAATCAGGGACGCTATAATGTCCCTTAAGAATTTATTTAGTGTGTTTTATATAGCCCGCAGCTACCCCAACGGGGTGTCCCGGCGCTTTCTGTGTATATGCTGGGTCTCACTCATAGGTAAATTAGCAGAAGAGGAATGTTTTCAAGGCCTTACGGAAAGGCAGCTCCTCCTGAATCTGCCTAATGGAGTGAGGCAGTTTGTTCCATTGATAGGAGGCACAAGCCTGGAAGGTTTTCCCCCCAGAGCGTTCTTTCTTAAATCTGGGGGTACACAGCAAGTTTTTTGAGCTGGATCGAAGGTGTCTTGCATTGCTGTAGGGGCGGAGACAGAAAGAAAGATATGCGGAGCCCTTTCCCTTAAATTGTGCGATGTGCCAAGGTGAGTGCTTCGTCGATAAGGAGAGATATGTACCCGAAGGGAGATGCCACAGACCAACCGGACTGCAGCATTCTGGACTATCTGTAACCGGTAGCAGAGGCCCGAAGCAAGGGCAAAGTACAGACTGTTGGCATAGTCCAAATGAGATGTTATTAATGCCTGGACAATGCTTTTCCTGGTATTACTAGGAAGAAAATCAATACATTTTTTAATCATCCTGCTTTTGGAGAGACATGCGGCAGTCACCGTCTGGACTTGGTTTTGGAAGGAGAGGCTGGAATCCCATCTAACCCCCAGGTTTTTTACTGATTTCTTGGGGGAGGGGGGCATGATCAAGTCATGAGGCCACCGGAGGTTTGAGTCCAATGGAGAGGATTGGTGGAAAAAGAGGACCTCGGTTTTCCCCGCTTTTAACCGAAGGAAATTGTTGTCCATCCAGCGGGCGATGTTGCGGAGGCAATCTTTTAGTGGGTCAAAAGTGGTGTGGGTAATAGTGTCATAAGAAAATAAAAGCTGAATGTCATCAGCGTAAGAGGTTGCCTTAATTCCTGACTGAGCAATGAGCTCTGCCAGGGGGGAAAAATAAACATTAAACAAAAGGGGGCTCAGTGAGGAGCCCTGTGGGACTCCCCATTTTATCGGCCGACTTTCGGAAGTGTGGGGGTGGGGGGGTAAACACCGCCTGTGTCCAATTGGATAGGAACGAGGACAGCCAGTTCAAGGCTTTGCCTTGGATGCCTTTAGCCCGGAGACGGTTAAGTAGGACGGATTGAGAGACGGTGCTGATGGCCTTCCAGCAGAGTTCTATAAAACGTATATAGACATAATGGCCCCCGTCCTTCGAGAAGTCTTCGAGGACGCACCGGAAGTGGAGGTACTACTGAGATCAATGCGTGAGGTGATGATTACCTCCCTTCTAAAGCCCGGTAAAGATCCCACCTCCTGTGATGCATATCGCCCGCTCTCCCTTATTAATTGCGATGCAAAAATCCTTGCTAAGGTTCTAGCCACTCGATTATCCCTGTTGATGACCAAAATTATATTGCCGGACCAGTCTGGCTTTGTCCCCGGACGCTCCACTACACACAATTTGCGAACCTTGTTTTCGATGATTCGGACAGTGGCCCCGGATTTTCCCGTAGCGGCGATTTTCCTTGACGCCTCTAAGGCGTTCGATTCCGTTGAGTGGAATTACCTCTTCGAGGTGTTGCGCCGAATGGGATTCCCCACGATATTTATTTCTTGGGTGCTGTTACTTTACAACTTACCGACTGCTAAGGTATTAATTAATGGCCACTTATCCCCTTCGATTGCTATTACCCGTGGTACCAGACAGGGATGCCCCCTTTGCCCCCTTTTGTTTGCCATTGCCATTGAGCCACTTGCATGTCGCATCCGACAGCTTCACCCCAGCGGAGCCTTTCGGTGCTTACAGCGCCAGATAGCTGTGTCGTTATACGCGGACGACCTAACACTGTTTGTCACTGATCCTCTTACTAATCTTAACCCCTGGCTTCGTGAATTTGTTATTTTTGGCAGAATGTCTGGATTTCAGATTAATTGGAATAAATCCCAGTTTTTCCCATTAACTGACGCTGTGGCGGAATTTCCCTTAGACTACCCATTACAATGGTGCCACTCAGACCTCAGGTACCTGGGCATACAAATGTCCAGAGATCACGAAGAGACACTTCGTCTTAATTACGGAGTGGCTATTACAAAATTAACAGCTGAGATCGACAGATGGATTTCCCTTCCTCTGTCTATGGTGGGGAGAGCTTCCCTCATAAAAATGGTGGTGCTACCTCGGTTTTTATACTTTTTTTAAATATTCCTTATTACACTGGTGCCTTTTTTTCAGAACTCTTCGCACAGAGTTGATCAGGTTGTTTTGGGGGGACAAGCAGCCCCGACTGCGGTGGTCGGTATTGACGCAATCCTATGCTAAAGGAGGTTTCGACCTGCCTGATTTTGAGGCCTATTATATTAGTGCCCAGGCGCATTATGCCTACTTCTGGATGAAACCCGTGCCTTTCATGCCACAATTGGCGGCAGAAGACTGGATAGCTAACCCGATCCCCTTGAATGGCCTATTATAGGCCTCTGTTGTGGCCATTGAGACACCGTACACGACGGTAACGTGCACTATAGATGCTTGGAAGCGTATTGCTAAAATCCTCTGTTCCCCTCTGCTATACTCAGCGAAAATGCCCCTTACTTATCATCCGCGACTGGCACTCCTCCAGGAGACGGGTTTCCAAATGTTGTGCAAACGCCTACACATGAGCACGTGGGGTGGCCTATTTACCGAGGGACACTCCACCACAATGGATAGCTTTTTCAAGGAATACAGACCTACTCCTCTTGATACCTTTTATTACATACGATTGCGACAGGGGGTGAAGGGGATTTTACCGGACTTCCTGCAGGAACCTGCTAACCTAGCACCGCTGCACTACATATTGGGGTCTAAGGATGGTACACATCTAGTTTCAGGCCTTTATAGTCAGATCAGGGAGCACCGACCAGGAGTAGATAGGTCCGCCCGGCTCCATTGGGAGGAGGATCTGCATATTAAAATTACGGACGAGCAGTGGCTTTATTGTTGTAATATTACCGCCAGAATATCTGCTAGTTGTAGGCTCAAAATAATACTTTATAGATTTTTGCAACGATTGTACTATACACCACTAAAAAAATTCAAATTCCATCTATCTGACAATGATAAGTGTGAACGGTGTCATGCGGAACATGCTGGTTTTTTATTTGGCGTGGGAATGCCCTGGTGTCTGGGAATTCTGGCAGCATGTACATGAGGCCTTGGAGATTATGGTAGGAGCTCCCTTGAATGTTGACCCCTTACTGCTTTTGTTGGGTTGCACAATGTCTGTCCCTAAAACTTATTGGAAATGTCTCGACGTTGTCACTTTGCTAGCAAAGAGAAAGGTGGCATGTCGCTGGGGGAGGGGTAGAGCCCCAAAATTTAAAGATTGGTTGGATGATGTCATATATTGTCAGGCACAGAATGCAATCTACGCTGATTCGCAGCCGCCCTCATGCAGACAGAAGGACATTTGGGGGCCGCTGACTGTATATCTTATCTCTCAAGGAGCAAATGATGGTGACTCTATATGTAATGATGTGGGCAGCACTGATGTTGGGGGTCTGGTTATGTAAACGTATTCACAATATATCATTTTTCAAGTTTGACACCTTGCGAATGTACTGCTTTGAGATATAATTGCTTTCGCTTTACCTTTGGATTGCCGTAGTGCCTTAATTCGACTGCTATGTTTCCACTGTTATTATGATATGCTCCTTCTACAGGTTATCGGTGATGTCCTGGTATGAGTCTATGGTTGGCACCTGATACATTTGCTTTTCTATGTCATTACCACTGTATGATGCTTGTCTTATTGCTCAATGATCTGTCTTAAATTTATATGCTTTCTTCTTACCTTGCATGGAACACGTACTATTAGACCCTTGTACTGTTGTTGTATATCTATGAAAATACCAAAATAAAGATTTTTTTAAAAAAAAGAAAAAAAGGCATCATTTCCTTGCAAGATTAAAAATATAGAATGTATCTACATTTCTCAGTGCACTACTTAGGGTAAGGGGGGTATACCTCACAATCATACTAGATTGATAATGCCCACTGAAGGCACAAAAAGTTGAACTTAAAAATCAGTGATGCCACTGCGATCCCCTGCGGCTACAAAATCACCCGCAAAAACAGCGTCGACCGACCAGGAGAAGGCAAAGCCATCATCCGCAAGAACACCCACCAACTGACCACTTACTTGAATGACTCAACGACTACCATGGAACACCTCCCCTTCCAGATCCAGAACAACCCCAACACCACCCTAATCTACAAGACCCCCAGCCCCCACCCGACCTACAATGAAGCCACCGTAGACCTCATCGCACCCCAGGCTCTAGCATCCACCGATTACATCCCACTCGGAGACCTCCACTTCCACTTGGACAACCCCAGTGACCAAAACACTGACTCCCTACTGGAGAACCTCGCCAACATTGGACTTAAGCAGCTAATCACTACATAGACCCACGCAGCCAGACAAACGTTAGACCTCGTCTTCTCTGTCATCGGGAACATCATCTACAGCCACACCACCGAACTCCTCTGGTCCAACCTGCACTGTGTGAACTTAGCAGTTCCCACCGTTCACCACCACCCTCACCCCCCTCCGCCACATCTGTTGTAGCTGAAGCAAGGCCACCGAAGGACTTCTTGTCATCTTTCTCAGCATGACCGCACTACCAGAAGATGCCAACACAGCAGCACACAACCGTCATCAATGGATCTCCAACTGAGCAGACACACCAGCACCCCTCAAAAAGACACCAGGCAGGCAAAACTTCAAGAAAGCCACCTAGTTCACTTCAGCCCTCCACAAGTCCAAACGTACCAGCAGACAACTCGAGAAGAGATAGAGGCACAACAAAATCCCAGAAACCCAAGCAAACCGCTGTCAACGCACACCACCTTCTCCTTAAAAACACAAAGAAAACGGCCATCAAAGACAGAATCAACGCCTATGCACACAACAGCACAGAAGTCTTTGCCATCGTCCAGGAGTTCTTCAGGCCCAACAGCGAGACCACAGACGTTTCACCCTCCCTAAGACCTGTGCAACAAACTCAGCACATTCTTCACCACAAGATCAGGCAGAACTACGACAGCTTTGACACCCAAGACCCTGCTACAATGCCTGCCACCACCCCACACAACAAGGCCTTACCCCAACATATCTTACTCAACTGGACTCCACTCACCACAGATGACACACTCAAGCATCCATTCCAGAGCCCCACTGGATCCTTGCCTGTTTCACATCTTCCATTGAGCAGCCGCAGCACCATCAACTGCGCCATCAAAACTGCCACATTCCCTGCTGCCTCAAAACACGCCAAGATCAACCCCCCTGCTGAAGAAGCCATTTGCAGACCCGACAGACCTCAAGTACCTCTCCCTTGACAAGGTCATCGAAAAGGCCCTCAACATCCAACTCTCCAAGTTCATCGAAGCGAACCATGTCCAGAACAACTCCCAATCTGGCTTCCAAAGTAATTATAGCACCGAGCTCAGACTCCTCGCCGCCATCGACGACATTCGCTCCCTCCTCAACTGGGGCGAAACCGCCACCCTCATCCTACTGGACCTCTTGGCCACCTTTGACAACATCTCCCACCGCACCTAATCACAAGATTCCAGGATGCTAGTATCCACAACAAATGCAGCTACAAGCTACAATGCACGGAAACCTGTAGGGATTCAAAAAGGCAATAATGTATTCACCAGACGTGACACTGACTGAGTTCAAGGCCGGGGTCTACGTGACCCATGGGGCACCAGATACCTGCTGTTGAAAGGGGACACAGCACACAGCTTCTCGAAGAAGCAGAGATGGTGACAGGCGGACTCCCAGGGACCACAAGTTTTGGCTGCAGGGGTCCGCAGCGTGCACCCACAAGGATACGGGCACTCTGGGACAGGCGGTCTCTCATGCGGCTGCGAAGGCCCGGGCTGGTGGTGGCGATTACTCTCGTCTTACAGCTCCGTGGTGGGCTCACAGCGGCAGCAGCTCTCTCTTAGCTGCAGCGGCCCACAAGACAATAGCGAGAATCCTCGACAATGGTGAGCAAGATGCGGGCAGACAGCGGCAGCAGCTCTCCCTTAGCTGCAACGGCCCACAGGACAAATCACAATGAGGCAACGTTGGCAAAGGTGCGGGCTCTCAGTGGCAGCAGCTCTCTCTCAAATGCGGCGGCCCACAGGACAGATCGCAATGATGCAAAGTTGGCAAAAGTGCGGGCACTCAGTGGCAGCAGCTCTCTCTTAGCTGCAGCGGCCCTAAGGACAAATCATGATGATGCAAAGTTGGCAAAGGTGAGGGCACTCAGCGGCAGCAGCTCTGTCTTAGCTGCGCCGGCCCACAGGACGAATCACGATGATGCAAAGTTGGCAACGGTGCGGGCACTCAGCGGCAGCAGCTCTCTCTTAGCTACGGCGGCACACATGACTAATTACGGTGATATAAAATTGGCAAAGGTGCGGGCACTCCACTGCAGCAGCTCTCTCTTAGCTGCGGAGGCCCACAGGAGGAATCACGATGATACAAAGTTGGCAAAGGTGCAGACACTCAGCGACAGCAGCTCTCTCTTAGCTGCGGCGGCCCACAGGACGAATCAAAGTGATACAAAGTTGGCAAAGGTGCGGGCACTCAGTGGCAGCAGCTCTCTCTTAGCTGCGGTGGCCCACAGGACGAATCACGGTGATACAAAGTTGGCAAAGGTGAGGGCACTCAGCGGCAGCAGCTCTCTCTTAGCTACGGCCGCCCACAGGATGAAGGATGGTCTCGACAAGGCTGGCACAATGCTGGTCACTCAGTGGCTACAGCTCTTTGTTAACTGCAGCGGCCCACACAGATTCAGCGAAGGTTCTGAAGGTGCATATTCAGGCAGGCTCTCAGCGGTGACAGCTCTCGCTTAGCTGCAGCGTCCCACACAGATTTAGCAAAGGTTCCCAGTCCGCGTTCCTCATAGTAGAACTAGAGAATCCGGATTGCAAGCAGAATTCCTCACACAGGAATTCCGACGGCTGACGGGGTGAAGTCTAATATCCCTGAGACTTCGGCAGGAGGCGCTCTCGATTCAGGCCCTCGAGTAGTTTCTTCAGAAAGCTTGGTGAAAGTTTCAAAAGCCCTTTCCTCTGTTCACTCGGACAGAGTTTCGTCTTGACATCCAGAAGGAACACACCTGGACGAGGTTCCAGGGCCGTGTTTTATACCTAAAAAGTCTTTGTTCTCTAAAGCCACAAATCACTCAATCCAGTCAGAACCAGTTCGGTGGGGTCGGGGAGAACTTAGTTTATGAGGCGGCATCTTGCCCTTTCAGAATGCCGGGGTCTCCTATCAGACGCCCAGTGTGTGGGGGGGTGGAGCCATCATTCACCTTGCCAGGCACGGCCTTGCTCAGATCAAAGAGTCACCCCTCCCCATGCTCTGAATACTGATCTCTCTCTCCAGCCAGGTCTGACCCAGCTGGTCCCGCTGCTCCAAAACCAGACGGCCAATATATATACTAGCAAAGCCTACAGGAAAGCTCAGGCAAGAAAACACCATCATTTCCAAAAGAGCCGTTTTCGAACATGGGATATATAAATGGTTCTTACTACAAGGTGTATCTCAATGTCCTGAGCATAAACATATCAAACTTGATGTTCCTATCAGGTTCTGGGGGTTAGATAGGATTATAGAAGGTTATCGTCAACCTGCTCATTCTGGCTTATGAGAACGGATAGCTTCATGATGGTAACAGTGAAATGGAGGGTAACTCGCTATTAGAACATGCTACACAGAGCTGGGCATTATGGTTATCCTAATTCATACAGTCATCTTTACACAGGGAGCATTTGTGCTGTGGCACAAATGATTAGCAGTAGCACGGTGTCCAGAGCATCTAAATCCAGCCAACATAAAAGATAGGAAGCGAAAAGAGGAAGGGAGACCCACACCAATGATGCTAGGTCTAACAAAACATAATTGAAGCAGCGGTTTAAAGCAACAAATGGAACGTTGATTTTCTTTCTTTTGCTCTATTTTGCTAGCTTACTGTGACAAACAGAGAGAACACGATTATTTATTCAACTCCTTAGATAGAGGAAAGGTGGAATCATGGAATCTTTCTGCATGTTTCTACATGTTCCGAGGTACTGCAGCTTTTTTTATGACTTGTATTGAACTGTTTCTAATATCTGTGTGCAAAAAATATCCCACAGGTTTTTGATGTGTGGAGAAGTGTGGCTCAATGGGTGGAGAAGTGTGGCTCAATGGTAAGAGCGGCAGACCCTGATGCAGAGGTCTAGCCCGGGACCAGGGCTCAATTCCCCGCCTCGGCGGGTCTTGGGCTAAGAAATTCCACGGACCTGATAATTCTCGCCTCGGGCCTATTCCAATCATGGAGTCCCACTCTGCAACTCTGGGCAATAGCTTGCTTAATCTCCACAACGGCCCCCACAACTCTAAGGATGCCTGGCCTCCACCTTGGGGGTGCCCAGGAGTGGACACCTCACAGGGAAAGCCAGGATGGGTTCCACAGCGCTATTCGTACAAGCGCCTTGAGAACCTTGTGGGTGAGTAGCGCGCTATACAAGTATCAATTTACATTTTTTTTACAATTTACATTAATGTGTTTAATTTTGCACTAGAGCCTTTATTTTTATTCTTCATGTTTGCAAACGTAATTGCTCTTTCATATGAAAGAGCTGCGCACAAGGTTTTAAGTGGTTTGTGGTAAAGGTGATGGTGTGAACATGCATTATATGAGCTAAAGTACCACCTGGCGCACATTATAAGATTACTGCAAGTCACCTCGGAGTCACATAACCTTATAAATTAACTCTGCCTTCGGCCTCGCTCCTCTATATAGTTATGGAACGCCTCGCTGACATGCAATATCCTTATAATGTGTGGCCGGAGGTACTTTATCCCTAATATATTTTCACTGAATAAGGTTAAAGTGAAATTATAGTTGGTTTTGTTACACCTTAATGGATCTTAAAAAAAAAAAATCGCTTAAAAATCAAGGGTAAAGAGCATTTATAGTTAAAACTTAAAACGGATCAAACCACTGCAATATGCAAGTTCTAGTTAGAACCACAATCCATAACTCGCACTACGGGTGTGTAAACCCTAACTCATGATGCGATGACATTTTACATACTTAAAGAGTTTGCTGCCTCCTCTTAGCAATTAGGAAAATCACTATGCAGAGGAAGTCCACGAGGGCGCCTAGGATAGAAACATGGCGAGCGGATGTTATGAAGTGGGGCAGAATAGAAGGGGCAGCCCTCAGGAAGGAGGAAGAAGGTGGTAGGAGGAAAGCCCCGCTAGCGATGGACTGGGAGGTCATGCTATTGGAAATGGCGGACAAGGACCAGCCGCCGTCCCGGGACACCTGAATGCATTGAGGCCATGAGGGAAGTGGGTGGATTAAAACGGACCCTTGGATTGCACCAGGGGGGTTGGTAGAATCGCGGCTCAATATTTCTGGAGGGGAGTGGATAAAGCAGGGGAGTCAAAACTAGACCGGCTAGGAGAAATGGAGCACCATAGTTGGCAGGGAAGGGGAGGGATAGTTGGGGAGCGTGTGGGTGGGCATACATAAACCCTGCAGTAAACAGAGTCACTCCCTACTGTATGCACAACTGGGAAGTTATGTACTAGACGGGGATGCTACGATATGTGTGTGGAGTTGGGGAGAAAAATGAAAAACGTGTTGTACTGCAAATTTGCCATAATGATTACACTCATCTGACCATCGACGACATTCGCTCCCTCCTCAACTGGGGCGAAACCGCCACCCTCATCCTACTGGACCTCTTGGCCACCTTTGACAACATCTCCCACCGCACCTAATCACAAGATTCCAGGATGCTAGTATCCACAACAAATGCAGCTACAAGCTACAATGCACGGAAACCTGTAGGGATTCAAAAAGGCAATAATGTATTCACCAGACGTGACACTGACTGAGTTCAAGGCCGGGGTCTACGTGACCCATGGGGCACCAGATACCTGCTGTTGAAAGGGGACACAGCACACAGCTTCTCGAAGAAGCAGAGATGGTGACAGGCGGACTCCCAGGGACCACAAGTTTTGGCTGCAGGGGTCCGCAGCGTGCACCCACAAGGATACGGGCACTCTGGGACAGGCGGTCTCTCATGCGGCTGCGAAGGCCCGGGCTGGTGGTGGCGATTACTCTCGTCTTACAGCTCCGTGGTGGGCTCACAGCGGCAGCAGCTCTCTCTTAGCTGCAGCGGCCCACAAGACAATAGCGAGAATCCTCGACAATGGTGAGCAAGATGCGGGCAGACAGCGGCAGCAGCTCTCCCTTAGCTGCAACGGCCCACAGGACAAATCACAATGAGGCAACGTTGGCAAAGGTGCGGGCTCTCAGTGGCAGCAGCTCTCTCTCAAATGCGGCGGCCCACAGGACAGATCGCAATGATGCAAAGTTGGCAAAAGTGCGGGCACTCAGTGGCAGCAGCTCTCTCTTAGCTGCAGCGGCCCTAAGGACAAATCATGATGATGCAAAGTTGGCAAAGGTGAGGGCACTCAGCGGCAGCAGCTCTGTCTTAGCTGCGCCGGCCCACAGGACGAATCACGATGATGCAAAGTTGGCAACGGTGCGGGCACTCAGCGGCAGCAGCTCTCTCTTAGCTACGGCGGCACACATGACTAATTACGGTGATATAAAATTGGCAAAGGTGCGGGCACTCCACTGCAGCAGCTCTCTCTTAGCTGCGGAGGCCCACAGGAGGAATCACGATGATACAAAGTTGGCAAAGGTGCAGACACTCAGCGACAGCAGCTCTCTCTTAGCTGCGGCGGCCCACAGGACGAATCAAAGTGATACAAAGTTGGCAAAGGTGCGGGCACTCAGTGGCAGCAGCTCTCTCTTAGCTGCGGTGGCCCACAGGACGAATCACGGTGATACAAAGTTGGCAAAGGTGAGGGCACTCAGCGGCAGCAGCTCTCTCTTAGCTACGGCCGCCCACAGGATGAAGGATGGTCTCGACAAGGCTGGCACAATGCTGGTCACTCAGTGGCTACAGCTCTTTGTTAACTGCAGCGGCCCACACAGATTCAGCGAAGGTTCTGAAGGTGCATATTCAGGCAGGCTCTCAGCGGTGACAGCTCTCGCTTAGCTGCAGCGTCCCACACAGATTTAGCAAAGGTTCCCAGTCCGCGTTCCTCATAGTAGAACTAGAGAATCCGGATTGCAAGCAGAATTCCTCACACAGGAATTCCGACGGCTGACGGGGTGAAGTCTAATATCCCTGAGACTTCGGCAGGAGGCGCTCTCGATTCAGGCCCTCGAGTAGTTTCTTCAGAAAGCTTGGTGAAAGTTTCAAAAGCCCTTTCCTCTGTTCACTCGGACAGAGTTTCGTCTTGACATCCAGAAGGAACACACCTGGACGAGGTTCCAGGGCCGTGTTTTATACCTAAAAAGTCTTTGTTCTCTAAAGCCACAAATCACTCAATCCAGTCAGAACCAGTTCGGTGGGGTCGGGGAGAACTTAGTTTATGAGGCGGCATCTTGCCCTTTCAGAATGCCGGGGTCTCCTATCAGACGCCCAGTGTGTGGGGGGGTGGAGCCATCATTCACCTTGCCAGGCACGGCCTTGCTCAGATCAAAGAGTCACCCCTCCCCATGCTCTGAATACTGATCTCTCTCTCCAGCCAGGTCTGACCCAGCTGGTCCCGCTGCTCCAAAACCAGACGGCCAATATATATACTAGCAAAGCCTACAGGAAAGCTCAGGCAAGAAAACACCATCATTTCCAAAAGAGCCGTTTTCGAACATGGGATATATAAATGGTTCTTACTACAAGGTGTATCTCAATGTCCTGAGCATAAACATATCAAACTTGATGTTCCTATCAGGTTCTGGGGGTTAGATAGGATTATAGAAGGTTATCGTCAACCTGCTCATTCTGGCTTATGAGAACGGATAGCTTCATGATGGTAACAGTGAAATGGAGGGTAACTCGCTATTAGAACATGCTACACAGAGCTGGGCATTATGGTTATCCTAATTCATACAGTCATCTTTACACAGGGAGCATTTGTGCTGTGGCACAAATGATTAGCAGTAGCACGGTGTCCAGAGCATCTAAATCCAGCCAACATAAAAGATAGGAAGCGAAAAGAGGAAGGGAGACCCACACCAATGATGCTAGGTCTAACAAAACATAATTGAAGCAGCGGTTTAAAGCAACAAATGGAACGTTGATTTTCTTTCTTTTGCTCTATTTTGCTAGCTTACTGTGACAAACAGAGAGAACACGATTATTTATTCAACTCCTTAGATAGAGGAAAGGTGGAATCATGGAATCTTTCTGCATGTTTCTACATGTTCCGAGGTACTGCAGCTTTTTTTATGACTTGTATTGAACTGTTTCTAATATCTGTGTGCAAAAAATATCCCACAGGTTTTTGATGTGTGGAGAAGTGTGGCTCAATGGGTGGAGAAGTGTGGCTCAATGGTAAGAGCGGCAGACCCTGATGCAGAGGTCTAGCCCGGGACCAGGGCTCAATTCCCCGCCTCGGCGGGTCTTGGGCTAAGAAATTCCACGGACCTGATAATTCTCGCCTCGGGCCTATTCCAATCATGGAGTCCCACTCTGCAACTCTGGGCAATAGCTTGCTTAATCTCCACAACGGCCCCCACAACTCTAAGGATGCCTGGCCTCCACCTTGGGGGTGCCCAGGAGTGGACACCTCACAGGGAAAGCCAGGATGGGTTCCACAGCGCTATTCGTACAAGCGCCTTGAGAACCTTGTGGGTGAGTAGCGCGCTATACAAGTATCAATTTACATTTTTTTTACAATTTACATTAATGTGTTTAATTTTGCACTAGAGCCTTTATTTTTATTCTTCATGTTTGCAAACGTAATTGCTCTTTCATATGAAAGAGCTGCGCACAAGGTTTTAAGTGGTTTGTGGTAAAGGTGATGGTGTGAACATGCATTATATGAGCTAAAGTACCACCTGGCGCACATTATAAGATTACTGCAAGTCACCTCGGAGTCACATAACCTTATAAATTAACTCTGCCTTCGGCCTCGCTCCTCTATATAGTTATGGAACGCCTCGCTGACATGCAATATCCTTATAATGTGTGGCCGGAGGTACTTTATCCCTAATATATTTTCACTGAATAAGGTTAAAGTGAAATTATAGTTGGTTTTGTTACACCTTAATGGATCTTAAAAAAAAAAAATCGCTTAAAAATCAAGGGTAAAGAGCATTTATAGTTAAAACTTAAAACGGATCAAACCACTGCAATATGCAAGTTCTAGTTAGAACCACAATCCATAACTCGCACTACGGGTGTGTAAACCCTAACTCATGATGCGATGACATTTTACATACTTAAAGAGTTTGCTGCCTCCTCTTAGCAATTAGGAAAATCACTATGCAGAGGAAGTCCACGAGGGCGCCTAGGATAGAAACATGGCGAGCGGATGTTATGAAGTGGGGCAGAATAGAAGGGGCAGCCCTCAGGAAGGAGGAAGAAGGTGGTAGGAGGAAAGCCCCGCTAGCGATGGACTGGGAGGTCATGCTATTGGAAATGGCGGACAAGGACCAGCCGCCGTCCCGGGACACCTGAATGCATTGAGGCCATGAGGGAAGTGGGTGGATTAAAACGGACCCTTGGATTGCACCAGGGGGGTTGGTAGAATCGCGGCTCAATATTTCTGGAGGGGAGTGGATAAAGCAGGGGAGTCAAAACTAGACCGGCTAGGAGAAATGGAGCACCATAGTTGGCAGGGAAGGGGAGGGATAGTTGGGGAGCGTGTGGGTGGGCATACATAAACCCTGCAGTAAACAGAGTCACTCCCTACTGTATGCACAACTGGGAAGTTATGTACTAGACGGGGATGCTACGATATGTGTGTGGAGTTGGGGAGAAAAATAAAAAACGTGTTGTACTGCAAATTTGCCATAATGATTACACTCATCTGTGATGATTGTACATTCACGAATAAAGTTCGTTAAAAAAAAAAAAAGAGTTTGCTAAAGGCAGGATGTTGCTGTAGGGAGATCGCTACTTTTGTCTGCGCATAAAACAATTCATAACACACTTGAGACTGAGCTAGAGGTTGGGAGGGTGAACTCACCAGTGACACATAACAAATCACTTTGTGTAACTGTCTATCAGGAGAAGGTGTGCACTCCTAGAGAACTGTTGAGGCTGAATACAGGCTAGGATTTTTATATCAGGAACTGGAGATGAGTGAGTTTTACCCACTGTAACTGTGCAACAGGAAACAGTTTCCTCTCTAGACTGCGCATGTCTGCTATTTTCAATGAACACCACATCACTTGCATCAGACTAATAAGTTTGATTCCAGCCAATAATTCCTCCCATGAATAGCGCCGTTTCCAGTTCCTCAGCCTGGAATGGGGACGAACAAGGAAGGACGAGAGCTACTGGCCTATTTGTCTCATGCAGAGTCCCATCACCAGGCCTGTTTCTGCACAGGAAGGATGCAGTCCTGGGTGGAACCAGAGAAGTGTGCAGGGACACATATGCACCCTGTGTACTCTGGGGGTCAGTATCTCTCAGGGGGTTCCACCCACCCAAACCATATTAATTCCCTCGGAGACTTACTAAAATCTGCCCATATGCATTCTAAAGAGGTTACATGTGTTAGTATGCCTTCCGCGTGTCCATTTATAGTGAAACACATACCTGGGGTGGCTTTGGATGGCAATAAATGTGACTGTGTTGGTCCTGTCTCCATTGAGTCTGAGGGGGCGTCTTCATCTGCAGTAATTGTGTCCAGTTCTAGGTATGATGGAGGCACAGGCTGACCCTGTTCTTCAGGACAGAGCAGTTCTGCCTTGCAGTTCTGATGTTGATGCTGTGATTCAGGATGGAGTGGTTCGAGTATGTAGCTCGGATCTGAACCCTGTGCATCAGTACAAGCTGGTTCTAGCTTGCAGTTCTGATTTGAATCCTGCTCCTCAGTGTGCAGTGGTTCCACCGTGTTGTTTTGATCTGTTTTTTGTGCTTCAGGAAACACCGATTCTCTCTCTCGATCCAGTGCAGCAGTGTGCAGTGGTTCCACCGTGTTGTTCTGATCTGTTTTTTGTGCGTCAGGAAGAACCGATTCTCTCTCTCGAAACACTGCAGCAGTGTGCAGTTGTTCCACCGTGTTGTTCTGATCTGTTTTTTGTGCTTCAGGAAGCACCGATTCTCTCTCTCGATCCAGTGCAGCAGTGTGCAGTGGTTCCACCGTGTTGTTCTGATCTGAACCCGGTGCATCTGCACAGGTCTGTTCTAGCTTGTCTTCCTGCTCTCGTTCCAGTGCTTCAGGATGCATAGATTCCAGCTCGTAGTTCACATTTGGATCCTGCGCATAAGGACGTTCCTGCTTCAAGCATAGGTGTTGCTGTAGGCGCTGGGTTTGTTGTGACCCCAACTCATCCAAGGACAATAGCCCAGACTCTATGTGTTCGTCTGATGACATCCCATCAGGTGACACGGGTTGTAGGCTGCGGTTCTCCTGGGAAACTTGGAAAACAAAACACATAAATTCTTCCTCTAAGGGATCATCATGTTCTTTCCCATCTGGCAGCGTGAGTTGTATATGGTGGTTTTGCTGTGGTTCATGTCCTTCAGGAAATACTGGGTGTGAGTAGAGGTTCTGTTGCTGGTCCCAGCTATTAGCAGACAACGGGGATGGTTCTTGCTTCAGGTGCCCATCTGGTTCTCTCTCTTCTGGGAACGCTGACTGTATGCTCTGGTCTTGCTCTGGTGCCTGGCCAAGCACAAATTCTGAGTGAAGACACGGGTTTGCCTCCAGTGATCTGCCTGGAGGATCCATCTGAGAGCATCTGGATAGAGTACAATCCAGCTGTAGTCCATTTCCATCTGGAAACCCAGATTGCATGGACTGTTCCTGCTCCAACTGGTGTACATCTGGAAACCTAGTCCGCATGCACTGGTCCTGCTGTGATTCATGTACATCTGGAAACCCAGGCTGCATGCACTGGTCCTGCTGTGATTCATGTACATCTGGAAACCCAGGCTGCATGCACTGGTCTCGCTTCGACTCGTGTACATCTGGAAACCCAGGTTGCAAGCACTTGTCCTCCCGTGGGTCACAACGATCGGGAAACACTGGCTGTAGACAAAGGTTTGGCTCATATGGACGCACTTGAACATCAGTCGGAGAAGAGAGCTTACAGTCCTGCTTTGGTGCATGCCTATCAGAAAACACTGTCTGAAGACACAAGCTCGGATCCCCTGGCCTGTCCAGTTGAGGTGTCACAGGAGACCGGCTAACAGTACAATCTCTAATGCTCGCTGAAGAGACCATCTCCAAAGACACCATATCATTATCTAGGTAACATTGATCCTTTTCTATCCAGATTTTCTTAATCAGCCCAGCGACTCTAGAAGGTACGTCCTCCACAGCATTCATCAAGTTATCCAGTTTGGCTTCCAACTCCTCCAGCATGGATAGAAGGATAATGTGGGGCAGGTTCTCCGAAAGCGGTTCCAGGTCCTGGTCCCTCTGAGCATCATTTCGGGATCCTGAAGTTGAGATGTCAAGGAGAGATTCACATGAACACTGCGCTGTCACTTTCTTTCCTGGAGCCCGTCTTCTCTCCATTCTGGTACTCTGATATTCAAGTCTCAAGTGTCTACAGAGGAGAGGAAAAGAGAAAAGATAACACGTTATCACAGGACCACTAGGCCAAAATACTCCTGCCCGTCTCACCAACCCCAGTGTGATCAGAGGAAATTGCGAATTTCTAAAACCAGAAAAAAATTAAATCATTAAAATATAACAATATCCATAACATAGTTCATATATTATGAAACGCACTGATTTGAAATGTATTTCCAACACTATGTGTGTTCCTTGGTCTGCTCAAATTTCACACATTTATGAAAATAATTTATACTGTAACAGCCTTGCAGCAATGAAAGGTTTATAATACCCTAGCAGACAAGACTGCTCTTTCATTCTCACTTGCACTGTACACCTCTCTTTTGCAATATTCAGTTCAGTGACGGAAGCACGCACCAACATACCAAACCTCTACAGGATTTACAAGATGCTTTTTATGTCTCTACATATAAAGAGAGCATGTTCAACCTGGGGTTTCTTGGAACGGAATCAGAAATATGCAAAAGAGAAGACAACAAATCAGACCAGGGAAGAATGTGGTATGAGCAGGCTTGTGGGCTGTTAGATTTCTGGGAAAACACTTGAAGTTAGATTCAAATGGATTTAGCTGGGAAAGAGCTCCGTATGGAAGGAGCTTGTACCACAAAGCTGCGTCCACCTGATCTGATCTTCTGTAATTTCGGAATAGCAAGTAAATTCAAGTGAGATCGTAAGTTTTTTGCGGGTGTATCTTGCAATGAAGTGAGGGGCTAGACCTCTCAACCCTTTAGGGCTGAGGCAGAGGGTCTTAGACTGGATTTGTTATTTCAATATAGGTGTGACGTGTGTCCACCTCGGTAGATGATGTAGTAAACAAGCTGCGTCGCTGTGAATTACTTGTAGTCTATGAATGGTGTTATTGGGTAATCTTACATATACTCGGTTGGCATAATGCGATCTAGATAGGACTGCTGCCGCCGCAATTGCTTTTCTTGTCTAAAGTGGGAGGAGTGGGGTTAGTTTCTTAAGCAGTTTCAGCATAAATCTGCATGTAGATCCTACTGCTCCAGCAGCTGTTTCTTGCTAAGAATACTTTCGATTATCACTCAGTAGCTTTTAGCTGTGGGTTTAGGCTCCAGTGTCAATCTCATTTTTGTTGGTGAGTAAAGTTGTTTCCAAACGTTGGTCTTATTCTTTTGAATTACAATCTCAGTTTGGTCAATATTCAGTTTTAGCTGATTCAACCTCATCAAGTAATCATCAAATTGCATCATATTTTGAGACTGGACTGGTGAGGCTGACATTCCATTGATAAGAATTATCTGAGAGCTGGTGTATTTATAAAGCCTGGAACCTCTTGAAGACAGTTCTCTGACCAATAGTTTTTGCAGGTTAAGGGAGCAGAGGTATTACCTGATAATTCTTGGTTAAATCCGGGACTTCTCCCTGGTTTTTTAGTATCGTGAGCTCTACAGAATTTTGAAAAACACTTGGAACGACAGCTTGAGCTGCTGAATTGATGAAAACGCTCTGCAGGGGATTGCTCAAGACCTCGCTTTTCGACGGAGACACAGCAGCCTCAGCGTCCAGATACCATTAGGGGTGTGCCTTATAAATGCTGATTGATTGATTGATTGGGAGGTCAGAGATTCCATGACTGCTGGAGGGCAAGGTCATTGGTGACCCGGATTTGACCTTGATCACAAATACATGAAGCTTGTTTATTTCTTCAAACAAGGATAAGGTGGTTGAGTTCTTTCAGACTTGACTTCAGAAAATATAGCCTTACATAAGTAAGTAAGAGATAAGGAGATAAATAGGAAATGTAGGAAGCTGTACAATGAAGCTAGAAAAACTAGGATAAATGAAATGAAAGAGAAGGCTTGGGAGAATCTTAAAGAAGCTTCAACAAGTAAAGACAGCTCCCTATTTTGGCAGGGCGTGAACGCACCTTTTTTTACTAACGAGCCCCATGCGCCTTCTATTGAGGTGGCAATTGGTGAAAAAACTTGGGTGTTCTTCTTTTTAAATGTTTACTCCCTACTGAATGCCACAGAGAGGGAAACAGACTGCATGCTAGTGCTCAGGGGGAGTAGGGGGGAGGGCAGGGGGCTGGGGACCACCAGGGTTTTCTGCCTATTGACTTTTATATCATGCTTGAAAATGTAACCATGGCCACAAATGCAAGCAAGAGTGGCAAGGCCCCAGGCCTGGATGGGGTACCAATTAATGTATTTAGGTCAATTCCGCAGCTGTGGTCCCCAATATTAACACAGGTTTTATGAGCATGCTGTGCAAAAGCATTTATAGACACATGGTGCGAATCGATCATTGTCCCACTTTTTAAGAAGGGGAATCGGGAAAATTGCGCCTGCTACCACCCGATATCCTTATTAGAGTCACTTATGAATGTAGCAGGAAGGATTGTTTTAGATCGGTTGCAAACACGGGCAGGAGAAAACAATATTTTAAGTGATGTACACTGTGGTTTTGTATCTGGTTTCAGAATCAACGAGCAGGCTCTTAATCTTAGTATTTTAAGTGGAAAGTACACTCAGGCTAAATCAGGGACATTTTATTTGGCATTCGTCGACCTTACAGCCGCATTTGACGGCATTATACACAGTACACTGTGGAGCATTCTTAGTGATCTCAAGGTCGACCCAACACTAAACGAGTTTCTAAGACATTTACACTCTGGTGCCACAGCTAAAGTTCGTTATGGACTTAAGGGAGAGTGTACCGCACTGTTCAAAGTGGAGAGGGGAGTGAGGCAAGGATGCGTTTTGGCACCACTCCTGTTCACTCTTTATACCAACGCATTGGAACAGGAGTTGGTGTCAAATGCTAGGGAGCCGCCATATGTAAATAAGCATCCGATAGTCTCCCTTCTCTACACGGATGATGCGTTACTTATGGCACGTACACAAATTGGTTTACATGGGGGTCTTACTTTTTATACTAGTGTTATGGACATCCTGGGTTTGAAAATGAATGCAAAGAAAAGCTTTATAATGACTTGTGGGAGAGGGAAACAAAAGTGTAGAAGCTTTCAAACTTCAGGGAGCAGGGTAGAACCTATTAACTATTTTACATATCTGGGTGTCCTATTTAACCGTACTGGGTCTTGGGCTCAAGTGATCAAGAATAGGAGCCTTTTGTTTATGAAGTCTACTGCGGCCTGAATTAATTTTATGAAAAACTGGGCAAAAGGCCGTCCGAAATTCTCCTGAAAATCTACCAGGATAAATGCGTGAGCATAGCAACCTTTGGGACAGGAATATGGAGATTTCACGATTGTGCACCAATCCAACATGTCGAAAACGCTTTCAGATTTATATTGACAGTTCCCACCAGCACCCCAGTTTTTAGCTGCCACACGAGTTAGGTGTATCATACATCTCAGACTTAATCAAGGTACAACCTGTGCTGCTCTGGCATAGAATTTAGACCTCTACCAGCACAGGCCTAAATAAGGAAATCCTAACTGACGCATTAAAATTAGACCATGCCAGCAAGATTACTTGGCTAAAATACGTTAAAAACTTTATGCAGGATATTGAGCATCCAGAATACTTTTGCCTACCTGAAGCAATGAATTCCATACATCGGAAGGAATTCAAAAAAGCTTGTATGACTTTCCTGGAAGAGAACAGGTTAGCTCTGGAAATGAATAAACGTATGGTGGTTCAGCACCAAATAATTACTATAACGTATGTTAGAAATGGGATCTCTGGCTGACTAGGGCTCGCGCCAAAACAAGTCAGAGACCACCACTCTAAGTCAGGGCAAGGGGGTTACACGCCAAGATAATCCCTGCTCACCCCCTTAGTAACGTGACACGAGCAGTAAGGCTAAACTCGGAGGCTATGTAAGTTAAGCATTTGCGCGCGCACCCAGCAACAACACCCAAGGCCCATCACAAAGGAAACTCCAGACAAGGTTATGTATAATAATAGCCTTTGTATTGTAGCAAACACATTAGATAAAAACACACACTTTACAATGTGCCAACAGGCACGGGCAGAATTTACAGGGGATGTATGTACAGGACAGGGCCACATGGACCACTGTCAGGAATATGCACTTGTAGATTTAGAATACTTGTAGAAATATCACTTGGCACATAGAATAATAATCACTGTTGTACAAAAATAGAAAATAGGGCACACAACCAGTAACTACCGGTAACAGGTAAGTACCACCCACGCAACCCTAACCACCTTAGGAGAATATTACGCAGGGAACCAGGACCTCACTAGCAACACCTGTACTAGGAAGAACAACCACCTAAGTATCGCTATACGTTTAGGGGTTTAGGCATGAACACATTACACATGATGCATCACAACATTCAGAGGTGTAGGGAAGAAAACACATGATTTATAAACATACATTCAGCGGTGTAGGGAAAAGCGCATGACACATAAAAACACATTCAGAGGTGCAGCAAAGAACAATTGCACGGAAATTACATATACCACAACCTGTGACTGTTCCCAGGTCAACTGACCTCTCTGGGGCTAGGACGCCCTGTGTCCCAAATGTCAGGGCAGGCTTGTGGGTTTGAACAACCACTGGGGCCTTAGGAGCTTCAGGGGCTCTAGAAACAAAATGGTGCCTTCAGGGGGGTCCCTCTCGGGGGACTCGAGATAAACAAAAATGACCTGAGCCTCTAGTGGGCTCTTAAGAAATGCCTCAATGCCCCCTGAAGCCCTCGTGGGCTAAATCAAGAATGTGCCCGGAAGCCTCGTGGGCTTTCAACAATAATGTCCCCCGGGAGCCTCTCAGGGCTTGGAAGAACTGTCCCACACGTTGGAGTCCCGCTCGGGGGACTCTGAATCTAAAAATGCCCAAGAGCCTCTCCCGGGCTCTGAGTAATGAATGCCCCCGAAGCTGCTGGGTTTAAGGGGGGGGAGCGGCCCGCTGTCTTCCGGGGCCGCTCCAGGAATATGCTTGGGCCCCCACGGGGCCTTTTAGAACAATGCCCCCAACGTCAGAAGTGCCTCGACAGGCTCTGAATCACAAGTGCCCTCCCACAGAGAGAGCACACTTGGGGGGGGGCGGGCAACGGCAATGTGTCCCGACGCCCCCCTCTGCAACTACCAATACTGGGCCCCACTCACCGGTCTTTCCTGGGCTTTTCTCGTCCTGCGGCCGGCTGTTCTCGGTGGGTGGACACGCGCAGGGCTCAGCCGCCGATGCGGAAGCCCTGACTCCTCTCTCCTTCGCCGGCTGACTTCCTCCTCTCCACACCGGAGCGCGGGGTGGGCTCCCGTCGACTTCCGGTTTTTGGAGGCAGTACTTCGGGGTCGCCGGGGGTAACGCAGCGGCCCTTCCAGGCACTGCAGGCTGGGGCACCGATCAACCGAGGGGTAGGCTCCCTCGAGTTAAATAATAAACTGGGCCACACGAGGGGTAGGCTCCCTCCTTAATTTAAATATAAAGTGGGCTGGCCACCCGCTAGCTAAATTATGCCACGAGCGGCACAAATGCGAGGTGGGCACTCGCTTGGGGGCACAAAGTGGGATCCCCACACCGGGGAATCCCTCGAGGTAGGGCTTTGCCGCTCCGGGCTACAGGAGCTAACAGCAGCGTTCCTGGGTAGGCAGAACCAAGCGTTGGTAGGAAGTAAAAGTACAGTGCTTCCAGGCGCTAGGGCAAAGTCCAGTAAGGTTTTTAGGCAGGCAGGGGATCACGCAGAGCTGCCTGCAGAGCGCCCCCAGGTGCTACAACAATAAGGAGGTAGGGGCACAGCGCTCCCCAGCGCTAGGATGCCCCAGAGTCCAGCAACAAGTCCTTCAGGAGGTGGGGGGCAAGGCTGGGCCCAAGTGCCAGCTCACAGGGTCCTCCTAGGCAGGGAGGCAATCCCCAGTGGCAGTCCTCCTGGCACCCAGCAGCAGCAGTCCCTCTCTGGAAAGGATTCAAGAAGAGAACATTTTCATGGGGTCACAGCCCCTCTTTTATACACCTTTTCCCTTTGTCTTTGTGTGCAGGGTGGGGGGAAAACCAGTCACAGCTGGTTTTGGAGCACTTTGTTTTCCTCAGCCACCCTTTCCATTTACTAGGCAGGCTAGGGTCATTAGACGCACCACAGGGGGCGGAGCCAGCATTGTGTGGGGAAAGCCCAGCCCTATTCAGGTCCCAGGTGTACTCCTCCCTCACATCACTCATGCTAATCTCAACACTCACCACCGTGGCAGACCCATCATGACTCATGGAGCCAGGCTCACCAACCAGCTCCAGCCAATCACAAGCCAGACACAAATTACACAAACATGCCAACTTCTAGAAGTGGCACTTCCACACTAGACACAATCATGCCGCACACATCATTGCGCAGCATTTAATCAAACGAGTCCGCACATACCAAACTCGAGCCTGCACACCCCACGCATCAGGAATTACCCCAGGGACACATACATTCTCCATGCATTCCTATGGGAGGGCAGGCCAATGTCACCACACGCACTCAGAGTGCGCACGCACTTTCCACTGGGACACAGTGAAAGTGCGCAGAAGCCAAAAATCACTAGCACCAAGTCACATATAATAAGCAAAAAGTTATGGGGTGAACCTGCCAGAAGGGCCAAGTCCAACAACATATAACATCCAACCGTTTTTTTTGTGCTGTATAGGGGGATACCATAGGAACGTGTTAACATGTTTTAGATTTGGGACCTTCCATCGTTTGATTAGTCACCCAGACATGAACAATTGGTCAAGGGAATAATGCCTGTGCCCCTGCGATAATATCTCTTCATATACAACTATCCATGTAATCCTATTCTGTAAATGTTACCTAAATGAACGACGTAGATGGATTATACCTCTATTAAAACAGGGGGGATGGAGACAATGCCGTCCTGCTCTTTTGTATTTACAGATGTTGAATAACTATTATCACATTGGAACGATGGTGGGTTTCCTAAAAAGCATACTGACAGCAAGGAACATTTTAAATGCTAGGTGTCTGACAGAAAATATATGGGATGTGTTATTCATGTTGACTAACTAGAAATAGCTACAGTAAATGAACTGTTTTATGAACTTGTACATATTTATGTTTACCATTGTATTTTTAGAAGTGAGATGAGATGTTTTTAATTGACTGCTTTTATGATTTTACATTTTCTACTTGTGGATCAAGTTAGAAAAATCTACCGGAATACGCTGACCAAATACTGATTGGACCATATGCAAGGAGAGATGATTATATTGGATTGATTCAAATTATACGCCCAGAACAGATCTAAGGGATTTTGTTTTATGTGAGCTGAGAATGTAATGTGTTGGTGTAAACTTAACATTATTCACTCAGCAAATTCATTATCTTTAGGGACCGAGTTGAAGTCATCAATTCCAAAATTGAGAAAGGGAGCAGATCTACTCCTTCAGTTTGAGTCATTTGTTTCAGAGATACGCGGATCCACTGGTGAATAATTACTGCTATCTCACCTCTTTCTCTGAGCTCGTTCTCTTTGGGTTATCTTCGGGTATGGCTTCTGGAGATCTGGAGTAGATTCCTTGACAACCAGGTTTCAGTTAAGAACAGGATATCCGGCATAGGAGATTCTAATAATTTTAGTATTTCCACCTTATCTTTGCCTAGGGTGGGTGGGTTTAGTTAAGCCGCTTTTAACGAGTCCTCAATCTGAGGATGTAGAAGAGTCTTATTGTTTGTTTGTCCGCAGTGAGGGCTGTTGGATACCAGATTACTCTATATATGTGGCTGGCATACATGCCATTTACTTCTAAAGTTGAGACAAGCATAGGGGATACTAAAATCTCTGTACCTGAAAGAGAATAGATCTCATGCTGAATATGCAACATTTTGAGTATACTACCCGACTCCTGGTCCAAGCGGATGTGGCTAGGAATGCCTGGGAGCAGACAGGCTTGTCTTTGGCAAAATGCTTGCAACACACACACAAAATGTTTGCAACACACACGCACACAAAAAAAATTGCTCTTTAAAAACTACATTCAACTGTATAGTCACAGATGTGACACAAACTCCAAATCTTCTTGCACAGCCTCACACCTCATTTATAAATGAATTAATGTAACACACCAGATATCTCTCAAACAAATCAAAAATCTTCAGTTCCACGCAATGCTGCACAAAGACATACAATTACACAGACATGCAGCTCTGCCGTGCACACACATTTCATGAAACACGATTCATACACAGATTGTACCCCAGGCGCAAATGTTTTTATCAGACTGATCAGTCGCTTTCAGACTCATATATTATTTATCCAGCCAAGACGGCCAGTCACACAAACAAACACATACACACACACAAATCACTTCCATACATTTAGTCACGGAACATTAGGCTCATTTAAGCCATTCACAGCCATCACCTACTGCCAGAGATCTACACACAGGGCGGGCAGAAGGCGGGCACAGTCCTGCACAATGACATGCAACTGCCCAAATAATCACGGCTCACAAAGTTCTTGCAGCCTTTTCAACAGAGCTGTGACATCCCAGAGTCTCTGAGGCAATGTGGATTGCTGTTGAGGGAGTTGGAAGGTGTCAGTATCTGAGGAGGAAGCAGATCTGTGGATGGAGCATTCTGTAAGGAAATAAACTCCTCCTTTCTATCACCACCATGGACATGCAATACTTCATATATTAGCAACGCGCGTAAATATGGAAAAATGTACAGTGCTTCAATATAGCATTGTGAGAGTACTGAGGATCTGTGAATTTTATGTTAAAAAAGCCACCGAAGCGGGTGATAACACAAAGAAACTTTGTCACTTCTTCAAACACTCCACACATTGCATGTGCGCTGCACTTCACAGCACAAACACAACCTGCGGATTGTGTAAGGATTACTTTATGTATAGGATTTTGTACTGGAATGGTGTGTTCCCAGTATGAATCCTATGCTGGACAGCACATACGCCTGTGTCCTACGGTGTAAAGGTTTGGCGTGGCACTAGGTAGACTGTGTACTTGTGCTGGGACAGTGAGCAGCAGCGTGCAGTATTTCATAAATCTGGCTCAGCGCTGTTTCTCCCCCTCACACATCATCCTGCTCCAACTAATTGGTGCACTGTGTTGCACTAAAAAATAATAAATCTGC
The DNA here is from genome assembly GCF_964261635.1 of Lissotriton helveticus. Lineage (NCBI taxonomy): Eukaryota > Metazoa > Chordata > Amphibia > Caudata > Salamandridae > Lissotriton > Lissotriton helveticus. The sequence continues at coordinate 817,664 of NW_027611697.1, read as the reverse complement.
TCAGTAGTGTGCATGCTTGGTCTGCTCAGCCTTAACCCTCATATTCTCTAGTACATGCTTGGTCTTCCCAGTCTCAACCCTCACATTCTCTTGTGCATGCTTGGTCTGCCCAGCCTCAACCCTCACACTCTCTTGTGCATGCTTGGTCTGCCCAGCCTCAACCCTCACATTCTCCTGTGCATGTGTGGTCTGCCCAGCCTCAACCCTCCCATTCTCTTGTGCATGCTTGGTCTGCCCAGCCTCAACCCTCACATTCTCTTGTGCATGCTTGGTCTGTCCAGCCTCAACCCTCACATTCTCTAGTGCATGCTTGGTGTGCCCAGCCCTAACCCTCACATTCTCTTGTGCATGCTTGGTCTGCCCAGCTTCAACCCTCATATTCTCCTCTGCATGAGTGGTCTATGCAGCCTCAACCCTCACATTCTCTAGTGCATGCTTGGTGTGCCCAGCCCTAACCCTCACATTCTCTTGTGCATGCTTGGTCTGCCCAGCTTCAACCCTCATATTCTCCTGTGCATGCGTGGTCTAAGCAGCCTCAACCCTCACATTCTCTAGTGCATGCTTGGTGTGCCCAGCCCTAACCCTCACATTCTCTTGTGCATGCTTGGTCTGCCCAGCTTCAACCCTCATATTCTCCTGTGCATGCGTGGTCTATGCAGCCTCAACCCTAACATTCTCTAGTGCATGCTTGGTGTGCCCAGCCCTAACCCTCACATTCTCTTGTGCATGCTTGGTCTGCCCAGACTTAACCCTCCCATTCTCTTGTGCATGTTTGGTATGCCCAGCCTTAATCCTCACATTCTCCAGTGCATACTTGGTCTGCACAACCTCAAACCTCACATTCTCTAGTGCATGCTTGGTGTGCCCAGCCCAAACCCTCACATTCTCTTGTGCATGCTTGGTATGCCCAGCCTCAACCCTCACATTCTCCTGTGCATTCGTGGTCTGCCCAGATTTAACCCTCACATGTTCTTGTGCATGCTTGGTCTGCCTAGTCTTAACCCTCACATTCTCCAGCAGCTAGTGACAATTGCAGTGAAATGAGTGTGTCTTATCACTCTCTCCGTACTTCACCTCACCGTCCTGCTTAACATATCTATACTTCTCTGTGTACCTCCACCCTTGCTTTTATCTCTGAAATCTTTAGCTCAGCTTCATCTACCTCACCTCTCATCCAATATATGTCACTCTTTTCACCCTTTGTATACCTCTTTCTCATGCCCTTGCCTCTCTCTCTCTTTAGTCTCTGTACCTACATCTATATCACTCTTAATCCTCGCTCTCTTACTCAACTCCATCTACCACATCCCTATCTCTGTACCTCACTTATTTTGTTTCTCTATTACATCCCTGTTTCTCTCCTCCTTCCATTTCACTTCTCACTCAAACTCATCTCCAGCTTTACCTCACTTCCATCCTCTCTCCATGTTCTACTACATTACCCCCCTCGCCTTCTCTCTCATCGCTTTCCATGCCTCACCATTCTCCTCTGCTCTCTAGCTCAGATCTCTCTGCCTCACCTCTCTCTGCCTCACCAACCCCTCACTCACTGAATATATTTTAGATTTAACTAATTATTAATTTACTACCTAATCTCTCCAACTCCCTTTCTCACCCTCTACCTCTGTTCCATTTCCTTCACATCTCGAAATATCTTACTACTTGCTGGCTACCTCAATTGCTCTACCTCAACCATTAACTGTTCTCTCTTTCTCTCTCCATCACTTGCTCTTTCACTCAAACACACATCATTCTCTGGACCTCCTTCTCCATTTCACCTCACCCCCTCCATCTCAACTATCTCTCTCAAACTTTATCTGTCCGGATCGCTCTACCTAACTGTCTCTTCCTCTTTAATTTTCCCACAACTCGATATCTCCATTTTGACATCACCTATCTTTCTCCAGTTCATATAAGTTTTCAAATTCCTTGTTTCACTCTACAGCGGATTCCTCTTTCTACACTTCACCCCTCTTTACTCTTGTAACCTGAAAAGTTGTGCTCTATCCCTTCTCATTTTGCACACTCTATCGTGCATCGTCCACTTCTTGCTGCTTGTACCTCTCTCTAATTCACCTTTTATCTACATTGCCTCTCTCTTCACCCCCCCCCCCTTGGAAAACTGTCCTCTTCTGTCTCTCTACATTACCTTCTCCCTAAACTCTACCTATTTCTCTACCTCTCTTTCACATCTTCCTCTTTCTACCACTCTTCATCATTCCATCCGGCTACCTCACATTTTTCTATATTCTTTTCCTCTCGCCACCTCCCATATCTTTCTACATAATTTCCGTCTCTCGCTTCCACCTCTACTTCATGTCTCTCGCTCTACTGTTCTCTTGCAGTCTCAGTGCATCTCCTGTATCCTGGCCGGTCCCATTATCTTACTCAGCAGGGTCACAGGTAACTGCCGAGCTGGAGAGGTTTACACATATATAGAAGTGATGATGGACAAGGCAGGGGAAGATAAATAAAAGGAAAGTTATTAGATGGGACTGTGAAAATCCTCAAAGCAGAGCTTTGATTTTTCGTTGCTGTAGCAGGAATGCCAATGGTGAAAGAGGCTATATTCATGGTAACACATTTTCTGCAACTAAAGCTACAATTTCCTGTGCTATATGCATATGTCTTTTTATTGTAATATTATGCACTAGTCCACTAAACGTAGCAGGTTTCCCTGCAATGGGAATAACAAGCTGGCTGGATATCCACTTAAAATGTTTTTGCAAGTAAAAGATCTAGACCCAAACTCAAAAATAAATATCTTTATCAATATTTGTGCAAGCTTCTTTTGATAGTACTTGGCTGGTGGACTCTAGTCTAGTCAGCTTGGGCTTTTAGATGCTTTTGCCGGCCCCGCGTTCTGAAGGTTTAACATGATTCAATCTTTTTTGGCATCATAGGGACTTCAATTGAGCCTAAAAGTGGTAATAAATTCAAATGTATTCCAAATAGGGAGCCCCAAATATGTGTTGCCTGGGGTTCTACGAACCCTTAATATCTCAATGAACTGTAAGTTATAGTTTCATAAGCTAGTTTGAACAAACGTCTCCAACTGAATGCAAAACGACTGCCTCAAACTCAACACAGAAAAAACAGAAGAACTGATCTTCGGGAACACCGACTCTTGGTGGTTTGCTGAACTAGGACCCTCCCCCACTCCTACAGACCATGCCCGGAAACTCTACATCCTCCTGGACCAACTCACCGAAAGAAACCACATCAACACAGTCTCCTCCGCCTCCCTGTCCCTCACCTCCCCCCCACTCCTTCCTCCTCTGCTCCAGCACCTCCTCCCTCCTCTGCTCTGGGCTCTCCTCCCACCTCTGCCCTGGGCCCCTCCTCCTTCCTCCCCCTCCTTTGCCCCTCCTCCCAATCCTCCCCCTCCTCTTCCTTCTTCCTCCCCTCATCTACCCCCCTTCTCCCCCTTTCCCCCCCTCATCTGCCCCCCTCCTCTGTTCCCCCTACCTCGGGTCCTCCTCTCCTCACCTTCCTCTGCCCCTCCCCCATCTGCCCCCTCCTCCTCCCTCTCCCCCCTCCTCCCTCCACATCTGCCCCTCCCCCCTCTACCCCCTCTCTGCCACCTCCTCCCCCATCTCTGTTCCCGCTCCCCCTCTGGCCCCCTCCTCCCTCCTCCCCCCTCCTTGCCCCCTCCTCTCTCTCCTCCTCTGCCCCTCCCCCCTCTGCCCCGCCTCCTCCCTCTTCCCCTCCTTCGCCCTCTACCCTCCTCCTCCCTCCACCTCTGCCCCTCCCCCCCCTGCCCCCTTCTTCCCCTATTGGCGCCCCTCCTCCCCCCTCTACTCCCCTTCTCCCTGCACCTCTGCCAATCCCCCTCTGCCCCATCTCATTTCCCCCTCCCCCTCTATCCCTACTCCCCTTCCTCGCCCCCTCCTCGCCCCCTCCTCTCTCTCCTCCCCCTCTGCCCCTCCACCCTCTGCCCCCTCCTCCTCCCTCTGCCCCTCCTCCCTCCTCTGCCCCCTCCTCCCTCCACCTCTGCCCCTCCCCCCTCTGCCCCCCTCCTCTGTTCCCCCCTTCCTTGGGCCCTCCTCTCCTCACCTTCCTCTGCTGTAAGAAACTGAACAGTTTCACTTCCGGGTCAGCACGCGCTGCTTCTCCCTGGCCTGTGAGTGTAGTAATCACTCCAAGCTCGTTGAGATGTTTCAAGAGTATTTATTGTAGAACAAGAGTTCATCAGTAATACAGCCCCACCAGGAGCAGCCAGCAAGGCGCTCAGCCCTTCAACAACTGCGGTTTTCATACAACAACATTCCATGTTACATCATCCTTACAGGGTTCCACTGGTGGAGAGATGGATGATACAATCTACAACATAGCTAAGGTATAATCCATGTTCATCATCCTTACAGGGTTCAGCTGGTGGAAAGATGGACGATACAAACTACAACATAGCTAAAATATAATCCATGTGACATCATCCTCACAGGCTTCCACTGGTGGAGAGATGGACGATACAAACTACAACATAGCTAAGATATAATCCATGTTCATCATCCTTACAGGGTTCAGCTGGTGGAAAGATGGACGATACAAACTACAACATAGCTAAAATATAATCCATGTGACATCATACTTACAGGGTTCTGCTGGTGGAGAGATGGACGATACAAACTACAACATAGCTAAAATATAATCCATGTGACATCATCCTTACAGGGTTCCGCTGGTGGAGAGATGGACAATACAAACTACAACATAGCTAAAATATAATCCATGTGACATCATCCTTACAGGGTTCAGTTGGTGGAGAGATGGATGATACAACCTACAACATAGCTAAAATATAATCCATGTGAAATCATCCTTACAGGGTTCCACTGGTGGAGAAATGGACGATACAGACTACAACATAGCTAAACTGTAATCCATGTTACATCATCCTCACAGACTTCCGCTGGTAGAGAGATGGATGATACAATCTACAAGATAGCAAAAATGTAATCCATGTTACATCATCCTTACAGGGTTCCACTGGTGGAGAGATGGATGATACAAACTACAACATAGCTAAAATATAATCCATGTGACATCATCCTCACAGGCTTCCACTGGTGGAGAGATGGACGATACAAACTACAACATAGCTAAAATATAATCCAGGTTCATCATCCTTACAGGGTTCAGCTGGTGGAAAGATGGACGATACAAACTACAACATAGCTAAAATATATTCCATGTGACATCATACTTACAGGGTTCCGCTGGTGGAGAGATGGACGATACAAACTACAACATAGCTAAAATATAATCCATGTGGCATCATCCTTACAAGGTTCCGCTGGTGGAGAGATGGATGATACAACCTACAACATAGCTAAAATATAATACATGTGACATCATCCTTACAGGGTTCCGCTGGTGGAGAGATGGACGATACAAACTACAACATAGCTAAAATATAATCCATGTGAAATCATCCTTACAGGGTTCAGTTGGTGGAGAGATGGATGATACAACCTACAACATAGCTAAAATATAATCCATGTGAAATCATCCTTACAGGGTTCCACTGGTGGAGAAATGGACGATACAGACTACAACATAGCTAAACTGTAATCCATGTTACATCATCCTCACAGACTTCCACTGGTGGAGAGATGGATGATACAAACTACAACATAGCTAAGATATAATCCATGTTACATCATCCTTACAGGGTTCCACTGGTGGAGAGATGGATGGTACAAACTACAACATAGCTAAGATATAATCCATGTTACATCATCCTTACAGGGTTCCGTGGGAGAGATGGATGATACAAACTACAACATAGCTAAAATATAATCCATGTTACATCATCCTTACAGGGTTCCACTGGTGGAGAGATGGATGGTACAAACTACAACATAGCTAAGATATAATCCATGTTACATCATCCTTACAGGGTTCCGTGGGAGAGATGGATGATACAAACTACAACATAGCTAAAATATAATCCATGTTCATCATCCTTACAGGGTTCCACTGGAGGAGAGATGGATGATACAAACTACAACATAGCAAAAATATAATTCATGTTATATCATCCTTACAGGGTTCCACTGGTGGAGAGATGGATGATACAAATTACAACATTGCTAAGATATAACAGAGAGTAATAAAGGCAGAGTCAGCACATGAAGAATTTCACTCCCGGGTCAGCGGCGGCAGCGACAGATGAGCTCTTCTCAGGTCTGTGGGTGTGATAGTGTGGGGTAATTTGTGGCAGAGTCAGCACCAGCAGCGGAGGCTGAGCTCCTCTCTTCAAGTCAGTGTGATTGTGTCCGGGTCAGCGGGGGCAGAGTCAGCACCAGCAGTGAGTCCTGTCCAGTCCAAGCCTCCTGCAGGGGGAGGGGCCTCTGAGGGTCTATGCCTCCTGCAGGGGGAGGGGGCCCTGCGGGTCTGTGCCTCCTGCAGTGGGAGGGGTCCCTGAGGGTCTGTGCCTCCTGCAGGGGGGAGAGGGGCCCCTGATGGTCTGTGCCTCCTGCAGGTGGGAGGGGCCTCTGAGGGTCAGTGCCTCCTGCAGGGGGAGGGGCCCCTGAGGGTCTGTGCCTCCTGCAGGGGGGAGAAGGGCCCCTGCAGGGGGAGGGGCCCCTGGGGTCTGTGCCTCCTTCAGCGGAGAGGGGCCCCTGAGGGTCTGTGCCTCCTGCAGGGGGAGGGGCCCTGAAAGTCTGTGCCTCCTGTAGGGGGAGGGGCCCCTGTGGGTCTGTGCCTCCTGCAGGGGAGAGGTGTCCCTGAGGGTCTGTGCTTCCTGCAGGGGGGATGTGGTATATAAATAAATAATACCGGGACTATTTTTGAATTACATTAACAATAACAGATAGCTCAATAAATAAGAGGCAGGATCCGATGTGTCCGAGTCAGAAGGATTTATTCAGGCAAAAGGGAAGGGACTGGAACGGGACAGCCTGAAATAAAATGAAAAGGAAGGCAGCTGCACCATTTCATCGACAGTGCAGCATATATATAGTACAACATTACATTACATTACATACAGTAGGCGTAACTTGTGACAAGCGTAAGATAAGAACACATGTGCGGAAAAAGAAGGCGTGCACAGGGCGTGCACGTAGTCATGTGATGTGAAACGTCATAGAAGTGTCATGAATGGGCGGAAACATGGAGGGGGCTACCTGAGAGCAGATGGGACCTTTAACCTAGTGGTGCGCGCAAACGGGCAATGACGTGTTACCAGGGAGAACTGGGGCTATGACTTCTGCACTAGAAGAGGAGACTAAAAGTCTGCGGTGTCAGGACGACATGTACCTATAGCATATCTGGTATCTGGTGTTTGGAGTACATGTTGATAGAAACTAAAAGTTATCAGGGCAGAGGCTACTTGACACTAAGACTGGTGCATGCATTTATTCGACATGTATTGCGTGTGCTAGGAATATTCTATGAATATTAATACAGTATTTCTCTTGCATGGAGACAGAAAGACTAGACCATAGCTGAAACTGTTGATGCGGTTCAGTAGCTTAGGAATGTGAAGACGAGAGGCTGGACTGATAACTAGAAGCATAACATACTCTTGGCAGACTGGCAGGCAGAGCCAGGCTGGGCACCGCGCTGCGAGGCAGGAAGTAAGTGAAGGGTCAGGGATGCAGGTGGGGGCTGTATCGCTCCTCAGAGTGGGTTCAGGAGACTGGAGCTTGAATCTGGTGTCCGGGCCCTTTTGAGGCCTAGAAACGGGGACAATTCAATGAAATAACATGCACACTGTAAAACGTGACAACATAGGCCTAATACTCGTTGTTTTCACGAGAACTGGATACTGGCATACTAGAGTTGGACACAACTATAATTGCGTCTTTAATCGATCATAGGGGGATACATGCATATCGATCATGCACATATAACATAGGATGGGGAACACGTAGGCACATATGGCAAGGCAAAATTTACTTTTCCACATTCCCTCCTTGTGCCCTATGTTTCCATCAGGAAACATCAATATTCATGATACCATCTATCTGTTCATATAGCATCATTTGCTCGTCTCGAATTGTCTTGGAACGGGATTTAGGACTAGGAATACAAGAGGTAGCGCACATGCCGCAAATCGCAGGGCCACATTGTAAACAGAGGCAGCAACTGAATATGATCATTACTGCTATACCTAGGAATGACAATACTTTCCATCCCCAGGCAGATATGATACTCCAGAGCCAACCGGACCATGTCCAGGTGCCTGGATTCTGGTGTAACTGATGGGCAATTTTATGAAGTCTGGTTATAGCTGAATAAACAGACGGCGCGTTATTAGGAATGAAAATGCAGCAACTAGATCCGATGACTCTACATGCTCCTCCTCTATCGGCCAGTATGACGTCAAGAACGAGACGATTTTGGAGCACAACAAAACGCATAGCAGATTGCCCTTCAGTTAAGTTACCTAGAGCGGAAGTAGTCTCATTCACTACTGCTTCAAGGGTTCTGGTTAACCTACGTATTAACTTACTATTCTGGACAGGGCCTATAAAGAAAAAGAAACCTTTATTAAAGTCTTGATATTGTTCTAGAGAAGTTTCAGTTTGATCGACAATTGGGGACTCACTCTCCCTTCTATGTCTAACGTGTACTAGATGTGTGTTTCTGTGATAATCAGATGGGGCTAGAAAAACGGGTGGCAGTAGGAAGGCAATGTAACAGGTTCCATCCCAATCGAGGGGCAGACGAACATATGCGGTCTGACCACAAACAAAATAAGAATGACGTGAGGCTTTGAAAATAGATTTCCCACTGTCACTATACTCGACTACAGTAGTACAATCACTATGTCCTACATGTGCGGAACCATTCTTTCTGACACATAATTCGCCTTTGACTGGTAGTACTGAAATAGCAGGCAAATCTGGAGTAGTATCGGACTGAACATTCAGAACCATAAAATTCGAGGAATAATTACCTAAATCATATACTTCCTTTTCTAGATCTAACCCTGTTCTATGGGAAAGACCTTGCTTGTCTGGAAAACATGTTCGGTTCAGAAGGGACATATCAGTTGAGGATGACGTTAACGTGGACCATGCTCCACACGAACCATTATGTGAAAATGGATAAGGAAAGAGTGGCAGAACTCCCTTCGGTGTCTGGAAAGGGGGGAGTCGACCACACACCCAACAATTGGTGGCATTGCTGGTCTGGTGTGAATAATGCAGCATTCGGATAAAAGTATTATTACGCATAGCAAGACGATAGGATAACTCGTGAGGAGGCAGATCACTAAATGTGTGCTCTACTGTAACGTTAGAAAACATATGTACATGTGAAATAGGAAAACATAAATGTAAAGCATAACTTATGCATGTAACCATAAGACTTAGGAACAATAAAAAGAACAGAATGATGATACATCTCTTAGAGTTTTGACTAACTCTCTCACTGTGTGGGTCTGTCTCATACATGTCAGGAACCTGTCTAACCGTTTCACCCGAGAGGGACTTAGACAATTAAACTGGCTGACTTATTAGACCTCAACTTGGATTTATACTCCTGCTGCGGAGTTTTCTCTAACAGGGGAATTTTAAATTCCTTTTCTGGGCAGTCCTTGAGAACGGGGCAGTCCTTGAGAAATGTTTTAGTTTTAAGTCCATGGAATTTCTTGACGTGGCTCGCGTGTAGCCACCCTTTTCGGTTCTCGACCTTCACCGCAGTCCGGGTGGTGAGGAGGACGAGACGGGGCTGCTTCCAGCGGGGCTCCAGCGGACTTGAACGATCAAAGTTGCGGACCAGCACGAGATCCCCCGGAACGATCTCGTGTGGTTTCACGTCGGTGTTGTCTGGAAATGCAGCGGCAACCTGTGAACGACAAGATTGTAGTGCAGACATCAAGGAGGCAAGGTAATCTGTCAGCATATTACTGTCAACATCAGTTATGGTACGGGGTCTAGGTGTACCCCACATGTTAGGGGGACGACCAAACACTATCTCATAGGGGGACAGACCTGAACGGGAGTGGGCGACCATTCTCATATAAAAAAGGGCAACTGGCAGTGCTATTATCCAATCTACACCTTTCTCTGCACATACTTTGGCGATGCGGATTTTCAGAGTCTGGTTATGTCTCTCTACGAGACCGGCTGCTTCAGGATGGCGTACACAATGGAACTTCCACTGGTACCCTAACAGAAGGGAAACTTGTTTCATGAGCTCGGATGAGAATGGCTGGCCGTTATCTGAATACACGACCCTAGGTAATCCATAGCGGGGAAAATACTCACGAACCAACTGCCTGGCAGTGGTCGCGGCTGTGTAATCTGGAACTGGATATGCTTCTGTCCACCTGGACAAAGCGCATACAACTACGAGGACATACTTGAAACCTCGACATCGCTCCATCTGAATATAATCCATCTGGAGGACTTCAAAAGGGTGGTCAGGAGGATGGAATCCACCTTGTTCCACCGGGACACTTTTACCTGGATTGAACTGACAACATATCATGCAGGTACGTACTTTCTGTTTGGCTGCTGCTCGTAAATGCTTGTTGAACCAAAGGTTCTGGATGCTGTCTAACATGGCTTTTTCTCCTAAATGTGCTGGACTATGTGCGGTGTTAATAATGACTTGAACCATAGAGTCGGGGAGAAACCATGTGGCTTTTCCCTTCGTCAACCATCCTTGATCTGTCTGGACCCCTCCTTGTTCGGACCATTTCTTGATTTCATCGGGAGTAGCATGTAACTGTATGTCTATGACATCTTGTGTTGGGTCCTTAACTGTCATACAAGTAGTCTGTTCTGGAATGTGTGTCTGTGTCGTGTTAACTGGAATGTCTGGAGTCTGAGCTGTAAGCTTGGCTGTTCGATCTGCTAGATCGTTACCCTGGGAAATGATATCAGTGACTTTCGTATGTGCCTTGCACTTCATGATGGCGATAGCTGTCGGTAAATGTATTGCATCTAATAGAGCTTGAATGAGGAGACCATGCTGAATCTTGGTTCCATGAGAAGTCATGAAACCTCTCTCCTGCCAGAGCACTCCAAAGTCGTGTACGACTCCGAATGCATAACGTGAATCTGTGTATATGTTAACTTTCAGGTTCTTGGCACGTATGCAGGCTTGGGTCAGAGCGACAAGCTCTGCTGCTTGAGCAGACAGGGTGTCTATACGATGTGTTTCTATAACTTCGGTTTCAATAGTCACTGCATACGCGACTACTAGTTCTCCTGTACTTGTTCTCATACATGAACCATCCACATAAAGTGTCAGGTCGGGATCAGGTAATGCAATGTCTGTCAAGTCTTGTCTTGGCTTTGTCATGGTGTTAACAACTTCCACACAGTCATGTGTGGCAGGATTTGAAGTAACTGACGGTAACAGTGTAGCTGGATTTTAAATGTTGCAGCGTCTGATTTCTATGTGTGTCTGAAACAGTGTCAGTTCATAACCTGTTAAACGTGCAATTGTCAAGTGCTGAGTCTGTGTTCGGTTTAAAAGAACTTCCACGGAGTGTGGAACTTGTACTGTCAGGGAGTGTCCTAACACTATAGAATCACTCTGTCTGATAGCTAGAGCTGTGGCTGCAACTGACTTGAGGCACGCAGGCAGAGCCTGGGCCACTGGATCTAATGTGCTAGAGAAATAAGCACAGGGCTTGTATTGTCCTGGTTGATCTTGTGTAAGAACAGATAATGCAGTACCATCACGTTCAGTGACAAAAAGTGTAAAAGGCTTACTGTAGTTCGGTGTTGCTAGAACAGGTGCATTACATAAAGCTTTCTTTAACTCATTAAAAACAAGTGTATGTTCCTGGGTCCAAGGGAGGACAGTCGATACGGCTGCCTCCTGCGTCGTTAAGTGTATCAGTGGCTTGGCTAGAAATGCGTACTGAGGAATCCATTGTCTGCAGTAAGAAGTGAGGCCGATAAAAGCTCGTACCTCCTTCTGTGTCTTGGGCTGTGGAAGACGTGCTATTAACTGGATACGGTCAGGTGTCAACTGCCTACCCCTCTTGGACAGTAAGTGTCCTAAGTAGACCACTTGCTGGACACAGAATTGCAATTTGGAAGGGGACACCTTGTGCCCCATCTCGGCCAGAAAATACAGAACTGTAAGTGACGCACGCTCGCAGTCACGTTCAGAACGGGCTGTGATCAGTAGATCATCGACATACTGGAGCAGGGCAGTGTCAGTTGGCATGCGAATATTGTCTAGTTGTCTCTTAAGTGCTTGACTGTAGATGCTAGGACTATCTGTAAAACCTTGAGGAGCTCGTGTGCATTTATAGCTTCTTCCATTTAAACAGAATCCGAAAAGGAACTGGCTGTCTGGATGAATGGGGACACTGAAAAATGCATTCTTGAGATCGATAACTGTAAAGAACGTGGCTTCAGAATCAATGGCTGTCAATAGGGAAGAAATATCTGGGACCACTGGGTACTGTGGTATAATACATTTATTAAGTTCTCGAAGGTCAATCACTAATCGATAAACTGGAGGTGCATTTGGATCAGTACGTTTCAGGACTGGAATGATAGGAGAATTACATACATTGGAGTCAGTTTCTACAACCACTCCTTGGGCAATGAGTTTGTCAATAATTTTGGATAAGGCTGCTACAGCCTCAGGTGGCAATCTGTACTGTCTGATTCGTGGTAAAACAACACCTTGCTTCAGGGTCACACGATGGGGTGTGATATGCATACAACCTACATCAGTTGGACCTTGCGCCCATAAATGCTGTGGTACATTCAATAATCTTGGATCAAAATCACGTAATACATAATGACCTTTAAAGTCACGGAGGAACAAACGGACCCCTTCTGGGGAGCAGCATATAACCGCTCCTAATTCTTTCAGTGTCTTAATTCCTAACAGATTCTCCGGGCAAGATTTCGTGAGTAACAAATCTGTAGTTCGGGACAATGGACCAACCTCTAGAGTAACTGGTTTCGATATTTCATTAACAATAGGCTTTCCTGAAAATCCAAGGGAAACATTTCTAGAGCCTGAGAGTGGAGCCCCTGGAACCTCGTCATGACTGATGGTAGTCCTACTTGCCCCTGTATCAATCAGAAACTTTCTGTCTTTCCCTAATACTTGACTGTGTACATAGGGACCCTCTTGATCTACAGGTATCTCGATGAGAGGCAAGCCTACCTCCCTCTCTAGGCTGTTTCATGAATATGGCTGATAATCTGGATACTCTGACTGTGCGTACTGGTACATCTGCTGTGTAACGTGTTGTGTTGCAGCTATAGGCTGCGGTACTGTAACTGACTGTTGTGCATTCTGTGGTGGCTGGGAAGTCTGTGAAACTTGTTCTTGTCTAGGCGGACGTGGTCTTTCTTTAGTCTTACCAGTAGCTATGTTGTGTTTCAGAACTGCACATTCGTTTATAAAATGACCTGGCTGTTTACAGTAATTGCATGTCCCTTTAACGGGAACTGCAGGATGACTGGCTTGATTCGGATTCCTCTTCTGACTGTCTTGCGGAACAGATTGTGCAACTAATACTTTCATTTTCGTATCTTTCATACGTCTCTTTTCGTGTTCCTGCTCCTCCCTGATTCTGTTCTGGTGGTACTGGAGCATCTGGAGCATCTGTGACGGAGTATTAGCTTGCCAAGTACTTTCGACTTTCAGTACTCGATTTTTAACTTGTGGACTTGAATTCTCGACTAGTTTAGTGACAAAAAGATGAGGGTACGATTCACTACTTGTTTTCAGACCACTATTAATAATGAAACATTTCTCAAATCTAGAATAAAAATCACTAGTATCTTCGTCTTGTTTCTGTTTACAGGCTGAGATGGCATCCCAATCTTCCTTTTTCGTGGCTAGTAATCTTGGCAAGACTTGTATTAACAATTCGGGCAAAGCTTTAGCTTTATCCCCAAGACCGGTACCTGGTACTCGTGTATTATCTTCAGCTTCTAGAGCTGTCCAATCTATCTTTTTCTCTCCCACCTCCCATTCTTTTTCCTTGAGTTTTTCATATATGCCCGCAGGCAACAGGACTTTTAACATTTTAATGATATCAGGATACGTGTATTCTCCCATACGGAGCATGTCCTTTAATTCACGGTGAAACCCTGCTGGATCTTTATCATGACAGGGAATTAACTTCTTCATTTCTAAGAGTTCTATTTTTGTGATAGGGGTGTAAACAAATACTCGTTCTAGACCACCACCCTCTTTCTTGACTGGATGTACTTCTCGTAACGGATTCTGTCTGTCTATATAAAATGATTTACTTTCTGGGGGTGAGACGTGAACAAAATGTGGATTCAGAAACGTTCGGTATTTGTGGCGCTGTTCTAGAATGACACTAATTAAATCGGTACCTAGACCTTTCCATCTGTACTGGAGTAACTCGTTTAATACATCATGTAACGGACCTGGATCAGAATGTTGTTCCTCATACAGTGTAATGAGGTGCTGAATCATATATGTGCCCACCAGACGTTGCTCGGCTGGGGGCAGTTTCAGAAACGTTTGTGCCACTATTTCATCTGGAAAAGTGGTAGAATCAGGAGTCCATAGGACTGCTGATCGGGCTAGTTCTTGTTCATGCATGGTACTAAGCTCGCTATACCCTATTCGTGATTTCAGAATGTGATCGGCAGCTTGGAATACTTGCTCAAGAGAACACTGTTCTGGTACTGGAAGAGGAAAGGTTTTCTTGTAATCTAGGCGTGAATGTCGGTCGGAAAGTCTTGTTCTACCTACATACGCTATTCTATCGGGATTCTCGTTATCTACCTCTTCAGTAGAAGAGTCATTCTCTTTCTCGGTTGCTTGTTTTGCTTCTCGTTTCTCGTGTATACTTATGATTTCCCTACGAATTTTCTTGTACATACTCTCTATACAACCTTGTGTCTTGTGTTTTCCATCGGCTATATTGTCACTCCACCTAGTCAGGACTTTCAGTTCTTCTTGATCTTTATCTGGACAATCTTGCTCTCTTATTAAACAGTTAATCAGGAACTTTAAAATCATGAGCTGAGTCTCGACTTTTCTTTGAACCATGGCTTCCTGAATACTTCCTGGATCCTCTCCTGTACGGATGAAACGATATATTCTGTCTAGATGTTCCTTCATATCGGGCAGGGTGATCAAAAAGCTGGCCACCCGTCTTAAACGTACTGAATATAAGATCATGTGATCTTCGCCTGGAACTGGATCATATATACAATCAGTAAGAAGTCGCTTGAGATCTGTGTATGTCGCCACTTTTGGCGTGCGCTGTAACGCTAGCTCATGTAGCGTCAGACGTTTCGGTTGAGGCGGGGTACGAAGAGAACCTCCCCCCGCGGCTCCTAAACTAGAATCGTCGGTGAATACTGTACGGGCTGGTAGAGTGACTGGCAAAACGGGTGCATGTACTGTGGGCTGGGCCGGGGGTGCTGTAACAGGTACTGTAACATTAACTGGACCCACGGGACCAGCGGCTGGAGTAGCAGGAATTACATCATTAACGGGAGCAGGCGGAACAGGATTTGCATATTCTGGGACTGTGTCGTCCAAATAGGACGAAAGAAAAATATCAGCTGCGGTCGGTTTGTGACGTAGCTTAATCGGGACCAATGGTGGCGGGAAATTACAGGGTACTTCCGGGGTTGCTTTTGGCAAGCCCTCGGCAAGAAGAGGATACATACCTTTAATAAGGGCATTTCTCTGTCTGTCTGACTGTTCTGCTCTAACTCGTTCACCTTCTTCGATTAATTCCCTTTCTTGGGCTTTTTCTGAGGATTCTCTACTTAATTCTGTTTTTCTGAATTCTTTTTCGGTTCTTTTATGAGATTCTTTGCGCCATAACTCGATGGCATCTTTCTGGGACTGTCTGGCTTTCTTTTTCCATAATGCTTCTTCTACTCGCATGATGCACTCGGCATCCCATGTACCTGATACGGGCCATCTATATTTCTCTTCTAGTTCCTTAGTATAGTCCGCCCATAAGTCTAGATATATTATGGCATCTAAGCCATGCTTGTGATACATAAAATGTCCTGGACTGTCCCTAGGAGGGACAGGAACTGCTTCTTCGAGTAACCCTTTTCTGGTCTTTAGCTGACGTAATTTCGAGAACAGAGGCATTTCGGTAGTACACTTGGAATACAATACACAATAATCACAGTAATAGAATAGCAAACAAAGCACTCATACCACGACATAAAAATACATAAATAACAGTTCGAACAGAATTACTACCTGATACACTGAAAACAGAACACATGAATTTCTCGAGAACGAAACTTACTAGAATTACTGGATGCACTGCTAAAACAGTACAGAACATACCGGTCCCATAAAGAGACACGTCTTGACCCGTATCCACCTAGGTGAATACTTCGTAATGGATCTGCGTACCCAAACCCAACGGACCAGGAACAAACTAATGATCCTGTCTAGATACTTCCCCCGCGACGGTACTCACCGGGAAGCAGAAACTGGAAGGCCTCGGACTGGACTGGACTGCTACGACGTCGGACTACGAACTTCGGAAACTTCGGTTACAGGTAGGCCTCCGGATACCTCGGACCTTGCTCTCTCGGCTTGGGCTCTGGTCGGGACGAACCGCATTCCACACCGCTTCGTCTGGATGTCGGACCGCAGTCTCCGTCTCCTCCGTGGGCCTGAGGGAGACTTGAAGCAGAAATATCTGCCGGTGCACGGTAGAGTTCCGTCACGGCTGCAGAGGGTCAGGGGACCGGCGTTGCATCGCCAGCGCGTGAGGAAGGGGCTCGTTCCTATTCGGGCGCCATTATGTGGTATATAAATAAATAATACCGGGACTATTTTTGAATTACATTAACAATAACAGATAGCTCAATAAATAAGAGGCAGGATCCGATGTGTCCGAGTCAGAAGTAGTAGTAGTATAGCTTTATTTCGATACGGTACATATCATAAAAGCAGTACAAAAAGTAAAATCATTACAAAGATGCATAATATAAGATACCGTAGGGAATCATGATAAGAACAATAATACATAAAATACACATTTAAGCTATCCTTACAAATATTTGCACTAGTATCTAAAACAGGTCATAAAAAAAGGGCATTACTGGATCAATAGCTTTCTTATAGATCTTATGCGCCATGCCCAGCCAAGAAATTTTGCCATGCAGCATGCAAAGAATGGGCGGGCATCAGAGCGTAGTATACATAGGGCTTCTAGGTGTGATCTTGTTCCCAGACTTCTGCACAAGGGCTTTAGCCATTTCAATCTAGGAGCTGCATAGACACTACACTCAAACAGAAGGTGGGCGACAGACTCAACCCTTGAGTCGCAAAACGGACAAAACGGGACCGTTTGAAAAGGAGGATTCCAGGAGGAAGTAAACAATCCTAAGGGGAGAACACCCACCCTAAATTTGAAGTAAAGTGATCTATCTCCAGAGCTGTGGATTAGGTCCAAATAAGGTTCCCTGAAGGGGAGATCTTTGACTAGTAAAAACTGGGCAACAGATTTGCAAAGATTGGGATTACGCATTCTGTTATTTTTTACCCATAACCAGTAGGCGTTCTTTAGAAACAGCTTGGGCGGTGCTGTTTTATTGGCCCAAGCATCTCCCAATCCCAGCTCATAGAGCAATCGTTTTACCTCCCTGAACCAGGGTATCTTATTACAACCTGGGAGAGACAACAGATCTTTCAGGGCGTCAGCGTAACTACACAATTCTGGGACATTCCATACCCGGGACCAAAGTAACAGGGGGCGTAATTTTGCTTGCTCACAAATTGGGCGGGTACCTGCATCCAACAAGAGAGGGATTGTAGGAGTGCTGTGGGGTAGCCTCATCAGATCTTTATGGAAATTGTTTTCCATATGGGCCAAAGTATCGACTCTCTGCGTACCCCACAGTTCGGCGCCAT
Organism: Lissotriton helveticus; assembly: GCF_964261635.1. NCBI lineage: Eukaryota > Metazoa > Chordata > Amphibia > Caudata > Salamandridae > Lissotriton > Lissotriton helveticus. The sequence continues at coordinate 799,838 of NW_027611697.1, read as the reverse complement.
ATAAAGCTGCGCTTACAACCCTTGCTCTGTAGATATCTAGCACTGCCCCGATTGGTTTCAGCGAGGAGGCTCGTTGTTCCTTGAGCAAGACACCCGTGACCCTTTTATGAGTCAGAAACACCTTATGATGGTGTGCCTTCCAACTCATTGAGTCACACAGACGTATTCCCAAGTAGTCAAATTCTTTGACTCTCTCCAGGGGGGTGGAGTCTAAAACAGGCGGGGCGACGGATTTCTTAGGGGGATTAAGGACAAGGAATTTGGTCTTGCTTATGTTTATAGCTAAACCCCTGCTGTCACAGAAGGATTTGAAGCTAGAAAGCAATTTCTGAATGCCTGATGGAGATTTCGAGATCAGGAGGGTGTCATCCGCAAACAGGAGCGTTGGGACCTTTCTGCCCGCCAGAGTAGGTGCATCCGCAGGATGTTGCAGCAGATGCTCCACCACCCCGTTGGCATATAAAGAAAACAGAGTGGGGGCAAGCACACACCCCTGGCGGACGCCCCTGTCCACTGGGATGCGAGATGTTTTTTCTCCCTGGACACCCCACCTGATCTGGGCGAAATTGCCTTCATGAAATTTTTTAAGCAAGAACAACAGGTAGGTGGGTAACCCTAAACCATCGAGGACATTCCATAGTAGTTCCCGCGGGACCAGGTCGAAGGCCGTTCTCAAGTCTATAAAGACTAGATATAACGTACCCCCTCCCAGCACCACCACCTTCCAGTATATCATTAGAAGGCGGAATGTTTGCTCGATGGTGCCTGTCCCAGTTCTAAAACCTGCCTGAAAATCAGACAGGATCTTTCCCTCATCGGCCCACTGCAGGCGCCATTATGTGGTATATAAATAAATAATACCGGGACTATTTTTGAATTACATTAACAATAACAGATAGCTCAATAAATAAGAGGCAGGATCCGATGTGTCCGAGTCAGAAGGATTTATTCAGGCAAAAGGGAAGGGACTGGAACGGGACAGCCTGAAATAAAATGAAAAGGAAGGCAGCTGCACCATTTCATCGACAGTGCAGCATATATATAGTACAACATTACATTACATTACATACAGTAGGCGTAACTTGTGACAAGCGTAAGATAAGAACACATGGGCGGAAAAAGAAGGCGTGCACAGGGCGTGCACGTAGTCATGTGATGTGAAACGTCATAGAAGTGTCATGAATGGGCGGAAACATGGAGGGGGCTACCTGAGAGCAGATGGGACCTTTAACCTAGTGGTGCGCGCAAACGGGCAATGACGTGTTACCAGGGAGAACTGGGGCTATGACTTCTGCACTCGAAGAGGAGACTAAAAGTCTGCGGTGTCAGGACGACATGTACCTATAGCATATCTGGTATCTGGTGTTTGGAGTACATGTTGATAGAAACTAAAAGTTATCAGGGCAGAGGCTACTTGACACTAAGACTGGTGCATGCATTTATTCTACATGTATTGCGTGTGCTAGGAATATTCTATGAATATTAATACAGTATTTCTCTTGCATGGAGACAGAAAGACTAGACCATAGCTGAAACTGTTGATGCGGTTCAGTAGCTTAGGAATGTGAAGACGAGAGGCTGGACTGATAACTAGAAGCATAACATACTCTTGGCAGACTGGCAGGCAGAGCCAGGCTGGGCACCGCGCTGCGAGGCAGGAAGTAAGTGAAGGGTCAGGGATGCAGGTGGGGGCTGTATCGCTCCTCAGAGTGGGTTCAGGAGACTGGAGCTTGAATCTGGTGTCCGGGCCCTTTTGAGGCCTAGAAACGGGGACAATTCAATGAAATAACGTGCACACTGTAAAACGTGACAACATAGGCCTAATACTCGTTGTTTTCACGAGAACTGGATACTGGCATACTAGAGTTGGACACAACTATAATTGCGTCTTTAATCGATCATAGGGGGATACATGCATATCGATCATGCACATATAACATAGGATGGGGAACACGTAGGCACATATGGCAAGGCAAAATTTACTTTTCCACAGGGAGAGGGGCCCCTGAGGGTCTGTGCCTCCTGCAGGAGGAGGGGCCACTGAGGGTCCTTGCACTTATCCTCATTTTCTGACCCTCACAGACCTCAGACCCCAGGGGGAGGAGAGGGTCTGTAAATGTCTGCTCAGGGAGGAGACTGTCAGCCCCTCCTCTTGAGTTTAAAGAAAAGACTGATTAATCCTTGAGCAAATCTATGAGTGATGACCCCTGACCTCATGCCTTTGACCCCTAACCTCATGCCTTTGACCCCTGACCTCATGTCTTTGACCCCACTCTCTGTTGAACTGTGCTTAGAATGGCCGCTGAGACTCCATTTTGTGTTGCCATGCTCTCGGCATGGCAACATGGTGAAGGATTGATTTCTGTGTCCCTGTTAGAACTTGCTTAGCCCTCCCCGCTCCTTGCGGTTGAGCCGATTCCGAGAAGCTGCTTGTGTACCTCTCCCCTGGTTGTGCCAAAGACTTAGCCACATCCTGTGCACTGTCAGTAGTTCAGCCTCCCACGACCAACGGCTGTGCTCCGTGACCACGACATCTGGGCGCAGAAGCCAGAGGCTGTGTACATTGTGCAATCAGAGACAGATGCTCCCTGGCCACGATTACGCCAACCGAGACGGATAAGGAACTTGTATTCTGATTGGATATGTAAAGGGTATGGCTAGTGCTATAATTGTGTGTGCGCTGCGGAGTGAAGCAGCAGTCTCCGTAGAATTATCTTTGTACCATTCTCCGAGCCTGTCCTTAGCTCAAGCTAATAAAGTAACTTACTTTCCTCCACAGCTAAGTTGTCCTGGTCTCTTTGGTAATGTATGAGTAAGGAAGGTGAACCCGTAGATTCTAGATGTCCCCTGCACCACTGGCTTTGACCCTCCAGTGGGGAGGGGTCTCCAAAAGCCAGTATCTCCACAACTTGCCTCTCTTTCACTTCACTGACTCAAAAGCATATGTTTTAAAATGTATCTTTTTAATAAATGTTTAAACATATCTCCCTATACAAGAAAAAGAACAAGAGAAACTAAAGAGTGGCAGTTCCATTTATAAATGTAAATATAAGGAGTGACAGCCAAAGTTGTAAGAAAGATATCCAACTTTCCATCACACTTAATACATCTGTCAGTTAGTTTCCCAAGTCAGCCTGCAGTATCAGGTTGGTAGTTTTCTTCTTTATTGACAGGTGTGGTGCAGCGGCCAGGGCAGCTGACTCCGGCGCACAGGGCTCACTGCTTGAGCCCCAGCATTGGCCGCAGCTCAGCATCATGTGACTCTGGGCAACCAGACGGCCCCAGCACCTGGATACCCTTAGGGGTGATCAGTCACACTTTACAAATCAGCAATTTAGGGACATGCTTGAGTAAAAGGAGGAATTTGCCGAATTCTTTCATGCTTACGTGCATTTATTTAATCTTGAGGGAAACAGCTTCTGTATTTAATGTTACTGGTGTTTCTTTTTCCTAGGCGGTTGTACTTTATAGGGCGTGGGTGATGATGGCTTCTTCCACTTATCTTCTAGGGATCAGAGTGTCTGCCTTTCTGTACTTAAAGTAGATGAAAGATATTCTTTGTTGATTCTGTTTTTCACTTTCGTTTTGAATTTAGGTGCAAGAGTTTTCATGATGTTCCACCAGGGAGGAGGCATTTTCAAGTATCGGCCGTGCCAAGTGCCACGCATCAGGGGTTAGTGTATCACACCTTTTTAGTATTTCTAGAGGCGTTTTGCTTTCATAGAGGCTTGAGTGCAGCCACCCTGTATTTGTTTAATCTTATTGCAGTCTTGGCGCTACTAAGACGGCTTGGGGTTTGGAGATGTGACGGTAACAATTACACTTATAATGCTCTACGACTTATTATGGTTGGTCATTTAAACACTCTTCTGCGCTGAGTATTCGTATTTGGAATCCGGCAGCATATTTTATACTCGTGACTTAGAATATTATGGGTCACAACTTACTATGGTTGTTTATTTGAATTATTACTTTGCACCGTCCTTCCACACTGGGATTCCGGTAGCACAGTGCATATGCGTATTGGTCAACCTTCACTTTTATAACGAGGTTAGCCATTACTTGTGGTGATCCTTTCACCCCATACTCCTCGACCCGCACTTCCAGCCCTTTTCTACAACATATGATTTGCCTTGAAAAAGTCCTTGTGGAGGACGAAACACGTGTTGGTGATCTCTGATGATCTCTACTTGTTGCTGGAAATACCTATTTGTTTGAAAGAATAAAGATTGAAAAGAAAGATAACAAATAAGTGGACTATACATTTTTGGAATCCCTGTCTTGAATAAGACACATGTTGATATCTTTAAACAGCTCTAGAACCAATAGAGTTTGGCTCAGAAAAATTCCTTTGAGATTGGCAGGGCCTTTTATTTATGCCCTAATTGTCATGATTATTTGTTCACAGGAGTGCTGATATGATTTCTCAAAATTTTGTCTAAATCTTATTGCAGTCTTGGCTGGGCCAAGAGAAGGGACTGGGTTGTCATGGAAACGTCTTCTGGGCTCAGCTTATTACAACATATGGGCATTGTTTCTAGCGCACACGTCCGGAAAAGGTAATGAAAGCGTCTCTGATCCTGAGCACATGCTCTGTTCCTACCACCAGTCCAGGGATTGACCAGCCTATAGGACACTGTGGCTGTGCCAGGACTGGTCCCACAGGTCAGTATGAGAGCCATTGTGTTGGCCACTTGTGGGTCTGTTTCATGGACTGGTGGGAAATTTATGTACTGTAGACTTTCCTGATATTATCACATGGACTGCAATTTGTATAGCAACCAGAAGTCTGGTCACCAGCACATTACCTGTATCCATTGGGGTGCTTCAGCACCCCCTGCATGCCTTAATGATTGTGCACCCCTCCAATTTACAGACAGTGAAGAAGACCTACATTGGTCAACTCCAGAGGCTAACATTTCAGCCAACCAGGGCCTGGACACCGCTGGTGCTCCAGATTAAATCCCCCACCCTAAACGACTCCCTAAGGGTTTGTAACAGTCAAACTAAATCAGATACACTAGGGAAGCACACTATTAATCGACCAGGACACTCTTCTATCATAGACTACATCCTGATATGTATCAGCATGCCACCAGGTGGTGGACGTTGCTGTTCTGACCCGACACAACAGCGACCACAATGCTCTAATCTTGGACTTGGAACTGCCATTTAACAAGGAAGTCTCTGGTCTAAACATACTGAAAGATGACAGATTAACCTAGACCAACAACAGAAGAAGAGTCCGGTGGTCAACCATACAGCAATCCCATGTTAGGATGGCATCCCTATACGACTTAGTGATTCTGTATCTAGTGGCAGCGGAACAGTCCATTCTCAGTGATGGTACATTCATCTCCTTCACTCGAGTTGCAGAGATCTATGAGGTGTTGATTTCCACTCTGGCTGATATATTTTTTCCCCCGTCATACCCAAGTGCATGTAAAAAGACCAAACACCCCTGGTTTAAGGACATGTTGTCAGATGGCCAAGTGAGCATTGATGAAGGCAATCACAACCAGAGATAGACCCCTAATCAGAGAAAAGAGGCAGCTGTATAGAGCTAGCATCACCGAAGCAGAAAAACTGTGGGAGCTGGACAAGTGGGATACTTTGAAACAGGCCCTATCCACCCATGACATGAAGGCTTTCAGGTGTATAGTTAATACAGGTAGCAGGTAAAGGGAAGCAGGCCATCGAACCAAAAATGACAGCCAATGTCTGGAAACAACATATTGAGGCCCTGTATCTTAGGTTGGAGGATTAGGGTACTAGTAAAGTTAAAGATTTTTTTCCACCAAAGGACATCTACTCTGAGGCCCCTTTGATAACGCTTACAGAAGTTATCAATGCCTTAAGCAAAATTGCCTCTTCCAAACTGTTTTATTTTGGCAGTGATCGGTGTTAGCATTTAGCTGAAAACATCTTGTTTTTGACAGCCATCTTGCCTGCCATGTGCTCACCATGTGCTCTGTCCTTCCTTGCTGCCGTTTACTCTTGTACTCTGCTTACAGACAGACTATATTTAGGCTCTGCTACTCTGCACATGCGCAGAAGAAACTGTAACTGTTCATACACCTGTTCTAGTCTGTAAGTGGCAGGGTATTCTTCTTGGAGTCAGCAAACTGCTAGCTCCTCCCTACTGTTGACTGTGCATTTCTGTATGACCTTTTATATATGTAAACCTTCTCTTCTGTACTTGTACTGCCTTCTTCTGAGCCCCTGTGTGGGTATAAAAGGACCATGTTCCTTCTGTTCAGTGTGCTACTTCATACACTACCGAAGGGTGTTGTGTGAATGTAGTTCCACCTCATGAGGTTAATAAAAAGCTTTGCTTTATATTACAGTCTCTGTGCCAACTTCTATTCTTTTGGTCTGAGGACTTGTGTAGAGAAGGGCGAACCCCTAGCACTGGTAGGCCTAGCTGAGGCTCACATGGCAGACAAGATGGCAGCCAAAACAAGATGGCTTCAGCTAAATGCTAATACAGATGGCTGCCAAATGACAACAGACGACCCCTTTAGCATTAGCTGAAAACATTCATTCATTTAGGAAAGTCCGAATTCACATCTTGTACGTTTATTAGCATCATTTTGGTAATCTCTTTATTCAGCATGTGTTGGGCTTTTATTTCTGCAACATTTCGCTTAGTTGGTGTACAGGCAGTGATACAGATGGAGCAAAGTATTGGACCACATTGTATACATATACAGCATGTAAATAGGTATTACAAGTATCACACCTAGGATGGTCAATAGCTTCCAGCCCCAAGTGACAAATAGTGTCCAAAACCAGCTGGCAAAAGTCTAGGTGCTAGTCTCTGGGTGAATTTCAGACAAAATAGGTATTAGGTGAGGATATAAAACTGCTGTTATGGGCACCTTCAATAGTCAGAACCACAGTACACTCACTTCTTCCTACTGGAATTCTCCCAACACTGCCTATACACAAGTCTGCTTTTGCTTTAGTAACAGAAATCACAAATGGTCCATTGTTCTTAATAGTTCGCATATTTGGGAAAACATATGGTGTGGAAATATTTTCAGGTCGATACTCCTCTCATTCCTATTTAGACCCCTCAGCTCGAGGATAACCATCGTCATCTGGATAACACACTTTATTGAGGTGATAGTTAATTAATACTACTGCCGTACCAGAGATGTTAGCCTTTCCAGAAGCAACAAGGAACACAGTAACCAAATCAGAAAGGAAAACAATACGTTGCCTTGAGAAAAAATACCAAACACCCAAACTCCCCCCTCCACCCCCCAACTTGAAACCGTTACGATACCCCCCACCCTGCACCCCTGCGTTAGACTCAAAAGCCACACCAACTTGCAGTGTGCCTGTCGCCCTAACATTAAACTAATCAACAGAAAGAACCACTGAGGAGGATAGAGTCCCACTCCCCCCGCCACCCTCGGGTATACATGAATAAGACACAGTGGTATGAGAAGCATCGAACCCAGCTGTATGACATGTCAATTGTTCAAGAGTCGGGAATCATAAAGTCACTCTTGTTCCAACAGGCCACCCTCGGCTCCACCCGGATGCCCGGTTCGGTCATTCTGTTTGTGTAGAGTATCCAGCCAGTCACTAACTCTCTCGGGACGATCAAAGAAGAATGTCCGGTCCTTGTATTCAACACAAAGCCTAGTTGGAAATAGCATCGCATATTTCAGGCCCATGTCTCTCAGCCTTCTCTTCACCCCGTGAAACCCCATCCTTTGCCTCTGAACGAGCTGGGTGAAGTCCCGGTAGAAACTCACCGTCGTGTTCTCGAACTTTACGGGGCCACCCACTCTCGAAGCCTGCAGGATAATGTCTCTGTCCCTAAAGTTGAAAATTCTGGTGATGATAGGCCTCGGAGGGGCACCCGGCTTCGGTTTCCCACCCGGCACTCGATAGGCACGCTCCACAGCGAAAAATGTACTCAGTCCTGTAGGGGCGAGGTGATTTAAGACGAGGTCTTCCACAAGGAGATCCGTTGCCAGATTGTTGGAAGTTTCAGGGACACCAATGATACGTACGTTATTGCGTCAGGCCCTGTTTTCAAAATCCTTCAGTCGATGGGCAATGAGGTCATTAGAGGATCGCAGATTTCCGATTTCCGTCTGCAGGTCGGACACATCGGTCGTGAGGCTAGAGGTCTTCAGATCTAGTGACTTGACCCTTTCATTGGTCTTGGACAAGTCCGCTCTAATCAAAGTAACATCAACGGCTACAGTGTCAATTTTGAGAGCTAGAGCCTCATATTGCTGGCCAATGGAAGCCTTCATGTTGGCAATGGCACCCATGACATCCTGCAGAGTCAATGTGGTCGACGCGGCCGGGTCTTCCTTGGAATCTGCCAGAGCCCGACTGGTGCCTTCGGGGGACCCCTTGGAATGGGTATAGCGATCCATGATGTTAGTCTGGATCGGTCCCCCCCGTAGAGGCTTTTGGTTTTCCGCTTTTCGTTGTCAGCCCTAGCCGCCATCTTGAAATGTGTGCCCCGAAGGGGCCCGTGAGACCTGGTGAAAATGGCCGCTCACAACCAAACCACCGAAGACCACAAAGGTGGGCTCCAGAGGCACAAGCAGCAGCGTAGCCCAACACCCAAGCATCCACGACCGCTGGCACACAATGGATAGGCAGCGTTAGGCTGAACCTCGGGGGGACCGAAGCAATCCTGTGATCTGATGAGGCCAAAGACCCAAAAAACAAAACCGAAAGTCAGATCAGGGCAGCAGGGGTAACCCCTCAGGCCGTTGTCGTTCAACTACTCCCCGGCGTCCTGGTGTGTCAAGCCCCCGGTGTCGCCGTGGGGCGGGCTTCAAAAGCTCAGATTGATGTAGCAGCGGTTCCCGAAGTCCAAATTAAATTTTAAAAACAGCTAAGGTGTCAGCTGAGGTTCATCTACAAGAACCCGTCATCAAAATCAGGATATCTTTCAGGATATGTGCGGAGGGCGGCGAGGGTCTCGGGAGCCCTGTGCTCACGCGGCCATCTCGGATGCGCGCGAAGCTCCTCCTCAAGAATGTGGTTTTAATGATGGTTTGCAATTATGAACGAAAGGCTTTTCAATAATTATTAAATACGGATTGTTGTGAAATGAGAAACCCAAAATTTCTATTTGTGTAAAACACTTCCCTCTACTGTACCATGCTTTTACCTTCTAACAAATGTATGCAAGAACAAGGGGGGCGTATAGTGCCCTCCAACAATAGCTCACTGGAAAGCACAGCAATAAACTAAAACCATGTATTGCTGATTCGTGTGGAGAGCCTCCCATCATATTGTATAGATAGTGAGAATTATTTTCTACAAAAGGTATACACAGGAGACAATCATATTTGACAATTACCTAGGATGTGATCTTGCTAATTATGAATACAACATACGCAAGGTCTAAGAGCCTACGAACATGCTTTTTGCAATAGACCAATATCTCCATATGACTATACATGGATGCTTGGGACCATGACTTTTGACAAAATAACAATATTTTCATATTTAACAATAGATATTACAGACAAATCTCAGGGACAGCAATGGGCACCTGCTCTCCCAGCTCTGCAAATGTATTTGTGGTCTGGTGGAAGGAACAGGTCTGTCGTGTAGTTCCCACTAATCTGCAGGACTTGCGCGTTTGTTGGATAACATAAACTTTGGATGAGGTGCCATGACTGGCTCCGGGCACCTCCGCAGGATGAGTTGGCCTAGAGACCAGCTAGCTCACAGTGCCACCATAAGACTCCCTAACCTTACCAGGAAGCGAATGGTTTCTGGCAACCTCTCAAGGTGACAACCCTGACCCCTCAGGGATCTTGGAAACAGAACAGAACCTTTTGCTCAGTCACTCAAGCTTACTTGCTCTCAGAGAAATATACAGAGAATACACAGTGAGACGTTTTCAATATATTTATTGAACCAACGTTATTCTTGTATAGAATACATAAGCTGCTATAATCAGTAGACCGAAGCAGCTGAAAGCGATTACAAGCACGTAAATAGTAGATATAGTTCTACCATGGTGCTAAAACAGTGTATATATGCAGGCATATAAACAAGGCAGTAATCAGGCGGACTCCTACTATGCACTCCCTACTCTGCATGTACGTAGAGTGTGTGTGGGTGTGAAGCCAAGAATCCCCACTACGGGACATGACAGGAGAGAATGCAGGCCACGAATTGGTTACAAACTGAACACCGACCACGGAGATGCCAGCCCGCTGCACAGTGAAGTCTCAGCCCGCACGGACCCTGTATGTCAGCTGTAGCGCCTCCTCTACTAATCTATTGGGATGCTCATTATTTATAATAGAAAGCATCTTGTGATGTACGTACAGGTTAGACAATGTTATAGATATGTAGATAGCCCTGTCACCCTGTGGATGAAGATACGGCATTTGTACATAGTGCGTCAAGAGGCCTTGTACTTAGTGTTCAAGGCATCGTGACAATGTTGTGCGAAGCTAGATGTGTAAACAAAGTAGTGTCAGAGAAACCAATCCAAAATTGTTGTGCATGCAAATATGTGCAAAAGGTCACAGCAGAAATGTTACTGTAAAAAATATGACAATATATGAAATGAGCCATTTCACTACATGGGCCTAACCCGGGCACATAACAGGTGGTCTGGACATCACGAAATGAAAACATGACAAACCATACGCTGATTTGGATCGGGGATATAGATGACCTTTCCCTGCTGTGGGACGGAAGTAGGGAAATGTCTAAAAGATAATCCAGAGACAGACAAAAACTGATCTCAACTGACAATTCACTCATTAGATCAGAAATAAATCTATAAATGATCTGGCTATCCATACTGAGCTAGAGAAGCACACATGGTCAAAAGTCTACATAGAAAGGAAAAAGAAGGGTGTTGTGAATAGCGTGCATCCACAGAAACTGATAGAAAGTATCCCCTATGGTGAAATGCTACAGACCCGTAGAAACTGTGATAGCCAAGAAGTGTATGAGAAGGAAGAAAAAAGTAAGCGGCCAGCAGCCAAGCGAGAACCAGAACATGAATAAACTACTTTTAAATCAGAGACACCAAAGGAGAGACCTGATATTACCGTAACGTTCATCACTACAAACAATACGAGGTACACCACAGCAAGACAAATTCTAAACATTGGAAAATATTAAAAGCTGATCAGGTGATTGGACACAATATTACCTCACATCCCTCCATCACATATCGTAAAGCCACATCCTTAAAGGCCAAACATGCCCATAGCTATGTAGATAGTCCAATGAAAGAAAGGGGCCATCTAATCTAAAAGGTTTCAGAAAATGAGGGAAATGTATGGCTTGTAAATCTGGTATCAAAATAAAGGTGGTTATTCTACATAACAGGAAGGAAAATCAATCAATTCATAACCTGTAGCACAGATTTCTGTGTCTATATACCTGAAAGAATGTACAAACAGAAAACAATATGTGGCCAACTTGATGTTCCCCATTGGCAAGTGATGGAGCACATGAGAGGCATCAAACACCCGATCTTAAATTCACCAGTGTCTGGAGATTTTGTAAAATGCCATGATATCATTGTAGACGCGCTCAGTTTCTTTGGCCTTATGTCAGAGGAGGTGATCAAGAGAAGAAATTGAAAAGGATCGATTTAAGATCTAATACAGAGCTGGGTACCGAGGAAGTCAAGGGCCTGAATAAAGATTGGGAATAACACGGGCACATAGGATGAATACTGATGTCGAATCTGCAAACTTTCCCACTACTGACACTCTCTGGAACACATGTTAAAAAAGCCATCATTTCCTTGCAAGATTAGAAATATAGAATTTCTTTACATTTCTCAGTGCACTACTTAGGGTAAAGGGGGTATACCCCACAATCATACTAGATTGATAAGGCCCACTGAAGGCACAAAAAGTTGGACTTAAAAATCAGTGATGCCACTGCGATCCCCTGTGGCTACAAAATCACCCCCAAATACAGCGTCGACCGACCAGGAGAAGGCAAAGCCATCATCCGCAAGAACACCCACCAACTGACCACTTACTCGAATGACTCAATGACTACAATGGAACACCTCCCCTTCCAGATCCAGAGCAACCCCAACACCACCCTCTGTGGCTCCCTAATCTACAAGACCCCCAGCCCCCACCCGACCTTCAACGAAGCCATCGTAGACCTCATCGCACACCAGGCTCTAGCATCCACCGATTACATCCTACTCGGAGACCTCCACTTTCACTTGGACAACCCCAGTGACCAAAACACCGACTCCCTACTGGAGAACTTCGCCAACATCGGACTCAAGCAGCTCATCACTACATAGACCCATACAGCCAGACAAATGCTAGAACTCATCTTCTCCATCAGTGGGAACCACACCTACAGCCACACCACCAAACTCTTCCTGATCAACCCACACTGTGTGCACTTAGCCATTCCCACTGTTCACCGCCACCCTCACCCCCCCTCCGTTGTAGCTGAAACAAGGCCACTGAAGAACTTCTTGTCAACTTTCTCAGCATGACCGCACCACCAGCAGATGCCAACACCGCAGCACACAACCGTCATCAATGGATCTCCAACTGAGCCGACACACCAGCACCCCTGAAGAAGACACCAGGCAGGCAAAACTTCAAGAAAGCCACCTGCTTCACTTCAGCCCTCCACAAGTCCAAACGTACCAGCAGACAACTCGAGAAGAGATAGAGGAATAACAAAATCCCAGAAACCCAAGCAAACCACTGTCAACGCACACCACCTTCTTAAAAGCACAAAGAAAACAGCCATCAAAGACAGAATCAATGCCTATGCACACAACAACACAGAAGTCTTTGCCATCGTCAAGGAGTTCTTCAGGCCCAACAGCGAGACCACAGACGTTTCACCCTCCCTAAGACCTCTGCAACAAACTCAGCACATTCTTCACCACAAGATCAGGCAGAACTACAACAGCTTTGACACCCAAGACCCTGCTACAATGCCTGCCGCCACCGCACACAACAAGGCCTTACCCCAACATATCATGCTCAACTGGACTCCACTCACCACAGATTACACACTCAAGCATCCACTCCAGAGCCCCACTGGATCCTTGCCCGTATCACATCTTCCATTGAGCAGCCGCAGCACCATCAACTGCGCCATCAAAACGGCCACCTTCCCTGCCGCCTGAAAACACGCCAAGATCAACCCCCCTGCTGAAGAAGCCATTTGCAGACCCGCAGACCTCCAGTACCTCAGACCTATCTCCCTCCTCCCCTCCCTTGCCAAGGTCATCGAAAAGTCCCTCAAAATCCAACTCTCCAAGTTAATCGAAGCGAACCATGTCCTGAACAACTCCCAATCTGGCTTCCAAAGCAATTATATCAATCCTCGACAATGGTGAGCAAGATGCGGGCACACTGCGGCGGCAGCTCTCCCTTAGCTGCAACGGCCCACAGGACAAATCACGATGAGGCAACGTTGGCAAAGGTGCGGGCGCTCAGCGGCAGCAGCTCTCTCTCAAATGCGGCGACCCACAGGACAGATCCCAATGATGCAAAGTTGGCAAAAGTGCGGGCACTCAGCGGCAGTAGCTCTCCCTTAGCTGCAGCGGCCCTCAGGACGAATCATGATGATGCAAAGTTGGCAAAGGTGAGGGCCCTCAGCGGCAGCAGCTCTGTCTTAGCTGCAGCGGCGCACAGGAAGAATCACGATGATGCAAAGTTGGCAACGGTGCGGGCACTCAGCGGCAGCAGCTCTCTCTTAGCTGCGGCGGCACTGGTTCGATCCCAACCTCACCTTCGGACCCCAGATCAATCGGGTGGTTGGATCATGCTTCGGGACTCTCAAGAGCCTCAGGAAGGTTCTGAAGTTTCTGCCTATCAAAGCACGCCAAACATTAGTGCATGCATTAGTTACATCGAAGATGGACTATGGCAATCTTCTCTATTTAGGGTCTTTAGAGAAGAATCTGAGCCGCCTGCAGGTTTTGCAGAATGCTGCTGCCCGACTGGTGCTCAGATTACCCAGAAGAGCAGCCTCCAAAGCGGCGCTCCAAGCCCTGCACTGGCTCCCGGTGAGAAGCAGGGTGGAATTCAAAGCACTCTGCACCTGCCACCGGATTGTCAATGGTAAGGCCCCCCTTCCATTGCAGGGACTGCTGACACAATACGAGCCTTCCCGTTCCCTAAGATCTTCCGGCATGGGGCCCCTGTCTATTCCCAAGGTGTCTAAAGCTCGGATGGGAGGAAGATCCTTTAGATATCTGGCTGCGTCAAGCTGGAATAAACTTCCTGTGGCGCTGCGTCTAGAACCATCAGAACTCATCTTCAGAGCCAAGTTAAAAACATTATTATTTACCCGGTAGCAGGTTTCCGCCTAGTACTTCTCCCACAGCACTCGCTCCTTAGCGCGGGGACACGCCGTTGTGCGTCACCATCGCTTTATAAAACCCCCTATTATTATTATTATTGTAAATTGTGGATTAAGTCACCTCTGATATCACTTTGTTTATTGTATTCATTGACATATTTGATCTCTCTTGGACACAGTTGAGTGCCCGGCGATAAAAAAATAGGACTAGTTCTCAAAGAGGTTCTGAAATCTCACTCCCCAGTTTTGAGTTCTCAAGGCACATGCTCCTTTAAAAAAAGTGCAGTTTTTCAGGTTTGTAAAAAGGAAAGAAAAACTGTCTGTATTTTAAGCTGCTGTTTATTCTTGAGAACCCTCAAAACGAAAGAAGTGACTGCTCGCTGTGTGTTGGTCGTTAGCAGCCATTCTATGGCCGTCAGCGGATTTTTTGTTCGATTTCTCCCTTTGAATCATTTTGAACACTTTTTGCACGGAGCCTGCCCAATGGCATGCAGAATGTAAGTGAACTTGGACAATATTCTGTGCCTTGTTGCCAAGATTGCCTCTTGCATTGTGGGGTGACCACAGCCACTCAAGAAGGCACCCCCAAAACCGTAGATACAACTTTAGTACGGGGCTTTAACCCGCCTCTGTCTTCCATTGGCTAGCTCCATAAATGGAGGCTAGCCATTGGAAGAGAGATGTGACAGTAAATGTTGGAGCAGATTCGTGGGCGTTCCGGTGATTTTTCCTAGCTCCGCCCCTTTTAGAACGTCATGCGGCAGTGGGCGGTTGTTTTTTTCCGGTTTTTTTTCGGCATGTTTCGGTCTATTTGAAAGTGTCTTTTGCAGGAGTGGGCTGCGAGAATTAAGTTGCCAGGACGTACTTTCTATTTGCGATCAGGTAAGCAGCATTTTGTTATAATTTTCTTTTCACTTTGTACGTCTACCCCGTCTCATGTCGTCTCCGTGTTTGTTTTCCGTCTTTGCGTGTCTCGTTGCTGTCGTCTCTGTTTTTCGTGCGAAAAATGTCTTTAATTTAGCGAGAGTTGTCATTCAAATATCAGTTAGACATATATTATGGAAATGCAGTTGTGGTGTCTCGTGGTTCCTTTGTCCATCCCTTGATCAATGATGTAGCATTTAGAATGTGCTGATGTAGGTGGTCAAGGGATTCTAGGGATGACCAGTTTACATCAGCACATTCTAAATGCTACATCACTGATCAAGCGGAGATAAGGGTGATGGTTTGCCTCCCTCTCTGTGATGATGACAGTCTATTTGTGGATTTACGAGATGCATATTTCCCATGTTAAGGCATTGAGTTCTCCCCCCTCGACCATCAATGAAAGAGAGTACTTCTCCTGCTGTGGTCATGAAATGTGATGCTGAGGTACTGGATTTACAGCTATCCATGAAGGAAGTTAAAACTAACTTCCTAACAAAAGTTATACAGCTTGCACATGCATCTTCTGAGCCCTTATTGCCAATCAAAGAAGTCGTGACCAGCCCCCTTCTGAATGCCTTCCTATTGAACCACAATTTGGATATGTCCAGACTCTGTCCGCCATGGCTTGGACTTGCAAAACACCTACTTTCATTAAATAAAATGAAACAAGCATTTGCAATGCAATAGGTCTCGCATTTAATGAAATTTAAGCTATTGCCATTGTAAAGTACAATGTCTTTTATTTATCTTTTAAAAAACAAAAACAAAATAAAAGGCATAGCCATTTACAATGCCAATAGCTCAAACTTGCGTAACTGCGAGACCTATTGCATTGCAAATGCTTGTTTCAATATTGTCTGCTGTTCATGGGATATTTTATTCAATATGTATATTGCTTCTCATGTATAGGATCTACTTGTATGATTACTTTCACATTGTATTTAAACACTGAATTCTTTCTTGGTATTCATAGTCCACCATTCTTTTGTTTTCAAATTTCTTTATTGATTCACCCGTTTCACTCGCATTTTCCCTCGCGACCCACAACTATAGTCCACTTTCTATTTTACACGGCCACAATATTTTGCGCATGCGCAAACCTTTTCGGCACTTCCGCACTCCATGGGCGGCGTTTCATCGTGTTTGCAGCTTTGAATCTACGCGTTTACCGCGTTACACTTTGGGTAAGCGAAACAGTTTCACCGACAAGACACGATTTTAAAATAAGGGGCACCAGGCTATTAATCTGCACTTTTAACGATTTTCACTCGTAACACTTTGTTTATTGTTGACATGTAACATTTACAATTTTCACTTGAGCATTGCATGGAATAACCACCATATACTCGAGGGTTTTCTGCACACAGTTCACCCATGTTATTATTCACACTCCACGTTATAATCTCAACGTCATTTTTCAATTTCAGTAATTCTCGGGTGTACTTATAGTCACTAATAGTTCTCTTGCACCATTTTCAGAACGTAATTTTTAACCTCACGTCCCCCATCTATTTTTTGGCACTTTCTCCTTCTGCTATCACCCGATTTAATTAACATTGTTTTCTCACAATTTTTGATTACTTTCATATCACTCGGGCCCTGATTAGTAATTTCGGACTTTCCTCCTTTTTCCTAGAACACATTGACCCCCTGAAGAAGAGCTTTTTAGCTCGAAATGCATCGGGGATACTGACTCATGTTGTTCATATTCACAACCACGATGTATTGAACTTTTGTGATCATGGAATCATTACGCAATGTTTAATTTGAGCCATCTTTACCTAAAGGATTACTCTTGATTCAGAAGAATGAATCACATGTATTAAACTACAAAAGTGAATAAAACTTTGAACATTCGAATATCCTTGTGTAACTTGCATTTATCTAGCACAAAGGAGTGCTCAGGCTTCTCACCTTACGCCTGTAAGGTCTTTCTTGCAATGTTTCAATGATGCCAGCTGGTCTTTGGTTGTTTTTACTATGGAGTTGTAGCTGGCCAAACATTTCTCAATATTCCCTGATTCCAGGATAATAGTTGCCGGGAAAGTGGTCAGGTGTTATGTTATGCCATTGTCGACGGAGATTATAGGGGGCTATGGAAGGGGCAGAGTTGACCCTGGGTCCCCTAAGTAAATTAAAGAGTGATCTGTCCACAAAAGATGCTTGGAGAGTTGGTCAGGATAAGATCTAACGTGTGTCCCGCTAGATGTGTAGTACGCTTGTTGATCATTCCTAGTCCTAAAGTGGCCAAGTTTGCAAGAAACATATAGACGTCCTGATTAGAAGTGTTCTCACTATGTACATTGAAGTCCCCTAGTAACAGAAAATGTTTAGTGGAGATAACATGAGGGGCAATTAATTCCATCAGTTGAAGCGAGAAATCTAAAAGGGGACCTGGGGGCTGAAATACATGGGCACCTTTCCAGCTATAATGAGGTAAAAAAAAATCTAAAAACCGCCATATCTATTTAATCATTGCAACATTGCTCAAGTGTCGATACATTAATAATGTCTTTATGGATAATGGCTATCCCTCCACCCACCTTAGACTGTCTTTCCAGCCTTTGAATATGGTAGCCATCAGGAACTGTCACCGCAATAGCGGGGGTGGAGCTAGGTTTGAGCCAGGTTTTAGTCAGAAATGCGATGTCGGGATTCTCAGAAGATACTAGGTCCCAGATTTCAGTGGCATGCTTGGGCAGAGATCTAACATTGCCCAAAAAGCAGTTCCAGCCCTGACCAAATTTGTCGGAAGGACAGTCTAGGGGAGTCTGAGGAAAAGTCTGGGGGAGATTATCTAATTTATAATTATGCTTTGACTTTTCTGGATCAGATAGCAGCAGGCAGCATGCGTCTGCTTCAGCTCCATGTCTTGGAATTTGCAAAACCTGCACCCCGAAAGGCCCCTCCATGTCATGGAATACCCAAAAGTGTTATGTGGGTGGTTAATACATTTAGATGTGCTTGATCGTTTGATATCTAGGAGTTCCCGCCCCGTATAAGAGTATATCTGCCTGTGTCCCAAGTCATTCATGAAAAGTCCAGGGGTCTGGGCTCCTGGCGACAGCTGGGCGCAGACACATGAGATGTTTGTGAAAGATCTTTGGTTGTATTTTTCTCAAATTAGTAGTAGTAAAGTTAGAACTGCTAACTTTAGGACTCCTAAATGCCTTCTGTGAATACCGAAAGTCTTAACATTAGGATTTTTCTCAACTTTACTACTAATAAACTGAGAAAATCCTAATTTTAAGACTTTCGGTATTCACAGAAGGCATTTAGGAGTCCTAAAGTTAGGAATCCTAACTTTACTACTACTAAATTGAGAAAAATCCTAACTTTAAGACTTTCGGTATTCACAGAAGGCATTTAGGAGTCCTAAAGTTAGAACTCCTAACTTCTGTGAATACCGAAATGAGTAAGTGCCTTCTGTAAATACCAAAATGGTAGTAAGTTTAGGATTGTGTCTTTTTTTGGTAATCAACTTTATTGGGTATATAAAACAGGAAAGAAAATTCATTGGTTGCAGCTCAATCAACACATATAGCAGAATACAATCAGTAGTTGTATCGGTCGGGTCATTCTTCTCCAGTCCATATATACATCTTGTATTACCAGATGTATAGGCATAGTTCGCGCAATACATCTCAAATCACGGTTGAAGTAGGTTAAACCATTTCACCCAAATCCTATGGAACAGTTCCCTTGCCCCCCGAGCTTCAAATAAGGCCTCTTCCTGGGTCCCGCACCAATCAACCACCCTCCTCCATCTCCCCACAGTAGGAGGCGTGGCGCGGGACCAGTATCTTGCTATGTCCCTTTTGGCCACTGTTATCGCCGTCCCCAGTAGGCGCCTGTCCGACCTGGATCCATCCAGTCTGCCAAGGACCCCCAGAAGCTCCCGCTCCACTCCCATCCAGAACCTCGCCAATTCGGGGCAGAGCCAAACCATGTGGTAGAGATCCGTGGGTGCCGTGCCGCACCTCGGGCAGTCTGGGAAGGGTCGCAGGCTGGCGCGGAAGAGTCATTCAGGGGAGAGATAGGCCGCATGCAGGTAATAGATTTGCACCAGACATAGTTTGGCAGATGTGGTTAGGGTTCTAGGCGCCATAAGGGCATCCCTCCAGTCCGCCTCCTCCAGGGGACCCACCCACCCCTCCCAGCGAGCGCGCAGGATGTCCAGGGACGCCGGGCCATTATTAACTAGGGAGCAATAGATGCGGGACACCCCCCCCTACCCAGGGTCCCTATTATCACCTGGGCTTCCAGCGGACTGAATTCCAGGAGGGGGGTCGGCAGTGGGAGATGTGTGTTGAGCGCGTGGCACAGCTGCAGATACCGGAAGTGCTGGGTATGGGAAAGAGCATGGTTCCGCTGTAGGTCCGCGAAGGCCCGGATATGGTCCCCGACCCAGACATCCCCCAGGACCGAGACGCCAACTAGATCCCAACAACGGAATCCGTCCAAGGCTGCCACCTCCCGGAGCCAGGTGCTATGCCACAGCGGTGTTTGTCTGGTGAGTTTGTGATTCCAGCCCGTGTGGTGCAGAGCTGTTCGCCAAGCCATGAAGACCGTTCTGGTAATAGGCGCCACATTTTGCGGGACCGGCTGCCATATAAGAACGCTTGGATCCGGGGAAAATCTATCCCCTCAAGTTTCACCCGGTATGCTGGGTCGGACCAGCCACCTGCATACCAGTCGTAGACGACGATCAGCTTAGAGGCAAGATAGGAGAGGAAGAGATGAGTTACCCCCAATCCTCCGTCATAGGGGGGAATACGGGTGTGCGCCAGGGATATACACGGGCGACCATTCCCCCAGAGGAAACGGGTCAGAAGTCCGTCCAGTTCGCGGAACCAGGCGCGGGAGAGGGGGATGGAAGTGTTTTTCAAGACATAAAGAAAGCGCGGGAGGACCATCATTTTAAAGAGGGCGCTTCTCACTACGGGGTTGAGGGGGAGTGACTGCCACTTCTTAAGATCAGCCTTCATTCGGGCAGCCAGGGGGGCGATGTTCAGCGCCCATTCAAGCTCTTGCAGAAGGGTTACTTACCCATATCCCTAGGTATTTGACCGATTAGCGTCTTAAAGGGATATCCGACTGCCAGTTGTAGCACTCCCTTGAGGGGTGTAATGGAACCAACGTGGATTTAGCCGCGTTGAGCCAGAGTCCGGAGACCTTTTCAAAGGCCGCAAGGGAAAGCAAGCACCTGGGGCCCGAGGTCGCTGAGTCTGCCAGATACAAGACCACATCGTCGGCGTAGAGGGCGATTTTATCTTTGTGGCTCTTGTTCCAGGTCCACCCTTGGACAAGGGGGTCCTGCCGAATGAGCGCTGCCAGAGGCTCCATTGCTAATGCAAAAAGAAGAGGTGAGAGGGGACACCCCTGACGCATACCTCTCCGGATCTGAAAGGCCTCAGAAAGCACCCCATTGACCAGCAGACGGGACCAAAGCCCATCGTCTCCAGCACATCTTGCAGGTAGTTCCAGTTCACTGTGTCAAAGGCCTTTTCAAAGTCCAGGAAGAGGAGGGCCAGATAAGGGGAGAGCCGAGCACGATGAGCCAAGGCCAGATGGATGCGCCGGATGCAGTGGCGAGTACCCCTAGCAGGCATGAACCCGCACTGGTCTGGATGGACCAGGTCCGGCAAGCGAGGCTTAAGCCTCTGGGCTAGTATGGTGGCGTAGAGCTTGATCTCTGTGTTGATAAGGGAAATTGGGCGGTATTCCGCACAGCTCATGGAGGGTGGATGAGTCGTGTGGATGACCACTATCGTGGCCAGATCGGATTCAGGGGGGAAGGAACTGGTGTCTGCCACATGGCGGAAAAGGGCCAACAGCTGTGGGGCTAGGGCGGCCCGGAAGGTGGTATAGTATTCCTGCGGGAACCCATCAGGGCCAGGCGTCTCGCTGGGATGCAGGAGGGGGATGGCCCCCAGCACCTCCTCCAAGGTGAAGGGGCGATCTAAGGCCTCCATGGAGTCCCGTGGCAGAGAGGGAATCAGAATTCCCGTCTCCTCCAGCAGGTCAGCCAAGGAGTCTTCCGCCTGTCGTGCCGCGTAAAGGTTCATGTAGAACTGCGCAAAGAGGCGTGCCATGGCCTCCGAGGTCGTTTGGAGGGTACCGTCCTGCACCTGGATCTCCGGAATGATACGATGGACTTTGGGGTAGGAGACCAGGTTGTGGAGGAGCTTGCCATTTTTGTCGCCCCATCCGTATACCCGCGCCACTGAAGAGCACCCGAGCATCTGGGCCGAGTTCAATGAGATCTGCCGGATTTCCTCCCGAATCAGTGCTAACTGTCGGGTGGGGTCCGCGCGTCCGGTGAGTGCGTGCTCCGCCTCCATCCGAGCCGCCCACGACTCCAACTCCATGAGTCGGGCCAACTGGTCTGCCCGTTTGGCGTGCACAAGCCCCCATGCCACTCCACGAATCACAGCCTTACCTGCCTCCCACAGGGTCCCGGGCGACGGGACTGACCCCTCGTTGGCAGAGAAATAGTGAGCCAGTTCCTGTTCCAGCGAGTCCACCAGATCGGGGTCTTGGAGGAACCACACGTTGAGGCCTCATACCGCTCTCGGACAAGCCGAAGGTGAACCAAGTCGGAGGGAGACGGGGGAGTGGTCCGATAGCCCCCGAGGCAGAATAGCCACCCCGGAGACAAAGTGACAGTCATTGGCCGGGAGCAAAAGAAGGTCAATGGGGGACTGGGTATGGTGGGAGGCCGATGTGTGGGTGAATTGCGTCACACAAGGGTTCCCGACTCGCCACGCGTCGCAAAGCCCCAGGGCGGAGGCCCATCCCGACAGGGCATCTGCCGAGGCAGTCCGGGTCACGGACGGGGTCCTGGTCGTGTCACATCGGGGCTGCATGACCGCATTGAAGTCGCCTGCCACCACCGTTAGGCCCCGTGGGAGGGAGGAGAGGATCCCCGTGAGGCAACGGAGCGTCGGGGGGAGAAGGGCAGGCGGGATGTAAAGACTCAGGATGTTTAGGGGGCATCCCTCCAGTGTACCCGAGATCCCCACATAGCGACCCTGTGGGTCGGTGTCGGCCCTGGTGAGAGTGAAAGGAAGGCTTTTCCTAAGCAGGATTGCCACCCCCTGGGACCCACATTTAAATCCGGAGTGCCAGACCATTGCGTACCCACAGCGGGCTAGGAAGTTACATTGTGTGCCCAGGAGATGGGTTTCCTGGAGGAGAAGGACATCCGCCTCATGACGGTGGGCCGCCCGGAGGACGGCCGCACGCTTGATACGGTCTAGGAGGCCATTAACATTCCAGGAAAGAACGTGAAGGGGTTTAGTGTCAGACGAAGCCTTCCTCTGAGTCTAGATGCGATGACAAAAGGGCCAACCTCTCGATACCTTCAACTCTGACTGTATTACTTACACAGCGTATTGCAGTGATCAAGCGGGGGGAAAGGGAATTAGGAAGGGAACAGCTGGGAAGGAGAACTGCAAAGGAAAAGTTAGCTACAAATAACAAACAATAACGCAATTTGCCTTTTGCGTGATAACGCCACTCAGAATGTGTCTATACATTCTTGCCTAATATTGACCACATTAATAAGGCTTTGTTTCTCTTTGAGTGCATAGAATTATACGCTTTTCTGAATAATGCTGCCCAACACTTAACTCTAGTATCAGCAGATTCTTCTCACTAAATGGCTAACGTAGTATTAGACTTAAACTAGCTAAGATTTCTATTGTTGTATAACATGCACAAAATCCACTCAGTTTAGCATCAGATACATGTGGTTCATAAATTGGTTTCTGCTTTCTCAGGTTATTTGGATATAAACTTTAGCACAATAAAACATCTGTGAAAACTTAAATAAACACTCTGGTCCACAAGCCAAAATACGCTTTAACAATCACAACCCTCTCTGGACTGATAGGTACTCAGGTAAGCAAAAAGTATAAGCTGGTCAGGTCCTACCTGTAGAGTACGACCTACTCTACGCACGAAGCGATGTCTGCGCTGAATGACTATAAAGGAGGCCCAGGGGAATGTCAGCCATCGCAGCAAGAGCCGACCTGGGGAATCTGACTGCTCCAAAATTAGCCTCCGTCTCTGATCGTGCAAAAGACTCCTGCGATCAAGCTGGCGCTAGAGGACTCACCACTACTGCTTTCTAAGAGCCCCAAAGCCAAGTGAAGATCAGAGCTCCTGGACTAACCTCCTTCTTCTCCAAGAACGCAGAATAGTGAGCACGGGAGACTGGGCGCGGCCGGTGTCGTCATCGTTGGCACGCCCATGCCAAATCTCATGGATCTCGCGTGAGATGCCAAATCTCACGCATCCTGAGTAGGAAAAAAGAGAACAAACGTGGTGTGGAGAGCAAAAGTGCTCTCCACACCACAGGAGTCAAGCTATCCTGGCTGAAGAAGGCTGATAGCCAGAAACCGGTCCTAGGATGCTTGATTCCGGTCCAGGAAAGACATGGCTTGGCAGTTCGGACTAGACTGTTGCCATGAGGCACAGGGTCAAGGCTGATTTGCATATGGCCATGTCTGAACTGGGGTGGTGTGGAGTGCAAAAAAACGATGGATTTAGGCCTAGATCCCTGTACTGGGGTGAATGTATGACATTGTTCTGCATTCTGTCCATCAACTGTTGCTTTGCATTTGTCACCCCGAGTGGGATGGGTATGCTCAGACGTGAGTCCCAGGCTCTCCACACCACTGGAGTCAAGCTATCCTGGCTGAAGAAGGCTGATAGCCAGAAACCGGTCCTAGGATGCTTGATTCCGGTCCAGGAAAGACATGGCTTGGCAGTTCGGGCTGGACTGGACCCATGAGGCACAGGGTCAAGGCTGATTTGCATATGGCCATGTCTGAACTGGGGTGGTGTGGAGTGCAAAAAAACGATGGACTTAGGCCCAGATCTCTGTACTGGGGTGAATGTATGACATTGTTCTGCATTCTGTCCATCAACTGTTGCTTTGCGATTGTCAACAATGGCAGCAGTTACAGTGATTTCAGGGCTTCATTTGCAGCCCCCTACGGGATGAGATCCAACTACTGTCTGAGAAGTCATGGCCACATTCAAAGTGCATCATGACAGAGGCTGAACGTTCTGTAACTGATCTGAATATTTTTGCTATTAACCCCAATATTTTGCAAAAGGTTTTGATTAAGAGCGTTCCACAAAGATTGCAACCCTCCAAAGAAAATGTAAGAAAATAAACATACACTGAGCAATGCCAGGTGCAGCTCGAAGCACTTGGGGGCGAGGGCATTTTGCGCATATATATTGTCAAAATATCTTTTAGACTCCAGATTTCAACCCAAGCATGAGGCAAGATTATGCAGCAATTCACGAACGCCAGAAGTAACAGATTGGTGACGGGACTGAGGAGAGAGCAAACAGAGAGCCTGCTTATGCTTCAATGTATCAAGTAAGCAGCGTGAATCTACTATCGGGTGGAAGTAACTGAAAGTCAGGGCTTTAGGTGGGCCGGGTCCTGCCGATGCTCAGAACTACCAGCTCTTAAAGCAGGTGCTGAAACAGGTTCCAATTTGGCTCTCCATTTTTACCCTAGGGTTGAGGGAAAGAAGCTTAACTCGTCAATAGAGCACCCGGCATTGCTTTTGATGCAACTTTGCAGTGATTTGTTTGTCAGTTTTCTATATGGCAGACATGAGCACCAGTGACATCACGCAAGGTCGTGGTCATTTGTTGAATGCCAGGATGTTGAGCGGATGTGAGGCTCAAACCTGCGCGCTCAGCTCGAAGGTTGGTAGCTCTAGACTTCTGCCACATCCTCGTCTACAAGAACTGGAGCATGTTTAATATTATATATAACGAAATCACAGGTGGTGCTCATTTGTACATGTAATGTTACTTGTTCTGTTCTTTATAAGGATGAATGGACAGAAACTGCAAAACACCAGTCGGGCACACACTACAGATTTTTAGCATAATTGTTTTAAGCCATGCCCTCAATTACATTGGCCAAACCCCTATGGGAAACACCCCTCAGTTTTTTCATTCTACTTAAAGCCCTACTGCAAGTGATTATTTACCGATACATATTGGGCGGCCCTGCTGGAATCGGATTTGTTGCCAGTTTGGACAGTCGCACACATCTCTGTTGACTTGGCCGTGCTGCTGAGAGTTAGTAAGCTTTAACAGCACTTACCGGCATCATCCTCTGATCTTCAGAGCTGCGAAGTGAGCGGTAGGCTAACTCACTCGGTCCCGTTTGGTTTTGGGTCCTGCTGGCAGACGGGTTTGTATTCCGTTCCCTTGCCCACTAGCCCTTGCCGCTTCTGTCTCTCCTGGGTGGTAGAGGCTGGCTCATGAGCAGCTCTCGTGTTTCAGATTTGGGAAGAGGTAGGCAAGAGGTTCCCACACTGCGTGCAGCGACAAGGCATGATCGGGGGAACAATGAAACAAACAAGTTGGCCGCTCTCAGTTTTTCGACACATCCTCTTGTTATGCTAAGTTGCGTTAATGCGCTGATAACGCTCTCCTCCCGGGTCTCCTTACAAATGAAGGCATGCGGTATGTTCGGCGCAGGTGCAGAATCAGAGGTATTGCGCGCATGCGAAACAAAAAACATGTGCGAGTTTACCCACCAATCAGGGACAACCAAGCTTTTAAAATGCAATATGACTCATATTTACGCGAGACCTATTGCATTTTAAACAGAGGTACAAGCGTTAAAAAAGGCACGAATGTGAGGAGGTGGAGGAGTGGTGGTGGTAAAAGGAATTCACGGACTGCGGGAGGGAACAGTGGAGGCAGGGGAACAAAACAGCTTTAAAAGTAAAGGGGCCGATAGCCGTGGAAGGACAACAATGACGACATGGCTGTCAGGAGGCGGGATTAAGTTGGCCAAAACCAATCAGATTGCAGCATTTAGAATTTCAGCCAATGAAAAAGATAGGCAAAAAGCTTCCCCCGCTATACTGCATACAGCATCTCTTGACGAGACAGCGCAGACCTAGACTCCCTTGCAGAAAGCTCTCAGTGTATCAAGTACATTATTTATTGGTTTTACAAAAAGAAAAAGCAAACTCTCACTTTAGGAGTAAAACAAAAAAGTCTGTTGGGCATCCGTGTGAAACATGGCAGCCACTCAGCAAACCTTAGGTGCTTTTAGAAAAGCTCCTGTTGCTCCTCTGAAGACACAGGGATAGCCAGGTTGGGGGAAATCGCTAAATATGGTAGATGGTAGTCCAACGGGGTACTGGAAGTTGTTACGACTGCTCCTCTGACAGACCGTGGACCACCTGTCAAACTATAAATAAGGGGGACAGTCTTCAAATGTAACTCAAAATAGAAAAATCACTAAAGAAAGGCGGGCTGGATTGAGGGTGTGGTGGACAGGGCACGCTATATGTTGGACCGGGCCTCGTGGTGTTGTTCTCCCGTACCCGTAGTGAATCCACCCTGACCCGTGCACCTCACCAGGGCCTCGATTCCCCCGACCATTCCCTCCATGACCCACACCCACGACACTGGACTTCCCTGTCCTTCCCCTCCATCTTCCTGGTACCCGAGGCCCCCAAACCCTATAGGCCCGAAGGTCCCCGGTGCCCATTCCCCTGCACCTAAGATGACCGCCCCCGGCCCCAGCACGTCCTCTGCCCTAGACACGCCAGAGCGCTCCCCGTGAGCGAGAGAGGGAGGAGTGGTTCGATCACACCTCCCACCTCCCCTCGAGAGATCAGTTTCGATTGCCCATCCGGCCTCCCTGAGGGCTGGCTCCAAGCCTGCGGCGTGTCTGGGATCCCTCCAGACCCAACTTAAAAGGATGAAAGAGGCCGCGTGGGAGGAACCCCCAACAAGCGGCCCCCAGGTGCTAAGACCTCTGCCTGCAAGGACTCCGGACATCAAAGAGGAGCAGTCATATATCAAGGGGTGCTCTGGGACGATCAAGTCAGTTGTATCCGGGAACTACGAGAGCCCTGCTGACATCATCGCGGCTCCTACCCTGCACAGAAAGACTTCTGCCCAAAATCATCTGAGCCCTGCTGACATCGTCGCGGCTCCTACCTTGCAGAGAAGGACTTCTGCCCGAAATCATCTGAGCCCTGCTGACATCGTCGCGACTCCTACCCGGCAGAGAAGGACTTCTGCCCAGAACCATCTGAGACGTGGTTGCGGCTCCCTTGCAACCTTGAGAACACCTGAGCCCTGCTGATTCGATCGCGGCTCCCATAAGACCGTAAGAACTGCCACATTCTTGCTCGAGCCCTGCGGACGTGGTCGCGGCTCAGAGACTATCCTGGTCCGTCTGGACCCAAGACCTATTCGTATCCCCCAGCTCGAGGATTGAGAGCTGTGCGCCGGATACGCACCCGCATCGAACTTGAACATTAAGACTGTCCCTCTACCCTAATCCCTACCGAGACTCTTTGACCCAATGCTCTGATTGTACATAAGAATCTTGCGGATCATAAAGATCCATCTTGCTTGAGAGATAAAGAATACGTTCTCTTGAAACCTACAGTGTGGTGTCCCTTTGTCGAGTGGTGCTAGCGCAGCACGTGCGATCCTAGATTCGAGACTCTCTCCCTGGAGGGTCCCACGCCGGTGCTCGGCAGTGTTCCTAGGAGAGGTGGGTCACAGGGTGGTCAGGTACATCTTCTGGCCTCCCCTGGGATAGCCCTTCCAACACTATAACTCTATAACAAAATGCAACAAAGCATTACACCAGCCAAACCACTGGTCCTTCCAGCAGCCCTGTTTATAGTTGGACAGATTGTCAACCTTTCATAGGAATTCTCCCTGGGTCTGTCGATGGAGAACTTCTTCTGAAGGGGAAAGGGCTCTGGGAGAAAACCCATCAGACATTATTAGATAAAGCAGCGCTATATAAGAACCTTAAAAAAATAATAAAAAGTACATTTTGTATTTGACAGATTCATGTTTAAATCCCTTGTGTGGCACACTGATTCACGTACTCAACATTCTGTGGTATTTTTATGGATTATTAACAAGAGTAGTGCCAGGATACAGACATATTTTTAGGTTTCCTAAACAAATCGGGTATGAATTGGGTAGAAACTACTGAATTATGTTCCCAAAACAGGAGTGAATCCCAGATCTCAGTATTACAGGCAGCACTTCTCTCTTCATTAACACAGAAGGAGAGGTAGTACCATCTCAAGGAAAACAAACATTGGCATAGCCAATAGGTCTCACCTTTGGGACCTTATACGTTTTTAGCCATGCAACAGTTGATGTTGGTGCACCAAGGATTTTGTGCTGCGGAACTAAATACTTATAAGGTCCCAAAAGTGAGACCTATTGGCTATGCCAATGCTTGTTCTTTTTAGTTACTGTTATGTGTTTGATAGGTAGCTAAAAAGTCGTGCATTGGTAAATGCCATTGGTTTTGCCTAGGTAATTAATAATGTTTTGCTGTAGTAAGTGTTAGCTTGGTGAGCTATTTTGCAATATAAATTACTGAAACTCCGTTAAAGATCTTAAGACAGGTCAATGTCGAGCCTGACTATCTACGGTGCTGTGACCAAGGACTGTCTCTACCTGGTTTGTCCCTCATCTGATACTCTTCTCTAGCATTGCCTTTGTATGATCAGTCTCTCCTATAGTCTGGGCAATAGGAATTATGTGGCAGGGGAATCAAATTATGCAGCAGGGGTGAGTAAATTATGGCCAAAAATGCAAATTATGTGGGATTATGCAGCACATTTTGCAATAATTTAACTTAATTATTTATCAATTTTTAAATTTAACATGGTCTGTGCATTAGTTGTACCTTATTGGTACCACTTTAATACCCAAATATAGCAAGAGTTCTTTTATTCAATTCAGTTGAAAATGAAAAGCACACACAGGAGCTACAGCCGACGCGTTTCGTCCTCTTGGGACTTCTTCAGGGCTGTTTACAAAAAATGACAATATACAAAAACATACAGTTAAAATTAACATTAAAAAAGAAGCAGTTATGCTCATACAGAAAAAGCCAGGCTTCATGAACAATACATTGCAATATTAAAAACTAGTACAAAGCTTATGTACAAGCTGCCAACAACAATTGCAAATAAATGACTTGGTTGAGTTACAGAAAGCATTCTACAATTACGTTCAACTAAGATCAACATATTCTTGGTTATTGCACAATGTTCTCTATATAGGTCTGTCCCTCTTTGGACTGTCATCCTCACCTCAAAGATTTATAGCACATCCTATATCTATGAGAAAGAAGGGGCCCCACCATCAAGAAATTATCAAAAGAAGGGGAGTAGTCAGTAGCTGTTGAGCGGGGATATTAGCACTAAAGAATAAAACATACCAAAATGAATAATAAGATGATGTTCTTAGGTCTTCTCCCGTGGTTATTGGGTACGTGGGTATATCCGTGACGTTCTATTATACTGAAGGGGGCATCTAGAAATGATTGATGAAAGAATTGGTGAAAAAAACATTGGTAAGAGGTCTAGTGACAGCCAACTTCTAAGAGGAACACTTTTAGAAAATTTGGAAGCTACCAATAGCTGTGAATGGTTGCGAGTAAATCAAATGACCTACCATATTTGACAAAGAGTTCTCAGCGGAGGAATCTGGTCTGTTAGAGCCGTTCTTGTTAATAGGCGGTGTGTATCTATTTGTAGTCACGTTCAGCCAATACACTCAAAAATTGAGAGGTATTTCAATATTATGCTTGTAAATCACCTATAATAATATAAAAGTTTTCTCTTAGAGATTTTCCTACATGACAGCTCTAAAGGAGTAATAGGTGTTTGGTTTTATAAGGAGAGAAGGCTAGTCATTTGAGAATGAAAAACGGACATTAGTACTACCATGATACTTTTATCATACTGGTCATGATCAACCCTTAAGATTAGACTAGCCAGTTGTTTGTGCATAAGCAATGAACAGAAGTACATCACTTACATCAATATTTGGATGATAGTCCATGCAGTGCTGGAACCAGAGTAGTAAACAAGGAATGTAGTTCTGTCTGTCTATGTAAAACAAGAGAAAAGAGGGGAGGCGGGGGAAACAAGGATGAACATTATTATGAACTAAGCGTACGAAAAAAAGTGGCATGGGAAAGCCTTCACCTGGCCACTCCTATCTGTTAAGCCATTATAAGGCAGGACATTTTTCAACAACTGTCCACTATTGATTCTGGTGCCATTGTGAGGCAGAGCATTTTGTGGTAATTGTCCACCAAAGGTATACATCTGTGCTCAGTAGTTTAACTTACCTATTGTTACTTGCTTGTTGTAAGGGAAATATATGTTAAACCTCCTGCTTGGGCACTCTAAGAAAATTAATGAAAAAAACAGGAGAAAAAAGGGGGTTTCAATCAAAAGGGGTGACCCATAAGAACTTCCCTGTTTTAAAAAGTCTAATCTCTCTTTGGGAAAAATCCCTTTTGTTATATCTACTTAGTTTAGGTAACAAAAAAATATATAGGTTTAAATCTAAAGTCTATATTAAAATAGAGTTGAAGAACTAACATTATTATTTGCTCAAGCCTCTCTATAAAAACAAACAGGTTTCAACAGACCCCTGCTTTCTCAATATAAGTGTCCCTCTTACCCTAATAAAGTGAGCTGAAGCATCCCCTGGTTCCTAAATCAGCATGCAATACGACGTCCTCCTCCGTCAGGTACCGGCAGACTACTGAAGCAAGCCAACCCAGTTTATATACTGACCTAAATTGGTCCCAATTAATCACACCCGGTTCGAAAAAGTAAATAAATTCGGCAATTACCATGGCGGCCATGTTATGTCAGTGCCCGGTTTCTAGGTTGCACTGTTAAATGAGGCTTCGCGGCCGCCATCTTGTGTAAGTACGGGGTCCCGTTTCTATCCAGGAAAAGTCTGTGATGTTATTTCGAAAATAACATGGATGTTATTCCCCTAAATGAGTAAAAGGCCTGCCACACAGTAGTTTATAACGCCTACCCTGTACAAACCACTAAGGAATATCGGCGATTACCGTGGGGGCCATATTGTGTAAGAGCCCGGTTTCTGTATAGCAACGTGATGCGAAGCCTAATAGCCGCCATCTTGTGTAAGAGCGGGCTCTCGTTTGTGACCAAAAGCATAATTGGTTTTTTAGAAAGAGAGTTGAAGGCTTTTTTAATTTAGCGAAAAGCGTGTGATATTAAATACATCACGATCTCTTATGCTGTTGCCACAAAGTGTAGTCGGCGTTAGTGGCAATTAAAATATAATTCGAGCTATAATCACAGTGGACATATTCGAATAGAAAAATGAAGATGTGAAATAAGGTGGCCAAGTAAAAATAACTAGGGCAAATAAAAACCGCATTAACATGGATTGTGTCCAATGATGTGGAGAGAGGCAGATAAAGCCTCATTCAATGATGTTGAGGGACTGATCGAAAAGCGGCGGCCATTTTGGTTTGGGCATGAACTTGACAATCATAAGGATAAAGATGAATGCCTGGTCCATGAAGATATAAGAAAAAGACGCGAATTAACATCAATATTCATTTGTATTGCTTCATTTGTGACAATATATATACATTTTTAACCTATTCGGCAAGGACCCTTATTCTCAAATTTCAATGTGCGCAAACTAATACATTGATATATTACTATTTATTTCAAATGTTACTAGGGTGCCCATCAGAACTTTTCAATAGCCTAACATGGCAGCCAAACTGTACTAGAACTAAATTCGGGGACTGGTTATGTATGGTGTATCCTTTGAGCTAAACAGGACTTCTAGCAAAATGGTCTTATCACATCATTTTCTGGGGCAGGTACATTGATGACGTTATTATGTTATGGAATGGACCTGCCCCGGATTTATTGTCATATTTTGAGTTCCTGAATGACAATCCGTATAATGTGAAACTCACCATGGAATATAGTGGATAGCAAATTGACTTCTTGGACGTAACTTTTTTTATTGAGAATAATATGATCAATAGCAAGACACATAGAAAAAGCACTGCATGCAACAGTACGTTGCACTTCAAAAGCGCACATCCCCGCCATGTGATCAACAATATACCATTTGGTGAAATGTTGCGGATGCGAAGAAACTGTAGCACTGAGGAGAGTTTCCAGACAAACATTAGAGAAACCGAGGAACGCTTCTTCCAAAGAGGTTATCCTTGGAAAGCTCTCAACAAAGCAAAGGAAAGAGTAGCGAAAATAACTAGAGAAAGCACATTGGAAAATAGGGTCCCAAAAAAGAACAACAAATCTCCCCTTGCTTTCTCTACGAAATTCACTGATGAGAACAGTAGAGTGTTTAATACTCTAAGAAAACACTGGCACCTCCTGACGGAGATCCCCAGTATCAAAAATGATCTCCCTTCTAAACCCAAAATTGTCTACAGACGTGGTCACAACTTGAGGAATATGCTTTGCCCCAGCTTGGTGACCACTGTAGAACAGAAACAGTGTTGGTTTCGGCCAAAAACTATGGGGTTCTTTACGTGCAGAAACTGCAATGTATGCACATTAGGAAGGGACAAGACCAAAACCTTTTGCTTCAATACAAACAAAACACATAAAATCAAGCATTTCATAAACTGCAATACAACTTTTGTAGTATATATTGTAGGCTGCCCATGTGATAAAATCTATGTGGGCAGCACAAAACGACCTCTAAAACAGAGGATTCAGGAGCATGTTCGGGCCCATCGCAACAATGATCACAAGTATGCGATGACCTTCCATATGCAAGACAAGCATAAACCAGACGACACATGACGGTTTATGGGAATTGATCATGTCCCTGTGAACCCCCGAGGAGGTGAGCGAACCTTAGCCTCAAAGGATACACCATACATAACCAGTCCCCGAATTTAGTTCTAGTACAGTTTGGCTGCCATGTTAGGCTATTGAAAAGTTCTGATGGGCACCCTAGTAACATTTGAAATAAATAGTAATATATCAATGTATTAGTTTGCGCACATTGAAATTTGAGAATAAGGGTCCTTGCCGAATAGGTTAAAAATGTATATATATTGTCACAAATGAAGCAATACAAATGAATATTGATGTTAATTCGCGTCTTTTTCTTATATCTTCATGGACCAGGCATTCATCTTTATCCTTATGATTGTCAAGTTCATGCCCAAACCAAAATGGCCGCCGCTTTTCGATCAGTCCCTCAACATCATTGAATGAGGCTTTATCTGCCTCTCTCCACATCATTGGACACAATCCATGTTAATGCGGTTTTTATTTGCCCTAGTTATTTTTACTTGGCCACCTTATTTCACATCTTCATTTTTCTATTCGAATATGTCCACTGTGATTATAGCTCGAATTATATTTTAATTGCCACTAACGCCGACTACACTTTGTGGCAACAGCATAAGAGATCGTGATGTATTTAATATCACACGCTTTTCGCTAAATTAAAAAAGCCTTCAACTCTCTTTATAAAAAAACAATTATGCTTTTGGTCACAAACGAGAGCCCGCTCTTACACAAGATGGCGGCTATTAGGCTTCGCATCACGTTGCTATACAGAAACCGGGCTCTTACACAATATGGCCCCCACGGTAATCGCCGATATTCCTTAGTGGTTTGTACAGGGTAGGCGTTATAAACTACTGTGTGGCAGGCCTTTTACTCATTTAGGGGAATAACATCCATGTTATTTTCGAAATAACATCACAGACTTTTCCTGGATAGAAACGGGACCCCGTACTTACACAAGATGGCGGCCGCGAAGCCTCATTTAACAGTGCAACCTAGAAACCGGGCACTGACATAACATGGCCGCCATGGTAATTGCCGAATTTATTTACTTTTTCGAACCAGGTGTGATCAATTGGGACCAATTTAGGTCAGTATATAAACTGGGTTGGCTTGCTTCAGTAGTCTGCCGGTACCTGACGGAGGAGGACGTCGTATTGCATGCTGATTTAGGAACCAGAGGATGCTTCAGCTCACTTTATTAGGGTAAGAGGGACACTTATATTGAGAAAGCAGGGGTCTGTTGAAACCTGTTTGTTTTTATAGAGAGGCTTGAGCAAATAATAATGTTAGTTCTTCAACTCTATTTTAATGGAGACTTTAGATTTAAACCTATATATTTTTTTGTTACCTAAACTAAGTAGATATAACAAAAGGGATTTTTCCCAAAGAGAGATTAGACTTTTTAAAACAGGGGAGTTCTTATGGGTCACCCCTTTTGATTGAAACCCCCTTTTTTCTCCTGTTTTTTTCTTTAATTTTCTTAGAGTGCCCAAGCAGGAGGTTTAACATATATTTCCCTTACAACAAGCAAGTAACAATAGGTAAGTTAAACTACTGAGCACAGATGTATACCTTTGGTGGACAATTACCACAAAATGCTCTGCCTCACAATGGCACCAGAATCAATAGTGGACAGTTGTTGTAAAATGTCCTGCCTTATAATGGCTTAACAGATAGGAGTGGCCAGGTGAAGGCTTTCCCATGCCACTTTTTTTCGTACGCTTAGTTCATAATAATGTTCATCCTTGTTTCCCCCGCCTCCCCTCTTTTCTCTTGTTTTACATAGACAGACAGAACTACATTCCTTGTTTTCTACTCTGGTTCCAGCACTGCATGGACTATCATCCAAATATTGATGTAAGTGATGTACTTCTGTTCATTGCTTATGCACAAACAACTGGCTAGTCTAATCTTAAGGGTTGATCATGACCAGTATGATAAAAGTATCATGGTAGTACTAATGTCCGTTTTTCATTCTCAAATGACTAGCCTTCTCTCCTTATAAAACCAAACACCTATTACTCCTTTAGAGCTGTCATGTAGGAAAATCTCTAAGAGAAAACTTTTATATTATTATAGGTGATTTACAAGCATAATATTGAAATACCTCTCAATTTTTGAGTGTATTGGCTGAACGTGACTACAAATAGATACACACCGCCTATTAACAAGAACGGCTCTAACAGACCAGATTCCTCAGCTGAGAACTCTTTGTCAAATATGGTAGGTCATTTGATTTACTCGCAACCATTCACAGCTATTGGTAGCTTCCAAATTTTCTAAAAGTGTTCCTCTTAGAAGTTGGCTGTCACTAGACCTCTTACCAATGGTTTTTTCACCAATTCTTTCATCAATCATTTCTAGATGCCCCCTTCAGTATAATAGAACGTCACGGATATACCCACGTACCCAATAACCACGGGAGAAGACCTAAGAACATCATCTTATTATTCATTTTGGTATGTTTTATTCTTTAGTGCTAATATCCCCTCTCAACAGCTACTGACTACTCCCCTTCTTTTGATAATTTCTTGATGCTGGGGCCCCACTTTCTCATAGATATAGGATGTGCTATAAATCTTTGAGGTGAGGATGACAGTCCAAAGAGGGACAGACCTATATAGAGAACATTGTGCAATAACCAAGAATATGTTGATCTTAGTTGAACGTAATTGTAGAATGCTTTCTGTAACTCAACCAAGTCATTTATTTGCAATTGTTGTTGGCAGCTTGTACATAAGCTTTGTACTAGTTTTTAATATTGTAATGTATTGTTCATGAAGCCTGGCTTTTTCTGTATGAGCATAACTGCTTTTTTTTTAATGTTAATTTTAACTGTATGTTTTTGTATATTGTCATTTTTTGTAAACAGCCCTGAAGAAGTCCCAAGAGGACGAAACGCGCCGGCTGTAGCTCCTGTGTGTGCTTTTCATTTTCAACTGAATTGAATAAAAGAACTCTTAAAGAACACAAGTAACAACTGATGTGATTTTTTCTGTTGACCTTATCAAAGTGAACAGTTTTTGTAAATATTGAAGTGGTGCACCTTGACCTTGTTTAAAGTATTTCATAGTTCAGGTTTTGAACCAACATTGTAACGGTGGGTGTTTTTTGAAGTGTGCACACATATTGTCCCATGTACTACATTGTGGGTCCAAATCAATTTTGGGAGAATATTTGACTAGGTGCTGTTCTGTTGGGAATCCTCCACCGTTATTCTCTCTCTACCCAAATATAGCAAACAGCTATAGAAATCCGTCAACCTTTGTAAAGAGCCTTCCACTGTGCTGACTATTGACAGCTCTTTTACCTGTTGCAGCAGTGCCTGCATGGAGCAATCTTTTACCTGGGCTGTTACCTGTACCTGAAAACAACAGGCAGTGTGCAGCCCAGATGCACATACTGCACAGATACGTCAGGCTGTGTGCTTTACTTATGTAAATCAGTGAAGGCGGCACTAAGGCAAATAACTTGGACGGTGGTTCACTTATTCAGAGGCAGCCCAGCTGGCTGGGCTTGATTGATCTGAAATCCAGGCCCGCCAGGAAAGACTGAACTTCTGAGACGAACGAATAATGGCCACTGTGTTTACCACATGAATAAAGGCGGTGCTGTGGGAGGTGCTAGCGAGAACTCAGTGTCGGCTATTGAAGAGGGGAGGGGATTGCGAGACCAATGGTTGTTGGCAAAAGTGTCCAGTGCAACGCTTTCACTTTAATGACGGCCATGTCCCTGGCCGCCATTAACGTGAAAGCGACGCGTGCGCTTTTACAAACAAAAGTTAAAAAACGCGCATGCCGGAAACTGGAGAAGATATGGCTCCATGAACGCACACCGGACAACCACGCAGCCCACAAGAACGCCACCCGCAGACATCACCACCTCATCAGATTAGCCAAGAGATCCTCCTTCAAAGACCGCTTGGAAAACAACGCACACAATAGCAAGGAGCTCTTCAGCATCGTAAAGAAACTTTCCTAACCCAGCGCCAATGCCAACGACATCCCGCCCTCACAAGAACTGTGCGACTCACTAGCCATCTTCTTCCACCGCAAGATCGCTGACATCCACGACAGCTTCAACACCATGACCACCCCGACTACGCCAGACTCCACCTCCCCTGTGAACACTACCAGCGCCCACCGCCTGACCTCCTGGTCCAACGTCAACGACGATGAGACACGCAAGGTCATGAACTCCATCCACTCAGGATCTCCGTCAGACCCGTGCCCACACCACGTACTCAACAAAGCAGACTCAGCCATGGAAGGTCATCAACATCTTCTTCGAAACAACGACATTCCCGGAAAGCTGGAAGCACGCCGAAATCAACACCCTCCTCAAGAAGCCCAAGGCAGACCCCAAGGACCTCAAGAACTTCCGGCCCATCTCCCTGCTCCCGTTCCCGGCAAAGGTCATCGAGAAAATCGTCAACATACAATTGGCCCACCACCTGGAAGACAACAACATCTTGGACCCGTCCCAGTCCGGATTCAGATGAAACCACAGCACCGAGACAGCCCTCATTGCCCCCACAGACGACATCAGGCGCCAACTAGACAACGACAAAACATCAGCCCTCACCCTCCTGGACCGGTCAGCCACCATCGACACGGTCTGCCATCGCACTCTAAAGACACGCCTCCTAGAAGCTGGAATCCAAGAGAAGGCCCTTGAATGGACCACGTCCTTCCTCTCTGGCAGAACCCAGGGCGTCTCCCTCCCACCCTTCCGATCCGAAGTCACCGACATCATCTGCGGCGTCCCCCAGGGCTCATCTCTCAGCCCGAGGCTGTTCAACGTCTACATGGCCCCCCTCGCACAAGTGGCCCACCATCACAACCTCAACATCATCTCCTACGCCGACGACACCCAGCTCATCTTCTCTCTCACCAAGGACCCACACACCACCAAAACTAACCTCCACGAAGTAATGAAGGCCGTCGCCGGCTGTATGAGGAGCAGCCGTCTGAAGCTGAACTCGGACAAGACGGAGGTCCTCATCCTCAGACCCACCCCCTCAGCCTGGGATGACTCCTGGTGGCCGAGCACACTGGGAACAGCACCAACACCCACTGACCATGCACGCAACCTAGGATTCATCCTCGACTCCTCCATGTCTAAGCAGGTCAATATCGTCTCCTTCTCCTGCTACAACACCCTCGGCATGCTCCGCAGGATCTGCAAGTGGATTCCGACCGAAACAAGAAGAACGGTGACACAGGCCCTCGTCAGCACAAGACTGGACTACGTCAACGCACTCCCAGCCAAACACCTACGACGACTACAACGCATCCAAAACGCCTCCCCCCGACTGATCGTCAACGTCTCCCGCCGCAGCCACATCACCCCCCACCTGAGAGACCTACACTGGCTCCCCGTCGACAAGAGGATCACCTTCAAGCTCCTTACCCACGCACACAAAGCACACCACAACACCGAACCAGCCTACCTGAACAGCAGAGTCAGCTTCTACACTCCCACCCGCCAGCTCCGCTCTGCCAGCCTCGCAGCTGTCCCCCGCATCAATCGAACGACCTCAGGCGGCAGATCCTTCTCCGACCTCGCCGCCAAGACCTGGAACTACCCTCTTTACCCACATACGGCAGACCCAATACCTACTCGCCTTCAGAAGACTCCTCAAGACCTGGCTTTTCGAGCATTAGCAGCACCCCCCTACCCATAGCGCCTTGAGAACCTCACGGGTAAGTAGCGCACTGTACAAGTACTCTGATTGATTGATTGATTGATTAATTGAATAGAGAAGACAAGCATTGGCCACGCGGCCGCGAAATGAAATAACAACAGTAAATGTATAAGTGTTTCTGCACACAACAATGACTCGCTGAGGATGTATGTATGCAGTACTCACCCACAGAGGAGTGTGGGATGTTTTGTGTAAGAGCACACACATGCGACAGCCAAAGAGACGTTCAGGTGAGACTTCCCCGGCTCAGGGCGTGTGAGAACGCACACATGAAGGGCATTGGGCTGCTGATTGGGTTAGCACACACTCTCCGTGATAGTTGTGAACTCACCGACTCATACATTGTACCAGGATACTCACTCGATGAGCATTCACTCACGAGAACCAAGGATAGCACTCATACAACCCCACGCTCGGGGCAGAGGGGGAGGCAAAGTATTCAGTGCAAGTGACTGATGCTGGGCGGGGTTCACCCTCTTTTGAACAAAGCAATTATGATGAGCGTGTGAGCGTACATTCATAAAGAGTCATTCCTGGATGCAAAGCGAGTGAGGGCAACCTCATAGACAACCCCAGAACGCAGAAGTATGCACAATCAGTCTAGAACTAATGAGGGGTGCGGGCTGAACCCCTAGACTCCTCCTGTGTCAGCGCACATCATTAAACCCCCTTAAGGATGCTTTGTGTGTGTTCTGACACTCACGCAAGACGCATGTATATGCATTCATTAAATATCTCTGGACGCCACCAGGATGAGTTCATTCCCCCGAACAGTCCATGGAACTTGTAATGATGAGGGGAGCCTCCTGAATGAAGCGCACACGACTGGGGAAAGGTTTGAAGTATTTATTAATTATCATAAGAGAGCGCCAGGAACCTGTCCGGATTGCTTGGGTCTGGGTGCTGGAATGTGCTCCCAAAAAGGGGGCCGCGCTCTACATCATCGCGTACTACAGCGAAGACTAGAGGGCGACACTACATATCTCCCTTCTTTATATAACAAAAAGCAAACCATAAAGAGTCTCTCTAGGTTCTGGTTATTTCCCTTCGCCCAGTTCATAGTCTCTGTATTTGGCAACTATTCTCCCAGCCCACGTGCGTCTTACCGGAGTGGAGGCGAAACTCTCAGAGTTGCTCTCTGCCTGATCACCAGTCTGCTTCCAGTTCCCTTAGGAGTCTCTCTCTCAGAAGTCTCACCTGCCTCCACCTGATGTCCCTCTGCTATGGGATTGTCTCCTTCATCGTGCTCAGCTCCTCCTCCTTCTACGTCCAAGTCTTCTTCTCCTCTGCTCAGTAACGCGCTGTATGCAGGTGAGCTTTGGCTCTGTTGTGTCCTTGATCTTTCTTCACAGGTCCATTGCAGTATCTTGTTGCATTTGGACATGCGATCCTGTGACCAGACATTAGCATCGCTAAGCAATGCTGCTCTGTCATATACCTCCTTTACTTGCATGGGCAGGCTGTATTTGCTGTCCTCTTACCTTCTCAACTGGGCAAGTTTGACTATGACCCACTGTCCTCTTTCTAGCGAGGTGTCCTTCACATTGCTTTTCTTATTGTAGTACTCAGTATATATTCTTTGTGCTCTCTCCAAGTTGTGCTGAACCCCTGCTGGTGACCATTTAC
This sequence comes from Lissotriton helveticus, assembly GCF_964261635.1. Taxonomy (NCBI): domain Eukaryota; kingdom Metazoa; phylum Chordata; class Amphibia; order Caudata; family Salamandridae; genus Lissotriton; species Lissotriton helveticus. The sequence goes on along the minus strand of NW_027611697.1, from coordinate 759,569 downwards.
TCGTTACTTTCTTTTCCTTCCATGCCAGATTGTCCTTGGTGAAAGGGTCAGGTCCTCTTAGGATTTTGAATGTACCGTATACTGTGCCAGTGAGTGTAATGTGGTAGGCCCATAGCATTCTCGGCACTTCCTTTTCCCAATCCTTTCGCATTGCTATGGCGGCTTGTATGAAACCCATTATGACACGAACCTTTCAGCTAGACCATTTCCCGCTGGGTGGTATATGGATGTGCGTTTTATCTTTATTCCTTTTCGTTCCATGTATTTGTACCACTTTTCAAGGTGAATTAGGGTCCATTGTCCATTGTTCATTGTCACTCAGAATGGAGCGGGGTATGCCTTCTCTGAGGAAAGTAGTCGTAAGAAATCTGAGGACTGTCTCCGTGTCCATCTCCTCCTGTAAGTCTACTTCTGGCCACTTTGAATACCGATCGATGAGAACGCACACATACTTCGGGTTTCCTGTGCATCTAGTACTGGCCCAAGAATATCAATAGACAACTCCTCCCAAGGGTTAGCAGGGTTGTCGAACTTCCCCAGTGCTGGCCGTAGTAGGGTTTGAGACTTGTCCGCTCTCTGGTCCAATACATGCCTTTCGATTTGGATATCCATTGTCGGCCACCAGTACACCTGTTTGGTTCTCATCTTTGTTTTCACGATGCCCAGTTGTCCTTCATGCAATACAGCTAACAGGTGCGGCACCAATGACGTTGGGGGGATGACTTTATTACCTCTAAAGAGGAATGTCCCCTGATCTCCAATGGACAACTCCTCACGCACCTCGAAGAATTTCCTGAGTTCTGCTCCGAGATGCTTTTTTTCGGGCCATCCTTGTAGCAGGAAGTCCTTAACGTCTTTGATGTCTGGATCATTTTTGTAGGCTTTTCCCATTCTTGACCGCTTATCACTTTCTCTGGGTCTTCTGCAAAAGTTACATGGACTTCGTCCTCGTCTGCGCCTCCTCAATCGCTGAGGCTCGGCTGAGATATTCAGCTACCTTATTCTTAGTTCCTGGGATGTACTCCACGTCATATCTGTAGTCTAACAGCTTCAGAGTCATCTTGGCGATGCGGGGTGTAGCGCTAGCGTGACCGCAGGACGTGAGTACTATGACCAGGGGCTTATGGTCTGTCTTGAGCTGGAACCTCGTACCCCAAAAGAATTGGTGGAATTTCCCCATGGCCCACACAACTGCCAGCATTTCTTTTTCTATCACACTGAATTTCTGTTCTGTTGGTGATAGGGACCTGGACGCAAAACTGATGGTCGCCATCTCTTTATTTTTCCTTTCTTGCATAAGGACTGCTCCTAGTCCTTTTTCGCTTGCATCTGTGGTCAAATCGGACTGTCCCTGTGGATCATATCATTGAAGGGGCACTGCTTTGCTGATCTCTTCCTTGATTTTCTGAAAGTCTCCTTGTGCCTCTTCTGTCCATGTAAACGTTGTTTTGTCTCGTATGAGCTGCCGCAGATGTTAAGTCTTGGTAGCAAAATGCTGCACGAACTTACTGTATACACGGCCGTCCCTAAGAATGACCTCACTTCCTCTTTGTTCTTTGGTGCTGGTGCGTCACATATCGCTTTGACGTTAGCTTGCTTGTTCACTGATCTCATGACCTAGGTAGGTGACTGACATCTTACCGAAACAGCACTTTTCCCATTCGGCCATCAGGCGATTTCCTTCAAGGACTTGCAACACCTTTGCCAACTTTTTGTCATGGTCGGTTTGATCCTTGCCCATCACCAAGATATCATCTTGGAAGTACTGTACTCCCTCTATGTCTCCGAACCGTTTGTGCAAACGTTTTTGGAACACTGCCGCTACTGACGCCAGGCCAAAGGGCATCCGGCGCAACTGGTAGCATCCGAAGGGTGTTATGAAGGATGTCAGTTTCCAGCTCGTGTGATGTAGGGCTATCTGGTGATAGGCTGAAGTGAGATCAAGGGTGGAAAACCATCTTATCCCTTTTGTTTTTGCCAGCATCTCTTCTATCCGTGGTAACGGAAATTGCTCCACAATGATGCACTTGTTTCAGTTCACGTAAGTACACGCATAGCCGGATCTTGCCATTAGGTTTCATCGCCACCACCAACGGAGAAAGCCATTCTGAGCAGTTTATCGGTTCGATGATCCCGTTCCAGTCTTTGCAACTCCTGTTGTACTGCTTCCCTGACCGCTATGGGTATATTCCTTACTTTGTGGGAAACCGGCGTGGCCTTCTCCTTGAGATCTATTCTGTGCGTGAATTTCGCTAGTTTACACACTTTTCCTCCGAACACTGTGGGTAAATCGCTTTTCATCTTTTTGAAGTTCGGTTGATGCTCCGTGCTGGTCATCAGGACTTGCATGTTCCCTCCTGGGTTCAATTGTATGCCCAAGTCGCCTTGATCCATCCACCCGAGGACAGACGGACCCTTCTCTGCTACATATAGTTTGCACTCTGCACTGCGATCTTTGAACTCGAACTTCAGGGCTCGATAACCTACCATTAGAATGGGTTCTCCTGTAAACATTACAGGAAGTATGTCTGGAGGTTCGAGGTGCGATCCCTGGCTAGGTTTGAAGCTTTCGCTCCACACTGTCCATATGACGATTGTGTACGGGGAGCCCGAATCTGCTACCATCCTGATCAGTAAACCTCCTATTATCATGTTACATTGTGGTTTCCTGGAATGTCAGCAGTCAATGCCTAGCACTTGTTCTTCCACGCACAGTACATTGTCTTCTTCTTGCACTCCTCCTTCTTCTTCCGTTCTCAGGTCTTGCATCACGTATTTCACCGTTGGTCTCTTCAACTTGCGACAACAAACCTTTTCAAAGTGTCCTATGATTCCACAATGGATGCATTTTGCTCAGAATGCAGGGCAACATTTGACGTACGCCGCGTGGGACTGGCTTCCACATCTGTAGCACATGTTTGTGCCCTCTTTGTTTGGTTTCTTTGGCTGTGTGGGTCGTGTGGGCCATTTGTTTTGCGCCTTCCCTTCCGCTGTCGTCATTTTGCCTCTCTCTGGTGGTTCTGCTTCGTCGACTTTGTTGACCATGTGCCTCGTGGCGGTCTCTCTCTTCGCTGCGTCTGCGCATCTTTTGGAAAGTTCCGCCTTTTTCACCATGGCTATGACTTCCTTCAGGTTAGCGTCACCGTTCACCCATAGTGTGTCTTGGATCCCTGTGTTAGTCGAGTGCATGACTATTTGGTCTTTGATAAACTCATCATGCAGGGCGCCAAATTTGCACGTGATTGCTAGTTTCCTCAATGCTGCGACATAGTCATCTATCGATTCACCCGTCGCTTGTTTTCTCTGTTGGAAGTTGTATCTATCTATGGACGTGCACTCCACCGGTCTATAATGGTTGTTAAGGTCTTCTATCACGTGCCGAAACACACGTCGTCGTCCGCGGCCTGTCGTGGAGTTGGGAGTCGATTCTGGAAGACTCTGATTCCTTCTTGACCTAAGTTGTGCAGTAATATTCTCTTCCTCCTCCTGCTGGGAAATTCTTCTCCATCTTCATCCTCTAGGGCTTCTAAGTAGTTCATGAAATATTCTCACCCGGTTTGGGTAGGAATGGGATTGGAGTCGTTAATGAAGATGCCTGCACACACATTTCATCCGTCTTCATAATGCTGCCTCTTCTCACCTGGGAATGCCTGGTGCGCTTGCGTTTCTGGTTCTGTTGGGGCTCCAATGCACCCTCCTTTCTGTGCTGCACTTGTTCTGCCTGGGCCCTGGATGTTCAGTAGGTGCTTTAGTGAGTGACGATGCTATTGGTGGGCGTGATTCCTCTCTGCTTTTCTCTTTCCTTCCTATGGTGGTTGGTCCCACTATGTGAGTTGCCTCCCTCTTTTGGCGCGCTCATGTGGTGCCTGGTCGTGCCTGTTCCTCCCCCGTGGGGTGCTAGGTCTGCTCTGCTTGTGATGGGGATGCCGTCCTACCTCCGTGTTCTATGAGGTTTCCGCCCCCTTTTCCTTTCTTGCACTTGCTATTGGTGCTTGCCTGTGGTGGTGTTGTCTACTGCCACGCTCTCTTGTTGCATGCACTGCCTCCCCCGGGTCACTGCTCCTTGTGTCTTCCCTGGTTCCTTTACTTTGGTGGGTCCTGGTGTTTCCTTCCTTTTTTTTTTTAAATCTTGACCTCGTCGCCACTGTAATGATGAGGGGTGTCACCTGAATGAAGCGTACACTGCTGGGGAAAGGTTTGAAGTATTTATTAATTATCACAAGACAGCGCCGGAAACCTGTCCGGATTGCTTGGGTCTGGGCGCTGGAATGCGCTCCCAAAATGGCAGCTGCGCTCTACGTCATCGCGTACTACCGCAAAGACTGGAGCGCGACACTACAGAACTCACTCACGAAAAACCCAAGAAGTGTGGTTTCTGGTGCACGCTCTTGTGAAACCAGGAGTGGCGAGTGTGTGCCCGCTCTGAATGCAAGGCTAGAGCCTATTTGGTGTCAGCCAATGAACGGTTTGCTTCTTCTACCGCCCTGCGGCAGCAACGGATGAACCGTTTACTGCCCACTGGCTATTATTCACATGCTTCCGCGTAATTACTCCCTTCCTCCCATTTTGTACTAGTATTTCGGATGGCGACTTGAAAGAATGCTCTGCACAATTATGGCAGGTTATACCAGCTTGTTAACAGTCCGAAGGCGGCATGCTGTAAGTGCACACACTCGTGAAACGCGAAACGCGAGTGTTGGATGCATGCTAAAGGATGCTATTATCTGAACCAGACAGAACGCCATCTGCTTGGGTGGATGCTCGTGAACAGCCTTGGTGCACCAGTGGTGGGTCTGTGTGATGTATGTGTGTGCGAGCGCGTGCCAACAACATAGTAATGCAGGGACTGTGTGCAAAGACTTCTGTGCAACCCAGGGAAAGGCAGATGCATGTGGACAGACAAGAGGGGCTTTCTAGATGCGTGCTTGTGTGTGTGAGCACACACCACACACACACCTCTCTCATGGTGCCAGATGTCACCCGCTGGTTTCCTGTGGTGCAGCTGCACACGACAGTAGTGTTGTTTGCACAGATGCGGTCCATCTCCTATGCTGGTGTGCCGACCCGCTCTAAAGCGTTTCCTTTGCACGAGTAACGCAACACTACACTGTGTGTACCTCTAATGCTTTACAACATCGTCTATCAGAAGACATTCATGTGTGGCACCCGTTCGGAATGATTTGCCAATAATTACAATGTTCTTGCCAATGTTTTATGATTAAAACCACCCGCCCCTCCCCCACACACAATTACATTCACAGATGCGCGTATTTATTTAAAATAGAAAAAAAATGTTTTTACAAGTGAACCTGCAGCAGTTACTCGGAGCGGAACCCAATGTGTGGCAACATGTTCTTAAAAAAGGCATGTGTCTGTGCAGCAGGAATTACTTCCAGAAGGCGCCCCCTGTCATGCGCGGAAATAGTACTCTCGGAATGTGCTTAGAGCAGAAACGCATTCCAGTAGGAGCGAGGCGCTACACTGTGGAGTGATGTCATTATCAAATGTCCTGTGAGGTGGTTGTAGAGGGGGAGGCTTGCACTGCTATTGGGGAAAAAAGTTTGAAGTTTTCACAAGGATGAAGCTCCTAAAACAGTCCCCACTTTCCTAGTGAGGAAGGCTGCTAATGTGGAAATATGTGTTTAACACCGCGATGGCTAAATTACAAGAAACGCTTCCATGTGGCATGGCAGGGGAGCGGTGCTCTAGCAGAAATTGGTTCCATATGGACAGACCCTAAGAGCTGGATTAGGGAACTCTCGCGGAGGCGAACTGCAGCATTGCACCTACATTTGGCCGCGTGGCCATATAAGTAAAGCCGCGCGGCCACGAAATGAAAAACAAAACGCGAGTGGTGACACGGCGCGTCACCGCAAGTGCTACCTTGCCGACCACCAGCTTGCTATTACGCGCATGCGCGCGCGCTCTTGTGCGAGTGATAGTAAGCTGGTTGCCAGGAAAGTAGCACTTTTCTAAGCAGCTACTAAATGTCTCAGCCAGACCAGCGCATGCACTGGATCAGGCCGAGACCAAAAAAACAACTTGCACTCTGAGGGAAGGCATTCTGGCGAGAATAGTCCCCTATGATTGCACCTGTGCCAGACTCCCTTCTGAAAGCAGTCATGCTATTGAGATTTGACCCCTCTATTGCCAAATAAACTAGGCTTCTTACTGACATCACAATTTATCTTTATAGTTTAGGGAATAAATCACATTTAAGATCTCCTATACAATCAGTAGTCAAATACCATGAATTCAAATAAACATGTTGTTTTATTACATATCTAAAAACATACATTTCGTATTAATATGTAAAATCTAGTCATCATTGTGTAAATTTCATATCCTCATGATTGTTCTTGCTGTATCATAATTTTGCTCATGTTAATGTTACAGTAAATTGAGTTTGATCCGGGTACATACGTCTGAAGTGTGGTTTTTATAGGCTCTTGGATGTCCGTACATGGGTGGTGTTTGGATGTTTGGTTATGTATTATTAATACGGATTTCTAAAGTATTGGGTTTCAAATGTCTTATGCCACTAATGGCCATGCAAAACCCTTGTTCAGTTTAGAACTTGTTGCTGTTAACGTGAAAGTAAAGTGAGTTTGGCCCTGGAGGAAACCCCTGTAGTGTGTAATGTATAAGGATGGGTGTGCTGAAGAGCAGTCTCGTTCCTGTTACTGACTGGCTGTGTGGTGATGTAGTGATGATGATGGTCGGCAGCAGGAAGAACATCCTAGACTCAACAATTTGTTAAAATGAACTTGGTGGAAAACATTCGTTTCTACTACCTTTGGCTACTGGAGATGTATCCTCTCTTCTGATGTGCATATTATATCGGTGAACTCCTTCCTCTAGGCAAGGTTAGGCTATGAGAACACTTTATTTGACAGCTACAGCAACACAAAAGCACCTTACAGATGATTCAGAATGTTACGATCCATCTTATTTGTGGTCGGAGGACGTCCCAACTGCATCACAAAGTTTCACTGCTTGCTCACGAGGCAGCACATACTTTTTATGCCCATTCATTCACTGACAGTTTATGAAACAAGAGTTTATTTTTACTTGTAAAAACAAACCTGAATATCATTTGTGTCAAAAATCAATATCTTTTGTGTTCTTTTTCTTCTGAATCCAGATTGTTTTTCCAGTGACAAGGTTCAACAAATGTAAAGTAGGGAGTTGATAGTTCAGGACTGTAAGTGCTGGAATTCTTTACTGCTCAAGATTCTTTACTTAACTGTCAAGCTTTCAGAAACGTATTAAGAACTAAACTTTCCGCCAGCTCTCTCCCCGATCAATACTTTCACCATCATGCACAGATTCTGTCCTTTCACCAGTTAGGAGTTGGTTGGTTGATTCTCTGTAAATAAGAAAGGTCTAAAATATATTCATATAAAATTAATCTGCCCGTGAATCATTTACAGTCAGTGGTGAGCCAGCAAATTTCCCAAGGGTCCAGCTTGATATTGGACACCTCTGGGGAAGATCTACTATGGTGGGTGCATTAACAGATGCATTTGATGAGTGAAATGAGCATCATGTCTCCCAAGTCAGTGCTTCGGAGGTAAATGTTGTGCGCTGCAAGCATTAACTCTCAGTTACAGGTCACAATTTCCTACTTTGACTTCTTGTGCCTTTGGACGTTGTTCTCTAGCAGCTGTCATTGAACGAGTTATTGCACAAAATGACTAAACACCAAAATCAGCTAGAAATATTCTCCAGTCTGTGCTTGTTAAACTTATTCGTGTGTGCTGTGTTTATAGATTTTACCACTAGTCTCTGTAGTTATCTGTAAATTCTTCCGACAACACTTCCAAATCCACTACAATGGTATGGTTTCTCTCCTGTTTGTGTTTGTGTGGTGCACTTGAATGCCATTTCCCGTACATGGGTTCGCTCGAGATTTCTTAATGTTGAAGGGGCACTAAAACTACTTCCACATTCACTGCAGTGGTAGGGGTTTATCACCTGTGTGTGTATGCTGATGGTTCCTTAATTCTGAGTAACGACTAAAACTACTTTCACATTCACTGCAGTGGTAGTGGTTTATCACCTGTGTGTGTTCGTTGTTGTCTTTGTATTTCTGATAATTGACTAAAGCACTTAACACACTCACTGCACTTGAATGTTTTTCCCCTGTGTGTGTTCGCTGATGATTCCTCAATTTTGAGGAACGACTAAAACTATTTCCACATTCATTGCAATTAGATGGTTTTTCCCCCTGTGTGTGTTCGCTGATGTCTCTGCAGAATTGATAACAGACTAATGCTCTTCATACATTCACGGCACTGTAATGGCTTTTCCCCTGTCTGTGTTCGCTGATGACTTCTGAAATTTGAGGAAACACTAAAACTACTTCCACATTGTGGCTCACTGTGGAGTGGTGTGGCTCACTGGTTAGAGGCGGCAGACCCGGAAGCAGAGAATGGCCCGGGGCCAGGGTTCAATTCCCGACGCGGCAGGGTCGTGGACCCGGGTCAGCGGGCTCGATAATTCTCGCTTCGGTGCCTACTCTAACCAGGGATCACACTCGGCAACTCTGGGCATTAGCTTGCCTCATCTCCACAACGGCCCCCCCACATACACCGGGGATGCCTGGTTTCACCTTGGAGATACCCAGCAGGGATCATCTCACAGGGAAAGCCAGGACGGGTTCCCCAGTGGTCTACAGCGCTGGGACGCCCCATTGCTGGGGTAGCCATGCGCTTTACAAGACAACCTAACCTAACATAACATTCATTGCAATGGTATGGTTTTTCCCCAGTGTGTGTTTGATTATGTCCAGGTAGGTCGCTCCCCCTCCGCATAGCACCGCCTGTGCCCGTTCGCTCCCTCGCTGCCCCCGTGTCTCTCTGCTCAGTTTCCCTTCTGCTCCCCTCGCTGCCCCAGTGTCTCTCTGCCCGGTTTTTCCTTCTGCTCCCCTTGCGGCCCCCGTGTCTCTCTGCCAGTTTCTGCCTTCTGTTGCTTAGTTGCCCCTGCATTTCTGTGACCTTTCTGCCTTCTGTGCCACTCGTTTCCCCCATTTTTTGTGACCTTTTCTACCTTTTCCTGGGACTTTTCTGCCTCTGTGCCACTCGTTTCCCCCGTTTTTGTAACCTTTTCTGCCATTTCTTGTGACCTTTCAGCCTCTGTGCCACTCGTTTCCCCCCGTTTTTTGTGACCTTTTCTGCCCTTTCTTGGGACTTTTCTGGCTCTGTGCCACTCGTTTCCCCCTGTTTTTCATGTGACCTTTTTCTACCCTTTCTTGTGACCTTTCTGCCTCTGTGCCACTCATTTCCCCCTGTTTTTTGTGACCTTTTCTGCCCTTTCTTGTGACCTTGCTGCCTCTGTGCCACTCGTTTCCCTACATTTTTTGTGACCTCATCTGCCCTTTCCTGGGACCTTTCTGCCTCTGTGTCACTCGTTTCCCCCTCAATTGTTGTGCCTTTTTGCCTTCTGTTTCCTTTGTCAACCCTCCCCGCTGAGTCCCCTGCGGCCCCGCCCCGACTGTCCATTCGATGCCCCCACCTCCGGCCTCCCAGCCGCTCCTACCTCCTACCTCCCCACATGCCGGCCTCTGCGCGGAGGCGCTGCTGGCGTGCGGCAAGCCCGTCTGCGCCCGCAAGCATCTGGACCGCCCCCAGCGCCGGAACCCCTGGCCCCCTCACCCGCCACGATGACCGCCGCCACTACGACGCCAGCACTCTGCAAGCTCTCAACCCTGGACGGACCCACAACTGCTTCAAGGTCGCCCCGAAACGCACACACAGTCCCTTCACCTGCCGGAACTGCAGCTACACCAGCCACAGAGCTGACGAACCACCCACCAAGAAAGACCTCGACCACCTCCGATGCATACTACTGAACACCCGCTCTGCACGTAAACACACCGTCGAGCTCTGGGACCTGCTCAACACAACCTCCCCAGACGTCGCCTTCCTGACAGAGACCTGGTTGAACAACTCCTCCGCACCGACAACGGCATAGCCATCCCAGACGCCTACAAGATCACCTACAGACACCGCACCAACGGAGTCGGAGGAGTAAATGCCATCGTCCACAAGAACAGCATCAGGGTCTCGACTAGCACAGACGACGCACTCAGCACCGCCGATCACATGCATTTCCAGAGCCACACAGACCCCAACTCCACCCTCAAAGGCACCCTCGTCTACCGACCCCCAGGACCCTGCCCCCAGTTCAGCGACTCCATCGCTGACTTCATCAGCACGCACGCCCTGACCTCCACCGACTACATCCTCCTCAGAGACCTGAACTTTCACCTTGAGAACAACAACAACAACTCCACAACCCTGATTGATAACCTCGCCAACCTCGGACTGAGACAACTCGTCACAACGCCCACCCACTCCGCCGGCCACACGCTCGACCCCGTCTTCTCCTCAAGCCTGCATGTCTCAGTCAGCCACACCACCAAACTACTCTGGACCGACCACCGCTGCATACACTTCACCTTCCAGAAACCCACCACACACCACCGCACCCAATAGATCCCCCGCCGCTGCTGGAGCAAAATCACCGAAGACATGCAAACCTCGCTCTCAGCTCACCCACCGAACCCTTCAACACCGACGTCGCTGCCCACAATCTCAGACGCTGGATCGAGGACTGTGCCAACACCCTGACCCCGCTGAAGAAGCCCCCCCCCCACAGAGACACCAGCAAGAGGGCCAGCTGGTTCACCCCAGAACTCCTAGATTCCAAGCAAGCCTCCCGGAAACTAGAGAAGAAATGGCACAGTGAACAAACTCCGGACAGCCACGCAGCACACAAGGACGCTGTCCGCAACCACCACCACCTTATCAGGGCTGCCAAGAAGACCTCCTTCAAAGACCACCTCGACAACAATGGACATGACAGCAAGGAGCTCTTCAACATCGTGAAGGAACTCTCGAACGCCAGCTCCAACACCAACAACATCTCGCCGTCACAAGCCCTGTGCGACTCCCTCGCCACCTTCTTCCACCGCAAGATAGCAGACATCCATGACAGCTTCAACACCGAGACAGCCCCAACAGACAGCAACACAACAGACCCTGGCACACCATCGACCACGTCCCCTTGTTAGCCTGGACCAGCGTGAGTGTCGATGACACCATCAAGACCATGAGCACAATCCACTCCGGCTCTCCGTCAGACCCATTCCCGCACCACGTCTTCAACAAAGCAAGCAGCTCCATCGCACCCCACCTACGCAAGGTCATCAATCTTTCCCTTGAGACCGCAACCTTCCCAGAGAGCTGGAAACATGCCGAGATCAACGCCCTACTCAAAAAACCCAAGGCAGAACCAAGAGACCTCAAGAACGTTCCGACCCATCTCTCTACTCCCCTTACCGGCCAAGGTCATCGAGAAAATCGTTAACAGTCAGCTAACCCGATACCTCAAAGAGAACAGAATCCTGGACCCTTCCCAGTCAGGGTTCCACAGCAACCACAGCACCGAGACCACCCTCATCGCCGCCACCGACTACATCAGGACCCTGCTAGACAATAGGGAAACTGGAATGGGGAGACCTCTCCGCCTCCTTTCAACACCGTCTGCCACCGCACACTACGCGCACGCCTCCACGCTGCTGGGATCTAAGACAAGGCTCTGGAATGGACCACCTCCTTTTTACAAACCAAAGTTAAAAACATGTGCATGCTGGAAACTGGAGAAGATATGGCTCCACGAATGCACACCGGACAACCACGCAGCCCACAAGGACGCCACCCACAGACATCACCACCTCATCAGATTAGCCAAGAGATCCTCCTTCAAAGGCCGCTTGGAAAACAACGCACACGACAGCAAGGAGCTCTTCAGCATCGTAAAGGAACTCTCCAACCCCAGCGACAATGCCAACGACATCCCGCCCTCACAAGAACTGTGCGACTCACTAGCCATCTTCTTCCACCGCAAGATCGCTGACATCCACGACAGCTTCAAAACCATGACCACCCCGACTACGCCAGACTCCATCTCCCCTGTGAACACTACCAGCGCCAACCGCCAGACCTCCTGGTCCAACCGCAAGGACGACGAGACACGCAAGGTCATGAACTCCATCCACTCAGGATCTCCATCAGACCCGTGCCCACACCACATATTCAACAAAGCAGACTCAGTCATCGCACCCCAACTACGGAAGGTCATCAACATCTCCTTCGAAACAGCGACATTCCCGGAAAGCTGGAAGGACGCCGAAATCAACACCCTCCTCAAGAAGCCCAAGGAGGACCCCAAGAACTTACGTCCCATCTCCCTGCTCCCGTTCCCGGCAAAGGTCATTGAGAAAATCGTCAACATGCAATTGGCCCGCCACCTGGAAGACAACAACATCTTGGACCCGTCCCAGCCCGGATTCAGACGAAAGCACAGCACCGAGACAGCCCTCATCGCCGCCACAGACGACATCAGGCACCAACTAGACAACGGCGAAACACCAGCCCTCATCCTCCTGGACCGGTTAGCCGCCTTCGACACGGTCTGACATCTCACTCTAAAGACACGCCTCCTAGAAGCCGGAATCCAAGAGAAGGCCCTTGATTGGACCACCTCCTTCCTCTTCGGCAGAACCCAGAGCGTCCCCCTCCCCCCGCTCCGTTCCGAAGCTTCCGAGATCATCTGCGGCATACCACAAGGATCATCCCTCAGCCCGACACTGTTCAACATTTACATGGCCCCGCTCGCACACGTCGTCCGACAGCACAACCTCAACATAATCTCCGACGACACTCAACTGATCCTCTCCTTCACCAAGGACCCCATCACCGCCAAAGCCAACCTCCATGAAGGAATGAAGGCCGTCGCCGACTGGATGAAGATCAGTCGTCTGAAGCTGAACTCGGACAAGACGGAGGTCCTCATCCTCGGCTCCAACCCATCAGCCGGGGATGACTCCTGGTGGCCAATGGCACTGGGGGCAGCCCCGACCCCCACCGACCACGCACATCCTCGACGCAACGCTCTCAATGACCAAGCAAGTCAACGCTGTCTCCTCCTTCTGCTTCAACACCCTCCACATGCTCCGCAAGATCTACAGATGGATCCCGACAGATACAAGAAAGACAGTCACCCAGGCCCTCGTCAGCAGCAGACTCGACTACGGAAATGCCCTCTACGCAGGAACTCCGACCAAGCTCATCAATCCACTACAACGCATCCAAAATGCCTCGGCACAACTGATCCTCGATGTACCACGACACGGCCGCATCACCCCCCATCTGAGAAACCTGCACTGGCTTCCCGTCAACAAGAGGATATCCTTCAAGCTCCTCATCCACGCACACAAGGCACTCCACAAGACCGGCCCAGCCTACCTCAACAGACGGCTCTCCTTCTACACCCCCAACTGCCAGCTATGCTCCGCCGACCTCTCACTCTCCACCGTCCCGCACATCCAAAGAACAACCACCGGCGGGAGATCCTTCTTCCACCTTGCCGCCAAGACATGGAACACCCACACACTAAACCTACGACAGACCCAAGACCTGCTGACTTTCAGGAGGATACTAAAGACCTGGCTGTTCGATCAGTAGCGGCCCCCACCCCCTCCCAGCACCTTGAGACCCTCTTGGGTATGAAGGGCGCTTAACAAATGATTTATTGATTGATTGATTGACTGATTGATTTTTGTAGGTCTGATGACCCACTACAGCTCTTTACACATTCACTGCATTGGAATGGCTTTTCCCCAGTGTGTGTTCATTTATGTTTTTGTAGGCCAATAACCGAAAGAAGCCCTTCACACATTCACTGCAATGCTATGGTTATTCTCCTGTTTGTGTTCGTTGATGTCTTCGAAGATTTGATAACACACTAAATCTCTTTACACATTCACTGCAATGCTATGGTTTTTCTCCTGTGTGTGTTCGCTGATGTCTTTGAAGTTGTGATAACTGACTGAAGCTCTTCACACATTCAGTGCAATGGTATGGTTTTTCCCCAGTGTGTGTTCGAATATGTTTTCGTAGGTCTGATGATCCACTGAAGCTCTTCACACATTCACAGCACTGTAATGGCTTTTCCCCTGTGTGTGTTCGCTGATGAATCCTGAGATTTGAGGAATCACTAAAACTACTTCCACATTCACTGCAATGGTATGGTTTTTCCCCAGTATGTGTTCGCTGATGTCTTTGTAGGTGTGATAACCGACAGAAGCTCTTCACACATTCAGTGCAATGGTATGGTTTTTCCCCTGTGTGTGTTTGCTGATGAACTTGAAGAATTGATAACTGACTGAATCTCTTCAGACATTCATTGCAATGGTATGGTTTTTCCCCAGTGTGTATTCGCTGATGTCTTTGGAGGTGTGATAACCGAATGAAGCTCTTCACACATTCACTGCAATGGTATGGTTTTTCCCCAGTGTGTATTCGCTGATGTCTTTGGAGATTTGATAACAGGGTAAAGCTCTTCAAACATTCAGTGCAATGGTATGGTTTTTCTTCCCCAGTGTGTGTTCGCTGATGAACTTGGAGTTGTGATAAATGACTGAAGCTCTTCACACATTCAGTGCAATGGTACGGTTTTTCCTCAGTGTGTGTTTTCTGATGTCTATGGAGGTGTGATGACTGACTGAAGCTCTTCACACATTCACTACAATGGTATGGTTTTTCCCCAGTGTGTGTTCGCTGATGTATTTGGAGTTGTGATAAGTGACTGAAGCTCTTCACACATTCAGTGCAAGGGTATGGTCTTTCTCCTGTGTGTGTTTGCTGATGTCTTTGAAGAATTGATAACCGACTGAATGCCTTCCCACATTCAGTGCAATGGTATGGTTTTTCCCCTGTGTGTGTTCGCTGATGAACTTGGAGTTGTGATGACTGACTGAAGCTCTTCACACATTCAGTGCAATGGTATGGTTTTTCCCCAGTGTGTGTTCGCTGATGTATTTGGAGTTGTGATAAGTGACTGAAGCTCTTCACACATTCAGTGCAATGGTACGGTTTTCCCCCCATGTGTATTCGCTGATGATCTTTTAGGAGTGCTAACTGACTAAAGTTCTTCACACATTCATTGCAATTGCACGTTGCTTTTCCTGCCTGTGTTTGCTGATGGCTCTTTAGTAGTGATCACAAACTAAAGCTCTTGCTGCTTGTGTATGATTTTTCTTTCTTGGTTAGTGTCTCTGGGTCGGGTTTATATTTGTCTGCATCCCATGACTGCGTTTCCTGAGGAGCTAACATGGTTGATAAAGCACTTGTGTTATTCTCACATTCCCTGTATGTCTGTGGTATTTTGGATGGTTGATTTCAGATTTCACAATGAAATACAAGACTCACCAACTACATATATTATAATTGTGGCAAGTAAAGCTTCTTTGTAGGTGGTTATGTTTTTAGATTGCGGAATGGTTTCGCATGTGTATGAGTGAAGATCAGTCTTCCTTCTGGTCGAAGCAAATTGGGACAGTCTGTTGTAGATCAGAGACCTTCTCTTTCCTTTACCCTTCAGTTGTCTGGCTCCACTCCCTTTTGCTTTTCTCTTGTTCCAGTGGTTTGGCCAGAAAAAGTTTACAATACACCTAGCGTGCTGAATGGTGGTCTGCCATCATTACAGGAAGCAGAGAAATGCTGTATCTACCTCATACCGAACACATGATCAAAGCTGGTGGTAGAGGCCTGTTTATACAGGAAGTGGTTTGTCAGTGTTGTTGCCTTAATTTTCTAGAGGTCATTTCTTAGTCCTGTTGCGTGGAGGTGCACAGCTCAGACTCTTACATCCACCAAATTGCTCTGAACTGCCTCTTCCAGGATCTATCAGTTTATGTTCATGTTCCTCAGTCTTTATGCAGATCTTTTCCTAAATATTGGAGCTCTTTTTTTCTAACCACTTTTTTTCAGATTTTCACGATTACTGTCATTATTCACGATCATTTGTGCATCCAAGGCTGGTTTCCTATTGGATGTAAAGAGATTTAAAATCAGTAAATGGAAATGTAAGTGCATTTGAATACACAATACTTAACTAGTTGTAAAAGACATCTGGTCATTACCATTTACGAAAGTTACCAAGAGATATTTCACCATACACAGATATTTAACTAAATGTTCTATAGAACATGTCACATTTTACTTAATTCAGAAAAGGAGGTGATTTTTCGGTGTTCACACAGTAACTCAGTACAGAAAGAGCACACATGGAGTGCCCACTTGCTAGAGGTACAGCTTTACGAAGACGCACATGGCTAAGATTTCATTTAACCTCTACCGTGCTCATGACGAGCTCAGCTCGTCATGAGGCACGGTTGCGCTGTGCTCATGACGAGCTGAGCTTGTCATGACGAGCGCGGCGCTCACACGCGGGGATAAGTCCCCTGCTGTGCTGAGCTTTCCATGGAAACGGGTGTGGCCATGACGAGCTTAGCTCGTCATGAGCACAGCACCACCGTGCAGCGTGACAAGCCGAGCTCGTCACAAGTACCGTAGCGCTGCATGCACCCTCCCTCCCCCAGCGCCGTGGGGGAATTAACCCCACGGCGAAGGGGTTAAACAAGAAGGGATTGTGTAAGAAGAGATGGTTCAGGATGTGTTGCTGTCACTTCAGTTTTATGAATTGTATAACAGCAGTAACACTTTCAAGGCTACATGACAAAGAAAACTCTTCATGAAGTATATAATAAATATAACGCTTCAGGAAGTATATAATAAAGGTAACGCTCTAGGAAGTATATAATAAAGGTAACGCTCTAGGAAGTATATAATAAAGGTAACGCTCCAGGAATTATATATTAAAGGTAACGCTCCAGGAAGAATATAATAATGGTAACGCTCCAGGTAGTATATAATAAAGGTAACACTCCAAGAAGTATATAATAAAGGTAATGCTCCAGGAAGTATATAATAACTGTAACATTCCAGGAAGTATATAATATAGGAGTATATAATAAAGGTAACGCTCCAGCAAGTATATAATAAAGGAGTATATAATAAAGGTTAAGCTCCAGGAGGTATATAATAAAGGTAACGCTCCAGGTAGTATATAATAATGGTAACGGTCCAGGAAGTATATAATAAAGGTAACGCTTCAGAAAGTATATAACAAATGTAGCTCCATTCACACTCCTCTTGACAGTACTTTCCAATTTACACTGGAGAAGCTTAAGTTCCAACTCCTGTCTTTACTTTTCTGTTTGTGAAGTTATCTTTGCCACATTCCTAGGGATGGTTCAAGCATTTGTTAGAAGATTGCAGCATTTATTATAGAGATTCCATCACAACCAGTAATATACCTGCGATATCTCTGCTGTCAATACATGTCTGCTTTTTGTCTTTTTCTACCTTACCATGGTATCTGACTTAATGTCTTTCGTTTGGTGCTAGGTTGGGGATGGAGCATTGGCAGAGTGGAACAAGATGTCCATTGCTTTCAGGTGAGTGTAGCATTTTACACCATTGGGAACTTCTTAAAATCAGCTTAACCTTACTCCCTGTTCATCACCTTCCATACTACCTTATGCCTGTGTACTCGCTCAGCAGGGTTCATTGACGGCTAAAGCATCGGAGTGACTCGATGAACACAGCAGAAATCAGGTAATGATCTGATAGACAAACGCCATAGTTGGCAGTAGAAGGATCAAAAGAGTCTTTAGAGAAGCTTGCCCAGGACATAAAAACGGAGGAAGTGCACAGGTAGATACATATGAGGCACAAACAGAGGAGGCGAACGAGTAGGTACATGCTCCATTTTGGGTCTGTTTCAGGCCTTTACTGGGCTGGGAATTGGTCTGCACTATATCTTAATACTGCTGCTGATAAAGGCACTTGTTGCAAGGGTGTTACCACTTTGACCCTTTACAAGAGGGGAGCAGAGCCTTGGAAAGCACACCACTTGAAGGCTGCCTGGCCTGAGGGGAAGGTGAGGGTCCAGGTGTCAGACAATATCATCAAGGGACATAAAGGATCCTAAGAAACACAGCGGCAGAGAGGCAAAATCGTCAGTCCAGATGGAGAAGAGCTGTGTCCTCCTCTGTTTCCAGTAAAGCTTTCTAAGGTTAGGAGGCATAGAATTCCATCGGGTCGGAGCTAAGACATGGAAGGAGAAACCTCCCGTTCTGGCTCTGCTGTGACAAGGGATGTGGGCCAGGTATAGATTGGTGGAGCGTAGTGTTCTGGAGGGCATGTAAAATTGCATCCAGGCAGCTAGGCTGGGTACTCCTTGGATCTCTGTTTTTTAGTTCAGTTTAAACAGTTGTCGTGCATCCATTTGGCCATATTCCAAAATATTTCACTACCTCCGCCAGAGGTCTGATGTGAATATTAAAAAGGGTAGGACTGAGCTGCAAACCCCGAGGGATGCCAGGAGCCAGTCCTCTTTGTGATGAGACGAAAGGTGGGGTTTAACTTTAAAAGACCACTCCTTTAAAAAGAAGGTAAACCAGGCCAGACCTATGCCCTGTACCCCCAGGTCAGTGAGGCGAGTTAATATTATTGCATGTGAGACAGTGTTGAAGGCCACACTTAAATCTAGGAGTATCAGAGCCTAGGATTTGCCAGCATCTGTAGTACTGCAAAGGGATTCAGCAACTGTTAAAAGAGCAATTTCGGTGTTGTATGTTCTAAATCCATTTTGGGAACAATCTAATATTTTATATTGTTCTAATATTTTGGTTAGGAGATTGTTTACATGTTTCTCCTCATCCTTGGACAGAAACGACGGAAGAGAAATGGGTTAATAGTTTTCTGGCTGAGTGGCATTTAGCAAAGGCTTTTTTATTTGTAAATTTTGTTTATTGCGCTGCACATTCAATTTGACATACCAACATGCTTCACAAGCTGGCGCGGCGTCAACATTCAGCCCAACCAGCATTAATGCAGCTTTTAATAACAGGTCTAAACAGTAAAAAGGGAGGGTAAATTGCATAGACAATCGCATGTAGCAGACCCCGGTAGTTAGTCCAAGTGCCAGTAGAAGGTCTCTCAAGTACCATTGACGGTGGCTTGGAGTAGCGAAATGCCACATCAATGTAACGGCCCCTGTGACCGGGTCTGCGTCGAGGCTACTTAGCAGCGTCCAGAAAAGAGAAAAAGAACAATAACCAAATTGAATGTCCCCATTCCCGCCACCCCCCAGCCTACCAACCCCCCAGCCCAATTCCAGGTCCAACTTTCCACCACTTAGCAGTGCTCGCTCAAGCCTCAGGTTTGGAAGGCTTTTTTAGAAGGCGGATAACCTTGGCGTGCTCCAATGATATTGATACTACTTCAGTGCTCAGCAAGTTTGGCTAATTCTAGAAATATGGGTGTGACGCTCTCTTGAAATTTTTAAATATAATCAGGTTTAAATGGGTCATCCGGAGATCCAGATTTCACTTGACGCATTAAGGTAGAAATAGAATCTGCGTCAAGTAGAGCCAATTGGTCCAAGGGAGCCCATTGCGAGTGGTAGGTCACTGTATCAAGAGAGACAGGTTTGACTGTTTTCTCATCCCTGTTAAAGTAAAGATAAAGATCATTGACCAAGCTTGCACAGTGGCTGTTAGAAGCTTCCGCTAATCCAGGAGTGGAGGTGGGTTTAATCAGGTTGTTCACAATAGAGAATAGTTCCATGCTTTGGTGGAAGTCTCCTCCCATTCTATATTGGAGTCTTATAGAGGCACACTCCTTTCGATAAACCTTGAAAAGGAAGAAGGGTCCAGTTTATGCTACTGCTTTCTCATTGTGGGTTACCGGTAATGTTGTTTTCAACGCTTGGTGTATTAATGGTCAAAGGCACCATATAATGGTTTGATCAGGTCACTGGAACAGGGGGAGCAGTTTGAAGGAAAGTGGCCAGGTCATTAGTAAAGTCCTGGATTTCTTTATTGTTGATTAGATCAAGATGAAGATTCAAGTCTCCAATTATGCTTAAGTTGGACAATTGAAGTGAGTGCAAGGTAGAGCATTCTATTAGAGATTCCCTGGGGATGCATCAGAGCAGGGCCGGGGCACTGACTACAGCTCAGAGGCCCCACTGCACGCTATGTCACTCTTCCCGTGCGCAGAGGCACTTAAAGGCAGCTAGTGAGGTCCCGCTATGGGGGACGCATCGGAGCAGAGCCATGGCAGTGACTACAGCCCCAAGGCTCCCCCACACGATGCATCACTCTTACCGCAACCCGGAGCCGCTTAAAGGCAGCAGTTAGGTCCCGCTGTGGGGGCCGCATCGGAGCAGAGCCAGGGCACGAACTACAGCCCCCAGGCTCCACTGCACAAAGCATCACTCTTCCGGCACCCGGAGATGCTTATAGGCAGCAGCGTGGTACATCTGCATGGGCCTCGCCCAGGCCAAGGGCGGACCCATCCATGCCCGTCGGAGCCCGGAGGAGGCTGGGCTGGGCCCCCCCTCTAACTTCTACACTCCCCCATTACAGGCCAACCTTGGGCAAGAAAAAGCTGAGAGCAACAGAGGCGGTAACTGTTACCTCTTTAGATACCTTTCTGGCCAAGGCAACATCGGCATTAGAAAAATAAATCGTACTTACAGTAAGAGAATTTCGTTGGGGTCAGGGACAGGGCAGTCATCTAATCTAGTTGTTTCTCCAACTAAGGGCGGTGTAAAGAAACTATATGGGGTTTCTCTTCCAGAATTGCCGGCAGTCTCTGTACCAACCCCCGAACATTAACAGCCTGCCTCTACATTTAGTGGGAAACCGACTGACGCTACCTCCGTAAATGGTAAATGAAAAAGAGGTTATGCGATACTGCCCTCCATGTGACCTGCCAACAAGATCAGAAAGGCCGCTATACCAGCGAGTTCCACATGTATGAATAGCCAGCAACATTCAGAGACTACATTTCCCTCATATTGGTGTGATCTTCTTGATAACTTTAAACAACTTTTGCAACCAATCTATGCCCGTTTAGATTCTATAGACCGCACTTAAGGCCATCCCCTCTGATGTCTGTAAAACTCTTAAAAACTATAATTGTGAAAGTCATAATTTGCGTTTTAATTGTGAAAACATGATCCTTGGTCGTGAGTTAGCTAAAAAACCCTCTACTTCTATTGGTCATCCTTGTGTTGAAAATCAGTTGGCACCCAGCAGGGATCCTATAGGTCCAGACCATGTAGATTTGGTCCCTAGGTGTTGCCCACCGCAGGTGACCATATAAGATTCTATGCATAAGGGGCAATCACACGACTTATCAAGACCACAGGTTATGGTAAATCTCCCGTCTACTCAGGCCCATAGCAAACCAAATCAACAATACATGAACTTCCCTCCTGCAGCTTGTCACTATGTTAAAATTTTAGTCAACGTGCCTTTATTACGTCCCAATCTTAGAAAATCTTCACATCAGCTGATGGCCAAGGCAAGACACTGGTTGACTCAAAACTCTAATAAAGGTCATCTCATTCAAAATCATTTGATAATGGCCAAAAGAACGCAGCGAATTGGGTCTGATGTAAAAACAACCAATAATGACTGGTTATTTTAACCTTTGATAATGAATGGCTAGTGAGAGACCCATTAGGGAGTTTACCGGTTGCCCCTTCACTCCATTCTCAGATTTATGCAGTCTCGTTTGGCTTTTTTATAGGTCCGCACCAGTATGTAGTTCCACCGTACTCACTCAGGTCCTTTCTTTAGTGAGAACTGGTCATAAGCCTGCGCAGGTGGCTTTTGATGCCCTTGCTCTATCAAATAGGTACCCATTGTTGGACGATATGGAGGCATGTGATTGACTGATCTTTCCACTAAATTATCTGCCTCCTCAGTCTGTTCTTTATAACGATTTTCAAATGGTTTCTGGTTTGGTACCCGTGGAGAGGGTTCAGTTGGTTATTTTAGATCCACTAAGCAGTATTACATCCTTACCAATAGACCCTACATCATCCATCTCACCAGTACCGACAGCGATTTGGTTGCAGGAGTCCCTAAGTGATATAAAGTTTCTCTGTAGAAATATAGCGGGCTA
Organism: Lissotriton helveticus; assembly: GCF_964261635.1. Classification (NCBI taxonomy): domain Eukaryota; kingdom Metazoa; phylum Chordata; class Amphibia; order Caudata; family Salamandridae; genus Lissotriton; species Lissotriton helveticus. The sequence goes on along the minus strand of NW_027611697.1, from coordinate 737,673 downwards.
TGAAAACAAAAAGGATAATCAAAATTGGTATAAAGTGTTTACGAATTCTGATATTATCTGCTTTCAGGAAAATTGGACAGAGCAGTCTGTCTATAAACGGCTACAGCTCCTTTGTTACGCCAGCAGTTCCATCAGCAGCAGGCATATCTAAAGGGGGCTTACTCAGAATTGTAGCAAACCCGATCACCCTAGGTAAGGTGACCTTTATCAATAACTCGCCCCATTTTCATGTTATCGTGGCTGAAGGTTCTGGGAAAATTGATTTGTTACGCATTCATTTTTATAATAATAATTTTAAGAATTCTACACAGGTGACAGATGAGTTGGCAGGAATATTGAAAACTCTGTTAACATACCAATCATGTTAAATTTTTTTTATTTGAGCTCGGGATTTTTATGTTTACTTTAGCCCCAATTCGGAACAATGTATTTGTGGGGTGACAGACACTAATGATTCATTGCTAGTCCATTTTATGCATCATAACTACAGAAACATTTCAAACAGTGTTTCATTAACTTGGGACCTAGTTATAATAAACCTGTATCACCCCATGACTGGTCAACCCCTCCCCACCTTTCAAATTACAGGAGTTACCTCGACATCTGATTGTACAATTATTCAGACTAATTTTAAGAGATGTATTAAGTCCTCCATAGCCGAGTTGACAGAGTTCAGTGATCATGCTTTCCTTCTTTTTTTGTTTTGTTTGGCCTCTTTCTGCTAAGTCAAGCTCTACATTTACCCCAAAACCGATTCTGAGTAGGAAAATGGATGTTCCTCCCAAAGGTTGCAAAGGAGGTGTTACCTGACAGTGAATCCTGCTTAGACACCAACACTGATAGTCATCAAGTAGTAATAGCATTTAGTAAAATTTAAACATCTAGAAATTCTAATCTTTTACATCCAACTACAAGAAACACTCCATTGACGATAAGGGGATTGAGACAAATTTCTCAAAGGCCTCCAAAGAACTTCACACTGCTCTTAAAACAAGTCCCAGAAACAAAGATTTGATAAGGAAGCTATGAGCGGACTATGAGACAGGTAGGACAGTGAGAATAAAGGATTTACGGGATGAAGCATGGGTCCATTTGTGTGAGGCTTCGAGGAGTAAAGATAGCAAGGCATTTTGGAGGGTGGTAAATGCCCCTTTTCGGCAGGATCAGGGCGGCCCCTCTCTTAATATTCATTTAGATCAATCGACCTGGGGGTCTCACTTCCAGAGCATTTTTAATGTAGAGATGGATAGCGCTACAACAAACCTTAGGACTTTATGACTGCCCATCTGGTGATTGAATTCTCATTAGAGGAAATTGAGCTTGCACTCTCTCAATAGCCTGCTCTGAAGGCAGCAGGGTCAGATGGGGTTCCTCTGGATATTTTCTTTGTACATAAAAATGTATGGGCTCCACCCTTGACCCAAGTTTTTTATAGTTTCCAAAGTGGGACCCCTGGTATCTTGGAAACAATTATCCCAATTTATAAGAAGGGGGATCCCTTTAATCCCGCAAATTACCGCCTAATCCCCATGCTGGATATCGCTGCCAAACTAATGGGGAGATTGCTCCTAAATAGACTGGAGGAGTGGGCATTTGTTAATAATGTTTTAGCTGAGGCACAATACGGGTTTAGAAAGAGAAGGGGTACGATCGACCACAGACAAAATTCACCCTTACTGCAGCAAAATATGTTTTTGCAAAAAAGGGCCAATTTTATCTGGCTTATGTGGACTTGTCCGCGGCCTTCGACTACGTAAACCACTCAAAATTGTGGGTTGTTTTGGAGTCGATGGACGTGGACGTGGACAACTCCAGAATTCTTTTTATTAGGGAGACATATGGAGAGGCTGTGGCAGTAGTCAGGTTTGGTAAACAGGAGGAATGTTCGGAAATATTTAAAATTGAAAAGGGGGTGCGACAGGGGTGTGTCCTGCCCTCTTTCTTTTTTCCTTGTACACCAATAACTGTAATGAAGTTTAGACCGCGCAGTGTAGAGATGTTCCCTCAGCAGGTGGCTTATCGCGGCCATGCAGATGATGCGATTTTGATGGCCAGGACACCGCTGGCCATACAGCGCTTGATTGGATCTTGTTTAATATTCAAGGCTGAACTGGGTCTGCTTGTTAACAAATGATAAACCTTTGTTATGATAGCGGGACTGGGAAGGAAAAAGTATTCCTCTGGAAGAGTAGAGTCCTTTAAAAGGTCGAGCCTGAGCCAGCATGCAGTTGCTGCTGTGCGGAGATCTGTGGTAGTTCTGTAAGGTTCGGAGAGAAGCTTCGCTCAATCCCCCGCCCTTATTTTTGATTGGCTTGTTTCTTTGTCCTTCGTAAATGCTAGCTCCTGATTCATTATGAGGCTTATTAGTCCTTCCTTAGTATGGGCATGTAGCCGTTTGTATTCTCCCATGGCTGCTAGCACCTTTACTTGGTTGTTTTCTTTTTAAAGACCTTGATTGATGTCGAAAGTTGTTGGTCACAGCATGATGCCTACATCCCTTGGCGGGCCGGCAGTGCGATGTATTATTCTTCAAAGCATTATAGGCCGGGAGGGTCTACACAGCAAGCTGCCTACAACCACTTCGGCCAGCTGCGTTAGGTGGGACGGGTTCAATTAGGAGCGTTAAAAGGTCATAAACATTTTCTTTAGAACATAAAGAAAAACAACATTGCTACTTTATGCATGTTTGAGAGGAGAAGGTGCCCATTTACGCTGATTCATGCTGAACATACAATCAAGTATGTGATGTTATCCTGCGCACTGGCGCCAAATTGCCTGCTATACTCTGATCTAAGCGAGCTCCCACATGTATTGATTCACATCTCTACCTGTCGTCACCGGTAGAAGGCTCAGTAGCCATGTCTTTAGTGGTGGTGTCCTCCAGGAGGTAGGTCTGAAGGGGAGCCCATATATCGCTTGGGTTGGAGGACGGTGGTAGGAGTTTGGAGTAGACATGTAATTGCTCTTGACAATAGATAAGATTGTGGAGCCAATCTTTGAACTTGGGGGTTCTCCCCCTTCCCCACCTGCAGGCAACCCGTCGTTTGGCCAGGAGGAGCGCCAGGGAAGGATAGCACTGCATCTTAGCAGCGAGTGGCTCAGTGTACCCTAGTAGTGTGGTTAGGGGGTCAGCAGGAATATGTAGACCAGTCATTTGGTCCAGTGCCAGCAAGACCTTCGTCCAATAACTTTGTATGGGCGGGCAATCCCAGGCATGGTGTCTCAAGTCCGCCCCCGCGCAGCCGCCATGATCACATTGATCGTTATCTCGAAGGTGCAGACGGTGTAAGCGCGCCTGTGTGTAATAAAGGCGGTGAATGTATTTGTAGTGAATGATGCGCAATCTGCTTCTGGTGGAGATAGTTCCAGTTTGGTGGCAGCAGAAGGACCATTGTTCTTCAGTGAGGGGTGACCCCAATTCCTCCTCCCAGCGACCCTTGGCTGGGAGAAGGCCGTAGTCACGGTCGCTTTGGATGGTGCAGTATAGGAGTGACACCACATGTGTAGGGGTAGTTTGTTGCAAAAGGGTGTTGAGGGGTGAAATAGACCCTCTTGTGGTGGTCACAGGCCACCGAAACACTGTCTGTCTAAAAGTAATGAATACAGATGTGAAACAAAGGTCTTACGTTGAAGTAGCATTTTCATTCATCAAACCCTTAAATGAGTAAATGAACCAAGCAAGAATTTACAATTTCAAAGTACATTTAAATGTAAAGAAAGGGTGAAATGTCATTGTCCTGAGGCACTGCACCAAGGCAGCTTAATTTGAGGGCGTGCTTCTGCAAAACTATCACAAAATAGACGTGTAAACGGTAGAGAAAAATAGCTTTCTGATTTATATGAAAGAAGAACCTTTTTTAAGATTCAATAATGCTAGGAATGCACATGTTAAGTTATGTTGTTATGTTATGTTACATGGTTTGTATAGCGCTCAGCTGCCCCAGCCAAGGGGCGTCCCGGCGCTGTCACTGGCAAGGAGGGTACCTGTCACCACTGAGAGCACAGCAGAGCAACAGCTAAACATAAGGAGCTTACTTTAAAGCAAAAAGGTGGGTCTTAATCGCCTTCCTAAACGTTAGCAAGTCCTCCAAACCACGTATCGGGGACGGCAGAGCGTTCCATAGTTTGGCGGCAAGATAGCAAAATGAGCAGCCGCCCAAACGGGAGCGCTTCACCCGAGGGACAGCAACCAAGTGCTGACCCTCCGAGCGCAGTGATCGCAAGGGAACATACGGGAACAATAGCTAAGAGAGCATCGGAAGAGAAGCAAGCTTCAGAATCTTGAAAGAGAGGACGACAGCTTTAAATTGGATCCGCTTTGCCACAGGAAGTCAATGGAGTTTGCTAATAGTCTCGGTCGTAGGATGGAAGCGAGGGAGACCTACCAGAATTCTTGCTGCCGCATTTTGTATGCGCTGCATTCTCCTGATCTCTGCCTGGTTGACTCCTAGCAACAAGGAGCTGGCATACTCCAAGCGAGAGAGACTAGTCGATTGCACTATTAGTTGGTGGGTAGGAGGGTCAAAGAATTTCAGAATGGGCCTGAGACCAAGTAAGAGCCCAAAGCAAGTAGCTGCTGTTTTTTTAGTGTGGGTGGAAAAACTGAGAGAGGAGTCTATCCAGACCCCGAGATTTTTTACTTCTGTTTTGGGGTCCGGAATTCTCCTTAGTGTGTTTGGCCACCATTGTTCACCCCAGGAATTGGCGTTTATCCCCACTAACAGAACTTCTGTCTTACTCGCATATAGCTGCAGGTAATTGGCAGTCATCCAATTAGCCACGGCCGTCAGGCCGTTCTTAAACCTGGAGGCGCTCAGAGTGGAATCATCAGTCAGAGCAACCACTAGCTGCGTGCCGTCTGCGTATGAGATCATGGACAGTTCCCATTTTTTGGCGACCGCAGCCAGTGGCTGAACGTAGAGATTGAACAAAGTAGGGCTGTTCAATAATGCTAGGAATGCACATGCTAAGATAGGAGGAGCAACCATTATTTCTTTGCAATTGCAATAATGTTTTAGAATAAGGGCAATGCAGAAGAGAGAGAAAGAGACAATTTTAAAGTACCAGAAACAATTAGAGCTTCAGCCAAAGATGCTTAGATAGAGGGCTGAAGGAGACCACACAGGCGTCAGTGACCCAAGGGGTCACTGCAGCGGGGTAGTCCATCGAATGGACTGAGGAGCAGATCTTTATACTCTTTCAATAATGAACCATTGACCACAAAATGACAACATTATCAGGTTTCTTTGACCTAAAGGACATGATGCATTTTGGTTACTTCTGGGAAATATTTAAGAAAACAGAAGTGCCACCCACACTACAAAACGTTTCTCAAAAGATCACAGGATGTTTGACCATGAATCATAATGAAATTGAACATCTATTGACCAGGATTTGCGTCACTTCAGGGAAACTTTTATAAGAAAGCGGAACATTTAAGAAGATATTGGTTGCATGTGTTATTTACATTAAAGCTAGCAACAGATACAATAATATGAAAGATGACAGATGGCAAGTGGCCCCAACCATCAGGTATTGCGTGATGTCTCTTTTAGCTCGGGAAGTTCCCTATTCTTGCGGTATTGCTATTCTTGCGGGATCTACCTGGGTGTAAGAGAAGAAGTGTAGATCGAGGGAGTGAGGGCCCCCGGGGGAGCTGAGCCTCGCTGAGGAAATTGTGTGAGAGACACACTTTGGGGCCTATTCATAGAAAAAGAACAGTGTGGACAGGTTGGTCAATTTAACAGATTCCTTTTATGCTAGCTGGTGGGGGCTTATCAGGGTCTCATGCCTCAGGTGTGGGCAGAATTGGCCTCGGATAAAAAATAGATCCTGCTACATTTCCCTCTTCTTATTTATTTTCTTTTAACAAAAATTATACGTGCTAAGATATTCACATTTCCTGTTCTATCCTTGCTCTCCCCGTGCTAATTCTACTATTCTCTGGAGGTGCAGGAAGTGCTACGGACATGGGGTGCTGGCTGAAGAGCATAATGCTCATTAGGACACAGCCCACATATTTAGAGACAAGTATGACATTGTAACACATGCTGTTTTCTGTGTCTGTAGGCCAATGTGTGCAAACATAACATCCTGCCCTGTCAACTGTCCCCTTGTCCCATCTTTATCAATGGCTATTTATTCAATTTGGTACAATATCTCTGTGTCATTTAAGCAGTATCTCAGTGTAAGCGGGACAACAAAGGATTTCCCAATGTTTAGAGTTCGTCTCAAATTGGTTCTTTTATTTCAAGATTTCTATTTACAGAGGAATAATACGTCTTATCCTCGAGGGGGATTTTATCTGTTGATCTTCGTCTTCACAATATGGATGGCTTTGTTGTATATGAATTTAGGACCCTAGTGTAATTTTCCCGATTCATGCCCATATATAGGTACAAATCACCCTATCCTTATACAGGCATAGAAATCATAACCATATTTAGACTTAGCCTATGCAGTCCAAATACGGCATGGCTACTTCCACTAATTCAGAAAATCCACAATGATTTCTTGGGAAAACCCGCCTTCAGCAGTCAGGGACTTCGCCTTGCTTGAATATTAATTTATCCAAGAAATCATGGAGTTTTCAAAGAACTGAGTCTTTGATGACGTTATTATGTCCAACCTTACGTCAAACTCGGCACCTTCAAGGTATAAATATGCCTGCACGTGCTCAGGCAAACACACAGTGGTTTGGAGCAGTTCCAATATCTACCTACACGACACAGCTCGCCGAAGCAAGTGCCGAAGGAAGCCGACCCTCCAGCAGACGCACTGAGAGACGCTGTCTTTTCTCTTGCCGAGAAATTCAGCTCCAGTGTTTCCAGGCTACCCTTGCGGGTTGCTGGGAAATCGAGTCCTGAGAAAGAGATACAAGACCTCCTCCATTCTAAACCAAGGTACGAAGCTGATTAGACCCTTAGAGAATTCTTGGATAGATTCTTGGCAAAAAATACTAAACTTAAGCTACACCTCACTTAATTCTTCCATTGTACTAGACCTAGGTTAGGTACACCGGGGTAGGCGTATTTTAGAAGCACCAGTTGAGTACTTTTAGTCATTATTTATTAATGTATGTATTTTATGTTATTTTATATGGCTTAGAAACCATACCATGCTTTTACAGTATTATTTTATAATACTCTTCGTACTGTACGCATTGTACTTTGCAGCCAGTATTACGATTGTAGTAGTTCATTTCCTCTGCATGAGAAAGAAGACTGTTCAATAAATACTTATATTGAAAACGCCCGTCTCTCTATTTCTCTGCACCTCTGGTGAAACAAAGCATGCACGATTGACTGAGTCAAGTCAAGTCAAGTCAAAATATTTATATAGCGCGCTATATACCCAGAGGGTCTCAGGCGCTTGAAGAAGGGTGGGGAACTACTTGTCGAATATCCAAGTTTTAAGTTGCTTTCTGAATGCTAGGTGGTTCTGAGTGAGACGAAGGTGAGTGGGAAGTGAGTTCCAGGTCTTAGCTGCCAGGTAGGAGAAGGCTCTACCTCCCATGGTGGTTTTGTTGATGCGAGGTACGATAGCAAGGGCTTGGTTGGAAGATCGCAGCTGGCGGGGGGGGGGGTGTAGAAGGAGAGTCGTGTGTTGAGGCATTCGGGTCCAAGGTCGTAAAGTGCTTTGTGAGCGTGGGTCAGGAGGCGGAAAGTGATCCTCTTATTGACGGGGAGCCAGTGGAGGTTTTTCAGGTGACCAGAGATGTGTTCTTTGCGCAGGATGTCAAGTATGAGCCTGGCTGAAGCGTTCTGGATGCGTTGGAGTTTTTTCTGGAGTTTAGCGGTGGTACTGGCGTATAGGGTGTTTCCGTAGTCCAGGCGGCTCGTGACTAGTGCGTGGGTGACCGTTTTTCTAGTTTCGGTGGGGATCCAGCGAAATGTTTTTTTGAGCATGCGAAGAATGTTGAAGCAGGATGATGAAACGGCGTTGACTTGTCTGGTCATCGAGAGTGAGGAGTCCAGGATGACGCCCAGGTTTCGTGCGTGGTTCGTCGGGGTGGGTGCTTTTCCAAGGGCCTCTGGCCACCAAGAGTCATCCCAGGTGGAGGGGGAGGTGCCTAGGATGAGGACTTCTGTTTTGTCTGAGTTCAGTTTCAGACGGCTGTGCTTCATCCACTCGGCTACTTCTTTCATTCCTTCGTGTAAATTGGTTTTGGCGGTGTTAGGGTCTTTGGTGAGTGAAAGGATCAGTTGAGTGTCGTCAGCGTAGGAGATGATGTTGAGATTGTGTTGGCGAGCGATGGCCGCAAGGGGGCTCATGTAAACGTTGAAGAGGGTGGGGCTGAGTGAGGATCCTTGTGGCACGCCGCAGATGACTTCAGAGGCTTCTGACTTGAATGGTGGGAGGCGGACTCTCTGGGTTCTTCCGGTGAGGAACGAGGTGATCCATTGCAATGCTTTTCCTTGGATTCCGACGTTCCTTAGGCGCTGTAGAAGGGTGTTATGACAGACTGTGTCGAAGGCAGCGGAGAGGTCGAGGAGGATGAGGGCGACTGTGTCTCCATTGTCTAGTAGAGTTCGAATGTCGTCTGTTGCTGCGATAAGTGCGGTCTCAGTGCTGTGTTTGGCTCGGAAGCCGGATTGTGAGGAGTCGAGGGATTTGTTGGTTTCGAGGAAGGTGGCGAGCTGGTTGTTGACGGCTTTCTCGATGACTTTGGCCGGGAATGGAAGAAGCGAGATGGGGCGGTAATTTTTGAGTTCGGTGGGGTCAGCTGTGGGTTTTTTCAGAAGGGCGCTGAGTTCCGCGTGTTTCCAGCTTTCCGGGAAGGTGGCGGAGTTGAGGGAGCAGTTGATGACATCTCGGAGGTGTGGTGCTATGATGGAGTTTGCTTTGTTGAAGATGTGGTGAGGGCATGGGTCAGTTGGGGAACCTGAGTGGATGGAGTTCATCAGGCGGATGGTGTCCTCAGTGGAGATTGGGTTCCAGTCGTTAAGGATGTTCAAGGGGGGTGAAGGTCCTGCAGCGGGTTGGATAGGTTGATCTCCGGGTCGGTTGTCGAAGCTGTTGTGGATGTCAGCGATTTTGTTGTGGAAGAAGGAAGCTAGGGAGTCGCAGAGGGCTTGGGAGGGGGTGATGTCATTGGAGTTGGCTGATGGGTTGGTAAATTCTTTGACGATGTTGAATAATTCCTTGCTGTTGTGAGCGTTGTTATCTAGTCGGTCTTTGAGTGCGGCTTTCTTGGCAGCCCGGATCAGTTGGTGGTGTCTGCGGGTGGCTTTTTTGAAGGCGTCTCTGGTGCTGGTGTTTGGGTCTTTTTTCCAGGCCTTCTCGAGGGATCGACAGAGTTTCTTCGATTTCTTAAGATCATCGTTGAACCAGGAGGCGTTTTTGCTGCCTGGTTTTATTTGACGTTTTTTCAACGGTGCTAGGATGTCGGCGCTGTTGGATAGCCATTGGGTGAGGTTAATGGCTGCTTGGTCGGGGTTTGGGGAATGGGCGGGGGGGTTTAGAAGAAGCGATGAGGAGATCTGATCGATGGTGATTTTGTTCCAGTTTCTTCGCAGGGTGGGTTGAGGATGGTTGAGGAATGTGGTCTTATTGTAGGAAAAGTGAACGCAGCTGTGGTCCGTCCAATGAAGAGCTGTGGTGTGGCTGAATGAGACATGTTTGCTGGAGGTGAAGATGGGATCGAGCGTATGACCTGCGATGTGGGTGGGTGTAGTGAAAAGTTGTTTGAGTCCGAGGTTGGCGAGATTGTCCAGAAGGGTGGTGGCGCTGCTGTCCTTGCTCTTTTCCAGGTGAAAATTGAGGTCTCCCAATAGAATGTAGTCCTCGGAGGGGAGGGCGTGTGGGGTGATAAAGTCAATGATGTCGTCACTGAATTGTGCACGGGGTCCTGGAGGCCGGTAGAGGAGGGTGCCTCTAAGTGTGGTCTTGGGGTCGGCGTGGATCTGGAAGTGGAGGTGTTCGGTACTGGCGAGGTTGGCGTCAGAGCTGGTTGATATGCGGATGGAATTCTTATGGACGATAGCGATGCCTCCTCCTGTTTGCTTGATGCGGTCCTTGCGGATGATCTTGTATCCTTCCGGGATGGCAATGGTGATGTCTGGGGCTGAAGAGGCATTCATCCAAGTTTCTGTTAGGAAGGCGACGTCTGGTGAGATGGTGTCTAGTAGATTCCAGAGGTCGATGGCGTGTCTGTGGACCGAGCGTGTGTTGAGCAGGATGCATTTTAGGTGGTTGGTGTCAGGTCTCTGTATGGTGTTGGTGGAAGAGGAGTTGGTTTTGGTGCCGTCGAACTTGCAGGAGTAGCAAGAGAAGGGTCCATGGGTGTGTCCAGGAGCGGCTTGGACGCAGTTGGGGGGTCGGCCGGGGTTAAGGGCTAGGAGGGTGGTGGTGTCGTATGTAATGCGGGAGGGGTGGGTGGAGCGGGGACCAGGGGTTCTGGCGCTGGGCGCGGTCTTGGCGCGGACGGGCGTAGACGGGCTTACCTTAGACGCACCTTCGGCGGGGCCGTAGCGCGTGGACGCTGCGCGTAGGTCCATCTGTCCATAAATGGATAGTGGAGGGGGCGGAGCGTGGGCGGGTCAGCTGGGAGGCGGTAGCGGGGAGGCGGGCCAGGGGAAAGTACAACAACAAAATGGTGGGAGGGATAGGAATCAAAACCAACACAGTACAATGCCAGCTATGAAGGAATGCACTGTAAGCAGTGAAAGCGCAAAGGACTGAATACTGCTGCGAATATGTAAAAAGCGCTACCAAATGCAGTTATGTTCAAGCGCTACCCAAATGAGCCAAGCACAAAGCGCTATGAAATTCCACACGAGGGCTGATTGAAGGTGCCTCAGCTGTGGGCAAATGCAGCTACGTTAAAGCGCCACTACAATGGGCAAAGCACAAAGCGCTATGAAATTCCACACGAGGGCTGATTGAAGGTGCCTCAGCTGTGGGCAAATGCAGCTACGTTAAAGCGCCACTACAATGAGCAAAGCACAGAGCGCTATGAGTCAGTGAAGCCAAAGAGTCACAAGAGCTACGATACCACACACGCTGTGGGCGCTGGAAAGAGGATTGCAAGCAGGAGCCAGGGAGCGTGGGGGAGCAACCGTTCGGGACGAGGTCCAGGCGGTCACAGTCTTCTCTTGGAGGTGGAGGACTCTCTGTTCGTGGGTGGGCGGGTCAGCTGGGAGGCGGTAGCGGGGAGGCGGGCCAGGGGAAAGTACAACAACAAAATGGTGGGAGGGATAGGAATCGAAACCAACACAGTGCAATGCCAGCTATGAAGGAATGCACTGTAAGCAGTTAAAGCGCAAGGGACTGAATACAGCTAGGAATATGTAACAAGCGCTACCAAATGCAGTTATGTTCAAGCGCTACCCAAATGAGCCAAGCACAAAGCGCTATGACAATTAAACACGAAGGCTGATTGCTACTTTCAAAGCGCCACCACAATTAGCAAGGCACAGAGCACTATGAATTTTAACACGAAGGCTGATTGCTACGTTAAAGCGCCACTACAATTAGCAAGGCACAGAGCACTATGAATTTAAACACGAAGGCTGATTGCTACGTTAAAGCGCCACCACAATTAGCAAAGCACAGAGCACTATGAGTCAGTGAAGCCAAGAAGTCTCAAGAGCTACGATACCACACACGAGGGCTGCTTGGAAACGCTTCAGCTGTGGGCACTGGAAAGAGGATTGCAAGCAGGAGCGTGGGGGAGCAACCGTTCGGGACGAGGTCCAGGCGGTCACAGTCTTCTCTTGGAGGTGGAGGACTCTCTGTTCGTGGGTGGGCGGGTCAGCTGGGAGGCGGTAGCGGGGAGGCGGGGCAGGGGAAAGCACAACAACAAAATGGTGGGAGGGATAGGAATCGAAACCAACACAGTGCAATGCCAGCTATGAAGGAATGCACTGTAAGCAGTTAAAGCGCAAGGGACTGAATACAGCAAGGAATATGTAAAAAGCGCTACCAAATGCAGTTATGTTCAAGCGTTACCCAAATGAGCCAAGCACAAAGCGCTATGACAATTAAACACGAAGGCTGATTGCTACTTTCAAAGCGCCACCACAATTAGCAAGGCACAGAGCACTATGAATTTTAACACGAAGGCTGATTGCTACGTTAAAGCGCCACTACAATTAGCAAGGCACAGAGCACTATGAATTTAAACACGAAGGCTGATTGCTACGTTAAAGCGCCACCACAATTAGCAAAGCACAGAGCACTATGAGTCAGTGAAGCCAAGAAGTCTCAAGAGCTACGATACCACACACGAGGGCTGCTTGGAAACGCTTCAGCTGTGGGCACTGGAAAGAGGATTGCAAGCAGGAGCGTGGGGGAGCAACCGTTCGGGACGAGGTCCAGGCGGTCAAATAGTTATTTATTGTGTAATAGTTATTTAGTGAAATAGTTATTTATTGTTTCCGCGATTCTAGAGATACATTTCTTATTCTTGGGAAACAAAGTTGTCATGTTTTAAGCGGTTGTCAGAAACGAATCCCTTCTTGTTTATTCAAGAAAGTTTCTAGTGACCTCTGAGCTAGCTGGCACTCACAATTAAGTTTAATATGTTCGATAGAGACCGAGTCGACCTCAGTCTTACTTCTAACCTATAGGATATATTATTCCAATGCACAGAGCCTATTGGGAATATAGGAACTACACTACATGGCGCCCAACGTTTTGTAAGGCGATAATTTAACGCTAGATAGTAGAGTAACTCAGTTGTGCTTTTCACACAGACCCCTTTTTTCCGTAAATACTCCAATAGACGTCTAGAGTGGGTAAAAGGATATAATTTTCGCCAAAACTGAGTAGGACAGAAAATCCTATGTGTTAGTTCTTGGTTTATTCTTTTTTTTTTTTTCTTTTTTTTTTTATAATAAACAATATACAGATTATACTTTTGCTCCACTTCTGAGTAGACCCCCCCTCCCCCCGGGAGTAAGTTTAAAAATAGTGAGTAAGAAAAGTAAGAGAGAAAAAAAAACTATAACGAAAAAAAACACAAGAAAAAAAAGCAAACATTTCCTCAAGCCAAACTTCTACATCAGCTTTGCGTGCCATCTGCCCATTTCTCTAGCTGTTCCCAAAGCGCAATGCCCTTCTTCCTAGCCTTTTTCCCTCTTTTTGCATAAATTGCCTTTTCCAGTTTGTAAGTCGCCAGTAGTCTGGCCTGCCACTGTGTGAATGAGGGCGGGTTAGGGTCTTTCCAGTGTGTTGTGATACAGATTCTGTAGATAGTCATAGCTACAAAGATAAATGGACTCCCTGGTCTAGTGTTACCATCGTGCCCTAACAGTAGTTCCGCAGGGGTAAGTTGTATCCTTTGTTCTAAAACCGCCCATACAAAAATTTGAATTTGCTGAATGAGTGGATTAAGTTTTATACAAGTGGCAAACATGTGCATCTGGTCTACTGCATATTCTTGACATCGAGGGCAAACAGTCCCCGCCCCATTCCCCCATTTAGCTATCCTGCCCGGTGTGATGTATAAGAAAAAAGCCGTTTTATAAAACTGTGCCTGCAGTTTAGTGGAAAGTAAAAATCTTTGAGACAGATCATGAGCATAAGTGAAAATATTTGACTCCATATTCAGTTTTGTTTGCCATTTCAGACCAATCCTTTCTAAATCATCGGGCATTTTATCATTACAACTGAAGTAGATGGTTCCTATCCTAGGCGGGTTATTTGAGCGCAGTCTATCCATGATGTCATTTTTCTTGAATTCAGCGGGTCCACCGGTCTTGTGTTCCAGGAAACCTTTGATCGCATAGTATTGAAATAATTGATTGTCTTCTATCTGAAACCGTATTTTAATGTCCTGAAAGGTCCGAACCCCTTCCTGATCAATCAGATCGCCCAATTTGATAACCCCCGAGTTGTACCATTTATAAAGATATGATCCTTTAAAAATTGTAGGAAGTATTGCATTATCTTTAATTGGAGTGTAGTAATTTAGTCTACCTAGTCCTACCAGTTTTCGTACTTTGGTAAAAACTCGGTAAATATTTATTAAAGACTTGAACCGTACCCACTTGAAATAGCCGAATTCGAGTTGTCTCCAAAGTATTCCTCGAGCTTTCACTCCAATTAAAGCTATATAAGGAGACAGAAGATCCGAGGCAGGCTGTATGTCGTAATCGAATAGTAACGAAGGGCTATACTGCAGAGCGGCAGCCCAATAGTAAAGTTTAAGGTTCGGTAGCGCCCAACCCCCTCTTTCTTTTGATAGAGATAGCCATTTGTAAGACCTTCTTATATCAGAATAAGACCATATGAACTGGCTGAAAATTTGCTCAAATAGGTGGAGGACAGCATCGCTGAATTCCAGAGGGATAGTTCTAAAAAAGTACAGTAGTTTTGGAAAGTAAGTCATCTTTATTACGTTGCTCCGACCAACTATTGTTAGGTGTAAATTATCAATTCTTTTTAATGCTTTTTTAGGATCCTTGGCGAGTGGGTTCAGGTTGTTACCCACTATTACGTCTAGATTTGCATTGATGCTTACCCCCAAATACTTTGCTTTTGTAACTACTAGAGGGCTGGACCCGCTTACGTTTTCATTGATTATTATCTGGGTTTTTGTTCTATTTAGTGAGTAACCTGATATCTCTCCAAATTTCTGTGTCTCATATTCCAGAGCCCTAATGGACTTCTCGGGATCAGGTGTAATTATTGCCAGGTCGTCAGTGTATACCATGATCTTAGTTTCTGCCCCTTGCCTGACATCCGGCCTGATTTCTGGGTTTGCTAAAATTTTTGTGATAAGTGGGTTTATGTAAAGTGCAAACAGCAGAGGGGAGCATGGGCAGCCCTGCCGGGTACCCCGAGTGATGGTAATTGGATTAGTCAAATTTCCATTAATCATGATTTGGGCCCTGGGTGTTTGGTATAATGCCTGAATTGCCTGTATCATAATCGGACCAAAGCCTGACCTTTTTAAAATCTCCCACAAAAATAACCAGGAGACCCGATCGAATGCTTTCTCAGCATCTAATAATATTAAAGCAATCAGGTCCCCTGTTACCTTTGCTGCATCTATTAACATAATTGCCCTCCTGACATGTTCTGTGGTACCTTTGTTGGGAATAAACCCATGCTGCCAGTTAGAGACCAATTTCTGGATGTTTTGTGAGATCCTGTTAGCTAATATTTTGGAGAATAGTTTTGAGTCAGTGTTAATTAAAGTGATTGGTCTATAAGATGCCATTTCTAAAGGTGATTTTTCTTTTTTAGCAAAGATAACAATTTTTTCGCAAGTGACCAAGAAGCAGGTGGTGACGCGCCTCCGAATATTGACCCTACTACTAAAGAGAATATCCCCTGAATCTGGCTTTCAAAGATGTTATAGAATTCAGCAGGGATAGAGTCAAGGCCAGCCGCCTTTCCATCTGGAAGACTTTTGATCGCATTCTGTATCTCCTCCCAGGTAGGAGGGAGTTCTAGCTGCTCTTGTTCAATTGAATTTAATTTAGGTGTGTCTATAGAGTCTAGATAGCCTGCAACATTCCATCTCCGATCACCTTTGGGCCTGACATCCTCTTCTGTGTACAGTTTACTATAGTATACTTCGAAAGCCTTAAGTAATTCGGTGGGATCCTTAATCAGCCCCCCGCGATTGTCTCAATTTCCGCTATTGTATTTAAAGTCGTTTGTTGTTTTATCGTTAGTGCCAATTGATGTCCAATATGTTCCCCACATTCATACAATTTCCCTTTGGTTGCTGCCCATTTGGACGCAATTCTTTCAGCAAAAATTGAGGCAATCTCGGCTTTTATAACAGCGACTGCATGTTGGATTTCATCCACATTCCCTCTTGTTTTTATTGCCTGCACTAGCCTGGTTTCTTCTACCCCTAGTTTCTCTTGTAGTTTCTGGATCTGTATCCTCTCAGCTTTGTTTCTCCTGATAGAAAAGCACAAAGTCTCCCCCCTGACCCCAGACTTAAAAGCGTCTCAAACCACCATCAAGGGAGCGGAATCTAAGTTCATCTCCAAGAACTCCTCTATCCACTTCTTCATGGGTGTCTGATACTTGATATCGTATAGTAGTGCTTTTTTGAAAGACCAGGTTGTACTCTTGTTTTCAATTTTTAGGCCATCCAAATGCAATATTAATGGATTATGGTCTGACATAAATCTGGGTATTATGTCTATATTAGAAGAGCTAACCAGTGATGAAGAGATAAAGAAGTAATCTATTCTTGTGAGTTTTACGTGAGGAGCTGAAAAAAAGGTGAACCCCTCCTGGTTAGGTCTTAGCTCAGACCATACATCCTGCAGGCTGTGAGTCTCTATTAAATTCAGTAGAGATTGAAACACCCTTGGCTTCCTCCCCGAATATCTCCAGTCTTTGTTTGACCGCCAGCCCACGGGAAGATTTAAATTCAGATCGCCGCACAATATTATGGGCGTTTGCCAGTGCGCTAGCTCCCCTGATACCCAATCTAAAACCCCTGGCTCATCTAAATTACTACCATATATTGAGCATAGTGTAAACTTGCAGTTCAAATCAAGAGTGCATCCTACAATAGCCCATCTGCCAAAAGGGTCTGTTTTTACTCTATCCACCTGCATTTTGAGTCTATGACTAGCGAGTACTGCTACTCCTTTTATCTTGACCACCTGTGTGGTGGCTGCTACTATCTTATAACCCAGCGAGGATAGAAAATGTTTCTGTGTCCCCATCACATGTGTTTCCTGAAGACATATCAGATCCGGACCAAGTGAGCGTAAACCGTGTGCCACCTTCTGCCTTTTGGCCTGATCGTTTAAGCCACATATATTGCTAGACAGAATTTTAATTTTGCATAACTGTGTCATCCAATCTTAGAGTTTCAATCCCTATAAGATCTTGCCAATTCCTGACCCCCTTCACTGCCCTCAGCTTGCATAACACTAGCCTGAAGTGTATTTTATAACATAACGACCCCTGTGTTTTTATATCCTCCATGTCTTTTATACCATTGGTGCCTTTAGTGTCCCTGTTTCTTTCCCTTATGTTTCTCTTAGGTGCCCCCCTACCTCCCTCCCTGATTGAGCAGTCGAGGTGATTCGTTTTGATGGTGATCACAAGTGAGGCCCAGCCATTCTACAAAAACAAAGTAGTGAAATGTGCAATCCCTGGTTATACTTAGAAATCCCCATTAGAAAACGTCCCAAGTGCCAATGTCTTAGTGGCTTAGCTACCGGCGTATCTTAACGAAATGGTGTTAGAGTTTCAATTTAATTCAGCTCTTCCGTCTTCTATCTTTGACTTCTTTTAGAAATTCTTCGGCCTTGACTTCGGATAGAAAGACCCTCGTTTTTCCTTCAATAATTACTTTTAATCTGGCAGGGTTCATTAAATAGACCTGGGCGCTTAATTGTTGGAACGGAGTTATCAATTGCTGTAATCTCCATCTGCGCTCCACCGTTGCATGGCAGAAATCCGGTTGAGCGAAAAATTTGACCCCATTAGCTTCTTTCTGTGCATTGGGTCTCGCTTTATCATAGACCAATTGTCTCAAAAGAAAGTTCCAGAAGAATACGAGGAAGACCCTAGGTTTGTCGTTAAGGTTACCATCGCCCCTTTCATGTTTCAAGTTGAAGGGGAACCTGTGCGCTCGCTGGATTTCTAGGTCCCAGTTCCAGGCAGTTTCTGAGGGAAACGCAGCTTGCAAGAGCTTTACTATGTAGCCTCCGGGGTCCTCCCCCTCAACTCCCTCTGGAATTCCTAGAAGTCGCAGGTTGTTTGGATATTTGGATAGTTGGAGGGGTATTTATAAAGCGCTGCTTTCGCTCCGAAAGGAGCATCATGGCGCTGAGTAATCCTTGAGGCCAGGTTGCAGAGGGTAAAAGGAGGGAGGCTAAATGGAAGCTTTGGACCATTCGTCGGGGAGATTGAAAATCCATGTTTTGAGAAGTTTTCTAAACGGTTTCTCAAGAGTCTGATGTCTTAGGTGTCTGGGCATGCTGTTCCAGGCTTTGATAGCCAGGGAGCTTAGGGTTTTACCTCCTTTAGACTTCAGGTTAAACCTGGTAGAGATCATGAGATTTTCTTGGGCAGAGCGGAGGGAACGACTCGGGTTGTAGTGTGGGAAACGTCTAGTGAGGTAAGCAGGGCCTGTTTTGTTGTAGGCCCGAAAGGCAACAATGAGAATTTTGAAAAGTATTCTTTTGTGCAGGGGGAGCCAATGTAAGGTCTTTAGGGCTGCAGAGATTGAGGATTTGCGAGGTAATTTTAAGACCAGGCGGGCAGCAGTATGTAGAACACTTTGGAGTTTGGAGAGGGTGGACTTCTTGGTCCCTGCAAGGAGGCCGTTGCAGTAGTCCACGCGCGAAAGAATGAGGGCTACTGTTACGGTTTTTCTAGAATCTAAGGGGAGGAAGTCAAAAAACTTTCTGAGGGATTTGATTATGCCGAAGCATCTGCCGGCCACGGTCGTGGCATGATGGTCAAATGAAAGATCAGAGTCGAAGAATACCCCGAGATTTCTAGCGGTAGAGACGGTCTGGGGGGGGGGGCGGCAGAATTATCAGGCCACCAGAGAGCAGGACAGAAAGAGGCGTTCTTTCCGATGGGGAGGATCTCTGTTTTATTTGAGTTACAGCGGAGGTGGTTGGAGTCCATCCATTGGAATACAGCAGTTAGGCAATGTTTAAGATTGAGCTCAGCATTGTTGGAGTTGTCGTCTAGGGGGATGATCAGCTGAGTATCATCGGCATATGAGGTGACAGTTATGCCGAATGATTCAATCAGGGTGAGGAGAGGGATGAGATAGACATTAATAAGAAGGGGACTAAGGATGGACCCTTGGGGCACTCCGGAGGAGACTGTTTTCTCTTTAGATTGAAAGGGGCCCAGGGCGACAATTTGGGACCTGTCACTGAGAAAAGATCTGATCCATGATAGGGCTGAGTCCGAGATTCCGATATCCCTTAATCTGTCGATCAGAATGGAATGGGATATGGTGTCGAATGCTGCCGTGAGGTCAAGAAGGATCAGAATGGCCTTCTTCCTTTGATCTTGCAGCGTTTTGATGGTGTCGGTTAGTTCAATTAGAGCAGTTTCGGTTGAATGTTTAGGCCGAAACCCGGATTGTTGAGGGTGAAGTAAGTTGTGGGTTTCCAGAAAGGATTTAAGTTCTTTGTGGACTAATTGTTCTGTTATTTTTCCCAGAGCGGGGAGAAGGGTGATAGGACGGAGATTGGTCAAGTCCACTGGGGATTTATTAGCTTTTTTCATAAGCGGTTTGACAACCCCCTTTTCCATAAGCGAGGGACGGATCCAGACCTGAGAGACAGGTTGATAATGTCATTGATGATGGGGTTTATCTCATCAATGATTTGATGGAGGATCTTGGGAGGGCATGGGTCGGAAGGGGAGCCGGATTTGCACGAGAGAATGGCATCTCTGGTTTGGGCCAGGGTGACCGGGGTGAAGTTTTTAAGACTATCCGCTGTCGAGCAAGGTTGATCTGGATTGGGAAGTCCATCGAGCGTTTGAGGGGGGGGGAAGCTCTTTTGGATAGCGGTGATTTTTTCATCAAAGTATTCAGAGATCTTGTCGCATAGCTCTTGGGAAGGGGGGATTTCGGGTTGAAGGGTTTTGGGATGGGTGAAAGTCTTTACTATCGTGAATAGAGTTTTTTGTTTTTGACTGGCTTCATTGATGGCTTTTACGTAGAACACCCTCTTGGCCATTTTGATGGCAGAGAGATAGTTTTTCCTCTGGAGGATATAATTGCGACGGTCGTCTTTGCCATAAGTTCGACGCCATTTGCGCTCGGCTTTCCTGCAGATTAGATGTGCGGAGGCTAAGTCAGGTGTGAACCAGGGAGCATTGTTTTTAGTAATTTTCTGTACTCTGTCATGGCGGTTGGTGGGGCTCCGTTTAATAATTCTTGTGAAAGCCAGTTGTGGAAGAGGTCGGCATCACTTTCGATGTGACCAGATAGAGGGGGGGAGTGGGCTTGGGAGATGGGATTGGTGATGAGATTTTGTTGGACGGTTTTCCAATTGACAGAGTGACCGCGATGAGAATTGGATTTATTGATAGATGGAGGGCAGCTGCTGGAGATGTGGAATGGGATCAGGCTGTGATCAGTCCATATCTGGGGCAAGGAGGGCAAGGTGGTGAGAGAAGGGAAATTAGTGCAGACACCATCTAAGGTATGACCTAGTGAGTGGGTAGGCAACATGACAATTTGTTGTAGTTGGAAAATTTCAAGTGTTTGTAGAAAATTTCTCGTTTGAGGATCGAGGGGGGACTCAAGAGGCAGATTAAAGTCTCCTAGAAGGGTGAAATGTGGGTAAGGAAGTAAGAAATGGCCCAGAGCATCGTTGAGGGAGTCGAGAAATTTAGAGGCGTTGCCGGGAGGGCGGTAAATCAGACCTCCTGATAGGGACAGGGATTGGCTGAGTTTGATGGAGAAGCCCAATCCCTCTGAGTCGGTAAGTGGGTCGAGGCAGAAGGTGTGACAGTTAAAAGTGTTCTTCAAGATAATTGCGACACCTCCTCCTCTTCCTTTCAATCTGTCCTGTCTGTAGAAGGAGTAACCCTGGGGGAGAGCTACGGCTATGTCAGGGTTGCTGTCTTCTGTGAGCCAGGTTTCCGTGATCATGAGACAGTCAAAGTCATGTTCTATGATGAGGTCATGAATATCTTGGCTATGTTTGCACATAGACCGGGCGTTTATCAAGCCACATTTGAAGAATGGTGGCTGGTTCTTAGGGGGAATTGGCTGGTCGGGATCGATGGTAGGTGTCCAGCAGCATTTGGGGCAGCTGGCAGAACCGACTACCTTTGAAAGGTCAAGTTTGTAGGAACAGCAGGAAGAACCTCGGAGTCGGAGGAGGTCGATAGGGGTGTACCTAATAGGTGGAGAGATTAGGGCAGGGTGACGGGCAGGGTTTCCTGCGCCTGGCGCGGTCTTGGCGCGGATGGGCGCAGACGGGCTTGCCGTAGGCGCGCCTTCGGCGCGCAAACGGCGCTCCCGCTGCGCTCGTCAGCTGCGCTTCCTATGCATGCACATGTTTAAAGAGAGGGGGCGTGGCTAAAAAGGGGCGTGGCCAGCGCGCACGCCTGGGCTGATGGCGGCCGCTGGGAGAAGAAGAAAGCGCGAACAGCGTTAAGATCGGCTGTGCGCTAACAAAGTTTTAAACAGAGGCGCTTAGAACATAAGCAAAGGGTAAGTGACACCACACAATATAAAAGCAGTTTTTAAAATCAACTTTCTGACAATAGCGAGAATAGTACCTCCAGCTCCCGGCTACTTTGCCTCAGGACTGGGAAAAGGAAACTGTCAGGCGCTCGATGTACAGCGTATTAGTAGTCAGGGCAGGGGGCGTGGCTAAAAAGGGCGTGGCCAGCGCGCACGCCTGGGCTGATGGCGGCCGCTGGGAGAAGAAGAAAGCGCGAACAGCGTTAAGATCGGCTGTGCGCTAACAAAGTTTTAAACAGAGGCGCTTAGAACATAAGCAAAGGGTAAGTGACACCACACAATATAAAAGCAGTTTTTAAAATCAACTTTCTGACAATAGCGAGAATAGTACCTCCAGCTCCCGGCTACTTTGCCTCAGGACTGGGAAAAGGAAACTGTCAGGCGCTCGATGTACAGCGTATTAGTAGTCAGGGCAGGGGGCGTGGCTAAAAAGGGGCGTGGCCAGCGCGCACGCCTGGGCTGATGGCGGCCGCTGGGAGAAGAAGAAAGCGCGAACAGCGTTAAGATCGGCTGTGCGCTAACAAAGTTTTAAACAGAGGCGCTTAGAACATAAGCAAAGGGTAAGTGACACCACACAATATAAAAGCAGTTTTTAAAATCAACTTTCTGACAATAGCGAGAATAGTACCTCCAGCTCCCGGCTACTTTGCCTCAGGACTGGGAAAAGGAAACTGTTGCGGCGCTGCCGATTTTCTTGGTCCTCCAGCTTAGTCATTAGGTCTACCAGGCATGCCTCGTGTGAGGTCCTTTGTTCCTTAGCCTCTGCGACCTCCCCTTCTAGAATCTCAGTCCTAGTTTCAACCATAGTTAACCTATCGCCAATGTCTGTGCAAGCCTTATTGAGTTTCCTCATCCCGCTTTTAAGTTTTTTGGAAGCGGTTTTAGCGGCCAGATTGTCAGACCGTACCTCTTCCTGGAATGCCTTGATTGCATTTAGTATAGATACTAAGGTAGGATTTACACCATCCCCAGCGCTTCCTGCTTCATCCTTCTGGATTGAAGTGGTATTGGATGCATTAGGTGCATTGAAGGCTCTGTGATCACCAGTACGAGCAGGTGAGTTCAGTGAAATGTGATGAGCTCCCTTAAGCTGGTTTCTCTTTCGCCTGGAGTGTCTTTTCCTTAGTACGGTACCGGGTTCAGGAGTTTTATTAGGGAGGCTTTCCTCCTCTGACTCGTTATCTTCTGACTGTCCTTCTGCAGATGATGTCTCCTCTCTGCATGAGCCTGATTCCGAGAGTGATCCGTCAGTGACCGAGTAAACATTTTCGGTTTTGGGTTCAGAGCCTGGGGGCTGTATAAGCACTGCGCTGGTTTCTTCTCCCTCGCCGGTCATCTGACCGGGGTTCAAAATTAAGGTTTCATCAGGGCCAGTTTCCATAGGTCGGTTATCATTCTCCCTCATAGCTAGGGATGTTGCCTGCGCCCCACTTAGGGTGTATATTTCAGGGTCATGAGAGGGTACTTGGGGGTTAGGAGTGGGTGTGATCTTATCAGTTCCAACGCCCCCCCCTCCAGATTGATTGAATTAGTCGGCTTGACCATTCGAAAATGAAGGCTAATGGAGGGGGAGCTGCCTGCACCCATAACAGAATTAGTCTTGGCAGTCTTTCTGATAGCCCCCAAGTCTCTCTTACCTTTCTGCTGTAGTTGCTGCTGGGTAGAGTTTTCGCTCTCCTTCTCCCCCTCCATTTGTGGTGCTGTTGCTTTGGTCTTTGATTTTTGCCCCCTCGTGGTCATTTTGCCAGCAGTTATGTTCCAATATCGGCGGTTTAACCAACCCCTCTGTCTCAGCTTGGTAGTATTGCCTCCGACCGTCTCTAACGCTGAATGTGCGGCACAGATCAGATTGCAGAGGAGCTCCTCTGCGAGGCACCTTGATTGGGCGGGGTAAAACGTCCGTGCCGGGGAGTTGGGAGCCCGGTTCTTCCCCCTAAAGTTCGATTCCCGCTCAGTTCGCTCGATATCTTAATCCGCCGCTGTACTGCTATGTCGCGGCTTAACTCGCGGGTTAGTCCGATCACACTTGCTACTAGCATTCGCGGTTGTTCAACCGTGGGATTGGTTTTTGTCATTTATTGTTTTGTTGGATGTATTTTCTTCCTTGTTGAAGTGTTACCTTGTTGAACTTATTACTTCGTGCTTGCACATGACCGGGCCGTTGTGGTATGCGAAAAAACTTAAACGCATAGAATCTCATGTATATTACATGTTTGAGTACCTTAAGGCGGGTGTAATCCCTACAGGATTGAGAGTCCGTAATGCCCCTGCATTATTTATTGACATCAGAAAGTTCCTGGAGCGGTTGTCACTTATTTCTAACCGCTGCTCCAGGGACTGGATGATGTTAATAATTGAAACAGCTAAGGATATAGCATCTACTCTTTTGCAGGAGATTAACGACTTAGAGGCCAAACTCAGTACAGCCACGGCTGTGGATGAAGCAAAGAATTGTCTGGAAAAAATTCAATCTGAAATGAAGGACTTTGATACCTACCTTACAAATAAAAAAACAGAAAAACTACGAAAGGATGTAAGATGGTTTACAAAAGAAAAGATTTATCCCTACCTTACTCCCAGCTACTATCAAGAAGGGACACAGGGCAATTATAATTCGAACTTTAATGGTTACCCAGGTAGGAAATATACAAATTTTTCAGATACAGGTTCCTCCGGATCTGATGGTAACAATTATCAAGATATGAGCAATGGCCAATTTAATTCGAGATCGTTTAGAGGTAGGTCCGCCCAACGAACATTTCATGGAAGGGGTTTTTTATCCCGGGGCCAATACCGAGGAAGGAATGTACGGTGGCAGGATCAAGGAGCTCAAGCTCACATGAGCCCTCAACCTCCTCAACAGTATGTGAGGACACGCAACCACCAGTATTGGTGGTAGGAGGTACATCGAATTCCCCTTTATTGACTAATGCAGAAAACCTGCCTATTTACAATCTCTCATCTATCTCGCTTGAACCAGAAGATATAGACATGTTGAGCAAGGGTCTATCATTTGTTCCGAGTGTACATATGAACAAATTCAAGCTACATGAGGACTTGTTTGCTTTTTTTAGAAAGGTCAGACTGAATAGATTCTTTTTGGACCGTCCGTCATGCGAGGAGGATTGCAAATTGTCCAGTTGTAAGCCCCCATAGACATTTACCCCCACGTTGGACATGGTCGGCACTGAAGTGCGTATTTTTGAACAGAGCGTCCTGCGAGACATTGCACGAATTATTAAGAATCCCTACAAACCCCAGTCTAACCTTTCTAAATTAGAGACTGCATCTCTAAATAAATTGAAAACGGACCCCTCTGTTGTCATCATACCATGTGACAAGGGTGGGGGGATTGCCGTTTTTGATAAAGAAACTTATGATGAAAAGATGCTGGAGATGCTATCAGTGACAGATCATTATAGACCAGCACAACGGAGGGAATTGGAAAGATTGAACAAGCATATTCAAGAGATAACTCAGGTGGCATTCACAGATGGGCTCATCTGTGAAGACGAATATGTTTTTTTAAATAAATCTTTCCCGACCATTTCCGCTCTTTATGGGCTACCTAAGACACACAAATCAGAGACAAATCCACCCATGCGACCTATCATATCCACCATTGGGTCCTGCACGGAGCCCTTATCAAAATATGTTGACAAATTTTTATGTCCTCTCACACAAAGGTATACCTCGTACATCCGGGATACCGGTGATATTATTAATAAGATTGAGGGCTTACCATTCAATCCGGCCACTGACATTCTTGTAACGCTCGACATTGAGGCGTTATATCCTAACATTCCTCAATGTCGGGCGTTACAGGCTGCGTCAGCCTTATTACAGAGATACCCAGGAGATCGACCAGATGACTTCATCTTACAATGCCTGGAGGTTGTTCTCTTGAACAACTTCTTTGAATATAATGGCAACCTTTACAAACAAATCAAAGGGACATCAATGGGTGCTTCTTGCGCCCCTAGTGTGGCCAACACCTTTATGGGAGAGTGGGAACTACAAAACATCCATAATGAATTAGCACCTTTTTTTGAGAATGTCTCTATTCGGAAGCGGTTTATAGATGATATTTTTTTTATTTGGAGTGGCCCTGTTGATTTGCTTCAGTCATTTGTTCTTTGGCTCAATGCCAGTGACACCAGCCTTAGGTTTACAGTCAATTACAACAACCATAGAGTTGACTTCCTGGACATCAGCATTGAAGGTACTAATGGCCATTTGGAAGTGAGCCTTTTTAGGAAAACTACAGCTAAAAACACTATTCTAAAGTTTGACAGTTATCATCCCAACTGTCAAAGGGAATCCATCCCCTTTGGGGAATTTTTACGAATCCGTCGCAATTGCACGGACATGGCTGCTTTCCATAAACATGGTGATGCTCTCAAAGACAGGCTTCTCAAGAGGGGTTACTCACATCGACTCATTCGGCACGCATAAAAAAGAGTGAAATACTATGACAGATCTGCTTTACTACAAGGATCCAAGCGCCCAAACCAGAATCGGATTACATGTGTGATTAATCACTCCACTTTGAATTACAAAATTAGGAATATCATTAATAAAAACTGGAGTATTCTGAATTTAGATGAAGATGCACCCCCCATTCCTTTACCTCTATTAGCATATAGAAGGAATAAGAATCTTAAGGATATGCTAGTGCATACTCGACAGACAAAAAGATCCACCTCTGACGGTCTGCGTTCTATCACAGGCTTACCTGTGGTTTTGGGCAATCACAGATGTGGCTCCTGCCACACCTGTGATTCAGCAATTGCATCTGATGTTATCGAATATAATGATAAAAAAAATCAAACTACGCCATTTAACAAACTGCCATAGTAGTAATATCGTATACATCCTGTTTTGTAGCTGCGGATTGGCATATGTAGGGGAAACGGGCCGTGAATTCCGTCTTCGCTACAGAGAGCACAAGTCTGCCATCAAAACAAAAAAACTGATGGCACCCTTGGTTCAACATTGCTTAGACATGAATCATAATGAGAGAGAAATCAAATGGTCGATTTTAGAAAAAGTACAGATAAGATTAGGTCAACCCATAGAGATTACACGGAAGAAACGGGAAACCTTTTGGATTTATCATCTTGATTGTGTGAAACATGGCCTTAATGAGGAAATATCATGGTATGTTACAAAATAGATACCAGTTCAATTTTGATGTTGCCGGTTTGTGACTTCAACTTCTTGTTTCCTCACAATATTTTTGTTATCTGTATCTACTTACTTTATTGATTATTATCTATGACATCTTCCATTCTGAAATTATACGTTTTATGTCTTTTAATTTTTTATGAGATCACCAGTTTTGTAATGCCCATGTTATGTGTCTCAAGTTATGTCATCATGATACTGTCCATTCAAGAATTGAGGATGTTCCGTTTTGAATGGACCTTGTATGGCACTTTATTAAAACAACATCTTAATTAATTATATCGTGCCACTCCCCAGAATGTGTAAATCCCCCATTAGCAGACCACATATGGCATATCTTTATTATCTTACCCTGGGTCTCTTTGTAATTTTTTTTTTTAACCTTTTCTCTTTTTATTCTCACGTTGATATTTCTCTTAATGTAATATTGTATATAGTGTTTCATTTATTGATATTCTTTGCGCCGAAAAAAGAGAGCCCACCTTAGTCCGTTATTTATTTTTGAGTCTCCTCACGTTGATAATTACTTCCGGCATTTTGAGTACACTGTGTCGTAATTGGAAGGCCATCGGTAGTCCGTTACTTATCTTTAGTCTCCCAATCGGTTTTAGACCATTTCCGGTATTGTGAGAACATCGCGAGAATACGCGACCTCTCTCGGGCTTTAAAATGCCACGATCAGTCCCGCTTACTGTTTGCGCCGTGAGGGAGTTGATGTCAGCAGGAGAGACTTTGGACTACATTTGGATACCATTCGAGTAAGTGTTGCTTGAGCGCCGTGCGTGTATCGGTAATTAGGGACCTACGCCCTTGCTGATGGTACGCACGCTGTTAAACAACCAGGAGGGTCTCTTCACTTATTAAACCTCCTCCTTCCGTATGTGACTGATTTACACACCCTTGCTGCTAGTATGGACGTTGTTAAAACAACTAGGAATGTTCCTGTTTGTGCTAAATTTTCTCTCCTCTTATGGGACCCATGTATACCGTAGCGCTCTTTTTAAAAAAAAGATTTTCTTACATCCCAGGTTATCTATGGATGGAGGCAAATACCTCATTGTTTGAACTCGGCTGATCGACTTTTTCGATTAAGTGAATGAAGTAAAAGAAGTACGATAAATCTTATTTAAAGGTGGGTTACTGACGTATGTAGTAGTGTACTATACATGAGAACAATCGCTATTTACAGGCTGTAGATTTCTAAACAATGATGCATCATATTGCAGCTCAATTATCTCTGGCACACCTCCTCGCCGCAAAATAGACTCGCCCCTCATTATTTATACACACGGCATTAAAGACTCTTCTTTGCGTCAACTTGCATTGTGGTAAGATTAGATTTCAGCAGGGCTTCAGCATCTATAATGCAATATATCTATTCGGACAGAAAGGTAGTTACAGTGTATTTTTTCCTACTTTATTTCTTAGGTTACTGTTTTAAAAACTGAAATATCCTTAAATCAGAGAGTTATTTGATACTTCCATTCCGTTTTCTTCAATTTCATGGATCAAAATTTGGGAATAAGAACCTGTTTTTAACCGTAAGTAGATTTATACCTGTCTCAAAAAAACGTGCTACTTCCTGGGCTTCATTAGAACTTAATGATAATGGACACTCACCCAGGCTGAATGAACTATATCCAGGATCAGATGAAGGCTTAGTTAACATTAATGTTACCTCTTAGACAAGTGGTGCCATTGACATCGTCTGAGGTTCACCTATAGTCCCAGTCACCATATTTGCCGTTTTAGGGACTTGCTGTGTAATTGCTACCCTCACAGAATTTTAATATTTGTTTTTTGTTTATCTATATCTCCTGAAGGTTCAACCAAAACTGGGTCTATTGTTTAGCTTTTGTGATATATTGAGCAATGTTTTTTTAAATATGTTGATTATTTGGTGTTTTGTTTTACACATCTAAGAGTGTTTATGGTGACAGTATTTTCTATGTATTTTCTAGCATCATTAGCCTGGAAACTGCCTCGCCGATTCCTGCGCAGCCGTGTAGGAGCTGGTGCAGTGAAATAAAAATAGGGCTTACCGACACTGACAGCCGCCATATTGAGTGGGGTAGGGGACCTACACTCTAGCTGCAGGATGCCTCCCGCCCTCCCACAGTATTTAAACCTTGTCAGGTGTAACAGCGCGCTGATTGCTATCGCGCTGCTCTATTATTCTCCACTGAGGCGGAAGCCGGGGGCTCTCCCATCTATCTTGCTGTCTTGCTATTTTACTTGTTCTCACCACTGTGATTAGAGATTTTAAAATCGTCACTGTCCGCAAGTAGATTACTTACTTGGCAGGACTTTTAGTTTATTACTAGCATTATTAGCCTGGAAACTGCCTCGCCGATTCCTGCGCAGCCGAGTAGGAGCTGGCGCAGTGAAATAAAAATAGGGCTTACCGACACTGACAGCCGCCATATTGAGTGGGGTAAGGGACCTACACTCTAGCTGCAGGACGCCTCCCGCCCTCCCAAACGGTCCATAAATTTATGATGTCATCTCGTCCGCGCAGCGGGCGGGCGCAGCGGGCACGCCGGCGGCGCGCCGAAGGCGCGCCAAAGGCAAGCCCGTCTGCACCCGTCCGCGCCTGACCGAGACCAGGGGCCACCCCCCCTGGTCGTTTCCAACTAAAAAGACAAGTTTACAACAGGGATTCCCTTCTTCGATTTCGTCCCTTTACCCCTGCTAGCTGCTGTCACCAGTTTCCTCCTTTGGAGATCCCTCATATATGCCCTCATTGTAAACATGAGATAAAGGAACACTCCACCCAACCAGATTCTAGGGACTATCGAATGCTTCTTCTCAACTGTCGATCTCTCGTCAAGCATAGTCTGGAGATGTCGCTTTTGCTGGAGGAACATACGCCGGACGTGGTATTTTTAACAGAAACGTGGCTTACCCAGGATTCCTCTTTTGATATAGTGCAAGCCCTTATCCCCGGCTATCAGATGGCCAGGTTAGATCGACCACAGGGCAAGGGGGAGGGCTGGCTATCATCTACAAAGACATATACACATGTCGCAGCTTAACGGAGGCCATTGCAGACTGCGAAAGCCTTCCTTTTGTCATCGAATTTACACCTAATGATAGCTTTTCCGGCTTCCTTATTTACCGTCCCCCAGGCCCTATTAAGAATTTTTTGGACGATCTACCAAATGTTGTAGCAGAATTCATTATCTCCCCCTCTAATCTCACTCTATTGGGAGATTTTAATATTCATTTCG
Source organism: Lissotriton helveticus (assembly GCF_964261635.1). NCBI lineage: Eukaryota > Metazoa > Chordata > Amphibia > Caudata > Salamandridae > Lissotriton > Lissotriton helveticus. The sequence continues at coordinate 708,093 of NW_027611697.1, read as the reverse complement.
ACAATTTGCTAGACCCTACTGCTAAGGACATTGTAACTAGCCTAGCTGCCCTACAACTAGATCAACTGGAGTCTGGACCTACACACAATATGGGCCATCTTTTAGACCCAGTATTCAGCAACAGCAGAACTTTAAAGGTCGACAGCATCAGCCATCTTCCCTGGTCTGATCATTTTCTAATTTTTTTAACTTGGTCCACTCCTAAAATACTATTTCCGACTCCCACTCCTCGTGCCACTCGAAACTGGTCAAAGCTCAACACAGACGAATGGATGAGCAATCTGGCCATTACTAATCCGCTACTTTCCCTTGATCCTTGTGCCAACAATGAGTTGTTCAATGACTGGATAACTAATTCTTTGGACTCTACACTTCCCCTTCGAACTTCCGGTACTAGGAGGAAACAAAAAAACGCTCCCTGGTACTCGGAAGATCTTAGGGGGGAAAAAACGTCTCTGTAGAAGACTAGAGAGGAAGTGGCGCTTATCCTATGAGCCTGCAGATAAAGTGTCCTACAGAGAGGCTATCAGGAATTATAAAAACGAGATCAGAGATAAACAAGCCTTATATTTTGCGGAAAATATTAAACTGGCAAAATCTAAACCTAAGGAAATTTATCAGATTGTGAAAACATTGACCAGGTTGCCATCACCGCCACTCACCAATGATAACTCATCTTCTCGATGTGAGGAACTGGCCAATGCTTTTTTCTCAAAAATAAACACAATCTATCTCTCCTTCTCTGACCCAGAAACTGATTCGTCTCCACAAAAACCTAATCCGCTGACCACATCAGTGGGCGCCCCCCTTAATAATTCTCTGGATCGCCTCCCAATGCTGCATCTTGACACTCTTGAGGCATTAACAAACCAAATTAAATCAGGCTCTCCATGTGACCCTGCTCCCCCGGAGATGCTGGCCCTTGCAAATAAAGCCATTCTTCCCAATCTATTGAAGCTGTTGAATTCTTCTATTACAAGTAGGACGTTCCCGCTGTCTTGAAAACACGCCATGGTCCGAGCATTGCTAAAAAAAAACAATCTTGATCCAACTAATTTTAACAACTATCGCACGATTTCACTTTTGCCTTGGGCTACTAAGATCTTAGAGAAACACATTAACATCAGTGTGACTCAGTTCTTTGAGCATAACCAGCTGCTCAATATCTCCCAGACTGGCTTTCGCCCAAAACACGGCACGGAGACAGCCCTATTGGCAGTAACAGAAGTGACCAGGCGGATACTCGATCAGGGAGGGTCAGTGGCAGTAATCCTCCTTGATCTGAGTGCCGCCTTTGATACTGTCAACCACAACATACTTCTGGACCGCCTCCTCGACATTGGAATCTCGGGAGAAGCCCTGGAGTGGTTCAGGTCTTTTCTATCTGACCGAACCTTCCAGGTCTTTGAAGGAACATCTGTCTCCTTGAAGAAGCCGTTGGGATGTGGGATTCCGCAGGGCTCCTCTTTGAGCCCGACGCTCTTTAATGCCTACATGAGACCGCTGGCTGGCATAGTACGTCCGCATGGCATCGACATCATCACCTATGCGGATGATACCCAGCTACTGGTCTCTCTCGCACAAAAGAGTACCCCACTATCACAGTCCACTTTAACAATCTGTCTCGAGCAGGTTAAGAGTTGGATGACCAAATCATGCCTGAAACTCAACGATGATAAAACTGAGCTGATGCTCCTAGGCCCCCCAACTCTCTCCACTTTGGAGGTGTTGTGGCCTCTGAGCATGGGCACAGCTCCCACCCCTAGAGATCACATCAAAAGCCTGGGGGTGTGGTTAGATAAATCGCTGACTTTCGACATGCAGGCAACAAAAGTCTCTGCGACTTGTTTTGGCCTCCTAAGGATGGCAAAAAAAATCTTGCCCTTTCTTCCCTTCGAGGCAAAGCAGATAGTTATTCAGGGCTTAATTCAATCTCGCCTAGATTTTAGCAATGCCCTGTACCTTGGGGCGCCGGAATACACCTTAAAAAAAATTACAATGTATCCAGAACTGTGCGGACCGTACCTTAACTTGGTATTCCTAGAAGAATCTCAATCAAACCTGGCTTACGAACACTACATTGGCTCCCCATTAGGGAGAGAGTCAAGTTTAAATCTTTATGCATTGCACATCAGGCGTACTGGAAATCAGGCCCAGAGATCAATCACTTGCTGGTATCTCCATATGAACCGTCCAAAGCTCTTCGATCCTCACATGCTTTTTTAGCTCAAATTCCAAGAATCCATAGAGCAAGGGCCGGAGGCCGTTCCTTTGCATATAATGCCCCGAAGATCTGGAACACTTTGCCACTTTATTTCAGATCAGAACCTAACCTCCTAAGTTTTCGTAAGAAACTTAAAACTTTTCTGTTTAATTAGTGGCTGATTCCCTTCCCTTTTCTGTTGAGCACTGATGGTAATTCTTAGCGCCTGGACGCCTCAGGGCAACTGCTAGCGCTTTATAAATATGTTTTTCATTTCATTTCATTCATTTCATTTCATATGTACATTCTAGGTCCCCTGGATTTTTGGATTAGATTGTTTGGAAGAGGTCCTGAAGAAGGTGGCCTTGAGCCGCCGAAACGGGCGTCGACCTGTGCAGGGTCTCTTACTATGTTATGAGACCCATTAATTGGCGTGACGATCCTGCCAATTAAAATTCAGTTTTCTCTTCTTTTTGTCGTGGTTTTGAATGAAGTATGGGTATGATTGTGGTAGTATTTCTTGATTGAGTGTATGTTACCAGGGACGTTTTCATTTTAGGCATATTGTTATTTATTGTGTATTATGATATCATATTTTTCCTTCCTTATTGCATGAATTATGTACATATTTATAAATTGTATTTGTGATTAAATGTTTAAAATGAATCAAGATATAATGAAGAACATAGAAAGACTGAGAAACTAAAAATAAAGAAACAGTCAGATCATTGAAGAAAATACAAATTACAAAAAAAGATTGTTATGTATCTGTCACCTTTTTTCTAAATTAAGTATGGGATGCTTACCAGTACTTAAAGATTAATGGCCCATGTTGGAACAATTTTTCATAGTAATGTTAACTCGCGGGTTAACACGCTAATATTAAGCAGCGCGTTCCGCTGCCTGCAGCTTGCTCTCTCCTCGTTACACAGTTCTTGGTTTATTCAACGTTGAAGGATACAGTGTTCCAAAATATTGTGCACCTAATCTTTGTTTCCTTGAAACTTGCTCTGAAAAACTTTCCACCGACAAAATATCGGATAGTGAAGAAGACAGGGCTAGAGTTGCAGCAGTAGCTCAAGCAGTTTTAGACGACACAAGTCTCCAACAAAATACCCGGATGCAATATTGATCCCATAAATGTAAGAAAAAGTATAACTTAGAAACTTATAAATAATGGAGTATCATCGAGAGGTGGTAAAGTAATATTTGTCATAGAGGCACACGAATATCGGCAGACAGAGGTATTCTATTCATGGATTCAGTTTCCTGCAGCAAATCCGGAAACACGTGAGTTCCACTACTTCAAAGTAGAGGAACCTCCAGCGGAATACGTCCCTTACGAGGACATTGAAATTCCGTTAACATACCAAGAGCATCAGCTCTGGTTTAAAGGCACCCTACAACATCAAAATCACATTACCAGGCTCGGTCCACTAGGTGGACCAGGAGCTACATGGCCGGTACTAGCCAGCTATACACCACATCCTGACATTGAAGAAATGGCAGGTCCAGAACTGTTAGCCCAGCTAAAACAGTTAATTAAAATACATAGACAATTGGTTCAATATGTCATGCGGACCTTAACAGTCCAACCTGCTGTAAGGATTCCGCAGCACATCCCTCACCAAGGGAACACAAACAAAATTACACAACAGACTATACAATCAGTCATTGGTAAATTGCCCGCAAAAAGGGAACAAATTCCGTTCTGGTTAGCTCAGAAAATTATTCAAATTGAGGCAGTATTCCCTGATAGTGCACCTCATGAGAAACACAGAATTTTGACAATCTGTTTGCCAATGGGGTTTGCACCACACATGGAGGACTGTGACACTTCGGGGTACAGTCTTTGCTTCAATCTACACAAAAACACATGGTGTTCCGTCTATGGCAGTAATACCAGACGTCCTAAGACAAATTCAAAATGAATATGGACCAGAACCTGCTTTGAATCTTGGTATGAAACTGCTAAAAGATTTCAAACAGGTCTCGGCTATACTATTAGCTTACATTAAAGGTGAAGCAGCGTCCTTGGCAATCCATCAAAAATTAAAAGAAACAGATGTAGCAGAGCAACCATATGAACTTGCAAGAATTATTGAAAAATCCTATGAAGAACTAGGTAGAGATAGTTTGGGTGGGAAACCATTAAAACCCCAACTAACAGAAAATGCTGAAAAAGGTTTTATTAAAAATAATCTCACTACTCCGAAGAAGAAGTGGGAAAACAGTAAACAAACACTTCCTAAAGAGAAGCGTTCTCGGTCCAGAGGAAGATCTCCCCAACGGGGAGGTAGGTCTCCCCACCGGGAGCCCTCTGAAAAGAGATATAACCTCAGGAATAGGGATAATTTGAGAAAACCTGATAAATATCAAGATAGTGATACAAGTTCCTCTCGTACCTTTCAGTTTTCCTCGCAGAAATCCGAAAGAAGAGGACGATCAGAACAGAAAGAAGAACGCGTGAAGTCCAAAGACAAACAGCACATTCCTAAAAATAAGAAAACTCAATTCACCAAGAAGAAGGTAGCAAGTGTAAAGATCAGACATGCCAAGGATCTTGAGGACACAACTCAAGGGGAGTGGTCCCAGACAATGCTAGACAGTGCAGCAGAAGTCACCATAGCTCGCAAGATCTTGAAGGATCATCTGGAGACAGTGGTCCTGAATGAATGCATTCTAGTTGAAACTGCTGATACCAGGGTTAGTGTACCCCATAAGTTATATGAACTAACACTCCGGATAGAGGGGGACATAACTAAAAATATAAAAGCACTCTTTTGGGAGAAGGGTTATGACATTCTTCTAGCTGAGCAAAACTGGGCACCTGAATTTGTCAGGGAGTGCCCACATGGCGAAGATATAATTATGCCAGCCTTCTCAAATCACATTCCAATTCATAAAAAATACACATATGCCAGGAAATGGGCAGTAGCTCAGGCTCCAGCATTAAAATCAGGTAGGATGGGATACAGGACTCTCCTCACCATAAAATCCAGTTAAAAAATCAACCTACTGCACAGAGGCAGTATCCAGTTAAGCAAGAAGCTAAAAAACAGGTCAGGGAGATTTTAAATCAACTTGAATACCAAGGGGTGATTGAAACGTGCACCTCATCTATGAACAATCCTTTGTTTCCTGTCTCCAAACCAGACAATTCATATTGTCTAGTTTTGGACTACAGACATTTAAACTCTTGTTGCAAAACTTTTGCAGTACAAAATGCACACAGTCAGGCCCGGACTGGCCGTTGTGGGGACCGGGCAATCCCCCGGTCGGCCGCAAGGGTGGGGGCCGGTTTTGGGCCCTGGGGGCCGTTTTTGTTGCAGAGCCGTTTTTGCAGCATAGCTGCAAAATCGGCCCTGTAACAAAATCGGCTGAAAAGCGGCCCTGGCAAAGCGCTCGCACCCCTCCCCCCCGGGGGCAGGGGGGCCGGCCGAGCACTTTGCCAGGGCCGGTTTTGGTTCCCAGTCCGGCCCTGCACACAGTGCAGCACTGATGAATAACATTGTGCGTAAAAAATATAAAACCACTTTAGATATTTCAAATGGTTTCTTCTGTCAAAACATTGCACCAGAAAGCAGGCACTTGACCACTTTCTCAATTATGGGGACACAACGACAATTTTGCAATCTCCCCCAGGGATTCAAGTATAGTCCTGGGTTATTTTCAGCCAGCGTAACAGAGTTACTACAAACGTATGATGATGAGGCATTATCATTTGTCGATGACATCTACCTTACTGACGATGATTTGGACAGGCACTTGAAAAGAGTGAACACCATAATACTTGGGTTTGCTTCTGAAGGGTACAAATTAAATGTTAAGAAATCACGAATTGCCCACCTCAACGTCCTATTCTTAGGATACAAACTTTCAAGTGAAGGCAAAAGCCTGGCAGCAAACTTTCTAGAGAAATGTGCACTGCTCCAGCCTCCAAAGACGCTGAAAAACTTACAGTCAATTCTAGGTTTCCTGAATTTTGGAAGAACTTATGTTCTAAATTACGCAGAAAGGGTTAAACCTCTCTATGAACTAATCAAACCAGATTTCAAACCAACTAATTGGACTCAAAAACACACAGAAAATGTGCGTTCAGTGCAAACAGACATGTTAGCAAAAACACTGTTACAGACAGGCGAGAACGTGCGCAACCTTGTGATCCGAATCATCCCAGGGAGATGCGGATTCACATACCAAACCTTTAAGGAAGGTGAAATGGTTCCGATAGCATACAAATCACACTTGTACACACAAGCTGAAATGAAATTCACTTCAACAGAAAAAATTCTGACAGCGGTTCAAACTGCAGTAGCAAAAGAGAGAGCCCTCGCACAAGGTAAACGCATAATTATCGTTACACCTGTACCTGCCCTAGAGGCAGTGACGAAAGCAAGCATTCCAAATGCTAAAGCTTTACATCCGAGATGGATACAATGGGTTAATCCTCTTGCTGCAACAGACGATGAATACGTTTTTGACCCTTACTTGAAAACACAAGAATTACTACAATACGAACACGAATGTCCTCTAGCGACCGAGATTCTGCCTCTAAAACATTACGGATGTATAATTTATACAGACTGATCAGCACAGCCCGCAATTGGGGGTAAACAAGGTTATAGTGCTGCGTGCGCGATTGTTAAAGGTCGCTGGCGCGAAGGTAAATTCAGACCTTGGGTCACTAAAACTCAATCACTCGGAGACTGTACAGCTCAGCGAGCTGAAAAACAGGCTTTCAAGATGGCGCTTGAAAATACGGATCGCGAATTCCCCACACTCATAGTGTGTGATTCGTATTACTGCATCCAGTCTTAAAATGAATATCTGCAGAACTGGGTTCAAAATGGTTTCAAAGATGCAAAAGGTGGCACAATCAAGCATACAATGCTTTGGGAACAAGTAGTTCTATTACAGACAGAACAAAAAAAGACTCACGTGATACATACACTGAGTCATCAACGTGAGACGTTCACGTTGCAGGGAATTCATTGGCTGATGAAGCCGCGAAGGCAGCTGTGCAAACGGCTTCCGTAGCTGCAATCACTCGTTCAAAAACAAAAATAGACAGCGAAATAATGCAGGGTGTCATCGCTTCAGTAAAAGACAGTGGCAAAACACTCCCGAAAGGCTTTCCAGTAAAGTACTCATATATAACTGATGCAAATAATGTTCCTTTTGCTCAAATCCCTGGAGTGGGGGATAGGGCAATTCCACACATGGAACATAGGTTAGGACTGATCTTAGCAGCACATGAAGGGCTCGCATCTGCACACGCATGAGTTTCCGCCACAGTATCGTTATTAAAACAAAGATATTGGTGGCCGCGCATGAGGAAACAAACTAGAAACTGTGTTCTAGAATGTGAAATCTGCCAAAAAATGAAAGTCTCAACAGTGAAACGACCTGCACAGACGCCTCTTCTGATTTCAGATAAACCATTAGCATGTGTTTACCTGGACCTCTGTGGTCCCTTACAAAGGGATGGCAACTATAAATATATCATGGTCGCAGTGGATTCCTGCACAAGATTCATTTGGATGTGGCCCTAGCGCTCGGCTGATGCCCGAACTGTTATAAAATATTTGCGAGTCTTTATCGGCACATACGCAATCGGCACGCTACATTTTGACCAGGGCCCTGCTTTTAGCTCTAGAGCTTACAAGGAGGCCATGACCAGCTTGGGCGTTGCATTGCGGTACTCAAGTCCATTCCATCCTGAGGGAAATGCGGTAGTGGAAAGAAAAAACCGTAACATAAAGCAATCTATAACAGCTAGGGTATTAGGTTCGGGTGACGGGTGGGTCAAACATCTAATAAGTGTCCACCGTAGTCTTAACAATCTGCCAAGAAAATCTCTAGGTGGAATCACTCCGTATGAATTACTGTTTGGTACTAGAATGATTATCGAAGACCTCGATCGTCAAACTTCAGTGGTGGAACAAAAACCCTTTGATATCAAAGACCGTTTGGCTGTTTTGCAGGACTTAAATGAAACAAGAAGAAGTCTGAGCAACACAATACAGAAGCCATCGACCACTGAAAAAACCCACCTGTCCCAGCAAGACCTGGCTGGATTCCAAAGATTGGGGGACAACAGGATGTGGGAGCACACCGCTGACCTCTCAGGCAAGGTTCGCCCATGGCATTCTGGGAAATGCATTCTCTTGTAGCTCGCTCTGATATTTTTGAGTATTTCGCCAAGGTTGGCACAGATAGTGCTGATCTCTAGACACGTGTTTCTGGTTTATTAACCGTCAACAGTAGAGAATACAGTCTTGAATTTTGGGGTTTGCTGAGTAGGCTGCCAAACATTATATCAGGTCTGGTACCTCTCACTGGCGCGCAGGTGCTTCATCCAGGAGCTCGTCAGCTCAATGACTCACTGGAGTACTTTAAATAGATAACAGGATGTGGGAGCATACCGCTGACGTCTCAGGCAAGGTTCGCCCCTGGCATTCTGAGAAATGCATTCTCTTGTAGCTCGCTCCGTTATTTTTGAGTATTTCGCCAAGGTTGGCACAGATAGTGCTGATCTCCAGACACGTGTTTCAGGTTTATTAACCGTCATCAGTAGAGAATACAGTCTTGTATTTTGGGGTTTGCTGAGTAGGCTGCTAAACATTATATCAGGTCCAGTACCTCTCACTGGCACGCAGGTGCTTCATCCACGAGCTCGTCAGCTCAATGACTCAAGGGCTCGTGGAGAGGCACCTGCGTGCCTGGAGAGGTACTGTGACCGTAGAAGACTTTGGTAGCCTGCTCAGCAACCCCACATCATTTTATGCCTAATCTCTACTGATGAAGGATAATAATCCAGAAACACATGTCTAGAGATGGCCAGCATTGATCTGCACCAACCTGGTGAAACACTTGAAAGAACTTTGTGTAAGTACACACACTTGATGAACTGCATCCACCATAAAGCTTAGGGGCGAACTGTGTGGGAGGTGAAGTAGTGTGATCCCACATTTTTTTCCTGTTTAAAAGGCTCCCTCGAGCCGCTTTGAGATGACGAGCTCGTGGAGAGGCTCCTGCGTGCCCGGAGAGGCACTCTGACCCGAGAATACTTTGGCAGCCTGCTCAGCAACTCCAAATAATTTTATGCCTAATCTCTACTGATGACGGATAATAATCCAGAAACACGTGTCTAGAGATGGTCAGCATTGATCTGCACCAACCTGGTGAAACACTTGAAAGAACTTTTGTGCAAGTACACACGCTTGATGAACTGCATCCACCATTATGCTTAGGGCTAAACCCGCTGACCATACGGGGCAAAGATGGCAGTCGTGTAGCTGTGGCCGTTAGCAGCAGATCGCGATGAGGAAGCAGTTTGTAACCCCAGAATGATGTTTTGTAGGGATTTCGGCAACCTGGGGACAGGACTTCATGAATAGAGCTACCGGCGGTAAAATATGATTACCGTACTTGTGTGTAGCGGCTCCGGGAGTTTTCTGTTCCGGGCTCTGGTGCAGGCTGCGACGGCTCTCGCTCCCTGCCGCTGGCGTTCCACGAGTAGCGGTGGGCGGGGCATGCGAGTGAGGCAGCGGAGCAGAGCAGAGTCCCGCGCTGAGACCAAACACAGGAGCAGAGCTGGGAGCCACGGTTGGGATCTGGGGAGCGGCAGTTTTCGGAACCTGACAAGCTTGAGAAGGATTGGGAGAGGAGGCTGCCTGTTGCACTCAGGAGCTATGGCCCCCAAACAAAATAACTCCAAAGCGGCAATTTCAAAGAAAAAATGTGAGGCAGAGCGGGGAGCAGCGGTGTTGGCTGCGCAGGATGAAGGAGACCCCCAGCTGAAACAGCAAACACCCATCGCTAGGAGACATCAGCAGCTGGCAGTTAAAACACGCCAGGCAACTGCCACAATTGCTTATATGTTCTCCAAAACCAGCAAGGTGAAAGGAATAAAGGAGATCCCACCCCAGGTGGAAGACGGGGCAGCGCAGGATATGGGGGGTCAAGATGCATTATCCACCAGTCTCGTCAGCATAGAAGAAGGTGCTGAAGGCACGGCTGCCCAGCAAGTATCCGCTGAAACTCCTCACAGTGACAGCGTGCAAGCGATTGTATCTGCCCCAGCAGCCATTATAAGTGGGCACCCTGCAGTGGGAAAGACAGTAAAGGACCGAGAAAATCTGGACAATACTGCAGGCACCTCTCCCAAGGCAGGCCAATATACCAGCAGCGGTCCTCCCCAGGTGGCGGTAGCCTCGGGTTCCCGCGATCTCGACTCAGCACCTATGGAGGTTACAGCTGAGGCTACCATTGAGGCTACCCCAGGTGGAGCTTCGGGGGGTCTGGCGGAGAAAGTCCCAAGTGAGTGCTTTTTCTCGGTGTCCGAAAATGCAGAATGGTCAGACGAGGATGAGCACAGCTCCTACATGGAAGGTAGTATTCAGGACTTAGAAAGTGATTTGGAGCAAGAACCCCCTACTACGGCGGTCAGGCCAGGGGTGGCATTGAAGGGGCAAGAACATTATGAACTAAGTTGGGATCATTCATCGGCCATGCCATTGCAAGGTAGTCCAAATACGAAGGTATCCCAGATGTCGCTCCTGGAATTGATTCACCAGGAAATTATCGCCCATCGTGAGGAGACTCGCCAAGACAGTAATAAATCACAAGCCGCAGTGAGGAAGATGCAGGGGGTCGTGAGGAAATTGTCTAAAGCCTGCACGAATCTGGGGGACAGAGTCTCTAATTTGGAGGAGCGAGTTGTCTCAACTGAGGCCGAGGCAGTAGCTGCTGTCACTAAAGTGGATGCCCACTGTGCACAGCTAGTGGATATTCAATGGAAACTCGAGGACATGGAAAATAGAATGAGACGTAATAACCTTAGGGTCCTCGGGGTTCCAGAAGGGGTCGAAGGGTTAGACATCAGAGCGTATACCATCAAGCTGTTCGATCAAGTATTTCCGGAGTTATCCAGCTGGGACTGGCCCACCGAAATTCTGAGGGCACATCGTACCCCTTTCAAAATTCGGAAAAACGCAAGGGAAGGGGATAAGTCAAGGGCCATTCTGATCTTCCTCGGCAATTTCGTACTGAGGCAATTAATTGCAGAGAAGGCAAGACCGGATGCAAGGAGGACTAGTGACGAAATATCATTCTTCGTTCGGCAAGATTTCTGTCATGTGACGGTGGAAAGGAGATGGAGGTTGCGGCAGCTCATTAAACCCTTTCAGGAAAAAAAACTACAGGCCTTTTTGATAAACCCTGCCCAGCTAAAGGTTATTAATGAAGGGAGGACCCATTACTTTGCTTCCGAGATAAAGGCAAAGGAATACCTTGACTCTTTGTGCAATTAGGCTCAAGCTGAAAGTACATTAGTTGGGCATTGTGTTTATTTAGGATATCTTCCAGATTAATACCAGGGTGCTGCATCCTCTTCTTATTTTCCAGGTACTCAGGTTAAGTACTGGATCTCACGGTGATTAGGAGTGTTTATTTTCTGGGGTGGGATGTTAGGTTGAAAGTATGTTGTTTCTTTTTTCTATTCCTCATTGCGACCACTGCATTACATCACACGCACAGACAAGGTCTGAGCGCCTCGACTGAGGGAGTGCAGGGGGGGAGTGTGTGGGTTTGGGGGTTGGGGGGTTGAGTGGGGAGTGGGGAGGGGCTACGGGGTGAGGGGTGAAAAGGAAAAAAACGAGATAATTTGGTGTTGTGTTGAGATTGGTTTTCATGAGCCCGGCTCTTTAAGTGACTTAATTGTGTTGGTTGAAATAATGCTATTAAATATTTGGAGAAAAATAGAGCAGACAGTGGTAAGGACGGTCAGAAAATTATCTAATGCTGAACATTAGAATTTGCACAGTCAACATCAGCGGTCTGAATGACTGGAAGAAATGACAAAAGTTGGACTATTTCGTTAAGTACAACGGGATTGATATACTTTGTCTGCAAGAGACTCACCTCCCTTGGGCCAAACGAAATCTATTATTTGTCAAGGGTTTTGATCTGATAGCTTGTACATCACAGACAGCAACAACTAGGGGGGTTGCAATTTTAGGTAGATCCTGTTTAGGGGGGGCAAAGCGGGTTAAAAGCGATAGCTTGGGAAGGTGGGTCATTGCAGAGTTATGCTTACGGTATACAATCTGTTCAATCTACGGGTCAAACTGTGATGATCCTGATGTTTTCGATTTTCTGGAAGAGAAGTTAGCTGGCTGGCCAACCCCAATGATAGTATGCGGAGATTTAAATATATCTACCGATTGGCATAATGTACATAAGTACTCAGGGCGGAAACCCAGGGTGTTCCGGGCTATATCCTCTTTAATGAGCTCACACGGGCTAAAGGATGTTTGGAGGGAAAAGGAGCCTATGAATCCCGGGTTTACTTATTTTTCACACCCGTTTCAAAAATATTATAAACTAGACTACTTCTTTATCTCTTCACCTGAATTGAATAGAGTCAGTATAGGAGAATACCTAGAATAATCTCGTATCATAATCCGCTGATTTTAACCTGTGAAGTAATTAAAGCAGAGAAACGGCACTCCAGATGGACCTTTGAAAGGAGGTTACTATCGGATCAAAGATATTTAGAACATATTAAAAAATGGACAGGGGAGTTCTTTGATGCAAATCGTTATAGTACATCCAGGAATGGTGTCTGGGATACGTTTAAGGCGGCTTTTAGGGGGGAAACCATTAGTTGTACGGCGAGACTTAGGAAAGCGGATAGGGGAGAGTTAGATAGACTTTTGGGCGAACTAGCAAAAGCGGAAGAACTGCATATTAGTGATATAGGTAGGGGTGTCGATGGGACAGAAAGCCAAAGAGGCCTGGCAATTATCAAAGCGGAGCTCCAAAAATTGGTTACGCAGAAGGCTGTAGGGGATTATCAGGCATCTAGGGCAAAGAGGTATGAGACAGGGGAACAGGCAGGCAGGGTGCTGGCGCTCCGTATCAGACAGGACAGAACCAGTAATATCATAGAGAGTATACAAGAGGATGGTAAGAACTACTCGGAGTCAAAGGAAATTTTAAAGGTTTTCAAAAATTACTTTCAAAAACTGTATGATGAAGAGAGCCATCAAGAACAGCAAGTGGCGGAGAGTGGGGACAGGGGCCCAATATTGGATGCACTATCGAGAGAGGAGTTGGAATGGGACATAACTAGAAGTGAGATTCAGGCTGCCCTAAGGGATCTTGCTGCCGGAAAGGCAGCAGGTCCGGATGGAATTCCCCTGGAAGTATACAAAAACATTGAATCTGAGATAGTTCCAATTTTACAAGATCTTTTCAATGGGATACTGTGTACAGGGGACATCTCCGATTCTTGGAAAGAGACCAATATCATTATCTTTCACAAGAAGGGCAAACCCAAGGAGAACCCAGGCTCTTAGCGCCCCATTTCGCTTATTAATGCGGATACTAAGCTATACTCGAAAATCTGGGCCAAAAGGTTGGGGAGGATCATTGGCGGTCTCGTCTCTCCTTGGCAGCATGGGTTTGTGCCGAGTCGAGGCACGACCGACCATACTCGATGAGCTATAACGCTGTTTGACGCCCATGCCGCGGGGGGGGAGGGATGGCCATGATCCTCCTCGACGCGGAGAAAGTATTTGACCGCGTGGTCTGGGAATACTTGTGGGGAATCCTGTTAGGTAGGGGTTTTGTCCCTAAGGCCATTAGAGCTCTCAGAGCGATGTATAATGATCCGGTGGCACGGGTGTCAGTAATGGGAGAGAGCTCGGAGAAAATTGTGATAAGGAGGGGAACTCGCCAGGGATGCCCCTGTTCTCCGATCCTCTTCTCATTATATATAGATCCCCTGATCCCAAAAAATTTGGGATGCCCACAGATTAATCCTGTGATGCTGAATGGGTTCACAAATAAACTGCTAGCATACGCTGACGATTTGGCGTTTTTTACCACCGATCCACAGCAGGCGATGCCGGTACTTGCTGAGTTGGCGAAGGATTTTGGAAGTAGGTCTGGGTATCTGCTAAATGAGGGGAAAACCCAGATCATTTGCACACAGAACATCTTTAAGTCAGACAGCAGATACACAGACTCAGCAGTTTATTTGTGGGTAAGAATTAATGCCTCAGTGGATAAGATCATCACTGATAATTATTGCCCCCTTATGGGATCGATTGAAACAGAATTAAAAAAGCTGGATGTACTACACCTCTCTTTGGTAGGGAGGGTTAATGTCCTCAAAATGTCAATATTTCCCAAGGTCCTATACCTGTTTCGAGCAATTCCATTACTGCTGGACGAAAAACAAATAAGAAATCTGGAATTAATCTTCAACAAGTTTATCTGGCAATATGGGAAGACCAGGCGTTCCATGAAGCTTATGTCGCTCCCGTTTGAAAGGGGGGACATGGCATTACCAAACCTCCGTTTATATCATCTGTCTTGCCTTCTGGCTCAAATGTCTATACGGTTCCAATCGGCCCCAAGCCCGCAAGAGGTTCGGGGGTATAGGCAGGATCCCCCTTCCATTTTTGAGCTTCTACTAGGGAAGAAGGCTGTTGGCTTACTTTTGAGTGAGGTAGACCGGAGATACTATAAGAAGGCCCGGTATAAGATTCTGGAAGGGGTTTGGGGGACATGGAAAGCTGCCCAAAAAATGCTGGAGATCCCTAAGATCAATGCTCATCATCTCCTTTGGAACTCCAACGTGTTCCCTATTTGGGTTTGGACAGGAATTGCCAGTTCTGGAAAGAACATGGAATAAGGACCATAGGGGACATTATGGCGGGAGGGGAGGTACTTAGGTTTGAAGTGATTCAGCATAAGTTTGGGATCCCCTCAAATCACTGGTTTTTATATAGACAACTGGCTCAAACGTTGATGGCATTTAGGCCAAGGATTTCAATGTTGAATCGTATCCCCCTAATTGATTATTTATGGAATGGAGGTAATAAAATTAAACTAGTTTATAATCATTTAATGGTGGGCATCCAGGATGATTTGGAAAAAACGGAATCTGCAATCGCGGTGAAGTTAGGCGATCCAGATATTGATTTAGATCTAGCACTTGCATTAGACAAGAGACTTTTTCGATCCTCTAACCTACGGGCTCAGCACTACAAAACGCTGTTTAATTTGTATCACACTCCCGCGAAGCTGCATGCCTGGGGCCTGGTGGAGAACGATAAGTGCCCTGGATGCGATAAGGGCCCAGCAGATTTAATCCACATGTTCCATCAATGTGATCAGCTATCTTTGATAGTAAGGGAAATTGAAAACTTTTTGGAGGGGCTGCTAGAATGTAGGATTGTTCTATCCCCTTCATTAATGTTATTAGGTGTCGATAAGAAATTGAAGTTGGGAAGTGCTGCTGAAGCTCTGGTTTTTATATCTTCTGCTGTACTTCGCATCCTTATTTCAGAAGGTTGGAAAGATTCCTCCCCCCCCCTTTCAAATGTGGATCGCAAGGTTGCTAGGACTGCATAATATTGAGGCGTGCCTCTATGAGTTAAAAGGCAAAAAATATAGAGAACTAGGACGAAATATCTGGGCACCACTTGCTAGGTGGAGAAGTTCGAGTGCCTAAACACGGTTTTAAATGGTATCCCGATTATGTATTGTTTACTGAACTACTGTCAGAATATTTTAATAGCACAGTTTTTTTGATAATATATATTTATTACAGAATTGATATTATCCTGTAGCATGAATTTCTTTTTAAGGTCTAATTGGAATAAGGATATAATGTATTTGTATGTATTTCTCTTTTGTATGACATCAATTATCTCAATAAAGAAAAAAAAAAGACATGTTATACTAAGAAAAAAATAAACAAAAGAAAAAAAAGATAAAAAAAAAAAAAATGAGGGCTAAACGCGCTGGGAGGTGAAGCAGTGTGATCCCACATTTGTTTCCTCTTCCAAAGATTGAGGATCTAGTCAGGGAAAAGATAGCGCTGAAGAAGGAATTCGGGCCTTCTTACAGAAAAGCAGTACCTGTCTTAGCAATCCACGGAACAAGATCAGTGTTACTACCGCCCCTTGCTGGAAAAAGGGAGAACAGAGTTGTGTCCATCGACCTGGTCAAACCACAACATGTGGCCAATAATAAGTAGTAGACCCAGTGGACTCCCAAGATGTAGCAGACGGCCTAATCTTGCTACAATCCAAGAGGTTCAAACTGAAAGACTTATCACCTTTGATGAACCTGCAGTGAGAAAAGAAGGGCTATGCAACTAAGCCATGGAACTTGTGCCTCTTGAAACCCAAATAACAGTTAGTCAAGAAACACCTGTCTACAATGATATAGCCTTGGAGTATACAAATATGACAAAGGAAGAAGCAGCTCCAGCGATTTCGAACAATCCGGAAGCAATTCCAACAATTGACAGAACTGCCTCTGGCTATTTCATCAACTTTGATACATTTTCTGAGGATCCCAGTGAACCTGAAACAACGCCAGCAAATAAAAATTTCAAAGAAAAAATAACAGAACTCATTCATCAACTTGAAAATACATATCTGGTTTCACCAAGGGTTGAATTGTGGATTGTGTTAGGTGTACTTTTTCTCCTACTTTGGCTCATTCTTGTTTTAAGTTTGGGAAAGATGATAGATGGAAAATACAGTACAATGGACACAGCAAGTAAGAACATCAACTTGCTCATGAAACCTCACAAATCATCTCAAAGTGAGTGAAAAGAGCTGTCATCAGTGAACATCACAGCCGTTCCTATACCTGGTGGTATAGCATGGGACACAACTGATTATGACATTTATGGCCCGGTGGAACTGTTGAAGATTCAACACCAGTTTAAGGTTTCTTTGAGTGACTTTGTTTCACCCAGTACATTGTCTGATGATTGGGACTTTGAGACTGTTAATAACATGATGACAGATTTAGAAATCGGTACAAAAGGGGGTGGTGATGGATGGAGCATCTGAACCAATCAAACACTCACACCCAGTCAAAATATCTGGGTTTGATCCATCACCGTTCTTTAGCCCACTCTGCCACCCCAGTTCAGACATGGCTATATGCAAATCAGTCTGACCCTGTGCCTCATGGGAACAGTCCAGCCCGAACTGCCAAGCTATGCCTTCCCTGGACAGGAAACAAGCTTCCGAGGACCGGTTTCTGGCATTACAGCCGTCTTCAGCCCGACTTGCATGAATCCAGTGGCAAAGTGAGCAAGGGACTCACGTCTGAGCATACCCTGCCACACTTATGGCGGCCAAAAACAGTACAAAAGGGGGTGGTGATGGATGGAGCATCTGAACCAATCAAACACTCACACCCAGTCAAAAGATCTGGGTTTAATCCATCACCGTTCTTTAGCCCATTCTGCCACCCCAGTTCAGACAAGGCTATATGCAAATCAGTCTGACCCTGTGCCTCATGGGAAAAGTCCAGCCCGAACTGCCAAGCCATGCCTTCCCTGGACCAGAAACAAGCTTCCGAGGACCCGTTT
This sequence comes from Lissotriton helveticus, assembly GCF_964261635.1. Classification (NCBI taxonomy): domain Eukaryota; kingdom Metazoa; phylum Chordata; class Amphibia; order Caudata; family Salamandridae; genus Lissotriton; species Lissotriton helveticus. Next base: position 690,475 of record NW_027611697.1, on the reverse strand, counting down.
CTGGCATTACAGCCGTCTTCAGCCCAGCTTGCATGAATCCAGTGGCAAAGTGAGCAAGAGACTCACGTCTGAGCATACCCTGCCACACTTATGGTGGCCAAAAGCGGTACAAAAGGGGGTGGTGATGGATGGAGCATCTGAACCAATTCAACACTCAGACCCAGTCAAAAGATCTGGGTTTAATCCATCACCGTTCTTTAGCCCACTCTGCCACCCCAGTTCAGACATGGCTATATGCAAATCAGTCTGACCCTGTGCCTCATGGGAACATTCCAGCCCAAACTGCCAAGCCATGCCTTCCCTGGACCGGAAACAAGCTTCTGAGGACCGGTTTCTGGCATTACAGCCGTCTTCAGCCCGGCTTGCATGAATTCAGTGGCAAAGTGAGCAAGGGACTCACGTCTGAGCATACCCTGCCACACTTATGGTGGCCAAAAGCGGTACAAAAGGGGGTGGTGATGGATGGAGCATCTGAACCAATCAAACACTCACACCCAGTCAAAAAATATGGGTTTAATCCATCACCGCTCTTTAGCCCACTTTGCCACCCCAGTTCAGACATGGCTATATGCAAATCAGTCTGACCCTGTGCCTCATGGGAACAGTCCAGCCCGAACTGCCAAGCCATGCCTTCCCTGGACCGGAAACAAGCTTCCGAGGACCGGTTTCTGCCATTACGGCCGTCTTCAGCCCGGCTTGCATGAATCCAGTGGCAAAGTGAGCAAGGAACTCACTTCTGAGCATACCCTGCCACACTTATGGCGGCTAAAAGCGGTACAAAAGGGGGTGGTGATGGATGGAGCATCTGAACCAATCAAACACTCACACCCAGTCAAAAGATCTGGGTTTAATCCAACACCGTTCTTTAGCCCACTCTGTCACCCCAGTTCAGACATGGCTGTATGCAAATCAGTCTGACCCTGTGCATCATGGGAACAGTCCAGCCCGAACTGCCAAGCCATGCCTTCCCTGGACCGGAAACAAGCTTCCGAGGACCGGTTTCTGGCATTACAGCCGTCTTCAGCCCGGCTTGCATGAATCCAGTGGCAAAGTGAGCAAGGGACTCACGTCTGAGCATACCCTGCCACACTGATGGCGGCCAAAAGCGGTACAAAAGGGGGTGGTGATGGATGGAGCATCTGAACCAATCAAACACTCACACCCAGTCAAAAGATCTGGGTTTAATCCAACACCGTTCTTTAGCCCACTCTGTCACCCCAGTTCAGACATGGCTGTATGCAAATCAGTCTGACCCTGTGCATCATGGGAACAGTCCAGCCGAACTGCCAAGCCATGCCTTCCCTGTACCGGAAACAAGCTTCCGAGGACCGGTTTCTGGCATTACAGCCGTCTTGAGCCCGGCTTGCATGAATCCAGTGGCCAAGTGAGCAAGGGACTCACGTCTGAGCATACCCTGCCACACTTATGGCAGCCAAAAGCGGTACAAAAGGGGGTGGTGTTGGATGGAGCATCTGAACCAATCAAACACTCACACCCAGTCAAAAGATCTGGGTTTAATCCATCACCGTTCTTTAGCCCACTCTGCCACCCCAGTTCAGACATGGCTATATCAAATCAGTCTGACCCTGTGCCTCATGGGAACAGTCCGGTACAAAAGGTGGTGGTGATGGACGGAGCATCTGAACCAATCAAACACTCACACCCAGTCAAAAGATCTGGGTTTGATCCATCACCGTTCTTTAGCCCACTCTGCCACCCCAGTTCAGACATGGCTATATGCAAATCAGCCTGACCCTGTGCCTCATGGAAACAGTCCAGCCCGAACTGCCAAGCCATGCCTTCCCTGGACCGGAAACAAGCTTCCGAGGACCGGTTTCTTGCATTCCAGCCGTCTTCAGCCCGGCTTGCTTGAATCCAGTGGCAAAGTGGGCAAGGGACTCACGTCTGAGCATACCCTGCCACACTTATGGCAGCCAAAGCGGTACAAAAGGGGATGGTGATGGACGGAGCATCTGAACCAATCAAACACTCACACCCAGTCAAAAGATCTGGGTTTGATCCATCACCGTTCTTTAGCCCACTCTGCCACCCCAGTTCAGACATGGCTATATGCAAATCAGCCTGACCCTGTGCCTCATGGGAACAGTCCAGCCCGAACTGCCAAGCCATGCCTTCCCTGGACCGGAAACAAGCTTCCGAGGACTGGTTTCTGGCATTACAGCCGTCTTCAGCCCGGCTTGCATGAATCCAGTGGCAAAGTGAGCAAGGGACTCACGTCTGAGCATACCCTGCCACACTGATGGAGGCCAAAAGCGGTACAAAAGGGGGTGGTAATGGATGGAGCATCTGAACCAATCAAACACTCACACCCAGTCAAAAGATCTGGGTTTAATCCATCAACGATCTTTAGCCCACTCTGCCACCCCGGTTCAGACATGGCTATATGCAAATCAGTCTGACCCTGTGCCTCATGGGAACAGTCCAGCCCGAACTGCCAAGCCATGCCTTCCCTGGACCGGAAACAAGCTTCCGAGGACGGGTTTCTGGCATTACAGCCGTCTTCAGCCCGGCTTGCATTAATCCAGTGGCAAAGTGAGCAAGGGACTCACGTCTGAGCATACCCTAACACACTTATGGCGGCCAAAAGCAGTACAAAAGGGGATGGTGATGGATGGAGCATCTGAACCAATCAAACACACACACCCAGTCAAAAGATCTGGGTTTAATCCAACACCGTTCTTTAGCCCACTCTGTCACCCCAGTTCAGACATGGCTGTATGCAAATCAGTCTGACCCTGTGCATCATGGGAACAGTCCAGCCGAACTGCCAAGCCATGCCTTCCCTGTGCCGGAAACAAGCTTCCGAGGACCGGTTTCTGGCATTACAGCCGTCTTGAGCCCGGCTTGCATGAATCCAGTGGCCAAGTGAGCAAGGGACTCACGTCTGAGCATACCCTGCCACACTTATGGCAGCCAAAAGCGGTACAAAAGGGGGTGGTGATGGATGGAGCATCTGAACCAATCAAACACTCACACCCAGTCAAAAGATCTGGGTTTAATCCATCACCATTCATTAGCCCACTCTGCCACTCCAGTTCAGACATGGCTATATCAAATCAGTCTGACCCTGTGCCTCATGGGAACAGTCCGGTACAAAAAGGGGTGGTGATGGACGGAGCATCTGAACCAATCAAACACTCACACCCAGTCAAAAGATCTGGGTTTAATCCATCAACGTTCTTTAGCCCACTCTGCCACCCCAGTTCAGACATGGCTATATCAAATCAGTCTGACCCTGTGCCTAATGGGAACAGTCCGGTACAAAAGGGGGTGGTGATGGATGGAGCATCTGAACCAATCAAACACTCACACCCAGTCAAAAGATCTGGGTTTAATACATCACCGTTCTTTAGCCCACTCTGCCACCCCAGTTCATACATGGCTATATGCAAATCAGTCTGACCCTGGGCCTCATGGGAACAGTCCAGCCCGAACTGCCAAGCCATGCCTTCCTTGGACCGGAAACAAGCTTCCGAGGACCGGTTTCTGGCATTACAGCCGTCTTCAGCCCGGCTTGCATGAATCCAGTGGCAAAGTGAGCAAAGGACTCACGTCTGAGCATACCCTGCCACACTTATGGCAGCCAAAAGCGGTACAAAAGGGGGTGGTGATGGATGGAGCATCTGAACCAATCAAACACTCACACCCAGTCAAAAGATCTGGGTTTGATCCATCACCGTTCTTTAGCCCACTCTGCCACCCCAGTTCAGACATGGCTATATCAAATCAGTCTGACCCTGTGCCTCATGGGAACAGTCCAGCCCGAACTGCCAAGCCATGCCTTCCCTGGACCGGAAACAAGCTTCTGAGGACCGGTTTCTGGCATTACAGCCGTCTTCAGCCCGGCTTGCATGAATCCAGTGGCAAAGTGAGCAAGGGACTCACGTCTGAGCATACCCTGCCACACTTATGGCGGACAAAAGCGGTACAAAAGGGCGTGGTGATGGATGGAGCATCTGAACCAATCAAACACACACACCCAGTCAAAAGATCTGGGTTTAATCCATCAACGTTCTTTAGCCCACTCTGCCACCCCAGTTCAGACATGGCTATATCAAATCAGTCTGACCCTGTGCCTAATGGGAACAGTCCGGTACAAAAGGGGGTGGTGATGGATGGAGCATCTGAACCAATCAAACACTCACACCCAGTCAAAAGATCTGGGTTTAATACATCACCGTTCTTTAGCCCACTCTGCCACCCCAGTTCATACATGGCTATATGCAAATCAGTCTGACCCTGGGCCTCATGGGAACAGTCCAGCCCGAACTGCCAAGCCATGCCTTCCTTGGACCGGAAACAAGCTTCCGAGGACCGGTTTCTGGCATTACAGCCGTCTTCAGCCCGGCTTGCATGAATCCAGTGGCAAAGTGAGCAAAGGACTCACGTCTGAGCATACCCTGCCACACTGATGGCGGCCAAAAGCGGTACAAAAGGGGGTGGTGATGGATGGAGCATCTGAACCAATCAAACACTCACACCCAGTCAAAAGATCTGGGTTTAATCCATCACCAATCTTTAGCCCACTCTGCCACCCCGGTTCAGACATGGCTATATGCAAATCAGTCTGACCCTGTGCCTCATGGGAACAGTCCAGCCCGAACTGCCAAGCCATGCCTTCCCTGGACCGGAAACAAGCTTCCGAGGATGGGTTTCTGGCATTACAGCCGTCTTCAGCCAGGCTTGCATGAATCCAGTGGCAAAGTGAGCAAGGGACTCACGTCTGAGCATACCCTAACACACTTATGGCGGCCAAAAGCGGTACAAAAGGGGATGGTGATGGATGGAGCATCTGAACCAATCAAACATACACACCCAGTCAAAAGATCTGGGTTTAATCCAACACCGTTCTTTAGCCCACTCTGTCACCCCAGTTCAGACATGGCTGTATGCAAATCAGTCTGACCCTGTGCATCATGGGAACAGTCCAGCCGAACTGCCAAGCCATGCCTTCCCTGTACCGGAAACAAGCTTCCGAGGACCGGTTTCTGGCATTACAGCCGTCTTGAGCCCGGCTTGCATGAATCCAGTGGCCAAGTGAGCAAGGGACTCACGTCTGAGCATACCCTGCCACACTTATGGCAGCCAAAAGCGGTACAAAAGGGGGTGGTGTTGGATGGAGCCTCTGAACCAATCAAACACTCACACCCAGTCAAAAGATCTGGGTTTAATCCATCACCGTTCTTTAGCCCACTCTGCCACCCCAGTTCAGACATGGCTATATCAAATCAGTCTGACCCTGTGCCTCATGGGAACAGTCCGGTACAAAAGGGGGTGGTGATGGACGGAGCATCTGAACCAATCAAACACTCACACCCAGTCAAAAGATCTGGGTTTGATCCATCACCGTTCTTTAGCCCACTCTGCCACCCCAGTTCAGACATGGCTATATGCAAATCAGCCTGACCCTGTGCCTCATGGGAACAGTCCAGCCCGAACTGCCAAGCCATGCCTTCCCTGGACCGGAAAAAAGCTTCGAGGACCGGTTTCTTGCATTCCAGCCGTCTTCAGCCCGGCTTGCTTGAATCCAGTGGCAAAGTGGGCAAGGGACTCACGTCTGAGCATACCCTGCCACACTTATGGCAGCCAAAGCGGTACAAAAGGGGGTGGTGATGGACGGAGCATCTGAACCAATCAAACACTCACACCCAGTCAAAAGATCTGGGTTTGATCCATCACTGTTCTTTAGCCCACTCTGCCACCCCAGTTCAGACATGGCTATATGCAAATCAGCCTGACCCTGTGCCTCATGGGAACAGTCCAGCCCGAACTGCCAAGCCATGCCTTCCCTGGACCGGAAAAAAGCTTCGAGGACCGGTTTCTTGCATTCCAGCCGTCTTCAGCCCGGCTTGCTTGAATCCAGTGGCAAAGTGGGCAAGGGACTCACGTCTGAGCATACCCTGCCACACTTATGGCAGTCAAAGCGGTACAAAAGGGGGTGGTGATGGACGGAGCATCTGAACCAATCAAACACTCACACCCAGTCAAAAGATCTGGGTTTGATCCATCACCGTTCTTTAGCCCACTCTGCCACCCCAGTTCAGACATGGCTATATGCAAATCAGCCTGACCCTGTGCCTCATGGGAACAGTCCAGCCCGAACTGCCAAGCCATGCCTTCCCTGGACCGGAAACAAGCTTCCGAGGACTGGTTTCTGGCATTACAGCCGTATTCAGCCCGGCTTGCATGAATCCAGTGGCAAAGTCAGCAAGGGACTCACGTCTGAGCATACCCTGCCACACTGATGGTGGCCAAAAGCGGTACAAAAGGGGGTGGTGATGGATGGAGCATCTGAACCAATCAAACACTCACACCCAGTCAAAAGATCTGGGTTTAATCCATCACCGATCTTTAGCCCACTCTGCCAGCCCGGTTCAGACATGGCTATATGCAAATCAGTCTGACCCTGTGCCTCATGGGAACAGTCCAGCCCGAACTGCCAAGCCATGCCTTCCCTGGACCGGAAACAAGCTTCCGAGGACGGGTTTCTGGCATTACAGCCGTCTTCAGCCCGGCTTGCATTAATCCAGTGGCAAAGTGAGCAAGGGACTCACGTCTGATCATACCCTAACACACTTATGGCAGCCAAAAGCAGTACAAAAGGGGATGGTGATGGATGGAGCATCTGAACCAATCAAACACACACACCCAGTCAAAAGATCTGGGTTTAATCCAACACCGTTCTTTAGCCCACTCTGTCACCCCAGTTCAGACATGGCTGTATGCAAATCAGTCTGACCCTGTGCATCATGGGAACAGTCCAGCCGAACTGCCAAGCCATGCCTTCCCTGTACCGGAAACAAGCTTCCGAGGACCGGTTTCTGGCATTACAGCCGTCTTGAGCCCGGCTTGCATGAATCCAGTGGCCAAGTGAGCAAGGGACTCACGTCTGAGCATACCCTGCCACACTTATGGCAGCCAAAAGCGGTACAAAAGGGGGTGGTGATGGATGGAGCATCTGAACCAATCAAACACTCACACCCAGTCAAAAGATCTGGGTTTAATCCATCACCGTTCTTTAGCCCACTCTGCCACTCCAGTTCAGACATGGCTATATCAAATCAGTCTGACCCTGTGCCTCATGGGAACAGTCCGGTACAAAAGGGGGTGGTGATAGACGGAGCATCTGAACCAATCAAACACTCACACCCAGTCAAAAGATCTGGGTTTGATCCATCACCGTTCTTTAGCCCACTCTGCCACCCCAGTTCAGACATGGCTATATCAAATCAGTCTGACCCTGTGCCTCATGGGAACAGTCCAGCCCGAACTGCCAAGCCATGCCTTCCCTGGACCGGAAACAAGCTTCTGAGGACCGGTTTCTGGCATTACAGCCGTCTTCAGCCCGGCTTGCATGAATCCAGTGGCAAAGTGAGCAAAGGACTCACGTCTGAGCATACCCTGCCACACTGATGGCGGCCAAAAGCGGTACAAAAGGGGGTGGTGATGGATGGAGCATCTGAACCAATCAAACACTCACACCCAGTCAAAAGATCTGGGTTTAATCCAACACCGTTCTTTAGCCCACTCTGTCACCCCAGTTCAGACATGGCTGTATGCAAATCAGTCTGACCCTGTGCATCATGGGAACAGTCCAGCCGAACTGCCAAGCCATGCCTTCCCTGTACCGGAAACAAGCTTCCGAGGACCGGTTTCTGGCATTACAGCCGTCTTGAGCCCGGCTTGCATGAATCCAGTGGCCAAGTGAGCAAGGGACTCACGTCTGAGCATACCCTGCCACACTTATGGCAGCCAAAAGCGGTACAAAAGGGGGTGGTGTTGGATGGAGCCTCTGAACCAATCAAACACTCACACCCAGTCAAAAGATCTGGGTTTAATCCATCACCGTTCTTTAGCCCACTCTGCCACCCCAGTTCAGACATGGCTATATCAAATCAGTCTGACCCTGTGCCTCATGGGAACAGTCCGGTACAAAAGGGGGTGGTGATGGACGGAGCATCTGAACCAATCAAACACTCACACCCAGTCAAAAGATCTGGGTTTGATCCATCACCGTTCTTTAGCCCACTCTGCCACCCCAGTTCAGACATGGCTATATGCAAATCAGCCTGACCCTGTGCCTCATGGGAACAGTCCAGCCCGAACTGCCAAGCCATGCCTTCCCTGGACCGGAAACACGCTTCCGAGGACCGGTTTCTTGCATTCCAGCCGTCTTCAGCCCGGCTTGCTTGAATCCAGTGGCAAAGTGGGCAAGGGACTCACGTCTGAGCATACCCTGCCACACTTATGGCAGCCAAAGCGGTACAAAAGGGGGTGGTGATGGACGGAGCATCTGAACCAATCAAACACTCACACCCAGTCAAAAGATCTGGGTTTGATCCATCACTGTTCTTTAGCCCACTCTGCCACCCCAGTTCAGACATGGCTATATGCAAATCAGCCTGACCCTGTGCCTCATGGGAACAGTCCAGCCCGAACTGCCAAGCCATGCCTTCCCTGGACCGGAAAAAAGCTTCGAGGACTGGTTTCTTGCATTCCAGCCGTCTTCAGCCCGGCTTGCTTGAATCCAGTGGCAAAGTGGGCAAGGGACTCACGTCTGAGCATACCCTGCCACACTTATGGCAGTCAAAGCGGTACAAAAGGGGGTGGTGATGGACGGAGCATCTGAACCAATCAAACACTCACACCCAGTCAAAAGATCTGGGTTTGATCCATCACCGTTCTTTAGCCCACTCTGCCACCCCAGTTCAGACATGGCTATATGCAAATCAGCCTGACCCTGTGCCTCATGGGAACAGTCCAGCCCGAACTGCCAAGCCATGCCTTCCCTGGACCGGAAACAAGCTTCCGAGGACTGGTTTCTGGCATTACAGCCGTATTCAGCCCGGCTTGCATGAATCCAGTGGCAAAGTCAGCAAGGGACTCACGTCTGAGCATACCCTGCCACACTGATGGCGGCCAAAAGTGGTACAAAAGGGGGTGGTGATGGATGGAGCATCTGAACCAATCAAACACTCACACCCAGTCAAAAGATCTGGGTTTAATCCATCACCGATCTTTAGCCCACTCTGCCAGCCCGGTTCAGACATGGCTATATGCAAATCAGTCTGACCCTGTGCCTCATGGGAACAGTCCAGCCCGAACTGCCAAGCCATGCCTTCCTTGGACCGGAAACAAGCTTCCGAGGACGGGTTTCTGGCATTACAGCCGTCTTCAGCCCGGCTTGCATTAATCCAGTGGCAAAGTGAGCAAGGGACTCACGTCTGAGCATACCCTAACACACTTATGGCAGCCAAAAGCAGTACAAAAGGGGATGGTGATGGATGGAGCATCTGAACCAATCAAACACACACACCCAGTCAAAAGATCTGGGTTTAATCCAACACCGTTCTTTAGCCCACTCTGTCACCCCAGTTCAGACATGGCTGTATGCAAATCAGTCTGACCCTGTGCATCATGGGAACAGTCAAGCCGAACTGCCAAGCCATGCCTTCCCTGTACCGGAAACAAGCTTCCGAGGACCGGTTTCTGGCATTACAGCCGTCTTGAGCCCGGCTTGCATGAATCCAGTGGCCAAGTGAGCAAGGGACCCACGTCTGAGCATACCCTGCCACACTTATGGCAGCCAAAAGCGGTACAAAAGGGGGTGGTGATGGATGGAGCATCTGAACCAATCAAACACTCACACCCAGTCAAAAGATCTGGGTTTAATCCATCAAAGTTCTTTAGCCCACTCTGCCACTCCAGTTCTGACATGGCTATATCAAATCAGTCTGACCCTGTGCCTCATGGGAACAGTCCGGTACAAAAGGGGGTGGTGATAGACGGAGCATCTGAACCAATCAAACACTCACACCCAGTCAAAAGATCTGGGTTTGATCCATCACCGTTCTTTAGCCCACTCTGCCACCCCAGTTCAGACATGGCTATATCAAATCAGTCTGACCCTGTGCCTCATGGGAACAGTCCAGCCCGAACTGCCAAGCCATGCCTTCCCTGGACCGGAAACAAGCTTCTGAGGACCGGTTTCTGGCATTACAGCCGTCTTCAGCCCGGCTTGCATGAATCCAGTGGCAAAGTGAGCAAGGGACTCACGTCTGAGCATACCCTGCCACATTTATGGCGGACAAAAGCGGTACAAAAGGGCGTGGTGATGGATGGAGCATCTGAACCAATCAAACGCACACACCCAGTCAAAAGATCTGGGTTTAATCCATCACCGTTCTTTAGCCCACTCTGCCACCCCAGTTCAGACATGGCTATATCAAATCAGTCTGACCCTGTGCCTCATGGGAACAGTCCGGTACAAAAGGGGGTGGTGATGGACGGAGCATCTGAACCAATCAAACACTCACACCCAGTCAAAAGATCTGGGTTTGATCCATCACCGTTCTTTAGCCCACTCTGCCACCCCAGTTCAGACATGGCTATATGCAAATCAGCCTGACCCTGTGCCTCATGGGAACAGTCCAGCCCGAACTGCCAAGCCATGCCTTCCCTGGACCGGAAACAAGCTTCCGAGGACCGGTTTCTGGCATTACAGCCGTCTTCAGCCCGGCTTGCATGAATCCAGTGGCAAAGTGAGCAAGGGACTCACGTCTGAGCATACCCTAACATACTTATGGCGGCCAAAAGCGGTACAAAAGGGGATGGTGATGGATGGAGCATCTGAACCAATCAAACACACACACCCAGTCAAAAGATCTGGGTTTAATCCAACACCGTTCTTTAGCCCACTCTGTCACCCCAGTTCAGACATGGCTGTATGCAAATCAGTCTGACCCTGTGCATCATGGGAACAGTCCAGCCGAACTGCCAAGCCATGCCTTCCCTGTACCGGAAACAAGCTTCCGAAGACCGGTTTCTGGCATTACAGCCGTCTTGAGCCCGGCTTGCATGAATCCAGTGGCCAAGTGAGCAAGGGACTCACGTCTGAGCATACCCTGCCACACTTATGGCAGCCAAAAGCGGTACAAAAGGGGGTGGTGATGGATGGAGCATCTGAACCAATCAAACACTCACACCCAGTCAAAAGATCTGGGTTTAATCCATCACCGTTCTTTAGCCCACTCTGCCACCCCAGTTCAGACATGGCTATATGCAAATCAGCCTGACCCTGTGCCTCATGGGAACAGTCCAGCCCGAACTGCCAAGCCATGCCTTCCCTGGACCGGAAACAAGCTTCCGAGGACCGGTTTCTTGCATTCCAGCCGTCTTCAGCCCGGCTTGCTTGAATCCAGTGGCAGAGTGGGCAAGGGACTCAGGTCTGAGCATACCCTGCCACACTTATGGCAGTCAAAGCGGTACCAAAGGAAGTGGTGATGGACAGAGCATCTGAACCAATCAAACACTCACACCCAGTCAAAAGATCTGGGTTTGATCCATCACCGTACTTTAGCCCACTCTGCCACCCCAGTTCAGACATGGCTATATGCAAATCAGCCTGACCCTGTGCCTCATGGGAACAGTCCAGCCCGAACTGCCAAGCCATGCCTTCCCTGGACCGGAAACAAGCTTCCGAGGACTGGTTTCTGGCATTACAGCCATCTTCAGCCCGGCTTGCATGAAATCAGTGGCAAAGTAAGCAAGGGACTCACGTCTGAGCATACCCTGCCACACTTATGGTGGCCAAAAGCGGTACAAAAGGGGGTGGTGATGGATGGAGCATCTGAACCAATCAAACACTCACACCCAGTCAAAAAATCTGGGTTTAATCCATCACCGTTCTTTAGCCCACTTTGCCACCCCAGTTCAGACATGGCTATATGCAAATCAGTCTGACCCTGTGCCTAATGGGAACAGTCCAGCCCGAACTGCCAAGCCATGCCATCCCTGGACCGGAAACAAGCTTACGAGGACCGGTTTCTGGCATTACAGCCGTCTTCAGCCCGGCTTGCATGAATCCAGTGGCAAAGTGAGCAAGGGACTCACGTCTGAGCATACCCTGCCACACTTATGGTGGCCAAAAGCGGTACAAAAGGGGATGGTGATGGATGGAGCATCTGAACCAATCAAACACACACACCCAGTCAAAAGATCTGGGTTTAATCCAACACCGTTCTTTAGCCCACTCTGTCACCCCAGTTCAGACATGGCTGTATGCAAATCAGTCTGACCCTGTGCATCATGGGAACAGTCCAGCCGAACTGCCAAGCCATGCCTTCCCTGTACCGGAAACAAGCTTCCGAGGACCGGTTTCTGGCATTACAGCCGTCTTGAGCCCGGCTTGCATGAATCCAGTGGCCAAGTGAGCAAGGGACTCACGTCTGAGCATACCCTGCCACACTTATGGCAGCCAAAAGCGGTACAAAAGGGGGTGGTGTTGGATGGAGCCTCTGAACCAATCAAACACTCACACCCAGTCAAAAGATCTGGGTTTAATCCATCACCGTTCTTTAGCCCACTCTGCCACCCCAGTTCAGACATGGCTATATCAAATCAGTCTGACCCTGTGCCTCATGGGAACAATCCGGAACAAAAGGGGGTGGTGATGGACGGAGCATCTGAACCAATCAAACACACACACCCAGTCAAAAGATCTGGGTTTAATCCATCACCGTTCTTTAGCCCACTCTGCCACCCCAGTTCAGACATGGCTATATCAAATCAGTCTGACCCTGTGCCTCATGGGAACAGTCCGGTACAAAAGGGGGTGGTGATGGATGGAGCATCTGAACCAATCAAACACTCACACCCAGTCAAAAGATCTGGGTTTGATCCATCACCGTTCTTTAGCCCACTCTGCCACCCCAGTTCAGACATGGCTATATGCAAATCAGCCTGACCCTGTGCCTCATGGGAACAGTCCAGCCCGAACTGCCAAGCCATGCCTTCCCTGGACCGGAAACAAGCTTCCGAGGACCGGTTTCTGGCATTACAGCCGTCTTCAGCCCGGCTTGCATGAATCCAGTGGCAAAGTGAGCAAGGGACTCACGTCTGAGCATACCCTAACATACTTATGGCGGCCAAAAGCGGTACAAAAGGGGATGGTGATGGATGGAGCATCTGAACCAATCAAACACTCACACCCAGGCAAAAGATCTGGGTTTAATCCATCACCGATCTTTAGCCCACTCTGCCACCCCGGTTCAGACATGGCTATATGCAAATCAGTCTGACCCTGTGCCTCATGGGAACAGTCCAGCCCGAACTGCCAAGCCATGCCTTCCCTGGACCGGAAACAAGCTTCCGAGGACGGGTTTCCGGCATTACAGCCGTCTTCAGCCCGGCTTGCATGAATCCAGTGGCAAAGTGAGCAAGGGACTCACGTCTGAGCATACCCTAACATACTTATGGCGGCCAAAAGCGGTACAAAGGGGATGGTGATGGATGGAGCATCTGAACCAATCAAACACACACACCCAGTCAAAAGATCTGGGTTTAATCCAACACCGTTCTTTAGCCCACTCTGTCACCCCAGTTCAGACATGGCTGTATGCAAATCAGTCTGACCCTGTGCATCATGGGAACAGTCCAGCCGAACTGCCAAGCCATGCCTTCCCTGTACCGGAAACAAGCTTCTGAGGACCGGTTTCTGGCATTACAGCCGTCTTGAGCCCGGCTTGCATGAATCCAGTGGCCAAGTGAGCAAGGGACTCACGTCTGAGCATACCCTGCCACACTTATGGCAGCCAAAAGCGGTACAAAAGGGGGTGGTGATGGATGGAGCATCTGAACCAATCAAACACTCACACCCAGTCAAAAGATCTGGGTTTAATCCATCACCGTTCTTTAGCCCACTCTGCCACCCCAGTTCAGACATGGCTATATGCAAATCAGCCTGACCCTGTGCCTCATGGGAACAGTCCGGTACAAAAGGGGGTGGTGATGGACGGAGCATCTGAACCAATCAAACACTCACACCCAGTCAAAAGATCTGGGTTTGATCCATCACCGTTCTTTAGCCCACTCTGCCACCCCAGTTCAGACATGGCTATATGCAAATCAGCCTGACCCTGTGCCTCATGGGAACAGTCCAGCCCGAACTGCCAAGCCATGCCTTCCCTGGACCGGAAACAAGCTTCCGAGGACCGGTTTCTTGCATTCCAGCCGTCTTCAGCCCGGCTTGCTTGAATCCAGTGGCAGAGTGGGCAAGGGACTCAGGTCTGAGCATACCCTGCCACACTTATGGCAGTCAAAGCGGTACCAAAGGGGGTGGTGATGGACGGAGCATCTGAACCAATCAAACACTCACACCCAGTCAAAAGATCTGGGTTTGATCCATCACCGATCTTTAGCCCACTCTGCCACCCCGGTTCAGACATGGCTATATGCAAATCAGTCTGACCCTGTGCCTCATGGGAACAGTCCAGCCCGAACTGCCAAGCCATGCCTTCCCTGGACCGGAAACAAGCTTCCGAGGACGGGTTTCTGGCATTACAGCCGTCTTCAGCCCGGCTTGCATGAATCCAGTGGCAAAGTGAGCAAGGGACTCACGTCTGAGCATACCCTAACACACTTATGGCGGCCAAAAGCGGTACAAAAGGGGATGGTGATGGGTGGAGCATCTGAACCAATCAAACACACACACCCAGTCAAAAGATCTGGGTTTAATCCAACACCGTTCTTTAGCCCACTCTGTCACCCCAGTTCAGACATGGCTGTATGCAAATCAGTCTGACCCTGTGCATCATGGGAACAGTCCAGCCGAACTGCCAAGCCATGCCTTCCCTGTACCGGAAACAAGCTTCCGAGGACCGGTTTCTGGCATTACAGCCGTCTTGAGCCCGGCTTGCATGAATCCAGTGGCCAAGTGAGCAAGGGACTCACGTCTGAGCATACCCTGCCACACTTATGGCAGCCAAAAGCGGTACAAAAGGGGGTGGTGTTGGATGGAGCCTCTGAACCAATCAAACACTCACACCCAGTCAAAAGATCTGGGTTTAATCCATCACCGTTCTTTAGCCCACTCTGCCACCCCAGTTCAGACATGGCTATATCAAATCAGTCTGACCCTGTGCCTCATGGGAACTATCCGGTACAAAAGGGGGTGGTGATGGACGGAGCATCTGAACCAATCAAACACTCACACCCAGCCAAAAGATCTGGGTTTGATCCATCACCGTTCTTTAGCCCACTCTGCCACCCCAGTTCAGACATGGCTATATGCAAATCAGCCTGACCCTGTGCCTCATGGGAACAGTCCAGCCCGAACTGCCAAGCCATGCCTTCCCTGGACCGGAAACAAGCTTCCGAGGACCGGTTTCTTGCATTCCAGCCGTCTTCAGCCCGGCTTGCTTGAATCCAGTGGCAAAGTGGGCAAGGGACTCACGTCTGAGCATACCCTGCCACACTTATGGCAGCCAAAGCGGTACAAAAGGGGGTGGTGATGGACGGAGCATCTGAACCAATCAAACACTCACACCCAGTCAAAAGATCTGGGTTTGATCCATCACCGTTCTTTAGCCCACTCTGCCTCCCCAGTTCAGACATGGCTATATGCAAATCAGCCTGACCCTGTGCCTCATGGGAACAGTCCAGCCCGAACTGCCAAGCCATGCCTTCCCTGGACCGGAAACAAGCTTCGAGGACCGGTTCCTTGCATTCCAGCCGTCTTCAGCCCGGCTTGCTTGAATCCAGTGGCAAAGTGGGCAAGGGACTCACGTCTGAGCATACCCCGCCACACTTATGGCAGTCAAAGCGGTACAAAAGGGGGTGGTGATGGACGGAGCATCTGAACCAATCAAACACTCACACCCAGTCAAAAGATCTGGGTTTGATCCATCACCGTTCTTTAGCCCACTCTGCCACCCCAGTTCAGACATGGCTATATGAAAATCAGCCTGACCCTGTGCCTCATGGGAACAGTCCAGCCCGAACTGCCAAGCCATGCCTTCCCTGGACCGGAAACAAGCTTCCGAGGACTGGTTTCTGGCATTACAGCCGTCTTCAGCCCGGCTTGCATGAATCCAGTGGCAAAGTGAGCAAGGGACTCACGTCTGAGCATACCCTGCCACACTGATGGCGGCCTAAAGCGGTACAAAAGGGGGTGGTGATGGATGGAGCATCTGAACCAATCAAACACTCACACCCAGTCAAAAGATCTGGGTTTAATCCATCACCGATCCTTAGCCCACTCTGCCACCCCGGTTCAGACATGGCTATATGCAAATCAGTCTGACCCTGTGCCTCATGGGAACAGTCCAGCCCGAACTGCCAAGCCATGCCTTCCCTGGACCGGAAACAAGCTTCCGAGGACGAGTTTCTGGCATTACAGCCGTCTTCAGCCCGGCTTGCATTAATCCAGTGGCAAAGTGAGCAAGGGACTCACGTCTGAGCATACCCTAACATACTTATGGCGGCCAAAAGCAGTACAAAAGGGGATGGTGATGGATGGAGCATCTGAACCAATCAAACACACACACCCAGTCAAAAGATCTGGGTTTAATCCAACACCGTTCTTTAGCCCACTCTGTCACCCCAGTTCAGACATTGCTGTATGCAAATCAGTCTGACCCTGTGCATCATGGGAACAGTCCAGCCGAACTGCCAAACCATGCCTTCCCTGTACCGGAAACAAACTTCCGAGGACCGGTTTCTGGCATTACAGCCGTCTTGAGCCCGGCTTGCATGAATCCAGTGGCCAAGTGAGCAAGGGACTCACGTCTGAGCATACCCTGCCACACTTATGGCAGCCAAAAGTGGTACAAAAGGGGGTGGTGATGGATGGAGCATCTGAACCAATCAAACACTCACACCCAGTCAAAAGATCTGGGTTTAATCCATCACCGTTCTTTAGCCCACTCTGCCACTCCAGTTCAGACATGGCTATATCAAATCAGTCTGACCCTGTGCCTCATGGGAACAGTCCAGCCCGAACTGCCAAGCCATGCCTTCCCTGGACCGGAAACAAGCTTCCGAGGACCGGTTTCTGGCATTACAGCCGTCTTCAGCCCGGCTTGCTTGAATCCAGTGGCAAAGTGAGCAAAGGACTCACGTCTGAGCATACCCTAACACACTTATGGCGGCCAAAAGCAGTACAAAAGGGGATGTTGATGGATGGAGCATCTGAACCAATCAAACACACACACCCAGTCAAAAGATCTGGGTTTAATCCAACACCGTTCTTTAGCCCACTCTGTCACTCCAGTTCAGACATGGCTGAATGCAAATCAGTCTGACCCTGTGCATCATGGGAACAGTCCAGCCGAACTGCCAAACCATGCCTTCCCTCTACCGGAAACAAGCTTCCGAGGACCGGTTTCTGGCATTACAGCCGTCTTGAGCCCGGCTTGCATGAATCCAGTGGCCAAGTGAGCAAGGGACTCACGTCTGAGCATACCCTGCCACACTTATGGCAGCCAAAAGCGGTACAAAAGGGGGTGGTGATGGATGGAGCATCTGAACCAATCAAACACTCACACCCAGTCAAAAGATCTGGGTTTAATCCATCACCGTTCTTTAGCCCACTCTGCCACTCCAGTTCAGACATGGCTATATCAAATCAGTCCTACCCTGTGCCTCATGGGAACAGTCCGGTACAAAAGGGGGTGGTGATGGACGGAGCATCTGAACCAATCAAACACTCACACCCAGTCAAAAGATCTGGGTTTGATCCATCACCGTTCTTTAGCCCACTCTGCCACCCCAGTTCAGACATGGCTATATCCAAATCAGCCTGACCTTGTGCCTCATGGGAACAGTCCAGCCCGAACTGCCAAGCCATGCCTTCCCTGGACCGGAAACAAGCTTCCGAGGACCGGTTTCTGGCATTACAGCCGTCTTCAGCCCGGCTTGCTTGAATCCAGTGGCAAAGTGAGCAAGGGACTCACGTCTGAGCATACCCTAACACACTTATGGCGGCCAAAAGCAGTACAAAAGGGGATGGTGATGGATGGAGCATCTGAACCAATCAAACACACACACACAGTCAAAAGATCTGGGTTTAATCCAACACCGTTCTTTAGCCCACTCTGTCACCCCAGTTCAGACATGGCTGTATGCAAATCAGTCTGACCCTGTGCCTCATGGGAACAGTCCAGCCGAACTGCCAAACCATGCCTTCCCTGTACCGGAAACAAGCTTCCGAGGACCGGTTTCTGGCATTACAGCCGTCTTGAGCCCGGCTTGCATGAATCCAGTGGCCAAGTGAGCAAGGGACTCACGTCTGAGCATACCCTGTCACACTTATGGCAGCCAAAAGCGGTACAAAAGGGGGTGGTGATGGATGGAGCATCTGAACCAATCAAACACTCACACCCAGTCAAAAGATCTGGGTTTAATCCATCACCGTTCTTTAGCCCACTCTGCCACTCCAGTTCAGACATGGCTATATCAAATCAGTCTGACCCTGTGCCTCATGGGAACAGTCCAGCCCGAACTGCCAAGCCATGCCTTCCCTGGACCGGAAACAAGCTTCCGAGGACCGGTTTCTGGCATTACAGCCGTCTTCAGCCCGGCTTGCATGAATCCAGTGGCAAAGTGAGCAAGGGACTCACGTCTGAGCATACCCTGCCACACTGATGGCGGCCAAAAGCGGTACAAAAGGGGGTGGTGATGGATGGAGCATCTGAACCAATCAAACACTCACACCCAGTCAAAAGATGTGGGTTTAATCCATCACCGATCTTTAGCCCACTCTGCCACCCCGGTTCAGACATGGCTATATGCAAATCAGTCTGACCCTGTGCCTCATGGGAACAGTCCAGCCCGAACTGCCAAGCCATGCCTTCCCTGGACCGGAAACAAGCTTCCGAGGACGGGTTTCTGGCATTACAGCCGTCTTCAGCCCGGCTTGCATGAATCCAGTGGCAAAGTGAGCAAGGGACTCACGTCTGAGCATACCCTAACATACTTATGGCGGCCAAAAGCGGTACAAAAGGGGATGGTGATGGATGGAGCATCTGAACCAATCAAACACACACACCCAGTCAAAAGATCTGGGTTTAATCCAACACCGTTCTTTAGCCCACTCTGTCACCCCAGTTCAGACATGGCTGTATGCAAATCAGTCTGACCCTGTGCATCATGGGAACAGTCCAGCCGAACTGCCAAGCCATGCCTTCCCTGTACCGTAAACAAGCTTCCGAGGACCGGTTTCTGGCATTACAGCCGTCTTGAGCCCGGCTTGCATGAATCCAGTGGCCAAGTGAGCAAGGGACTCACGTCTGAGCATACCCTGCCACACTTATGGCAGCCAAAAGCGGTACAAAAGGGGGTGGTGATGGATGGAGCATCTGAACCAATCAAACACTCACACCCAGTCAAAAGATCTGGGTTTAATCCATCACCGTTCTTTAGCCCACTCTGCCACCCCAGTTCAGACATGGCTATATGCAAATCAGCCTGACCCTGTGCCTCATGGGAACAGTCCGGTACAAAAGGGGGTGGTGATGGACGGAGCATCTGAACCAATCAAACACTCACACCCAGTCAAAAGATCTGGGTTTGATCCATCACCGTTCTTTAGCCCACTCTGCCACCCCAGTTCAGACATGGCTATATGCAAATCAGCCTGACCCTGTGCCTCATGGGAACAGTCCAGCCCGAACTGCCAAGCCATGCCTTCCCTGGACCGGAAACAAGCTTCCGAGGACCAGTTTCTTGCATTCCAGCCGTCTTCAGCCCGGCTTGCTTGAATCCAGTGGCAGAGTGGGCAAGGGACTCAGGTCTGAGCATACCCTGCCACACTTATGGCAGTCAAAGCGGTACCAAAGGGGGTGGGGATGGACGGAGCATCTGAACCAATCAAACACTCACACCCAGTCAAAAGATCTGGGTTTGATCCATCACCGTTCTTTAGCCCACTCTGCCACCCCAGTTCAGACATGGCTATATGCAAATCAGCCTGACCCTGTGCCTCATGGGAACAGTCCAGCCCGAACTGCCAAGCCATGCCTTCCCTGGACCAGAAACAAGCTCCCGAGGACCGGTTTCTGGCATTACAGCCATCTTCAGCCCGGCTTGCATGAAATCAGTGGCAAAGTGAGCAAGGGACTCACGTCTGAGCATACCCTGCCACACTTATGGCGGCCAAAAGCGGTACAAAAGGGGGTGGTGATGGATGGAGCATCTGAACCAATCAAACACTCACACCCAGTCAAAAAATCTGGGTTTAATCCATCACCGTTCTTTAGCTCACTTTGCCACCCCAGTTCAGACATGGCTATATACAAATCAGTCTGACCCTGTGCCTAATGGGAACAGTCCAGCCCGAACTGCCAAGCCATGCCATCCCTGGACCGGAAACAAGCTTCCGAGGACCGGTTTCTGGCATTACAGCCGTCTTCAGCCCGGCTTGCTTGAATCCAGTGGCAAAGTGAGCAAGGGACTCACGTCTGAGCATACCCTAACACACTTATGGCGGCCAAAAGCAGTACAAAAGGGGATGGTGATGGATGGAGCATCTGAACCAATCAAACACACACACCCAGTCAAAAGATCTGGGTTTAATCCAACACCGTTCTTTAGCCCACTCTGCCACCCCAGTTCAGACATGGCTATATGCAAATCAGCCTGACCCTGTGCCTCATGGGAACAGTCCAGGCGAACTGCCAAACCATGCCTTCCCTGTACCGGAAACAAGCTTCCGAGGACCGGTTTCTGGCATTACAGCCGTCTTGAGCCCGGCTTGCATGAATCCAGTGGCCAAGTGAGCAAGGGACTCACGTCTGAGCATACCCTGCCACACTTATGGCAGCCAAAAGCGGTACAAAAGGGGGTGGTGATGGATGGAGCATCTGAACCAATCAAACACTCACACCCAGTCAAAAGATCTGGGTTTAATCCATCACCGTTCTTTAGCCCACTCTGCCACTCCAGTTCAGACATGGCTATATCAAATCAGTCCTACCCTGTGCCTCATGGGAACAGTCCGGTACAAAAGGGGGTGGTGATGGACGGAGCATCTGAACCAATCAAACACTCACACCCAGTCAAAAGATCTGGGTTTGATCCATCACCGTTCTTTAGCCCACTCTGCCACCCCAGTTCAGACATGGCTATATCCAAATCAGCCTGACCTTGTGCCTCATGGGAACAGTCCAGCCCGAACTGCCAAGCCATGCCTTCCCTGGACCGGAAACAAGCTTCCGAGGACCGGTTTCTGGCATTACAGCCGTCTTCAGCCCGGCTTGCTTGAATCCAGTGGCAAAGTGAGCAAGGGACTCACGTCTGAGCATACCCTAACACACTTATGGCGGCCAAAAGCAGTACAAAAGGGGATGGTGATGGATGGAGCATCTGAACCAATCAAACACACACACACAGTCAAAAGATCTGGGTTTAATCCAACACCGTTCTTTAGCCCACTCTGTCACCCCAGTTCAGACATGGCTGTATGCAAATCAGTCTGACCCTGTGCATCATGGGAACAGTCCAGCCGAACTGCCAAACCATGCCTTCCCTGTACCGGAAACAAGCTTCCGAGGACCGGTTTCTGGCATTACAGCCGTCTTGAGCCCGGCTTGCATGAATCCAGTGGCCAAGTGAGCAAGGGACTCACGTCTGAGCATACCCTGCCACACTTATGGCAGCCAAAAGCGGTACAAAAGGGGGTGGTGATGGATGGAGCATCTGAACCAATCAAACACTCACACCCAGTCAAAAGATCTGGGTTTAATCCATCACCGTTCTTTAGCCCACTCTGCCACTCCAGTTCAGACATGGCTATATCAAATCAGTCTGACCCTGTGCCTCATGGGAACAGTCCGGTACAAAAGGGGGTGGTGATGGACGGAGCATCTGAACCAATCAAACACTCACACCCAGTCAAAAGATCTGGGTTTGATCCATCACCGTTCTTTAGCCCACTCTGCCACCCCAGTTCAGACATGGCTATATCCAAATCAGCCTGACCTTGTGCCTCATGGGAACAGTCCAGCCCGAACTGCCAAGCCATGCCTTCCCTGGACCGGAAACAAGCTTCCGAGGACCGGTTTCTGGCATTACAGCCGTCTTCAGCCCGGCTTGCATGAATCCAGTGGCAAAGTGAGCAAGGGACTCACGTCTGAGCATACCCTGCCACACTGATGGCGGCCAAAAGCGGTACAAAAGGGGGTGGTGATGGATGGAGCATCTGAACCAATCAAACACTCACACCCAGTCAAAAGATCTGGGTTTAATCCATCACCGATCTTTAGCCCACTCTGCCACCCCGGTTCAGACATGGCTATATGCAAATCAGTCTGACCCTGTGCCTCATGGGAACAGTCCAGCCCGAACTGCCAAGCCATGCCTTCCCTGGACCGGAAACAAGCTTCCGAGGACGGGTTTCTGGCATTACAGCCGTCTTCAGCCCGGCTTGCATGAATCCAGTGGCAAAGTGAGCAAGGGACTCACGTCTGAGCATACCCTAACATACTTATGGCGGCCAAAAGCGGTACAAAAGGGGATGGTGATGGATGGAGCATCTGAACCAATCAAACACACACACCCAGTCAAAAGATCTGGGTTTAATCCAACACCGTTCTTTAGCCCACTCTGTCACCCCAGTTCAGACATGGCTGTATGCAAATCAGTCTGACCCTGTGCATCATGGGAACAGTCCAGTCGAACTGCCAAGCCATGCCTTCCCTGTACCGTAAACAAGCTTCCGAGGACCGGTTTCTGGCATTACAGCCGTCTTGAGCCCGGCTTGCATGAATCCAGTGGCCAAGTGAGCAAGGGACTCACGTCTGAGCATACCCTGCCACACTTATGGCAGCCAAAAGCGGTACAAAAGGGGGTGGTGATGGATGGAGCATCTGAACCAATCAAACACTCACACCCAGTCAAAAGATCTGGGTTTAATCCATCACCGTTCTTTAGCCCACTCTGCCACCCCAGTTCAGACATGGCTATATGCAAATCAGCCTGACCCTGTGCCTCATGGGAACAGTCCGGTACAAAAGGGGGTGGTGATGGACGGAGCATCTGAACCAATCAAACACTCACACCCAGTCAAAAGATCTGGGTTTGATCCATCACCGTTCTTTAGCCCACTCTGCCACCCCAGTTCAGACATGGCTATATGCAAATCAGCCTGACCCTGTGCCTCATGGGAACAGTCCAGCCCGAACTGCCAAGCCATGCCTTCCCTGGACCGGAAACAAGCTTCCGAGGACCGGTTTCTTGCATTCCAGCCGTCTTCAGCCCGGCTTGCTTGAATCCAGTGGCAGAGTGGGCAAGGGACTCAGGTCTGAGCATACCCTGCCACACTTATGGCAGTCAAAGCGGTACCAAAGGGGGTGGTGATGGACGGAGCATCTGAACCAATCAAACACTCACACCCAGTCAAAAGATCTGGGTTTGATCCATCACCGTTCTTTAGCCCACTCTGCCACCCCAGTTCAGACATGGCTATATGCAAATCAGCCTGACCCTGTGCCTCATGGGAACAGTCCAGCCCGAACTGCCAAGCCATGCCTTCCCTGGACCAGAAACAAGCTTCCGAGGACCGGTTTCTGGCATTACAGCCATCTTCAGCCCGGCTTGCATGAAATCAGTGGCAAAGTGAGCAAGGGACTCACGTCTGAGCATACCCTGCCACACTTATGGCGGCCAAAAGCGGTACAAAAGGGGGTGGTGATGGATGGAGCATCTGAACCAATCAAACACTCACACCCAGTCAAAAAATCTGGGTTTAATCCAACACCGTTCTTTAGCCCACTCTGTCACCCCAGTTCAGACATGGCTGTATGCAAATCAGTCTGACCCTGTGCATCATGGGAACAGTCCAGCCGAACTGCCAAGCCATGCCTTCCCTGTGCCGGAAACAAGCTTCCGAGGACCGGTTTCTGGCATTACAGCCGTCTTGAGCCCGGCTTGCATGAATCCAGTGGCCAAGTGAGCAAGGGACTCACGTCTGAGCATACCCTGCCACACTTATGGCAGCCAAAAGCGGTACAAAAGGGGTTGGTGATGGATGGAGCATCTGAACCAATCAAACACTCACACCCTGTCAAAAGATCTGGGTTTAATCCATCACCGTTCATTAGCCCACTCTGCCACTCCAGTTCAGACATGGCTATATCAAATCAGTCTGACCCTGTGCCTCATGGGAACAGTCCGGTGCAAAAGGGGGTGGTGATGGACGGAGCATCTGAACCAATCAAACACTCACACCCAGTCAAAAGATCTGGGTTTGATCCATCACCGTTCTTTAGCCCACTCTGCCACCCCAGTTCAGACATGGCTATATCAAATCAGTCTGACCCTGTGCCTCATGGGAACAGTCCAGCCCGAACTGCCAAGCCATGCCTTCCCTGGACCGGAAACAAGCTTCTGAGGACCGGTTTCTGGCATTACAGCCGTCTTCAGCCCGGCTTGCATGAATCCAGTGGCAAAGTGAGCAAGGGACTCACGTCTGAGCATACCCTGCCACACTTATGGCGGACAAAAGCGGTACAAAAGGGCGTGGTGATGGATGGAGCATCTGAACCAATCAAACACACACACCCAGTCAAAAGATCTGGGTTTAATCCATCACCGTTCTTTAGCCCACTCTGCCACCCCAGTTCAGACATGGCTATATCAAATCAGTCTGACCCTGTGCCTCATGGGAACAGTCCGGTACAAAAGGGGGTGGTGATGGATGGAGCATCTGAACCAATCAAACACTCACACCCAGTCAAAAGATCTGGGTTTAATACATCACCGTTCTTTAGCCCACTCTGCCACCCCAGTTCATACATGGCTATATGCAAATCAGTCTGACCCTGTGCCTCATGGGAACAGTCCAGCCCGAACTGCCAAGCCATGCCTTCCCTGGACCGGAAACAAGCTTCCGAGGACCGGTTTCTGGCATTACAGCCGTCTTCAGCCCGGCTTGCATGAATCCAGTGGCAAAGTGAGCAAGGGACTCACGTCTGAGCATACCCTGCCACACTGATGGCGGCCAAAAGCGGTACAAAAGGGGGTGGTGATGGATGGAGCATCTGAACCAATCAAACACTCACACCCAGTCAAAAGATCTGGGTTTAATCCAACACCGTTCTTTAGCCCACTCTGTCACCCCAGTTCAGACATGGCTGTATGCAAATCAGTCTGACCCTGTGCATCATGGGAACAGTCCAGCCGAACTGCCAAGCCATGCCTTCCCTGTACCGTAAACAAGCTTCCGAGGACCGGTTTCTGGCATTACAGCCGTCTTGAGCCCGGCTTGCATGAATCCAGTGGCCAAGTGAGCAAGGGACTCACGTCTGAGCATACCCTGCCACACTTATGGCAGCCAAAAGCGGTACAAAAGGGGGTGGTGATGGATGGAGCATCTGAACCAATCAAACACTCACACCCAGTCAAAAGATCTGGGTTTAATCCATCACCGTTCTTTAGCCCACTCTGCCACCCCAGTTCAGACATGGCTATATGCAAATCAGCCTGACCCTGTGCCTCATGGGAACAGTCCGGTAGAAAAGGGGGTGGTGATGGACGGAGCATCTGAACCAATCAAACACTCACACCCAGTCAAAAGATCTGGGTTTAATCCATCACCGTTCTTTAGCTCACTTTGCCACCCCAGTTCAGACATGGCTATATGCAAATCAGTCTGACCCTGTGCCTAATGGGAACAGTCCAGCCCGAACTGCCAAGCCATGCCATCCCTGGACCGGAAACAAGCTTACGAGGACCGGTTTCTGGCATTACAGCCGTCTTCAGCCCGGCTTGCATGAATCCAGTGGCAAAGTGAGCAAGGGACTCACGTCTGAGCATACCCTGCCACACTAATGGCGGTCAAAAGCGGTACAAAAGGGGGTGGTGATGGATGGAGCATCTGAACCAATCAAACACTCACACCCAGTCAAAAGATCTGGGTTTAATCCATCACCGATCTTTAGCCCACTCTGCCACCCCGGTTCAGACATGGCTATATGCAAATCAGTCTGACCCTGTGCCTCATGGGAACAGTCCAGCCCGAACTGACAAGCCATGCCTTCCCTGGACCGGAAACAAGCTTCCGAGGACGGGTTTCTGGCATTACAGCCGTCTTCAGCCCGGCTTGCATTAATCCAGTGGCAAAGTGAGCAAGGGACTCACGTCTGAGCATACCCTAACACACTTATGGCGGCCAAAAGCAGTACAAAAGGGGATGGTGATGGATGGAGCATCTGAACCAATCAAACACACACACCCAGTCAAAAGATCTGGGTTTAATCCAACACCGTTCTTTAGCCCACTCTGTCACCCCAGTTCAGACATGGCTGTATGCAAATCAGTCTGACCCTGTGCATCATGGGAACAGTCCAGCCGAACTGCCAAGCCATGCCTTCCCTGTGCCGGAAACAAGCTTCCGAGGACCGGTTTCTGGCATTACAGCCGTCTTGAGCCCGGCTTGCATGAATCCAGTGGCCAAGTGAGCAAGGGACTCACGTCTGAGCATACCCTGCCACACTTATGGCAGCCAAAAGCGGTACAAAAGGGGTTGGTGATGGATGGAGCATCTGAACCAATCAAACACTCACACCCAGTCAAAAGATCTGGGTTTAATCCATCACCGTTCATTAGCCCACTCTGCCACTCCAGTTCAGACATGGCTATATCAAATCAGTCTGACCCTGTGCCTCATGGGAACAGTCCGGTGCAAAAGGGGGTGGTGATGGACGGAGCATCTGAACCAATCAAACACTCACACCCAGTCAAAAGATCTGGGTTTGATCCATCACCGTTCTTTAGCCCACTCTGCCACCCCAGTTCAGACATGGCTATATCAAATCAGTCTGACCCTGTGCCTCATGGGAACAGTCCAGCCCGAACTGCCAAGCCATGCCTTCCCTGGACCGGAAACAAGCTTCTGAGGACCGGTTTCTGGCATTACAGCAGTCTTCAGCCCGGCTTGCATGAATCCAGTGGCAAAGTGAGCAAGGGACTCACGTCTGAGCATACCCTGCCACACTTATGGCGGACAAAAGCGGTACAAAAGGGCGTGGTGATGGATGGAGCATCTGAACCAATCAAACACACACACCCAGTCAAAAGATCTGGGTTTAATCCATCACCGTTCTTTAGCCCACTCTGCCACCCCAGTTCAGACATGGCTATATCAAATCAGTCTGACCCTGTGCCTCATGGGAACAGTCCGGTACAAAAGGGGGTGGTGATGGATGGAGCATCTGAACCAATCAAACACTCACACCCAGTCAAAAGATCTGGGTTTAATACATCACCGTTCTTTAGCCCACTCTGCCACCCCAGTTCATACATGGCTATATGCAAATCAGTCTGACCCTGTGCCTCATGGGAACAGTCCAGCCCGAACTGCCAAGCCATGCCTTCCCTGGACCGGAAACAAGCTTCCGAGGACCGGTTTCTGGCATTACAGCCGTCTTCAGCCCGGCTTGCATGAATCCAGTGGCAAAGTGAGCAAGGGACTCACGTCTGAGCATACCCTGCCACACTGATGGCGGCCAAAAGCGGTACAAAAGGGGGTGGTGATGGATGGAGCATCTGAACCAATCAAACACTCACACCCAGTCAAAAGATCTGGGTTTAATCCATCACCGATCTTTAGCCCACTCTGCCACCCCGGTTCAGACATGGCTATATGCAAATCAGTCTGACCCTGTGCCTCATGGGAACAGTCCAGCCCGAACTGCCAAGCCATGCCTTCCCTGGACCGGAAACAAGCTTCCGAGGATGGGTTTCTGGCATTACAGCCGTCTTCAGCCCGGCTTGCATGAATCCAGTGGCAAAGTGAGCAAGGGACTCACGTCTGAGCATACCCTGCCACACTTATGGCAGCCAAAAGCGGTACAAAAGGGGGTGGTGTTGGATGGAGCCTCTGAACCAATCAAACACTCACACCCAGTCAAAAGATCTGGGTTTAATCCATCACCGTTCTTTAGCCCACTCTGCCACCCCAGTTCAGACATGGCTATATCAAATCAGTCTGACCCTGTGCCTCATGGGAACAGTCCGGTACAAAAGGGGGTGGTGATGGACGGAGCATCTGAACCAATCAAACACTCACACCCAGTCAAAAGATCTGGGTTTGATCCATCACCGTTCTTTAGCCCACTCTGCCACCCCAGTTCAGAGATGGCTATATGCAAATCAGCCTGACCCTGTGCCTCATGGGAACAGTCCAGCCCGAACTGCCAAGCCATGCCTTCCCTGGACCGGAAACACGCTTCCTAGGACCGGTTTCTTGCATTCCAGCCGTCTTCAGCCCGGCTTGCTTGAATCCAGTGGCAAAGTGGGCAAGGGACTCACGTCTGAGCATACCCTGCCACACTTATGGCAGCCAAAGAGGTACAAAAGGGGGTGGTGATGGACGGAGCATCTGAACCAATCAAACACTCACACCCAGTCAAAAGATCTGGGTTTGATCCATCACCGTTCTTTAGCCCACTCTGCCACCACAGTTCAGACATGGCTATATGCAAATCAGCCTGACCCTGTGCCTCATGGGAACAGTCCAGCCCGAACTGCCAAGCAATGCCTTCCCTGGACCGGAAACAAGCTTCGAGGACTGGTTTCTGGCATTACAGCCGTCTTCAGCCCGGCTTGCATGAATCCAGTGGCAAAGTGAGCAAGGGACTCACGTCTGAGCATACCCTGCCACACTGATGGCGGCCAAAAGCGGTACAAAAGGGGGTGGTGATGGATGGAGCATCTGAACCAATCAAACACTCACACCCAGTCAAAAGATCTGGGTTTAATCCATCACCGATCTTTAGCCCACTCTGCCACCCCGGTTCAGACATGGCTATATGCAAATCAGTCTGACCCTGTGCCTCATGGGAACAGTCCAGCCCGAACTGCCAAGCCATGCCTTCCCTGGACCGGAAACAAGCTTCCGAGGACGGGTTTCTGGCATCACAGCCGTCTTCAGCCCGGCTTGTATTAATCCAGTGGCTAAGTGAGCAAGGGACTCACGTCTGAGCATACCCTAACACACTTATGGCGGCCAAAAGCAGTACAAAAGGGGATGGTGATGGATGGAGCATCTGAACCAATCAAACACACACACCCAGTCAAAAGATCTGGGTTTAATCCAACACCGTTCTTTAGCCCACTCTGTCACCCCAGTTCAGACATGGCTGTATGCAAATCAGTCTGACCCTGTGCATCATGGGAACAGTCCAGCCGAACTGCCAAGCCATGCCTTCCCTGTACCGGAAACAAGCTTCCGAGGACCGGTTTCTGGCATTACAGCCGTCTTGAGCCCGGCTTGCATGAATCCAGTGGCCAAGTGAGCAAGGGACTCACGTCTGAGCATACCCTGCCACACTTATGGCAGCCAAAAGCGGTACAAAAGGGGGTGGTGATGGATGGAGCATCTGAACCAATCAAACACTCACACCCAGTCAAAATATCTGGGTTTAATCCATCACCGTTCTTTAGCCCACTCTGCCACTCCAGTTCAGACATGGCTATATCAAATCAGTCTGACCCTGTGCCTCATGGGAACAGTCCGGTACAAAAGGGGGTGGTGATAGACGGAGCATCTGAACCAATCAAACACTCACACCCAGTCAAAAGATCTGGGTTTGATCCATCGCCGTTCTTTAGCCCACTCTGCCACCCCAGTTCAGACATGGCTATATCAAATCAGTCTGACCCTGTGCCTCATGGGAACAGTCCAGCCCGAACTGCCAAGCCATGCCTTCCCTGGACCGGAAACAAGCTTCTGAGGACCGGTTTCTGGCATTACAGCCGTCTTCAGCCCGGCTTGCATGAATCCAGTGGCAAAGTGAGCAAGGGACTCACGTCTGAGCATACCCTGCCACACTTATGGCGGACAAAAGCGGTACAAAACGGCGTGGTGATGGATGGAGCATCTGAACCAATCAAACACACACACCCAGTCAAAAGATCTGGGTTTAATCCATCACCGTTCTTTAGCCCACTCTGCCACCCCAGTTCAGACATGGCTATATCAAATCAGTCTGACCCTGTGCCTCATGGGAACAGTCCGGTACAAAAGGGGGTGGTGATGGACGGAGCATCTGAACCAATCAAACACTCACACCCAGTCAAAAGATCTGGGTTTGATCCATCACCGTTCTTTAGCCCACTCTGCCACCCCAGTTCAGACATGGCTATATGCAAATCAGCCTGACCCTGTGCCTCATGGGAACAGTCCAGCCCGAACTGCCAAGCCATGCCTTCCCTGGACCGGAAACAAGCTTCCGAGGACCGGTTTCTGGCATTACAGCCGTCTTCAGCCCGGCTTGCATGAATCCAGTGGCAAAGTGAGCAAGGGACTCACGTCTGAGCATACCCTAACATACTTATGGCGGCCAAAAGCGGTACAAAAGGGGATGGTGATGGATGGAACATCTGAACCAATCAAACACTCACACCCAGGCAAAAGATCTGGGTTTAATCCATCACCGATCTTTAGCCCACTCTGCCACCCCGGTTCAGACATGGCTATATGCAAATCAGTCTGACCCTGTGCCTCATGGGAACAGTCCAGCCCGAACTGCCAAGCCATGCCTTCCCTGGACCGGAAACAAGCTTCCGAGGACGGGTTTCTGGCATTACAGCCGTCTTCAGCCCGGCTTGCATGAATCCAGTGGCAAAGTGAGCAAGGGACTCACGTCTGAGCATACCCTAACATACTTATGGCGGCCAAAAGCGGTACAAAAGGGGATGGTGATGGATGGAGCATCTGAACCAATCAAACACACACACCCAGTCAAAAGATCTGGGTTTAATCCAACACCGTTCTTTAGCCCACTCTGTCACCCCAGTTCAGACATGGCTGTATGCAAATCAGTCTGACCCTGTGCATCATGGGAACAGTCCAGCCGAACTGCCAAGCCATGCCTTCCCTGTACCGGAAACAAGCTTCCGAGGACCGGTTTCTGGCATTACAGCCGTCTTGAGCCCGGCTTGCATGAATCCAGTGGCCAAGTGAGCAAGGGACTCACGTCTGAGCATACCCTGCCACACTTATGGCAGCCAAAAGCGGTACAAAAGGGGGTGGTGATGGATGGAGCATCTGAACCAATCAAACACTCACACCCAGTCAAAATATCTGGGTTTAATCCATCACCGTTCTTTAGCCCACTCTGCCACTCCAGTTCAGACATGGCTATATCAAATCAGTCTGACCCTGTGCCTCATGGGAACAGTCCGGTACAAAAGGGGGTGGTGATAGACGGAGCATCTGAACCAATCAAACACTCACACCCAGTCAAAAGATCTGGGTTTGATCCATCGCCGTTCTTTAGCCCACTCTGCCACCCCAGTTCAGACATGGCTATATCAAATCAGTCTGACCCTGTGCCTCATGGGAACAGTCCAGCCCGAACTGCCAAGCCATGCCTTCCCTGGACCGGAAACAAGCTTCTGAGGACCGGTTTCTGGCATTACAGCCGTCTTCAGCCCGGCTTGCATGAATCCAGTGGCAAAGTGAGCAAGGGACTCACGTCTGAGCATACCCTGCCACACTTATGGCGGACAAAAGCGGTACAAAACAGCGTGGTGATGGATGGAGCATCTGAACCAATCAAACACACACACCCAGTCAAAAGATCTGGGTTTAATCCATCACCGTTCTTTAGCCCACTCTGCCACCCCAGTTCAGACATGGCTATATCAAATCAGTCTGACCCTGTGCCTCATGGGAACAGTCCGGTACAAAAGGGGGTGGTGATGGACGGAGCATCTGAACCAATCAAACACTCACACCCAGTCAAAAGATCTGGGTTTGATCCATCACCGTTCTTTAGCCCACTCTGCCACCCCAGTTCAGACATGGCTATATGCAAATCAGCCTGACCCTGTGCCTCATGGGAACAGTCCAGCCCGAACTGCCAAGCCATGCCTTCCCTGGACCGGAAACAAGCTTCCGAGGACCGGTTTCTGGCATTACAGCCGTCTTCAGCCCGGCTTGCATGAATCCAGTGGCAAAGTGAGCAAGGGACTCACGTCTGAGCATACCCTAACATACTTATGGCGGCCAAAAGCGGTACAAAAGGGGATGGTGATGGATGGAACATCTGAACCAATCAAACACTCACACCCAGGCAAAAGATCTGGGTTTAATCCATCACCGATCTTTAGCCCACTCTGCCACCCCGGTTCAGACATGGCTATATGCAAATCAGTCTGACCCTGTGCCTCATGGGAACAGTCCAGCCCGAACTGCCAAGCCATGCCTTCCCTGGACCGGAAACAAGCTTCCGAGGACGGGTTTCTGGCATTACAGCCGTCTTCAGCCCGGCTTGCATGAATCCAGTGGCAAAGTGAGCAAGGGACTCACGTCTGAGCATACCCTAACATACTTATGGCGGCCAAAAGCGGTACAAAAGGGGATGGTGATGGATGGAGCATCTGAACCAATCAAACACACACACCCAGTCAAAAGATCTGGGTTTAATCCAACACCGTTCTTTAGCCCACTCTGTCACCCCAGTTCAGACATGGCTGTATGCAAATCAGTCTGACCCTGTGCATCATGGGAACAGTCCAGCCGAACTGCCAAGCCATGCCTTCCCTGTACCGGAAACAAGCTTCCGAGGACCGGTTTCTGGCATTACAGCCGTCTTGAGCCCGGCTTGCATGAATCCAGTGGCCAAGTGAGCAAGGGACTCACGTCTGAGCATACCCTGCCACACTTATGGCAGCCAAAAGCGGTACAAAAGGGGGTGGTGATGGATGGAGCATCTGAACCAATCAAACACTCACACCCAGTCAAAATATCTGGGTTTAATCCATCACCGTTCTTTAGCCCACTCTGCCACTCCAGTTCAGACATGGCTATATCAAATCAGTCTGACCCTGTGCCTCATGGGAACAGTCCGGTACAAAAGGGGGTGGTGATAGACGGAGCATCTGAACCAATCAAACACTCACACCCAGTCAAAAGATCTGGGTTTGATCCATCGCCGTTCTTTAGCCCACTCTGCCACCCCAGTTCAGACATGGCTATATCAAATCAGTCTGACCCTGTGCCTCATGGGAACAGTCCAGCCCGAACTGCCAAGCCATGCCTTCCCTGGACCGGAAACAAGCTTCTGAGGACCGGTTTCTGGCATTACAGCCGTCTTCAGCCCGGCTTGCATGAATCCAGTGGCAAAGTGAGCAAGGGACTCACGTCTGAGCATACCCTGCCACACTTATGGCGGACAAAAGCGGTACAAAACAGCGTGGTGATGGATGGAGCATCTGAACCAATCAAACACACACACCCAGTCAAAAGATCTGGGTTTAATCCATCACCGTTCTTTAGCCCACTCTGCCACCCCAGTTCAGACATGGCTATATCAAATCAGTCTGACCCTGTGCCTCATGGGAACAGTCCGGTACAAAAGGGGGTGGTGATGGACGGAGCATCTGAACCAATCAAACACTCACACCCAGTCAAAAGATCTGGGTTTGATCCATCACCGTTCTTTAGCCCACTCTGCCACCCCAGTTCAGACATGGCTATATGCAAATCAGCCTGACCCTGTGCCTCATGGGAACAGTCCAGCCCGAACTGCCAAGCCATGCCTTCCCTGGACCGGAAACAAGCTTCCGAGGACCGGTTTCTGGCATTACAGCCGTCTTCAGCCCGGCTTGCATGAATCCAGTGGCAAAGTGAGCAAGGGACTCACGTCTGAGCATACCCTAACATACTTATGGCGGCCAAAAGCGGTACAAAAGGGGATGGTGATGGATGGAACATCTGAACCAATCAAACACTCACACCCAGGCAAAAGATCTGGGTTTAATCCATCACCGATCTTTAGCCCACTCTGCCACCCCGGTTCAGACATGGCTATATGCAAATCAGTCTGACCCTGTGCCTCATGGGAACAGTCCAGCCCGAACTGCCAAGCCATGCCTTCCCTGGACCGGAAACAAGCTCCTGAGGACGGGTTTCTGGCATTACAGCCGTCTTCAGCCCGGCTTGCATGAATCCAGTGGCAAAGTGAGCAAGGGACTCACGTCTGAGCATACCCTAACATACTTATGGCGGCCAAAAGCGGTACAAAAGGGGATGGTGATGGATGGAGCATCTGAACCAATCAAACACACACACCCAGTCAAAAGATCTGGGTTTAATCCAACACCGTTCTTTAGCCCACTCTGTCACCCCAGTTCAGACATGGCTGTATGCAAATCAGTCTGACCCTGTGCATCATGGGAACAGTCCAGCCGAACTGCCAAGCCATGCCTTCCCTGTACCGGAAACAAGCTTCCGAGGACCGGTTTCTGGCATTACAGCCGTCTTGAGCCCGGCTTGCATGAATCCAGTGGCCAAGTGAGCAAGGGACTCACGTCTGAGCATACCCTGCCACACTTATGGCAGCCAAAAGCGGTACAAGAGGGGGTGGTGATGGATGGAGCATCTGAACCAATCAAACACTCACACCCAGTCAAAAGATCTGGGTTTAATTCATCACCGTTCTTTAGCCCACCCTGCCACCCCAGTTCAGACATGGCTATATGCAAATCAGCCTGACCCTGTGCCTCATGGGAACAGTCCAGCCCGAACTGCCAAGCCATGCCTTCCCTGGACCGGAAACAAGCTTCCGAGGACCGGTTTCTTGCATTCCAGCCGTCATCAGCCCGGCTTGCTTGAATCCAGTGGCAGAGTGGGCAAGGGACTCAGGTCTGAGCATACCCTGCCACACTTATGGCAGTCAAAGCGGTACCAAAGGGGGTGGTGAAGGACGGAGCATCTGAACCAATCAAACACTCACACCCAGTCAAAAGATCTGGGTTTGATCCATCACCGTACTTTAGCCCACTCTGCCACCCCAGTTCAGACATGGCTATATGCAAATCAGCCTGACCCTGTGCCTCATGGGAACAGTCCAGCCCGAACTGCCAAGCCATGCCTTCCCTGGACCGGAAACAAGCTTCCGAGGACCGGTTTCTGGCATTACAGCCATCTTCAGCCCGGCTTGCATGAAATCAGTGGCAAAGTGAGCAAGGGACTCACGTCTGAGCATACCCTGCCACACTTATGGTGGCCAAAAGCGGTACAAAAGGGGGTGGTGATGGATGGAGCATCTGAACCAATCAAACACTCACACCCAGTCAAAAAATCTGGGTTTAATCCATCACCGTTCTTTAGCCCACTTTGCCACCCCAGTTCAGGCATGGCTATATGCAAATCAGTCTGACCCTGTGCCTAATGGGAACAGTCCAGCCCGAACTGCCAAGCCATGCCATCCCTGGACCGGAAACAAGCTTACGAGGACCGGTTTCTGGCATTACAGCCGTCTTCAGCCCGGCTTGCATGAATCCAGTGGCAAAGTGAGCAAGGGACTCACGTCTGAGCATACCCTGCCACACTGATGGCGGCCAAAAGCGGTACAAAAGGGGGTGGTGATGGATGGAGCATCTGAACCAATCAAACACTCACACCCAGTCAAAAGATCTGGGTTTAATCCATCACCGATCTTTAGCCCACTCTGCCACCCCGGTTCAGACATGGCTATATGCAAATCAGTCTGACCCTGTGCCTCATGGGAACAGTCCAGCCCGAACTGCCAAGCCATGCCTTCCCTGGACCGGAAACAAGCTTCCGAGGACGGGTTTCTGGCATTACAGCCGTCTTCAGCCCGGCTTACATGAATCCAGTGGCAAAGTGAGCAAGGGACTCACGTCTGAGCATACCCTGCCACACTTATGGCGGACAAAAGCGGTACAAAAGGGCGTGGTGATGGATGGAGCATCTGAACCAATCAAACACACACACCCAGTCAAAAGATCTGGGTTTAATCCATCACCGTTCTTTAGCCCACTCTGCCACCCCAGTTCAGACATGGCTATATCAAATCAGTCTGACCCTGTGCCTCATGGGAACAGTCCGGTACAAAAGGGGGTGGTGATGGACGGAGCATCTGAACCAATCAAACACTCACACCCAGTCAAAAGATCTGGGTTTGATCCATCACCGTTCTTTAGCCCACTCTGCCACCCCAGTTCAGACATGGCTATATGCAAATCAGCCTGACCCTGTGCCTCATGGGAACAGTCCAGCCCGAACTGCCAAGCCATGCCTTCCCTGGACCGGAAACAAGCTTCCGAGGACCGGTTTCTGGCATTACAGCCGTCTTCAGCCCGGCTTGCATGAATCCAGTGGCAAAGTGAGCAAGGGACTCACGTCTGAGCATACCCTAACATACTTATGGCGGCCAAAAGCGGTACAAAAGGGGATGGTGATGGATGGAGTATCTGAACCGATCAAACACTCACACCCAGGCAAAAGATCTGGGTTTAATCCATCACCGATCCTTAGCCCACTCTGCCACCCCGGTTCAGACATGGCTATATGCAAATCAGTCTGACCCTGTGCCTCATGGGACCAGTCCAGCCCGAACTGCCAAGCCATGCCTTCCCTGGACCGGAAACAAGCTTCCGAGGACAGGTTTCTGGCATTACAGCCGTCTTCAGCCCGGCTTGCATGAATCCAGTGGCAAAGTGAGCAAGGGACTCACGTCTGAGCATACCCTAACATACTTATGGCGGCCAAAAGCGGTACAAAAGGGGATGGTGATGGATGGAGCATCTGAACCAATCAAACACACACACCCAGTCAAAAGATCTGGGTTTAATCCAACACCGTTCTTTAGCCCACTCTGTCACCCCAGTTCAGACATGGCTGTATGCAAATCAGTCTGACCCTGTGCATCATGGGAACAGTCCAGCCGAACTGCCAAGCCATGCCTTCCCTGTACCGGAAACAAGCTTCCGAGGACCGGTTTCTGGCATTACAGCCGTCTTGAGCCCGGCTTGCATGAATCCAGTGGCCAAGTGAGCAAGGGACTCACGTCTGAGCATACCCTGCCACACTATGGCAGCCAAAAGCGGTACAAAAGGGGGTGGTGATGGATGGAGCATCTGAACCAATCAAACACTCACACCCAGTCAAAAGATCTGGGTTTAATCCATCACCGTTCTTTAGCCCACTCTGCCACCCCAGTTCAGACATGGCTATATGCAAATCAGCCTGACCCTGTGCCTCATGGGAACAGTCCGGTACAAAAGGGGGTGGTGATGGACGGAGCATCTGAACCAATCAAACACTCACACCCAGTCAAAAGATCTGGGTTTGATCCATCACCGTTCTTTAGCCCACTCTGCCACCCCAGTTCAGACATGGCTATATGCAAATCAGCCTGACCCTGTGCCTCATGGGAACAGTCCAGCCCGAACTGCCAAGCCATGCCTTCCCTGGACCGGAAACAAGCTTCCGAGGACCGGTTTCTTGCATTCCAGCCGTCATCAGCCCGGCTTGCTTGAATCCAGTGGCAGAGTGGGCAAGGGACTCAGGTCTGAGCATACCCTGCCACACTTATGGCAGTCAAAGCGGTACCAAAGGGGGTGGTGATGGACGGAGCATCTGAACCAATCAAACACTCACACCCAGTCAAAAGATCTGGGTTTGATCCATCACCGTACTTTAGCCCACTCTGCCACCCCAGTTCAGACATGGCTATATGCAAATCAGCCTGACCCTGTGCCTCATGGGAACAGTCCAGCCCGAACTGCCAAGCCATGCCTTCCCTGGACCGGAAACAAGCTTCCGAGGACCGGTTTCTGGCATTACAGCCATCTTCAGCCCGGCTTGCATGAAATCAGTGGCAAAGTGAGCAAGGGACTCACGTCTGAGCATACCCTGCCACACTTATGGTGGCCAAAAGCGGTACAAAAGGGGGTGGTGATGGATGGAGCATCTGAACCAATCAAACACTCACACCCAGTCAAAAAATCTGGGTTTAATCCATCACCGTTCTTTAGCCCACTTTGCCACCCCAGTTCAGGCATGGCTATATGCAAATCAGTCTGACCCTGTGCCTAATGGGAACAGTCCAGCCCGAACTGCCAAGCCATGCCATCCCTGGACCGGAAACAAGCTTACGAGGACCGGTTTCTGGCATTACAGCCGTCTTCAGCCCGGCTTGCATGAATCCAGTGGCAAAGTGAGCAAGGGACTCACGTCTGAGCATACCCTGCCACACTGATGGCGGCCAAAAGCGGTACAAAAGGGGGTGGTGATGGATGGAGCATCTGAACCAATCAAACACTCACACCCAGTCAAAAGATCTGGGTTTAATCCATCACCGATCTTTAGCCCACTCTGCCACCCCGGTTCAGACATGGCTATATGCAAATCAGTCTGACCCTGTGCCTCATGGGAACAGTCCAGCCCGAACTGCCAAGCCATGCCTTCCCTGGACCGGAAACAAGCTTCCGAGGACGGGTTTCTGGCATTACAGCCGTCTTCAGCCCGGCTTACATGAATCCAGTGGCAAAGTGAGCAAGGGACTCACGTCTGAGCATACCCTGCCACACTTATGGCGGACAAAAGCGGTACAAAAGGGCGTGGTGATGGTTGGAGCATCTGAACCAATCAAACACACACACCCAGTCAAAAGATCTGGGTTTAATCCATCACCGTTCTTTAGCCCACTCTGCCACCCCAGTTCAGACATGGCTATATCAAATCAGTCTGACCCTGTGCCTCATGGGAACAGTCCGGTACAAAAGGGGGTGGTGATGGACGGAGCATCTGAACCAATCAAACACTCACACCCAGTCAAAAGATCTGGGTTTGATCCATCACCGTTCTTTAGCCCACTCTGCCACCCCAGTTCAGACATGGCTATATGCAAATCAGCCTGACCCTGTGCCTCATGGGAACAGTCCAGCCCGAACTGCCAAGCCATGCCTTCCCTGGACCGGAAACAAGCTTCCGAGGACCGGTTTCTGGCATTACAGCCGTCTTCAGCCCGGCTTGCATGAATCCAGTGGCAAAGTGAGCAAGGGACTCACGTCTGAGCATACCCTAACATACTTATGGCGGCCAAAAGCGGTACAAAAGGGGAT
Source organism: Lissotriton helveticus (assembly GCF_964261635.1). Lineage (NCBI taxonomy): Eukaryota > Metazoa > Chordata > Amphibia > Caudata > Salamandridae > Lissotriton > Lissotriton helveticus. The sequence goes on along the minus strand of NW_027611697.1, from coordinate 651,796 downwards.
GGTGATGGATGGAGTATCTGAACCGATCAAACACTCACACCCAGGCAAAAGATCTGGGTTTAATCCATCACCGATCCTTAGCCCACTCTGCCACCCCGGTTCAGACATGGCTATATGCAAATCAGTCTGACCCTGTGCCTCATGGGACCAGTCCAGCCCGAACTGCCAAGCCATGCCTTCCCTGGACCGGAAACAAGCTTCCGAGGACAGGTTTCTGGCATTACAGCCGTCTTCAGCCCGGCTTGCATGAATCCAGTGGCAAAGTGAGCAAGGGACTCACGTCTGAGCATACCCTAACATACTTATGGCGGCCAAAAGCGGTATTTATTTATTTATTTTATTTATTTTCTTAAGCTTATATCGCGCACAGCTACCCACAGTGGGTTTCCCGGCGCAAGGGATAGACTAAAGAAGAAGGAGGCGACTTCACCTGATTTGAGCTACAGCAGACTATTAGGCACGTTGAGTAAAAAGCAGTGTCTTTAAGGCCTTACGGAAGCGGAACAAATTGGTCTCTAATTTTAGAGCCAAAGGGAGTGAGTTCCAATATTTAGGTCCCAGAGTGGAAAAGGAGCGACCTCCCATCTTTGTCAGCTTCCATCTTGGCATGGTAAAATTTCCCATGTCTGATGACCTTAATGGCCGTAAGGGTTTATAGGGTGTTATCAGCTTTTGGAGGTAGGCTGGGGCACTGCCTTGCTTAACCTTGAAAATATAGCAGAGTGCCTTGAATTTGATACGTTCAGGGATACTCAACCAGTGAAGATCATGTAAGGCGGCCTTGGCTGAGGAGCGTCTGGGAACATTCTTAAGAAGGCGTGCAGCTGCATTTTGCACTACCTGTAGCACCTGTAAGGTGGCTTTGTCTGCACCCAGATAAAGGATATTGCCATAGTCCAGGCGAGATGTTACGAGCGCCTGGACTACAGTTCTGCGGGATGGAAGAGGGAGCATCCATAGGATCTTGTGGAGCCACCGTAACGTTGAAAAACAGATGGCCGCAACCTTAGTGGCCTGTTGTCGCATAGATAATCTATCATCTATGATGACACCCAGGTTGCGGACAGCGGTGGAAGGAGTTGGCGCGGTACCCAATTCAATGGGCCAGTGGCTGGGGCCCCAGAGATGTTTATTCCGGCCCAGGATGACCACCTCGGTCTTCTCCCCATTCAGTTTGAGACAGTTTCTCCGCATCCAATCAGCCACAAGAGTTAGGCCTGACTTGAGTGCGGAGATGTTGTTCTCGTCTCTCCCTGATAGGGAGAAGACAATCTGGGTATCATCAGCGTACGAAAACAGGGTAAGTCCCGCCTGTTCTACAATGGATGCCAAGGGTTTAACATAAATATTAAATAATAAGGGACTAAGGATTGAGCCTTGAGGGACACCGCGGGTAGAAGGACAAATGGTGGATGCTGCTTTAGGAGAGAACACTTGGAAACTTCGGTTATTAAGGAAAGACACCAGCCAGGCCAAGGCCTGGCCACCTACTCCTAGAGATTTCAGAGAGTCAATAAGGATGGAGTGTGACACGGTGTCGAACGCTGCGCTCAAATCCAACAGGATGAGCGCCATGGTGTTACCTTGGTCGACACCGTGCCTCAGACTCTCCATTACCCCCAGGAGTGCTGTCTCAGTTGAGTGCCTAGGCCGGAAACCCGACTGAGAAGGGTGGAGAAAGGCGGTGTTTTCGACCAGTTTAGAAAGCTGTAAATTAATGTGTCTCTCCAATATCTTCGAAAAGATTGGCAGCAAGGATATCGGGCGAAAGTTGGCAGGGTTGGAAGAATCAGCACCTGATTTTTTTAGTAAAGGTACCACCATGGCGTGTTTCCAAGGTTGAGGGACCTGGGCCTCGCTCAGAGAGGTGTTTAGTAACTTAATAAAAATGGGATGGGTAAGGGGATCCAATTGTTTTAAGATTTTGGCCGGGAGCACATCCTGTGGGGAGCCAGAACGCACGCTGTTTAAACAGGACACAAAAGAAATAGTGTCTAGCGGCTGCCAGATAGTGATGGTGGCATCAGAGGTTGCATTCACTAATTCCTTGGCCATGTTAGGAGAGATGAAAGTGGTCTCAGAACATGGAGAAAAGTGGTCATAGATAAGATCCACTTTCTTTACAAAATAATCTGCCAAGGATTGGCATTGTGCGGCATCAAGAGCCGGGGGAAGAGGAGTGGAATTTGCACCGGTCAATTTTTTCACGACAGAGAATAATACCTTAGGGCAGTTTTGTGCATCAGTCACTGTTCTCGTGGTGTAATTTGCTTTAGCCGTTTTGCAGCTGTTGTGGTACTTTTTTAAGGCTTCTTTATATGTGATTTTACGGGAAGGAGAGTAGCCTTTTCTCCATTTTCGCTCCAGGATCTTACATTGTGAGCGAAGACACTTAAGTTGTTCCGAGTACCATGGAGCAGGAGGATGATGTATAACTGAAGACTTAGACGTCATTGGTAACTCCCGTTCTACAGCATTAGTAAGCCAAAGTTTCGTAACATCATCAAGAACAGTAATCGATGACTCAATAGACGGAAGAGTTTTGATCAGTAGTTTGTTAAGTTCTGGAATGCTGACCTTCCCCCAATTCCGAGATGGCCCCGGTTTTCCTGTCAGAGATCTAGTTACTGTATCAGTCATATCTAAGGTGAAAGGGACAGCTAAATGATCAGACCAAGTAATTTGTAAAGCTTCACGGGAACAGTCTAAAGGCAGATTCGAAAAAATAGGGTCAAGTAGGTGGCCGGCACAATGTGTGGGACCAGTGTTGAGTAAATGAAGATTAAAAGCTTCTAGGGTGGAAAAGATCTGATTTCTATAAGAACATTCGTTATCATCCAAATGAATGTTTAAATCTCCTAGAATAGTACAATTAGATGCTTTAAGCAGGACTGGGGCTAGTAGGTCAGGTAGTAAAGTTATCCAATGACTCGCTGTCCCAGGGGGACGATATGCCAGTAAACCTGACAACGTAAATTGAGGGGTTATAGACAGTTGGAATAGAGCTGACTCACAATCTTTTTGGGTAGCATCAACCAGTTTACAATTATATATATTCTTGTAGATAATTGCAATTCCACCCCCTCTGCCAGAAACTCTATCTTGGCGAAGAATAGCATAATTAGAGGGGATGGCATCTGCAATATCCGGCCCTGAACAGTCCCTGAGCCACGTCTCGGTCAGAAATATCGCATCCGGTTGATGCTCAGCAAGAAAATCAAATATATTGTATCTGTGTTGAGGTAAAGATCTACAATTTATGCTCCAAAAGCTTAGTGGAGGCCTAGGCGAGATTATCCTGGGGATCGCCTGTCTATTTCGTCTGCCATGGTGACATAAAGATCTGCACATGGTTGGATTTTTCAATGAATAATAACAATGAGGACAACGAAACTTAGTGGGGAGAAGAGGATATAAAGAACAATTGGTATTGGGGGAGTTGCGCAAAGCATACAGCTCAACAAAAGAGTATGAGATTACCATGGTGTTAATGATAGCTTTGCTCACCACCGGAAGATTATGGCAGGAGGTTATGCCAGAGCCCAGACTAGCGCGGACGGGCGCAGACGGGCTGGACTCTGGCGTGACTCCGGCGGGCATCCGGCGCGTCCGCAGCGTGTCCGCTGCGCGGAAAGGCCCTTCCCCTTTTATGCTGTCTGGAGCGCCTCACGGCGCAGCCCGACCCAATATGGCCGCTGTCCTGCCCTCGCCTCCCCGGGACCAACTCTCAGCGTCGATACTCAGCTGAGAGTGGCCCAGACAACAGAGGGAGCAGAGGAGACAATTCCAGAGTGCAAGCGCTAAATTTTAAAAGTTACTGAAGGTAAAATACTCCACAAGTTAAATGCAAAATAAAACGCTTTTTTAATCAAGCGAGAGAAGCGCTGCTGGTATTTCAAAGGGTAGAGCAAGAACCTCCGGCTTTTCGCCTCAGAGGGTGAAGAGCTAACCTGTTCCCTGCAAGTCAGCCCCTTTTATGCTGTCTGGAGCGCCTCACGGCGCAGCCCGACCCAATATGGCCGCTGTCCTGCCCTCGCCTCCCCGGGACCAACTCTCAGCGTCGATACTCAGCTGAGAGTGGCCCAGACAACAGAGGGAGCAGAGGAGACAATTCCAGAGTGCAAGCGCTAAATTTTAAAAGTTACTGAAGGTAAAATACTCCACAAGTTAAATGCAAAATAAAACGCTTTTTTAATCAAGCGAGACAAGCGCTGCTGGTATTTCAAAGGGTAGAGCAAGAACCTCCGGCTTTTCGCCTCAGAGGGTGAAAAGGGGATGGTGATGGATGGAGCATCTGAACCAATCAAACACACACACCCAGTCAAAAGATCTGGGTTTAATCCAACACCGTTCTTTAGCCCACTCTGTCACCCCAGTTCAGACATGGCTGTATGCAAATCAGTCTGACCCTGTGCATCATGGGAACAGTGCAGCCGAACTGCCAAGCCATGCCTTCCCTGTACCGGAAACAAGCTTCCGAGGACCGGTTTCTGGCATTACAGCCGTCTTGAGCCCGGCTTGCATGAATCCAGTGGCCAAGTGAGCAAGGGACTCACGTCTGAGCATACCCTGCCACACTATGGCAGCCAAAAGCGGTACAAAAGGGGGTGGTGATGGATGGAGCATCTGAACCAATCAAACACTCACACCCAGTCAAAAGATCTGGGTTTAATCCATCACCGTTCTTTAGCCCACTCTGCCACCCCAGTTCAGACATGGCTATATGCAAATCAGCCTGACCCTGTGCCTCATGGGAACAGTCCGGTACAAAAGGGGGTGGTGATGGACGGAGCATCTGAACCAATCAAACACTCACACCCAGTCAAAAGATCTGGGTTTGATCCATCACCGTTCTTTAGCCCACTCTGCCACCCCAGTTCAGACATGGCTATATGCAAATCAGCCTGACCCTGTGCCTCATGGGAACAGTCCAGCCCGAACTGCCAAGCCATGCCTTCCCTGGACCGGAAACAAGCTTCCGAGGACCGGTTTCTTGCATTCCAGCCGTCTTCAGCCCGGCTTGCTTGAATCCAGTGGCAGAGTGGGCAAGGGACTCAGGTCTGAGCATACCCTGCCACACTTATGGCAGTCAAAGCGGTACCAAAGGGGGTGGTGATGGACGGAGCATCTGAACCAATCAAACACTCACACCCAGTCAAAAGATCTGGGTTTGATCCATCACCGTACTTTAGCCCACTTTGCCACCCCAGTTCAGACATGGCTATATGCAAATCAGTATGACTCTGTGCCTAATGGGAACAATCCAGCCCGAACTGCCAAGCCATGCCATCCCTGGACCGGAAACAAGCTTACGAGGACCGGTTTCTGGCATTACAGCCGTCTTCAGCCCGGCTTGCATGAATCCAGTGGCAAAGTGAGCAAGGGACTCACGTCTGAGCATACCCTGCCACACTGATGGCGGCCAAAAGCGGTACAAAAGGGGGTGGTGATGGATGGAGCATCTGAACCAATCAAACACTAACACCCAGTCAAAAAATCTGGGTTTAATCCATCACCGTTCTTTAGCCCACTTTGCCACCCCAGTTCAGACATGGCTATATGCAAATCAGTATGACTCTGTGCCTAATGGGAACAATCCAGCCCGAACTGCCAAGCCATGCCATCCCTGGACCGGAAACAAGCTTACGAGGACCGGTTTCTGGCATTACAGCCGTCTTCAGCCCGGCTTGCATGAATCCAGTGGCAAAGTGAGCAAGGGACTCACGTCTGAGCATACCCTGCCACACTGATGGCGGCCATAAGCGGTACAAAAGGGGGTGGTGATGGATGGAGCATCTGAACCAATCAAACACTCACACCCAGTCAAAAGATCTGGGTTTAATCCATCACCGATCTTTAGCCCACTCTGCCACCCCGGTTCAGACATGGCTATATGCAAATCAGTCTGACCCTGTGCCTCATGGGAACAGTCCAGCCCGAACTGCCAAGCCATGCCTTCCCTGGACCGGAAACAAGCTTCCGAGGACGGGTTTCTGGCATTACAGCCTTCTTCAGCCCGGCTTGCATGAATCCAGTGGCAAAGTGAGCAAGGGACTCACGTCTGAGCATACCCTAACACACTTATGGCGGCCAAAAGCGGTACAAAAGGGGATGGTGATGGATGGAGCATCTGAACCAATCAAACACACACACCCAGTCAAAAGATCTGGGTTTAATCCAACACCGTTCTTTAGCCCACTCTGTCACCCCAGTTCAGACATGGCTGTATGCAAATCAGTCTGACCCTGTGCATCATGGGAACAGTCCAGCCGAACTGCCAATTCATGCCTTCCCTGTACCGGAAACAAGCTTCCGAGGACCGGTTTCTGGCATTACAGCCGTCTTGAGCCCGGCTTGCATGAATCCAGTGGCCAAGTGAGCAAGGGACTCACGTCTGAGCATACCCTGCCACACTTATGGCAGCCAAAAGCGGTACAAAAGGGGGTGGTGTTGGATGGAGCCTCTGAACCAATCAAACACTCACACCCAGTCAAAAGATCTGGGTTTAATCCATCACCGTTCTTTAGCCCACTCTGCCACCCCAGTTCAGACATGGCTATATCAAATCAGTCTGACCCTGTGCCTCATGGGAACAATCCGGTACAAAAGGGGGTGGTGATGGACGGAGCATCTGAACCAATCAAACACTCACACCCAGTCAAAAGATCTGGGTTTGATCCATCACCGTTCTTTAGCCCACTCTGCCACCCCAGTTCAGACATGGCTATATGCAAATCAGCCTGACCCTGTGCCTAATGGGAACAGTCCAGCCCGAACTGCCAAGCGATGCCTTCCCTGGACCGGAAACAAGCTTCCGAGGACCGGTTTCTTGCATTCCAGCCGTCTTCAGCCCGGCTTGCTTGAATCCAGTGGCAAAGTGGGCAAGGGACTCACGTCTGAGCATACCCTGCCACACTTATGGCAGCCAAAGCGGTACAAAAGGGGGTGGTGATGGACGGAGCATCTGAACCAATCAAACACTCACACCCAGTCAAAAGATCTGGGTTTGATCCATCACCGTTCTTTAGCCCACTCTGCCACCCCAGTTCAGACATGGCTATATGCAAATCAGCCTGACCCTGTGCCTCATGGGAACAGTCCAGCCCGAACTGCCAAGCCATGCCTTTCCTGGACCGGAAACAAGCTTCGAGGACCGGTTCCTTGCATTCCAGCCGTCTTCAGCCCGGCTTGCTTGAATCCAGTGGCAAAGTGGGCAAGGGACTCACGTCTGAGCATACCCTGCCACACTTATGGCAGTCAAAGCGGTACAAAAGGGGGTGGTGATGGACGGAGCATCTGAACCAATCAAACACTCACACCCAGTCAAAAGATCTGGGTTTATCCATCACCGTTCTTTAGCCCACTCTGCCACCCCAGTTCAGACATGGCTATATGAAAATCAGCCTGACCCTGTGCCTCATGGGAACAGTCCAGCCCGAACTGCCAAGCCATGCCTTCCCTGGACCGGAAACAAGCTTCCGAGGACTGGTTTCTGGCATTACAGCCGTCTTCAGCCCGGCTTGCATGAATCCAGTGGCAAAGTGAGCAAGGGACTCACGTTTGAGCATACCCTGCCACACTGATGGCGGCCTAAAGCGGTACAAAAGGGGGTGGTGATGGATGGAGCATCTGAACCAATCAAACACTCACACCCAGTCAAAAGATCTGGGTTTAATCCATCACCGATCCTTAGCCCACTCTGCCACCCCGGTTCAGAAATGGCTACATGCAAATCAGTCTGACCCTGTGCCTCATGGGAACAGTCCAGTCCGAACTGCCAAGCCATGCCTTCCCTGGACCGGAAACAAGCTTCCGAGGACGAGTTTCTGGCATTACAGCCGTCTTCAGCCCGGCTTGCATTAATCCAGTGGCAAAGTGAGCAAGGGACTCACGTCTGAGCATACCCTAACACACTTATGGCGGCCAAAAGCAGTACAAAAGGGGATGGGGATGGATGGAGCATCTGAACCAATCAAACACACACACCCAGTCAAAAGATCTGGGTTTAATCCAACACCGTTCTTTAGCCCACTCTGTCACCCCAGTTCAGACATGGCTGTATGCAAATCAGTCTGACCCTGTGCATCATGGGAACAGTCCAGCCGAACTGCCAAACCATGCCTTCCCTGTACCGGAAACAAGCTTCCGAGGACCGGTTTCTGGCATTACAGCCGTCTTGAGCCCGGCTTGCATGAATCCAGTGGCCAAGTGAGCAAGGGACTCACGTCTGAGCATACCCTGCCACACTTATGGCAGCCAAAAGCGGTACAAAAGGGGGTGGTGATGGATGGAGCATCTGAACCAATCAAACACTCACACCCAGTCAAAAGATCTGGGTTTAATCCATCACCGTTCTTTAGCCCACTCTGCCACTCCAGTTCAGACATGGCTATATCAAATCAGTCTGACCCTGTGCCTCATGGGAACAGTCCGGTACAAAAGCGGGTGGTGAAGGACGGAGCATCTGAACCAATCAAACACTCACACCCAGTCAAAAGATCTGGGTTTGATCCATCACCGTTCTTTAGCCCACTCTGCCACCCCAGTTCAGACATGGCTATATCCAAATCAGCCTGACCTTGTGCCTCATGGGAACAGTCCAGCCCGAACTGCCAAGCCATGCCTTCCCTGGACCGGAAACAAGCTTCCGAGGACCGGTTTCTGGCATTACAGCCGTCTTCAGCCCGGCTTGCTTGAATCCAGTGGCAAAGTGAGCAAGGGACTCACGTCTGAGCATACCCTAACACACTTATGGCGGCCAAAAGCAGTACAAAAGGGGATGGTGATGGATGGAGCATCTGAACCAATCAAACACACACACCCAGTCAAAAGATCTGGGTTTAATCCAACACCGTTCTTTAGCCCACTCTGCCACCCCAGTTCAGACATGGCTGTATGCAAATCAGTCTGACCCTGTGCATCATGGGAACAGTCCAGCCGAACTGCCAAACCATGCCTTCCCTGTACCGGAAACAAGCTTCCGAGGACCGGTTTCTGGCATTACAGCCGTCTTGAGCCCGGCTTGCATGAATCCAGTGGCCAAGTGAGCAAGGGACTCACGTCTGAGCATACCCTGCCACACTTATGGCAGCCAAAAGCGGTACAAAAGGGGGTGGTGATGGATGGAGCATCTGAACCAATCAAACACTCACACCCAGTCAAAAGATCTGGGTTTAATCCATCACCGTTCTTTAGCCCACTCTGCCACTCCAGTTCAGACATGGCTATATCAAATCAGTCTGACCCTGTGCCTCATGGGAACAGTCCGGTACAAAAGGGGGTGGTGATGGACGGAGCATCTGAACCAATCAAACACTCACACCCAGTCAAAAGATCTGGGTTTGATCCATCACCGTTCTTTAGCCCACTCTGCCACCCCAGTTCAGACATGGCTATATCCAAATCAGCCTGACCTTGTGCCTCATGGGAACAGTCCAGCCCGAACTGCCAAGCCATGCCTTCCCTGGACCGGAAACAAGCTTCCGAGGACCGGTTTCTGGCATTACAGCCGTCTTCAGCCCGGCTTGCTTGAATCCAGTGGCAAAGTGAGCAAGGGACTCAAGTCTGAGCATACCCTAACACACTTATGGCGGCCAAAAGCTGTACAAAAGGGGATGGTGATGGATGGAGCATCTGAACCAATCAAACACACACAAACAGTCAAAAGATCTGGGTTTAATCCAACACCGTTCTTTAGCCCACTCTGTCACCCCAGTTCAGACATGGCTGTATGCAAATCAGTCTGACCCTGTGCATCATGGGAACAGTCCAGCCGAACTGCCAAACCATGCCTTCCCTGTACCGGAAACAAGCTTCCGAGGACCGGTTTCTGGCATTACAGCCGTCTTGAGCCCGGCTTGCATGAATCCAGTGGCCAAGTGAGCAAGGGACTCACGTCTGAGCATACCCTGCCACACTTATGGCAGCCAAAAGCGGTACAAAAGGGGGTGGTGATGGATGGAGCATCTGAACCAATCAAACACTCACACCCAGTCAAAAGATCTGGGTTTAATCAATCACCGTTCTTTAGCCCACTCTGCCACTCCAGTTCAGACATGGCTATATCAAATCAGTCTGACCCTGTGCCTCATGGGAACAGTCCGGTACAAAAGGGGGTGGTGATGGACGGAGCATCTGAACCAATCAAACACTCACACCCAGTCAAAAGATCTGGGTTTGATCCATCACCGTTCTTTAGCCCACTCTGCCATCCCAGTTCAGACATGGCTATATGCAAATCAGCCTGACCCTGTGCCTCATGGGAACAGTCCGGTACAAAAGGGGGTGGTGATGGACGGAGCATCTGAACCAATCAAACACTCACACCCAGTCAAAAGATCTGGGTTTGATCCATCACCGTTCTTTAGCCCACTCTGCCACCCCAGTTCAGACATGGCTATATGCAAATCAGCCTGACCCTGTGCCTCATCGGAACAGTCCAGCCCGAACTGCCAAGCCATGCCTTCCCTGGACCGGAAACAAGCTTCCGAGGACCGGTTTCTTGCATTCCAGCCGTCTTCAGCCCGGCTTGCTTGAATCCAGTGGCAGAGTGGGCAAGGGACTCAGGTCTGAGCATACCCTGCCACACTTATGGCAGTCAAAGCGGTACCAAAGGGGGTGGTGATGGACGGAGCATCTGACCCAATCAAACAGTCACACCCAGTCAAAAGATCTGGGTTTGATCCATCACCGTTCTTTAGCCCACTCTGCCACCCCAGTTCAGACATGGCTATATGCAAATCAGCCTGACCCTGTGCCTCATGGGAACAGTCCAGCCCGAACTGCCAAGCCATGCCTTCCATGGACCAGAAACAAGCTTCAGAGGACCGGTTTCTGGCATTACAGCCATCTTCAGCCCGGCTTGCATGAAATCAGTGGCAAAGTGAGCAAGGGACTCACGTCTGAGCATACCCTGCCACACTTATGGCGGCCAAAAGCGGTACAAAAGGGGGTGGTGATGGATGGAGCATCTGAACCAATAAAACACTCACACCCAGTCAAAAAATCTGGGTTTAATCCATCACCGTTCTTTAGCCCACTTTGCCACCCCAGTTCAGACATGGCTATATGCAAATCAGTCTGACCCTGTGCCTAATGGGAACAGTCCAGCCCGAACTGCCAAGCCATGCCATCCCTGGACCGGAAACAAGCTTACGAGGACCGGTTTCTGGCATTACAGCCGTCTTCAGCCCGGCTTGCATGAATCCAGTGGCAAAGTGAGCAAGGGACTCACGTCTGAGCATACCCTGCCACACTAATGGCGGTCAAAAGCGGTACAAAAGGGGGTGGTGATGGATGGAGCATCTGAACCAATCAAACACTCACACCCAGTCAAAAGATCTGGGTTTAATCCATCACCATTCTTTAGGCCACTCTGCCACCCCAGTTCAGACACGGCTATATGCAAATCAGTCTGACCCTGTGCCTCATGGAAACAGTCCAGCCCGAACTGCCAAGCCATGCCTTCCCTGGACCGGAAACAAGCTTCTGAGGACCGGTTTCTGGCATTATAGCCGTCTTCAGCCCGGCTTGCATGAATCCAGTGGCAAAGTGAGCAACGGACTCACGTCTGAGCATACCCTGCCACACTTATGGCGGACAAAAGCGGTACAAAAGGGCGTGGTGATGGATGGAGCATCTGAACCAATCAAACACACACACCCAGTCAAAAGATCTGGGTTTAATCCATCACCGTTCTTTAGCCCACTCTGCCACCCCAGTTCAGACATGGCTGTAAGCAAATTAGTCTGACCCTGTGCATCATGGGAACAGTCCAGCCCAAACTGCCAAGCCATGCCTTCCCTGTGCCGGAAACAAGCTTCCGAGGACCGGTTTCTGGCATTACAGCCGTCTTGAGGCCGGCTTGCATGAATCCAGTGGCGAAGTGAGCAAGGGACTCACGTCTGAGCATACCCTGCCACACTTATGGCAGCCAAAAGCGGTACAAAAGGGGGCGGTGATGGATGGAGCATCTGAACCAATCAAACTCTCACACCCAGTCAAAAGATTTGGGTTTAATCCATCACCGTTCTTTAGCCCACTCTGCCACCCCAGTTCAGACATGGCTATATCAAATCAGTCTGACCCTGTGCCTCATGGGAACAGTCCAGCCCGAACTGCCAAGCCATGCCTTCCCTGGACCGGAAACAAGCTTCTGAGGACCGGTTTCTGGCATTACAGCCGTCTTCAGCCCGGCTTGCATGAATCCAGTGGCAAAGTGAGCAAGGGACTCACGTCTGAGCATACCCTGCCACACTTATGGCGGACAAAAGCGGTACAAAAGGGCGTGGTGATGGATGGAGCATCTGAACCAATCAAACACACACACCCAGTCAAAAGATCTGGGTTTAATCCATCACCGTTCTTTAGCCCACTCTGCCACCCCAGTTCAGACATGGCTATATCAAATCAGTCTGACCCTGTGCCTCATGGGAACAGTCCGGTACAAAAGGGGGTGGTGATGGACGGAGCATCTGAACCAATCAAACACTCACACCCAGTCAAAAGATCTGGGTTTGATCCATCACCGTTCTTTAGCACACTCTGCCACCCCAGTTCAGACATGGCTATATGCAAATCAGCCTGACCCTGTGCCTCATGGGAACAGTCCAGCCCGAACTGCCAAGCCAACCCTTCCCTGGACCGGAAACGAGCTTCCGAGGACCGGTTTCTTGCATTCCAGCGGTCTTCAAACGGCTTGCTTGAATCCAGTGGCAAAGTGGGCAAGGGACTCACGTCTGAGCATACCCTGCCACACTTATGGCAGTCAAAGCGGTACAAAAGGGGGTGGTGATGGACGGAGCATCTGAACCAATCAAACACTCACACCCAGTCAAAAGATCTGGGTTTGATCCATCACCGTTCTTTAGCCCACTCTGCCACCCCAGTTCAGACATGGCTATATGCAAATCAGCCTGACCCTGTGCCTCATGGGAACAGTCCAGCCCGAACTGCCAAGCCATGCCGTCCCTGGACCGGAAACAAGCTTCCGAGGACCGGTTTCTGGCATTACAGCCGTCTTCAGCCCGGCTTGCATGAATCCAGTGGCAAAGTGAGCAAGGGACTCACGTCTGAGCATACCCTGCCACACTGATGGCGGCCAAAAGCGGTACAAAAGGGGGTGGTGATGGATGGAGCATCTGAACCAATCAAACACTCACACCCAGTCAAAAGATCTGGGTTTAATCCATCACCGATCTTTAGCCCACTCTGCCACCCCGGTTCAGACATGGCTATATGCAAATCAGTCTGACCCTGTGCCTCATGGGAACAGTCCAGCCCGAACTGCCAAGCCATGCCTTCCTTGGACCGGAAACAAGCTTCCGAGGAAGGGTTTCTGGCATTACAGCCGTCTTCAGCCCGGCTTGCATTAATCCAGTGGCAAAGCGAGCAAGGGACTCACGTCTGAGCATACCCTAACACACTTATGGCGGCCAAAAGCGGTACAAAAGGGGATGGTGATGGATGGAGCATCTGAACCAATCAAACACACACACCCAGTCAAAAGATCTGGGTTTAATCCAACACCGTTCTTTAGCCCACTCTGTCACCCCAGTTCAGACATGGCTGTATGCAAATCAGTCTGACCCTGTGCATCATGGGAACAGTCCAGCCGAACTGCCAAGCCATGCCTTCCCTGTACCGGAAACAAGCTTCCGAGGACCGGTTTCTGGCATTACAGCCGTCTTGAGCCCGGCTTGCATGAATCCAGTGGCCAAGTGAGCAAGGGACTCACGTCTGAGCATACCCTGCCACACTTATGGCAGCCAAAAGCGGTACAAAAGGGGGTGGTGATGGATGGAGCATCTGAACCAATCAAACACTCACACCCAGTCAAAAGATCTGGGTTTAATCCATCACCGTTCTTTAGCCCACTCTGCCACTCCAGTTCAGACATGGCTATATCAAATCAGTCTGACCCTGTGCCTCATGGGAACAGTCCGGTACAAAAGGGGGTGGTGATGGATGGAGCATCTGAACCAATCAAACACTCACACCCAGTCAAAAGATCTGGGTTTGATCCATCACCGTTCTTTAGCCCACTCTGCAACCCCAGTTCAGACATGGCTATATCCAAATCAGCCTGACCTTGTGCCTCATGGGAACAGTCCAGCCCGAACTGCCAAGCCATGCCTTCCCTGGACCGGAAACAAGCTTCCGAGGACCGGTTTCTGGCATTACAGCCGTCTTCAGCCCGGCTTGCATGAATCCAGTGGCAAAGTGAGCAAGGGACTCACGTCTAAGCATACCCTGCCACACTGATGGCGGCCAAAAGCGGTACAAAAGGGGGTGGTGATGGATGGAGCATCTGAACCAATCAAACACTCACACCCAGTCAAAAGATCTGGGTTTAATCCATCACCGATCTTTAGCCCACTCTGCCACCCCGGTTCAGACATGGCTATATGCAAATCAGTCTGACCCTGTGCCTCATGGGAACAGTCCAGCCCGAACTGCCAAGCCATGCCTTCCCTGGACCGGAAACAAGCTTCCGAGGACGGGTTTCTGGCATTACAGCCGTCTTCAGCCCGGCTTGCATGAATCCAGTGGCAAAGTGAGCAAGGGACTCACGTCTGAGCATACCCTAACATACTTATGGTGGCCAAAAGCGGTACAAAAGGGGATGGTGATGGATGGAGCATCTGAACCAATCAAACACACACACCCAGTCAAAAGATCTGGGTTTAATCCAACACCGTTCTTTAGCCCACTCTGTCACCCCAGTTCAGACATGGCTGTATGCAAATCAGTCTGACCCTGTGCATGATGGGAACAGTCCAGCCGAACTGCCAAGCCATGCCTTCCCTGTACCGGACACAAGCTTCCGAGGACCGGTTTCTGGCATTACAGCCGTCTTGAGCCCGGCTTGCATGAATCCAGTGGCCAAGTGAGCAAGGGACTCACGTCTGAGCATACCCTGCCACACTTATGGCAGCCAAAAGCGGTACAAAAGGGGGTGGTGATGGATGGAGCATCTGAACCAATCAAACACTCACACCCAGTCAAAAGATCTGGGTTTAATCCATCACCGTTCTTTAGCCCACTCTGCCACCCCAGTTCAGACATGGCTATATGCAAATCAGCCTGACCCTGTGCCTCATGGGAACAGTCCCGTACAAAAGGGGGTGGTGATGGACGGAGCATCTGAACCAATCAAACACTCACACCCAGTCAAAAGATCTGGGTTTGATCCATCACCGTTCTTTAGCCCACTCTGCCACCCCAGTTCAGACATGGCTATATGCAAATCAGCCTGACCCTGTGCCTCATGGGAACAGTCCAGCCCGAACTGCCAAGCCATGCCTTCCCTGGACCGGAAACAAGCTTCCGAGGACCGGTTTCTTGCATTCCAGCCGTCTTCAGCCCGGCTTGCTTGAATCCAGTAGCAAAGTGGGCAAGGGACTCACGTCTGAGCATACCCTGCCACACTTATGGCAGCCAAAGCGGTACAAAAGGGGGTGGTGATGGACGGAGCATCTGAACCAATCAAACACTCACACCCAGTCAAAAGATCTGGGTTTGATCCATCACCGTTCTTTAGCCCACTCTGCCACCCCAGTTCAGACATGGCTATATGCAAATCAGCCTGACCCTGTGCCTCATGGGAACAGTCCAGCCCGAACTGCCAAGCCATGCCTTCCCTGGACCGGAAACAAGCTGCCGAGGACCGGTTTCTTGCATTCCAGCCGTCTTCAGCCCGGCTTGCTTGAATCCAGTGGCAAAGTGGGCAAGGGACTCACGTCTGAGCATACCCTGCCACACTTATGCCAGTCAAAGCGGTACAAAAGGGGGTGGTGATGGACGGAGCATCTGAACCAATCAAACACTCACACCCAGTCAAAAGATCTGGGTTTGATCCATCACCGTTCTTTAGCCCACTCTGCCACCCCAGTTCAGACATGGCTATATGCAAATCAGCCTGACCCTGTGCCTCATGGGAACAGTCCAGCCCGAACTGCCAAGCCATGCCTTCCCTGGACCGGAAACAAGCTTCCGAGGACCGGTTTCTGGCATTACAGCCGTCTTGAGCCCGGCTTGCATGAATCCAGTGGCCAAGTGAGCAAGGGACTCACGTCTGAGCATACCCTGCCACACTTATGGCAGCCAAAAGCGGTACAAAAGGGGGTGGTTATGGATGGAGCATCTGAACCAATCAAACACTCACACCCAGTCAAAAGATCTGGGTTTAATCCATCACCGTTCTTTAGCCCACTCTGCCACCCCAGTTCAGACATGGCTATATGCAAATCAGCCTGACCCTGTGCCTCATGGGAACAGTCCGGTACAAAAGGGTGTGGTGATGGACGGAGCATCTGAACCAATCAAACACTCACACCCAGTCAAAAGATCTGGGTTTGATCCATCACCGTTCTTTAGCCCACTCTGCAACCCCAGTTCAGACATGGCTATATCCAAATCAGCCTGACCTTGTGCCTCATGGGAACAGTCCAGCCCGAACTGCCAAGCCATGCCTTCCCTGGACCGGAAACAAGCTTCCGAGGACCGGTTTCTGGCATTACAGCCGTCTTCAGCCCGGCTTGCATGAATCCAGTGGCAAAGTGAGCAAGGGACTCACGTCTAAGCATACCCTGCCACACTGATGGCGGCCAAAAGCCGTACAAAAGGGGGTGGTGATGGATGGAGCATCTGAACCAATCAAACACTCACACCCAGTCAAAAGATCTGGGTTTAATCCATCACCGATCTTTAGCCCACTCTGCCACCCCGGTTCAGACATGGCTATATGCAAATCAGTCTGACCCTGTGCCTCATGGGAACAGTCCAGCCCGAACTGCCAAGCCATGCCTTCCCTGGACCGGAAACAAGCTTCCGAGGACGGGTTTCTGGCATTACAGCCGTCTTCAGCCCGGCTTGCATGAATCCAGTGGCAAAGTGAGCAAGGGACTCACGTCTGAGCATACCCTAACATACTTATGGTGGCCAAAAGCGGTACAAAAGGGGATGGTGATGGATGGAGCATCTGAACCAATCAAACACACACACACAGTCAAAAGATCTGGGTTTAATCCAACACCGTTCTTTAGCCCACTCTGTCACCCCAGTTCAGACATGGCTGTATGCAAATCAGTCTGACCCTGTGCATGATGGGAACAGTCCAGCCGAACTGCCAAGCCATGCCTTCCCTGTACCGGACACAAGCTTCCGAGGACCGGTTTCTGGCATTACAGCCGTCTTGAGCCCGGCTTGCATGAATCCAGTGGCCAAGTGAGCAAGGGACTCACGTCTGAGCATACCCTGCCACACTTATGGCAGCCAAAAGCGGTACAAAAGGGGGTGGTGATGGATGGAGCATCTGAACCAATCAAACACTCACACCCAGTCAAAAGATCTGGGTTTAATCCATCACCGTTCTTTAGCCCACTCTGCCACCCCAGTTCAGACATGGCTATATGCAAATCAGCCTGACCCTGTGCCTCATGGGAACAGTCCCGTACAAAAGGGGGTGGTGATGGACGGAGCATCTGAACCAATCAAACACTCACACCCAGTCAAAAGATCTGGGTTTGATCCATCACCGTTCTTTAGCCCACTCTGCCACCCCAGTTCAGACATGGCTATATGCAAATCAGCCTGACCCTGTGCCTCATGGGAACAGTCCAGCCCGAACTGCCAAGCCATGCCTTCCCTGGACCGGAAACAAGCTTCCGAGGACCGGTTTCTTGCATTCCAGCCATCTTCAGCCCGGCTTGCTTGAATCCAGTAGCAAAGTGGGCAAGGGACTCACGTCTGAGCATACCCTGCCACACTTATGGCAGCCAAAGCGGTACAAAAGGGGGTGGTGATGGACGGAGCATCTGAACCAATCAAACACTCACACCCAGTCAAAAGATCTGGGTTTGATCCATCACCGTTCTTTAGCCCACTCTGCCACCCCAGTTCAGACATGGCTATATGCAAATCAGCCTGACCCTGTGCCTCATGGGAACAGTCCAGCCCGAACTGCCAAGCCACGCCTTCCCTGGACCGGAAACAAGCTGCCGAGGACCGGTTTCTTGCATTCCAGCCGTCTTCAGCCCGGCTTGCTTGAATCCAGTGGCAAAGTGGGCAAGGGACTCACGTCTGAGCATACCCTGCCACACTTATGCCAGTCAAAGCGGTACAAAAGGGGGTGGTGATGGACGGAGCATCTGCACCAATCAAACACTCACACCCAGTCAAAATATCTGGGTTTGATCCATCACCGTTCTTTAGCCCACTCTGCCACCCCAGTTCAGACATGGCTATATGCAAATCAGCCTGACCCTGTGCCTCATGGGAACAGTCCAGCCCGAACTGCCAAGCCATGCCTTCCCTGGACCGGAAACAAGCTTCCGAGGACCGGTTTCTGGCATTACAGCCGTCTTGAGCCCGGCTTGCATGAATCCAGTGGCCAAGTGAGCAAGGGACTCACGTCTGAGCATACCCTGCCACACTTATGGCAGCCAAAAGCGGTACAAAAGGGGGTGGTTATGGATGGAGCATCTGAACCAATCAAACACTCACACCCAGTCAAAAGATCTGGGTTTAATCCATCACCGTTCTTTAGCCCACTCTGCCACCCCAGTTCAGACATGGCTATATGCAAATCAGCCTGACCCTGTGCCTCATGGGAACAGTCCGGTACAAAAGGGTGTGGTGATGGACGGAGCATCTGAACCAATCAAACACTCACACCCAGTCAAAAGATCTGGGTTTGATCCATCACCGTTCTTTAGCCCACTCTGCAACCCCAGTTCAGACATGGCTATATCCAAATCAGCCTGACCTTGTGCCTCATGGGAACAGTCCAGCCCGAACTGCCAAGCCATGCCTTCCCTGGACCGGAAACAAGCTTCTGAGGACCGGTTTCTGGCATTACAGCCGTCTTCAGCCCGGCTTGCATGAATCCAGTGGCAAAGTGAGCAAGGGACTCACGTCTGAGCATACCCTGCCACACTGATGGCGGCCAAAAGCGGTACAAAAGGGGGTGGTGATGGATGGAGCATCTGAACCAATCAAACACTCACACCCAGTCAAAAGATCTGGGTTTAATCCATCACCGATCTTTAGCCCACTCTGCCACCCCGGTTCAGACATGGCTATATGCAAATCAGTCTGACCCTGTGCCTCATGGGAACAGTCCAGCCCGAACTGCCAAGCCATGCCTTCCCTGGACCGGAAACAAGCTTCCGAGGACGGGTTTCTGGCATTACAGCCGTCTTCAGCCCGGCTTGCATGAATCCAGTGGCAAAGTGAGCAAGGGACTCACGTCTGAGCATACCCTAACATACTTATGGTGGCCAAAAGCGGTACAAAAGGGGATGGTGATGGATGGAGAATCTGAACCAATCAAACACACACACCCAGTCAAAAGATCTGGGTTTAATCCAACACCGTTCTTTAGCCCACTCTGTCACCCCAGTTCAGACATGGCTGTATGCAAATCAGTCTGACCCTGTGCATGATGGGAACAGTCCAGCCGAACTGCCAAGCCATGCCTTCCCTGTACCGGAAACAAGCTTCCGAGGACCGGTTTCTGGCGTTACAGCCGTCTTGAGCCCGGCTTGCATGAATCCAGTGGCCAAGTGAGCAAGGGACTCACGTCTGAGCATACCCTGCCACACTTATGGCAGCCAAAAGCGGTACAAAAGGGGGTGGTGATGGATGGAGCATCTGAACCAATCAAACACTCACACCCAGTCAAAAGATCTGGGTTTAATCCATCACCGTTCTTTAGCCCACTCTGCCACCCCAGTTCAGACATGGCTATATGCAAATCAGCCTGACCCTGTGCCTCATGGGAACAGTCCCGTACAAAAGGGGGTGGTGATGGACGGAGCATCTGAACCAATCAAACACTCACACCCAGTCAAAAGATCTGGGTTTGATCCATCACCGTTCTTTAGCCCACTCTGCCACCCCAGTTCAGACATGGCTATATGCAAATCAGCCTGACCCTGTGCCTCATGGGAACAGTCCAGCCCGAACTGCCAAGCCATGCCTTCCCTGGACCGGAAACAAGCTTCCGAGGACCGGTTTCTTGCATTCCAGCCGTCTTCAGCCCGGCTTGCTTGAATCCAGTAGCAAAGTGGGCAAGGGACTCACGTCTGAGCATACCCTGCCACACTTATGGCAGCCAAAGCGGTACAAAAGGGGGTGGTGATGGACGGAGCATCTGAACCAATCAAACACTCACACCCAGTCAAAAGATCTGGGTTTGATCCATCACCGTTCTTTAGCCCACTCTGCCACCCCAGTTCAGACATGGCTATATGCAAATCAGCCTGACCCTGTGCCTCATGGGAACAGTCCAGCCCGAACTGCCAAGCCATGCCTTCCCTGGACCGGAAACAAGCTGCCGAGGACCGGTTTCTTGCATTCCAGCCGTCTTCAGCCCGGCTTGCTTGAATCCAGTGGCAAAGTGTGCAAGGGACTCACGTCTGAGCATACCCTGCCACACTTATGCCAGTCAAAGCGGTACAAAAGGGGATGGTGATGGACGGAGCATCTGAACCAATCAAACACTCACACCAAGTCAAAAGATCTGGGTTTGATCCATCACCGTTCTTTAGCCCACTCTGCCACCCCAGTTCAGACATGGCTATATGCAAATCAGCCTGACCCTGTGCCTCATGGGAACAGTCCAGCCCGAACTGCCAAGCCATGCCTTCCCTGGACCGGAAACAAGCTTCCGAGGACCGGTTTCTGGCATTACAGCCGTCTTGAGCCCGGCTTGCATGAATCCAGTGGCCAAGTGAGCAAGGGACTCACGTCTGAGCATACCCTGCCACACTTATGGCAGCCAAAAGCGGTACAAAAGGGGGTGGTTATGGATGGAGCATCTGAACCAATCAAACACTCACACCCAGTCAAAAGATCTGGGTTTAATCCATCACCGTTCTTTAGCCCACTCTGCCACCCCAGTTCAGACATGGCTATATGCAAATCAGCCTGACCCTGTGCCTCATGGGAACAGTCCGGTACAAAAGGGGGTGGTGATGGATGGAGCATCTGAACCAATCAAACACTCACACCCAGTCAAAAGATCTGGGTTTGATCCATCACCGTTCTTTAGCCCACTCTGCCACCCCAGTTCAGACATGGCTATATGCAAATCAGCCTGACCCTGTGCCTCATGGGAACAGTCCAGCCCGAACTGCCAAGCCATGCATTCCCTGGACCGGAAACAAGCTTCCGAGGACCGGTTTCTTGCATTCCAGCCGTCTTCAGCCCGGCTTGCTTGAATCCAGTAGCAAAGTGGGCAAGGGACTCACGTCTGAGCATAACCTGCCACACTTATGGCAGCCAAAGCGGTACAAAAGGGGGTGGTGATGGACGGAGCATCTGAACCAATCAAACACTCACACCCAGTCAAAAGATCTGGGTTTGATCCATCACCGTTCTTTAGCCCACTCTGCCACCCCAGTTCAGACATGGCTATATGCAAATCAGCCTGACCCTGTGCCTCATGGGAACAATCCAGCCCGAACTGCCAAGCCATGCCTTCCCTGGACCGGAAACAAGCTGCCGAGGACCGGTTTCTTGCATTCCAGCCGTCTTCAGCCCGGCTTGCTTGAATCCAGTGGCAAAGTGGGCAAGGGACTCACATCTGAGCATACCCTGCCACACTTATGCCAGTCAAAGCGGTACAAAAGGGGGTGGTGATGGACGGAGCATCTGAACCAATCAAACACTCACACCCAGTCAAAAGATCTGGGTTTGATCCATCACCGTTCTTTAGCCCACTCTGCCACCCCAGTTCAGACATGGCTATATGCAAATCAGCCTGACCCTGTGCCTCATGGGAACAGTCCAGCCCGAACTGCCAAGCCATGCCTTCCCTGGACCGGAAACAAGCTGCCGAGGACCGGTTTCTGGCATTCCAGCCGTCTTCAGCCCGGCTTGCATGAATCCAGTGGCCAAGTGAGCAAGGGACTCACGTCTGAGCATACCCTGCCACACTGATGGCGGCCAAAAGCGGTACAAAAGGGGGTGGTGATGGATGGAGCATCTGAACCAATCAAACACTCACACCCAGTCAAAAGATCTGGGTTTAATCCATCACCGATCTTTAGCCCACTCTGCCTCCCCGGTTCAGACATGGCTATATGCAAATCAGTCTGACCCTGTGCCTCATGGGAACAGTCCAGCCCGAACTGCCAAGCCATGCCTTCCCTGGACCGGAAACAAGCTTCCGAGGACGGGTTTCTGGCATTACAGCCGTCTTCAGCCCGGCTTGCATGAATCCAGTGGCAAAGTGAGCAAGGGACTCACGTCTGAGCATACCCTAACATACTTATGGTTGCCAAAAGCGGTACAAAAGGGGATGGTGATGTATGGAGCATCTGAACCAATCAAACACACACACCCAGTCAAAAGATCTGGGTTTAATCCAACACCGTTCTTTAGCCCACTCTGTCACCCCAGTTCAGACATGGCTGTATGCAAATCAGTCTGACCCTGTGCATGATGGGAACAGTCCAGCCGAACTGCCAAGCCATGCCTTCCCTGGACCGGTAACAAGCTTCCGAGGACCGGTTTCTGGCATTACAGCCGTCTTCAGCCCGGCTTGCATGAATCCAGTGGCAAAGTGAGCAACGGACTCACGTCTGAGCATACCCTGCCACACTTATGGCGGACAAAAGCGGTACAAAAGGGCGTGGTGATGGATGGAGCATCTGAACCAATCAAACACACACACCCAGTCAAAAGTTCTGGGTTTATTCCATCACCGTTCTTTAGCCCACTCTGCCACCCCAGTTCAGACATGGCTGTAAGCAAATCAGTCTGACCCTGTGCATCATGGGAACAGTCCAGCCCGAACTGCCAAGCCATGCCTTCCCTGTACCGGAAACAAGCTTCCGAGGACCGGTTTCTGCCATTACAGCCGTCTTGAGGCCGGCTTGCATGAATCCAGTGGCAAAGTGAGCAAGGGACTCACGTCTGAGCATACCCTGCCACACTTATGGCAGCCAAAAGCGGTACAAAAGGGGGCGGTGATGGATGGAGCATCTGAACCAATCAAACTCTCACACCCAGTCAAAAGATTTGGGTTTAATCCATCACCGTTCTTTAGCCCACTCTGCCACCCCAGTTCAGACATGGCTATATCAAATCAGTCTGACCCTGTGCCTCATGGGAACAGTCCAGCCCGAACTGCCAAGCCATGCCTTCCCTGGACCGGAAACAAGCTTCTGAGGACCGGTTTCTGGCATTACAGCCGTCTTCAGCCCGGCTTGCATGAATCCAGTGGCAAAGTGAGCAAGGGACTCACGTCTGAGCATACCATGCCACACTTATGGCGGACAAAAGCGGTACAAAAGGGCGTGGTGATGGATGGAGCATCTGAACCAATCAAACACACACACCCAGTCAAAAGATCTGGGTTTAATCCATCACCGTTCTTTAGCCCACTCTGCCACCCCAGTTCAGACATGGCTGTAAGCAAATCAGTCTGACCCTGTGCATCATGGGAACAGTCCAGCCCGAACTGCCAAGCCATGCCTTCCCTGTACCGGAAACAAGCTTCCGAGGACCGGTTTCTGGCATTACAGCTGTCTTGAGGCCGGCTTGCATGAATCCAGTGGCAAAGTGAGCAAGGGACTCACGTCTGAGCATACCCTGCCACACTTATGGTGGCCAAAAGCGGTACAAAAGGGGGCGGTGATGGATGGAGCATCTGAACCAATCAAACACACACACCCAGTCAAAAGATCTGGGTTTATTCCATCACCGTTCTTTAGCCCACTCTGCCACCCCAGTTCAGACATGGCTGTAAGCAAATCAGTCTGACCCTGTGCATCATGGGAACAGTCCAGCCCGAACTGCCAAGCCATGCCTTCCCTGTACCGGAAACAAGCTTCCGAGGACCGGTTTCTGCCATTACAGCCGTCTTGAGGCCGGCTTGCATGAATCCAGTGGCAAAGTGAGCAAGGGACTCACGTCTGAGCATACCCTGCCACACTTATGGCAGCCAAAAGCGGTACAAAAGGGGGCGGTGATGGATGGAGCATCTGAACCAATCAAACTCTCACACCCAGTCAAAAGATTTGGGTTTAATCCATCACCGTTCTTTAGCCCACTCTGCCACCCCAGTTCAGACATGGCTATATCAAATCAGTCTGACCCTGTGCCTCATGGGAACAGTCCAGCCCGAACTGCCAAGCCATGCCTTCCCTGGACCGGAAACAAGCTTCTGAGGACCGGTTTCTGGCATTACAGCCGTCTTCAGCCCGGCTTGCATGAATCCAGTGGCAAAGTGAGCAAGGGACTCACGTCTGAGCATACCATGCCACACTTATGGCGGACAAAAGCGGTACAAAAGGGCGTGGTGATGGATGGAGCATCTGAACCAATCAAACACACACACCCAGTCAAAAGATCTGGGTTTAATCCATCACCGTTCTTTAGCCCACTCTGCCACCCCAGTTCAGACATGGCTGTAAGCAAATCAGTCTGACCCTGTGCATCATGGGAACAGTCCAGCCCGAACTGCCAAGCCATGCCTTCCTTGTACCGGAAACAAGCTTCCGAGGACCGGTTTCTGGCATTACAGCTGTCTTGAGGCCGGCTTGCATGAATCCAGTGGCAAAGTGAGCAAGGGACTCACGTCTGAGCATACCCTGCCACACTTATGGCAGCCAAAAGCGGTACAAAAGGGGGTGGTGATGGATGGAGCATCTGAACCAATCAAACTCTCACACCCAGTCAAAAGATCTGGGTTTAATCCATCACCGTTCTTTAGCCCACTCTGCCACCCCAGTTCAGACATGGCTATATCAAATCAGTCTGACCCTGTGCCTCATGGGAACAGTCCAGCCCGAACTGCCATGCCATGCCTTCCTTGGACCGGAAACAAGCTTCCGAGGACCGGTTTCTGGCATTACAGCCATCTTCAGCCCGGCTTGCATGAATCCCGTGGCAAAGTGAGCAAGGGACTCACATCTGAGCATACCCTGCCACACTTGTGGCGGCCAAAAGCGGTACAAAAGGGGGTGGTGATGGATTGAGCATCTGAACCAATCAAACACTCACACCCAGTCAAAAGATCTGGGTTTAATCCATCACCGTTCTTTAGCCCACTCTGCCACCCCAGTTCAGACATGGCTATATGCAAATCAGTCTGACCCTGTGCCTCATGGGAACAGTCCAGCCTGAACTGCCAAGCCATGCCTTCCCTGGACCGGAAACAATCTTCCAAGGACGGGTTTCTGGCATTACAGCCGTCTTCAGCCCGGCTTGCATGAATCCAGTGGCAAAGTGAGCAAGGGACTCACGTCTGAGCGTACCCTGCCACACTTGTGGCAGCCAAAAGTGGTACAAAAGGGGGTTATGATCGATGGAGCATCTGAACCAATCAAACACTCACACCCAGTCAAAAGATCTGGGTTTAATCCATCAAGGTTCTTTAGCCCACTCTACCACCCCAGTTCAGACATGGCTATATGCAAATCAGTCTGACCCTGTGCCTCATGGGAACAGTCAAGCCCGAACTGCCAAGTCATGCCTTCCCTGGACCGGAAACAAGCTTCCGAGGACCGGTTTCTGGCATTACAGCCGTCTTCAGCCCGGCTTGCATGAATCCAATGGCAAAGTAAGCAAGGGACTCACGTCTGAACATACCCTGCCACACTTATGGCGGCCAAAAGCGGTACAAAAGGGGGCGGTGATGGATGGAGCATCTGAACCAATCAAGCACTCACACCCAGTCAAAAGATCTGGGTTTAATTCTTCACCGTTCTTTTGCCCACTCTGCCACCCCAGTTCAGACATGGCTATATGCAAATCAGTCTGACCCTGTGCCTCCTGCGAACAGTCTAGCCCGAACTGCCAAGCCATGCCTTCACTGGACCGGAAACAAGCTTCCGAGGACCGGTTTCTGGCATTACAGCCGTCTTCAGCCCGGCTTGCATGAATCCAGTGGCAAAGTAAGCAAGGGACTCACGTCTGAGCATACCATGCCACACTTATGGCGGCCAAAAGCTGTACAAAAGGGGGTGGTGATGGATGGAGCATCTGAACCAAGCAAACACTCACACCCAGTCAAAAGATCTGGGTTTAATCCATCACCGTTCTTTAGCCCACTCTGCCACCCCAGTTCAGACATGGCTATATGCAAATCAGCCTGACCCTGTGCCTCATGGGAACAGTCCGGTACAAAAGGGGGTGGTGATGGACGGAGCATCTGAACCAATCAAACACTCACACCCAGTCAAAAGATCTGGGTTTGATCCATCACCGTTCTTTAGCCCACTCTGCCACCCCAGTTCAGACATGGCTATATGCAAATCAGCCTGACCCTGTGCCTCATGGGAACAGTCCAGCCCGAACTGCCAAGCCATGCCTTCCCTGGACCGGAAACAAGCTTCCGAGGACCGATTTCTTGCATTCCAGCCGTCTTCAGCCCGGCTTGCTTGAATCCAGTAGCAAAGTGGGCAAGGGACTCACGTCTGAGCATACCCTGCCACACTTATGGCAGCCAAAGCGGTACAAAAGGGGGTGGTGATGGACGGAGCATCTGAACCAATCAAACACTCACACCCAGTCAAAAGATCTGGGTTTGATCCATCACCGTTCTTTAGCCCACTCTGCCACCCCAGTTCAGACATGGCTATATGCAAATCAGCCTGACCCTGTGCCTCATGGGAACAGTCCAGCCCGAACTGCCAAGCCATGCCTTCCCTGGACCGGAAACAAGCTGCTGAGGACCGGTTTCTTGCATTCCTGCCGTCTTCAGCCCGGCTTGCTTGAATCCAGTGGCAAAGTGGGCAAGGGACTCACGTCTGAGCATACCCTGCCACACTTATGCCAGTCAAAGCGGTACAAAAGGGGGTGGTGATGGACGGAGCATCTGAACCAATCAAACACTCACACCAAGTCAAAAGATCTGGGTTTGATCCATCACCGTTCTTTAGCCCACTCTGCCACCCCAGTTCAGACATGGCTATATGCAAATCAGCCTGACCCTGTGCCTCATGGGAACAGTCCAGCCCGAACTGCCAAGCCATGCCTTCCCTGGACCGGAAACAAGCTTCCGAGGACCGGTTTCTGGCATTACAGCCGTCTTCAGCCCGGCTTACATGAAATCAGTGGCAAAGTGAGCAAGGGACTCACGTCTGAGCATACCCTGCCACACTTATGGCGGCCAAAAGCGGTACAAAAGGGGGTGGTGATGGATGGAGCATCTGAACCAATCAAACACTCACACCCAGTCAAAAAATCTAGGTTTAATCCATCACCGTTCTTTAGCCCACTTTGCCACCCCAGTTCAGACATGGCTATATGCAAATCAGTCTGACCCTGTGCCTCATGGGAACAGTCCAGCCCGAACTGCCAAGCCATGCCATCCCTGGACCGGAAACAAGCTTACGAGGACCGGTTTCTGGCATTACAGCCGTCTTCAGCCCGGCTTGCATGAATCCAGTGGCAAAGTGAGCAAGGGACTCACGTCTGAGCATACCCTGCCACACTAATGGCGGTCAAAAGCGGTACAAAAGGGGGTGGTGATGGATGGAGCATCTGAACCAATCAAACACTCACACCCAGTCAAAAGATCTGGGTTTAATCCATCACCATTCTTTAGGCCACTCTGCCACCCCAGTTCAGACACGGCTATATGCAAATCAGTCTGACCCTGTGCCTCATGGGAACAGTCCAGCCCGAACTGCCAAGCCATGCCTTCCCTGGACCGGAAACAAGCTTCTGAGGACCGGTTTCTGGCATTACAGCCGTCTTCAGCCCGGCTTGCATGAATCCAGTGGCAAAGTGAGCAACGGACTCACGTCTGAGCATACCCTGCCACACTTATGGCGGACAAAAGCGGTACAAAAGGGCGTGGTGATGGATGGAGCATCTGAACCAATCAAACACACACACCCAGTCAAAAGATCTGGGTTTATTCCATCACCGTTCTTTAGCCCACTCTGCCACCCCAGTTCAGACATGGCTGTAAGCAAATCAGTCTGACCCTGTGCATCATGGGAACAGTCCAGCCCGAACTGCCAAGCCATGCCTTCCCTGTAGTGTGGAAAATTGAATTTTGCCATGTTATGTGTGCCTACGTGTTCCCCATCCTATATTATATGTGCATGATCGATATGCATGTATCTCCCTATAACCGAATAAAGACGCAATTATAGTTGTGTCCAACTCTAGTATGCCGGTTTCCAGTTCTCGTGAAAGCAACGAGTATTAGGCCTATGTTGCCAACGTATTCCATTGTGCACGTTAATTCAGTAAAATGTCCCCGTTTCTAGGCCTCATGAGGGCCCGGACACCAGATTCAAGCTCCAGTCTCCTGAACCTGCTCCGAGGAGCGATACAGCCCCCACCTGCATCCCTGACCCTTCACTTACTTCCTGCCGCGCAGCGCGGTGCCCGGCCTGGCTCTGCCTGCCTGTCTGCCAAGAATATGTTATGCCTCTAGTTATCAGTCCAGCTCTTCGCCTTTGCATTCCTAAGCTACTGAACCGCATAAACATCTCCTGCTATAGTCTAGTCTCTCTGTCTCCATGCAAGAGAAATACTGTATTAATGTCCATAGAAGATTCCTAGCACACGCAATACATGAAGAATATATGCATGCACCAGCCTTAGTGTCAAGTAGCCTTTCCCCTGATGACTTTTAGTTTCTATCAACATGTTCTCCAAACACGAGATACCAGATATACTATAGGTACATGTCGTCTTGACACCGCAGACTTTAGTCTCCTCTTCTAGCGCAGAAGTCAGAGCCCCCAGTTCTCCCTAGATGCACGTCATAGTCCGTTTGCGCGCACCACTAGGTTAAAGGTCCCAGCTGCTCAAGTAGCCCCCTCCATGTTTCCGCCCATTCATGACACTTCTGTGACGTTCTAATCACATGTCGCTGTGCACGCCTTCTTTTCACGCCTACTTTGTTCTTATCTTATGCTTGTCACTAGTTACGCCTACTGTATGTAATGTAATTATGATGTATGCCTATATATATAATGTACTGTTAATGTGATGCTGCGATCCTGCCATTTTCCCCTGCCCCCGGCAGCTGCCATCCCGTGCCTTCGATGTCACTTTATTTCAGGCTGTCCCGATCCTGTCCTTTCCCTTATGCCTGATTAAAGCCTGATAACCTCAGATTCCTCGGATCCTGCCTCTTATTTATTGAGCTTTCTGTTTCCTTTAATGTATTCAAAAATAGTACAGGTAATTAATTATTTATTTACCACATAATGGCGCCCGAACAGGGACGAGCCCCTTCCTCACGCGCTGGCGATGCTACGCAGGCCCCCTGACCCTCTGCAGCCGTGACGGAACTCTACTGCGCACCGGCAGATATTTCTGCTCCAAGTCTCCCTCAGGCCCACGGAGGAAACGGAGACTGCGGTCCGACATCCAGACGAAGCGGTGTGGAATGCGGTTCGTCCCGACCAGAGCCCAAGCCGAGAGAGCAAGGTCCGAGGTATCCGGAGGCCCACCTGTAACCGAAGTTTCCGAAGTTCGTAGTCCGACGTCGTAGCGGTCCAGTCCAGTCCGAGGCCTTCCAGTTTCTGCTTCCCGGTGAGTACCGTCGCGGGGGAAGTATCTAGACAGGATCATTAGTTTGTTCCTGGTCCGTTGGGTTTGGGTACACAGATCCATTACGAAGTATCCACCTAGGTGGATACGGGTCCAGACGTGTCTCTTTATGGGACCGGTATGTTCTGTACTGTTTTAGCAGTGCATCCAGTAATTCTAGTAAGTTCATCATGTGTTCTGTTTTCAGTGTATGAGGTAGTATTTCTGTTCGAACTGTTATTCATGTATTTTTATGTCGTGGTATGAGAGATTTGTTTGCTATATTATTACTGTGATTATCGTGTATTGTGTATTCCAAAAATGCCTCTATTCCCGAAATTACGTCAGTTAAAGACCAGAAAAGGGTTCCTCGAAGAAGCAGTTCCTGTCCCTCCTAGGGACAGTCCAGGACATTTTATGTATCACAAGCATGGCTTAGATGCCATAATATATCTAGACTTATGGTCAGACTACACGAAAGATCTTGAAGAGAAATATAGATGGCCTGTATCAGGTACATGGGATGCCGAGTGCATCATGCGAGTAGAAGAAGCATTATGGAAAAAGAAAGCCAGACAGTCCCAGAAAGATGCCATCGAGTTATGGCGCAAAGAATCTCATAAATGAACCGAAAAAGAATTCAGAAAAGCAGAATTAAGTAGGGAATCCTCAGAAAAAGCCCAAGAAAGGGAATTTCTAGAAGAAGGTGAACGAGTTAGAGCAGAACAGTCAGACAGACAGAGAAATGCCCTTATTAAAGGTATGTATCCTCTTCTTGCCGAGGGCTTGCCGAAGGCAACCCCGGAAGCATCCTGTAATCTACCGCCACCCTTGGTCCTGATTAAGCTACGGCATAAACCGACTGCAGCTGAAATTTTTCTTTCGTCCTATTTGGACGATACTGTTCCAGAATATGCAAACCCTATTCCGCCAGCTCAATCACAGCCTCCTGTTAATAATGTAATTCCTGTTCCTCCAGCCACTGGTCCCGGGAACCCTGTCCATGTGCCAGTACCCCCGGACCAGTCCACGTCACAAGTTTTGCCAGTTACCTTACCGGCACATTCAGCATTAGTAGACGATTCTAGTCCAGGAGGGGCAGTAGGGGGAAGTGCTCCTAACACCCCGCCTCAAGCAAGACGACTGACGCTGCATGACGTAGCGTTACAGCGTACGCCAAAAGTGGCTACATACACAGATCTCAAGCGACTCCTTACTGACTGTATATATGATCCAGTACCAGGCGAAGATCACATGATCTTATATTCAGTACGTTTAAGACGGGTGGCCAGCTTCTTGATCACCCTGCCCGACATGAAGGAACATCTAAACAGAATATATCATTTTATCCGTACAGGAGAGAATCCAGGAAGTATTCACGAAGCTATGTCACAGAGGAAAGCCGAGGTTCAACTTATGATTTTAAAGTTCTTGATTAATTGTCTAATAAGAGAGCAAGATTATCCAGATAAAGATCAAGACGAGATGAAGGCTCTGATCAGGTGGAGTGACAATATAGCAGAGGGAAAACACAAGACACAAGGTAGTGTAGAGAGTATGTACAAGAAAATTCGTAAGGAAATAATACGTATACACGAGAAAGAGAAAGCAAGTAGAGCAACCGAGAAAAAGAATGACTCTTCCAGTGAAGAGGTAGACAACGAGAATCCCTACAGAATAGCGTATGTAGGTAGAACTAGACTTTCCGACCGACATTCACGCCTAGATTACAAGAAAGTTTTTCCTCCTCCAGTACCAGAACAGTGTTCTCTGGAACAGGTATTCCAGACTACCGATAAAATTCTGAAATCACGAATAGGTTATAGTGAGCCTAGTACCATGCATGAACAAGAACTAGCCCGATCAGCAGTTCGATGGACTAGTGATTCCGCCACGTTTCCAGATAAAATAGTGGCTCAAACGTTTCTGAAGCTACCCCCAGCCGAGCAACGTCTGGTGGGTATGTATATGATCCAGCACCTCATCACACAGTATGAGGAACAGCATTCTGATCCAGGTCCTTTGCATGATGTACTGAACAAGTTACTCTTGAACAGATGGAAAGGTCTAGGTACCGATTTAATTAGTGTCATTCTAGAACAACGCCACAAATACCGAACGTTTCTGAATCCACATTTTGTTCGCGTCTCACCCCCAGAAAGAAAATCATTCTACATAGACAGACAGAATCCGTTACGAGAAGTGCATCCAGTCAAGAAAGAGGGTTTGTGGTCTAGAACGAGTATTCGTTTACACCCCTATCACAAAAATGGAACTCTTGGAAATGAAAAAGTTAATACCCTGTCATGACAAAGATCCAGCAGGGTTCCACCGTGAATTAAAGGACATGCTCCGTAGGGGAGAATACACGTATCCTGATATCATTAAAATGTTAAAGGTCCTGTTGCCTGCGGGCATATATGAAAAACTCAAAGAAAAAGAATGGGAGGTGGGAGAGAAAAAGATAGATTGGACAGCTCTAGAAGCTGAAGATAATTCACGAGTACCAGGTACTGGTCTTGGGGAAAAAGCTAAAGCATTGCCCGAATTGTTAATACAAGTCTTGCCAAGACTACTAGCCACGAAAAAGGAAGACTGGGATGCTATCTCAGCCTGTAAACAGAAACCAGATGAAGATACTAGTGATTTTTATTCTAGATTTGAGAAATGTTTCATTATTAATAGTGGTCTGAAAACAAGTAGTGAGTCATATCCACATCTTTTTGTTACCAAACTAGTCGAGAATTCAAGCCCACAAGTTAAAAATCGAGTATTGAAAGTCGAGAGTACCTAGCAAGCTAATACTCCGTCACAAATGCTCCAGATGCTCCAGTACCACCAGAACAGAATCAGGGAAGAGCAAGAACACGAAAGGAGACGTATGAAAGACACGAAAATGAAAGTATTAGTTGCACAGTCTGTTCCCCAAGACAGTCAGAAGAGGGGTATGAATCAAGCCAGTCATCCTGCAGCTCCCGTTAAAGGGACCTGCAATTTCTGTAAGCAACCAGGTCATTATATAAACGAATGTGCAGTTCTGAAACATAACATAGCTACTGGTAAGACGAAAGAGAGACCGCGTCTGCCTAGACCAGAACATGTTCCGCAGAACACGCAAGTACCGCAGAACACACAACAGACAGTTATAGTACCGCAGCCTATAGCTGCCACACAACACGTTACACAACAGATGTATCAGTACGCACAGTCAGAGTATCCAGAATATCAGCAGTATTCATGAAACAGCCTAGAGAGGGAGGTTGGCTTGCCTCTCATCGAGATTCCTGTAGATCAAGAGGGTCCCTATGTACACAGTCAAGTATTAGGGAAAGACAGAAAGTTTCTGATTGATACAGGGGCAAGTAGGACTACCATCAGTCATGACGAGGTTCCAGGGGCTCCGCTCTCAGGCTCTAGAAATGTTTCCCTTGGATTTTCAGGAAAGCCTATTGTTAATGAAATATCGAAACCAGTTTCCCTAGAAGTTGGTCCATTGTCCCGAACTACAGATTTGTTACTTACGAAATCTTGTCCAGAAAACTTATTAGGCATTAAAACACTGAAAGAATTAGGTGCAGTTATATGTTGCTCCCGAGAAGGAGTACGATTGTTCCTGAGAGATTTTAAAGGTCATTATGTGTTACGTGATTTTGATCCAAGATTGTTGAATGTACCACAGCATTTATGGGCGCAAGGTCCAACTGATGTAGGTTGTATGCATATCACACCCCACCGTGTCACTCTGAAACAAGGTGTTGTATTACCACGAATCCGACAGTACAAATTGCCACCTGAGGCTGTAGCAGCCTTATCCAAAATTATTGACGAGGTTATTGCTCAAGGAGTGGTTGTAGAAACTGACTCCAATGTATGTAATTCTCCTATCATTCCGATTCTGAAACGTACTGATCCAAATGCACCTCCAGTTTATCGATTAGTGATTGACCTTCGAGAACTTAATAAATGTATCATTCCCCAGTACCCAGTGGTTCCAGATATTTCTTCCTTATTGACAGCCATTGATTCCGAAGCCACGTTTTTCACCGTTATTGATCTCAAGAACGCATTCTTTAGTGTCCCCATTCATCCAGACAGCCAGTTCCTTTTCGGATTCTGTTTAAATGGAAGGAGCTATAAATTTACACGAGCTCCTCAAGGTTTCACAGAAAGTCCTAGTATTTACAGTCAAGCACTTAAGAGACAACTAGACAATATTCACATGCCAACTGACACTGCCCTGATCCAGTATGTCGATGATCTACTAATCACAGCCCGT
Source organism: Lissotriton helveticus (assembly GCF_964261635.1). NCBI lineage: Eukaryota > Metazoa > Chordata > Amphibia > Caudata > Salamandridae > Lissotriton > Lissotriton helveticus. The sequence continues at coordinate 618,009 of NW_027611697.1, read as the reverse complement.
TCTGAACGTGACTGCGAACATGCGTCACTTACAGTCCTGTATTTCCTGGCCGAGATGGGGCACAAGGTGTCCCCTTCTAAATTGCAATTCTGTGTCCAGCAAGTGGTCTACCTTGGACACTTACTGTCCAAGAGGGGTAGGCAGTTGACACCTGACCGTATTCAGTTAATAGCCCATCTTCCACAGCCCAAGACTCAGAAGGAGGTACGAGCTTTTATCGGCCTCACTTCTTACTGCAGACAATGGATTCCTCAGTACGCATATCTAGCCAAGCCACTGATACAGTTAACGACACAGGAGGCAGCCACATCGACTGTCCTCCCTTGGACCCAAGAACACACACTTGTTTTCAATGAGTTAAAGAAAGCCTTATGCCAAGCACCTGTTCTAGCAACACCAAACTACAGTAAGCCTTTTACACTTTTTGTCACTGAACGCAAAGGTACTGCATTATCTGTTCTCACACAAGATCAAGCAGGACAGTACAAGCCCTGTGCTTATTTCTCTAGCACATTAGACCCGGTAGCCCAGGCTTTGCCTGCGTGCCTCAAGTCAGTTGCAGCCACAGCACTAGCTATCAGACAAAGTGATTCCATAGTGTTAGGACACTCCCTGACAGTACAAGTCCCACACTCCGTGGAAGTTCTTCTAAACCGAACACAGACTCTGCACTTGACAATTGCACGTTTAACAGGTTACGAACTGACACTGTTTCAGCCACACATAGAAATCAGACGCTGCAACATTTTAAATCCTGCTACACTGTTACCCTCAGTTACTTCAAATCCTGCCACACATGACTGCGTGGAAGTTGTGAACACCGTGACAAAGCCAAGACAAGACTTGACAGACATTGCATTACCTGATCCCGACCTGACACTTTATGTGGATGGTTCATGTATGAGAACAAGTACAGGAGAACTAGTAGCCGCGTATGCAGTGACTACTGAAACCGAAGTTATAGAAACAAATCGTATTGACACTCTGTCTGCTCAAGCAGCAGAGCTCGTCGCTCTGACCCAAGCCTGCATACGAGCCAAGAACCTGAAAGTAAACATATACACAGATTCACGTTATGCATTCGGAGTCGTACACGACTTCGGAGTGCTCTGGCAAGAAAGAGGTTTCTTGACTTCTCATGGAACCAAGATTCAGCATGGTCTCCTCATTCAAGCTCTGTTAGATGCAATACATTTACCGACAGCTATCGCTATCATGAAGTGCAAGGCACATACGAAAGTCACTGATATCATTTCCCAAGGTAACGATCTAGCAGATCGAACAGCCAAGCTCACAGCTCAGACTCCAGACATTCCAGTTAACATGACACTGACACACATTCCAGAACAGACTACTTGTATGACAGTTAAGGACCCTACACAAGATGTCATAGATATACAGTCACATGCTACTCCCGATGAAATCAAGAAATGGTCTGAACAAGGAGGGGTCCAGACAGATCAAGGATGGTTGACGAAGGGAAAAGCCACATGGTTTCTCCCCGACTCTATGGTTCAAGTCATTATTAACACCGCACATAGTCCTGCACATTTAGGAGAAAAAGCCATGTTAGACAGTATTCAGAACCTTTGGTTTAACAAACATTTACGAGCAGCAGCCAAGCAGAAAGTGCGTACTTGCATGATCTGTTGTCAGTTCAATCCAGGAAGAGGTGTCCCGGTGGAACAAGGTGGATTCCATCCTCCTGACCACCCTTTTGAAGTCCTCCAGATGGATTATATTCAGATGGAGCGATGTCGAGGTTTCAAGTATGTCCTCGTAGTTGTATGTGCTTTGTCCAGGTGGACAGAAGCATATCCAGTCCCAGATTACACTGCCGCGACCACTGCCAGGCAGTTGGTTCGTGAGTATTTTCCCCGCTATGGATTGCCAAGGGTCGTGTATTCAGATAACGGCCAGCCATTCTCCTCCGAACTCATGAAACAAGTATCTCTTCTGTTAGGGTACCAGTGGAAGTTCCATTGTGTACGCCATCCTGAAGCAGCCGGTCTTGTAGAGAGACATAATCAGACCCTGAAAATCCGAATTGCCAAAGTATGTGCAGAGAAAGGTTGGTAGCACTGCCAGTTGCCCTTTTCTATATGAGAATGGTTGCTCATTCCCGTTCAGGTCTATCTCCGTATGAGGTAGTTTTTGGTCGTCCCCCAAACATGTGGGGTACTCCTAGACCCCGTACCATTACCGATGTTGACAGTAATATGCTGACAGATTACATTGCCTTCTTGATGTCTGCACTACAATCTTGTCGTTCACAGGTTGCCGCTGCATTTCCAGACAACACCGAGGTGAAACCGCACGAGGTCGTTCCGGGTGATTTTGTTCTTATAAGAAATTTTGATCGTTCAAGTCCGCTGGAGCCCCGTTGGAAGGAGCCCCACCTCGTCCTCCTCACCACCCGGACAGCAGTGAAAGTAGAAAACCGAAAAGGCTGGCTCCACTCCAGCCATGTGAAGAAGTTTCATGGACTTAAGCCAAAGACATTTATCAAAGACTGCCCCGTTTTCAAGGACTGCCCAGACACTGAATCTAAACTTCCCTTGTTAGAGAAAACTCCGCAGCAGGAGTATAAACAAAAATTAAGGTCTAGTAAGTCAGCCAGTTTAATTGTCTAAGTCCCTCTCGTGTGAAGCGGTTAGACAGGTTCCTGACATGTATGAGATAGACCGACACAGTGAGAGAGTTAGTCAAAACTCTAAGAGATGTATCATCACTCTGTTCTTTTTAGTATTTCTGAGTCTTATGATTACCTGTATAAGCTATGCCTTACATTTATGCTTTCCTATTAATACACATGTACATATGTTTTCTAATGTTACAGTAGAGCACACTTTCAGTGACCTGCCTCCTCACGAGTTATCCTATCGTCTTGCCATGCGCAACAATTCTTTTATCCGTATGTTACACTATTCATACCAGACTAGCAATGCCACTAATTGTTGGGTGTGTGGTCGACTCCCCCCTTTCCAGACACCGAAGGGAGTTCTGCCACTCTTTCCTTATCCATTTTCACACAATGGTTCGTGTGGAGCCTGGTCCACGTTAACGTCATCCTCAACTGATATGTCCCTTCTGAATAGAACATGTTTCCCAGACAAGGAGGGTCTTTCCCATAGAACAGGGTTAGATCTAGAAAATGAAGTATATGATCTAGGTAATTATTCCTCGAATTTCATGGTTCTAAATGTTCAATCCGAGACTACTCCAGATTTGCCTGCTATTTCAGTTTTACCAGTTAAAGGCGAATTATGTGTCAGAAAGAATGGTTCCGCACATGTGGGACATAGTGATTGTACTACTATGGTCGAGTATAGTGACAGTGGGAAATCTATTTTCAAAGCCTCACGTCATTCATATTTTGTGTGTGGTCAGACCGCATATGTACGTCTGCCCCTTGATTGGGATGGAACATGTTATATTGCCTTCCTACTGCCACCAGTTTTCCTAGCCCCATCCGATTATCACAGAAACACACATCTAGTACACGTTAGACATAGAAGGGAGATCGAGTCCCCAATTGTCGATCAAACTGAAACTACCCTAGAACAATATCAAGATTTCAATAAAGGTTTCTTCTTCTTCATAGGTCCTGTCCAGAATAGTAAGTTAATACGTAGACTAACTAGAACCCTTGAAGCAGTAGTGAATGAGACTACTTCCGCTCTAGGTAACTTAACTGAGGAACAATCAGCTATGAGATTTGTCGTGCTCCAAAATCGTCTCGTCCTTGACGTCATACTGGCCGATAGAGGAGGAGCTTGTAGAGTCATCGGATCTAGTTGCTGCATTTTCATTCCTAATAACGCGCCGTCTGTTTATTCAGCTATAACCAGACTTCATAAAATTGCCCATCAGTTGCACCAGAATCCAGGCACCTGGACATGGTCCGGTTGGCTCTGGAGTATTATATCTGCCTGGGGATGGAAAGTATTGTCATTCCTGGGTATAGCAGTAATGATCATATTCAGTTGCTGCCTCTGTTTACAATGTGGCCCTGCGATTTGCGGCTTGTGTGCTACCTCTTGTATTCCTAGTCCTAGTCCAAAGTCCCGTTCCAAGACAATTCGAGACGAGCAAATGATGCTATATAAAAGGATAGATGGTATCATGAATATTGATGTTTCCTGATGGAAACGTAGGGCACAAGGAGGGAATGTGGAAAATTGAATTTTGCCATGTTATGTGTGCCTACGTGTTCCCCATCCTATATTATATGTGCATGATCGATATGCATGTATCTCCCTATAACCGAATAAAGACGCAATTATAGTTGTGTCCAACTCTAGTATGCCGGTTTCCAGTTCTCGTGAAAGCAACGAGTATTAGGCCTATGTTGCCAACGTATTCCATTGTGCACGTTAATTCAGTAAAATGTCCCCGTTTCTAGGCCTCATGAGGGCCCGGACACCAGATTCAAGCTCCAGTCTCCTGAACCTGCTCCGAGGAGCGATACAGCCCCCACCTGCATCCCTGACCCTTCACTTACTTCCTGCCGCGCAGCGCGGTGCCCGGCCTGGCTCTGCCTGCCTGTCTGCCAAGAATATGTTATGCCTCTAGTTATCAGTCCAGCTCTTCGCCTTTGCATTCCTAAGCTACTGAACCGCATAAACATCTCCTGCTATAGTTTTACATTTTTTTACATTTATAGTCTAGTCTCTCTGTCTCCATGCAAGAGAAATACTGTATTAATGTCCATAGAAGATTCCTAGCACACGCAATACATGAAGAATATATGCATGCACCAGCCTTAGTGTCAAGTAGCCTTTCCCCTGATGACTTTTAGTTTCTATCAACATGTTCTCCAAACACGAGATACCAGATATACTATAGGTACATGTCGTCTTGACACCGCAGACTTTAGTCTCCTCTTCTAGCGCAGAAGTCAGAGCCCCCAGTTCTCCCTAGATGCACGTCATAGTCCGTTTGCGCGCACCACTAGGTTAAAGGTCCCAGCTGCTCAAGTAGCCCCCTCCATGTTTCCGCCCATTCATGACACTTCTGTGACGTTCTCATCACATGTCGCTGTGCACGCCTTCTTTTCACGCCTACTTTGTTCTTATCTTACGCTTGTCACTAGTTACGCCTACTGTATGTAATGTAATTATGATGTATGCCTATATATATAATGTACTGTTAATGTGATGCTGCGATCCTGCCATTTTCCCCTGCCCCCGGCAGCTGCCATCCCGTGCCTTCGATGTCACTTTATTTCAGGCTGTCCCGATCCTGTCCTTTCCCTTATGCCTGATTAAAGCCTGATAACCTCAGATTCCTCGGATCCTGCCTCTTATTTATTGAGCTATCTGTTTCCTTTAATGTATTAAAAAATAGTACCGGTAATTAATTATTTATTTACCACAGTAGCGGAAACAAGCTTCCGAGGACCGGTTTCTGCCATTACAGCCGTCTTGAGGCCGGCTTGCATGAATCCAGTGGCAAAGTGAGCAAGGGACTCACGTCTGAGCATACCCTGCCACACTTATGGCAGCCAAAAGCGGTACAAAAGTGGGCGGTGATGGATGGAGCATCTGAACCAATCAAACTCTCACACCCAGTCAAAAGATTTGGGTTTAATCCATCACCGTTCTTTAGCCCACTCTGCCACCCCAGTTCAGACATGGCTATATCAAATCAGTCTGACCCTGTGCCTCATGGGAACAGTCCAGCCCGAACTGCCAAGCCATGCCTTCCCTGGACCGGAAACAAGCTTCTGAGGACCGGTTTCTGGCATTACAGCCGTCTTCAGCCCGGCTTGCATGAATCCAGTGGCAAAGTGAGCAAGGGACTCACGTCTGAGCATACCATGCCACACTTATGGCGGACAAAAGCGGTACAAAAGGGCGTGGTGATGGATGGAGCATCTGAACCAATCAAACACACACACCCAGTCAAAAGATCTGGGTTTAATCCATCACCGTTCTTTAGCCCACTCTGCCACCCCAGTTCAGACATGGCTGTAAGCAAATCAGTCTGACCCTGTGCATCATGGGAACAGTCCAGCCCGAACTGCCTAGCCATGCCTTCCCTGTACCGGAAACAAGCTTCCGAGGACCGGTTTCTGGCATTACAGCTGTCTTGAGGCAGGCTTGCATGAATCCAGTGGCAAAGTGAGCAAGGGACTCACGTCTGAGCATACCCTGCCACACTTATGGCAGCCAAAAGCGGTACAAAAGGGGGTGGTGATGGATGGAGCATCTGAACCAATCAAACTCTCACACCCAGTCAAAAGATCTGGGTTTAATCCATCACCGTTCTTTAGCCCACTCTGCCACCCCAGTTCAGACATGGCTATATCAAATCAGTCTGACCCTGTGCCTCATGGGAACAGTCCAGCCCGAACTGCCAAGCCATGCCTTCCCTGGACCGGAAACAAGCTTACGAGGACCGGTTTCTGGCATTACAGCCGTCTTCAGCCCGGCTTGCATGAATCCAGTGGCAAAGTGAGTAAGGGACTCACGTCTGAGCATACCCTGCCACACTAATGGCGGTCAAAAGCGGTACAAAAGGGGTGGTGATGGATGGAGCATCTGAACCAATCAAACACTCACACCCAGTCAAAAGATCTGGGTTTAATCCATCACCATTCTTTAGGCCACTCTGCCACCCCAGTTCAGACACGGCTATATGCAAATCAGTCTGACCCTGTGCCTCATGGGAACAGTCCAGCCCGAACTGCCAAGCCATGCCTTCCCTGGACCGGAAACAAGCTTCTGAGGACCGGTTTCTGGCATTACAGCCGTCTTCAGCCCGGCTTGCATGAATCCAGTGGCAAAGTGAGCAACGGACTCACGTCTGAGCATACCCTGCCACACTTATGGCGGACAAAAGCGGTACAAAAGGGCGTGGTGATGGATGGAGCATCTGAACCAATCAAACACACACACCCAGTCAAAAGATCTGGGTTTAATCCATCACCGTTCTTTAGCCCACTCTGCCACCCCAGTTCAGACATGGCTATATCAAATCAGTCTGACCCTGTGCCTCATGGGAACAGTCCGGTACAAAAGGGGGTGGTGATGGACGGAGCATCTGAACCAATCAAACACTCACACCCAGTCAAAAGATCTGGGTTTGATCCATCACCGTTCTTTAGCCCACTCTGCCACCCCAGTTCAGACATGGCTATATGCAAATCAGCCTGACCCTGTGCCTCATGGGAACAGTCCAGCCCGAACTGCCAAGCCATGCCTTCCCTGGACCGGAAACAAGCTTCCGAGGACCGGTTTCTGGCATTACAGCCGTCTTCAGCCCGGCTTGCATGAATCCAGTGGCAAAGTGAGCAAGGGACTCACGTCTGAGCATACCCTAACACACTTATGGCGGCCAAAAGCGGTACAAAAGGGGATGGTGATGGATGGAGCATCTGAACCAATCAAACACTCACACCCAGTTAAAAGATCTGGGTTTAATCCATCACCGTTCTTTAGCCCACTCTGCCACCCCAGTTCAGGCATGGCTATATGCAAATCAGTCTGACCCTGTGCCTCATGGGAACAGTCCAGCCCGAACTGCCAAGCCATGCCTTCCCTGGGCCGGAAACAAGCTTCCGAGGACCGGTTTCTGGCATTACAGCCGTCTTCAGCCCGGCTTCCTTGAATCCAGTGGCAAAGTGAGCAAGGGACTCACGTCTGAGCATACCCTGCCACACTTATGGTGGCCAAAAGCGGTACAAAAGGGGGTGGTAATGGACGGAGCATCTGAACCAATCAAACACTCACACCCAGTCAAAAGATCTGGGTTTAATCCATCACCGTTCTTTAGCCCACTCTGCCACCCCAGTTAAGGCATGGCTATATGCAAATCAGTCTGACCCTGTGCCTCATGGGAACAGTCCAGCCCGAACTGCCAAGCCATGCCTTCCCTGGACCGGAAACAAGCTTCCGAGGACCGGTTTCTGACATTACAGCCGTCTTCAGCCCAGCTTGCTTGAATCCAGTGGCAAAGTGAGCAAGGGACTCACGTCTGAGCATACCCTGCCACACTTATGGTGGCCAAAAGCGGTACACAAGGGGGTGGTAATGGACGGAGCATCTGAACCAATCAAACACTCACACCCAGTCAAAAGATCTGGGTGTGAGTCCATTACCACCCCCTTTTGTACCGCTTTTGGCCACCATAAGTGTGGCAGGGTATGCTCAGACGTGAGTCCCTTGCTCACTTTGCCACTGGATTCAAGCAAGCCGGGCTGAAGACGGCTGTAATGCCAGAAACCGGTCCTCGGAAGCTTGTTTCCGGTCCAGGGAAGGCATGGCTTGGTAGTTCGGGCTGGACTGTTCCCATGAGGCACAGGGTCAGACTGATTTGCATATAGCCATGTCTGAACTGGGGTGGCAGAGTGGGCTAAAGAATGGTGATGGATTAAACCCAGATCTTTTGACTGGGTGTGAGTGTTTGATTGGTTCAGATGCTCTGTCCATTACCACCCCCTTTTGTACCGCTTTTGGCCACCATAAGTGTGGCAGGGTATGCTCAGACGTGAATCCCTTGCTCACTTTGCCACTGCATTCAAGCAAGCCGGGCTGAAGACGGCTGTAATGCCAGAAACCGGTCCTCGGAAGCTTGTTTCCGGTCCAGGGAAGGCATGGCTTGGCAGTTCGGGCTGGACTGTTCCCATGAGGCACACGGTCAGACTGATTTGCATATAGCCATGCCTGAACTGGGGTGGCAGAGTGGGCTAAAGAACGGTGATGGATTAAACCCAGATCTTTTGACTGGGTGTGAGTGTTTGATTGGTTCAGATGCTCCGTCCATTACCACCCCCTTTTGCACCGCATCAAAACGACATACACTTGCTTACATACTTTACAGTTATATGACATTTTCAAACTCTTCCACTTGCAGCAGAACGGCATTCACATATATGTAATTGTCTTGGGTGTTCACTTGCCCCATTATCCCTTCAGCCTTGTAAGCAATATACAAGCAATCCCTTCCACATTAAAAGCAGCAGAAACATATATCCAGGTTGTTCAGAGGTATTCCACTTTTCCTCTAACACATTATCATAAACCACAACATCCCCATTATCGCGTACTCTCTTTATTTTTAATGGTCAACAAATATCACAGGTTCTCTCCACACCTTGTGACTTAGCCCCTCAGCCATTCAAACTACACCAGCCAAGGATGCTGTCAAAACTTTGATTAGATTAAGTAACCACCTAAAGCGGAAGGAAAAAGTTACGTGTTTTCGTCCATCCAGATTAGGTCCTCAGGCACACAGTGGCACCTTCACAAGTGCAGGATCACTATCCTCCCCGGAGGAAAAAGATTGCAACACCAGAAGCTGGCGTGCTCCCAATTTGGAGAATGATTTCGCCTCTGGCAGAGGTAGAAGCTACAGTTGCTCCAGGCAGCAAGTCATGAGTGCACTCAAGGCACGACGAGACCTCCAGTCACGCTATCCTTAACAACGTAGTACCTTGTGACGTGGGTCCGGGAAGAAAGAGCCGGTGACCTCAGACTGAGGCCGCATTGTGAGGCACTGTTGTCCTCACAATCTGGAGGTCGGACACAGTCTATGCTGCCAGCTTGGCTATCGCAGACTCTGCAAACTTCTCTCAACACCGCTCAGAAAACATACGCTAAGGAATACTAACTAGAAGAGGTTTCAGGATATAAGCTCGGGCCTCTCGGACTCATCAAACGTCCCCTGCACCCATCGAACTTGTCACGCTATAGTCCCCCCCAGGTGTGCCACTGAACTGTACCGGCTCACTTGTCGGCACAATCTGATGACTGCACACGTCGGGAGGATCCTTGACTCAACTGACGATCACTTCCACATGTTTACACCTCATCCTGCGTGGTCCTTATGATCTTGTGGAAACAGGGAGATCTTTTTTGTCCATGGGAACTTGTGAACAGGAGGCCAGTCAACCAGCCCTTGGAGAGTACTTGGGGACCCGGGCCACGACAGTTGGCAATTAGCTGCAGGCCAGCAACATCCAGGCAAAATCCACCAAGTGACAGTCCCCTTCCTAGAGCACAACAAGCCCAGGCCACCACAAGTCTGCAGATTTTCCAGTTGCAGCCCCCCAGCCCCAATAGTTCTTCTTGTTGATGTCCCAGCGTTGAACCAGCGCAGTATGTTTCCAATCCCCAAAGCTTCTCAAACCCCTAAAGGCAGAACCCCAGTGGTTATACCCACAATGACCTATGAAGATGAGATCAGCTCAAAAGGCCACCTTTGAAACGCACGCGTCCTCTCTAAATGTTGTCATGTCGGACATCGTACCCTGGGAGGCTTGATCAGTATCTTTAGTGGGGCCACAACCCTGCCACTTAGAATGCTGGTGCCAATTCCACCCCCTCTTAACCAACACAGGAAGGCCCCTCAGAGTGAGAGGTCTACAGTATACCTTGAGCCCTTAGTTTATGGCTGTCTTTTCAGAAATGCACAGATGTAGCCATCCCCCCATCAGACAGCTGTGAATTGGAGACAGGTGGATAGGCATACAGAGCCATGAGTACAGACATTCCCACTTTCCCAAAGTGGTATTTCCACTGTCATAATGTCAAATTCACTCACTCCACCAGAGCAGGTTCACCATTACAAACTCATCGATATCAAACAATATACTGACACTCTTCTGCATGCAAGAAATCCAACTCCACGGCCTTTCCACAGATCCCTCAGGCCAATCCAATACGAGAAGCAGGCCCTACTGTGCCAAACACACTACTCAGTGCCATTCACTACCAGTGTATGCAGCAAACACACACACCTGCCCTACCCTTTACCGACACAGCACTCTGTACCCAGGGAGTACTCAGATACAGCAAGAGACATGAAGAACCTTGGCAAGCGTCCTCCTAAATGCCAAGCCTAGTAGCAGTAACCTACGCACACAGGCCCATCATTGCAAATCTGCGGCACATTTGAAGAACTACCTCCGTGTGTGGCACAACCAGTTCTGCAGGCCCACGGAGATGGTGTTGAGTTAAATGCCCTAGGTATATGTCATACCTCTAGACAATGAACTAACAACAAACTCAAATTAGCCAATCATGTATACACTAATCACCAGTATGTATATGACAAGCACATCATTTTGGCACTGAATGGCAGTGTAAAAATCGATCAAAGTCCTTAGGCTATTACATAGATCAGCAGAAAACCAGGAGGGACGAAAGCAAAACAAAAGTTGAGGGAAAGCACCCTAGAAAGGGCCACCTCCGACAGAATTTATTAGGATTGGTATGTTTGATACAAAGGTAACACAGATCTGTGCAGTGTGTGCATAAACACATTTATAAAGGAGGACAGTCGGAACCTGTGGCCTCTTAACTATCTCACTTGAGCTGAAATTGGTAACCTGAAAATACATTGATCCCTCCCTTTGGTTCATTTACACCGTTTGGTGATTGGGATTTAATCCCAGATCGAAAGCTGTAAAGTTGGTTCAAGTATTGGTACCACTAAACAGCACATTACATCTATAACACTTGAAGACTCACATTCACGTCACACTTAAATCACATTTTCAGCTCCTAAAATATAATTCAACTTTTGGCAATTTATAAATAATGTTCATTAGAATTTTTTTGCTGGCCATCTTTTAGAACTCTTGTTCCCTCCCGTACATATTTCTTTCTTTCTCATTTTGGCCGATATCTATTAATCACTTTTCTTGACCCTTTGTGAGTTTTATCTCTGTATCCCTCTTATTTCTCTCCTCTGGCCTCTTCTTGATTTTTCTGCTCGTTCATCTGCTGAAGTGACAACTGGAATCAAGCTATCCTGGCTGAAGAGGGGTGAAACCCCAAAACCGGTCCTAGGATGCTTATCACCGGTCCAGGGAGGACCGCGCTTGGCAGTTCGGGCTGGACTGTTCCCATGAGGCACAGGGTCAAGACTGATTTGCATAAGGCCAGGTCTAAACTGGGGTGGCATGGTGAGCAAAAGAATGATGGATTTAACCCAGATCTCTTGACTGGGGGTGAATGTTTTGATTTGTTCTGCATTCCGTCCATCAATTGCGTGTCTTTTGAAGTGACAACTAGAGCAGAATGACTATAAGAGTCCTTTGGAATCCTTCATGTAGGCTTCATATCATAGCACAATCCTCATCAACACACCGTTGATGAGAGAGTGAAGCAACCCCTTGTAGCATTGTCATACAAGTAGCCCTCGGTGCTTGTGACAGTCACATAGTTGAAAGCCGTGCTGAAGTCTCACTGAAAGCTGCCTAATTCTTCCAAACTATGGGGAAGAACTAGAACTTCACATGTGACTTTGCTCAGATGTCTACAGTGTGCCGAGTAGTACCTGACTATTCTGCACAGAGCAGACCCTCTTACAGCAAGTGATCATAAAGATTTCGGTACAGAGAGGCCAAGAAGAATCACTGACAGTCCCGCCAACATCTGCTAAGACAGACACACTTGAAAAAGACACACTGTGGATGAGACTCATACACACGCACACAGCCTGCGAAGACAACTCTACCCTTTTCAGATGCACACACATCCAACCTGCGTAGGTACATTAAAAACACAGGCACGTACGTTCCACTGCTTGAAAGGCCTCCTACCTGGGAGACCCAAGGTCAATGCACACACACACAATCCCTGCAGCATACACACAACCTCTGCAGCAGATAATGCTATAAGCCAACCTATGCCGCTGGAAACTATTGCAATGACTGAGGTTTTACCTCAACTGAGATATGAAAATAGGGGCAAAGGGGCATGGGGCTGCAGGGGAGCCTTGACATTCAACTGCCTGGGGGACATGCTTCTGACACAGGGGTGCAGGTGGGCAAGTCAATAAACTAACAGCGAGAGCCGAGCAAAGAGTGTGCACAGATTTCTCATAGAGCGCTAAGATGCAGTGTACTGTGAAAGCATGATGCATTGTAGTGACACAGATTCCTTATAGTGCAGTAAAGTACAGTGTGCACAGATCTGTCACAGTGCATTAAGATGCAGTGCAGCGTGCACAGATTCCTCATGGTGCAGTGAAATGCAGTGCGCACATATTTCTCACAGTGCATTAAGATGCAGTACAGTGCACAGATCCTCTCTTTAAAACAAATGATGACCACAAACACCCCCAGGGCCGGACGGAAAGGCCCCCCAGAGGTCCCCAGATAGAAAAGCCCGGCTCCTGAAAGAAATTTCCTCCAGCATTATTCAGTCTATTTCTACAAACACAGCAGAAGGTGCTGACAATCTCCTACCTGAGCAGAAACCTGTGCAGACATTTCCAGGCTCTCTCCTCCTCCTATGGCTGGGGTGGGGCAGCTGCAGATTTGGGGTCTAGGAGAGGTGGTGGGGGGGGCTGTGAGCATCTGAAGATGAAGATAACTGCACAGAAAGACAGGGCGCCCTTCTTCCTCTTCTGCAGCAGGCTGGACACAGAGGGAGAGGAACGAAATGATGTCACCATCTGCTGCTTGTGCTGTCTCTGCCACCGCTGACCTGGAACAGGAAACCCTTCTCCCTTTCATACAATGTGCTTAGTTGATTCATCTCAGCAGGCGAGGTGCGCCCTCTGCTGGCCACTTAAAGAACCATCACATGCAGTCTCTAGTGAAAATACACAAACAAGCATTTTCGGACAGGAAATGCCTGGGTTTTTAGATGTCTCAAAAAGTATTTACAGCTTCACTTCACATGAGCATCTTCAAAACACTGATGCAGAGGACTAAAGAGTATTTACAGAAAGTTGTCAACTGGAAGTGACAGTTTATATTTCATTAAATATATGAGAATATGTGTTAGTGGTGCATTTAAACTAGATAGCTTATTAATTTTTCATTTTATTTTTTAACGCTTAATTTATTGGGTTTTTCAGATGGACATCATGGTACATAGAAAAGTTAATAGAGAAAAATACCATGCAATTTTATACACCAGACCAAATACAGTGTGGCATAAGTCATATGTCAAAGCGGAAATTAAAAGAACATATTTTTTCTAATCTTCTTGTGTTTTTGGGTTATTCCTTATCATAGCTGCCAAGGTTTCAGATTGCTATGAGTGACATTTCAATGACAATGAGTGACACCTTCTGGCCAGCATAATTAAGTGAAGAAGAAGAGGAAAGCATATAAATATCAGAAATGACACCCATCTGAGCAACAAGAAATTAAAACGTTAAGTGCTGCAAAGCACCAGAAATGGAAGGGCATTAACCTAGTGCCCTTGTAAAGTCAGAGGCACCACACTACTGTTAACTGCTGCAACCAGTTAAAATATCTAAAACACTCCTAAAACCATTTATAAGCAATAGCTGTTTTTTTTTTACTGAGTTTTATATAGCGTGAACTTGACCCGTTATCGAGTATCAGAGCGCCTTCCATTGCACCAGTTGCATTACATGAGGACACATTCATCATTTTTGTTACGCACTGAGAGATTACGTAATTTGCCCAGAATCATAGGATGTTCAGCGTCATTGCCGAGACTCTAACCCAGTTCCCCAGATTCGAGGTCGACCGCCCTTTCCGTTAGGCCAACTATGGTTTCACCATTAAAGTTCGCCATGCATGCAATGGTGTAAAGCTATTTCTGTGATATCGACTGATGGAGTTAAATCTGTTTGTCTATTTCTGTATTACACATGCAGCACAAATGGTGTAATTCATAAGGATATGTGCGGACTGCTGTGATTTCTGTCTCGAATCAGGAGGCACGCTGGACGTGAGAGGAGCTCTCTGACCTGGTGGATGTCACCAGCTTCAAAGTACTAGTGTTGCAAGGAGACAGCAACAATTCCAGGGGCTGAGCAGATAGGAAATTGAACTAGGGACATGTTGCCACAGCCTCGGATACCTGTTGTGAAGACGGGCCGGTGTTCTACAGGCACAAAAAGACGGGGAGCTCAAAACAACATTACACCCGCAGAAAAGCAATTAGTCATTCCAGCTTTCACCAGCCTTAGTACACCCACTGGGCCCTAGGCTTTTTGCTGGCAATCAATCGAGGCAAAGGAGGAACATCACTGGGCAGGCGGATCTCTCAGTCCAACGCAAGACCCGTGTCCAGTCTTGTAGGATGTGAGAGAGCCCAACACCGATTTCCGCTGCCTCATCCTTCATAATTATAGTCAGCTAACAGTAGTCTAGGTCACAGCCTTGCAGGCTGCTGTATTTCAAAACACACTCACTGACAACTCACAGAAACAAATTAATAATAATTCATTACAGCTGAGATTCCGACTGCCATGTGAGCCAGCGCGCCACACGCCCATGACCTCAGTTTAGTTGCATCAGTATGGCCAGCGTACCACGCATCAGGCATTAGACTAACGCATTTCAGTTTGGTGGTCCGCATCACCTCACTGAAATGCGAAGTCACGCATTATAGCGCCTCCTTAGCTGGTATAATGCACCATAACTGAGGGGCAATGTGTGTTGCGTGCTGTTCCAGGTAGGTTTCAGGGGCGTGCTCAAGATCTGCTCCTTTGTTACAATGTATTAGGACTGGGCACAACACGGGCCGATACGACACGGCATCATTGAGGAGTCACTACCCAATGACTTTGCCACTTAGATACTTAAAATATAATTGTGAAGCCTTGAGACATTTTAATAAGTGGGGGGGGGTGAGTTACAGGGTTGGTCCTGCAGTGCTGGCGGCCCATGCTACCCGCAGCGGTGTGAGGCATTTCAGGAAGGGTTCGCTGACACTTGTCAGTGTGTTGGGCAAATTTAATGGTAGCACAAGTCCTCTTCGCCGCTCGCATCACGGCATTGTGAATGAGGATCGGTTCCCGGACCCAGAGTTGGCCACGCCTGACTTGCCATTTTGGTGAAGCTGGTCAGCATTGCCATATGCTCACCAGCCCAGGGGTATAGATTCTGTGAGTTACCATGTCACACACAGGCAGAGCCCACCAGCACCAGAAATATAGCTGATGCCAGTCTGAGTCAGCAGCCTGCCCCCCTGCCAGAGTGAGAACTGTCACCGCAACACACACAAAGAAAAACTGCCCTCACTCACAAAACTGTGACATGCTTCATCATTGGGCTTACCAACCACTTTTTAGATAAAGGACACGCTGATACTGACCTACGTTGGGTGGTTCTAGACAAACCGTGGATTCCACCACAGCTAACAGACCCCACACAATTCCTGTTCCGTAAGGAACAACAATGGATTTATAAACTTGGTACAGACAGCCTGGGCCTTAATGACGAAATTCCCTGGTCATCCATCTAATCTTTGGAACTGTCACTTCTAGTAGCTATCTTTATAGTGCACAATGAATGTAGTTAGGTATATCCCCATTGGTGCTTAAGAGAAGGAGAAACGAGTGACTCTGGGGTGACAGAATGAGTACAATGTCTGTCTCCTGATTATAACATAACACTAAGGATAGCCTCCCTGTCCTCATGTTACAACGTTTTCTATTAGCTTTCAACATATTGTGACCCTGTTAGGTTCTAACATATTGTTACTCTGGTATAAGTTCCCCTCATGATGTGGATATGGGATCATAATAACGAGTGTTAAGTAATACATATTTCTCAAACTCATTTATGAGTTTGCCTCGTTATAAACCTCTATTACATTAAAATTTATTGTCCACACAGAAGACGATACAAACTAACTAAGATTAAATCTTGGAGGGTCCCGTTTATCCCGCTATTAGAGCTTTGAGATACACTCGGGCGGCACTCTGAGGAACTAAACGCTGGCTCTTAGCGCATGCGCCAGGGCATAAAAAACGGCACTAACGGAGGAGCCCTTGCGCATGCGCAGGGTAACTAGCGTCTTAAACAAGGCAGCCCATTCGTACATGCGCGTACGACTATTCTTCTCATAGACATGCGCAACGAGGAGGCAGGCGGACATTAGTCCACTATAGCTCGCCAGGACCCCGCGTTCACGGCTGCAAACAATTAACCTCACAGTACTTAAACACCGGTTTTCCTACCAGTCGGTACCTCCCGGGACTAGCTCTCGTGGGTGTCGAGGTACCGACGGATAGGTAAGGACACAGGAAATATTCTTTGTCTGAATTAGGGTTGTTTTCTAAACGTTTTATTCCCTTGCTATTTCGTTTTTACCCTGTAAACTAATAAGTCTGTCTATGATAAACTTGTGGTTATGCTGTATACATTTTTGCATCCAGTGATCAATGGTATAGCACTTTGTCAAGATGGGGGCTGGTTATCCCAGGCCTTTGCTTTTAGTGGTGTGTGTACTGATATAGGTGTACTGCTCTAGACACTTATATATGACCACCTATAGGTTGGTGTATTTAGATTAGTGTACTCTTGTAGACACTTATATACATAATTTTTCCTTCCAGAGCAGTCTGCCAGGTAGAGGTGAGGCAGGACTATCCTACACTCGAGGGTAAGTCTTTGATACCAGTTATAAATGGTATGACACTTGTGATGACAAGTGTAGTAAATGTGATCTAAGCATAGTATAAGTTTTATGTGTGTCTTTCTCTTGTTCTACCACGTGTGTTTTATTTATTTATAGATACCTGGGTATGACCTGACAGACAAAGACAAGCAGGAATACCGGTTTTGTATAAATAATCTTTATTATCACTTCAATATGATTTTCACTTAACAGTGCAGCAGCATTATCACAGAGTTAATCTGGTCCTGAAGAAAGCCGCTGATACACGGGTAGTGATCAAGAGGCTGAAACATGTTGACCACCTAGTGACAGTGGTTTTAAATCTATACCACTGTGCTGTTCTCTTTTTAACCCTGTCAGGTAGAACACATCATTAAAGCATGTTCTTGTGATTTTACCTAGATAGTTTTAACGTCACCACTCACATTTCATACAGCGCTGCACACCTCACTACACCTTAGCTCACTTTTGGGATTATCATCCTATTCCTTACCATTCAAAACAAAACATCTCTGAGCTCTTTCTTTAAAATCTCCCTGAAGTAGTAGCTCCCAATGTTGACTAAGCTTTCAGCATTTGGTAAGGAGGACCCAAATGATGAAGCATGTCACCTTCGGGTGAGTGAGGGTTCTTATCCTTAAGGGATGTCTCCCCCTCTCCCTTAATTTCTCATTAATTTTTGATTCACTAGTGGTTTATTTTGAGAGACATACCACTGATGCTTATTGACACATTCTTGCTTACTAACAACCTTGTGTTCCATGATTGTCCATGATTTGATTAAAGTGGGGGTTGTGGAAGAAGTTCCTTACAACATTTGCAACAGTCCTATTCTTCCTATTTTGAAAAAAGACACTGATACTAGGATTTACAGATTCATTCTTGATTTACGGGAAGTTAACAAGATTGTAGTACTGCAATACCCTGTGGTTTATGACATAACGACACTGCTTACCTTAGTTCCTCTGACAGCAACTGCTTTTTCTGTGATAGACCTGAAGAATGCTTTCTCCTGAATTCCTATTCATCCTGATAGCCGATATTTGTTCGGTTTCACTTTGAATAATCGATCGTATAGATTTTGTAGAATTCCTCAAGGGTACTCTGAGAGTCCTAGCATTTACAGTCAAGCATTGAAAAGATAACTTCATTCTTTCACTTTGCCTAAAGGAGTGGCTCTCATACAATATGTCGATGATATCTTGTTGGCAGCCGATACGCCTAAACAGTGTGAAAAATGCACTTTGTTTTTACTTTCTTTTCTTGCTACACATCATCACAAAGTGTCACGGAAGAAATTGCAGTATTGTAGACCGAAGGTTACCTACTTAGGTCACCTTCTGTCTAAGGAGGGACGTGCACTTACACCAGATCGCATTCAAGCAATTTTAGACACACCAGTACCTTCTACTCAGAAAGATGTCCGTGCATTCATTGGTCTTATTTCGTTTTGCATGCAATGGATATTAGGTTTTTCGCACATTGTTAAACCCCTGCTAGCGCTTTTGAATAAAGACACTCCAATGACCCTTCCATGGACAGATGAATGCCAGGATGCTTTTCGTCAGTTATGACAAGCTCTTTGTTCTGCACCAGTATTAGGCACTCCAGATTACACGAAGGCTTTTGCACTCTATGTACACGAGAAAGATGGGTGTGCATTGTCAGTTTTAGTACAGACACATGGTGACAAGCAGCGTCCCTGTGCATATTTTTCAGCGGTTCTTGATCCTGTTGCTAGTGCATTGCCTGGGTGCTTCCATTCAGTTGCAGCAGCAGCTGTGTCCATACGTCAGAGTGAAGGGATAGTTTTGTCACATAAACTGTTGGTGCTAGTATCCCATGCGGTCGATGCCCTTTTGAATCAGACTAAAACGCAACACTTAACTAGTGCTCGTTTGACAGGATATGAATTGACACTGTTAGCCCCTCACATTACCTTGAAGAGGTGAGCGACTCTGAACCCATCTACTTTGTTACCATATCCAGTGACTCAGACTCAGTCACAGGAATCTCACGATTGTATATTCCTTACTGAGGAACAGACAAAGGGTTGCATTGATTTGCAAGATACGCCCCTTTCAGATGTAGATGGGGAACTGTGGGTTGATGAGTCTTATTTGAAGTTACCAGATGGCACGACTTCAGCTGCATATGCAATTACGACACTTCAGACAGTAGTGGAGACAGCTCGTATACCACGGAAGTCGGCTCAAGCAGCTGAGCTAATAGCTTTGACACGAGCGTGTGAACTTAGCACTGACTTGCGTGTGAACATCTATACAGACAGCCGCTATGCTTTTGAAGTGGCCCATGATTTTGGTCTACTTTGGAAGGAAAGAGGCTTTCTTACATCCCACGGGTTGCAGATAATGCACAGAGAATTAGTGCATAATCTTTTGACTGCACTGACATATCCAAAGAAAATAGCTATTGTGAAGTGTAGCACACACAAGAAAGTGACTGATATGACAGGACAAGGCAATGCCTTTGCAGATCGCGTAGCTCGTGAGACTGCAATGCAACGAAGTACTACAACTATGTACATAGTGAAGTCACAAGCTGAGCGTTGGCATGATGCTAGACAAGAAGTGCTAGACATACAGAGATCTGCTTCTGTGGAGGAGCTTGAGCAATGGTCTAAAGAGGGAATGTTGGACGATGAGGGCTGTTGGCAAAACAAAGAGATGGGAAAATGGAAACTGCCTATAGCCTATTTACAGCCTATGGTTCAAATGGCACATGGGCTGGCACATGGGCTGGCACATGTTGGAGCTCTAGCGATAACGAAATTGCTTACGCAAGTTTGGGAGCATCCAGAAATTGCCAGTACAGCTAAGAGAGTAGTACAGTCTTGTTTGATCTGTTGGCAGTACAAACCTGGAAAAGGGAAACGGACTCTTACAGGAGGGTTTGCTCCACCAACTGCACCTATTGATGTTTTGCAAATGGATTATATCCAACTTGAACGCTGTAACAACTTAAAGTATGTTTTAGTGGTGGTATGTGCCTTCAGTAAATGGAAAGAGGCGTACCTTACAAAGGATAATACAGCTCTCACCACAGCGAAGGTGCTTTTAAAGGAGTTTTTCCCTAGATATGGTGTTTGCAAACTTTTGTGGAGTAACAACGGACCTCATTTTATTGGGCAAGTTGTTGAGTATGTCCTGAAAGGATTAGGGATCAAACAGAAATTCCATACAGTTTTCCACCCACAATCAGCAGGATTAGTGGAAAGGTATAACTCTACTTGATATTAGTGAAAATACTGGCTTCCACGTCTTTGAAATGGCCTGATGCACTACCCTTGGCATTGTTGTCCATAAGATCGGTGCCACATTCACGATCTGGGCTAACACCACATGAAGTGGTATTTGGGAGACTGATGAACCTTTTCTGATGTACCATGTGTTCTGATGAATGATTATTTGGCACAGTTAACTGACAGTTTGATCTCTATCCATCAACAGGTTCGAGAAGCTCTTCCTGACAGATCTACAGATAAGGCCCACGAACTTCGGCCCGGTGACCATGTGATGGTCAAGGTCTTCGAGAGGTCGAACAGCTTGGAGCCAAGGTGGGGAGGACCGGAGCAAGCCGACAAGGACAGCGGTTCGAGTGACGAACAGGAAGAACTGGGTCCATAGCACTCACTGCAAACGAGTGTCGCCTACCTTGGTGGAACCTGCTTTGCTGACCGACCATCGAGAGTTTCTGGAAATTGAGAAAGGCCACGCAATCTCACCTGACGAATCGGAGGAGATCTTCCTGGACCACACGATTGCTGGAGTATCCTAGTACCAACTAAGACCAAGGAAAGAGTCTGCTTTGTTGAAAAAGACTGGTTGAGGTACCGTCCTGGGTTGGTGAAATGGAGTGCCGATGTGGCAAGGGGGGGATCAGTCCTTTGTAGTGACACCAGTCTTGACCCTAGGTGAAAAACTCAACAGCTGCCCAGGGCAAAGAGCTCCAACGATTGTTTCAATGACGAACTGATCATGTCTGCAGAGAGATCAACTGTTGCTAAGACTGACATTTGTGCTGTAGGATTTGTTGTTGCTATGGTAGCTATAGCAGTAATAACCTGGTTTGTTGACAAAGTGGCTCCTGCTCAACAGCTTTTGATCGCCACTACTCCAGTACCAGTTGAGCATCATTACTATACACTTCCCTACCATGAGCAGAAGCATCGACAATCCTACCTGAACAACACGTTCATTCAGATGCTGCATCACACTCACAATGCCACAAATACTACCGACTGTTGGGTGTGTGGGATGATACCTGCTCATCAAAAGAAAAAGGAACACCTTTTATTCCTCTTCCTTTCTCACACAATGGTTGTTACCAAGCTTGGTTTACGCTTTTGTTTGCTTCTGAAAGGGCTAATTTCACAAGGATGACAGTTGAACGGATTCATTATCACCTCAATAAAGTGTGTTATCCCGATGAAAATAGTTACCCTCAAGCTAAAGGGACTAAATGACAATATTTCTGCACCATATGTTTTCGCAAATTGCCGTGACTGTCTGCCGGAGTTTGCTGGGGATATATTTGGACTTTTTTCTCACCCCACCTCTCGCGGCCCCCGCTCCGCTGTGCCGCTCGCCTGCAAAGTCAGTGAAAGTGCCTTGTTGGAAGAGGGCACGGGACCGGGAGAAGGCACCCAGGACCAAGAGGCTTGCAGGACTGCGAGGACCAGCCAGCAGCGCGGCGGGTCATTAGCCGCAGCTGGTCCTCTTCCCGCCCCCGTCCTCCACCTGATAAAATCGACCATCCCTGCTGCATACCTGGTGTTGCTGTGACTGTCTGCCGGAGTTTGCTGGGGGTGTATTTGGACTTTTTTCTGTTTCTCACCCCACCTCTCGCGGCCCCCGCTCCGCAGGAGCCGCTCGCCTGCAAAGTCAGTGAAAGTGCCTTGTTGGGAGAGGGCACGGGACCAGGAGAAGGCGCCCAGGACCAAGAGGTTTGCGGGACTGCGAAGACCAGCCAGCAGCGCGGCGGGTCATTAGCCGCAGCTGGTCCTCTTCCCGCCCCCGTCCTCCGTTCTCTTAAGCCCCTCCCTATCCGCGCACGCGGGACGTGCGCCAGGCGAAGCTTGGGCAAAGGGCGGGCCCGTTTCTGCCCGTTCCTGACCGGTCAGGACCGGACCGGGCCCCCCCTCTTGATTCAGGCATTGTAAACCTATTACTAACCTTGTGAACCATGTCTGGGCGTGAACTGAGGAGCAAGTCATCGATTGTTGGAGGTCCAATTGTGGGAGGTATGGAAAAATTCTTAATTAGAAATAACTCCCTAATTGACACTGAAATCTCTGTCTTGGAAGAACGTTTGTCACAGGAGATCACAGTAAATAAAAGATCCTCCCTGGGAGCAATTGCTAATGCCAAAACGCCAGATAGGAATCTGGATACCGCCATTACAGTGCCTTGTATAGCAGAGCAAGACATTACTTACATTACTGGAGTGGAGGAGCACGATTCGCAGGACTTGGACATTCTAGTTAATGAAATCTTGACCGAAATTAATTTAATCCTCGATAATCATGTAATTACACCCTCTGACCCCGGGGTCATCATTAATAGTACCCTGCCTCAAGAGACCAAAGAAGGGGCCATCCCTAAAAGGAAACGGGTTTATAACAAGAAAGATGGGAGTAAAGCTAAAATAGCAAAGCGACAGAGTGATAGCAATTCATCAGCTAGGCCAACGGTGGGGCTAAAAGAATCTGCGAACGGGTTGGTTGATTTAACTATGCCCCCCCCTGTTATCCATTCGTGGACCCAGCCCGGCAACGACTTGTCCATTGAAAGCCTGGGAGTGCTATTTAAATCTATTTTATCCCCCTTAGAAGCTAAAATGGAACAAATTGAACTCAGATTGGCAAATATTGAGAAAGTTACATCTGCTTTATTAGCAAACTCAAGTATGGCCAACAAGCCGGGAGTAGCCTTAATCCCTGTATGCCAGACTGGGGGGACATTATCCTCTGTAGATGATGGAGCGCCCATTCTTAATTGCAGACCGCCTGGCCCATCAGGCTTTAACCCTGTACACCAGGCACCCCCTAAGCAGACCCCTGCCCCCTTGCCCAGTGGTAGTGATAACCAGGGGAATGCTGATGATTATTACCTTGCACCGCCGGCGTTAGTAAAAGAGTGTAGAGGTAAAAGACCCCGACTACCAGACCTCCCAGCTGAAGCTAACTGTTTTATGGTGGTTTTGGCGGGTGCTCCTGCTTTAGAAGAGGGGGAAGGAGAATCTTTTAGCTCGCTAAAAAATAAGGTTGTTAGATGGCTAAGCTGGAATAGACCCTTACCGGCTCACCTACCTAGTGAAATTATTATGGTAAGAAGGTTACCCTGGTTGGGTAAGACAGATAAGACTATAATTGGGGACTGTATAACAGTTAATTTTAGAGATCCCCCGAACTGTCTTCCATATTTGTGCTGGTTTTAATAGGTCATTTGACTCCATCATTCAGACACTGCCATTGTCCTTCTTTTTTCCCCCTAACTGCATGGCCTATGGAAGAGGCAAGGATGATTGGACAAGGGTTGACCGTAGGGGAAGAAACAGAAGATTTGATGGTAGACCAGCCCCAATGCCGACCCGCGTTCCCTTTTGCGATTATAATCGCTTTTGTTGTCTTGATGCAGTAGACTGACTACCTCCTGTTGCCCAGTTGTCACCCATGGGAGGAACCCCAGATTTGAATAAAGAAGTACTGGTGGGAAGTATTGACCTATCAGAGTATGACTCTGTGGAGCATTTGCCAACGGCTGTAGTTCAATCAAGGTCAAGCTGTGATAAACGATCCTATAGTTCAGAGGCCCTATCACAAAAGGCACCCCCTTTCATGCCCACAGGGGAGTTTATAGGAGTGGAGGACGGCCATCATGGTACTGGGTATAAACTAGTGAGCTGGAATATTGCTGGTTGGTGAAAAAAGGAAGAGACTCTTGGTTGGAGGGAGTCTGTTATTAATTACGGCATACTCTGCCTCCAAGAGATGTGGTCTACGGTAGAGATACATTTTGATGGATATGTGTCTTATAATTGTTTGGCGCAGCAATCAACCATGGGCAGGGCTAAAGGTGGGCTGGTGATTTTATTGTCTGTGAACTTTCCGGTTCGAGTTAAATCCCATACCATCATTGGATTCCATTCACAAGTGCTCTGGTTGCAGCAAAGTGGGGGTCGAAATATTCTGCTAATTAACCATTATAATAATGTGTTTGACTCCTCTTGCTCCACAGTAGTTAACGAACTGGAGACTGCAGTTGATAAAATTTGTAGGGCCAATCATGTCCCTTTTGATATCATTTGGGGGGGGATTTTATTATCAGTACGTGCCCCTTTTCCTTTATGAACGTCTGTGGTTTTGATGGGGCTAGAGGGGAGGACCGGGCTCACTTTGTTCACACCCCATATGGAGAGTCTCTCAATATACTTATGCTTAAATTAGATCTGTTAATTCATCAGCCGGCAAATGATAGCGAGGGCAACCCTGTCCCTACTTTGTAGGGAGGAACTCAGCCTCTGTCATTGACTATTTGTTGGTCTCTATAAATATTAGCTCTCTCTGTGCTATTCCGGAAATTGTCGATTTGGCCCTTAGCGACCATAACGGCATTACTATGTTTACGTCAATTTGGGGGAGGAAGGATCAAGCCGCCCGAAGGACTGTTGCCAAAATAATTCCCTGTAGACAGAACGGCATCAGGATTAAATGGTGTGGGGATAATTCAGAAAAGTTGCTGACTAAAATCGTGGCAGCTAGTCTCCAAGAGTTGCAGCGCTGCCTAGATGTTAATACAGGCGCATTATGTATTCTTGCCGACTTTGAGAAATTAAATGACATAATTAAAAGGACTTTAACTATCACCAAGGCCAGTAGTACTAGGGTGACTGTAGGCTGGTTCGACGGGGCCTGTACGAAGTCCTTACGAGAATTAAAGAAAGCCCTCTCAAGCTGTCCTAGGGATAGGGAAGTTGTTAAATCTCTTAGGGCAACCTATAAAAACCATCTGAAATGCAGGAAGCAAGAGTTAAGGGAGGAAGCTTGGGACAATCTCTCGAAAGCGGCAGAGCTTGACAGTAAGCTTTTCTGGAATACTGTAAATAGCCCCTTCCTCCAGAAAGAGGAATTCCCTGTATTATCTGCCCAGGTCAGTGAGGAAAGCTGTGTTCTGTACTTCACTGGTATTTTTAACCCGGGAGGGGAAGATTCCACATGTTCTAGGGCTGTAGTCCTCGGCCCAAATTTACCCTTCAATATTACAACATTAGAGGTAGATAATGCTATCCGGAATAGCAAGGGAGGGAAGGCCCCTGGACCTGATGGGGTACCGGTCGACCTGTATAAAGCGGATTCATTGTTATGGGGCCCTCTTTTGACCCAGGTTTTCAATGCGGCAGTTAAGGAATGCACTCCATCAACATGGGGTGAGTCCATAATTATACCTATTTACAAGAAGGGAGACAGAGGCGAGGCTAAGAACTATCGCCCTATCTCCCTTCTAGACTCATCTCTGAAAATAATGAGCAGGGTGCTCTTGCTGCGACTGGAGGAGTGGGCAGAGGCTAATGGTATCCTTGCGGATTCTCAATTCGGGTTCCGCAAGGGCCTCGGTACCATCGAGCAGTGTATTAACTTAGATATAAATATTGGTAAATACACCCGAGCCAAGCAGGGCTCGTTATTCCTCTGTTTTGCTGACCTTACCAGCGCATTTGATTTGGTGGATCATGCTCTATTGTGGACCACACTATTAGATCTGGGCGCCCCTGCTGCAATTATTTATTTTTTGGCTAGATTGTACAGTAAGTTGTCGGCCCAGATTCGATTTGGCCAAGCGGGAGAATGTACCAATAACATCAAGGTCAAATCAGGTATTAGGCAAGGCTGTGTCCTTGCCCCACTCCTTTTCTCCCTTTTTATCAATGCCATGGATTCGGAGTTGAAATTGGTTAATGCTGATGCACCGATCGTTAAGGGCCAAGCGATCCCCGTACTGCTCTACGCAGACGGCACAGTTCTGCTATCTAGAACTCCGGTCGGTCTGCAGAGATTAATGGACAGTTTTTTTATTTTATCAAGGGGAGGAAACTAAAAATTAATAACTCAAAAACTTTTATCATGGCTTGTGGGAATAAGGTAAGGAAGTTAAGATCATTCCAGTTTGAGGATCAAAAAATTGAAGTGGTGGACAAATTCTGTTATTTAGGCATTACTTTTAGTAGCAGTGGCACATGGGCACAGGGGATACTTAATATTAAGGCCAAGATGGGCAAGGGTGCTTCTGGTGTTTTTAAATGTGCCTCTAAAATAGGAAGTCGTCATATATATGACATGTTGTATGTATACCGACATAGATGTGCCCCAGCGGCACTCTATGGTTCGGGTGTTTGGGGACACTGTCGTCATGGGGATCTGCAAGTGGCAGAAAATGACTTTTTAAAGAGGCTTCTTTGTCTCTCAACCTCAGCCTCTAATGAGCTGGTTCATCAAGAAGTTGGGTTGGAATTTTTGACTGATCTAATAGGATTGAGACCACTATTGGCCTGGAGATCTATCTGGGCCAAGGATGAAACTGGTTTCACTAGGAGAATCATTAACGACTGCCTCCGTTTGGATAAATATAGTCTGATCCCATGGCTTAAATACGTTATAACATCATATAGAGACATGTTTGATATGGATGTTTTTGCGGACCCAGCTAGCGCCATTGATATTTCCAAACAGGAGCTTAAACATGTCTATCTGGGGATTAAAGCAAAATTGCGTGGTGAAGCCAGCTGCCTGTTTGTAACGCATCAATTTTACCATTCTAATAACTTGGCATGTTATGGCTTTTCGAAGTATCTAAAAGTGGTCACTAAGCAATCGCACCAGTATGTCCTTACAAGACTAAGATTAGGCATTGTTCATAATCTGGTGGCTTTCCCCCTGACAAAAAAGCATACGTCAATCCCCTGTCCATGTGACGGGACTTCGAAGCAGAGCACTGTGCACTTTTTGCTTATTTGTCCTTTGTATCTGTATCTCCGTACTGCCTACCTTAAACCACTTTTAAAAAAATACTCTGTGTCTACTAACTGCCATGAGGTTTTTATTTGCCCTTGATGTACCAGATGTGTGTTTTTTTACAGCGACATTTATTTTGAAAATCCGTGTCCGCCAGGAAAAGTATGGACTTTACAACCCAACTGTGAATGTACCGTTTCCCGTAAAATTAGCTGCTATTTGTCCACTTGTTACCTCTCCTTTTTTCGTAACTCTATTGAATTTCTTACTTTTAAAATGTTATAGTTGTTATGTAACATTGATGTATTTCTTGTGTGCTTTTATGATTGTTTTTTAAATGATCGAATAAAGCTTTTGAAATGAAAAAAAAATGAAATGATATATTTCTGCACCATATGTTTTCACAAATACGAGAACTATAAAGAACAATGTACCTTTTGTGATTTCTGTGACCAGAGCTAAAGCAGACTTGTGTATAAGTAGTATTGGGAGAATTCCTGTGGGGAGAAGTGAGTGTACTGTGGTTTTGACTATTGAAGGTGCCAATAACAGCCGTTTCACATCCTCACATAATACCTATTTTGTCTGCGGTAACAAGGGATATTACCAACTACCTGTTGGATGGTCAGGAGTATGTAATGTATCCTTTCTGTTGCCCCCTGTGTTTCTGGCACCTGCATTGTATCATCGAGACTTCAAGCTGTACAATGATATTTACAAGAACAGAAATAAGAGAACAATAAGTATTGATGAGGTTGACCAAACTGACACCGTTTTGCAACAATATGTTGATTTCAATTTGGGCTTGTTTTTCTTTGTGGGTGCTGCATTAAACAGTAGAAAGATAAGACGATTGACTTGTGTTGTAGAAGCTGTTACCAATCAGACAGCTATGGCACTTGGGAACATTACAGAAGAGCTGCAAGTTGCGAGAATTGTGGCACTCCAAAATCGTATGGTTCTTGACGTGATTATAGCTGATCGAGGTGGTGCATGTCGCATCATCAGCAGCAGCTGTTGTGTCAACATCCTGGATCACTCACCTTCAGTGCTTAATGCAATCTCTAAACTGCATAAGATTGCTGCAGAGATTCACCCAGAGACTGGCACCTGGACTTTTTCAAGTTGGATGTGGACAATCTTTGTAACTTGGGGCTGGAAGCTACTGACTATGCTATGTAT
The DNA here is from genome assembly GCF_964261635.1 of Lissotriton helveticus. Classification (NCBI taxonomy): domain Eukaryota; kingdom Metazoa; phylum Chordata; class Amphibia; order Caudata; family Salamandridae; genus Lissotriton; species Lissotriton helveticus. Next base: position 589,452 of record NW_027611697.1, on the reverse strand, counting down.
AATACTGGTGATATTATTTACATGCTGAGTATGTATACAGTGTGGTCCTATGCTTTGCCCCATTTGCATCACCGCTTGTACACCTGCTAGGAGAAATGTTGCAGAAATAAAAGCCCAACAAATGCTGAATAAAGAGGTCACTGAAATGATGAACATCAATGTACAGGATGCATATTTAGATTACCCTAGATGAACGAATGTCTTCAGCTAATGCTAAAAGGGTTGTCTGTTGTAAATTGACAGCTATCGGGGTTTGCATTTAGCCGAAGCCATCTTGTATTCTGGCAGCCATCTTGTCTACCATGTGCTACCACGTGCGCACCATGTGCTCTGTCCTACCTTACTGTTGTTTGCTCTTGTATTCTGCCTAGGAACAAATTATATTTAGTTTCTTCCACTTTGCACATGCTCAGTTGAGCTTGCAGCTGTCCATGCGGCTGCCTCTAGTCTGTAACTGTCAGGATGTGTTTACTAGAATTATCAACTGTTAGCTCCTCCCACTTGTTGACTATGCATTTTCTGTATGACCTTATATGTACCTAAAACCTTCTTCTTGTACTTGTACCGCCTTCCTTTGAGCCCCTGTGTGGGTATAAAAGGACAATGCTCCTTCGTTTCAGTGTGCTACTTCATACACTATCGAAGGGTGTTGTATGAATGTAGTTCCACCTCATGAGGTTAATACATTTTGTATTTTATATTCCAGTTTCCGTGCCAACTTCTATCCTATTGGTCTGAGGAGTTGTGCAGAGAAGGGCGAACCCCTAGCACTGGTAGGCCTTGTTGAGGCCCACCACCACAGAGGAGTGAAGGAATCTTAATCTTCTCCTGTCACCACCATCCTTCACGTTTTAAAAACTAGCCAGATGACCCAGGAATAAAGTTTTGTGTGGGTACACATCCAAGCTAGTTTTAACTCTCAGTAGCTGCACTTTTCTCCAGTGATCACATATTTAATTTTTTTTTTCTTCTTTAGAGTTTTACATAGTGCGAACTAGACCAGAGGAATCGGGCATCAGAGCACTTTACATAAGCACCAGTTTCGTTACAGATGAACACATTCATTTTTTGCTTTTTTTTCTGTTAGGCATGGGGAGATTAAGTGATTTGCCCAGAATCACAGGATGTGGAGCGTCAGTTGCCGAGACTTGAAGCCGGTTCCCCAGGTCCAAGGTCGACCGCTCTACCCTTAAGTCTACATCCTCCCCTCCTCTTTGCTCCACCCCAGGCGTTGGTCTGCACAGTGTGTTAGTAAGCAAGTCCAATAATGAAGTACGTCACAATTTTGTGAGTGAGGGCAGTTTTTTCTCACTGAGCACGTGCCACCTTTAATATCCCCTTTCCCACTCCTTTGTGTGTGTTGCAGTCATAAATTGGGGAGGTCAGAGTGAGATGTCACCTCTCCCTCCTTCAGGTTGTGTTAAAGTGAGTACTGTCACCACCAGTGTATGTACAGTGGCTCATGACCATGAATCATGCAGGGGTGGTGTTGGGAGCACCACAGGCCCGGGAGTCCACGGCGAGTTGTTGCAGGCTAGCCATGCAGGGGGTGTGCCTGTTGCAGCAGCAACAATGTTCCGTTGTAGAAGTTAGTAACTGAGATAGAGCCAGCATTCATCCATCTTCATGTAAACTTGTGCCAAATCTGTTATTTGCTTTTAAAAGACTATCCATACATAGCTACCAAGGTTTCAGATTGCAATGTATGAAATTTTCATATTTTCAGTGAAATTATGAGTGACATTTCAATGACTATGAGTGACACTATCTCCGCAACCACTGACCAGAGTCACACGACGTCACCAGCGCGGCCAAAAATATTTCTGAAGAAGATAGATAAAAAACTAGCATTTGCACGTGGCATTTCTTGAGATCAGTTGTGAGTAGCCCCTTAGCTTTTCCCATCTCTCCTCAGTGAATTGTTTACTCTATGTTTCCTCCCATGTTCTACATTTCAATCACCTGGTATAATTCGGTCACAGCCTTACATCCAGTGACAAACCTACAGGTGGGCTTTAAGTGGGGTATTTGTGACACATAAAATAAAGGCATTTTTTGCATAAAAATCATGAGTATCCCACCAGAATCAGGTCAGACGATATGTATGTTTCTGTTCATTGCTCAGCGCATTCTGCCATGTTGTCTGTTAATTTCGACCTTCTCTGAAGCATGCTATAGTACTTGTGTGTACTTCCACTGTTTGGGTTGTAGGATCTACTTTTCGCTGCTCCCTTGATGCCTGCTTACAAACACTTTTAGCCTCACAGGCATACTCTATGTGAATGTATTTAGTTACCGGAGGCTTTTTTCTCTCTTTTTAATACTTCATTCAATATTTTTTTATGATATTCACGTATATATTTTAAACTTGCCTTCTAACTATGCCCTTAGCAGATGCACATCCAGACCGCGTACTTTAAATACTTTGCTCAACATTCTTTGTTTATTTCTTCATTTCAATTGCACTTACACTTTAAACTCTCCCTGTGACTGTATGTCATTGACAGATGCACATCCTGGACACATACATTTCTTTCAACCATTTAAAACCAATTTCCATATTATATATTTTTACCACCTTGAATAGCAACAGATTTTTATTTTTAAATATCTTTATTTACACAGCTAACTAGACTTATAATGCTACATCTTACCCAAACACCCGTACTACCAACCTGCCGTAAGAAAATAAAGAGCTATGAGGCATCCAGTGCTTGCCACGTTAGAGCGCTTTTTCCTAACTGTACTATTTGGTTTAATTTTTCGTGAAATCGGTTTGTGTTTCCACACATTCGAGACAACAGTGTTGCGTAACAAAGGTGGGTTTCATAAACTGATATGTGGTTTCTTTGGCTGCTATACGCAAACTTACAGTTATTTGACAAACTAAATATATTTTCAAAAGCTCACAAAGTATTGCAATCTGTGCTCTCACAATCTTTTTATTTCCTTATCTTAACTGACCTTACTGCTGCAAAGAACCTGAAATATATGTAAAGGCACTCGTGAGAGGCCCTTGCCGTGAGCGTGCCTGAGCCACCTTTATGAAACTGAACAGAACTCAACTTGTTGTGCAGACAGTCAGTGACTGCAGAGCTATGAGCAGTGTCACTTTCACAATTGCTTTAGGGCCTCCGAGCTGTGAAGTTACTTTGTGCAGCTGGCTGCATACAGGGAAATGCAGAGCAGCCTCTCAGCTAAACTAACAGTTACAGGCTTAATGAAGACATGCGCTTGGTGTCGTGTGCTGCAGGAGTCAGTACGGGCTACAAAGCAGGTTGAAGGTGTGATCCTTCCTCCTGCCCCAGCAGACAACAGGTCTCCTGGGACTTATAGTCCCTATAGCAGGCAGTTCAGTTCAATAAAAACTTTATTCGGCCACAATTTGGCCATAAAAGTACATTTCACCATAAAGGACACAAACAGATAAAATGTATAACTGCGGTACGAATGTGGTTAAGAGCACAAATAAAATTCATCCATATAATAAAAACATTTCCAAACAGAGCAAAGTCATTGCTATTGTCAACCCATGTTTTTTTCTTTTATGTATAGCCCCTGATAAAAAACGTGCGACCCCTTTACAAATAAGTGGGGAGTAGAACACTTGCAGGTAAATCAGTGCTGGTCTTACTTGTGCAAAATAGCAATTTCTTAAAAGTGGTAGAATATATTTTGTTCGCAGCTCAGTATAAAAGCAACAGAAGAACATAAAGTGCAACAGATCTTGGTCAGAAAGTGACACATGCACATGGCTGTAAGGTTCCTTGCTTTGAGAAACCTTTAGGTACAGTAAGGAACCAATGGATAACATTATATCTAAATCTAGATAAAAGAAAACAATGAGGCAAATTATTAACAAAAGACCAAAAAAGTTCATCTAAAATCCCAGGACTTATAATCATAATATGTCTGCATGTAGGTTTCTTAAGTTCATTTGCTTCCCAATCCAGATTTCTCCTAGTTAAGAATTGCGTTTTTATAACTTTCACCTCCATGAGGTGCAGCTTTCTTGGTTGATTAAATAGCTCTGGTGGTCCTAGTGCTGAAAGCTGCTGAGAAACATAGCTTAACCAGGGAATATCTGCGGCTCTATCTAGCTTCATGCAGCCATCAAGAATAATTTGGTTTAGGTTCACCTCAGTCTAGACCATAGTTTTAACCACCATATCAAGGCAGTCTGTTGACAGTGTGCATAGCTCTTTGTTGATAATTAATGCTTGGCACAATGGGGTTCTCTCCAGATCAGGCCGAACAGGGCTTTTTGGGTGGTCAGTCATAGCTCCGATCCTGTGCTTTCCTGTCTCCTCTGATTCCGTACTCTTGCACGGACACGTACTGACTGGTTTGTTACTGCTTTGGCCTTTTACCATAGGAGAGCGGAGCCACAGAAAGCACAGTCCCTAGAGACTGCCTGTCCCTAGGGGTGATAGCCAGGCTATGGTGTCAAGCACAGGAAATACATGCCTATTAGAAACACTTTGCTTCGGGGGCGTTCCCACCACTGGTCCAAGGGTTCATTTGCTATCAGTCCACTCTCTCAAACTCAGATGCCTTTTACAGCACCTTTAGTAGTACAGCTGCCTCCAGGCCTCCTTCCTGTCATGCTTGTTTTCTCTCTTCCTACAATGTAGGATACAGACTTGGTATACATGATACCCCACCAAGAGTCTTCAGACACTGAAAGCCTCAATCTTATTAAAGACAGCATTACTCCTCCACTACTGTGACTTATAGTCATAATGCGGTCCTTGTTGTTCAGAAATAAAGACTTTATAATAATTCTGTGTTTGTCGGAAGTCTGAGGACGTTATCCTGACAATAAATGCGTACATTAAATAAAGGTATATTATCTACACTAATGGTAGGCTGAGACATAATGCAATGATTAATGATACACAATATAAGTTTGAGACTCTTTCTTTGATTCAGCACACGTATTGTCAATTAAATTAATCTATAAGATATTTGGGGATAGTGCAAAATAAATTATTGTTTAAGCCAATTGCTTGATGGAGAAATATTAAATATGAATGGCTATATATTTAACAGAGACAAATCCTGTGACATAACTTTCAGTGTCATATTTTACTAAGAAAATGATTAACCCGTTCGGTGCGGAGGACGGCCCCCTAGCTGGAAGAAAAATTCCCATTTTAATGTTTGCTGATAGTCTCCAAAACATCGGGTGGATTGCAGCATGCCCTCACACATTTTGAAGAGTTTTGCCATCTGAGGGGGTCTTAAAATCAATACTGCGAAGACAAAGTTTATGGCATTTAACCAGCACAGATCATTTAGAGGGAAAATGATGATGGATGGGCTACCCCTGGAGCAGGTTGATGCTTTTGTATATCTGGGCATCAAACTGCAAAAGGATATGAGGTGGAAGCCACACATTGAGGTCATGGCGTTAAAGCATCGGCAGATAGTAGATATTATTAGAAAATAATTTAAAACTTCCCTGACAAAGCCCTTATGTCCAGTATCTATAGCACCAAAGAACTGAGCTCAGTCCTGTACGGGGCTGAGCTGTGGGGCCTAGATAACTTGACCCAGCTATCAACAGCCGAGAATGCACTCCTACGTGCAATCATTAGTCTGCCTCAGAGTACACTCACCTCCCTCTAAGGAAGTGCTTAGTCAGGAATTACCTGGCGGATTTCGCCAGATTACGGCCAATTTTATTCTGGTGCAGAATATGGTGCACGCAGGAATTGGCAGTGTACGCAAAGGACCTAAGGGACTTAGTCAACCTGGATCGCTTTCACAAAATTGTCTGGTTATGTGATTTGAGAAGCCTGCTCAACATAATGGGCCTATCACACCTGTGGGACTCACCTTCCACGAAATGTTTCTGACAAAAAGTAGCCTCAAAGAAATGTATTGGGACATGGTTGCACAAGATGAGGTTAGGTGCTATGACCAGACTTCTCTCTCTGGGCTTTTCCTCCAGATTAACCATTCCCAATACTTAAGCCATACTGGGATACTATGCAAAAACCTTTGGATCGAAAACTTTACTTCCAATTTAGATCAGGCAGTCTGCCCCTGAAGTTTTTTACATCCAAATGGTCTCCCACTGGAGACAACAAATGTCTTGCTTGAACCAAACATGCAGAGTCATACGCGCATGTGCTTTTTGCCTGTCCTGCCTTTGCCGGACCGCGTAAAGCTTGGCTGACCCAGCTTTGTAAGAACATGGGTATGAGGTAGCCCTGTGAATCTTCTGCACTAATCCATCTCCCAGGTATGCAATTTTGCTGCCCAAATAACTTAGGTGGATGTGGCACAGACATTCCAATTAAATCAAGGCTGGATAATGTTTAAGATTTTATTTTATTTATTTATGAAGTTTTGTATAGCGCTAGCCTGACCGGAGGGTATCGGAGCGCTTCACAGCAATTGCATAGAAAAACATGCGTGAGAATAACATATGTCAATAAAGCGAGCAAAAGGGAGCAGAACAAATAGCAAAACAGTGAGACAGTCCGGTTGGGAGTCGTAGTGAAGAAGATGTTGAGTGGGTCCATTACAAGGACTTGTTATCCCACAGATAATAGTGGTAAAGTGTCATTTTCAGCACTCTGATAGATCCTATCTGATCGCTGGAGATCAATCGAGGAAAAGGATTTTGAGCTGACTTTTGAATTTAGCAAAGGAGGGAATAGTTCTGATGTGGGGGGGATAGAGTTCCATATTTTGGGCGCATTGCCGACGAAGGATCTGGCCGCTTTTTTTTCCCTAGGTTTTAGCGTGTTAAGCAGTAAGGTATTGGCGGTTCTGAGGTTCCTGTTCTGACCTGCTTTTTTGAGTTTAGACGCCAGATATTGGGGTTTGTCTGTGTGGAGGGGTTTGTGGGTGAGGCAGGCCGTTCTGAAGTTCACCCGCATTTCTATGGGTAGCCAGTTGAGTTCTTTGAGAGCAGGAGAGATGTGGTCAAATTTCTTTTATCCCGTTACCATTCTGGCAGCCGTATTGAGGGTTGTTTTTAGCGGAGCAAGGTGTGTTTTTTGCAATTCCAGAGAGGACTGCATTTCCATAGTCCAGTCTTGACAGCACCAATGCTTGAGTGGCTGGTTTAAGGTTGTTGGGTGGAATAAAAAGGTTTTATTTTGTTTAGTAGCTTCAGATTAAGGAAGGCGCTCTTAGCCGAAATCTTAATGTGTTTGGTCATGTCCAGTTTTGAGTCTAGCGTGATGCCTAACGATTTGACAGAATCGGCCAGGGAGAGGTTCCCGTTGAGCGCATCGATCTCCTTTAGCCACTCAACCACTTGAGGGTTCTCTTCTTTGTTCGAGATGAGGAGTAGTTCGGTTTTGTCCGGGTTCAGTTTTAAATGGTTGCTTGATAGCCGTTGCGCATCTCTTAGTGTTTCATTGAGTCTTTGCATGTCTTTGGCAGAGGAGATTTCCAGGTAGATTTGGGTGTCGTCAGCATATAGGTGAAAAGGGATGTTAGCTTTCCTGAGTAAGGCGGCGAGGGGTTCCATGTAAATGTTAAAGAGTAGGGGGAGAGCACTGATCCTTGGGGGACTCTCCTCAAGACTGGTTGCAGGTTGGGTTCGAAGCTTCTGATTTAGATTTTCTGGGAGCGGTTGAGAAGGAATGAGGAGAACCATTTAAGGATTACCTCATTTAAACCAGCCCTTTCTTCGAGAGCTTTGAGGAGAAGTTTGTGGTCAACTGTATTGAATGCTGCTGATAGGTCTAGGAGAATAAGGAGGCAGCATTGGTCTGAGTCCAGTGATTTGTGAATATCATCAATTAAGTTGAGGATTGCGGTTTCAGTGCTGCATCCTTTCCTGAAACCCGACTGATGGGAGTCGAGGAGATTGGTATTGTCCAGGTTTTGAGTTAATTGTTGGAGTACGCATCTTTCCAGGATTTTGGAAAGATGAGGAAGGTTGGAGTCAGGTCTGAAGTTGTCTAGGTCATTTATGTCCAGGCCTGGTTTTTTTAGCAGTGGGGTGACTTGACACACTTTCAGACAATCTGGAACGATTCCGGTTTTTAGGGAGCTGTTTATAATCCTGCACCAGAGTGGAGCAAGCGAGAGTTTAAATTTTTTGGTGAGTTGAGCCAGGAGAGGGTCTAGGGTGTGAGATGAAGGTTTGGAGGTGGAAATAAATGTGACTATCTCTTCCTCTAGAATGGGTTGGAAGAGTGACCAGGATTTGGTGGTGGGGGTGGGAGTGGGAGGGCTGGTAAGGTGAGGGGAGGAGCAGGTAATGTCTCGTGAGCGCACGATCTTGGAGATCCTGTCATTGAAGAAGGTGGCGAAGTTGTCGCACCGTTCTTTGGAAGCTTGACCCAGGGACGTATCAGGTTTGGAGGTTTGTTGTCTGATGATCTTAAAGAGCTCCTTGGGTCTTTTTTTGTGCAATCCAGTGCAGAGGTGAAATATACAGATTTTTTGTTCTTGATATGACTGTTATATTTCTTCCTGATAGATCTGAGTTGATTGTGGTGGGAAGTAGTGGGCATGCTCCTCCAACGTCTTTCTGAGGTCCTTATTTGTCTCCTTTCATCGTTGATGTCAGAACCAGGATCAGGACGGGATGGCTCATTTTTTTTTCATTTTCAGAGGTGCTAGTTGGTCCAGCAGGGATACCATATTTATGTTGTATAGTGAGGTGAGGTCATTTGTGGAAAGATCCTTGCCGCTGGGTAGGATCAACTTTAGACTTTTTTCCATGATGTCCAGGGGGATCTGGGAGAGGTTTCTGGACCATTTGGGGGGATCTTGAACAGGAGGCAGGGATAGAGCTTTTTTGTTGATGTGGAATAAGATCATGTGGTAACCAACCACCACTGTGCAGGTATGTGACTGCGCAAAGCAGCTATTGGAGGATATACCACGCTCGTCAAGGTGTTTTAGATTGCCTTTTGATTGTTGTTTTTGAATGTTGTCTCTTAACTCGGTTTACACTATGTGTAACATAACGATGGTTTTGATTGCACTTTTGTATTAACGTCTTAACCAAATTTTACTTTTGTAATATAATTTTTTTTAATTCTTTTTATCTGTAATGCTTTTATCACTAGCGCAGTCGAATAAAACTTTTTTCAATTGATATTGACCCATCCTTACAATTTGCTGGTTGGGTATGCCAAAATCCAATCTTATTTGTGCAGTTGATGCATTGGTGGGGAGCTGAAACAAAAATGTTAAAACTTTGGTAATAGTATTATTTAAAGGTCTAGGGTCCTTGCTGCAGTAGGGCAGACTGGGCAGCATTTTTGCATTTATTACTTTTAACAGTGGGCGATAACAAGACCCCACCAAGGAACTCTGCAATGTACGAAATGCCATTAGTAGGGAGTTAATTCTCTTTATCAACTCTGCTTTATGTAGACAAAATGAGCCCTTATCGTCAAACAAGAACCCAGGTATTTATAGGTTTTCACTTGTTCTAATTGTCAATTTTGTAAAAACCATTTATATTTATTGCATTTCAATGCCTTGTTATTAACTACCATTACTTTCGTTTTAACTTCATTTATTACCATCCTGTTCTCCATAGAGTATTTTGATATTTTGTTTATTAGACATTATGATCTTATTTTTGTTTGACTTAATAAAATAAAGTCATCAGCATATAACAGATTTGAAATTTGTCTATCTGGCAATTTAGCTGGATGAGTGATCTTGTTATCTAACACTTCTGTTAAATCTGATAAAAATAAATTAGATGGGGTGCAAGTACGCACCCTTGTTTTAAACCCTGAGATGTTTGAATTTTTCTAGATAATTCTGTGCCTTTAACTAATTCAAACCCCAGTCCTGGTCTCATTATATAGTAATTGAAATGCTTTTAAGAGGCCCGGGCCGATACCTTGTTTCTCTAATTTTCAACAGTCAAAAGCGGATTTAAAACCCATGAAACATAAGTACTGCGGTTGTTTCCTGAGTTTGTATTTTTCAATTAGGATTGCAAGTATTAAAATATTGGTTGTTGTACCTTGTCTGTGCATGAACCCCGGTTGATTTGGTGGAATTATCTGCATTTTCGTTGCCCATTCTATTAATTCTGACAGGAGGATTCCTTCAAAGAGTTTGGCTTTCCATATCTTGCAACATTATTAATTGATAGTTTGTTGGTTGTTCCCACTCTATGCTTTTATAGATCGGTGATTCTGGAATGATCGATGTTTGCAATGCTTGGTTAAAAATACTTGTTGGGTAATCTGCCCAGATAGGCACGTTTTCTTTATAGACTGCGGCTGGGATCCCATTGGGACCAGGGGCTCCATCAAATCTCTGTTAACACATAAGCTTACATACTTGGTCTTCAGTTGTATGCAATTCATTTTCCTTATTATCCGTCACTCATATTGTATTATCTGGACCTCAGTTAAACTCCATATCTGGATTGCAATTCAAATGAAATTGTAAAAACTTAATCCAACCAGATTCAGTTAATATAGAGGATGTTGTTGTACTACTAACTCTATTCAAGTTGTTAATCATTTTCCAAAATTCTCTTCTATTGTTCTTTTTGCTAGTATATAGGGCTTTTGCTCAAAGGGCCTCATTTACTTATGATTTCTTTTCCCAAATTAGTTTTCTCACATCTGTACTACATTTTCTTTAATTATCCACCACAATCTTGATTTTCTGGCCACTTCTTTACCATGCTTGATATTCTATTATGCTCACTTTTTAGTAGGCGGCCTTCAAAGGAAAGTTATACGAGTACCTGTGACATTTTATCTTGTTTCTTTCTTTTTGAGTGTAGTTTGTCATTAATTATTTGTAAAAAGGGTCCACTTTTCAATTGCATGGAGATTGACATCTTCAAAACAATGTTCAACCATCTCTTCTAATTTATTGTAGATATGTCACCTTGAATAATCACATAATTTTCATGTCTTAAACAGTTTAGTTTTAGCTCAATTATATGTTGACTATGGTCACTCCCATTTGCTTCTGCAATCCGGAAAGATTACATCTTCTAAAATAGATTGAGGGATACTACTGAATAATCTTGTGGGAATCGTCCATTTAGAATCCTTAGACCCAATAATTACAGATCTTTTAATAAGTTCTCTCCAATTACCGCTTTTGGTGCCTTAGAGTCTTGAATTGTTGGATGGTTAGGGATCACCCATAGATAATCCTGTTGTTGTATTAATTTATTTCTAACATATGACCACAGCAAATTCATATTGTAGTCACCTGAAATAATAATCTCAGGTTGCATATCTTTTTTAAATTGCTGTTGTAATATAGCCATTAAATTACTGGCCAATGGTTTCCTCAAATTAGGATCAGGGTGAATATATATGTTTATTAATAAAAGCGATTTTGTCCAGTTTTTAACTTGACTATTAGACAGTTGCAAATATTGAGAACCACTAACTCACTTTCAACTTTTATTTCTATGAAATAAAGGTTGCCATACCCCACAGGCCGTACCATATTTATTTACTTTCTCAGCAGGTTTGTAATAGACCATAAAGCCTTCTAATTTAAAAGGATAGGAGGCTCAGGTCTCCTGGAGAAAAGTAATTTTAAAATTGCACGATGGTGTAGTCAGATGCTAATTTTGAGACTTTGATTATGTGCCTTTTATATTCCAATATCATAGATCTATCCTTCCTCTTCAATTAGATACCTCTTCCTGGACACCGGTAGATTGATTTTGTCAATCTTGGTTTGCTCCATGTAGGTCTGCTGTCAGCCACTCAATTGTAGTTCCTCCACTACTTCTCTTTTATTTTCCGTAGTGAATATAGAACCTTGGCCAATAGTTCTACCAATAGGATTTTTAAGTATTGAATATATCTGCTTGTTGTCTGACCCTTTACATTGACCCTCTAATTTTTGGGGGGAAATAAATGTCAGTTATTGGTTATCGACTTAATTGGGTAAAAAAATCAAATGCTTCTATATCTTCTCTTCTAATTCCTTCAAATGAGGGAATTACCTCACAATGTTTAAGGATATTACCCCAGTTCAAGTTATCATGCTTGCCCCGGACTGGTATTTTGGTTTAAAAATTAATTGTATCTCTCCTTTATGTATCTCGTTTTTACTTTCAAGTGCTTGATTTGTACCAATTTTATTTTGCAGAAAAAAATTTGTCAATACCAGGTCTTGGGATTTTCCGGTTTGGTTTTCTAACTTTTGGTCCCAAGTCCTTAGTATGGTTGGTTGTTGACTCTTAATTAAACTTTCCAACGTCTAATGATTTTTGCTTCCATCAATAACCTGCTTCTGCGGTACCTCGATTTTCCACTTATTTTCCGGCTGCGCCCAAATTATCTTGATCAGTCATAGTACCCTTAATATTAGCTTTATTATTTCCTTTTTGCAATAATTCCAGTTTTGCCATCATTTTATTTCCATCAACTTCTAGCTTGACAATTTAGTATTGGTCTTCAAGTTTTTATATTTTAGGTCGGTCTGTTAGATCATTAATGGCGTTACTTACGTCTACGATGTTATCTTCAGGCGTGTTTTTATTGAACAAAGGGAAAAGTGGTTTCTTACTTCTGTAACTTTATCAGGCTGGTTCTGAGTTGCTTTAATATCTTCGTTTAAATTCTGTGATCAATTTTCTATTACTGCTTTTAGAGGAGATAAAGAAATTAACCTTATTCCTCGCTCTCCGTTGTTTTTTCCTCTGTCTTTTTGACATTTGGGGTACTGGGGATGTTACGAGAGAAGCTGATTTCTCTTCTTCTACCTCCTCCTTCTTTTTGTCCATTAAAACCATGTTATTTTGAAGGATTAAATTGTTGCTTGTAGTTATTTTTTTGTGCTACATCCTCAATCGAATAATCTTTATTTCCATTAATTTGTAAATGTCCTCTTAAATCCTTGATTATTGTATTTAATATTTCTGGAATTTCAGCCAATGTATTAATCAAATGTGCACAATTACAATCTGGATATGGTGCTACTGGTTGTGCCTGAGCCAATATTACTAGGTTCTTTAATGTGGCTAGCTTATGGTGAATTCCCACTACTAAAGATGTTATGACATCGAGAAGTTGTATTTGCACCTCCAGTTTATTCGACTGGTACTTTAGTGCCTCTAATGTCAGTTGCAAATTTTTGAAAAGAAGGTCCCAGATTGCCCTGAGTCCCAATTTCTAGAGGCTACTTGTCTGCTTTCCATAAGGTGCTGTTTATTATTCTCACAAAAGGGGCTTGGTTGTTCTTCCTCTTTTCTATTTAATTGTGCATGTTGCAACTTGCTGTTATGATCATTATTTTGATAGGGTGTTCTCCAAAACTGCAGATTGTCTGATTTCAAAATATAATCGGGCCAATTATCTTGATTTCCATTACCCAGCTTATGACTCTCCAGTCTCCTTTTTTGTTTCATATTGTTCAAAATTATATTAGTATTTATTTGAAGAGATTGTGATAAGTTATTGGTTCCAATAGTTTTTTGCGGATCAACCCCTATAATGGGGCTACTTTGATATACCTGGTTTGTTTGAGTTAAGGGCATAGGTTCCACGCAAGAGTTTACATTTTTAATTTTTACTGACACTTCAATTGGAAGTGGTGCACATGATGACAATAACTGTTGAGCAACTCCCGACAATAATTCAGATGAACTTAAGTCCCCGGGCTGCAAATGTGAGGTTAAGGGGACAGTTAACATTTCCAAATCAGTTATTTGCCCCCATTGATTGGCCGATTCTTCCTTTATTTTAGGAATTTGATCCCCTCATATTGGTTAGGCGCACCTAATCCTTGATTTGATCTTGTTATTCTTGCCTCACTCAGCGGTTTCAGTGGAGTTTGTAGTTTACATGAATTTGGTTGTATAGTTAACATGGCTCCCATTGGGTCCTTCGTGAATTCAAACTTATTTGGAGTATTCTTTGGGTTCCCAAATATACGTATCATTGGGGATATTAACAACTGATTTTTCCCGGATAGTTTTACTTCCATTTTATTTAGAGATGTTGAGGGTTGGTGTTGTTTTTTTCCCTCTTAATGGGGGGAAAAGGTGTCCTCTCCTTGCCTGATTGCATAGTTCCCCTAACCTCGTACAGGGTACAAAACTCCTTTCAAAGACCTTAGGTCCGGGCACATTTTGGAAGGGGGCCTAGACTTCAAAGAGCTCAATGGGTTCTTAATTTCCCTTCAGTAATCCAGATCTATCCACAAGAGCCCCATAGGAAGTCTGCAGCAAATCCACACTGTTGTGTTATACTGACCGAACGAGACGGGTTCACTAGATGAGATCATAGGCTGCACTGGAACCTAGTCGGGCCACCTCCGCGGCCCACACGTGCTCTCGCTCAAAAGCCATCAACTATTGGTGGCCGCCCTCTTCCTTGCTTCTTGTGATCCTCACAAATCAGCTCCAAGTGCCAGACCCAGGCTCTAGACCAAAATCCAACCAAGAACAGGTGAGGGCAGTCAAAGAAATGGCAAGCTGCGAGCGTCGGCGGTAGATAGAAGCAGATTTACTCAAGAAAATTAAACAAGTAAAATGAATTCCTCACCGTGTTCGCTGGCTTGGGTTGCTCACTCGAGTGGCTCCTGCAAGCAAGTCCGCCTCTTTCTCCTCTTCATGCGGCTCCAGATGCCGAAGCCAGCAGATTCTAGCTAGCACGGGTGCAATGCAGAGCCCGGAACCCGCATTGTCAATCAATGAACTGCAATTTACTTTAACAATGTAAGTAGGGAAATGTCCCTACTAAAGGTGGAGAACAGCATGTCTGAGATGAAGATTATTTTATGGCAGTCATTTTGAACCGCGTTTATTTTTTTCCAGCTTGGTATTTCTCTACCTCCCTGATTAAATTACGTTGAACATCTCACTATTATAAGCCGGGGCTTTTGCAGTAGCAACATCTTTTAAATACAAGCATGTAAACAAAACAGCTTGTGCTTTTAATATAAAAGTTGTGGTACCCTGTCAGGGGGTCCCTACCTGCCACGAGTCAGATACTGACCAATATCCCTCTTCCTTTCCGCCTCGGCGAGTGCAGGATGGCCACGCTCCCTTTAAGGCAGCCTGGGCTTACCCGGAAGACAGAGCACCATCAGTGACGTCCTCCACATATATCCAATCAGAGACATCGGCGGCGCTGATACCGCGACAGCTGGACGGGAACGGCGCGAACGCGCCAACAGAGGAGGAAGCATCTCAGGAGTTCGCCATTACACGGGAGGATACCGGATTGCCGTCCTCGGAGACAGGAGTAGGACCAGCCACCAGGTCGCCGCAGGAGAAGCCGGGAGGCCAACGGAACCACGCTCCGCCCAGCCACACTTCAACAGGAGAAGTGTGGCTCCGTAAGGTACGGGGAGTGTTTTTCACGGAGGGAGCGAGCGGGTAGAGGGCGGCTGGGTGGTCACGGGACGGGAGTGACTCTGCAAACGCCACCACTTTCACGGGTCCAAAGAGCACCGAACGGTTGTGGTCCCTGGTGATCCCCTTCACGCCTCCCCCCCCCCTCATGCCAATACTTGTTATCGGTCACGCCAGTAACCCGGCGTATTCTTTCTTTCTTTTTGTTTTGGGGAGCGTCTACGAAGTCAGAAGACCTTCCGCTGGACCCAACCCGGGGACTTCTGCAGAGAAAGACGAGAAGGAGCCCGCAGATAGACTTTCTTTTGTTGTCAGTCCTACGAGACTTTTTAGTTGTTGTTTGCCCTAGAACTTATACAAATAAATCCCAACGATTGCACAGCAAGTTCGTTTTGACTGTACCTCATTCCTCTTAAGACTCATAACCCCCTACCCCACGACAATCATTACATACCCGCACAAACATGTTACTTATTTCCACACTGGCAGGGTGTGTAAATCTTGATTCTGCTAACGAAGTATCAAAAACAATTTGTTACTATTTTTTCTTCTGCGAATGGTGATAGTGGGGCTAGCGAGTCACACCTTTTCAAGGCTTGTTCAAATCACGAGTCAGGAAGAAAAAAGAGCGCCCTTAGTCTACATTCATTAGCAAGCCATCAAGAGCGCTTCTCCTGTCAGCAGGAAATAAAGACAACTTCTCTTGGTATGTCAGTAACTGTCAACAGTTTTACAAATTTGGACAAACTGTTTCTAATAACGCTCTTTAATGAAACAACAGGAATCCTTGAAGGATACATTGGTGGAAGAGGTTACCCCAGAAGGACTAAAGCAGTCGAAGAAGAGGCCAAGCATCATAGAGACAACCTCCTGCACTCGTATGCATGAGTAAGAGAAGAAAGCATGGCCGTGGTTCTCATGTATAATCCATTAGCAAATTGTATTAAAAGGATTATAAAAATATATTGGAGAATTTTGGAGGTTGGTGAGACGAAGCTATCACTGTACTCCTCTGTTTGAACAGAGGTCAGAACCTCAGGAACCCTCACAACAATGACCGACATACATGGGGCTGTTGGTGTAAGTACATCAGACAGTCCGCCCTACTTATGGTAGGCATTCTGACCTACTTGTTTTTCTTCAGGAACACAATGAAAAGACTGGTTGTATCAAACAGGAAAAATCTATGAAAAATGACCTAGACTCCCTTGTAGAAAGCTCTCAGTGTATCAAGTACACGATTTATTGGTTTTACAAAAAGCAAACTCTCATAAGGAGTAAAACCAAAAAGTCTGTTGTGCAACCGTGTGAAAAATGGCAACGACTCAGCAAACTTTAGATGCTTTTAGAGGAGCTCCTGTTGCTCCTTGAAGACACAGGGGTAGTGGAGGTTGTTACGCCTGTTCCTCTGGCAGACCATGGACCCCTGTCAAACTATAAATAAGCAGGACAGTCTTCAAATGTAACTCAAAATAGAAAAATCACTAAAGAAAGGCGGGTTGGATTTAGGGCACTCTATCAAAAATGCAACAAAGCGTTACACCAGCCAAACCAAAGGCCCACCCACCATCCTTGTTTAGAGTTGGACAGATTGTCAGCCTTTCATCGGAAATCCCATTGAGTCAGTCAATGGAAAACTTCTCGAAGGGCTCGAAGAAAACCCATCAGACATTATTAGATGAAGCAGTGCTATATAAGAACCTTTAAAAAAAAAGAAAATTTTGTATTTGCCAAATTCATGTTTAAATCCCCGTGGTATTTTTATGGATTATTAACAAGTGGACTGCCAAGATACAGACATATTTTAGCATTCCTAAATAAATCAGGTATTGATTGGGTAAAAAAGACTGAATTAAGTTCCCAAAACAGCCGTGAATCCCAGAACTCAGTATTACTGGTAGCACTTCTCTCTTCATTAACACAGAAGGAGAGGTAGAACCATCTCAAGCAAAGAACCGCTTCTCACTCTGAGAGAAGGCACACGGGTGAGACTAGTCCCCTCTGATACCACCTGCACCAGACTCCCTGCTGAAAGCAGTCATGCTATCGAGATTTGACCCCTCTATTACCAAATAAACTAGGCTTCTTGCTGACATCACAAATTATCTTTAAAGTTTAGGCAATAAATCACATCTAAGATCGCCTTATATACACTCAGCAGTCAAATACCATGAATTCAAATACATGTTTTGTTTTATTACGTCTAAAAACATAAATTTCTTATTAACATGTAACATCTAGTCATCATTGTGTACATTTCATAGCATCATGATTGTTCTTGCTGTATCATAATTTAGTTCATATTAATGTTAAAGTAAATCCTGGTACACACCTCTGTAGTGTTGTTTTTAAAGGCTCTTGGATGTCCATACATGGGTGGTGTTTGGTTATGTATCATTAATACAGATCTATAAAGTATTGGGTTTCAAATGTATTATGCCACTAATGGAAGTATAAACCCCTTGTTCCTAAATATAGATTCTCCAGTTTAGAACTTGTTGCTGTTAACGTGAAAGTAAAGTGAGTTTGACCCTGGAGCAAACCCCTGGAGTGTGTTATATATAAGGATTAATGTGCTGAAGAGCATTCTTGTTGATGTTCCTCACTGGCTGGGTGGTGTGGTTTTTTCCCCCGTGTGTGTTCGCTGGTGGCTCCGGAGGGTTGCCAACCCACTGAAGCTCTTCACACATTCAGTGCAATGGTATGGTTTTTCCCGTGTGTGTTCGCTGGTGGATCCGGAGGTTTGATAACTGACTGAATTTCTTCACACATTCACTGCACTGGAATGGTTTTTCCCCAGTGTGTGTTCGATTATGTTTTTGTAGGTCTGATGACCGACTGAAGCTCTTCACACATTCACTGCACTGGAATGGTTTTTCCCCTGTGTGTGTTCGCTGATGACTCCTGAGAGTTGAGGAATGACTAAAACTACTTCCACATTCATTGCAATGGTATGGTTTTTCCCCAGTATGTGTTCGCTGATGTAATTGGAGAAGTGATAACAGACTGAAGCTCTTTACACATTCACTGCACTGGAATGGTTTTTCCCCTGTGTGTGTTCGCTGATGACTCCTGAGATTTGAGGAATCACTAAAACGACTTCCACATTCATTGCAATGGAATGGTTTTTCCCCTGTGTGTGTTCGCTGATGACTCCTGAGATTTGAGGAATCACTAAAACTACTTCCACATTCATAGCACTGGAATGGTTTTTCCCCTGTGTGTGTTCGCTGATGTGATTGGAGAGTTGTTGACTGGCTAAAGCTCTTCATACATTCAATGCACTGGAATGGTTTTTCCCCAGTGTGTGTTCGATTATGTTTTTTTAGGTCTGATGACCTACTAAAGCTCTTTCCACATTCATTGCACTGGAATGGCTTTTCGCCTGTGTGTGTTCGCTGATGACTCCTGAGAGTTGAGGAATCACTAAAACTACTTCCACATTCATTGCAATGGTATGGTTTTTCCCCAGTATGTGTTCGCTGATGTGTTTGGAGTTGTGATAACTGACTGAAGCTCTTCAAACATTCACTGCAATGGAATGGCTTTCCCCCAGTGTGTGTTCGCTGATGACTCCTGAGATTTGAGGAAGTACTAAAACTACTTCCACATTCACTGCACTGGAATGGTTTTTCCCCTGTGTGTGTTCGCTGATGACTCCTGAGATTTGAGGAATCACTAAACCGACTTCCACATTCATTGCAATGGAATGGTTTTTCCCCTGTGTGTGTTCGCTGATGACTCCTGAGATTTGAGGAATCACTAAAACTACTTCCACATTCATAGCACTGGAATGGTTTTTCCCCAGTGTGTGTTCGATTATGTTTTTGTAGGTCTGATGACCTACTAAAGCTCTTTCCACATTCATTGCACTGGAATGGCTTTTCCCGTTTGTGTGTTTGCTGATGACTCGTGAGAGTTGAGAAATGACTAAAACTACTTCCACATTCACTGCACTGGAATGGTTTTTCCCCTGTGTGTGTTCGCTGATGACTCCTGAGATTTGAGGAATAACTAAAACGACTTCCACATTCATTGCAATGGAATGGTTTTTCCCCTGTGTGTGTTCGCCGATGACTCCTGAGATTTGAGGAATCACTAAAACTACTTCCACATTCATAGCACTGGAATGGTTTTTCCCCTGTGTGTGTTCGCTGATGTGATTGGAGAGTTGATAACTGACTAAAGCTCTTCATACATTCAATGCACTGGAATGGTTTTTCCCCTGTGTGTGTTCGATTATGTTTTTGTAGGTCTGATGACCTAGTAAAGCTCTTTCCACATTCATTGCACTGGAATGGCTTTTCCCGTTTGTGTTTTTGCTGATGACTCCTGAGAGTTGAGGAATGACTAAAACTACTTCCACATTCACTGCACTGGAATGGTTTTTCCCCTGTGTGTGTTCGCTGATGACTCCTGAGATTTGAGGAATAACTAAAACGACTTCCACATTCATTGCAATGGAATGGTTTTTCCCCTGTGTGTGTTCGCTGATGACTCCTGAGATTTGAGGAATCACTAAAACCACTTCCACATTCATAGCACTGGAATCGTTTTTCCCCTGTGTGTGTTCGCTGATGTGATTGGAGAGTTGATAACTGACTAAAGCTCTTTCCACATTCACTGCACTGGAATGGCTTTTCCCGTTTGTGTGTTTGCTGATGACTCCTGAGAGTTGAGGAATGACTAAAACTACTTCCACATTCATTGCAATTATATGGTTTTTCCCCTGTGTGTGTTTGTTTATGTACTTGGAGGTCTAATAACTGACTGAATTTCTTCAAACATTCAGTGCAATGGTACGGTTTTTCCCCAGTGTGTGTTCGCTGATGTGTTTGGAGTTGTGATAACAGACTGAAGTTCTTCGCACATTCATTGCAATGGTATAATTTTTCCCCTGTATGTGTTCGCTGATTATCTTTTAGGAATTTTAACTGACTAAAGTTCTTCATACATTCATTGCAATTGCACGTTGCTGCTCCTGTGTGTGTTTCCTTATGGTTCTTTAGTAGCGATGACAAACTAAAGCTCTTGCTGCATGTGTATGATTTTTCTTTCTTGGTTAGTGTCTGTGGGTCGGGTTTATAAATGTCTGCATCCCATGAGAGCATTTCCTGAGGAGCTAACATGGTTGATAAAGCACTATTCTAACATTCCCGGTGTGTGTGTGGTATTTTGGGATGGTTGATTTCAGATTTCACAATGAAATACAAGACTCACCAACTACATATATTATTATTTTGGCAAGTAAAGCTTCTTTGTAGGTGGGTATGTCTTTAGATTGCAAAATAGTTTTGTGTGTTACGGGTAAAGATTAGTCTTCCTTCTGGTCGATGCAAATTAGCACAGTCTGTTGTACATCAAAGACCCTCTCTTTCTATTACCCTTCAGTTGTCTGGCTCCACTACCTTGTGTTTTTCTCGTGCTCATGTGGCCAGAAAGAGTTTATAATACACCTAGCACGCTGAATGGTGGTCTGCCATCATTACAGGAAGCAGAGCAATGCTGTATCCACCTTTTACCAAACACATGATCAAAGCTGGTGGTGCAGGCCTATTTCTACAGGAGGTGGTTTGTCAGTGTTGTTTCCTTAATTTTCTAAAGGTCATTTCTTAGTCCTGTTGCGTGCATCCACTGATATGCCCTTGACTGCTTCTTCCAGGATCTATCGGTGTATGTTCAGGTTCCTCAGTCTCTGACTGTGCAGATCTTTTCCTGAATATTGGAGCTCCTTTTTTTTACCACTTTTTTCAGAATTGCACGATTACTGTCATTATTCACGATCCTTTGTGCATTCAAGGCAGGTTTCCTATTGGATGTAAAGAGATTTAAAATCACTAAATGGAAATGTAAGAGAATGTGAATACACAATATTTAACTAGTTGTAAAAGATATCTCTTCTTTACCATTTATGAAAGTTACCAAGAGATATTTCACCATACAAAGATATTTAACTAAATCTTTCATTGAACATGTAACTCTTACTTACTTCAGAAAAGAAGGTGATTTTCCAGTGTTCACAGAGTAACTTAGTACAGAAAGAGCACACATGGAGTGCCCACTCGCTAGAGGTACAGCTTTACGAAGATGCAACATGGCAAGATTTCATTTAAACAAGAAGAGATTGTGGAAAAAGAGATGGATCAGGATGTGCTGCAATCACTTCAGTTTTAGGAAGTGTATAACAACAGTAACCCTTTCAAGAACCATATCACAAACAAAACTCTTCAGGAAGTATATAATAAAGGTAACGCTCCAGGAAGTATATAAGAAATTAAGCTCCATTCACTCTCTTCTTGACAATACTTTCCTGTTCACACTCGAGCAGCTGAAGTTCCAACTCCTGTCTTTACTTTTCTGTTTGTTAAGTTATCTTTGCCACTTTCCTGGGGTTGGTTCAAGCATTTGTGGGAAGATTGCAGCATTGATTATAGAGATTCCATCACAACCTGTAATATACCTGTGATATCTCTGCTGTCAATACATGTCTGCTTTTTGTCTTTTTATACCTTACCATGGCATCTAACTTAATGTTTTCCGTTTGGTGCCAGCATGCTACTCTGTGGGTGGATGGAGCGTTGGCAGAGTGGGACAAGATGTCTGTTGCTTGAGGGGGAGTGCAGCATTTACACCTTTGGGCTTTTCTTGAAATCAGCTTCACCTTACTCCCTGTTCGTCGCCTTCCATACTCCCTTATGTCTGCGTACTCCCTCAGCAGGGTTCACTCACAGCTAAAGCAGAGGAGTGACTCGATGCACACAGCAGACATCAGGTAATGATCTGATAGACAAACGGCCATGCTTGGCAGTACCAGGATCACAAGCGTCATTAAAGAGGCTCGCCCGGGACATACAAACGGAGGAAGTGCACAGGTAGCTACTAATGAGGTACAAACAGAGGAGGCGAACATGTAGGTACATGCTCCTTTTTCGGTCTGTTTCAGGCCTTTACTGGGCTGGGTATTGGTGTGCACTATATCTTATTCATGCGGCTGATAGAAGCACTTGCTGCAGGGGTGTTACCACTTTGACCCTTTACAAGAAGAGAGCCGAGCCTTAGATAGCACAACACCTGGAGACTGCCTGCCTTGAGGGGAAGATGAGGGTCCGGGTGTGAGACAATATCACTCGCAACAACACAGGACCTGTTCCTTTTGGTGCTACAGTTGTGCCTAGTCAAACCCTCCTATATTCCTTTCAGGATTGGGCAATAGCCTGCCTTTCAGGCTATTTAATTTTCTAGACCAGGTTCACCACTTTCAGATTATTCATTAAAAAGAGAGTGCACTGTTTATCCATATATCTCTGTAAATTTCTCCCCACCCTGCTGACAGACTAGAGTAAGAAGAAAGGAAAAGGAACAAGGCTGGAACACAAAAATAGTGCGGAAAAGAGTGGTGTCGCCTCACGGGAGTAACACCATGGAGGCTCTGCAGGAAGGTACTCGCCTGCCGCCTAGGTTCTCATCATTAGCGAAATTGTGAAGTGTGAAAGAAAAAGAACTAGTGAGGGTGCTCGGGCAACAGTACCTGCATGTGCATCAAGTTTGGTACACAGCAAGGCTGGACCCAACAAAGTGAAGGGGAGTGACACAGGTAATGCCACACCGCTTAAGTGAAAGTTAAAAAATTAGTTATAACTCGCTGGCCCTCTCGACTTTATTCTTGGCTGCGAGTTTACTCGTAATTAAAACACCGACATGTTTCGTTGCCAATTGGAAAGACTTACGGCAACTTCTTCAGGGCTTAGGTCTGTCGTTTCGCCCTGCACCCATTCACTGGTGTTCCGTATCACCTACTGTGG
Source organism: Lissotriton helveticus (assembly GCF_964261635.1). Taxonomy (NCBI): domain Eukaryota; kingdom Metazoa; phylum Chordata; class Amphibia; order Caudata; family Salamandridae; genus Lissotriton; species Lissotriton helveticus. The sequence continues at coordinate 566,361 of NW_027611697.1, read as the reverse complement.
AAGGCATACCTATACCTCCATTCTGGCAATGTCTGTATCCCTTATTGTGGATAATTTTGCTGCGAGCTGCTCCTGTCAGTCTCGTGTGTAAAGCTGGAACCGGGCGTTGTCTCGGCAGGCAGCAGGGCGGGGAGAAATTTACAGAGATATATGGATAAACAGTGCACTCTCTTTTTAATGAATAATCTGAAAGTGGTGAACCTGGTCTAGAAAATTAAATAGCCTGAAAGGCAGGCTATTGCCCAATCCTGAAAAGAATATAGGAGGGTTTGACTAGGCACAACTGTAGCACCAAAAGGAACAGGTCCTGTGTTGTTGCGAGTATTCAGAGAGGGGGACGACCTGTTCCTGTAATCCCCTAAGCTCCTTGGTGTAGTAGGTGAGACAATATCAGCAAGGGACATTAATGGATCCGATGAAACACAGCCGCAGAGAGGCGAAATCGTCAGCCTAGATGGAGAAGAACCGGGTCTTCCACTGTTTCCGGATCAGTAAGTGATATTGACTCTATCTAAGGTTAGGAGGCATAGAATTCCATAGGGTCAGAGCTAAGACATGGAAGGAGCAACCTCCTGTTCTGACTCTGCTGTGACGAGGGATGAGGGCCTTGTTTAGATTGGCAGAGCGTAGTGTTCTGGAGGGCATGTACAATTGCATCCAGGCAGCTAGGATGGGTTCTCCTTGCTGCATGGATTTTGTGGGAGATGGATAAGGCTTTGAACTTTGAAAGCTTTCCAATAGGTAGCCAATGGAACTTGCTCAAAAGTTGGGAAACAAAGCTGAATCGGTTCAGAACACATTTCTTTGAGCCCAAATAGAGATATTTGCAATAGTCCAGGAGCAAAATGACAAGGGATTGTACAATCAGTTGGCAGGATTGCCAGGAAAAGTATCCTATAATTGTCTTGAGGTTCCTTAGGATGCCAAAACAGTTGCCCTGCTAGAATCTTGACTTCGGGTTTCCAAGGATGAAGAGCTATCCATCCATACCCCAAGGTTTTCTACCACCAATTTAAGTTTGACGGGTACATAGTATTTCTGGACATCATTGATCAGTCCAAAGATGGGTATGCCTGCCCAGCAGGAGTTAGGTTTTAAACAGTTGTTGTGCATCCATGCCATCACCGCTGTTAGACAGTTTCTATATTTGAAACAACCGCTGGTCAACTCTGCTAACAGGGAAATAATTAGCTGAGTGTCGTCTGCATACAACACTGGTGAGATTTCAAGGGAATTAACTACCTTAACCAGAGGTCTGATGTGAATATTAAAAGGGTAGGACTGAGCTCCAAACCCTGGGAGATGGCAGGAGCCAGTCCTCTTTGTGATGAGATGAAAGGGGGGTATAACTTGAAAAGGACCACTCCTTTAAAAAGGAGGTAAACCAGGCCAGACCTTTGCTCTGTACCCCCAGGTCAGTGAGGCGAGTTAATATTATTGCATGTGAGACAGTGTCGAAGGCCACACTTAAATCTAGGAGCATCAGAGCCTGGGATTTGCCAGCATCTGTAGTACTGCAAAGGGATTTGGTAACTGTTAAAAAAGCAGTTTTGGTGCCGGATGATCCAAATCCATTTTGAGAACAATCTAATATTTGATATTGTTCTAATATTTTGGTTAGGAGATTGTTTACATGTTTCTCCACATCCTTGGATGGAAATGACAGAAGAGAAATGGTTCAATAGTTTTCTGGCTGAGTGGTATTTAGTGAAGGATCACTGTGCGTGTTTCCATATTGATACTTCTGTGCTCAGCGTGAGCTTGGCTAATTCTAGAAATATGGGTGTGACGCTCTCCTGAAATGTCAAAATATAATCAGGTTTAAATGGGTCATCTGGAGATCGAGATTTCACTTGACGCATTAAGGTGGAAATAGAATCTGCGTCATGTAGAGCCAATTGGTCCAAGGGAGCCCATTGCGAGTGGTAGGCCCCTGTGTCAAGAGAGAAAGGTTTGACTGTTTCCTCACCCCTGTTAAAGTAAAGATAAAGATCATTGACCAAGCTTGCTGCAGTGGCTGTTAGAAGCTTCCCCTAATCCAGGAGCGGAGGTGGGTTTAATCAGGTTGTTCACAATAGAGCAGATTTCCATGCTTTGGAGGAAGTCTCCGCTCGTTCTATATTGGAGTCTAATAGAGGCACACTCCTATCGATAAACCTTGAAAAGGCAGATGGGTCTAGTTTATGCTACAACTTTCTCATTGTGGGGTTACCGGTAATGTTTTTTCAATGCTAGGTTTATCAATAGTCATAGGCACCAAATAATGGTTTGACCAGGTCACTGGAATAGGGGGAGCAGTTTGAAGGGTGGCCAGGTTGTAAAAAACAGGGTTCAGCTGATGGCCGGCCTCATAGTTGAATGTTTTACTAACTGAGCTAATTAGAAAGTGGCCAGGTCATTAGTAAAGTCCTGGATTTCTTTATTGTTGATTAGATCAAGATGAAGATTCAAGTCTCCAAATATGCTCAAGTTGGACAATTGAAGTGAGTGCAAGGTAGAGCACTCTATTAGAGATTTCCTGGAGACGCATTGGAGCAGGGCCGGGGCACTGAATACAGTCCCCAGGCTCCACCGCATGCCGCGTCACTCTTCCCGTGTGTGGAGGCGCTTAAAGGCAGCAGTGAGGTCCCGCTGTGAGGGCTGCATCGGAGCAGAGCCGGGGCACGGACTACAGGCCCCAGGCTCCACCGCACAGAGCATCACACTTCCGGCACCTGCAGATGCTTAAAGGCAGCAGAGTGGTACTTCTGCATGGGCCTCGCCTGGGCCAAGGGCAGACCCATCCATGCCCGTCGGAACCCAGAGGAGGCTGGGACCCCCCTCTAACTTCTACACTCCCCTGTTACAGGCCCACCATGGGCAAGAAAAAGCTGAGAGCAACAGAGGAGGTAACTGTTACCTCTTTAAATACCTTTCTGGCCAAGGCAACATCGGCATTAGAAAAATAAATTGTACTTACAAAAATGAGAATTTCGTTAGGGTTAGGGACAGGGCAGTCATCTAATCTAGTTGTTTCTCCAACTAAGGGGGGTGCAACAAAACTATATGGGGTTTCTCTTCCAGAATTACCGTCAGTCTCTGTACCAACCCCGAACATTCCCAGCCTGCCTCTACATTTAGTGGGAAACCAACTGACGCTACCTCCGTAAATGATCAATGAAAAAGAGGTTATGCGATACTGCCCTCCAAGTGTCCTGCCAAAAAGATCAGAAAGGTTTCTATGCCAGCGAGTTCCACATGTATGAATAGCCAGCAACTTTCAGAGACTACATTTTCCTCATATTGGTGTGATCTTCTTGATAACTTTAAACCACCTTTGCAACCAACCTATGCCCATTTAGATTCTACAGATCGCACCTACGGTCATCCCCTCTGATGTCTGAAAAACTCTTAAAAAGTTATAATTGTGAAATTCATAATTTGCGTTTTAATTGTGAAAACATGATCCATGGTCGTGAGTTAGCTAAATAGCCCTCTACTTCTATTGGTCATCCTCATGTTGAAAATCAGTTGGCCAACAGCCGGGATCCTATAGGTCCAGACCATGTAGATCTGGTCTCTAGGTGTTGCCCACCGCAGGTGACCATACAAGATTCTATGGGTAAGAGACAATCACACGATTTATCAAGACCCCAGGTTAAGGTAAATCCCCGTCTACTGAGGCCCAAGCAGACCAAATCAACAATACATGGACTTCCCTCCAGTAGCTTGTCATTATGTTCAACTTTTAGTCAACGTGCCTTTACTGCGTCCCAATCTTAGAAAATCTTCACTTCAGCTGATGGCCAAGGCTCGACACTGGATGACTCAAAACTCTAATAAAGGTCATCTCATTCAAAATCATTTGATAATGGCCAGAAGAACGCAGTGAATTGGGTCTGGTGTAAAACCAACCAATAATGACTTTTAAACTTTGATAATGAATGGCTAGTGAGAGACCTATTAGGGAGTTTACTGGTTGTCCCTTCACTCCATTCTCAGATTTATGCAGTCTCGTTGGGCTTTTTTTATAGGTCCGCACCAGCACATAGTTCCACTGTACTCACTCAGGGCCTTTCTTTAGTGAGAACTGGTCATAAGCCTGTGCAGGTGGCTTATGATGCCCTTGCCCTATCAAATAGGTAGTCATTGTTGCAAGATATGAAGGCATGTGATTGACTGATCTTTCCACTAAATCATTTGCCTCCTCAGTCTTTTCTCTAGAACTATTATCAAATGGCTTCTGGTTTGGCACCCGTGGAGAGGGTTCAGTTGGTCATTTTAGATTCACTAAGCAGTATTACATCCTTACCAATTGACCCTACATCATCCATCTCACCAGTACCGACAGCGATTCGGTCGCAGGAGTCCCTAAGTGATATAAAGATTCTCTCTAGGAATTTAGCGGGCTATGAAAACAAAAAGGATAATCAAAAGTGTTTACGAATTCTGATATTATCTGCTTACAGGAAAATCAGGCAGAGCAGTCTGTCTATGTAAACGGCTACAGCTCCTTTGTTACGCCAGCAGTTCCATCAGCAGCAGGTAGATTAAGGGGGGCTTACTCAGAATTGTAGCAAACACGATCACCCTATCTATGGTGACCTTTATCAATGACTCGCCCCATTTTCATGTTATCGTTGCTGAAGGTTCTGGGAAAATGGATTTGTTACCCATTCATTTTTATAAGAATAATTTTAAGAATTCTACACAGGTGACAGATGACTTGGCAGGAATATTGGAAACTCTGTTAACATACCAATCATGTTCAATTTTTTTTATTTGAGCTCGGGATTTTCATGTTTACTGTAGCCCTAATTCGGACCAACGTATTTGTGGGGTGACTGACACTAATGATTCATTGCTAGTCCATTTTATGCATCATAACTACGGAAACATTTCAAACAGTGTTTCATTAACTTGGGACCTAGTTATAATAAACCTGTATCACCCCATGACTGGTCAACCCCTCCCCACCTTTCAAATTACAGGAGTTACCTCGACATCTGATTGTACAATTATTCAGACTAATTTTAAGAGATGTATTAAGTCCTCCATAGCCGAGTTGACAGAGTTCAGTGATCATGCTTTCCTTCTTTTTTTGTTTTGTTTGGCATCTTTCTGCTAAGTCAAGCTCTATATTTACCCCAAAACCGATTCTGAGTAGAATAATGGATGTACTCTTAATTGAGAGAAAATTAACCCTATTTCCTTCCTCCCAAAGGTTGCAAAGGAGGTGTTACCTGACAGTGAATCCTGCTTAGACACCAACACTGATAGTCATCAAGTAGTAATAGCATTTAGTAAAATTTAAACATCTAGAAATTCAAATCTTTTACATCCAACTACAAGAAACACTCCATTGACGATAAGGGGATTGAGACAAATTTCTCAAAGGCCTCCAAAGAACTTCACACTGCTCTTAAAACAAGTCCCAGAAACAAAGATTTGATAAGGAAGCTATGAGCGGACTATGAGACAGGTAGGGCAGTGAGAAAAAAGGATTTACGGGATGAAGCATGGGTACATTTGTGTGAGGCTTCGAGGAGTAAAGATAGCAAGGCATTTTGGAGGGTGGTAAATGCCCCTTTTCGGCAGGATCAGGGCGGCGCCTCTCTTAATATTCATATAGATCAATCGACCTGGGTGTCTCACTTCCAGAGCATTTTTAATGTAGAGATGGATAGCGCTACAACAAACCTTAGGACTTGATGACTGCCAATCTGGGGAAGGAATTCTCATTAGAGGAAATTGAGCTTGCACTCTCTCAATCGCCTGCTCTAAAGGCAGCAGGGTCAGATGGGGTTCCTCTGGATATTTTCTTTGTACATAAAAATGTATGGGCTCCACCCTTGACCCAAGTTTTTAATAGTTTCCAAAGTGGGACCCCATGTATATTGGAAACAATCCGTGATTATCCCCATATATAAGAAGGGGGATCCCTTGAATCCCACAAATTACCGCCCAATCGCCCTGCTGGATATCGCTACCAAACTAATGGGGAGATTGCTCCTAAATAGACTGGAGGAGTGGGCATTTGTTAATAATGTTTTAGCTGAGACACAATACTCGTTTAGAAAGATGGGGTACGATCGACCACGGACAAAATTTACCCTTACTGCAGCAAAATATGTTTGTGCAAAAAAGGGCCAGTTTTATCTGGCTTTTGTGGACTTGTCCACGGCCTTCGACTACGTAAACCACAAAAAATTGTGGGTTGTTTTGGAGTCGATGGGCGTGGACAACTCCATAATTCTTTTTATTAGGGAGACATATGGTGAAGCTGTGGCAGTAGTCAGGTTTGGTAAACAGGAGGAATGTTCGGAAATATTTAAAATTGAAAAGGGGGTGCGACAGGGGTGTGTCCGTGCCCTCTTTCTTTTTTCCTTGTACACCAATAACTGGAATGAAGTTTATACCGCGAAGTGCAGAGATGTTCCATCAGCAGGTGGCTTATCGCGGCCTGCTCTCTTCTATGCAGATGATGCGATTTTGATGGCCAGGACACCGCTGGCCCTACAGCGCTTGATTGGATCTTGTTCAATATTCAAGGCTGAACTGGGTCTGCTTGTTAACTAATGATAAACTTTTGTTATGATAGCGGGACTGGGAAGGAAAAAATATTCCTCTGGAACGAGTAGAGTCCTTTAAAAGGTCGAGCCTGAGCCAGCGTGCAAATGCTGCTGTGCGGAGATCTGTGGTAGTTCTGTAAGGTTCGGAGAGAAGCTTCGCTCAATCCCCCGCCCTTATTTTTGATTGGCTTGTTTCTTTGTCTTTCGTAAATGCTGGCTCCTGATTCATTATGAGGCTTATTAGTCCCTCCTTAGTATGGGCATGTAGCCATTTGTATCCTCCCATGGCTACTAGCACCTCTACTTGGTTGTTTTCTTTTTAAAGACCTTGATTGATGTCGAACGTTGTTGGTCACAGCATGATGCCTACATCCGTTGGCGGGCCGGCAGTGCGATGTATTATTATGCAAAGCATTATAGGCCGGGAGGGTCTACACAGCAAGCTGCCTACAACCACTTCGGAAGCGATACAAAAGGGGATGATGGACGGAGCGTTTGAGCAAATCAAACACTCACCCCCAGTCAACTGATCTGGGTTTAATCCATCACCATTCTTTAGCCCACTCAGCCACCCCATTTCAGACATGGCTATATGCAAATCAGTCTGACCCTGTGCCTCATGGGAACAGTCCAGCCCGAACTGCCAAGCCATGTCTTCCATGGACCGGAAACAAGCATCCTGGGACCGGTTTCGGATTCATAATCCTCATCAGCCAGGCTATCTTGAATCCAGTGGCCAAGTGAGCAAGGGACTCACGTCTGAGCATACCCTGCCACACTTAGGGCGAACAAAGCGATACAAAAGGGGATGATGGACGGAGCGTTTGAGCAAATCAAACACTCACACCCAGTCAACTGATCTGGGTTTAATCCATCACCATTCTTTAGCCCACTCAGCCACCCCATTTCAGACATGGCTATATGCAAATCGGTCTGACCCTGTGCCTCATGGGAACAGTCCAGCCCGAACTGCCAAGCCATGTCTTCCATGGACCGGAAACAAGCATCCTGGGACCGGTTTCGGATTCATAATCCTCATCAGCCATGCTATCTTGAATCCAGCGGCCAAGTGGGCAAGGGACTCACGTCTGAGCATACCCTGCCACACTTAGGGCGAACAAAGCAATACAAAAGGGGATGATGGAAGGAGCGTTTGAGCAAATCAAACACTCACCCCCAGTCAACTGATTTGGGTTTAATCCATCACCATTCTTTAGCCCACTCAGCCACCCCATTTCAGACATGGCTATATGCAAATCAGTCTGACCCTGTGCCTCATGGAAACAGTCCAGCCCGAACTGCCAAGCCATGTCTTCCATGACCGGAAACAAGCATCCTGGGACCGGTTTCGGATTCATAATCCTCATCAGCCAGGCTATCTTGAATCCAGTGGCCAAGTGAGCAAGGGACTCACGTCTGAGCATACCCTGCCACACTTAGGGCGAACAAAGTGATACAAAAGGGGATGATGGACGGAGCATTTGAGCAAATCAAACACTCACCCCAGTCAACTGATCTGGGTTTAATCCATCACCATTCTTTAGCCCACTCAGCCACCTCATTTCAGACATGGCTATATGCAAATCAGTCTGACCCTGTGCCTCATGGGAACAGTCTAGCCCGAACTGCCAAGCCATGTCTTCCATGGACCGGAAAAAAGCATCCTGGGACCGGTTTCGGATTCATAATCCTCATCAGCCAGGCTATCTTGAATCCAGTGGCCAAGTGAGCAAGGGACTCACGTCTGAGCATACCCTGCCACACTTAGGGCGAACAAAGCGATACAAAAGGGGATGATGGACGGAGCGTTTGAGCAAATCAAACACTCACCCCCAGTCAACTGATCTGGGTTTAATCCATCACCATTCTTTAGCCCACTCAGCCACCCCATTTCAGACATGGCTATATGCAAATCAGTCTGACCCTGTGCCTCATGGGAACAGTCCAGCTCGAACTGCCAAGCCATGTCTTCCATAGACCGGAAACAAGCATCCTGGGACCGGTTTCGGATTCATAATCCTCATCAGCCAGGCTATCTTGAATCCAGTGGCCAAGTGAGCAAGGGACTCACGTCTGAGCATACCCTGCCACACTTAGGGCGAACAAAGCGATACAAAAGGGGATGATGGAAGGAGCGTTTGAGCAAATCAAACACTCACCCCAGTCAACTGTGTTGGGTTTAATCCATCACCATTCTTTAGCCCACTCAGCCACCCCATTTCAGATATGGCTATATGCAAATCAGTCTGACCCTGTGCCTCATGGGAACAGTCCAGCCCGAACTGCCAAGCCATGTCTTCCATGGACCGGAAACAAGCGTCCTGGGACCGGTTTCGGATTCATAATCCTCATCAGCCAGGCTATCTTGAATCCAGTGACCAAGTGAGCAAGGGACTCACGTCTGAGCATACCCTGCCACACTTAGGGCGAACAAAGCGATACAAAAGGGGATGATGGACGGCGCGTTTGAGCAAATCAAACACTCACCCCCAGTCAACTGATCTGGGTTTAATCCATCACCATTCTTTAGCCCACTCAGCCACCCCATTTCAGACATGGCTATATGCAAATCAGTCAGACCCTGTGCCTCATGGGAACAGTCCAGCCCGAACTGCCACGCCATGTCTTCCATGGACCGGAAACAAGCATCCTGGGACCGGTTTCGGATTCATAATCCTCATCAGCCAGGCTATCTTGAATCCAGTGGCCAAGTGAGCAAGGGACTCACGTCTGAGCATACCCTGCCACACTTAGGGCGAACAAAGCGATACAAAAGGGGATGATGGACGGAGCGTTTGAGCAAATCAAACACTCACCCCCAGTCAACTGATCTGGGTTTAATCCATCACCATTCTTTAGCCCACTCAGCCACCCCATTTCAGACATGGCTATATGCAAATCAGTCAGACCCTGTGCCTCATGGGAACAGTCCAGCCCGAACTGCCAAGCCATGTCTTCCATGGACCGGAAACAAGCATCCTGGGACCGGTTTCGGATTCATAATCCTCATCAGCCAGGCTATCTTGAATCCTGTGGCCAAGTGAGCAACAAGTGGCGTACTGGCACCAAATTGGCTGCTATACTCTGATCTAAGCGAGCTCCCACATGTATTGATTCACATCTCTACCTGTCGTCACCGGTACAAGGCTCAGTAGCCGTGTCTTTGGTGGTGGTGTCCTCCAGGAGGTAGGTCTGAAGGGGTGCCCATATATCGCGTGGGCAGGAGGGCGGTGGTAGGAGTTTGGAGTAGACGTGTAATTGCTCTTGACAATAGATAAGATTGTGTAGCTAATCTTTGAACTTGGGGGTTATCCCCCTTCCCCACCTGCAGGCAACCCGTCGTTTGGCCAGGAGGAGCGCCAGGGAAGGATAGCGCTGCATCTTAGCAGCGAGTGGCTCAGTGTACCCTAGTAGTGTGGTTAGGGGGTCAGCAGGAATATGTAGACCAGTCATTTGGTCCAGTGCCAGCAAGACCTCCGTCCAATAACTTTGTATGGGCGGGCAATCCCAGGCAAGGTGTCTCAAGTCCGCCCCCGCGCAGCCGCAATGATCACATTGATAGTTATATTGAAGGTGCAGACGGTTTAAGCGTGCCGGTGTGTAATAAAGGCAGTGAATTTATTTGTAGTGAATGATGCGCAATCTGCTTCTGGCGGAGATAGTTCCAGTTTGGTGGCAGCAGAAGGACCATTGTTCTTCAGTGAGGGGTGACCCCAATTCCTCCTCCCAGCGACCCTTGGCTGGGAGAAGGCCATAGTCATGGTCGCTTTGGATGGTGCAGTATAGGAGTGACAGCACATGTGTAGGGGTAGTTTGTTGAAAAGGGTGTTGATGGGTGAAATAGACCCTCCTGTGGTGGTCACAGGCCACCGAAACACTGTCTGTCTAAAAGTAATGAATACAGATGTGAAACAAAGGTCTTACGTTGAAGTAGCACTTTCATTCATCAAACCCTTAAATGAGTACATTAACCATGCAAGAAGTTACAATTTCAAAGTACATTTAAATGTAAAGAAAGGGTGAAATGTCATTGTCCTGAGGCGCTGCACCAAGGCAGCTTAATTTGAGGGCGTGCTTCTGCAAAACTATCACAAAATAGACGTGTAAACGGTAAATGTAAATTGATACTTGTATAGCGCACTACTCACCCGCAAGGGTCTCAAGGCGCTTGTAAACGAATACCGCTGTGGAACCCATCCTGGCTTTCCCTGTGAGGTGTCCACTCCTGGGCACCCCCAAGGTGGAGACCAGGCATCCTTAGCGTTGTGGGGGCCGTTGTGGAGATTAAGCAAGCTATTGCCCAGAGTTGCAGAGTGGGACTCCATGATTGGAATAGGCACCGAGGCGAGCATTATCAGGTCTGTGGAATTTTTGAGCCCAAGACCGGCCGAGGCGGGGAATTGAACCCTGGTCCCGGGCTAGACCTCTGCATCAGGGTCTGCCGCTCTAACCATTGAGCCACACTTCTCCGGTAGAGAAAATGGCTTTCTGATTTATATGAAAGAAGAACCTTTTTTAAGATTCAATAATGCTAAGAATGCACATGTTAAGTTATGTTGTTATGTTATGTTACATGGTTTGTATAGCGCTCAGCTGCCCCAGCCAAGGGGCGTCCCGGCGCTGTCACTTGCAAGGAGGGTACCTGTCACCACTGAGAGCACAGCAGAGCAACAGCTAAACATAAGGAGCTTACTTTATAGGAAAAGGTGGGTCTTAATCGCCTTCCTAAACGTTAGCAAGTCCTCCAAACCACGGATCGGGGACGGCAGAGCGTTCCATAGTTTGGCGGCAAGATAGCAAAATGAGCGGCCGCCCAAACGGGAGCGCTTCACCCGAGGGACAGCAACCAAGTGCTGACCCTCCGCGCGCAGTGATCGCAAGGGTACATACGGGATCAATAGCGAAGAGAGCATCGGAGGAGAAGCAAGCTTCAGAATCTTGAAAGAGAGGACGAGAGCTTTAAATTGGATCCGCTTTGCCACAGGAAGCCAATGGAGTTTGCTAATACTCTCGGTCGTAGGATGGAAGCGAGGGAGACCTACCAGAATTCTTGCTGCCACATTTTGTATGCACTGCATTCTCCTGATCTCTGCCTGGTTGGCTCCTAGCAACAAGGAGCTGGCATAGTCCAAGCGAGAGAGATTGCACTATTAGTTGGTGGGTAGGAGGGTCAAAGAATTTCAGAATGGGCCTGAGACCACGTAAGAGCCCAAAGCAAGTAGCTGCTGTTTATTTAGTGTGGGTGGAAAAACTGAGAGAGGAGTCTATCCAGACCCCGAGATTTTTTACTTCTGTTTTGGGGTCCAGAATTCTCCCTAGTGTATTTGGCCACCATTGTTCACCCCAGGAATTGGCGTTTATCCCCACTAACAGAACTTCTGTCTTACTCGCATATAGCTGCAGGTAATTGGCAGTCATCCAATTAGCCACGGCCGTTAGGCCGTTCTTAAACCTGGAGGCGCTCGGAGTGGAATCATCAGTCAGAGCAACCACTAGCTGCGAGCCGCCTGCGTATGAGATCATGGACAGTTCCCATTTTTTGGCGACCGCAGCCAGTGGCTGAACGTAGAGATTGAACAAAGTAGTGCTGTTCAATAATGCTAGGAATGCACATGTTAAGTTAGGAGGAACAACCATTATTTCTTTGCAATTGCAATAATGTTTTAGAATAAGGGCAATGCAGAAGAAAGAGAAAGAGACAATTTTAAAGTACCAGAAACAATCAGAGCTTCAGCCAAAGATGCTTAGATAGAGGGCTGAAGGAAACAACACAGGCGTCAGTGACCCAAGGGGTCACTGCAGCGGGGTAGTCCATCGAATGGACTGAGGAGCAGATCTCTATACTCTTTTAATGATGAACCATTGACCACAAAATGACGACATTATCAGGTGTCTTTGACCTATAGGACATGATGCATTTTGGTCACTTCTGGGAAATATTTAAGAAAACAGAAGTGCCATTCACACTACAAAAAGTTTCTCAAAAGGTCACAGGATGTTTGACCATGAATCATAACGAAATTGAACATCTATTGACCAAGGTTTGCGTCACTTCAGGGAAACTTTTATAAGAAAGCGGAACATTTAGAAAGATATTGGTTGCATGTGTTAGTTACATTAAAGCTAGCAACAGATACAATAATATGGAAGATGACAGATGGCAAGTGGCCCCAACCATCAGGTATTGCGTAATGTCTCTTTTAGCTCAGGAAGTTCCCTATTCTTGCGGTATTGCTATTCTTGCGGTATCTACGTGGGTGTAAGAGAAGAAGTGCAGATCGAGGGAGTGGGGGCCCCCGGGGGAGCTGAGCCTCTCTGAGGAAATTGTGTGAGAGACACACTTTGGGGCCTATTCATAGAAAAAAACAGCGTGGACAGGTTGGTCAATTTAACAGATTCCTTTTATGCTAGCTGGTGGGGGCTTATCAGGGTCTCATGCCTCAGGTGTGGGCAGAATTGGCCTGGGGTAAAAAATAGATCCTGCTACATTTCCCTCTTCTTATTTATTTTCTTTTAACAAAAATTATACGTGCTACGATTTTCACATTCCCTGTTCTATCCTTGCTCTCCCCGTGCTAATTCTGCTATTCTCAGGAGGTGCAGGAAGTCCTACGGACATGGGGTGCTGGCTGAAGAGCATAATGCTCATTAGGACACAGCCCACATATTTAGAGACAAGTAGGACATTGTAACACATGCTGTTTTCTGTGTCTGTAGGCCAATGTGTGCAAACATAACATCCTGCCCTGTCAACTGTCCCCTTGTCCCATCTTTATCAATGGCTATTTATTCAATTTGGTACAATATCTCTGTGTCATTTAAGCAGTATCTCAGTGTAAGCGGGACAACAAAGGATTCCACAATGTTTAGAGTTTGTCTCAAATTGGTTCTTTTATTTCAAGATTTCTATTTACAGAGGAATAGTACGTCTTATCCTCGAGGGGGATTTTATCTGTTGTTCTTCGTGTTCACAATATTGAGGGCTTTGTTGTATATGAATTTAGGACCCTAGTGTAATTTTCCCGAGTCATGCCCACATATAGGTATAAATCACCCTATCCTTATATAGGCATATAAATGCTAACCATATTTAGACTTAGCCTATGCAGTTCAAATACGGCATGGCTACTTTCACTAGTTCCGAAAATCCACAACGATTTCTTGGGAAAACCCACCTTCAGCAGTCAGGGACTTCCCCTTGCTTGAATATTAATTTATCCAAGAAATCATGGAGGTTTCAAAGAACTGAGTCTTTGATGACGTTATTATGTCCAACCTTACGTCAAACTCGGCACCTTCAAGGTATACATATGCCCGCACGTTCCCAGGCAAACACACGGTGGTTTGGAGCAGTTCCACTATCTACCTACACGACACAGCTCGCCGAAGCAAGTGCCGAAGGAAGCCGACCCTCCAGCAGACGCACTGAGAGACGCTGTATTTTCTCTTGCCGAGAAATCCAGCTCCAGTGTTTCCAGGCTACCCTTGCGGGGTGCTGGGAAATCGAGTCCTGAGAGAGAGATACAAGACCTCCTCCATTATAAACCAAGGTACGGAGCTGATTAGACCCTTAGAGAATTCTTGGATAGATTCTTGGCAAAAAATACTAAACTTAAGCTACACCTCACTTACTTCTTCCCTTGTACTAGACCTAGGTTGGGTACACCGGGGTAGGCGTATTTTAGAAGCACCAGTTGAGTACTTTTAGACATTATTTATTAATGTATGTATTTTATGTTATTTTATGTGGCTTAGAAACCATACCATGCTTTTACAGTATTATTTTATAATACTCTTCGTACTGTGCGCATTGTACTTTGCAGCCAGTATTACGATTGTAGCAGTTCATTTCCTCTGCATGAGAAAAAAGACAGTTCACTAAATACTTATATTGAAAACGCCCGTCTCTCTATTTCTCTGCACCTCTGGTGAAACGAAGCATGCACAATTGACTGTGTGAAATAGGTATCGATTGTTTCCGCAACTCTAGAGATACATTTCTTATTCTTGGGAAACAAAGTTGTCATGTTTTAAGCGGTTGTCAGAAACTAATCCCTTCTTGTTTATTCGAGAAAGTTTCTAGTGACCTCTGAGCTAGCTGGCACTCACAATTAAGTTTAATATGTTCGATAGAGACCTAGTCGACCTCAGTCCTACTTCTAACCTATAGGATATATTATTCCAATGCGCAGAACCTATTGGGAATATAGGAACTACACTACATGGCGCCCAACGTTTGGTAAGGCGATAATTTAACGCTAGATACTAGAGTAACTCAGTCGTGCTTTTCGCACAGACCCCTTTTTTCCGTAAATACTCCAATAGACATCTGGAGTGGGTAAAAGGATATAATATCTGCCAAAACTGAGTATGACGGAAAATCCTATGTATTAGTTCTTGGTTTATTCAAAGTTGAAGGATACATTGTTCCAAAATATTGTGCACCTAATCTTTGTTTCCTTGAAACTTGCTCTGAAAAAACAATATGTCGGATAGTGAAGAAGAGAGGGCTAGAGTTGCAGCAGTAGCTCAAGCGGTTTTAGACGACACAAGTCTCCAACAAAATACCCGGATGCAATATTGATCCCGTAAATGTAAGAAAAAGTATAACTTACAAACTTATAAATAATGGAGTATCATCGAGAGGTGGTAAAGTAATATTTGTCATAGAGGCACACGAATATCGGCAGACAGAGATATTCTATTCATGGATTCAGTTTCCTGCAGCAAATCTGGAAACACGTGAGTTCCACTACTTCAAAGTAGAGGAACCTCCAGTGGAATACGTCCCTTACGAGGACATTGAAATTCCGTTAACATACCAAGAGCATCAGCTCCGGTTTAAAGGCGCCCTACAACATCAAAATCACATTACCAGGCTTGGTCCACTAGGTAGACCAGGAGCTACATGGCCGGTACTAGCCGGCTATACACCACATCCTGACATTGAAGAAATGGCAGGTCCAGAACTGTTAGCCCAGCTAAAACAGTTAATTAAAATACATAGACAATTGGTTCAATATGTCATGCAGACCTTAACAGTACATCCCTCACCACGGGAACACAAACAAAATTACACCACAGACTATACAATCAGTCATTGGTAAATTGCCCGCAAAAAGGAAACAAATTCCGTTCTGGTTAGCTCAGAAAATTACTCAAATTGAGGCAGTATTACCTGATAGTACACCTCATGAGAAACACAGAATTTTGACAATCTGTTTGCTAACAGGCTTTGCACCACACGTGGAGGACTGTGACACTTCGGGGTACAGTCTTTGCTTCAATCTACACAAAAACACATGGTGTTCCGTCTATGGCAGTAATACCAGACGTCCTAAGACAAATTCAAAATGAATATGGACCAGAACCTGATTTGAATCTTGGTATGAAACTGCTAAAAGATTTCAAATAGGTCTCGGCTATACTATTAGCTTACATTAAAGGTGAAGCAGCGTCCGTGGCAATCCATCAAAAATTCAAAGAAACAGATGTAGCAGAACAAGCATATGAACTTGCAAGAATTATTGAAAAATCCTATGAAGAACTAAGTAGAGATAGTTTGGGTGGGAAACCATTAAAACCCCAACTAACAGAAAATGCTGAAAAAGGTTTTATTTAAAATAATCTCACTACTCCGAAGAAGAAGTGGGAAAACAGTAAACAAACACTTCCTAAAGAGAAGCGTTCTCAGTCCAAAGGAAGATCACCCCAACGGGGAGGTAGGTCTCTCCAACGGGAGCCCTCTGAAAAGAGGTATAACCTCAGGAATAGGGATAATTTGAGAAAACCTGATAGATATCAAGATAGTGATACAAGTTCCTCTCGTACCTTTCAGATTTCCTCGCAGAAATCCGAGAGAAGAGGACGATCAGAACAGAAAGAAGAACGCATGAAGTCCAAAGACGAACAGCACATTCCTAAAAATAAGAAAACTCAATTCACCAAGAAGAAGGTAGCAAGTGTAAAGATCAGACATGCCGAGGATCTTGAGGACACAGCTCAAGAACGGGGAGTGGTACCAGACAATGCTAGACACGCAGCAGAAGTCACAATAGCTCGCAAGATCCTGAAGGATCATCTGGAGACAATGGACCTGAATGAATGCATTCAAGTTGAAACTGCTAATACCAGGGTTAGTGTACCACATAAGTTATATCAACTAACACTCCGGATAGAGGGGGACATTACTAGAAAAATAAAAGCACTCTTTTGAGAGAAGCTATCTAAGGGTTATGACATTCTTCTAGCTGAGCAAGACTGGCCACCTGAATTTGTTAGGGAGTGCCCACATGGCGAAGATATAATTATAAAAAAAACAAAGGAAATGATGGACGGAGCGTTGACAATACAAGCACTCACCCCCAGTCAACTGATCTGGGTTTAATCCATCACCGTTCTTTAGCCCACTCTGCCACCCCAGTTCAGACATGGCCATATGCAAATCAGTCTGACCCTGTGCCTCAGGGGAACAGTCCAGCCCGAACTGCCAACCATGCCTTCCCTGGACCGGAAACAAGCTACCGAGGACCGGTTTCTGGCATTTCAGCCCGGCTTGCTTGAATCCAGTGACAAAGTGAGCAAGGGACTCATGTCTGAGCATACCCTGCCAACTTATGGCGACCAAAGACGTGAGTCCCTTGCTCACTTTGCCACTGGATTCAAGCAAGCCGGGCTGAAGACTGCTGAAATGCCAGAAACCGGTCCTCGGAAGCTTGTTTCCGGTCCAGGGAAGGCATGGCTTGCAGTTCGGGCTGGACTGTTCCCATGAGGCACAGGGTCAGACTGATTTGCATATGGCCATGTCTGAACTGGGGTGGCAGAGCGGGCTAAAGAACGGTGATGGATTAAACTCAGATCAGTTGACTGGGGGTGAGTGCTTGTATTGTCAACACTCCGTCCATCATTTCCTTTGGAAGATATAATCATGCTAGCCTTCTCAAATCACATTCCAATTCATAAAAAATACACATATGCCAGAAAATGGGCAGTAGCTCAGGCTCCAGCATTAAAATCATGTAGGATGGGATGAGCACTCTCCTCACCATAAAATCCAGTTAAAAAATCAACCTACTGCACAGAGGCAGTATCCAGTTAAGCAAGAAGCTAAAAAACAGGTCAGGGAGATTTTAAATCAACTTGAATCCCAAGGGGTGATTGAAACATGCACCTCATCTATGAACAATCCTTTGTTTCCTGTCTCCAAACCATACAATTCATATTGTCTAGTTTTGGACTACAGACACTTAAACTCTTGTTGCAAAACTTTTGCAGTACAAAATGCACACAGTGCAGCACTGATGAATAACATTGTGCGTAAAAAATATAAAACCGCGTTAGATATTTCAAATGGTTTCTTCTGTCAAAACATTGCACCTGAAAGCATGCACTTGACTGCTTTCTCAATTATGGGGACACAGGGACAGTTTTGCCGTCTCCCCCAGGGATTCAAGAATAGTCCTGGGTTATTTTCAGCCAGAGTAACAGAGTTACTACAAACGTATGATGATGAGGCATTATCATTTGTCGATGACATCTATCTAACTGACGAAGATTTGGACAGGCACTTGAAAAGAGTGAACACCATAGTACTTGGGTTCGCTTCTGAAGGGTACAAATTCAATTTTAAGAAATCCCGAATTGCCCACCTCAACGTCCTATTCTTAGGATTCGAACTTTCAAGTGAAGGCAAAAGCCTGGCAGCAAACTTTCTAAAGAAATGTGCACTGCTCCAGCCTCCAAAGACGCTGAAAAACTTACAGTCAATTCTAGGTTTCCTGAATTTTGGAAGAACTTATGTTCTAAATTACGCAGAAAGGGTTAAACCTCTCTATGAACTAATCAAACCAGATTTCAAAGCAACTAATTGGACTCAAAAACACACAGAAAATGTGCGTTCAGTGCAAACAGACATGTTAGCAAAAACACAGTTACAGACACGCGAGAACGTGCGCAACCTTGTGATCCGAATCATCCCAGGGAGATGCGGATTCACATACCAAACCTTTAATGAAGGTGAAAAGGTACCGATAGCATACAAATCACACTTGTACACACAAGCTGAAATGAACTTCACTTCAACAGAAAAAATTCTGACAGCGGTTCAAACTGCAGTAGCAAAAGAGAGAGCCCTCGCACAGGGTAAATGCATAATGATCGTTACACCTGTACCTGCCCTAGAGGCAGTAACGAAAGAAAGCATTCCAAATGCTAAAGCTTTACATCCGAGATGGATACAATGGGTTAATTCTCTTGCTGCAACAGACGTTGAATACGTTTTTGACCCTTACTTGAAAACACAAGAGTTACTAGAATACCAACACGAAAGTCCTCTACCGACCGAGATTCTGCCTCTAGAACATTACGGATGTATAATTTATACAGATTGATAAGCACAGCCCGCAATTAGGGGTAAACAAGCTTATAGTGATGTGTGCGTGATTGTTAAAGGTCGCTGGCGTGAAGGTAAATTCAGACCTATGGTCACTAAAACTCAATCACTCGGAGACTGTACAGCTCAGCTAGCTGAACTACAGGCTTTCAAGATGGCGCTTGAAAATAAGGATCAGGAATTCCCCACACTCATAGTGTGCGATTCGTATTACTGCGTCCAGTCTTACAATGAATATCTGCAGAACTGGGTTCAAAATGGTTTCGAAGACGCAAAAGGTGGCACAATCAAGCATAAAATGCTTTGGGAACAAGTAGTTCTATTACAGACAGAACTACAAAAGACTCACGTGATACATACACTGAGTCATCAACGTGATGGCGTTCACGTTACAGGGAATTCATTGGCTGATGAAGCCGCGAAGGCAGCAGTGCAAACGGCTTCCGTAGCTGCAATCACTCGTTCAAAAACAAAAATAGACAGCGAAATAATGCAGGCTGTCACCGCTTCAGTAAAAGACAGTGGTAAAACCCTCCCGAAAGGCTTTCCAGTAAAGTACTCATATATAACTGATGCAAATAATGTTCCTTTTGCTCAAATCCCTGGAGTGGGGGATAGGGCAATTCCAAACATGGAACATAGGTTAGGACTGATCTTAGCAGCACATGAAGGGCTCGTATCTGCACACGCATGAGTTTCGGCCACAGTATCGTTACTAAAACAAAGATATTGGTGGCCATGCATGAGGAAACAAACTAGAAACTATGTTCTAGAATGTGAAACCTGCCAAAAAATGAAAGTCTCAACAGTGAAACGACCTGCACAGACGCCCCTTCTGATTTCAGATAATCCATTAGCGTGTGTTTACCTGGACCTCTGTGGTCCCTTACAAAGGGATGGCAACTATAAATATATCATGGTCGCAGTGGATACCTGCACAAGATTCATTTGGATGTGGCCCCAATGCTCGGCTGACTCCCGAACTGTTATAAAATATTTGCGAGTCTTTATCGGCACAAACGCAATCGCTACATTCTGACCAGGGTCCTGCTTTTAGCTCTAGAGCTTACAAGGAGGCCATGACCAGCATGGGCGTTGCATTGCGGTACTCAAGTCCATTCCATCCTGAGGGAAATGCCGTAGTGGAAAGAAAAAACCGTAACATAAAGCAATCTATAACAGCTAGGGTATTAGGTTCCGGTGACGGGTGGGTCAGACATCTAATAAGTGTCCACCGTAGTCTTAACAATCAGCCAAGAAAATCTCTAGGTGGAATCACTCTGTATGAATTACTGTTTGGTACTAGAATGATTATCGAAGACCTCGATCATCAAACTGCAGTGGTGGAACAAAAACCCTTTGATATCAAAGACCGTTTGGTTGTTTTGCAGGACTTAAATGAAACAAGAAGAAGTCTGAGCAACACAATACAGAAGCGAACGACCACTGAAAAAACCCACCTGATTTGCTGAGTCCTGGCAAAAGTGGTCATTGTTCACGCATGTGTGGATACTCTTTGATCGGAGCCTAGACTGAAGTGGCAGAGGAAAGACAGACAAAGCTGGCGGTTTGTAACATTTGTAAATCAGTAAATATATTTAACATAAACAGAAAGTCCTTAGTGACAACAATTTGAATCCTTTTAAAAGGATATCATAGATACAATTGTGGATTAATTAGGCCGTGCATTGCATGCTGCATATAATTGAAGATCTGCCCTCGGTCCATGAAAAACATGCAGAGCAAAAAAAAGAAGAGCTGCTGTACTTTCTTTTCATTGACGATCATTATTTGAAACCCACGAGGACCGCCAGGAACTGCAAATAACCCAATGCTGCACTGTTTATGAAAGTTAGCAAACAGCACCACGAAAAACATGCTGAGCAAAACAAGCTCTCGGCATTGTTGTGGTGGGGGCGGGGAAGCGCATTCCTTTGAAGTCTGATGGGTTGCAGGCGAGAGCATATGAAACTACAAATAAAATGAAATAAATTGAGGGCTTCGCTGGTAGAACTATCAAAGAAGCTTGATTGAGAACTTGGGGTGAGGGCATGCCTTAAACAAGGAAAGAGGTGGGCGTTAAGAAACAATGAAATTAGTGTCCATCAAAGGTACCCCGGGGCAAAACAGCAGTGCCCCTATGAAGTTAATTTGTTTAGCTATGAAGAGGAGAGGAAAGGAGGGGAGGGGAAAGGAGACGAGAGGAAAAAAGTAGGGAATAGAGAAAAGGGGAACAATAAAGAGAGAAGGGAAGGAAAAAAGTTAGAGATGAAACAAAAAGGAAAAAAGAAAGATAACGAAAGAATGAACACTGCTAATAAATAACAAAACGTGAAAGAAAGAAGGAAACAGAAACAAGCCATACAATAATCCAGTGAGAAGGATTACAATGGAAGTGTTTGGCCGCCCTCCGCTGGTTGTCTGAAGAACTTGTACCACAAGAATAAATCAAAGCCCCTGTGTTTCAACGGCCACGAAAGTGAAAGTAATTAGGCCAGCGATGCCTGAAAGGCCAGCGATGCGAGGAAGAGATAAAAAACAAGCTCTCTGCATTGCTGGGGCGGGGAAGCGCATATCTTTGAAGTCTGATGGGGTGTGAGCCTTTGAAGTGATGCGAGGCACAGACAAATGGTGGAATGGTGGTGTGTGAGCGGCTTCCTTTCATATCTGATGGGGGCGGGGGAGCAAATGGCGAGCACATGCACTGTCCATAATCCGCATTCAAAAGCCCTCTTGGTAAGCTTTCCTGGAGCACCTCTCTATATCTCTCGCATAGCGATTGCTTACGCAATACGCTAGGCGAGTCCTAAAAAAGGTTCACCGCTCCTACTAATTAACTATAGGCCAATTAGCCTGATAGACATCATGCATTAGCCTCCATCAATATCTTTAATCTACATATACTTACTTCCTTTATACATCTAAATACTTTCCATGTACTTGTGGATCTATATATTTATTACTTTCTTCTAATTCAGCAATATCCAATGCATTACCCTATTTCCCACGCTATACCTCTATCAATATATCCTCTACATCCACTCTTTCATTCATCCCAAACCCCACACCACTACTATGATCTCCAAAATAGCCCTTTCTAGACTCTCCCCTACACTACCCCTCCTTACACCATCTGACACCTCTTTGCTATACCAATCCCCCAAAACAAGCCTTTCTAAACTCTTCTCTCTGACTCTTCCCCTCCACACCCCTTTTTACTCCTCCCAAGCCTCCTCCTACTGCAATGACCTCTAAAACAAACAAACAAAGCCTAAATCGTCACTCTTCTATCCCTCCACTATCAGTTTCAATCAAAATAACAGACTAACATGTCCACTTCTCAAATTTCATATTTCACTATACCAATTCACCATCAATCCTATATGGGTCCCGGAGTAGCGTGCTACTCGTCGGAAAAACGCTTTGACGGCTCGTCCAGGGTAGTAAGTGCTATATAAATGCAATTACAATACAATACAATATACTAAGGACTTTTAAGAGCACACCAGTAACCAATCTGGGATGTACCTAAGTACTTACCATAACCAGTTTAGGGGAGAGAGCACAGAGACTGAGGCCCTGATTAGCAGGATCCCAGTCAGACTAGTCCGAAACAGCTGAGCAGCAGGCAAAAAGTGGGGGCAACCGCAGAAGCAGATCCTACTTTTCTACAACATGTATTTTACACTTTGGCCCCTCTGTATCCAGTTTATCAAGGCTCACTGTTTCGTGTTAGGTTAAAACGTAATGCTAATGGCAGTACTGACTCCGTGACCTCTACGTAGTACACAGGAATGGGCATTTGCTGCCTTTGTCTTATAAACTGCAGTGCACATAGATTACTATAAGTACACCAAAAGGCAGTGCAGTGTGCAGAAATTATTTATAGTGCAGTAAAACACAGTTTAGTGTGCACAGATGAATCAGAGAGCAGTAAAAACCAATGCGGTGTGACCTGACCTCTCACATTAAAGCAAAGTGCCGTGCAGCATGCAGATTCCTCACAGTGCAGTAAGATGCAGTGGTCAGATCCCGTCTTTAACACAAATGATGCCCACAAACACGCCCAGGGCCGGAAGGAAAGCCCCCCAGGGCCCGGGATAGAAGAGCCCAGCTCAGCCCCAGGGGCCCCCGGATAGAAGAGCCCAGCTCAGCCCCAGGTGCCCCCAGATAGAAGAGCCCAGCTCAGCCCGGCTCCTGCAGAGATTCCATCCAGGATTATTCAGTCTATTTCTACAAACACAGCAGAAGGTGCTGACAATCTCCTACCTGAGCAGAGACCTGTGCAGACCTGTCCAGGATCTCTCCTACCCCTGGGGGGTCGCAGATCTGGGGTCTGAGGGGGGGCAGATCTAGAGTCTGAGGGGGGCAAATCTGGGTTCCGAGGGGGGGTTTGTGAGGGTCTGAAGATGAAGGTAACTACACAGACACACAGGGTCCTCCCTCCTCTGCAGAGGCCGGAAGTGATGTCAGCACCGCTGCTGGTGCTGTCTCTGCACCGCTGACCCGGAAGAGGAAACCCTTCTCCCTTTCATACAATGTGCAGCTCAGTGGGTTTCATCAGCAGGCGAGGAGCGCCCTCTGGTGTCCGCTGACGGAATCGCCGCCTCCAGGCTCCAGCAGGGAAACAAGTATTGGTGCCTGTAAAGACAGTTGGTTTTTAAATGCCCCAGAGTGACATTGACAGCAATGATGTTTATTAGGTGTGTGCCCTTTGCTTCCGAGAGGTTCTTGGAGTCAATCCAGATTGTATATGTTTAGGAGTTGAAGCACGCCCGTCCTTTTGATTTCTTCTTGTCCTGTCTCAGCCGCGTCTTTACTTTCAGTGCATCAGCATGAAGCTGACTTGCTGCCTACAGGGGCAGGGCTGAGGCTGTTTCAAAAGTCTCTGCGCGATCCTACCTCTCTCCTCTCCCTCCGCGCAGCATAATGCACAAGAAGCAGAGGAGCCGGAGCCCGGACCCTGCAGCCAGGGTGGCGCAATGCCACCCCTCCTGCACAGCCCGCCCCACCCTGAGGTGATCAGGAGAGCCTCCAGGGAGGACTGGGAAGGAATTCACAGCAGAGATACCCCCCACATGGTCGCACCACCCGAATCCCAATATATTCAGACCACACAAGTTTCTGTTTTATGGAAGAATTGAGGCCGCAGTTGATTAGGCATTTCCAACTTACAAGCGATCCTTTACACACCATTATTTTGTCTGGCGAGCCTGTGTCCTTACCCCATCGGCTCTGCACTGTGCCCTACATTCAGTGCAGCTATCTTTGCCAAGGTGACCTATCACCTGGGGACGCACCCTTTCCTTTCTCTTTGGGCAAGCTTCTGCTTCCAGACCGACCGGGTAACCTTTTACCTCCGGTTGCCACGCACTCCTGGGTAAGTGTCTGCTTCAACCCAACGGGATGACCCCTTTCGCTTCCGGTGTCCACTCACTCCCGGGTAACCAGCCGGTTCCCACCCGGCCAGGTGACCATTCACTTCCGATTTCCACACATTTCCTTCCGGGCAAGCGTTTGTTCATACCCCAGCCTGGTGCCTTTTCCCTTCCGGTGTGTACCCTCTTTGTTACCTGGGCAAGCCGATGTGCTTCCCGCCCGCCAAACCTGGTTGACTGTTCCTCCACCCATCTCTACAAGGTGACCCGGTAACCGGTATCCCAACTTCCTCCATGCCACAGGCTCTGCCCTCTGTTGTATAATTAATTGTTTACTTCCAGTTCACCTGAACAGAGGGGACTCGGGGAGCTTGCCAGTGACCCCCTGGGTCCTGACTGCCCAGTTTGCCATCTGTGCCCGCTTCGCAACCTGCTTTTTATATTCTTTTTGGATCGCTTTGTACGTACCGCCTGCTGTCCCTTCTTCCGAACCAAAGGACCTCTTGCAAGTCCACTGTGCCTCTGCGACAAATCTCATCTCCTTGTCCAGTCCCCCCTGAAATCTTGTTCCTCAGCGGGTGGGTGGGCGGGTCTTCTCCTGACAAAATTCCCTGGGGAAAGAGGGCCTTGTGCCCGGTGCCCACCTTTAAATACCCCAACCTCCCTACCACAGTCCTAACCCTAGATTTATGGCTGAGCTGGCCCAGCCGTATTATCTGGTGGGCCCGCTCTTTCTCCTTCCTTGTCTTGTCTCCCTTCCCTTATCTCCAGCCAATATTCTGCATTGGTGCTTGAGAGGCCTCGTCCGAGCTGTGGAGTGTGCTGACGGTGGCTGCCTATGGCTCACTGATGGACCGAATAATGTCCCGTGTTCGCCCGCTGCAGCAGCCTGCAGGGCAGTCCGAGTGATACTCATTGCTGCCATTTTGAGTTGCAGCGCTTCCTTGCCACACCTGCAGTAATTAGAGTAAGTGGAGTGTGGTGTCTCCGCTTTTGTTTTCAAGTCGAATAACATTCACTTCATAATAAATAGCAATCCAAGCACTTATTAGTATAATTTCCCCTGAAAACTATGTTGTAGTTGGAATAAGCTAGAAAGTGGCAGGCTGCAGGCAGTGGCAATGGCCGGCGCTGCTCTCATCATTAGTTCTTTAATCAAAGCTTGCGATGGACCTGTATGCTAGCACACCTGCCCCTCCTTGGTTGCTGCTGCTCGGCCACACAGTCATGCCCGGGCCGGCATTTGCTGCAGTTGGCGGTGCAGCCCCTATGAAGAGTCACGTCACAAAGTTACGAAGTAGTGCCTCGAGAGGTATCCCTCTACAAAACCATGTGCATTTAAACGTTCTTAAAAGCGCTAGCACGTGCAGTGGTACCCGACTGAGTATATGTGGTGCTCTAGGTCGTTTTCAGCATATTGCATAATGGCAGCTATTGAGCCGTTCTAATATCTTATTTCCAAGTAGTACGGTCACAAAATGCGCCACATAATTTGTCTTTTCTTGCCGCATAATTTACTCAACCGTGCCACATAAGTTTCCCTTCACTGCCGCATAAGTCCAGTGGCCTTGGTGGTAATAGCCTCATATAACCAAGGAGAGACCCAGGTGGGTGCGGTGTCTTCGTTACATCTGCACTCTGCAGCCACAACCCTCTGAATAGTTAATCTGAGCACTGACATACTTTCACCTTTTGACTGGCAAACATAGTCGTCATAAGGGAGAGGTGGGGCGCCGCGGCCAGGGCGACTGACGCTGGAATCTGGGGATCACGTTTCGATCCCCGGCTCCGGCGGCAGGTTAGCCCAGCACCATGTGACTCTGGGCAATAGCTTACTTAATCTTCCCGACGGCCCCCAGCGCCTAGAGACCCTCACGGGTGATTGTGCGCTTTACAAATGTGGATTATTATTATTATTATTATAAGTGTTTTGATTTTCTGCGGTGTAGGCTTCATTTCTGCCCGTTCGTGGTTCCTTTTAGTTTTGTTTACTCTTGTAGGACAGCACTTCTGAGGCACGCGGATAAACTAACTTCCTCCAGAAAAATAATCACGCACCGCACTCAGCTATCCTCCCAATACGATTGCGCCTGACACCGGTAAACAAGCGGGGTATATCACATGTCACCGCCCACGGAAATGAAAAACCATGTCTTAGTAAAATAACCTCACCTAAAACATAGAAAGAACAAGCATTAGAAATGCAATAGGTCTCGCATTTTATTGAGTTAAAGCCATTTGCTTTGCTATACTGTTCCATTAGCAAAGCAGATGGCTTTAACTTAATCAAAGGCGAGACCTGTTGCATTTTCAATGCTTGTCTATAAGTGGTATGTATTTATTTTCTCTGGTATTCATCTACCAACTGAACGAACAGCAGAGATTATTAAACTTATTTATACGGTGGCTCTGCAAATAGCAAACAAGCTTCATTATTTACCAGCACTGTGCAAACAGCAAATAAATGTAAGTTTTTACCCAGCTGCCTGCTAAATATAAGAAGTTATGCATGGTTTAGCCAGAGGCAGTGGAAACTGCAAATAACTTCACAATTTACCTGGCTGTTGGCTAACACAAGAGTCTGCACTGTGGACCTGCTCCTTACCAATAATAAACGCTGGTTAAGGGGCAGATATTGAATCCTATCTGGATGGCGGACGCGCAGACGGCAAAGAAGCATTACTATTCACCCAGTTACTGGTTACACTTAGGACTTATGCACAATCTGGCCAGTGGTCGAGAAAATTTCAAAAAAACTTCACTGTTTACACAACTGCTGGGGGAAAAGCAGATATTATGGGCTCGATTCACCAGGATAAACTTACACTTGGGCATAAATGTACTCTTTTTCACTCTGATTAGCGCCTGAGTACATTACACCATCTGACTGTGCTTGTTCTTGTGACGTTCTGGCCTGGGAGCCAGGTGCATGCTGTCAGCGGTGTGAGAGCAAAGGTACTATAAGTTGTGTAAATTGGTAAAGCGGTTCGGTCAGGAGTTCTCAGTTGCATCTGCTATTTGTCAGTCTGGATGAGGGCGCTGAGACTGAGATGTCAATGGCAGCGCTGGTATCCTCTTAGACTTTGTTCTATTATAGCGGTGCCACTGATTCACAGCGAAGCAGCGACACAGGAAACACATGAGTAAACTATCCCAGATGATATTGATTATTTTGAGAAAGCACGTATGAAGGTATGTGAGCGATGAGTGATGATTGGAATGAGCGATGAGTGATGATTGGTCTGAGCGGTGAGTGATGATTGGTCTGAACGATGATTGGTCTTAGCGATGAGTTATGGTTGGTATGAGCGATGAGTGATTGGTCTGAGCGCTGAGTGATGATCGGTATGAGCGATGAGTGATGATTGGTCTGAGCGATGATTGATGATTGGTCTGAGAGATGAGTGATGATTGGTCTGAACGATGAGTGATGATTGGTATGAGCGATGAGTGATGATTGGTATGAGCGATGAGTGATGATTGGTCTGAACGATGATTGGTCTGAGCGATGAGTTATGGTTGGTATGAGCGATGAGTGATTGGTCTGAGTGCTGAGTGATGATTGGTCTGAACGATGAGTGATGATTGTCTGAACGATGAGTGATGATTGATCTGAACGATGAGTGATGAATGGTCTGAACGATGAGTGATGATTGGTCTGAACGATGAGTGATGATTGGTCTGAGCGATGATTGATGATTGGTATGAGCGATGATTGACGACTGGTATGAGTGATGATTGGTATGAGCGACGAGTGATGATTGGTATGAGCGATGAGTGATGATTGGTATGAGCGCTGAGTGATGATTGGTATGAGCGATGAGTGATGATTGGTATGAACGATGAGTGATGATTGGTCTGAGCGATGATTGATGATTGGTATGAGCGATGAGTGATGATTGGAATGAGTGATGACTGGAATGAGTGATGATTGGAATGAGTGATGATTGGTCTGAACAATGATTGATGATTGGTCTGAGCGATGAGTTATGGTTGGTATGAGCGATGAGTGATTGGTCTGAGTGCTGAGTGATGATTGGTCTGAACGACGAGTGATGATTGGTCTGAACGATAAGTGATGATTGGTCTGCACAATGAGTGATGATTGGTCTGAGCGATGATTGGAATGAGTGATTATTGGTATGAGCGAAGAGTGATGATTGGTATGAGCGATGAGTGATGATTGGTATGAGCGAAGAGTGATGATTGGTATGAGTGCTGAGTGATGATTGGTATGAGCGATGAGTGATGATTGGTCTGAACGATGATTGGTCTGAGCGATGAGTTATGGTTGCTATGAGCGATGAGTGATTGGTCTGAGCGCTGAGTGATGATTGGTATGAGCGCTGAGTGATGATTGGTATGAGCCCTGAGTGATGATTGGTCTGAACGATGAGTGATGATTGGACTGTACGACGAGTGTTGATTGGTCTGAACGATGAGTGATGATTGGTCTGAGCGATGATTGATGATTGGTATGAGCGATGAGTGATGATTGGTATGAGCGATGACTTGTGCACAATCTGGCCAGTGGTCGAGCAAATTTCAAGAAAACTTCACTGTTTACACAACTGCTGGGGGAAGAGCAGATATTATGGGCTCGATTCACCAGGATAAACTTACACTTGGGCATAAATGTACTCTTTTTTTCACTCTGATTAGCGCCTGAGTACATTACACCATCTGACTGTGATCGTTCTTGTGACGTTCTGGCCTGTGAGCCAGATGCATGCTGTCAGCAGTGTGAGAGCAAAGGTACTATAAGTTGTGTAAATTGGTAAAGCGGTTCGGTCAGGAGTTCTCAGTTGCATCTGCTATTTGTCACTCTGGATGAGGGCGCTGAGACTGAGATGTCAATGGCTGCGCTGGTATCCTCTTAGACTTTGTTCTATTATAGCGGTGCCACTGATTCACAGCGTAGCAGCGACACAGGAAACACATGAGTAAACTATCCCAGGTGGTATTGGTTATTTTGAGAAAGCACGTATGAAGGTATGTGAGCGATGAGTGATGATTGGAATGAGCGATGAGTGATGATTGGTATGAGTGATGATTGTTCTGAGCGATGAGTAATGATTGGTCTGAGCGATGAGTGATGATTGGTCTGAACGATGATTGGTCTGAGCGATGAGTTATGGTTGGTCTGAACGCTGAGTGATGATTGGTATGAGCGCTGAGTGATGATTGTTCTGAACGATAAGTGATGATTGATATGAGCGATGAGTGATGATTGGTTTGAGCGATGAGTGATGATTGGTCTGAGCGATGATTGATGATTGGTCTGAGAGATGAGTGATGATTGGTCTGAACGATGAGTGATGATTGGTATGAGCGCTGAGTGATGATTGGTCTGAACGATAAGTGATGATTGGTCTGAACGATGAGTGATGATTGGTCTGAGGGATGATTGATGATTGGTATGAGCGAAGAGTGATGATTGGTCTGAGCGATTATTGATGATTGGTCTGAGAGATGAGTGTTGATTGGTCTGAATGATGAGTGATGATTGGTATGAGCGATGAGTGATGATTGGTATGAGCGATGAGTGATTGGTCTGAGCGCTGAGTGATGATTGGTATGAGCGCTGAGTGATGATTGCTATGAGCGCTGAGTGATGATTTGTCTGAACGATAAGTGATGATTGGTCTGAACGATGAGTGATGATTGGTCTGAGGGATGATTGATGATTGGTATGAGCGATGAGTGATGATTGGCATGAGCGATGAGTGATGATTGGTCTGAACGATGAGTGATGATTGGTCTGAGGGATGATTGATGATTGGTATGAGTGATGAGTGATGATTGGTATGAGCGATGAGTGATGATTGGTCTGAGCGATGAGTGATGATTGGTCTGAGCGTTGAGTGATGATTGGTATGAGCGTTGAGTGATGAATGGTATGATCGTTGATTGATGATTGGTCTGAGAGATGAGTGATGATTGGTCTGAACGATGAGTGATGATTGGTATGAGCGATGAGTGATGATTGTTATGAGCGATGAGTGATGATTGGTATGAGCGAAGAGTGATGATTGGTATGAGCGCTGAGGGATGATTGGTATGAACAATGAGTGATGATTGGTCTGAACGATGATTGGTCTGAGCGATGAGTTATGGTTGGTATGAGCGATGAGTGATTGGTCTGAGCGCTGAGTGATGATTGGTATGAGCGCTGAGTGATGATTGGTATGAGCGCTGAGTGATGATTGGTATGAGCGCTGAGTGATGATTGGTATGAGCGCTGAGTGATGATTGGTCTGAACGATGAGTGATGATTGGTCTGAACGATGAGTGATGATTGGTCTGAACGATAAGTGATGATTGGTCTGAACGATGAGTGATGATTGGTCTGAGCGATGATTGACGATTGGTATGAGCGAAGAGTGATGATTGGTATGAGCGATGAGTGATGATTGGTATGAGCGATGAGTGATGATTGGTCTGAGAGATGAGTGATGATTGGTCTGAACGATGAGTGATGATTGGTATGAGCGATGAGTGATGATTGGTATGAGCGATGAGTAATGATTGGTATGAGCGAAGAGTGAAAATTGGGATGAGTGTTGATTGGTGTGAGCGCTGAGTGATGATTGGTATGAGCGATGAGTGATGATTGGTATGAGCGATGAGTGATGATTGGTCTGAGCGATGATTGATGATTGGTATGAGTGATGATTGGTATGCGCGATGAGTGATGATTGGAATGAGCGATGAGTGATGATTGGAATGAGCGATGAGTGATGATTGGTCTGAACAATGATTGATGATTGGTCTGAGCGATGAGTTATGGTTGGTATGAGCGATGAGTGATTGGTCTGAGCGCTGAGTGATGATTGTGTCGTAATTTGGCAGTACCTGAGTTAGCGTTTTGCTCAGCTACACGAGCTCTTACTGTTAACTTGACCAAATGTTCGGGGGCCATTTTGTATTTGGTGGCTTCCATTTTCATGAACATGCAGCCTCGTGGTCAACGTGCCCTTTCGTCCTTCCTCCATGCCAATGAACCTTTACCCTGCCCAACAACAGGCTATTTTTAGCAATGGTCAGTCTTGCGCATGCGTACAGCTGATCTCTGGACTAACGAGTGGTCACTCCTTAGGAATGTGCCCCAAACTGACCAAATGGTATTACGCCCCTCCCAAATACTGGCTGTGTTCCAAAAATGCCCTTATATGTACTTAAAGTTGTTCAAATGTATACCGCCTACCTTTTTATTGCTGTTAAACTGTATAAAAGAGGTCGCGCACCGATGTTCGGTGTGATACTTCGTGCATTGCCGAAGGGTGCTGTAGGAATGTACCACCACCCCATGGGGTCTTAATAAACTTGTCTTTTGCCTTTCCAGTTTCCGTGCCAACTTCGATTATATGGATCGAGAGTTTTTGCAGAGTATGTAGGCCTGACAGAACCCGATACCTCAATTGGCGACCGCGAAGGGACTCATCGGCGACTCGGATGCCCGAAGGAGAGGTCACGACGAAGGATTGGAAACTCGCTATGGACGCGTACGCTGCCACTGAGTGACCCGAGTCTTGGCACCCACGGTGTTTTTTCCTTTCCTTCTGATCTGACCTTCCAGGTGGCGCCGGTCCTCGACTGAGATCCTGATCGTTTGGCTTGTCGTGTAGTGCGCGTTTGGCTGATTCGGTTACAGAACTTGGCAGTTGGAATCTGGACACTTTTGAAATATTTGGTAAGCTTATGTTTGGTAAGGTAGTCTATTGACACTTACTGTGGCTTTTTGACTTTGAATTTGAATTTTAATTTGTATGAGTTAGCTAACGTTTGGACCTATGATTTGAATTATATGTGGAGTGCACCTCACATAGGCAGGCATGTAGGGATATTTCTCTGATTTTGAATTTGTTTGAACGGCACACTGTGCGTAAAGTACACTTAAGTGCCATTTTATGTAATATTGCGTTTTTCGTGATATTTTGAACATGCCTGTTCTCAGCACACTCCGAGGAATGTGCTGCTTTGGAAATGGTACCAATTATCGATTAAATGAATCTCAGCCGGCTCCCCTAGAGGGAACTCCTAATCGCGAAATGTACATTAAATTTGGCCTTCCGCCTATTATGTATAGCACATTATGGCACAGATACACCAAAACGGATCGTGAGTTGCAATGGCCACTACATGGGTCATTCGATTTACGAAAAGTTCAGTATGTGGACCAATGTTTGTTTCAGCGCAGGTCTAGACAGGATATGTTTGATTGTGTGCGTATGTGGGAGAAAGCGGTGCGTGAACGAATGAAGCGTGAAGAAGCCTTGGCGGACAAAGAGCAGCGAAAGGCTGCTCGGGATAAAGCTTTACAGTTACAGGAGAAGGAATTGCAGGAACAGAAAGAGAAAGAGAGTCGAGAACGTAATTTACAGGTTAATGGTCAGTTTCCTATTAGACGCCCTCTTTATCCTGTCCTTACTAATGAATTAGATGATTTTTCATTGTTAGATCGTTGCCCGCCTCCGTATGTTCCACCTATGGCTCCGGACGAGGAATCGGACGAGGATACTCAGGATAAACAGCGTACCAGGTTACCTACCGAACGTATGGCGGAACTGCGCTCGATTGCTCGTAAACTTAATATAAATACTATAACTGTTCCAGAGGTTGATGGTCTTATGAGTAAATGGTCTGACAAGGAACGATTGTATTTTTTAGATCATTTTACAGATGAAGTTATTGAGCGGTTTAGGAAGCATTCTCTTGAATTGGAACCTAAAGATGTATCAGTTGGTCGTGAGAATTTCCGTAAAGGTATTTTTGCTCTTTCAGATGCGGACAAATTTTTCCAGCGTTTGATTCGGTTACGAGATGAGGCGACACGATTGCGAGCGGCGAAAAAGGCATCGGATTCGTCTGCGCCTGGATCAGCGGAAGTATCAAAAGAGTGTCCTATCTTTGATACAGATAAGAGCGCTGCGGTTAATGTTAAGCCTATGCGAGAAGCTGCGCCTTTATATGTCCCTCCTAAAGGGGATGGTACAGATGACGATAAGAGGTCTAAAGATGCAAAGGGCTATTTTATATATAATTGGGTTTATACGCCATGGAATAGAGCAGATGTTATGGCGCTTAAGAATGCTTTGCCTGACCCCCGTAAAAATCCAGCAGCTTTCTATGAAGGTGTGGAGGGCGCCATTTCTTCGTGCATTATGACGTTGATCTTTTCTTTGGGTTGATATTGCCTCCTGATATGTGGAGGGCGATCCGTAAGTTTGATGATCGAGCGATTCTAGGTGCAGATTGGAAGGACATAGCTAGCGCTGACTTAGATAGGGAACCTGCATGCAAGCCGTGTCAATTGATTTTAGATTTACCGACAGCTATATTGAATAAATTAAAAACACTTGTTCCCCCTAAAAAGATTGATTGGACAGTGTTGGCGTCTTGTAAACAGAAGTCGGACGAATCGGTCTCTGATTTCTTTTCTCGTTTTGAGGAAGCATTCCATGATTACAGTGGCCAATAATTAACAGAGGACACAGGCAGGCACTTGTTTGTAGACAAGTATGTGGCTAATCTCCTACCGGAGATTGCAAAACGGTTAAAAGCTAGTGAAAGTTCATGGACCACTGCAACGCCTGCTTCTTTATTAACTATGGCTCAGTATTATGAACGACAGGAATTGGAGGCTAAAGAATGTAGTGATAAGAAAGCGAAGGACTTAAAGACGAAGGTGATGTTGGCTCAGGTTTATGCTACGCAATCGAGAGGGAATGATAGGGGTAGACGAGGATCGTATGTTACGTCCCCCCCCCTGTTCTGATATATCAGAGTGCATACTGTAAGCAGTTTGGGCATTGGATTGCAGATTGTCCGGTGCTTCGTGAAAAGCGTTGTCGGAGGGGTCGAGGAAGTGGAAGGTCGCGGAATAGTTATTCAGGACCGAGAGGTGGAGCGAATGATCGCGGTAGGTTTGAAGAGAGGGGTCGTGGTCAGGTTGAACATAATACTTTTGATTGACGAAATCAATATCAGATAGCTGAAGGAGAGAATACTGAGTCTCAGGACAATAGATATGCATAGGATTGCGTAGGATGGGGTGCGGAATCGGTTGAAGTACCAGTCGATCAGAGGGGTCCATATATATCAGCACATGTTTTGGGTTCTACTGATCAGTTTCTGGTTGACACAGGAGCTACTCGTAGCGCTCTGTCAAAACACTTGGTTCCAAGGGCTCCCCTGTCTGGCGAAACAATTACAGCAATAGGGTTCGATGGAACACCTTCTTTAAGCCCATTGTCTCACCCTCTTACATTTCACATTGATAAGTTTGTTGCCCCATGTCCATTTCTATTATCCCCAAATACACCAGATAACATTATGGGACTTGATATGCTAAAGCATTTTCGTGCCACAATACGCTGTGCCCCTGAAGGGGTTTGGGTTATTTTAAATGAGAACTACCCAGAAGTTGAGAGATCGTGCCTCACACAGGAGGCCGATGCGTTAGCGTCCCTTCCTAGTACTTTATGGGCTACTTCTGATACTGATGTGGGTCAAATGATTATTCCCCCTGTACGCATTACTGTAAAGGAGGGAGCGACTTTGCCTCGCGTTCCTCAGTACAAAATCTCCAGAGAAGGCGAAATAGCTTTAACACACATTGTGAATGATTTGATGATGGCAGGGGTGGTAGAGGAAGTTCCCTACAATGTTTGCAACAGTCCAATTCTTCCAATCCTAAAGAAAGACACGGATACTAAGATCTATTGTTTCATTATTGATTTAAGGGAAATTAATAAGATAGTAGTACCCCAGTATCCAGTAGTGTCCGACATTACCACCTTACTTACTTTGGTTCCATCCACATCTACTACATTTACGGTGATTGATTTGAAGAATGCCTTCTTTTCGATCCCCATTCATCCTGACAGCCGATATTTGTTCGGTTTTACACTAAATAATAAATCATATAGATTTTGTCGAGTTCCTCAAGGTTACACAGAAAGTCCTAGCATTTACAGCCAGGCTTTAAAAAGACAACTTGATTCTTTTGATTTACGGTCTGGGGTGGTTCTCATCCAATATGTCGATGACATTTTGCTTGCGGCAGACACACAGGAGCAATGTGAGGAGAGTACACTCTCCTTACTCTCTTTCCTTGCTGAAAACAATCACAAGGTATCACGGAAAAAGTTACAATACTGTAGACCAAAGGTGACCTACCTCGGTCATCTTTTGTCTAAGGAGGGACGTGCATTGACATCAGATCGAATTCAAGCAATATTAGATACACCAGTCCCTTGCACTCAGAAGGATGTTCGTGCTTTTATAGGTTTGACATCCTTTTGTAGGCAATGGATACTAGGATTTTCGCATATTGAAAAACCTTTGTTATCATTACTGTCCAAAACTGCACCAATTCCTCTTGAATGGACGGATGAATGTCAGAATGCTTTTGAGCAATTGAGACAAGCTCTTTGTTCTGCACCAGTGTTAGGTACACCAGATTATACAAAGATCTTTACACTATATGTACATGAGAAGGATGGGTGTGCATTGTCAGTCTTAGTACAGTTACACGGAGACAAACAGAGGCCTTGCGCATATTTTTCAGCGGTACTCGATCCAGTGGCTCGAGGACTGCCCGGATGCTTTCGAGCAGTTGCAGCAACAGCAGTAGCTATACGGCAGAGTGAGGGAATAGTTTTGTCGCACAAATTGTTGGTGTTAGTTCCCCATGCGGTAGATGCTCTATTGAACCAAACGAAAACGCAGCATCTAACTAGTGCCCGTTTAACAGGATACGAGTTAACACTGTTGGCGCCACACATTACATTGAAGAGGTGCGCCACTCTGAATCCTGCTACTTTATTGCCATATCTTGTTACTGAGACCCAGGAGGAAGAACAACATGACTGTGTTTTTCTGACTGACGAACAAACAAAGGGTCGTGTCGATTTAGAGGACACGCCACTTCTAGATGTAGATGGGGAACTGTGGGTTGATGGATCGTGTGTGAGATTGCCAGATGGTACAGCTTCCGCAGCCTATGCGATCACGACACTTAAAACAGTGGTAGAAACAGCACGAATACCGCAAAAATCGGCCCAAGCAGCTGAATTGATAGCCTTAACGAAAGCATGCGAGTTAAGTGCTGGTTTATGTGTGAACATCTACACAGATAGCCATTACGCTTTTGGAGTAGTGCATGATTTTGGCCTACTCTGGAAGGAACGAGGGTTTATGACCTCGCACGGAACACATATTATGTATGGAGAGCTGGTATGTGACCTTCTGAATGCATTATTATGTCCAAAGAAGGTTGCGATAATTAAATGCAGTGCACATAAGAAGGTTACAGACAAAATAGGGCAAGGAAATGCTTTTGCAGACCGAATAGCGAGAAAGACTGCCATGTTACAAAATGACTCCTCTATGTATGTGGTGAGATCACAAGCTGAGCGATGGCATGATGTTAGAGAAGAAATTCTAGACATACAGAAGTCAGCATCTGAAGCAGAATTCGCAATATGGGCAACAGAGGGAGTACTGGATGATGAGGGTTGTTGGAGAAGCAAAGACATGGAGAAATGGAAATTGCCTGCTGCTTACTTGCAAGCAATGGTTCAAATGACACATGGGCTGGCACATGTTGGAGCTCTTGCAATTACTAAATTGCTTACACGAGTTTGGGAGCATCCTGAGATTGCCAGCACGGCTAGGAGAGTAGTGCAGACCTGTCTGATATGCCTACAGTACAATCCTGCTAAAGGGACCTATACTCCTAAAGGAGGGTTTGTTCCATCTACTGAACCATTTGAAGTACTGCAAATGGATTACATCCAGCTGGAGCGCTGTAACAATCTCAAGTATGTCCTAGTGGTGGTGTGTGCCTTCAGCAAGTGGATTGAGGCTTAACCTACGAAGGATAATACAGCATTGACAACAGCCAAGGTGTTACTCAAAGAGTACTTCCCACGCTATGGTGTTTGTAAATTTTTGTGGAATGATAACGGTCCTCATTTTGTTGGGAAAGTAGTGGAGCATGTCCTGAAAGGATTGGGAATTAAGCAAAAATGTCATGCTGTATTCCACCCGCAGTCAGCAGGCCTAGTGGAGAGATACAATGCTACTCTGAAGCTGAAGCTAGTGAAGATCGTGGCATCTACGTCTTTGAAATGGCCGGCGCTTTGCCTTTGGCATTGCTGTCTATTAGATCAGTGCCACATTCCCGATCTGGCCTCACACCCTATGAAGTGGTGTTCGGAAGGCCCATGAATATTTGGGGAGTTCCAAAGCCTCGATTGATACATGATGTGCCTTGTATAATGATGAACGATTATTTGGCACGATTAACAAATGATTTACTTTCTATTCATCAACAGGTTCGAGAAGCGCTCCCCGACCATTCTATTGGAGAGGCTCACAATCTTCGTCCTGGCGACCATGTGATGATCTGGGTGTTTGAGAGATCCAGCAGTTTGGAGCCGAGGTGGCGTGGCCCTGAACAGGTACTGCTGGCAACGCGAACGGCTGTGCGCGTTACGAACAAGAAGCGGTGGATACATTCAACGCACTGCCGACGTGTCTCTCCGGATCTGGTGAACCCTACTGTACTGTCTGACTACCGAGACATCTTGGACGCGGAGAGGAGCACAGCTGTTACATCTCATGAGTCGGAGGGAGCCTTCCCGGACCACACTATTTCTGGTGGAGTGAAGTACAATTTGCGGCCAAGGAAATAATATTTTTTTTTGTATTTTTGTGACTGGTTGGTAACCGTTCCGAGGTTTGTGAAAACGGAAGCCGGGAATATCAAGGGGGGGATCAGTTCTGCCCAGTGTAGCGACACCCGTCTTGAATCCCGGAGAAGAAACCAGCGGCAGCCTCGGTTCTCAGCACTATATTTTTATTTTTTAGTTTGGTTCTTGAGATTTTGTTCTTTGTACTATGGCGCCTACATTGAGAAATAGAAGAATTTTGGGTGCAGTTCTTTTTGCTACGACAATAGTGGTAATCGCAGTAATAGCTTGGACTATAGAAAGACTGTTTCCTGCACGAGAATATTTACTGCCTACCACTCCCGTTCCATCCGAACATTTTCATTTTACTTTGCCCTATCATGAAGAAAGAAATAGACAGACTTACTTGAATAATAGTTTCATTCAAATATTACACCATACACACAATATGACTAATACCTCTAACTGTTGGGTATGTGGGATGTTGCCTGGACATCAGAAAAAAGGAGGAACACCTCTTATTCCTCTTCCCTTTTCTCACAATGGTTCATGTAATGCTTGGTACACTCTTCTCTTTACCTTGAGATGGCCAACAAAAGGTGGACTACTTTTCCGATTGAATAAAGTCTGTTACAACGATCGAGATGGCTATCCACAAGCAGAAGGAACTAAATTTGAGTGGGAAGAATATCGACCGGACAATGTATCTACACCTCGTATCTTCACTAATCAGAGATTTACTAATATGTCTAGTTTACATGTGATTACAGTTATCGATACAAAAGCAGATCTTTGTGTCAGAAATAAAGGAACAATTCCGGTAGGGAGGAGTGAATGCAATACTACTCTCACGTTTGATACACCCAATGGTATTTCTTTTGTGGCCTCACGAAACACTTATTTTATTTGCGGCAATAAAGGTTATCATCGTCTTCCTCTTGGATGGTTAGGCACATGTTATATATCTTTTGTACTGCCCCCTGTGTTTATTGCCCCACCTATGTACCATAATGATTTTGTATTGTACCATGATTTTGTATTGAATAGAGTTAAGAGAACATTGAATATTGATGATGTTGATCAAACGGACACTTCACTACAGCAATATGTGGATTTTAATTTAGGTCTATTCTCTTTCGTTGGTGCTGCTCTAAACAGCAGGAAAATAAGGCGGCTAACACGTGTGGTGGAAGCAGTTGCTAATGAAACTGCCTCTGCTTTAGGGAATATAACTGAAGAACTACAGATTACGAGAATTGTTATGCTTCAGAACCGAATGGTTCTGGACGTAGTGTTAGCTGATCGTGGGGGTGCATGCCGTATCATCGGAAGTAGTTGTTGTGTTTATGTCCCTGATAATTCACCATCTGTATATGATGCTATTTCCAAATTGCACAAAATAGCTGCTGAAATTCACCCTGACAATGGTACTTGGACCTTTTCTGGTTGGTTTTGGACTCTGCTCAGTACATGGGGTTGG
The DNA here is from genome assembly GCF_964261635.1 of Lissotriton helveticus. Taxonomy (NCBI): domain Eukaryota; kingdom Metazoa; phylum Chordata; class Amphibia; order Caudata; family Salamandridae; genus Lissotriton; species Lissotriton helveticus. The sequence goes on along the minus strand of NW_027611697.1, from coordinate 526,861 downwards.
AAACTGTTGACGGTTCTATGCGTAATTATTGGGATATTCTTCTTCTGCTGTTTATATATTCAATGTGGTCCTACCTTATGCTCTATATGTATTACTGCCTGTATCCCATCCGAACGAGCTATTGCTAAAAATGTACAAATGAGTAATGCCGAAGTAATGAAAATTATGATGATCGATATTGACGATGAGCATCCGGATTACTTCCATTATGAGGTAGCTTCAGCTAAACGCTAAAAGGGCCGTCTGTCGTAATTTGGCAGTACCTGAGTTAGCGTTTTGCTCAGCTACACGAGCTCTTACTGTTAACTTGACCAAATGTTCGGGGGCCATTTTGTATTTGGTGGCTTCCATTTTCATGAACATGCAGCCTCGTGGTCAATGTGCCCTTTCGTCCTTCCTCCATGCCAATGAACCTTTACCCTGCCCAACAACAGGCTATTTTTAGCAATGGTCAGTCTTGCGCATGCGTACAGCTGATCTCTGGACTAACGAGTGGTCACTCCTTAGGAATGTGCCCCAAACTGACCAAATGGTATTACGCCCCTCCCACATACTGGCTGTGTTCCAAAAATGCCCTTATATGTACTTAAAGTTGTTCAAATGTATACCGCCTACCTTTTTATTGCTGTTAAACTGTATAAAAGAGGTCGTGCACCGATGTTCGGTGTGATACTTCTTGCATTGCCGAAGGGTGCTGTAGGAATGTACCACCACCCCATGGGGTCTTAATAAACTTGTCTTTTGCATTTCCAGTTTCCGTGCCAACTTCTATTATATGGATCGAGAGTTTTTGCAGAGTATGTAGGCCTGACAGAACCCGATACCTCAATTGGTCTGAACGATGAGTGATGATTGGTCTGAACGATAAGTGATGGTTGGTCTGAACGATAAGTGATGATTGGTCTGCACGATGAGTGATGATTGGTCTGAACGATAAGTGATGATTGGTATGAGCGATGAGTGATGATTGGTATGAGAGATGAGTGATGATTGGTATGAGCGAAGAGTGATGATTGGTATGAGTGCTGAGTGATGATTGGTATGAGCGATGAGTGATGATTGGTCTGAACGATGATTGGTCTGGAATGGTTGCGTTTAATAAACTGAAAAAGATATTCTATAATACACTACCAACCATTAACATTGATCTTACATAATATCAATGCATGAATGTATATATATATATACGATACGCACGTGCTGCATGGATCTGTTGTCCGGCCAACTGACCCTGGGCTCATGGTGCGAGTTGTGTGTATATATGTATATCATTTATACTCTTTATATATGCTGCTCCCCAGAAGGGGTACGTCTGTTTCTGCGTGATTTTAAAGGTCATTATGTATTACGTGATTTTGATCCAAGATTATTGAATGTACCACAGCATTTATGGGCGCAAGGTCCAACTGATGTAGGTTGTATGCATATCACACCCCATCGTGTTACTCTAAAGCAGGGTGTTGTATTACCACGAATCAGACAGTACAAATTAACACCTGAGGCTGTAGCAGCCTTATCCAAAATTATTGACGAGCTTATTGTTCAAGGAGTGGTTGTAGAAACTGACTCCAATGTATGTAATTCTCCTATCATTCCGATTCTGAAACGTACTGATCCAAATGCACCTCCAGTTTATCGATTAGTGATTGACCTTCGAGAACTTAATAAATGTATCATACCACAGTACCCAGTGGTCCCAGATATTTCTTCCCTATTGACAGCCATTGATTCTGAAGCCACATTCTTTACAGTTATCGATCTCAAGAACGCATTCTTTAGTGTCCCCATTCATCCAGACAGCCAGTTCCTTTTCGGATTCTGTTTAAATGGAAGAAGCTATAAATTCACACGAGCACCTCAAGGTTTCACAGAAAGTCCTAGTATTTACAGTCAAGCACTTAAGAGACAACTAGACAATATTCACATGCCAACTGACACTGCCCTGCTCCAGTATGTCGATGATCTACTGATCACAGCCCGTTCTGAACGTGACTGCGAACGTGCGTCACTTACAGTCTTGTATTTTCTGGCCGAGATGGGGCATAAGGTGTCCCCTTCCAAATTGCAATTCTGTGTCCAGCAAGTGGTCTACTTAGGACACTTACTGTCCAAGAGGGGTAGGCAGTTGACACCTGACCGTATCCAGTTAATAGCACATCTTCCACAGCCCAAGACACAGAAGGAGGTACGAGCTTTTATCGGCCTCACTTCTTACTGCAGACAATGAATTCCTCAGTATGCATTTCTAGCCAAGCCACTGATACAGTTAACGACACAGGAGGCAGCCGTATCGACTGTCCTCCCTTGGACCCAGGAACATACACTTGTTTTCAATGAGTTAAAGAAAGCTTTATGCCAAGCACCTGTTCTAGCAACACCGAACTACAGTAAGCCTTTTACACTTTTTGTTACTGAACGTGATGGTACTGCATTATCTGTTCTTACACAAGATCAAGCAGGACAATACAAGCCCTGTGCTTATTTTTCTAGCACATTAGATCCAGTGGGCCAGGCTCTGCCTGCGTGCCTCAAGTCAGTTGCAGCCACAGCTCTAGCCATCAGACAAAGTGATTCCATAGTGTTAGGACACTCCCTGACAGTACAAGTTCCACATTCTGTGGAAGTTCTTTTAAACCGAACACAGACTCAACACTTGACAATTGCAAGTTTAACAGGTTATGAACTGGCACTGTTTCAGCCACACATAGAAATCAGACGCTGCAACATTTTAAATCCAGCTACACTGTTACCGTCAGTTACCACAAATCCTGCCACACATGACTGTGTGGAAGTTGTTAACACCATGACAAAGCCAAGACAAGACTTGACAGACATTGCATTACCTGATCCCGACCTGACACTTTATGTGGATGGTTCATGTATGAGAACAAGTACAGGAGAACTAGTAGCCGCGTATGCAGTGACTACTGAAACCGAAGTTATAGAAACACATCGTATTGACACCCTGTCTGCTCAAGCAGCAGAGCTTGTCGCTCTGACCCATGCCTGCATACGTGCCAAGAACCTGAAAGTAAACATATACACAGATTCACGTTATGCATTCGGAGTCGTACACGACTTTGGAGTGCTCTGGCAAGAAAGAGGTTTTATGACTTCTCATGGAACCAAGATTCAGCATGGCCCCCTCATTCAAGCTCTGTTAGATGCAATACATTTACCGACGGCTATCGCCATCATGAAGTGCAAGGCACATACGAAAGCCACTGATATCATTTCCCAGGGTAACGATCTAGCAGATCGAACAGCCAAGCTCACAGCTCAGACTCCAGACATTCCAGTTAACATGACACAGGCACTCACTCCAGATCAGACTACTTGTATGACAGTTAAGGACCCTACACAAGATGTCATAGATATACAGTTACATGCTACTCCCGATGAAATCAAGAAATGGTCCGAACAAGGAGGGGTCCAGACAGATCAAGGATGGTTGACGAAGGGAAAAGCCACATGGTTTCTCCCCGACTCTATGGTTCAAGTCATTATTAACACCGCACATAGTCCAGCACATTTAGGAGAAAAAGCCATGTTAGACAGTATCCAGAACCTCTGGTTCAACAAGCATTTACGAGCAGCCGCCAAACAGAAAGTACGTACCTGCATGATATGTTGTCAGTTCAATCCAGGTAAAAGTGTCCCGGTGGAACAAGGTGGTTTCCATCCTCCTGACCACCCTTTTGAAGTCCTCCAGATGGATTACATTCAGATGGAGCGATGTCGAGGTTTCAAGTATGTCCTTGTAGTTGTATGTGCTTTGTCCAGGTGGACAGAAGCATATCCAGTTCCAGATTACACAGCTGCGACCACTGCCAGGCAGTTGGTTCGTGAGTTCTTTCCCCGCTATGGATTACCTAGGGTCGTGTATTCTGATAACGGCCAGCCATTCTCATCCGAGCTCATGAAACAAGTATCCCTTCTGTTAGGGTACCAGTGGAAGTTCCATTGTGTACGCCATCCTGAAGCAGCCGGTCTCGTAGAGAGACATAACCAGACTTTGAAAATCCGAATCGCAAAAGTTTGTGCAGAGAAAGGTGTAGATTGGATAGTAGCACTGCCAGTCGCCCTTTTTTATATGAGAATGGTTGCTCATTCCCGTTCAGGTCTATCTCCGTATGAGATAGTGTTTGGTCGTCCCCCTAACATGTGGGGTACACCTAGACCCCGTACCATTACCGATGTTGACAGTAATATGCTGACAGATTACCTTGCCTCCTTGATGTCTGCACTACAATCTTGTCGTTCACAGGTTGCCGCTGCATTTCCAGACAACACCGAAGTAAAACCGCATGAAGTCGTTCCGGGTGATTTTGTGCTGGTTCGCAATTTTGATCGTTCAAGTCCGCTGGAGCCCCGCTGGAAGGAGCCCCGCCTCGTTCTTCTCACCACCCGGACAGCAGTGAAGCTGGAAAACCGAAAAGGGTGGCTACACGCCAGCCATGTGAAAAAGTTTCATGGACTCAAATTAAAGACTTTTCTCAAGGACTGCCCCGTTCTCAAGGACTGCCCAGACAATTAATCTAAACTTCCCCTGTTAGAGAAAACTCCGCAGCAGGAGTATAAATCCAAGTTGAGGTCTAGTAAGTCAGCCAGTTAAATTGTCTAAGTCCATCTCGGGTGAAACGGTTAGACAGGTTCCTGACATGTATAAGATAGACCCACACAGTGAGAGAGTTACTCAAAACTCTAAGAGAATACGCTATCGAAAGAATCTTTGCAGCCGATGTATAGTTACTCTGTTCTTTTTATTATTCCTGAGTCTTATGGTTACTTGCATAAGTTATGCGTTACATTTATGTTTTCCTATTTCACATGTACATATGTTTTCTAATGTTACAGTAGAGCACACATTTAGTGATCTGCCTCCTCACGAGTTATCCTATCGTCTTGCTATGCGTAATAATACTTTTATCCGAATGCTGCATTATTCACACCAGACCAGCAATGCCACTAATTGTTGGGTGTGTGGTCGACTCCCCCCTTTCCAGACACCGAAGGGAGTTCTGCCACTCTTTCCTTATCCGTTTTCACATAATGGTTCGTGTGGAGCATGGTCCACGTTAACGTCATCCTCAACTGATATGTCCCTTTTGAATCGAACATGTTTCCCAGACAAGCAAGGTCTTTCCCATAGAACAGGATTAGATCTAGAAAATGAAGTATATGATTTAGGTAATTATTCCTCGAATTTCATGGTTTTGAATGTTCAGTCCGAGACTACTCCAGATTTGCCTGCTATTTCAGTTCTACCAGTCAAAGGCGAATTATGTGTCAGAAAGAATGGTTCCGCACATGTAGGACATAGTGATTGTACTACTGTGGTCGAGTATAGTGACAGTGGGAAATCTATTTTCAAAGCCTCACGTCATTCTTATTTTGTTTGTGGTCAGACCGCATATGTTCGTCTGCCCCTAGATTGGGATGGAACATGTTACATTGCCTTCCTACTGCCACCAGTTTTCCTAGCCCCGTCTGATTATCACAGAAACACACATCTAGTACACGTTAGACATAGAAGGGAGACTGAGTCCCCAATTGTCGATCAAACTGAAACTGCTCTAGAACAGTATCAAGACTTCAATAAAGGTTTCTTTTTCTTTATAGGTCCTGTCCAGAATAGTAAGTTAATACGTAGGCTAACCAGAACCCTTGAAGCAGTAGTGAATGAGACTACTTCCGCTCTAGGTAACTTAACCGAAGAGCAATCTGCTATGCGATTTGTTGTGCTCCAAAATCGTCTCGTTCTTGACGTCATACTGGCCAATAGAGGAGGAGCTTGTAGAGTCATCGGATCTAGTTGCTGCATTTTCATTCCTAATAACGCGCCGTCTGTTTATTCAGCTATAACCAGACTTCATAAAATTGCCCATCAGTTACACCAGAATCCAGGCACCTGGACATGGTCCGGTTGGCTCTGGAGTATTATATCTGCCTGGGGATGGAAAGTATTGTCATTCCTAGGTATAGCAGTAATGATCATATTCAGTTGCTGCCTCTGTTTACAATGTGGCCCTGCGATTTGCGGCATGTGTGCTACCTCTTGTATTCCTAATCCTAAGTCCCGTTCCAAGACAATTCGAGACGAGCAAATGATGCTATATGAACAGATAGATGGTATCATGAATATTGATGTTTCCTGATGGAAACGTAGGGCACAAGGAGGGAATGTGGAAAAGTGAATTTTGCCTTGTTATATGTGCCTACGTGTTCCCCATCCTATGTTATATGTGCATGATCGATATGCATATATTCCCCTATGATCGATTAAAGACGCAATTATGGTTGTGTCCAACTCTAGTATGCCAGTATCCAGTTCTCGTGAAAGCAACGAGTATTAGGCCTATGTTGCCACGTTTTACAGTGTGCACGTTAATTTACCGAATTGTCCCCGTTCCTAGGCCTCAAAAGGGCCCGGACACCAGATTCAAGCTCCCGTCTCCTGAACCCACTCCGAGGAGCGATGCAGCCCCCACCTGCATCCCTGACCCTTCACTTACTTCCTGCCAAGCAGCGCGGTGCCCGGCCTGGCTCTGCCTGCCTGTCTGCCAAGAGTATGTTATGCTTCCAGTTATCAGTCCAGCTTTCCTTCTCTGCATTCCTAAGCTACTGAACCGCATAAACAGTTTCAGCTATGGTCTAGTCTTTCTGTCTCCATGTAAGAGAGTTACCGTATTAGTATTCATAGAAGATTCATAGCACACGCAATACATGTAGAATATATGCATGCACCAGCCTTAGTGTCAAGTAGCCTTTGCCCTGATAACTTTTAGATTCTATCAACATGTACTCCAAACACCAGATACCAGATATGCTATAGGTACATGTCGTCCTGACACCGCAGACTTTAGTCTCCTCTTCTAGTGTAGAAGTCATAGCCCCCAGTTCTCCCCGGTAACACGTCATTGCCCATTTGCGCGCACCACTAGGTTAAAGGTCCCAGCTGCTCAGGTAGCCCCCTCCATGTTTCCGCCCCATTCATGACACTTCTGTGACGTTCCTCATCACATGTCTACGTGCACGCCCTGTGCACGCCTTCTTTTCACGCCCATGTCTTCTTATCTTACGCTTGTCATTAGTTACGCCTACTGTATGCAATATAATTGAAATGTCTTACTATATATATGTAACCTGAATTGTAAGCGAGCGCTGCAGCTGCCTTTCCATTTTATTTCAGGCTGTCCCGTTCCAGTCCCTTCCCTTTTGCCTGAATAAATCCTTCTGACTCGGACACATCGGATCCTGCCTCTTATTTATTGAGCTATCTGTTATTGTTATTGTAATTCAAAAATAGTCCCGGTATTATTTATTTATATACCACACTATTGGTAAACAATACTGCAATATGGCACATTGCTACACATTTGCCATCGATGGTGAGGTCAAATAATATGACCCTTTCACCTTTTGTTAAATTATATGTCGTCACATTTTGGTCGACACTACAGGCAATGGAGAAAAAAAAATCGCATTTGTTTACAAATTACATTTAAAAAAAGCAAGTATCATTGAATTTGAATTTTTAACGAATATATACCTAATGGTAGTTCATCAACATTTAGGCACAGCCTATATGATCTTTTAAGGCATATTAATGGCCTGACATCACTCATTTAAAGCGTCATGAGTAGATTGTGCAAGACCGTCCTTTAAAAAGATTACAGTACTTCTATACCGGCCCGGGCAGCCGCTCGGGTTGAGATAGGCGCTCCACTTACAATCATACGACGGGCGCAATTCAACGACATCGTACCTAGGCGCCACGCACAGGACGCCGTTCAGCTCAGGTGCAAACCATTCACCAACCGCCGAAATGTATATAAAGCGGCATATTCATGTAGACTCCTTTCTATTGAAACGGAGCCACGCTGTATCGCTGCACTATGACTAGCTCTTACGAGCAGGTATGTACAACCGGGGGAACTTAAAGCATCGGGTTGAAAACTCCATTAGTGAGTTATGGGGCAGGTCGTAACCGACTGTCACACTTTTTTTTATTTAGGTTCACCGTAACTGGGGACCCTCTATATCTGAAGACTGGTTAAGGACTGGCTATTGTGTAAATAAAAAGGAAAGAGAATCGGTAATTCGTTTTAAAGCACAATTGTGGCTGACAACGCCATCAGGTATGTGCTATGGAGAGAAACCATCTAAACAAACAATTAAGCATGAGCTCATTATATATGTAGTGGTACCTGATTGCCCATTATTTCCCACATGTAGGCTGTCCACTATAGAAGACTGTTTGAATGATAGATCGTTGGAACATCAAACAATATGTTTTAAAGAGAAAAAAAAGAGTTGAATACTTTCAGGTAATCGCAACAAAAGTGATCCACTAACCATTGATATTTAAAAACAGCTCGCTTTAAAAACACAAGGCAGAACCTATATTGTTGGTTTATTCACCTTATATAGGGTCATTGACATTGGGGCTCTCTCTCCCCTCCGTCTTCAAACCCATGGTGTTGGTAAACTTAACTCATTTGAAGAACATATATCAAACTTGAGTCTATCGCTGGCGAAAGGACCAGCAACTTATCAGGTATGGCACAAAACTATGACATTTAGAGACACCGTTTTAAAAAAAAACACTAATCAGCATAGAATGATAGTGTTTGAGAAAACAATTTATAAGACATTTTCTTGTCTCTATGTAATATTTAAATATTTACATGTTATTACTTCACCCTCGATAGTCATTTTGGGATTCCATACGATGGGTTTTTATATAAAAAAGAATTGAAGAACAAGTTGGTAATATAATTTGATACCAGTCATGGTTAAACAGGTTTAGATGTGGGTGTATACATACACTCCTTAGTTTGTTTGGATGCGAGAAATGATTGTATGAGCAATTAGTGTCATGATGTATAATATGTACTCCTATAATGAAACAGATTGAACGTTTATTAGGCACACAATTCAAATGTGTGTTTTGGTCATAGCAAGCTGTTTATTAATTGGTATACATTTGATAAAGATTGTTTATTTAATTAAAAAAAGATATATCTGACTCACATGGGGATGTTTTAAGCAACATAAAAATGTGGATTGGGTAGAAACTGTTTTTAAATAATTATGTACGTACTCTGATGGTGGAGCTTATTGTGTTTTTTATTGTATTTTAGAGAGATTATTTTAAATAAGAGACAACGTATAGTTTCGTCTTGACGAAGGTGATGCAATATTGAGCAACAACACCGAAACGCGTTGACGCATTTTTTCACCATTAAATCTGAGGAACTATTAAAGGTGTCAACAGTTGAGATAAAGTGCACCAATAATTTGATTTCAATCGGATTAATATTTCATGATGGTTTTCAATTGATTCACTGTTTTCTTTTTGTCTCTTATGTATAATTTTTATATTATGTATATTATTGAAGAAATGTTGTTTTTAACATATATGAATTTGTGATTTTATATTATTCTATTTTTAAACATATATTGTTATAAATGTATAATAAACTCACAACCAACTTCACATCAGATTAATTTAATTAATTTTTACACATTTATGTTTTGTTTAATTCATGCATATTCTGAAATCTGACACTGGAGTGAATGAGGAGTGGTTGAATTTAGATATCCTTATTATGGAAAGGTCTCTACTTGAGGGGCTCTTCTTTTATTGATTACGTCAGTACCCAGCCCCTTGGTTACCGGGTTACCCCCCTTTTTAGGTTTCGCTGGAGGGCGGAGCTCTTAGCTCCGCCTCCAGAGAAATCTGTAGTCTTCACAGTAAGGGCACTTGAATACGCCCTCTATTCCATTGGCTAGCTCCATAAATGGAGGCTAGCCATTGGAACAGAGATCTGTCCGTCATTCACGGACCAGATTCGTGGGCGTTCCCTCGATTTTTTCCCTGGGCGTTCCCTCTGTGAGTCATGCGGCGGTGGGCGGTTCGGCGCCATGTTGCTCTCATTCTGCGGCCGTCCGACGTTGGAGGAAGTCCAGGTGGGTGAGAGCTTGTTTTTCCATTTCCTTGCCTTCCCGCCCCCCCCCTCGCTGTCCTGTGCCCCGTTCCCGCCCACCCCCCCTCGCTGTCCTGTGCCCCGTTCCCGCCCTCCCCCCCCCTCGCTGTCCTGTGCCCCGTTCCCGCCCCCTCCCGATGTCCGTTCCGCCCCCCTCCCCGTTACCGCCCCCCTCCCCTTTCACTCTCCGTTGCTTGTTTCTTCTTTTTTGGGGGGATTTTGGCTCTTAAGAGAGGGGCTGTTGTGCTGAAGGCCAGGCTGGTGTGTCCCCGGAGGCCCGGGGAGTGGACGCAGTGTCTGATTCCCTTTGCCGAGGACTAACTGGATTGCCGGTGTTTGCCGAGTGGATGGCCCCACTGGCTGTCCAAATAGAGCTGTGTTTGCCAACTGTGAGCATATTGCTGCCTCTGGGAGTCACCCCGTCGCGGCGTGAATGGGTCCCCTTGTTCTTTCAAGTTCTCTCCGTCATACCACTCTCCTTTCTTCCTTAGTCTTCCCTCTCGCCCCCTCCGGTTTTACCTTCTGTGTCCACCGCTTCGTGCACTAACTCGATTTTTTTTTACTGCCCTCGCGCACCCCGCCTGGTTCTTGTCTTGCCGGAATTTGAAATCTCACCATTACAGATTTTATGATGGTAGATATTAAAATTAAGAAGATATATCCGCAAACAGTCAGTGTGAATTTAATCAGTGTGATGTAAAAGTAATAGAAACGGGCAAATGGGGTTTAAAACCGTCTGAAAACGGAAGAGAACATCTAGTGGAATAAAAGGCACCGCATTACTTTCTGCTAAAGAGACACATCTCCGGGCCCGGCCTCATTAGCGAGTAATCCCCGAGGCCAGCGCCTCGACTGCTCGGGGGCCGGTAATCCGCAGCGCCATTAAAAATAAAACTAAGCGCTGCTTTTATTGTGTGGAGATGTACCCCGCCTGGCCCTGCGAGGCGGAGACATAGCTCCTAATTCATCTCCTGGAGCCCCGCTGCTCCCGCCCGGTGCTTTGTCCCCTCCCCTCAGCCCGGACCAGGGGGCTCAGAGAGCACGAGACGTCAACGGAGATAAACACCCCGGAAAAGAACTCTTTCCGCATAATCAACAAATAAGGCCAGAAGCTCCACGGCCTTCTGCCGTGCCCTCATCGCGCAGGCAGGGGGCAGAAAGGCCCGGGTAGAGGCAGGGCAATAGGGCAGAGTTGGGTCAGGGACGAGAAGAGAAGCGAGTGGCAGGAGAGACAGGAGCCAATATAGCGCGTGTGGGCAGAAAAGTAAGATGTCGAGTTGGCAGAACGATAGGAGAGGAGTGGTAAGTAGTGTGGGTGGTAGGAGTAAGAGAGTATGCAGGGAAATTGAAAGTAAGATGACGGGTTGGCAGAATTCTGGGCAGTGGAAGAGTCATGAGCAGAGCAGCACTGAGAAGTTTTAAAGTAAGGGTAGCGAGGGCACCGAGCACAGTACTAGAAGGAGATGTAGGCAGAATGAAAGAAGGTGTGAATTGGTGGGAGGGGCTGCTGGCAAGCTGACTAGAGAGAAGGTGAGTGGTGAGCAGAATGAGAAGTAGAGAAATAGGCCTGGTTGATAACGCGAGGACTGGACAAAGAAGTCGGTAAAACAGCAGAAAACGGTGGTATGGGGCGTTGACCTAGAAGTAAGGAAAGTAGTGGGCAGAGGGATATGCTTTGAAACTAATAGGCATAAAATGCAGTACTTTTCTCCTAATGCAAAAATAGTGTTAAATGCACTGAAAATCACTTTCAACACTTTTCACAGGATTTATTTAGGGCGTTCTACACATCTTAAATGACCCCCAAAGTACTATGTCTGAATGACAAAATACACCAAATATTAGTGAATGACTATTCTAATTTTTTTAAATACCAATGGCCTAATTTGACATCAATAATTCTGGATTTGATATAGAAACAGTCCTTGCACATTATCTCTAAATTTGCGGTAATGTCATGATAACTGGTTGTGCTAATGGTCTTACTGAATCCTGGAATAACATCAGACCATCGGAACCCCTTACAGAGGGCCAGGGGGCAAGCAGGAGCTACAGGCCCCAAACATGGGGGTCGAGGCCTTTTACGCCTAATGTCCCAGGGCCCGACTTACTATGGGTCCTCAGCAACTGGGCCAAGTACCTCTTCAGCACTTCCCTCTTTATCTCTAGGGGCCGAAGGAATAGACAAAACACACACACACACTGTGTTTGGATGAGTCAGGGGATTGGCACACGGGTGCAGAGCCTCATACATGTATGACTGGATGGCAATTGGAAAGCCACACAGGCATAAGGATGTCTCCCTTATAACCGGAAGCACTCACATGTATACATTTCCTGCCAAACAAGCGGTCCTCTGCATACTGTGCTGTAAAAGTGTTCTGTGAGATCTTTTCCTCCTACTGAGTATCGCATTTTGTCAATATTACAATTCTTATGTGATGGATTTGGGAGGAATCTGGCAGTTGCCACGCTGAAGTCTACATAGGCAGCAGCCAGGCCTTCTGAGAACCATTGGGAAGTTTGACTGCGAAGTTTTGGGGCTTCGATTACTTTCCTTTTTCCTTAGGATTTACAACCGTTTTTGACAGTTCTGCAAGGGTTTCGCTTTGAAACTATAATTCTATAGACTATGAAGATGAGGTTTTGGTAGCTATAACATCTGCAAAAACAATTTGAGGATTCCGTGTCTCGTTGCTGTTGTCTTTGTTTTCCGTCAATGGAATGCTTTCGTCGGCTGTCATGTCCTCTCCATGTTTTCCGTTACTCCGTGGTGTTGTCTTTGTTGCCCTTGTCTCATGTCTTTTTCATGTTTGTTTCACGTGTTTCTGTGTCTTGTTGCTGTTGTCTGTTTTCGCCACGCCCACGTCAGGCAGTCTGTGGCGCTAATTGTTGATGTCCCAGTGTGAGTGGGTCCCTGTCAGTGGGGTGCTCCCTGACACCAGAACTAAGGAGGTGGTAAAAGGATATGTGCTGGTGCATGACGGCATAACGTGCGGTTTATGAAGGAAGTGGCCGCCCCAATAAATGGGCTAAAATATGGAGCCCTGGCTGCCTACAGAGGGCTGTGAGGAACTCGGAAGCTGCAATTTGACCCTGTGTGGGAGAGAAGTGCGCGCTGAACGCCCGGAGACAGTGCTAACTGGTGAGGGGTCCGCAACTGCGCCTAGTGCAAGCGGGTACATATTGTTATTGCGTTTCATAGAAAACTTAATGGACTTTATAAGTGGTTCTCATGCTAATAAAGCGAATACAATGTTAAGTGTGAGTGGCTTTTATGTTGCCCCTACCCTCGAGGCGAATGTAATTACCATTTAGGAACACTACATTTAATTTGTTGTTTTTTTCTGCGAGAAATGCTCTTAAGTACGGGTACGCTTTTAAATGGCATTGGTCAACCAGACCGTCTTTCAGCTGAGCTGCCTGTGAGCATGAGAAGCAGAGGCCATTCATTTGAACCGTGGTGTACTACATGCAGTGAGAATGCTGCAACTATCTCCCTAATTGGTGTTCAAATGAAACTAAAGTGCCCGCGGTAGCTCGGATCTCAACGTGCAGGGTCTCGTTAAAAAATGCAGCAACTGAGCTCCCAGTGACGCTTGTCCACGCAACGCTTTGTAATTTACCATTTAAACATTCCACATATACCCCACGCCCAAAGACGAATGCACCGATGCATTTATTTCAAAGAGTCTCAAAAGCGTTTATTCTAATTGACCAATTAAAATCATAGACACTACACAAGTGCATAGCACTGAAGGTATTACATTTGTTCCGTTTTAAAATCGCTCAAAGAACACTAAGCAAGTATTTGGCTGTGCACTTTGCACCAGTGTTCACAGATAAAAAATATGTACAGAATAAAATTTACGGTATATCAACATAGAAAAGAAACACGTTTATTACAAGACTGTTAAAGATGTTTAAATACACAGCTCTGTTTTTATAATTACAGTATTTACATCGAGCACCCTGCGCATAGCACACGGTACTGTGTAGTAAATACACAGTTGCTAGTAAACCACATTATACTTCCCCAGTGAAGAAGTATAGCTGTTACATCGCCCTATAGCACACGTGGCATCGTATGTCTGCCCTGATTTTAAGTCTACATTATTTGCTCGCTGGATATTTTGAGTCTATAAATGCGATATTAAAAGTGAAATTACAAGTCCCAGAATGCATCATTCAGTTGTCTAAAAAAACCGAGACCCAAGCAGCAGAAAGTATCACACATGTCACACAGGGGCCAACAGGCGCCTATGGAAAAGTTAGTACTTCTTCAGCACTTTTTATCCTGCACCATGGAGAAGAAGAATGCGCAGAGCGAGCCCCACGACTCCCCGCAGTACTCCTCCGCAACCTTTTTCTGGTCGACGCTCTCGTCTTCCACGCATTCTTTGCTGCTCGTCTCAGCGTCCTGCTTCACCTCAGCAGTCGCGTTCGAAGGGCGGGAGGGCTTTTTACCGGGGTGAATTACTTTCTCCTTCCCAGAGGCAGATTCTATAAGGCTGGAGCTGGAGAAGCTGAGGTGCGCCTTCTTGGGCCCCTTCTTGCACTCCTTTGACTTTAAGACCGCCTTGGGGTCTTGACACAGGTTCTTCTGTTTCTTCAAAGCACACGCGATCTGCTTCCAGTAGTTCTTCTGGTTGGCTGCATACTGAGGGCACGAGGAAAAGCTCCAGGCAAACACGCATCAGAAGCTCTCCCCTCCCTTGAGTCTCTAAGTGTATGTGTGTGTGTGGCTATGGGTTTGTGTGGCTCTGGTGTGTGTGGCTATGGGTGTGTGTGTGTGTGTGTGTGTAGCTCTGGGTGTGTGTGTGTGGCTCTGAGTGTGTGTGTGGCTCTGGGTATGTGTGTTTGTGTTGCTCTAGGTGTAAGTGTAGCTCTGGGTGTGTATGTGTGTGAAGCAGTGGGTGTGTGTATATGTGTGTGGCTCTGGGTGTGTGTGTGTGTGTGGCTCTGGTGTGTGTGTGGCTCTGGTGTGTGTGTGGCTCTGAGTGTGTGTGTGGCTCTGAGTGTATGTGTAGCTCTGGGTGTGTATGGCTCTAGGTGTGTGTTTGTGGCTGGCTCGGGGTATGTGTATGTGTGGCTCTGGGTATGTGTGTGTGACTCTGGTTGTATGTGTGGCTCTAGGTGTGTGTGTGTGTTTGTGGCTCTAGATGTGTGTGTCTGTGTGGCTCTGAGTGAGTGTGTGTGTGGCTCTAGTGTGTGTCTGTGCCTATGGGTGTGTGTGGCTCTGGTGTGTGTGTGTGTGTGTGTGGCTATGGGTGTGTGTGTGTGTGTAGCTCTGGGGGTATGTGTGGGTCTTAGTATGTGTGTGGCTGTCTCTGGGTGTGTGTGTGTGTCTCTAGGTGTGTGTGTGTGTAGCTAGCTCTGGGTGTGTGTGTGGCTGGCTCTGAGTGTGTGTGTGCGGCTCTAGGTGTAAGTGTGTAGCTCTGAGTATGTGTGTTTGTATGGCTCTGGGTGTGTGTGTGTGGCTCTGGGTGTGTATGTGTGTGTGGCTCTGGATGTGTGTGTGGCTCTCGGTGTGTATATGTGTGTGGCTCTGGGTGTGTGTCTGTGTGTGTGACTCTAGAGGTGTGTGTGTGCCTCTGGTGTGTGTGTGGCTCTAGGTGTGTGTTTGTAGCTCTGGGTGTGTATGGCTCTAGGTGTGTGTGTGTGTGGCTAGCTCTGAGTGTGTGTATGTGTATGTGTGGCTCTGAGTATGTGTGTGTGACTCTGGTTGTCTGTGTAGCTCTGAATGTGTGTGTATGTGGCGCAGCATGTGTGTTTGTGGCTCTAGGTGTGTGAGTCTGTGTGGCTCTGGGTGGGTGTGTGTGTGGCTATCGGTGTGTGTGTGGCTCTGGGTGGGTGTGTGTGGCTCTGAGTGTATGTGTGTGTGTGTGGCTGTGGGTGAGTGTGTGAGTCTTAGTGTGTGTGTGTGGCTGGCTATGGGTGTGTATGTGTGGCTAGCTCTGAGTGTGTGTATGTGGCTCTAAGTGTATGTGTGGCTCTAGATGTCTGTGTGGCTCTGGGTGTGTGTTTGTGTGTCTCTAGGTGTGTGTAGCTCTGGGTCTATGTGTGACTTTGAGTGTGTGTATGGCTCTCGGGGTGTGTGTTTGTGTGGCTCTGGATGTGTGTCTGTATGTGTGTGGCTCTGGGTGTGTGTGTGTGTATGTGGCTCTAGGTGTGTGTGTGTGGGGGGCACTCTGGGTGTGTATGTGTGTGTGTGTTTCTCTGGGTGTCTGTGTCTGTGTGTAGATCTGAGTGTGTGTGTGTGTGTGGCCGCATTGTGTGTGTGTGGCTCTAGGTGTGTGTGTGGTAGTAATTGCTGTCTGCTAAACTCGTCCGTAGGATACAATAAGTCTCACATTTGAGAGAAATTAAGCAAATGGCAATGTAAATAACAATGCCATTTACTTCTCTATTTCTTAAACCAACACATAAATACAAACTTTGTCATTTACAATGCCAATAGCTCAAACTTTTCCAGAGGCGAAACCATTGCATTGTAAATGCTTGTTTCTTTCTGTGAAATCAAGAGTAGCCAGCTTGGTATCTGGCAATATAAATACATATTATGTTATATACACTCTCCCTTTTTGTACAAATTAAAATTAGGCCTTATACTAGGTTGCTCAAGGTTTATATGTTTCATTCTATGTTGCGGAAGCAGTGCCCCTTTAATTAAAA
This sequence comes from Lissotriton helveticus, assembly GCF_964261635.1. NCBI lineage: Eukaryota > Metazoa > Chordata > Amphibia > Caudata > Salamandridae > Lissotriton > Lissotriton helveticus. The sequence goes on along the minus strand of NW_027611697.1, from coordinate 510,194 downwards.
TGCTACATTTAATTTATCTCTACAGACATATTGAAGATATGAGAATTAAAATTCGGAATTATGAAAAAGTCAAAGTGAAAAATAAAATAATGAATTGTTAAACCAAGTACCTGGTTGGAAAGATTTAATTTGAATCTAATGTCTGAAATTGTGAACTTTTCTGAAATCAAATATTGTAAAGGTGTTCTGATATCTGAATTGATTGATTCCCTAATTAGGAATACAATTAAATCATCAGCTTCAGATTGATTCACTCAACTTTAATGCTCTAAGACCTCCTTTTCTAATCGGGTTCCAGCCCTCTGTCTTGGCGTAAGTTCAACAGACTTTTAATAGACAGGTGAAAAATGGCCATGACCATATTTCAGAATGTTGGATATTTCCTAATATAAAAGAAAAATTATTTTGGTCATTAGAATTACAGAAGACTCAGGCGGTGCTGTTCTAAGTAATAACATGGTCCGTTGCATTCTGTAGTTTGTTTTGTAATGTGATTTTTTAGTTCGCGGACCGTAGGCTGCGCTTGCGCAGTTCGGTCCGAAGATTTAATGATTTTCAGTTAGGGGGCTTGAACCCGCCCCTCTTCTCCATTGGCTGGCCTCGTAAAGGCTGGCCAGCCATTAGAGGAGAGGGGCCTCACTCTTTAAGCCCCGTCTTTTTCGGATTGGGGGCGTGTTTTTTCATTTCTTTCTCGCTGTGATGTCATCATGAAAAAACACACCCCCCAGTCTAAAAAGGACGTGGCTCTTTCACTATCCCTCCCCTGGTTTCCTCCTCCTTCCCCCTCTTCCCACCTCTTCTTTAATTAGTAATGCAGTGCTAAAAAATAATGTGAAAATGAAACCGGTTGATTTTTCACTGTTTTGCTTTAGAAGCGGAGCGGGCCGACTTTTCACGAAATCTAGTTTAATCTTTCACATTTTATAGGCGGGGAAAACGCTGTCTACGCCTCTCCTTAACATGTTACTTCAGCAAAAGTAGAGCAGATCGCTTTAATCTATCTTTTGCCAGGGTGCAAAATCATTTTGGAGTGGAGCAAATCCTATCCAGTTCCTATGAAGGAGATAGAAAATAGCGCAAAGGAGCATTTGCGTTGAGCTTGCACCGCTGCAAGGCGTGTGTATGACTGGGTTAATTTCGGCCTGGTTTCCGCCTCATTTCTTGCCCCCTCCTCTTTCTTTAGACCCCGCAGCTCCCCCTCCTCCCTCGCAGTCCTGTGAAGTAGAGTTTGGGTGGCATAAATCGCCTCCAACTCGCACGAGGTTCACGGAGGAGGGGGGCGGTAATGTGTGGTCAGCCCGGGCCCTATCTGTGCCCGTGCCCTGAGCACCACACCCAGGCCACCTTTCACATGCTGGCAGTTGCCTCCCGCCTGTTTCTGATAAAAGTATCTGGTGGCCCTAGACCCGCAGGGGCCCTCTGTGCCCAGGAGTCAGATTTTCATAAGCCCCTTTGTGCGCCCCAGTCCTTTCTCGCTTCCTTCAGACCTGCCCCGGAATGCAGCCCCTAGTTCTGCCCAGGCTCCGGGGCAATGCCTGGTTTATGCACACGGAGCCTTCTGGGAGACGTGAAGATAGGCCTGGGACTTTGAACGGCGGGTCGGGCTGGGGTGGAGTCACATGCACCTCTCAGAGTCCTCATCGCACCAACTCGCCCTCCTTGTCTTGACCTTAGAGCTGCTCTCCCCTCCCTCCAGCTCGCCTGCTCTGGCGACTTTTCTTTTCTCTGCCCCTCCACCCACTCTGAGGCTATCTGTTTCTACCTGTCGGCATAGCTCTCACTGTACCTTTCACTCCCCACCCCCTTCTTACCTTCTGGTGGACCCAGACCCACAGGGGCCCTCCGTGCCCAGGAGTCAGATTTTCACAAGCCCCTTTGTGCGCCCCCAGTCCTCTCTCGCTTCCTTCAGACCTGCCCCGGATTGCAGCCCCTAGTTCTGCCTAGGCTACGGGGCAATGCCTGGTTCATGCACACGGAGCCTTCTGGAAGATGTGAAGATAGGACTGGGACTCTGAACGGCGGGCCGGGCTGGGGCGTAGTCACGTGCACCTCTCCGAGTCCTCATCGCACCAACTCGCCCTCCTTGTCTTGACCTTAGAGCTGCTCTCCCCTCCCTCCAGCTTGCCTGCTCTGGCGACTTTTCTTTTCTCTGCCCCTCCACCCACTCTGTGGCTATCTTTTTCTACCTATCGGCATAGCTCTCACTGTACCTTTCACTCCCAACTCCCTTCTTACCTTCTGGTGGCCCCAGACCCGCAGGGGCCCTCCGTGCCCAGGAGTCAGATTTTCACAAGCCCCTTTGTGCGCCCCCAGTCCTCTCTCGCTTCCTTCAGACCTGCCCCGGATTGCAGCCCCTAGTTCTGCCCAGGGTCCGGGGCAATGCCTGGTTCATGCACACCAAGCTTTCTGGGAGACGTAAAGATAGGCCTGGGACTCTGAGCGGTACTAGAACACGGTCACATTGGATGTCTATGGCAGTATCTATATACTACTTTCAGCCATTTAGCCAAGGCTACTCAGCATCTAAATTTGTAGTTCCTTTCGCAACAAATTCTTATCTTGGATCTATTGGTTTTGCTAATATTTGTTGATATTTGCCACTTAACTATCTATTCTCCTCAAATGTAACTGACAGCATGGAGATTATCTTACCGGTTCCACATCTCTGGCGAGAAGACTCTTGATAGACTCTCCCCACCCCCAAAGACATTGCATCATAGATTAGCAAATTTCGCAGCATCAAAAATAAAACTTTGCAGCACACAATTGAATTTTATTACTTCAAAATTGTTTGTTTTCAGTCTTTAAAAATGGAAGCTATTCGAGAAAAAGTATTAGGTTTGAAATAGGCATGTTTAAGGTTAATGGAGTCGTTTTTTTCTTTACCTTTCTTACTTGAACAAGCTGTTGTTTGTACTACCCATTGCTGAGCCTGATGGGCTAAAAGGAAGTGCTTCCATGGAGGTCACCCCATATGCTCTGGGGCTCTGTGTAGGTGTGTGTGGCTCTGTGTGTGTGTGGCTCTGGGTGTGTGTGTGTGTGGGCTCTGTGTGTGTGTGGGGGGGCTCTGTGTGTGTGGGGCTCTGTGTGTGTGGGGGGCTCTGTGTGGGGGGGCTCTGTGTGTGGGGGGCTCTGTGTGGGAGGGGCTCTGTTTGTGGGGGGCTCTGTGTGTGTGTGTGGGGCTGTGTGTGTGTATGGCTCTGTGTGTGTGTGTGGGGGGCTCTGTGTGTGTGTGTGGGGGGCTCTGTGTGTGTGTGTGGGGGGGCTCTGTGTGTGTGTGTGGGGGGGCTCTGTGTGTGTGGGGGGGCTCTCTGTGTGTGTGTGTGGCTCTATGTGTGTGGCTGTGTGTGTGTGTGTGTGTGTGTGGCTCTGTGTGTGTGTGAGGCTCTGTGTGGATAGCTTTTTTTGTAGGTTGCTCTATGTGTGGGTGGTTCTGTATGTGTGAGGGTGGCTCTGTGTAGGTGGCTCTATGTGAATGACTCTGTGTGTGTGGCTCTGTGTGGGTGTAAATACAATAGGTCATGCATTTGCGAGCGATTAAGCTATTGGCATTGTAAATGACAGTGCCATTTATTTAACAATTAAGCTATTGGCAATGTAAATGAGAATGCCATTTATTTATGATTTAAAAAAAAAAAATGTCATGAGCAATGCTAATAGCTCTACCTTTAATAATGCCGAGACCATTGCATTGTAAATGCTTGTTTTAACTTACCACAGATTTACCTATTAAAAAAACTTTCAAAATTTACCTTTGTATTAATGTCCCCCTCTTAGGGCATTATATACACTTAGACCATATCAAAGTCCTACATTTTGGGCCTGGTTGGGGATTTTAAGACTTTTATGGGGGCATAGCCTGGGTCTACTGGGTAGGAATGTTTATGGAAATGGTGAGGTTTAGGGGTATGGGATAATTTAGGGAGATGCGGAATAGTTGAAGAAAGTGGAGGAATTGGGTCACCAGAAGACATTGGGTGGACTTGGGACAGTGTGAGTGCTTTGAGTGCGGTCAGGTGGCTGAATGAAGTCATAGGTTGGAATGGATCTACAAGGAGGAATAGAGGCAGGTGTGCTGGAAGCACTTGTGTCAGAGGAGGTATTAGACCTCCCTGTGTGGCAGACAGGGCAGAGAACATATCTTCCAGGATGTTAACCAATTTAGAAAGTTGCTGAGTTAGATTTGTTTTAATACACTACGAAATTGTGGCTCGTCATCCTGTGATTCTGGGCACGACACTTAATCTGCCTATGTCTATAAACAATGCATGTGTTTGTGTTGTAATTGTGTAGTGTCACTGGTGCACATGTGAAGAGCTTTAATACCTTCGGGTCAAGTTGGAGCTCTAATTTAAAAAACTACAGAAGAATGCATTAGGAGGTTAAAACTAAAAACAAAGTCTTAACATAAGGAAAGACAAATTGATACCCTGACACGGAGAAACATTAATCTACCGCCAGATGCCTCTTCTTACGTGATTATCCTGACGGGGGTCACAGAACTGGTACCCCCTAATACAGAAACTTTTCAGGCGCTCAAAAACAAGTTATGCCACTGGTTAACGAATAATCACCCTTTACCACCAAACCTTCGTGGTAATATCCTAATGGTGGATAGAACGCCTTGGGTAGGACATAATAAGAAAAGAATCCAGGGAGACTGTATTGTAGTGACCTTTGAGGATCCTCATATGGCGGATTATATCTGTCGGGGGAATCCTCGTAATGATAATAAAGGTACTTCGGTTACGGCCAGGCCCCTTTCTTATTTTTACATGCCCAACGAACAGCAGGATTGTAGATGGAGTTGGCTCAAAGATTCGAACTACCGTAGAGGAGAAATAAGCCAAGAGACACCTAGGGAAAGGAACACCTATAACTGGGACAGGGGTGGCGAGGAGAGGTGGATCTTAGCCCAGAGACGAGGAGGCAGACATAGTCGAGACATTAGTTATCATGTAGATAGGTTTAGGGGCAGTGGGGTGAATGTCGGTCACGCTTACAACCATGCCCAAATCCCCTATCCCTTAGATAATCTTTATAACATCCCAATGTCAAACCAGTATGATTGCCTGTCCGATTTGGGCTGGGTTGATTGACAAGAGGCGAGAATAGTACTAGGAACCGTTGAAAGAAATAAGACCAACCCCGTTTCCCCCGCAAACTTAGGTGTGGATATTAGGGTACTGCCTAATGTCGCCTGTGAGCTCTGGAATAGTAAAGATCTAGAAAATAGCCCAGTGGGTAGGGATGTCCCTAGAGATATTAGATATATCAAGATAGGAACCTGGAACATCGCAGGGTTAAGAAATAAAGTAGATGACCCGATCTGGAGGGAATTTTTGGGAACGGCAGATATCATCGCCTTGCAGGAGACGAAGGACACAAATAATACATTTACCATGGATGGGAGAGCGAGGGGAGGGTTGGTAACTCTAGTGGCAGCTAATATTTTAGGAAAACACACGGTGATTGATTCTGGCTCCCCCTATTGTTTGGTAGTTAGAATCGTCTGCAAAGGGGCTTATAATGTTCTGATTGTCAACTTTTATAACTCATTCGACAGAGCTACCACCACCAGTAACTTAACAGCTTTACATTCCTTTTTAGTAGACTATAGGGAGTTGTCTGAAAATGAATGTTATATAATACTACTGGGAGATTTTAATATCCATAGATGCCCAGATAAATGCCCGCCCAATGATCCCTTTGCTCCCATCGAACAGGCTGACTCACATTTTGAGCATACGGAGCAGGGGACCTTATTGGAATATATCTTAGCTGAAAATGGCTTAATGTTACCCATGGGGGATGAGGTGAACATACCAACTTTTAAGGGAAATGGTGGTGGGTCAACCATTGATTTTATTTTTACAAGCCTAACATTAGGGAACTACTTGGTAGATTATTTCCCTGTCTGGTCTCATTTTAGTGACCATAATCCCGTTTTTTTGCGTGTTGGAGGTATTTTTAGTAGATCCGGGACGCAACTGAACGGGGTCGATAAACAAGATATTAGGGCCACAGATCAGGCACGGAGAATTAAATGGTGTAAAATCATTCCTGAGGATTTTCAAGGCAATCTCTTAAATAGTAGGGGGGTGGAGTTACATACATGTATGGACAAGGAGGCTGGGGACAGCGAGGCAGTGGAGGCATTCCAAAAGGTCTGCCAGCAGATATTGTCTGACTTAACGCATCAAGGAAAATCTAAAGAAGCAGGGCCAGTTGGCTCGTTCAATCATAACTGCTCAGTAGCCAACCGTAAACTGAAGGAGGCCTTGAAACGCAAGCCTGTTGATAGAAAATGTGTGGTGCTTTTAAGGAAAGCTTACAAAGCAGCAGTTAAACAGAGGAGGCGGGAGATTGGGGAAGATGCTTGGGCAGAACTGACCTCTATTGATGTTTTTGCTCCCTTGCACTATTTCTACCTAAAACGATTGATTGACAAATTTGTTTTAAAAAATTGTAATATATTTTAAAAAGGTGCGTTTTTACATTCCTGCCCTACCCTAAGGCGAGATTACTTCGCCCAGGCTCCAATACATCTCTTCCCACGGCGCCGCCGTTTCCAGGCGCATGGAAGCTTTCTGCATCATTTTGGCCGCCATCTTCAATTGGGAAGGCTGGCCGATAGCTCTGCGCCCCTCCCGCCCTCCCAGGGTATTTAATGGGCGTTACCTGTCATCGCCAGTAACTGCTTGATGTTTCCCTCTGAGGCGGAAGCCGGAGGTCTTTTTGCTCCCTTGCACTATTTCTACCTAAAACGATTGATTGACGAATTTGTTTTAAAAACTTGTAATATATTTTAAAAAGGTGCGTTTTTACATTCCTGCCCTACCCTAAGGCGAGATTACTTCGCCGAGGCTCCAATACATCTCTTCCCACGGCGCCGCCGTTTCCAGGCGCAGGGAAGCTTTCTGCATCATTTTGGCCGCCATCTTCAATTGGGAAGGCTGGCCGGATAGCTCTGCGCCCCTCCCACCCTCCTCCCGTCCCGCCCAAAAGATGTACATTAACAACAGTACCGCCCGACCGCGCAGCGGGCGGGCGCAGCGGGCGTGCCGCGCCAAAGGCAAGCCCGTCTGTGCCCGTCCGCGCCGGGACCGGGCCGAGGGCCAGAACCCCTGTCTCTACACTTTCGTACAGTCGTAGTACGCTCTTGGAGCTTTGTCCCTCATATGCCCCTCTCTGCACCAAATACGATCTACTACATATGCCCGTGGTGAAACAGATACAATGCCCACACTGCAACATTAAGCTCCCGCTTAATAAACCTACCATCGCTGCTAAAATTCCCGTTTATGAGAGAGATGCGCACATTACCATGGCACTCATTAATGCGCGTTCCCTGTGTAAACACAGCCAGGAAATAGCTGATCTCATTATTGATCTTAATCTGGATGTTCTCTACATAACAGAGACATGGACCGATGATGGATCTGCCCCTGATTACGTAACGGCAGCCCCCCCAGGCTATAATGCCTATCGGCAGGATAGGGCCAAAGGGAAAGGAGGTGGGCTAGCAATCATAGCAAGAGACCAATTTGAGGTTCGCTTCTCGCCTATTCCCATTACATCATGCGAAGCCATGCATTTTAATATAAAACTCACTCCAACCTATAACTTCAAGGGAGTACTCCTTTATAGACCCCCTGGGACCAGATCAGCGTTCCTCGCTAATCTAAGCAATATCACTGAGTCCATAATCACAGAAGAGTCCACTACTATCATGGGTGACTTCAATTTTTATCTGGAACAAAGCAGTGATAGGGACACTACCGCCCTCATATCAGACCTAGAAATAATGGGCCTCAGACAATTGGTCATGACGCCTACTCACCAGGCAGGCCATACGCTGGATGGAATTTTCACAAATGTGGAAGGTCTGTGCATAACTTCAGTTTCCCCCATGACCTGGACAGACCACTCAGTCATCCTTAGCAGCCTCACTATTAAAGGCTTGTTGAGGAAAATGGCTGTTCACCCGAAAACAGCAACGTTTAGAGCATGGAAGGATATAAACCCTAATGACCTAACATCGCTCTTAAACAATACCAGTCCGGAACTATCTATTGATCCGAATATTGCAACTAATCAATTCCAGAAATGGCTGGGCGATGCCACAACTCAGTTGGCTCCAATCAAATCCCTTTCAAGAAACAGAAGTTCACCAACGGCCAAGTGGTACACAGAAGAACTAAAATTTCCAAAAACAATTAACTAGGAACAGGGAAAGGCACTGGCGAAGAACCTATGACAGCGAAAATAAGGAAAAATATAAAAAAGCTCTTGCCTCCTACAAAGCAATGATAATAGCAGCTAAAAAACATTTTTTCACAACTCAGATAGAGACCGCAAATAACTCTAGCAAACAGCTCTTTAACATTGCCAAAACTCTTTCGGGTAATACCCCGGATCTTAATCCACCCCCATCACAAGTAATATGTGATGCCTTATCTAAGTTTTTCTTCGCAAAGGTAAACGATATCTACCAGGCCTTTAATTCTAATTCTAACTCTGGCAGCAGCAGTGCTTCCACTCCCATGACTACTTTAAAAAACACCATGACCAGCTTTAAACCCCTTACTACTGACCAAATCAAGGGCATAGTTAAATCAATAAAAGCTGGGTCAGCCCTGGATCCATGTCCAACTTCTGTGATCACGATGGTGCCAGACACGATCATCCCTATTATCACTCATGTTTGCAATATAATTCTGACATCTGGAATTTATCCTGATTCCTTAAAAAACACGTTGATCAAACCCTTGCTCAAAAAGCCTAGTCTGGATAAGGGTGAACTCAAAAACTATCGCCCCATAGCGAGTCTCTCTTTCTTAGCTAAAGTTACAGAAAAGGCTATGAATCAGCAATTGTCGGAATACATAGAAAGCAACAACTTGCTGGATGACACCCAGTTCGGTTTCCGTAAACACCATGGTACGGAAACCGCTCTCATCAAAGCAGCTGATGATATAAGATTCATCCGTGATCAAGGAGGAACAGCTTTGCTTATCCTTCTTGATCTATCAGCAGCCTCCGACACGGTCGACCATAAGATCCTGGTCGATCGTGTCGAAAGGATGGGTATTCAGCTCAATGCAAGGGACCTACTCGCCTCCTTTTTAGCCAATAGAACCCAGGCGGTTACACTGGGCCCTTTTCAATCGGCAAATCTGTCGTTACCGTGTGGGGTTCCTCAAGGCTCATCCCTAAGTCCGACACTATTTAATATATATGTGTCGGACCTTGCAAGTGTCATCAAAGCACATGGGATGAGCCTGACCTCGTACGCCGACGACACCCAATTGGTATTGGCCATAAAGGGTGATGGACAGGAGGTGGCAGCGAGGTTTCAAAGCGGGATTATTGCTATCGGTGAGTGGATGGCAAAAAACTGCTTGAAGCTCAATTCCGATAAAACGGAGGTGGTTATCTTTGGCAACTTGCTGCCAGCCTGGTCTGTAGTCTGGTGGCCACCGGCTCTAGGCACTCCTCCTCGCCCCACTGCTAAGGTCAGAAACCTGGGAGTAACATTCGACGACCAGCTTAACTTCCTGGCTCATGCAAATAAGGTGGCAGCAAACGCCCACTTCAAGCTCAAAATAATAAGGAAAATTTTACCTTATTTACCAGATTCGGCTGCTAAGTCGTTAGTCTCCTCCCTGGTCTTGACATCTTTAGACTATTGTAATGGTCTTTTTCTCAACGCACAAAACAGAGTAACCAAAAAACTACAGACCGTGCAGAACGCGGCGGCACGCGTGCTGTCCAAAAAACCTAAATTCGCACCAATCTCAGATACTCTGAAAAGCTATCACTGGTTAACCATCCAGAATAGGATAAAGTTCAAATCATTGTACATAGTCTACAAAACACTGCAGGACCAAGGACCACGGTTCCTTAAAGAGCAACTAATTCCCTATAATCCGTCTAGAACACTCAGATCCACCTCACTTAACCAATTGGTGGTTCAACGAAGCAGAACAGTCTCTTGGGGAGACCGCCGCTTCCTAGTTGCAGCTCCTAAAATCTGGAATACCCTGCCATACTACTTAAAAACAAGCCCCTCACTCCTTCAGTTTAGGAAAAAACTGAAGACATGGCTATTTAACCAGTAAATCAAGCTCCGGATCACCTGTTCAGGGAGAGACATTTTTGCTAACAGCGCCGAGACGCCCACGGGTAATTGTATGCGCTTTATAAATGTCATTAAATAAATAAAATAAAAAACAGCGCTAAATTTTGGGCAGTGATAAATCAACCCTACTTTGTAGATACAAGTAATAATGTTTTAGACTGTGGTATACAGGAGGATAAGTGGTTCTCCCATTTTAAGTCAGTTTACGAACATGTGTCCATAGGGGTTGACCATTTAACCTTTGGGGTTACTCGTCAATACACCTTAGTAGTAACCGAGGCTGAGGTAGCAGAAGCCATCTGTAAAATGAAAAGTAACAAGGCCCCTGGCCCTGATGGCATACCAGCCGATCTTTTTAAGTCTAACATAGCAATATGGTCTAAAGTTTTATCCAACGTTTTTAATAGAATTTCTAAAACTGGTATCCCAACTACTTGGTCACAGTCTGTAATTGTACCCATCTTCAAAAAAGGGAAAAGGGGTGAGCCAAGTAATTACCGGCCAATCTCCCTTATAGATTCTGCAGTGAAGGTCCTGGGCAGAGTGGTTCTGTGTAAATTATCTGATTGGCGCGAGGACACAAACACTCTGTCAGCATTACATACGGGTTCCGAAAGGGGCGCAGTACCATTGATCAGTGCCTTAACCTCCAATTATTGATTGGGAAGTATACCCTAGTGAAGCAAGGCTGTTTGTACATAGCGTTTATGGACCTGTCCTCGGCCTTTGACCGGGTAAACAGGTCCAAGCTATGGGGTCAGCTTTTAAAGATGGGCCTTGATGGAAACATAGTATATTTTTTAGCCGATCTTCATAGGGACCTCACAGCCACGGTAAGATATGACCGTAAGGGGAATTGCACGGGGAAGATTGGTATAACTAATGGGGTCAGACAAGGCTGCATTCTAGCTCCTTTATTATTTACACAGTATATTAATGGGCTAGCTAGTGTTTTGAGTGCAGCCTGTAAGGATATCCCAAAGGCGGGTAAGTTCTGTCTTCCCGCGTTATTATATGCAGATGATGCCGCACTCATAGCGCGTACACCAGTAGGTCTACAAAGTCTGTTAAATGCTTTTTATGAGTTTATGTCTTCCCTGGATCTTAGCGTTAACTATACCAAATCACACGTCATGGCTGTGGGCACAAAGGGTGGGCATAGGAAGATTATGTCACTCCATTGTAATGGGAATAAGTTAACTAAGGTAACCAAATTCCCATACCTTGGGGTTGTTTTTGATGAAAGTTCCACCTGGCTTCCTCAACTGTCCGAGAAAAGAAATGTGTTTGTACGGTCCATCTCTGCTGTTCTGGGTTTTTCCCGCAAACTGGGGGTAAAGTCGTTACAAGCAGTGTTAAAGGTCTATGACGCAAAATGTGTGTCCATAGCTATGTGTGGCGCAGATCTATGGGGTTTTAAAAATGTTAAGCAGTTACAGGTCGCTGAGGACAAATTTTTAAAGTCCATTTTGTCTGTACCACAATCGACTCCAGGTTTTATAGTTCATCAAGAATGTGGGGTGGGATATTTAGAAGATTGGATTGCCATCGCGCCTCTTTTACAGTGGATTACGGTCTGGCTGAATCCAGAAGTGGATGTGAATCACGAGATTCTGGCGGATTGTCTTAAATTAGAACATTGGCGGTCCATTCCGTGGTTAAGCAATGTTAGAAAGGTTGCAGTCTTACTGGGGCGGCCAGAAATATTTGAGGAACCATCTAAACTGGTCAAAGGAGACATAAATTGGGTCAAGTCAGCCTTTAAACGGCACAGAGAGATGGATAGAGAGGGCTTTGAATTGAGTAAGCCTACTGTGAGAGCCCACCAGTTGACTGTAACATCAGACAATGACCTAGAGTTATATCTGAAGATTGTTAATAATGCAAACCACAGATATTTATTAACCAAGTTCAGATTAAATAAAATTCATCTACTTATTTCAGGCCGCCCATGTTGGACTAAGGCCACAGATCTGAAAATATGCACTTGCGATGGTTTCTCTATAATGGACACTGCTCACCTCATGTTCTTTTGTGGCTTTTTTAAGGATATACGGAAAAAAATAATTGTACCCCTTTTGAAGGATAAAGGGTTCTAACAAGTGAAACCTGCATTATTATATCTCCAACTGTTGACCAATATGTGGGAAATTTTTAATGTTGCTACTTTTTTAAATATAGCAATGAGACTGAGGAAAAAATTATTTAGTCTTAGATAATATTCTTTTTATAGTGTCAATTTCTGAATTTTTAAATTGAGATGAAATGTGTAGGTTTTTAAACTCATTCATGAAATTGTTATTTAAATCGAATTGTTTGTGTTACATTTCTTTCCTTACTCGATGTGCTGTCATTGTTAGTTAACCATATTGCATTTGTATGTTTTTTCCCTTTTTTTGGACCCATGTATACTTTTGTGGTTTTTGTTATGAACCGAATAAAGTATTTTGACTGACTGACTGATACCCAGTTACTTGCTATTTTGTACAGAGTGAAACCAGAAGATGTGGATACAATCGTGGCTTCCATGCTGAAATTGTGTGATTTTAGGCAAATGTTTAATTTCACTAAGGTAGGTTCTGGACTGCGATTCCCTATGGGATGCTCTGCTACCAGGCCATCTTTGATGGGCTTCTCAGAGCCTATACTAAATCAAATGGAGGATTGCATTACAAGGAATAACAGCCTTCACCTGTGGGCTGCTTCCTCTGTTCCATATCCCAGGTTTCCTATTTCAAAGCGGAATACTCTGCTAAAGCAGTTTCCATTGATATAAGACTGAAAATTAATGATAATGAGTAAAAGAAAGTGACGCAAAAATGCCGCTAAATTTCCATATTTTTGCCGCTATATTTCCATATTTGTGCCGCTAAATTTACTAATCCATGCTGCTAGATCCTAGGGGGTCTGTAAATAGCACACAGCACAATATGCATGTAACATTCGAACTGATAGTTTTTCACTAGGTCCTGATGAATCGCCACTGATCCTCCAGACTATGAGGCATCAAACATGTCGACCCCTTAATAGTAGAGCGCAGTTATCCCATACCATTACTTCAAATAGTCGCCACTCTTCCTTATAACTAGGGGTGGAGCCAACCTGAATAAAAGTCATTCTTTGGACAACCCAACCTGTTTTAATCACTTTCCATTACACCACATCTACACTTTTTAGGTCCCTTACCTCCACTGCACCAAACGGAAAGGAACAAAAGATCTCTGCCAAAGAGCCCCTCTTCAGCATCTTCAAGCCCAAACCTCAGGGGGGATACAACGTGGTTGGGAATTAAAAGATAATTCCAATTTCAAATCGGTGTACCCTTGACTAAAGTACAAGCTAAGTCTTATCCTGCGGAAATTAAAACACTTGCCCAGGATCACATCATTTGAAATCAATTTAGGGGTCAAGAGCATTATAATTAGGTTGAGTAGATTATTTGAATCACTAGTCCTACAAGTCTTCTAACATTTTTAAGATTTTTCGAGGCCTGTGTGGGACCCGACTGTACCAAACAGGATGTGAGAGGTCCCAACATGGATAATCTCAGCTGCCTGCTAATAAATTATCATAACTACTTAAAGTAACTACAGTCTGCTAACTTGGAGCACTGCCCAGCCCGCCGCAGCACTGGGCAAACCGCAGGAGAGTGAGAAGCTGAGGCAAACAGGATGTAATTTTTTCAAAAGGCTTCAGCTTAGCTGTTAGCTCCCTAAAATAATTTAAATCAATTTTATTGTGGGCAATATGCCTGATCTGTTTATTAAGAAAAGCTATGCAAAAACATACGGTTGGATGTATTTATTGTGAAAAGCATATGTTAAAAGTGCCTAGAGATATAATATAGGGGAATTGCTATTACATGTCACGTCCCAGATCAGCCAAATTAAAGATGCTCATGTGGACACATTTGTGTCTAAAACATCATTTATAGAAGTGGTCAGTTAATGGGTAAAGTCCGTGGTTGCAGTGGCCCAGGAGAAAGGTAAGAATGTGCAACTTGAGATTCGGCAACTACGGCGGCATTCATTATCATGCCTGAAGCCTCCAAAAGCAGCCCGCTGGAGCCTGAGGAATCGACAGTTCTGAGTTGCAAGCAGCAGACAGTCTTTAGTCTACAGACCTGAGGACGTGTGACTGGGAGCCCCAAGGCCACGAAGAGTCTCCAACAGCCTGGTCGCAGCGCATTGGATTTATTTAGGCATTTTTCGATAGCGCATGCTTTACCAAGAGGTGTCAGAGCGCTTTACAATAGAGCGAAGTATATAAGATTAGATATTATGGTAACATATTTACAGAGTATAAATCCGCCAAAAAATTACACAATGCAAACTATAGTTGGCGCGATTATGGTTCCAAAAAAACACATTCCACAATTTAAGCGTAAGGACACACTAGTTCTCCAGTGAGGAACACGAAACAGTCAGAGTTATTGGGCGCCGTGTCTTTGAAAGAGAAGAGTTTTAAAATCCTTTCGGAAGATGCGGAAAGAGGTGGCAGTGCGGAGGTACGGAGGAAGCGAGTTCCAAATTGTGGTCGCACAGGGCCTCCAGTCTGGGCAGGTTTATTGTTTTGACCCTGCTCTCATTAACAGACCCTGCCCCCAAACCCAGACCCGCCCCCACCCACAGACCACACCCCCAAACCCGCCCCTTTGCAGTTCCCAACCTAAGTTCTGTGGTGGGTGGTAAAAATGTCGCTGCCGTGCCGCCGCCAGCGAGAGCGCAGCTCGGCCCGGCCGGACCTGCCCCCGGCAGAGGAGGAGCATTCACACCACAGGCCCCGTCCCAACATTCACTGACCATGCCCCACAGACCCCACCTCACACCCACAGGCCCCGCCCCAACATTCACTGACCATGCCCCACAGACCCCACACCCAGCAGAGGAAACACATTCCCACTCACAGGCCCTGCCCCCACAGGCCCCGCCCCTTGCAGTTCCCAACCTAACCTGTGGTGGGTGGTAAGAATGCCGCCGCGGTGCTGCCGCCCGGACCCGCCCCTGGCAGAGGAGGAGCTTTCATGCGCACTCTGGAAATAACCATTCAATGCCCCCAGGCTGGGCAGGTTTATTGTTTTGACCCCGCCCACTGACTCAGACTCCGCCCCCACATACACATACCACGCCCCTACCCACAGGCCCCGCCCCTGACAGGCCCCATCAGCACATCCACAGGCCCGCCTCCTTTCAGTTCTCATACTTTAATGCTCTTGACCGCTGCCCCGAGGCCATGTCATACCTTAACTCTTTTGTGCGTTCGGCCTGCGAGAGGCGGCGAGGGAGGAGCAGCCCTGAGGCGGGCAGTGGAGCCTGGTGGAGCGGCCCTGAGGGGGGCAGTGGAGCCTGGTGGAGCGGCTCTGAGGGGGGCAGTGGAGCATGGCGGAGGGGGGGGACACACCAAGGGACTCGGGCTCTGGAGGCGCCACCAGGACAACAACTCTGATGAGCTGTAGCTGCGCATGCGCAGGACACACGATATGTTACAAGTGGCTATGACTGCGCATGCGCTGAGAATAGCGAAGCACATGAAACTGTAAGATTGTGCCATTGTGTATTGAGCAGCATAGCTGCCAAGGTTGCAGATTGCGATGTGTGACATTTTTATAATTTTAGTGTAATAAAGAGTGACATTTCAAAGACTATGAGTGACACTTTCTCGCGAGCAAAATCAAACAATGAAGATGAAGGAAACAAACAAATATTATAAATTACTATCCACTGAGCAACGAAAAGCTCTAATTGTATCTTAAACTTGCTTAAAAGCACCAGAAATGTAAGGACACTAACGAGACATAATCTCATCCCCACCATGCAGATTATGCAAAATTGGTATTGACTAAACCAGGTTGGCAGGTGATGGCAGTTGGTGGGAGCAGTTGCCACTTGAGGAAGTAACAGGATGTTATTTAAGTGTGTGAGGGAGAGCCCTGTGATTAGTCTGCTGTGTGTCTCTCCCTGCACAGAGAAACTGGATCTCAGCAGCCAATTAACTCATTTTCTGTAGTTTCAGTAAGTTGTTTAAGTTAGGGGTGGGTGCTCTGGTTTCTGGATGGTATGGGCAGAGTGGACAGGTTTTCAGTTTGCCCATGTGTGACATTTATAGGCTTCCATGGTATTTATGAGTAACATTTCAGTGGTTTATGTTTGACACTTTGTAAATCATTAAAGAAAGCACAATTGTTTTTTTCTTGCATGTTCTGTTTTCATAACTTCTTCTTGTAACTCGCCCTTGTCATAACCCATTGCCTCCAGTGCAAAGTAAGGACGCTTTTGGCAGAAGCTTTCACCAAGATTCATTTCCTTTACAGACCCAAGATGTGTTCACATTCTTGATGGCTGCAGCAGCAGTTACTCTTTTAAAGCACTAGCAGGGCCACTTATGAAGACAGAAGATAACTCAATTCTGATGATGATGTCATTAGACAAAGAACGAAGAATATACCTGTAACAGATGCACACCGCTGCTCTCTGGACAGGATCATTCTTAACCTCCTGGTCCCAGGGTGGCAGCTGTCCCCGCCGGGGCTGCAGCAGGGCGCTGTGTTGCTGTGGTACAGAGGGCCTCTCAGCTCCAGAGGCCTCTCAGCTCCAGAGGCCTCTCAGCTCCACAGGGCCTCTCAGCTCCAGAGGGCCTCTCAGCTCCAGAGGCCTCTCAGCTCCAGAGGCCTCTCAGCTCCACAGGGCCTCTCAGCTCCAGAGGGCCTCTCAGCTCCAGAGGCCTCTCAGCTCCAGAGGGCCCTCAGCTCCAGAGGGCCCTCAGCTCCAGAGGGCCTCCCAGCTCCAGAGGGCCTCTCAGCTCCAGAGGGCCTCTCAGCTCCAGAGGGCCTCTCAGCTCCAGAGGCCTCTCAGCTCCAGAGGCCTCTCAGCTCCAGAGGGCCTCTCAGCTCCAGAGGCCTCTCAGCTCCAGAGGGCCTCTCAGCTCCAGAGGCCTCTCAGCTCCAGAGGGCCTCTCAGCTCCAGAGGCCTCTCAGCTCCAGAGGCCTCTCAGCTCTAGAGGGCCTCTCAGCTCCAGAGGCCTCTCAGCTCCAGAGGGCCTCTCAGCTCCAGAGGCCTCTCAGCTCCAGAGGCCTCTCAGCTCCAGAGGCCTCTCAGCTCCAGAGGCCTCTCAGCTCCAGAGGCCTCTCAGCTCCAGAGGGCCTCTCAGCTCCAGAGGCCTCTCAGCTCCAGAGGGCCTCTCAGCTCCAGAGGCCTCTCAGCTCCAGAGGCCTCTCAGCTCTAGAGGGCCTCTCAGCTCCAGAGGCCTCTCAGCTCCAGAGGCCTCTCAGCTCCAGAGGCCTCTCAGCTCTAGAGGGCCTCTCAGCTCCAGAGGGCCCTCCCAGCTCCAGAGGCCTCTCAGCTCCAGAGGCCTCTCAGCTCCAGAGGGCCTCTCAGCTCCAGAGGCCTCTCAGCTCCAGAGGCCTCTCAGCTCCAGAGGGCCCTCCCAGCTCCAGAGGGCCTCTCAGCTCCAGAGGCCTCTCAGCTCCAGAGGCCTCTCAGCTCTAGAGGGCCTCTCAGCTCCAGAGGGCCTCTCAGCTCCAGAGGCCTCTCAGATCCAGAGGCCTCTCAGCTCTTTGGCCTCAGAGACGCCGCCATGATGTTGTTTGGGGGGCGGGGAGGTCGGGAGCACGAGAGCGGTAGGAAGTAGTATCTTCGCTGCGCACATGCGCAGAGATGACGCGCGGTCCTGCGCACGCGCAGCTATGAGACGCCGTCACGATGTTGTTTGGGGGGCGGGGAGGTCAGGAGTACGAAAGCGATAGGAAGTAGTGTCTTCGCTCCCCACTTGCGCAGTGATGACTCGCGATCCTGCGCATGCGCTGTTATGAGACGCTTCATTATGTTGTTGGGGAGGTCAGGAGCACGAGAGCGATAGGGAGTAGTGTCTTCGCACCGCACTTGCGCAGTGATGACTGGTGGTCCTGCGCATGCACAGTTATGAGGGGGCGGGGAGGTCAGGAGCACTAGAGATAAAAAGAGGCCTTCCCTCAAGGAAAACAATGTCACCGACTGAGCTTTGATACACAGGGGCTGCGAGGCGCTACAGCGCCAATGTATGTGAGCAGAGACGAGTAGACGCAGGGGCCGCCAGCTCGGACTGGGAACCAATTCAACCACTTTGGGTCGAACGAGCCCTTCCTTGAACCCGAGCATCATTCCTTCCGGCTTCTTTCTGTGTTCAGCGGAAGGACCCTCCCCCCAGTGTCTGTGTAGCTATCTTCAGCTTCAGACCCTCACCGACCCCCCAGATCTGCCCCCACCCCCTCAGACTCCAAACCTGCCCTCCCCCCCCCCCCCCCAGACTCCAAACCTGTTGTGCTTTTTACTGCTCTCTGGGAAATCCTGCATGTTACTTTGCATTTCACTGCACACGGAGGTATTTACATCTTAATCTTTAATTCTGTGCACACTTTATTACTTGTAATACTGTATGAGACATCTTTGCACACTGGACTGCTTTTTACAATACTATGTGAAATCTGTGCACATTGTACGTGTTTATTACTTAACTATAAGAAATCTGTGCACATTGCATTGCTTTTCATGGCACTGTGAGGGATATTTACAGCTTAAAGAGGTAATCTGTGCACAGGGCACTGCTTTTTACCACACTGAGAAATCTTTGCACAATGTACTGCTTTTACTACACTCTGAGGACTATGTTCACAATGGACTGCTTTGTACTGCACTACAGGGGGGCATGCACAGTGAAAATGTGTACACTGCACTGTTGTTTACTACACTGGGAGAGATGCTTATCGCTGCACTGTGAGGAATCTTTGCCACCACTCTTCTTTACCTGCACATTTGAGGCAAATTTACATTCTCATTGTTGCTGAGATTGGACTCACGCACCCATCTACGCGCAGGCCGCGCCTGGCTGTGTCTGGCCAGAAAGAGGCACTTCTGCCTTGTACTCTGACAAGGAGAGTGTCCACTTCTCCTGCTTTGCCGTGGTCAGGAGCCTCCTCCTTTCTTCCTCTTCTTCCCTCTCTTTCTGTCTCTGTCTCGCTCTTCCTCACTTGCTGAATGAAAGCGTGACTTCAAGAAACGACGCTTACCCTCTCTTTCCTCTCTTTTCCTTCATTTGTTCCCCTGTGAAAGGGATCCAAAAGAGAAAAAAACACTTTTGCTGGAAATGTCGTCTAGTTCTCAAATTTTTCTATTCCAAAGTGCAGCCTCGGGATGGAAAGAAAAAAAGGTTCAAAATAAGAAAAATAACAAAGTAAAGCAAAACAGCAAAGTGGCCAGATTGCTTTTATTCACACCTAAACACATTAGCGCTACTTCACGGATTTTGCCAGTGAAACAGTACTTTCGTTTTCTCGTCTTTCTGTTGGTGTGTGGAGTGGAAAACGTTTAATGCAATCCTTAACCACTGTTTAGTTTATAAAATGTGTACCACAGCTCTGTGTTCAGAGATGTGGTCTTTTTAAATCATACTATTTACGTTTTGTAAGGATGTAAGCATATAAGCAATGGACATTGAAATGGGTCCCTTCCATGTGTTTACTTTTCAGGCAAAAACACGCTTTGATTTCTAAATAGTGAGTGTAAACGTTTTGAGGTAACCATGTTGTTCCAGTTTATATTACACATGCTTTACTTAATCTTGCATTCCCTACAATGTGTTCAGTTGGGTGTTGCAATTGCTTTGCGTGAAAAGTTGGTTCTAGAATATGTCAAAAATGTATGCAGATCAATATGTGGCCTGGAAAATTAAAGAACCATAATGCACAACGTAGATAGAGTGTGACCCTATCTGGGATGTGGAAATATTTTGCAAATCTAGTTGTTCAAGGGATAATAAGCTACATAAATCTACTAGCACTGCAAATAAATCAAAATGCCTGGCCTACTTCATAAATCAATTATACGGGCTTCCAAATAAATGTACCCCTTATGTGTAGTGCGGACTATGACGATATTGACTTTACACAGTGAAGCTTTTGCTTGAGGAAAAAAAGTTGTATAAAATTTCAGTGTCCGCTGTACTGGAAAATCAATATCATATATTTACATAGTATACATTTTAGCATAAGGTTTTGCAAAGAAATAAAATACAATAACAAGCATTTCAGACCCAAGCTGGTATTTACAAAACATCTGTGATCCAGCCGTAAGTCAGAAATGGACATACATGTTTGAGTGTATCTCAAGTACAGCTCTGTTTTCTCCGGCAATGTGAAGGTTAGCTTTTCTAATACATCAGGCAAGAGCAGGGGTGTGAGGAATCCTTTCTTAGGAGACAGTTCTGAAGATTTCATTTCAACTTACAGCAAAGTATCATCTCACAATGTGTGCAGGGTTCTCATTTGAATGACTGTGACATTGCAATACATAATGGCCATATAGAAAACTCATTGGTGTACCCCAGCCTGACCTCACTTGTGGGGCAAGCGGCGGGGTAGACAGGTTTATGACTGAGGTATCGCAGTCTTACCAACAGTCCCAAACAGAACTTACAGTGATACTTGGTGATGAGTTTATAGGATCGTCAACGAACAAGACCTCATTTTTTTTTTACAGTGGGTCAAGCAGAGCATTAAAACTTCCCAAAGGAGAGTGCTACGTGAGAGTCTTGGAGGGCTTGATTAGATCCCAGAGCCATTTCCATTGCCTGTGCTAGCGAGGCACAACTGATACGAGAACAAGTTGTGTAGCAATGCTCAAATATGAAATGGCTAAACTCGTGATTAGCCGCTATCAGGGCTAAGGAAGGGAAACTCTTATCAATCTTGTCTGTTCCAAGCAGGCTTTTGATGTTCCTTGGAACTAACTGTAAGGAATTCTGTCTATGGAAATTTGTTTTTATGCTTATGATACACCGCTGGATGAATCCTGCGTTATCAGTATGAACATGGTATCAAAAAGGAAGGCAGCGCCATCAAAACGACAGTGGTTGGAGCCGCAAGGTTTCACCGCTAATACTACCACAGAGCTGTGACAGAATTAGACTTCAGCATTAAATTTAACACAATGGGCCATATGCATGAACACATTTTCCCATAGACACAGAATGGGCAAAACCCTTTGAGGCATCTGGCCCAATGATTCCATCTTGAGTGGCAAGCATTTGTCATAATAGTCGTCCTCCAGTGAGAGCTATGTGCTTTGTAAGAAAATACAGATTACTGCCCAGAGTGTGTCCTGAACCATTCATGTCAGACAGAAACCAAAGATGCCTCGTCATCAGAACATCAAATGTTTTACCTATTACGGTTTAGAGTATGGTTTGGCCCAATTACTGCTCACTTACCAGTAAGGTGTTAAAAATTCGATCCTCAAGACTGGCTTTTCTTAACTCATGCACACTATGGTTTAGGCAGGAGCCAATGAATGCATGCAGAAGGCGACTGGCAGGAGATATCTCCAAGCAAAAAAAGCACAAATAGTCTAATGAATAAAATCACGCTGAAGCTGCTTAACATGCTCAAAAGAATCCCCGGCTGAAGAGCTATTTACCGGATGCTGGGGCATGTTACTGAGCTGGGTGCAGGGTAGGCGTATGAGAAGCAAACATACACAGTGGCCTGTGTATCGGTTTTACATTGAGCTGTGCACACATGCTTTAGCCTTTTGTCCCAGATGGTCATCCACGAGACAGGTGATGAGGTTACTTGGTGGAAGTGTGTCACTTTACTTGGTGGAAGGGTGCCACTTTACTTGGCGGAAGTGTGCCACTTTACTTGGTGGAAGTGTGCCACTTTACGCAAGAGGGGAAGACAGCATGGGCAGCTGTAAGAAAGGGTGGTAGGTTGAGTCATAGGGAGATAATATGGGGAGAAATGGAGATAGGGAACAGTGGGAATGTTGGGGCAAATACAAGAAGAGAAGTCACACAGGAAAGTAGCTTTGGGGGGAGAAAGTAATCTACACACACACCGTTTAGCATGAGGTGACATCAGTTTCCAACATCTAAAAAACTGAAAGCATCCTTTGTCTGGGTCAAGTGCATTTCAAACTGTGATGGTGTCTGACCAGGGACAGCAGCTAAAAACAAGTTTAACAACAAGGAATCCATCAAAGCCTGTGGCTTAATCTAGGGAGGGAAATGCAAGTGATTGTCTGATTCTTCCATTACAGAACATTATCCCACCATGCCTTGAGAGAGAGAGAGAGAGAGAGAGAGAGACACACACACACACACATGCACACACACGCACACACGCACACGTACACACACACACACACACACACACACACACACACACACACACCCTCCCGTCCCCCACTATTTATTCATTAAATGTAGGGCTTACACAATGAGCCCCTTGTTACTGATGGGTTCAGCAGGGAGATAGTGTTACCTTTGGGTTGGGGGTGGGGGTTACTGAGTGAGCCTTTGGTAGTCTAAGATTTGTGAATGGAGCCAGAGATTCTCTGCTAGAGATGGCTGAAGTTTCACAGTGGATGCTGCTGATGGCTTCGCGGTTACATGTGGAGCTACTGTTCGGCTGGTTCGAGAAGAGGGAGGGATGATTGCGAGTTGAGTTATAGATTTAGACATGATGAGGGAGCTAGACTGTCAACCAGAAGAATAGCAGCGGGCTTCAGAGCGGGGGAGAAGAGATGTGAGTTTGGGTCCTGGAGGCTTGGTAGTGAGGTTACACTGTCAGCAAGGTAAGGATTTCATTGGGTGCAAGAACAAGGAAAGGGTTGGACATGGCTACAGATGGATCAGGAGTTTGCTGTGGATCAGAAAAAGATATGAATACTAGATGTGGCTAAAAGTGTTGGGTTCCTTAGGCAATGCAGGGGCTCGTTTTGGTGCCTTTTTGGTTTCAACCCAGAGTTTATGGTCCCTGTGAAACACTCTATATAAAAGCATTCCTGTTGTTCTCTGGCTCCTATCCTACATCGAGCCTCTACTCAGAGCACTCTAATATTTGTTGCTTCTATATTTAGTTGCCTCTAACAAGACCGTCTGCTTGTATGTCTGTGCTTTGCAGACGGTATGTTTTGAGCTGATGAATAACTTCACTGCTGCCTGCTTCGAGGTTAAATCTTGCGATTTGAGGTCCTCTCTAAATGTTACAACCTTTGTGAGGTGTAGTTGATTGAGCACTTTAGAGGCAGCTGACCAAGAAGCCAAATCAACGTCCAAGGAAAGACTGTGAGACACAGGGAGGTGTTTAAAGTCTGAAAGCAAAGCACGTCTAAGCTTTACTGATGTGGGGGACTCCAGGGCCCTGTTAATCTATCAACATCAGGCCAGGAGAGGAACAGGGCACCTTCAGACTCACCACACTCCCTCCTCAAGTTCTATGTGACCACTGTTAAGAAGCCAATTGTATGCCCTGCATTAAAAAGGGTCTCAATCCTTTTTACATTTCTTCATTAGTGGTATATCTGAGGTAAACTTTCCTGATGTTGACCTAGTGTTGGCATACAATACATCATGCTAGGAAAGTTATACTCTGTTGGCTAGGTTAGCAGCTGTTAAATTTAAGCACCAAACTTCTAACATTGCTCAACTTAGCTACAGTGTGTGATCTTTGGCAAATGTTCAGAAAACTGTTTGCACTTGGATAAAGGCTTCCCCCTTTCCCAGGCAACTGTACATTGACATATTAAGTGTTTTATTGATTAGGAGCACACCACCACTTTGTTTAAAACAGTATTAAAATCAAGATTACAGAGACCGAAAGGTACTCAGAATAGGTCCCAGTGAGTGCCAGTGGGGCCGCTATCGTGTAAGGAGGAAGAATTACCATGTAGTAGATATCGGCAACAGAGGTTTCTTGCGCTCTCAAACGGTGAGCGTTTCATGTCCCACTATGTCTCAGACGCATTTCCTTGGGCATTATAAACCAAGTATTCATGATAATACATTTTATCCCACAGGGATCTCTGCTTTTTAGAATAATTTCCCTTGTTAGAAGATATCAGTCTCAATACTGGTTGATGCCTTGCTATGGGCTCCAGCCTATCCTGGAGGAACCCTGTTCCCACATAATCTGGTTACAGCTAGGTGAGTCAATTTGGAGTCCTCCATATGTTTTTGAATTAATTTTATTGGATAACACACACCATTCTTGAATGAGGCTTTCTTTCCCCCGTACAGGCTTTAGTTAATTTACTAGTCCTGAGGAAAACCTGCCGTGATTTGTATACACTAACACACCAGGGTCGAAACATCGACGACATCTTATTGGTCCATGATCGTGGTCAACCATCGCTAATGAAATGAATGATGAGATAGGGTGTATGTTGAGCCAGTTGACACAATAAGGATAGACATTTCTTTATGTGTTTCATGTACATTTTTTTGTGTTGTGTTGTATCAAGCATTTTTGCATGTTGTGTCATCAGTCACATTGTTCGATATTTGTGTGTCCGTGACAGCCATATATGAAGAAAATTGTGTATGTTATTTGAGTATATGATTTGGAATATACAAAATATTTATTAGTTATTCATGTGTTGTCTAGATTATTATTGATTGTACCATGGGTGTGTTAAATATTGGTTTAATATAGGGCCACATTCGATCTATGTTGTGTATATTGTTTAAATAATTTTTGAGACCATATATTGATCTGCATACATTGGTGATATATTCTAGACACCATCTATTCACACTAAGGAATTGCGACATACAACAGAACAGCTTTATCCCTTTATAGAAAGTTTGCATTTTCCTGCCCTAGCCATTTGGTGCCTGCAACCTGTCTCTGGTCACATGACTGGGTGAAGTTGGCAGTGGGGCTTTCTATATTCCTCCTACACAGTCACAAATAATGGGAGCGAACGTTTGACTGGATGGGCCATCGCTAGCAGGATGGGAGGAAGCAGCTGGGCCCAGCCTCACTTACACCTGAATAGGTTGTATCCTGTGTGCACACAAAGGTCTGCATACTCCCTAAAGTTTAGTGTGGAGCCACAGTAGGAAAAACAGGGCATCTGTGTACTTCAAGGGCAAGCGTCATGAAGCTTCTTCCCACTTCAAAGGTGTGTGTATAAAAGAACCATCTCTGATACCACTCCTTCAGTATGCTTCTGAACCTGTGGATACTGTGCCAGGAAGAAGGGCTGCTGTGCTGCTGAAGGTCTGCCTCTCTGCTGGACTCCTGCATATCTGTGCATACCTGTTGCCTACTGCCCTCTTGCCTGAGTAGGAAGGACTGGACCTGCATTGCTTGAACCCAGAACCCAGAGTGACTCCAACGGCTGGTTGGCTGTCCTCCTGAACTGAAGCCTCGGGGACATAACATGCTTTCAACAACCCAACCTTGCATCTGCACTTGGACTCTACCATCTGCGATTCTTTCCTGCCAAGTTCTGTCAACCAAGTCCAGGACACTTTGAAGTGGGCCTAAGGTACTCTGCTAGCCTCTGTGGATCCAGAAGAACCAACACATCTCTGCTGTGCGGCTCAAACCCAAGCGGAGCCAACCCATCACTGCACTACATGGATCGGAACCGCTGCAAAAAAACTGCATCGAAGCCTGAGACTGCATCAGAACGGCCGCTGTGTGACACATCCCCTACACAGGCCCTCACATCCCCCACCGACGGCAGCCTCAGCGATGGACTCCGCAGCACAGCCCCACAGCTCCTCTGAACTGATACAGCTCACCAACTGCGCAGCACATCTCCGACTTGGACTTCGCATTGCAAGCCGTCATTGATGATGACGCAACAGAACCTCACAGTGCAGGCACGCCACATCTCCGTTCCGATGCACCGCCTCAGCTGCACGACTCATGTTCTACGCGGATCCACAGAAGGCTCCGCAAAGTGGATTTAAGGTACTCTGTTCAGCAAGCATAACTGGTCCCTGTAGCCGACACATACTCTGTAGCGGTCAGCCTGAACATGTTACTGTGTCCCGGTCTGCCGTGACCAGATAGCTTCAGCAAGTACTTTACTCTTTTGGCGCCATTTACTCTAAACACTTTAATGTTCAATATCTCCAGTTCTACTAATTCAATTTGTGTCATGCTTTATTACATTTAGCTTTATTTGTATAAGCTGGTGTAGGATCTTTTTGTGTGGTGTTTTCACTGTTTTTCTAACAACCCCCCACTGTCTGATTATGGCATGAAGCTGTTGTTTTCCTTTGCAACTCGGCAGTTATTTTCCAATTACCTGGCCGCATCCCTAGTCGCTGGTCTGTTCTGTATGTGACCTTTGTATCCGCACAGTAGGCCATCAAAGAGGTATCTAAATATATCTCTGTTCCAACTTTTTAATGAGGCTTTGCTGGATCAGTGCCCCACCATGATCCATTCCCCACTATGCTGCCTCTACAGAAATGGACACTGCCAGTACACATTTAAGCAATTTATGCTTTTGAGTCAGTAGATGGCTACTAATGTTTAGACGGCCCTGCCAGTTGTACTCCAGTTCTGTTAAAGACATTAAACGGGGCTGGCTCAGTCAGGAGTACTCTCTTCAACCCACCATCGTAGTTACCGTCCATGCATACCCTCATAATTGCATAATCAATACATCCTTTGGAATTAAGCCCCTTCTTACGGAGAACATGGGCCTTTCTTATCAAAATCAATCAAATATTTCTGAATAAGACAGATATAGAACTGGAATGAATTATTGGAGTTTAGAGTATAAAGATCATTAATTTTAAAGAAAACAATAAGTCTGACCTTTCAGGCTGGTGTTGCTCAATGCGTTCAGCGTCTGAGAGCTGCTGCCTTCGACCACACATCGTGTTGCTTATCATCTGCTGTATCTCTTGTAGTTTGATCAGTTTTCACAGGCAACAGGGAAACTAGTGCTACGTGCCACAAATTAACTTACCCAGAAACATTGTAAGACTGCCATAAAGTTAGATGCAAAGCTAAAGTGCACACTTCTTTGGCCCTGTATGCTGGTTAGTGCACCATGTCCCTCATGTAACTAACCCATCAACATCACCCTCCAATGTGGCACCATCAGTTTATCTGCTCTTCTGACAACACCATTTACCTTGGACAACTGTATGTATTCATGCTGCTCAATTTATCTGCCATTCTTAGCTAAGCACAAAGGATACATTTGTTTTGTTTTTCTCAACTAATCAGCACATTGGACGTCCACAACCATTGGGCCTCAGCAATTGCTAAACCTCAAATAGATTACCCGCTTGCCAAAATCATTTCATCAATACCATTTTCACCTTCAGTAATCCGCATTATAAGTTTCCAGACCAGGTACATTACACCATAAAATAAAAAGTATCAATGAACCAATGCCATACAGCATATTGTAGGAGCAGGTAATGAAGCCAGCCAGATCCATGTACACAAATATTCGATGAATGCCACAACACTGTGAGCTGCAGCCTACTGCCTTAGGTCTTCTGTCCATCTCTTACTCCAAGTGCTGTTCTCGTTTAAAACAAATCTTGACTATATGCAGCTACAGAAAGCTGTAACTACGCAAGTGTTCTTTCTTTACTAATTTACTCTACGAACACTGGTAAATCAACACATTTTCTGAAATAAATAAGTTGTGACATGTTCAACTGAACGTTTATTGAAATATCTGTTTATAGTGAAATAACCTTGATAAGTTTCAAAGATGGTACAGCAGAGATGTTTTTATGGCCAGTTAAATATTGTGCATGCAAATTCCATTATCTTTCCATGTAGTAATTTTAATTTTTTTACATTCAACAGACAAAAACCCTTGAATGCACAAAATGTTTATGAATAAAGAAGAGAATGATGTAAATCTGCAAAAACAGCCAGAGTAAATAAGCTCCAATATTAAAGAAATCCTTCACGTCCGAGACAGAGGACCCCGAGCATAAACTAACAGATCCTGGAAGAAGCAGTCAAGGGCAGTTCAGTGGATGTAAGAGTCTGAGTTGTGCACCTCCACGCAACAAGACGAAGAAAAGAACTCTAGAGAATTAAGGCAAACTACCTCCTGTAGACAAGTCCAATAACAGCATTTTATCATGAGATCTGTAGGATGTGGTTACAGCAATGCTTTGCTGTCCACAATTATAACAACCCACCTTTCAGTGCTGTAGGTGTACTGCAAACACATTCTAACTAAACAACCAGAGAAAAGCACAATGGAGTGGAGCCAGACAACTGAAGGGTGAAGGAAAGACAAGTTCTACTGTCTACAATACAAACTTTTTCCCAATTTGTTGTGACCAGTAGGATGATTAATCTTTATCCACAAGCACGCAACACCATTATTGAATCTAAAGACACAATCACCCACTAAGAAGGGCATTTAGTGATAATTGTACTTTGTTAAATCCGAAAGAACATTTCTGAAATATCAACCATGTTGGCCCATCCGGAAAAGCAGTCATAGGATGAAGAAAAATATATACCTGATCCAAAGAAAGAAAAATCTTACACATCCAGCGAAAGCTTTAGTTTGTCATCACTACTAAAGTGCCGTCAGCAAACGCACACCGAGGAAAAATCATTCAACTGCAGTGAATGTGTGAAGAGCTTCATTCAATTATCAGGCCTACAAAGACATTTACAAAAACACGCAAGGGGAAAATCTTACCATTGCAATGCATGCGGAAGGAGTTTTAGTGACTCCTCAAAGCTAAGGATTCATCAGAGAATGCACACAGGGGAAAAACCATTCAAGTGCAATGAATGTGAGAAGAGTTTTAGTAGGTTATCAACCCTAAAACAGCATCAGAGAACACACACCGGGGAAAAGCCATATCACTGCAATGAATGTGGAAGTAGTTTTAGTCAATCGTCAACATTAAGGAAACATCAGCGAATACACGCAGGAGAAAAACCTTTCATATGCATTGAATGTTTGAAGAGCTTTAGTCAGTTATCACACCTACAAAGCCATCAACGAAAACACACAGGGGAAAAACCATATCATTGCAGTGAATGTGGAAGTAGTTTTACTGAATCGGCAAAACTCAGGATTCATCAGCGGACACACACAGAGGAAAAACCATTTAAATGCACTGATTGTGGTTGTAGTTTTAGAGAATCCACAACATTAATAAATCATATGCGAACACACACAGAGGAAAAACCATACCATTGCAATGAATGTGGAAGCCGTTTTAGGAACTCCTCATATCTCAGGATTCATCAGAGAACGCACACAGGGGAAAAGCCATACAAGTGCAGTGAATGTGTGAAGTGCTTTCGTCGGTTATCATACCTACAAAGCCATCAGCGAACACACACAGGGGAGAAGCCATTCAAGTGCAATGAATGTGAGAAAAGTTTTAGTCAATTGACAAACCTAAAACAGCATCAGAGAACTCACACTGGGGAAAAACCATATCAGTGCAGTGAATGTGGAAGTAGTTTCAGTAACTTATCAACATTAAGATATCATCAGCGAACACACACCGGGGAAAAGCCATTCAAATGCAGTGAATGTGAGAAGAGCTTTAGTCAATCGGCACACCTAAAACAGCATGAGAGAACTCACACTGGGGAAAGACCATATCAGTGCAGTGAATGTGGACGTAGTTTTAGTAAATCTTCTACATTGATGACTCATCAGCAAACACATACAGAGGAAAAGCCAAGTGCAGTCAATGTGAGAGGACCTTTTGTCAACTATCAAACCTACAAAGACATCAGTGAATACACACAGAGGAAAACCCACTCAAGTTCAGCTAATGCTTGAAGAGCTTTTGCTGATTTTCACATCTACAAAGCACCAGTTTTTGCACACAGGAAAAACTATTCAAGTGCAGTGAATGTGTGAAGAGCTATAGTTAGTCATCACTACTACATAGGCCTTCAGCAAACACACCCAAGGGAAAAACATTCAAGTACATTGAACAAGTGAAGACCTTTTTCTGATTATCACCCCTTTAATCCTTTGAATACCATAAGCAAAAACTCACCTTAATGAAACGAGCATAGAAGTAATCCTAGAGGTGCAGCAAAAACGCAAACATTTAAGGCCATCAACATCCTGTCTGTGAACATACTCAGGAATAAAAAATTGCAGTCCTTTTGAGATAAAGGAATTACTCAAAATAATAAAATTATATGGAATCTTCGAATACCAGATTATAAAAAGTTGGTGATAAAAGACTGGATTGGTAAGAAAGAAGAAAAAACAGATATTTGTAAAATTATAAAAGTGTCTGTTCTCAGCGATTGTTCATTTCTTTAAACCTAGGAAAAAAATACAAAATACCAGCAAAACATACTGGGAGACGAGCACAATGTGAACTAAAATAAAATACCCATTGTTTGTTTTATTTATTTAGGTATAGTTAGAAAGAAAAACATCCAAGTACATCTGATCATCCAATAATGTGAACAATGCTTGGACTAAAAAGGGTCATTAAAAACTAGTTTAAGGGATTAGTTAATAACCCTATAAGCCCAGCACACTAAAACTAATTTAACAAGCACATACTGGTGGAAATTCATAGCTGGTTCGGGTGTTAGGTTATTTTGCGGAACATTGCTGGTTCTGTGGCCGCATCTAGAGAACAGTGTCCAAAAGCAGGAGAAGTGAAAGTGTGAAAATATGAGCTGCAACTCTCAGGCTTGATGCGTTCAGTTATGGTATGTTATGCCAACTGTATTTGCAAGACACGCTGATCACCAATTGAACAAAAACAGGCTCTGATGGGGAGGGGGAGTTCCTTCTGGTCTTGGGGGCGATTGGGAGAAGACATATCTGGGAGTGAGGTGATGCAGGGATGTGGTTGCGGAGTCGTCCAGCTCATCTGTGTTGCCTATTATGGGTATGGAAGTGAATGTGGTCGTTGAGCTACGCAAGGACTAAGATGTGGTGTGCCTTTGTAGGTGAATGTGGGGGGATTGAAAGTGGTGCACTTCTAGATGGGGAGTCAGTGAGGGTGATGTGTGTCCATGGATAGAGATTGCGTATGAGTCTGCTGCTGTGGTTTGAACCGCTTGATATTTGTTGGTGAACTTGGTGGTTGTACCTGCATAGGGGGTGTTGCCGTAGTCTAGTCTACTGGTGAAGAATGCTTATCTGACACTCCTGCTGCTGTCTAGTGAGATCCGTTTGAATATTTTTCTGAGCATCTTGACAGTGTGGAAGCATGTAGCTGCTACTGTGCTGTCCTGGCTGGTCATGGAGATTTGGCTATCGATTGGGATACCCGTTTCCTGGCGTTGTGGTTGGAATGGATGTAGGGCCTCTGGTGCTGGGTTACCTGGCCAGGGTCCAGAGAGAGGTGTACTTGCCGGACAGTACCACTTCAGATTTGTCAGCATGTAGCTTGAGGCCGCTTTTTTTCATCTATTATGCTATGTTGGAAATGCACATAAGGAAGGGCGATTGTGTGATCGATGTTTCTTCTGAGAGGGAGAGTATGAGTTGCATATCATCTGCTCTTGAGATAATGCTGAAGTCGTAGGACCATACGATGGAGGCCAGTGGAGCAATGTAGACATTGAAGAGGATGGGACTCAAGGAAGAACCCTGTGGCAGTGCCCAATATATGTCTTCCCACCCATGATGCGGGAGAAGTGATGCTCATTTCCATCATCACATGCATCTTCTAATGCACGAGCCATAGGTGTACAACATCGAGCGGGATCCTTGGGAGATTTGCTGGCTTACCACTATGTAAATTATTCACAATTAGAATTTTAAAAGTATCTTTTTTACAGAGAATCACTCATCCAAATCCGAACTGGTGAAAGAACAGAACTGGTGCATGATAGCAAAATTATTGATAGGAGAAAGGGCTGTTGAAAAGTTTAGTTCTCATTTGGTTTCTAAAAGCTTGACAGCTAGGGAGAGATTGCATCTTGAGCAGTAAAGAATTCCAGCTCTGAAGAGCTAGAATCCAGAACTATCGACTCCCTACTAGACATTTCTGGATTCTTGGCACTGGAAAAGAAATCGGGATTCAGAAGAGAATGAGCACAAACGATACTGAGTCTTGACACAAATGATATTCAGGCTTGTGTTTACATGCAAAGAGGAACCCTCAATTTATGAGCTCTGCCAGTGTTTGAATGGACTTACAAAGTATGTGCTGCCTCGTGTGCAAACAATAAACTTTATTATGCAGCTGGGGCTTCCTCAGACCACAAATAAGATAGACCGCAGCATTCTAAATAATCTGAAGTGCTCTTTTGTGTTGCTGGAGCCATCAAATATGCAGTGTTCTCATAGCCTAGGCTTGCATAGAGGAAGGAGCTCACCAATATTATATGCAAATCAAATTAAAGGAAAGGGCAAATCTTCGGGAGCCGAAGATGGTAGAAACTAATGCCTTGCACTGAGTTCATTTTAGCGAAGTGCTGAGTTCAGGAAGTTCTTCCTGGCATCGACCACCATCACAACCACCCAGTCAGTGAGGAATAAGACACATGACTGGTCTTCAGTACACCCATCCTTAAAAATAACACACTACAGGGGTCTGTACCAGGATCAAACTCACTTTCCTTTACGTTAACAGGAACCATTTTTAAACTCAACTGTACATATTTAGGAATAAGTGGCTGGTACGGCCATTAGTGGCATAAAGAATTTGAATCCAGACACTTTTAAATCTCTACTAATAAAGCACAACCAAACATCCGACCACGGCCCATGCAAGGACATCCAAGAGCCTTTAAAAACACACTACGGAGGCGTGTACCAGGATCAAACCCACCTTACATTCAAATTAACATGAACTAAAATATGATCCAGTAAAAAGCAATCACGATGCTATGCAATGTACACGATGATGATTAGATTTTACATATTAATAAGAAATCTATGTTTTTTTTAAATGTAATAAAGCAAAATAATGTCTTTTAGTTCATGGTATTTCACTGCTGATTGTGTAGAAAGAGGTGTTAAATGAGATGTGTTCCCTAAACTATAAAGATAATGTGCGATGTCAACAAGGAGCCTAGTTTATTTGGCAATAGAGGGGTCCTATCTTGACAGCATGACAGCTTTCAGCAGGAGTCTGACACAAGTGATAACAAAGTGCACCATTCTCACCAGTGTGCCTGCTTTCTGAGTGAGAATAGGTTCTTTGCCTAATATGGTACTACCTTCTCTCCGTATGTGTTCATGAAGCGAGACGTGCTGCTAGTAATGCTGTCCACCTTCTACCTGCGATCCTATCTGTTTACTGCCGACTGCTTTGTCCTAGTGTCCACCTGCGATCCTAACTGTTTGCCACCATTGTTTGCTGAAAGAAGGGTATGGGGACTGTAGTGATGCCTTCTTGTAACTAAAGATCTTTCACAAACATCTCAGGTGTTGAAACGCACTGTTGAGAATATCAGCTCTCCCTCTACCTCAAAGTGAATATTAGTTTACACTGGCAAACATTTTCCAATTCTTTGTCTCAGGTTTGCTCGCTGCCCCTGTTGCTCTTTTCTTGTAACATATAGGGGTGGGTGACGAATTCCACCTCATCGGCAGAGTTCACTGAGCTTTGCCCATGGATCGTAGAGTTCTGAAAAACTACACAAAGCCGCACAGGGCTGAGTTTTCCCTACTGCGCGGCATGTTGCGTCATCTATAAGAGTTTACACGGACTAGGTCCTTCTTATCTGGCAGAAAAATTTGTGCCATATAATTCCGCCCCTACCCTCAGATCTAGCAACCAGCTCCTCCTCCGAGTGCCTATGGTAAAAAAGACAAGACAGGGTGGCAAATCTCTGTCAGTGGTGGGTCCTGTTCTATGGAATAAGCTTCCTCATATGCTCAGGCAATGTTCGAACCACCTGACTTTCAGGAAAAAGCTGAAAACTTTCCTGTTCCAGAATTAGCACAACTTTAAATGACTGCTCTCTTCCATCTGCTACTGGTGTTTGTGCGCAGAGATACTCCTTCGGGAGTCGATTCAAGCGCGGTATA
Source organism: Lissotriton helveticus (assembly GCF_964261635.1). Taxonomy (NCBI): domain Eukaryota; kingdom Metazoa; phylum Chordata; class Amphibia; order Caudata; family Salamandridae; genus Lissotriton; species Lissotriton helveticus. The sequence continues at coordinate 476,300 of NW_027611697.1, read as the reverse complement.
AACCCACAAATAAATAAATAAATAAATGCGGCTTGAAAGTATAATAAATTACCTGCTTATAGTAACTCACCTTGTTAGCTGCTTATACTACTACTGTAGAGAAGTGCTTTAATTTTGAAAGTGTATCCTAAATTTATAATGCCTATCTCTTTAAAATGTGTGCTCTAAAGTGACATTATGATGTTTCAAATATTCCAAACACTGTTCCTCTCGTCCATCTTCTTATTTTGGAATAACAACTAACGGTGTACTAGTGCTCATTGTATCCAGTTTACGTCCTTCCTTTCTTTAAGCCTACACATTTCAACGCAGCAGAGCACATTTCACCTTCTGACAAAGGCAGTGTGTTGTCTCATGTAGTGACCGTGCACAGTTAATGGCCGTTAAGGGGAAGCTTATAACCATTGCTCGCACTAATTGCACTAATCGCACTAATTGCTCAGTTGAATTCCCTAGGTGAAAATGAACAATGGTTGGCTCTTGTAACATGTGGATGAATCGCAGTGTACTACGATGTATTACATCATGAGTATTAGAAAAAAAAAACTATTTATGGGACACAGTGAAGCATAAAAGCCAGTCTATATCTCATCGAAGCTAGGAGCGAATTCGCTTAACACCATCACATGTTGTTATTAAAATGTTACAGATTACAATGACGAGTTGCAATTCAGTCAAACTGACCATCTCATTTAAATGCTGTACCTCTGTTACTATTGTAAATATCTTAAGCTTCCTAGCGTCTTACAGAATGGTGATCACACATAGATCGACCATTGTGTATAGCAGGCTTTATCGATGGGAAGCCCGCAGGGAAGTATCCATTCATTTAACTATTATGAAAAGAATAAAGATAAGTAGAACTCCTTTAGCGAAATATCAAATGTTATGATATGGTAATGTAATCTTTATTGTGTTAAATGCTTGGCTGAGAATCCCGATTTTTCTCTGATGGGTCGATTGGCAAAATTGACCATTCTTTTGCGTTTCAGATAGCAATGCTTTGGATCTTTCTCGCTAGACAATGTTCTCCTGGAGTTCTTTTCTCACTTTCTAGCTGTAAAAAACATTTTTTAACACCAGTGGATTACCCCGCCTTTCCCAAGCATCCAAATCTCTGTGTAGCTCGATGTCTTAAAGAGTAGAAAGCTTGAGCATCGGGTCTCTGAACACTTGAATCGCAAATCCTTATTTACTTTAGGAGACGTCATTGTCCTGTATCCTCTGCTACTCTTTCCAGATGCTTTATGTGGTCCATGCAACAATCTAGAATTTCAGGGGTCATTCTTTTAGGGCGGCCCATGGCTTTCTAAGATTTTGCAATAAGAGAACATTCTCAAAGCAGCTAATTGGTTGTTGGCCTCCATTTTAAAAACTCTCTATTGCAAACCAATTGTGCATGATTCTGCAATGAAGTAGCTTTAAAATAGCATGATTGGGTTCTCCAGTCTTCCGATAAGATCCAGATTTCCCCAGTTTTAATGATGGGAAGTTGTTATTTCATGAAAGAAACTTAGACGACAAGCTTTAATTTTGTCGATAGTGGTCTGTGTCTCCGTTATATATATATATTGTCCCTCCCAATTTAGTTCTCTTATGCAGTGATGCTGAACTTGTGGTCCGAGGAGCCATTGGAGCCTGCTGCGCCTGCTCAGTGGGTCAGTGACTGTTTTTACAAAATTAAAGAATATAAGAATGAATACATTCTTATTAATAAAGTATGTTCAAATAAAGAAGGAAAACTGACAATTTGAAAACGTTTTCAATATTTGATTGTGAATTAAAGAAAAGATTTGAATAGTTGGGATTTTGGTGATTGCGTGTTCCAATATTTTTGAGTATTGTTTTGAGGTCATAGAATTGTCTTAGGCCAGGGAAATCCCTGGCTTTCAATAATAACTCAGTGGGCACCCTGGATTCGAGTAATGATTCAGTGGGGGTCCTCAAAAGTTCAAGAACCACTGCTCTAATGTGTTGCATCTTTAACATTTTCCTCAGAAAAAGTGCTATTTAGGAAAATGGAAGCAATTGGGAGAGCCTGAGTCAGTGGCCCGACATGTACTTCAACCAATCCAGCCGGTATAACCCTGTCATCTTGCTTCAAAGAGTATTTATTACATCTACTGTTAGAGACTTAAAAAGGATTCTAAGGTGTTTTTGGGGGATACAGTTTGTTTGCTTTATGTACTTCACAATGTAAGGTTCAATTTAGAGAGAAAGCTCATCAGGAAATCTTCAATCACAAAAATACAAATACGTTTTTTTACCTGAAAATTGTTCACAGCTGACCTTAGGCGCTTCTGCGTGCACCGATACTCCACTGTTCCGGGTTCTTCTCTTCCGCCTTCCAGTGACGTGGGATTGTTCTCCCGTTGTATGGTTATATGGTTATCACAGACAATATTATTTTCCCAAATAGATAACTAGACACACAGCTGTTGAGAGATCCCAACACATTCACCTCTCTACCTCTGGCCCATATACAGCATGTCGTTATCCTTCAGAAAACTTGGGAAAGTGCCAATTCATCAAAACAACAACTTGGCTAACATACATGCTACTGTCTCTATGATAGCTGCCTTTCAAGGTCTTAGAGTGAATGTGGAAAGTAAACCCAGTTGACATATTTTCATCATGCTGGTTCATACCAGTTATGTCTCAGAGTGATGGAAAATCCACCAATATAGGGTATAAAATCAGTGGGCAACACTATATATACACCTCATGAATTGTCCACTCCATTAGAGAGGTCTTCGCCACAGGTCATCGCAAGAGCTCCTGTCAGACTGCCGCAGCATCCATTCTTCTTCTGAGAGCCAATACAGAGAGGAGCAGAGCTGAACCCTGCTGATGTATGTTTTCCTTTCAAGGAGACACTCTTTCTCGACTGAAGTCTGACAGTCACAGCTTCTCCAACGTGAACAGGTATGCAGTGTGCGGACTCCCAGAATCTCCAGAGGCAAGTTAGTTACTCCATACTTTCTTAGTGTAGCACACAGAAGTAGTCTTCCGAGTGCTAAGCTCCTGGGAACATTCCAATCTTGTTATAAATGTTTATATTATTCTTGCTTCTCGTAACATACATTAGTGCTGTCTAATTTTATATGTGTGGTTTTGCTCATGTACTAAGCAACAGGATGAGAGTTGAAATAAACACTTTCAAACAATAATATAGTCTTTTCTTTTTACTGTAGTTGTGCGTGCTATTCTAAAGAGCAAAAGTACCACTGCTTCCCTGACCCATTACAGAACTGTTAGTATCCCAAAAGGCATGGACAACACACTAGCACTTATGCCTGGTGGGGATACAATAACCTGGAATTCTGTTTAAGCGATGGAGCACTGAACTCAGTCAAGGCACCAGTGGGTGTGAAGGTCAAACCCTCTAGAGTGAGGCCAGAGCCCTAGTTTATTGAGGTATCACAAACAATATCTTTAATCCAAAAAGAGACAGCTAGATAAACAGCATCCTATGTTTCACTGTGCTTTATGTAAGACCGTGTTTTCAAGACCATAATAAAGACACAAAGAAAACATTTTATAAACAAAATAGTGTAAATTATCACCCAATAAGAACACAAAAACCAAAAATAAATATATGATAATGGCATCCAATTTATAGATTATAAATGTGCAATGTATTGTCACCTGATTATATTGCTTACTAATGAGAGATTTTTTTAAATCTGTCCACATTTCTTTCCATTATTCTCTTAGTAAAATATGACACTCAAAGTTATGTCACCCTATTTGTGTCTGCTAAATATATTTCCATTCATATTTAATATTACACCATAAAGCAATTGACCTAAACAATAATATATTTTGCCTAATCTCTAAATATCCCTTGAGGAATCTACACTCTATGAACACACGATGCAGCTTGTCTTCTCAATCCGCAGCAAAGAACCTCTCCCCTTCAAATGGCTCTGTGAGCTGCATCCATGTTCCAGTCTTTAAGGTACAGATTGTGCCTAGAAGCTATGGAAGCGCACCTTGCCAATGCTCTAGATCTAACCACATGAAAGGAAATATCTGTCCCCTCTCCATTCTTTTATGAGAAGAAGAAGCTGATGATGGAGAAACATTCATCCTTTTACAAGACCGCATCCCCATGATGGCTCCAACAACAATCAGCAATTTGCCAAGTCAGGAATGCTGCAGCACAAATCCTCAAAACAAGAGTATCATCCAGGAAAGAGACTGATATACCTGCACTCTGGCCTTTAAACGGAAAGGTGGTCATACAGGAATGCTCATTCTCACCCTCTGAAGTTGAAAGCCTGCACATGTGTGGACTCCTCTCCTCCTGCGCATGCGCAGGAATCGGGCACCCTTCCATTACTGCCACAATCAAAAAGCACCCAATCTGTGTACCTGGGCCTCTTCCCTCCGTGTCCACAACAACCGGAAGAGAAGGATCCCAAAACATGCAGGACCTGACACTGCCCCCTCTACACAGGAGGTTCAGGCATCCTGTAGTGCAGGAGGAAGCCCCTGCGAGCCCTGCAGCCGAGGGATCACCTCTCCTGAAAAAGCACAAGGATTATGCCTCCAACATCTCCTGCTCTCATCTCATCAGGAGCCAGGGAAAAGAAAACAGGAGGATTCTGGGAATGCCTTCCTATTTATGGCACCCAGGAGGATGGGCGGGGTTTCATCTCAGAATTGTCATGTGTTTTGCTGCCTGTCTTGGAGTGGGTTCACCTAAAAATGTAATGATGAGGACGAGGGACGTAGGGGTGATGAATGATAGATAGCCAGGCCTAGCACAATGCTTTGTTTTAGAAGAGTGGGGGGATCATTAATGTAAGTCATCAACTGATAAGCCAGGATTTGTTTCTCACGGCTGCTTCACCCGTGATGGTCTCAAGGAGCTGTGGGGTCCTGCTGCAGGAAGACGTTGCCTGTTTCTATTGGTTGAGCCTCCAGGTCTTGAGGTCCTTCCTGAACTATTGGAGAGATGGTGCTGCTCTGAGGTGCAGGGGGAGGATGTTCTAGGTCTTAGCCGCAAGGTGGAGAAGGAGTGGCCTCTGCTGTTATCTTGGCCGATGTGCCGGGCAGCTACTAGGGGGAGGGATCCAGAACAGAGTTCCCTAGTAGACTGGTGGAAATTTCAATTGTTTTTTGCGGTCAGCTGGTCCCTCGTCGCTTAGTGCCTTGTAAGCGTGGTGAGGAAAAGTGTTCTTCTGATCGGCATCATTTGTACTGGGACTCCTTCATTGCCATCTCGTGTCAAACACTTCCACACGACCCATCTGGTCATTTCTGCTGATGCCTGAGGAAATTCTAACTGGCACGATACAAACCATCTTGCAGCCTGCATTTCTGCCCAGGAACTGTCGCACATCCAACCCCCCTGTTCTTTGAAGTTCACCAGAAAGCCACGAGACACTCACACCCTGTGTAAATGATTTGTTTTCCATCTCCTGCTCCCAGCCTGGTAAACATCCTTGACACCGTGATCAGGTTATCTGGACAATGGTCTGACTGCTGTGCCTTGATCAGGGTGATTAAACAATGACCTGAAAGACCGGGCTTTGATCAGGGTGATTGAACAATGACCTGAAAGACTGAGCCTTGATCAAGCCGAGTGAACAATGATTTGTGTACCGAGCCTTGACCAGGTCCCCATCTACAAACATCGTCTGGATCTGGTTATCAACTGCAAACACTTTCCTGATTGAACAATGAGCTAACGGCCAAAAGACTGGAATGAAAAAGTATAAAAGGCTTGTAAGCTGCGGAGTAAAGCAGCAGTCTCCTCTGTCTTGTTTCTGACGAGCTTGGGGCTCTGTTCTATAGCCCGGGCTATTTGAATAAATCTGGGTTCCTCCTGCAGACGAAGGCTCCTGTGTCCCTTTTTACTACGTATGAAGGGTATGAAAGGCTTGGGCTGTTCCCCCGCCACCGAGACCCAGTAAGTGGGTTATTCCACTTCTTCAAAAGGCGCCCGAACAGGGACTCCACGAGCAAGAAGGTCAGACCCAGTGGATGTGAGGAGGTGCATGGAGAGACTCCGACGGAGGTACCCTACCCGAGGGATTCTTGCAATCCGGTAAAGCGAACGACTCGCCTGCTGTTCCTCCCCACATGGTCTGGGCCACATGACCGCGTTCTCGCTGGAGTCCCCTAGCAAATAATTTCTGGAGCAGGACACAGCCCTATGTCCGCAGAAGAGAACTACCCCTGTAGGGTAAGGGTGGACTGATCACCCACCAAGTCTGTATGATTCTGTTATTGACTTTCGCAAAAGCCAAGCTGTTATTGACTTTTGCCAAAGCCAAGCAAGCGAGGTGAGTTTTTAACACCCGCTGGTGTCTGTTCTATATGATTCTGCTGTTATTGACTTTTGTAAAAGCCAAGCAAGCGAGGTGAGTTTTAAAACCCGCTGGGGTCTGTCATCTGTTTTCAAGCATGCCAGTCAGTAGTAAGTTCAAGAGATTATGTTGTTGTATGTGCACGCAGGACTCCCAGCTGGAGGCGGCTTGTCCGCTTCCTCCAGAAGGGACCCTGGCCATACGATGTATGTTAAACATGGCCCTTCTGCCATAATGTTTTCCTCATTCTAGGTAAAATATGCAAAACAAAGTAATGCGGAATTATAGTGGCCACTTTATGGCTCCTTTAAATCCCAAGTTCTCGTCAACTTAGAGGAACAATTAATGAAAAGAAAAACGCGCCCGTCTATGTTTGAATCTGTCCGATTTTGGAGAAAAGAGATAGACAGAGAACTAGAAAGCAGAAGGCTCAAGAAAGGAAACAGGTACGTATGTCAATGGCCGACCACGCCAGAGAAAATTGACAAAATCAAATGACAAAGTCAGTAGAAATAGCCGATAGGGTGCATGGGGCCCGGGTACAACATTTTTATCCAGCTCGTGAGGAGAAAGGAAAGGGCCATATGGAAGGGGGAGAAGGAGGTGATTCCTTGCATGATACCATGCTAGAAAGCCCTCCTGCATATGCCCCAATGTACCATGCCCTGATGCCTCACACCCCGCATGTCCCACCGCAACAGCCCACTCCTGCCCCCACTGCCTCTCTTATTGTTCTCCCTGTTGCACCAACCCTCCCAATTTTTCCTATGACACAGACCACGCCCGCTAACCCTGTCCTTGCTGCGGGAATGACAACAAGTCTACATCCGCCCAACCCCTGCCGCTTTACCCCTACCCGCTCTTTTCTTACTTCCCCGTGGTATACAGTTAAGCAAGATTTATATAAATTGTTGAATTCCCCCGACTGGCCTCCTTGCGCTCAGCAGTCAGCTTTTCGTCCCTTCAAGAAAAAGACCTACAGAGGCAACAGTATGAATGTTGGATAAATAACAGGAATATTTATACCTTTAAAGAAATATGGTCCACCTTTTCTCAATGGACGATTATGGAACAGACCACCTGGGCTGAATACATGTGTACTTTGGTCATGCAAAAATATGAGAATGCGCTAATGCAGATACCCACCGGATTGATGGACCTTAGGTCACAAATAAAAAGAGGCGATGTTCAGGGAGAGGGGATGTTTGGTGCTATATCTGTTTTAATGGCTTACCGTGAAATGACCGCTTTTTCCAACACCCCTCTAGAAACAGCTATGCCAATGAGAGAGGCGGCTCCTGTCTTTGTTAACGTACTTACCGATGCCCAAAATAATGGCTGAGGGGCTGTTGAAGCACACTGGGGCAGGCTTTGGGTTCATGTTCCTTGGAAAAGGTCAGAAGTAATGCAGTTAAAAGGACAGTTACCAGATCCCCGGAACAATCTGGCTCCCTTTTACCGGGAATTAGGTCAGATTATATCTACAGGTACTCTCGTTCTTGAGGATATAGATTTACATTTTGGTACGGTTGTCCCCACTGAAATTTGGGACAGGATTCGGCATACTGACATGAAGTGGCATTGGGAGGTAAATGGGCTGACCTAGAGGCTATGGAAGAAGCAAGGGTAGGAGGGACTAAACCAGAAGCTGCCATCCTGACTTTGCCCGGTAAAATAATGACGTTTATGAAAACACTTTTGCCGGAAACTGTCATTAACTGGGATTAAATAAACGCCTGTAGGCAGCGAAAAGATGAGAATGTGGCTGACTTCTTTACCCGTTTTGAGACGGCATACAAGGGACATAGTGGTTTGGATCCCCGTACCCCAGGTTCTGGCCCAGTGTTTGTCGATAAGTTTGTCAGCAACTTACTTCCTGAGATCTCCACCAGGCTTAAGAAAGTTGAAAGTACGTGGTCTGCCCAAACTATGACTGGTATCTTGGCTATGGCACAATATCACGAGAATAGGGAGAATGAAGATAAAGACAGGGAAAGTAAGAAGGTTATGGATCTTAAGACTAAGGCACTTCTGCAGCAGGCTTACCCTCCCCGAGGTCCCGATGCCCGCGGGAATTTTAGACCTCAACTCCAACCCCTTCAGAGGGCTCACCATTCTACCCCCTCCAGCCCTCAAGGTACGGGAGCCCTCCAAACAGATCAGTGTGCTTATTGTAAGGGGTACGGCCATTGGATAGATGAGTGTCCCGTGTTAGCTGAAAACATAAGAACAGGGAAGACTCGGCCTCGCACTCCTAGGGAAGCAAGGCCGACTAGGGACCATGGCCCGTCCCATCCACAGGATAAAGAACGTATGCCCAGGGATGACGCTCCCGTCCGGCCACGCCCGGCCAATAGGTTTGATGGGTACGAAGCAACACGCACTTATTATAAAGATGACTATGACGAAGTTGATGAGACAGGATCCTACCAAGCATAGGACAGTCAGGAAAGGGGTATTGCCAGAGTGCAAATTCCAGTGGATCGAAGGGGCCCGTATGTTCAAATGTCAGTTGTGGGGAACGATAAGAATTTTCTTTTGGATACTGGGGCCACCAGGTCTTCTATTGGACGTCTGTCAGTCCCGGAGGCACCCCTTTCTGGCAATATGAATGTCTCCGTGGGTTTTGCAGGGACACCCGTGACCAGTCCTGTCTCTGAACCCCTCCCTCTCGATATTGGCCCTGCACATGTTGACGCTCCCTTGGTCCTTACTACAGGTTGCAGTGAAAACTTGTTAGGCATGGATTTACTGAAAGCTCTGTATGCGACCATATCATGTAGTCCCCAAGGTGTATCCCTAACAATCTCTCCGACCGCAGCTTCCTACATGTATCTGTCCGGTCCCCTCCCACCAGAGTTGCAGTCTTTACCTTACACCCTCTGGGCATCATCAAACACTGATGTAGGGTGTCTCAACATACCCCCTCATGTGGTACGCATCCAGCCAGGTGCACTTCTCCCCCGCCTCCGGCAGTATCGACTACCCGCGGAAGGAGAAATGGCCCTGTTGACAATAATATCTGAATTAATGGACAAGGGCGTAGTGGAGGAAACACGTGGCAATATCTGTAACAGTCCCATTATTCCTGTTCTTAAAAAGACCAATGGAAATGCTCTCTTCCCTAAAATATACCGATTTGTGATCAACCTGAGAGCCCTTAACAAAATAACAATCTCCCAATATCCTGTTGTACCTGACATTACAGCCCTCTTAACGATGGTCCCCTCTGACGCCACGCACTTCTCTGTCATAGACCTGAAGAAAGCTTTTTTCAGCATTCCTATACATCCGGACAGTAGACTATTTTTTTGCTTCTCCCCTGGTGGGTGAAGCTTTAGATTCTGCCACGCCCCTCAAGGTTTCACTGAGAGCCCCAGTATCTATAGTCAAGCCCTAAAAAGTCAACTAGATTCCTTGGAACTTCCTGATAATTCCACACTATTACAATATGTAGATGACCTCCTCATTGCTGCAGATTCTGCCCCGACATGTAAAGAAGCTACTCTCGGTCTGTTACGCCACCTTGCCCTCCATAACCACAAAGTCGCTTTAAAAAAGCTTCAGTTTTGTCAAGAGAAGGTGACCTACTTAGGTAATCTCCTCTCGAAGGAGGGAAGGCAGCTCACCGCTGATCGTGTAGCCATTATCAATGCCATGACGGCCCCACGAACACAAAAGCAGGTGCGAGCCTTCATAGGCCTACCCTCATACTGTAGACAGTGGATTTCCAATTTTTCGGCCATGGTCAAACTTTTTCTTGCCCTCACCACTAAAGACATATCAGACCAAGCCTTGACCAGGTCACTAACTACAAACATCGTCTGGATCTGGTTATCAATTGTAAACACTGCCCTGATTAAACAATGGTCTGACAGCCAAAAGACTGGGATGAAAAATGTTTAAAAGGCTTGTAAGCTACAGAGTAAAGTAGCAGCCTCCTCTGTCTTGTCTATGACTAGCTTGGGAATCTGTTCCATAGCCCGGGCTATTGAAATAAATCTGGGTTCCTCCTGCAGACGAAGGCTTCTGTGTCTCCTTTTACTAAGTAGGGAAGGTATGGAAGATTTGGGCGGTTCCCCCGCCGTAGAGACCCAGTAAGTGGGTTATCCCGGTTCTTCAGGGCCATGTAGATGTTGAACAGCGTCGGGCTGAGGGACGAGCCCTGGGGTACGCCGCAGATGATGTTGGTTGCTTCGGAGCGGAAGGGGAGGAGGTGGACGCTCTGTGTTCTTCTGGAGAGGTAGGATGTGGTCCAGTCCAGGTCCTTCTCCTGGATTCCGGCATCTTGGAGGCATGTTTTTAGCATGCGGGGCATACCGTGTCGAAGGCGGCTGACAAGTCTAGGAGGATGAGGGCTGATGTCTCGCCTTTGTCCAGTTGAGTCTTGATGTCGTCTGTGGCGGCGATGAGGGCTGTCTAGGTGCTGTGGACTCTTCGGAACCCGGACTGGGATGGGTCTGGGATGTTGTTGTCCTCGAGGTAGCGGTTCAGTTGTGTGCTGATGACTTTTTTGAGGACCTTTGCCGGGAACGGGAGCAGGGACATGGGCCGGAAGTTCTTGAGGTCCTTGGGGTTCGCCTTGGGCTTCTTGAGGAGAGTGTTGATCTCAGCGTGCTTAGAGCTGTCCGTGAAAGTGGCTGTCTCGAGGAAGGCATTGATAACTTTCCGAAGTTGGGGTGCGATGGCTGTGTCGGCTTTGTTGAATATGTGGTGTGGGAAAGGGTCAGACGGTGATCCCGATTGGATGGAGTTCATAATTTTGCGTGTTTCGTCGTCGTTTATGTTGGTCCAGGAGGTAAGGAGGTTGGTGCGGGTGGTGTTCGCCGGGGTGGTGTGGCCGGGTGCTGGCGGGGCATTCGTGGTGTTAAAGCTTTCGTGGATGTCGACGATCTTGCGGTGGAAGTAGGTGGCCAGTGCGTCGCACAGTTCTTGTGAGGGCGGGATGTCGAGGGTGTTGGCACTGTGGTTGGAAAGTTCCATGACGATGCTGAAGAGTTCTTTACTGTCATGTGCGTTGCTGTCTAGGTGGGCTTTGAAGGGCGAGCTCTTGGCTGTTCTGATGAGTTGGTGATGCTTACGGGTGGCGTCCTTGTGGGCTGCGTGGCTGCTCGATTTTCGTTCGTGGAGCCATTTCTTCTCTAATTTCCGGCATGTTCGTTTGGCGGTCTGGAGCTCTTTAGTCAACCAGGCGGCTTTCTTGCTAGTGCGGTTGTTGGAGGGTTTCTTGAGTGGGGCGAGGGTGTTGGCGCACTCGGCGATCCATTGCCTGAATTTGCGGGTGGCGGTGTCTTAGTCGGTGGGGTCGGTGGGCGGGTTTTGAGCGAGGGGGTCGGCCAGCCGGTCTTCGGCGACTTTGCTCCAGCAGCGGCCGGGCAGTTGCTGGGGGTGGTCGTGCGCGGTGTTCTTTTGGTAGGTGAAGTGCGGTGGTCGTTCCAGATGAGTTCGGTGGTGTGGTTGAAGGAGACGTGGGTGCTTGAGGAGAAGCGTGTGGCCGGCGGTGTGGGTGGGTGCAGTGACCAGTAGTCTGAGGGCGAGGTTGTCGATCAGGGTGGTGGAGTTGGCGTCATTGTTGTTCTCTAGGTGGAAGTTCAGGTCTCCGAGAAGGATGTAGTCCGTAGAGGCGAGTGCGTAGGTGCTGACGAGGTCAGCGATGGAGTCGCTGAACTGTAGTCTGGGTCCGGGGGGGGTCTGTAGACGAGGGTTCCTCCGAGGATGGTGTTGGGGTCTTTGCGGATCTGGAAGTGAAGGTGTTCTGCGCTATTCAGGATGTCCTCTGAGTGTGTGGACACCTTGGGGGAGGACTTGTGTGCGATGGCTATTCCTCCTCCTGTTCCGTTGGTGCGGTCTCTGTGTGAGATTTTGTAGCCGTCCAGGATGGCCATGGGGATGTCGGGTGCCGAAGATTCGTTCCACCAGGTCTCGGTCAGGAAGACGACGTCTGGGGCGGAGGTGTCGAGCAGGTCCTAAAGCTCGACGGCGTGTTTGCCTGCGGAGCGGGTGTTCAGGAGCACGCAGAGGAGGTGATTGAGTTCAGTCTTTGGTGGTTTGGCGGTTTTGTCGCAGGTGAATCTGCAGTTGTGGCAGGAGAAGGGTCCCTGGGTGTGTTTCGGGGTGGCTTGGATGCAGGTGTGGTGTCGTCCGGTGTTGAGTGCTTGGAGAGTGCTGGTGTCATACCTGAGTTTGGCGTTGTGGCGTTTGTGGGGTCCAGGGGTTCTGGGGGGGACGGGTACAGACGGACTTGCCTCGGGAGCGCCTCCGGCGCGCCAGCAGCCTCCATGATAAGGCGTGGGGGGAGGGAGAAGCAGATGGGAGGCAAATGGGCGACGAGGGGGGCGGGCCGCCGGCCGCCGGGGATCAGCGGCAGGACAGTGGCGGGGTTACCGAAGCAAAAAAAAGAGGAGGGGGAGAGGCAGCGGGAGAAGGGGGGAAAAGGCAAAGGGAAAGAAGAGAAAAAACAGGGCACAAAAGGCACAAAACAGTAAATTATACAAAACCAAACAGTAAGATATGCAAAAGGGGCAACAGAGAGGCGGGCGGCAGTCAGGCACCGTGGGATCGAACCCACGCCTCACAGCACCACGGAGCAGCAGGAGGAGCTGTGCAACAGAGGGGGAGCGACCTGGATTGTAGTCCCTCGGCCCTCGGCTTCTCCCTCCTAATCACCACCACCCCATGTGTGTTTTACTGCACTAGAAAACTGTGCAACCAGGAGACTCCATGTTTAGCCTGACCTACCTATTTGTGAAATAGTGCGCTTAAGGAACCACTATGTAAATTTATGCCTCTGCCCCATTAATGTCCAAGATCGGGAGTATTTACGACCATCCTAAAGTTATAAGTAAAACTGTGCTTTTAAAAAAGGGCCCAGACTGTGCTGTATGCGTCTTTAACTAAAGATTCATTCCTGCGGCTCCTGGACTATTGTTGTCGCGTTGCCAGGAGAGTTGTTGATGCGTTGCCAGGAGTGTTGATGCGGTGCAATGGAGGGGTGTTGATGCGTTGCCAGGAGTGTTCCCGGCAGTTACATTCCTGGTGCAGTTGGGTGAGTGGTGAATAAATCTTATTCTTAGCCTACCGATGACACAAAAGTTTGAATACCACATAGACATTGCCTCTGAGGGGGGGGTGGGGGGGGAGGTGTACAGAGTGCCAACTCATGAACTATTCACCAGAATGTAACATGGCCAAATAATAACCTTTGGAAAAAGTAGTTCTGGGTTCATCAGACTTAAACTATGAAGTAGTAGGAAAATCCTACTCTTTCTGTGCCTCTGTCCCCTGATCTGACAATGTGTGCACCTCGAAGGAGGCTGGATGGAAGAAATAAACATGAAAGGCACGTTCCCAGTACAAACCACCAGCATGGATTTCATTCACTCGTTCAGAGCTGCTTAACTGCAGGTCTTCACACTCCATATCAGCATCGCTAAAGGAAAACCCTGTTTAAACAAAAGGAGGAAGAGGGCCCCTATGACCCTCTAAAGCGTGGGCCGCTCAGTAGAAAACGAAGACGAAGGAGAGGACTCTAATAGAATAAACCGATCCAACTCAAATATGAGGTGAACGTATTATTTATCGCCTTAATGGTGCAACAGACACTCTGGAATGAAATCAATACTATTCGGATAATAAATGTTCGATTTACAATACATATATGAAAAAAGAAAAATTGCCTGAACCTCAACTCATTTGAAAGCATTCACAATTTTTGCTTAATGGCCAAACATATTTCTTTTTGTTTGTACCGGTATTTTATTTATACCTTTCACTTCACACGTTTAGATTTTCATTAGATTATTTCTGAATGAAAAGGGAAATTGTCCACTCTTTTGCACATTTCATATTTAAACAATTCAGAAAAAAACAATATATGTATATGGCTCTGCCTAATCCTCGTCCCTCAGGGCCTAACTCCTCAATTTCTTCAAATTGTGGAGCGGGTGCTGACCCGCGAGAGTAGGGATTGTGCAGAATACGTCCTGCCCCCTTTTTGTCTAATATACCAAAAATAGAACCCAGGAAGGCCAAGTACCTTCCTTTAAATAATGTCCGAAAAGGAAACTTTGTCCTTCACAGAGAACCATATTCAAAATGTAATTGCTTCTTCTCCCTTTTCCACAATTTCACTAAGGTCTTCTGCTAAACAGCAGAACGAAGTGGAAAGACTAACACGTCTTCATAAAAAGCACATTTGAACAGCGCTTCATGGCTATTTTCTCCTGGAGCATTTAAAAGCAGGAACCATCCCTTGGGGTCTGCAGGTGAAAAATGTCCCGGTGATATTCATAGAGGACGGCGAATACAAGAAAGGGTTTCGTTTCATTAACACAAAGTGTAGCCGAGACCTTATGGTCCATACGGTAGAAACGGCCCAGAGGATATGTAAAAAAGAATTGGAAGAACTTGAAGAAGGCTATTAAAACTAATCAATCTGTTTCAGAAGCAAAGGCTCTTTTCGAAAAAATCGAAAAGGACATTCAAGTATTCAAGGACAATACTATTAACAATAAGAGTGCCAAATTTGAAAAAGATTTAAAATCATTTAATATAGAGCAAGCGCATCCCTTTGTGAAAGAAGATTATTATACTTAATTGAATCTCGTAAAGCTCTCATCACTTACCAGGCAAGATCAAAGAATCGTTTCTCGACTTTTTCAGATACATCATCTTCTGAATCCTCAGGATCAGAATCCAGAGGAAATAATTCCAAAAAACAGGTGTCTTTTTTAGACAAGGGCCAACAACAAAAAGCAAGGTCCAAACCACCATGGGAAATGAGAACCAGGAATCGCTTCTACAAATCGTAGAAACATCCATTGTGGTCAATTTGTCCCAAAATAACTCTCAAGAGGTGAGGAAACTGTCCTAAACTTGGGGCTGAAATGTGTTCCGTATAAACAAACAGATTATACAAAGCTCAAATTAGAAGCAATTGAGTTTTGTAGAAAGATCTGACTGAAACCTTTTTTGCTAATCCTGAACCAACTACAAATAAGGAAGTGACTGGATTTAGGAATAAATCTAAATGTGTTCCTACTCAAAACATTCCAAAACAAATATTCGCGTTTGAGCAAGCAATACGGTCATCCATCAACAGATTAGAAAAAACTAAGAAGTATGTTCAAAGGAACATTAGCTCTAAACAACAAGCAGGGATAAAAAGTTTGAGATCAGACACATCAGTGTGGGTTTCAACTTCTACCTACACCCCCAACGAAAACCTCACAACACAGTATGTACCTCTTAAATTGCAGGTCTCTTCCAAGGCACTCCCTAGAAATCTCAATCCTAGAGGAGCTAAACCCTGACCCTCTATTCTTCACAGAGACATGGCTGCACGATCAGTCAGAACCTGACCTCGTCCAGGCCCTCCCCCAAGGATACCAAATACTGCATAACGACCGCAAAACAGGAAAGGGGGGTGGACTAGCAGTGATTCACAAAAACTGCTGTACAGTTCACAGCTCTCTCACCTCGGTTCCAGACTGTGAAAGTCTCCCTTTCACTATCAAATTTACGCCCACTAGCACCTTCTCGGGAATACTTCTATATCGCCCACCCGGCGCCCAAGGGCAATTCCCTCTCGCCCTTCCATCCATCACAGCAAATCTTGCCTACTGCCCTTCTAATTTCACTCTCCAAGGAGACCTCAATGCCCACTTTGATCATCCCAATGACTCCAACGCCAGAGAAATAATCTCCAGCATATCCGCCCTCGAGCTTATACAACTAGTGCCCTCACCTACCCATCATAAAGGTCATCTCCTTGACCCTATTTTTAGTAATTGCTCGGAGTTACAGATTGGAAATTCCTACCCCCTTCCCTGGACAGACCACTTTCTTATCCCTGTCATGTGGACCGTCCTCAATCTATGCTAATCCAAGCCCGTAGCAGTTCGCAAATGCCGTAAATGGTCGAAACTCCCCCAATCGGAATGGCTGGAGAGACTCGAATCCCCCAAACCACCCAACACCTCCAACCCCACCCAGGGGAATGAGAATTATAATAAGTGGATCACCAACTCACTTGACCTGGTGCTCCCCCTCAAAACCACTGAACCCAAACGCTGCAATACGACTGCCCCTTGGTATACCGCTTAACTCCGAGAACCGAAACGTATCTGCAAAAAGATCGAGAGGAAATGGCACCTAGATTACTCACCCTCTAAAAAAGTGGCCTATAGAGCCGCAATCACATCCTACAAAGCCAGCATTAAACTCGCACAGGCATCCTTCTTAGTGGAAAAAATCGCTAAAGCAACCTCAAAACGCAAGGAAATATACCGCATAGCAAAATCCCTCCTTCAACTACCTGAGGAGCCTAAAGATTTTGTGAATGTCCAAACCCACTGCGAAAACCTAGCAGAGTTCTTCCTCCGTAAAATCGAAACGATCAACACCTCTTTTTCCCACCCTCTCTCCTTGCCCAGCAACTCCCCAGACCCCGGCCCCCCACCCCCAGCCACACTTGACTATTTCCCTCCTCTAGATCCCGCCAACCTAGAGTCAATCATGCATAAGGTAAAATCTATCAGGTCAATATTCCTCATCAGCAAGAACAACTGAGGATCCCTTGCTCCAGCAACCAGAGAAGGGTCCTTTCCAGCTCTCAGGCCCTCAACTACCAACCAGGACACCAGGTCGAAAATGGTCGACAGTCAGCTCAACGGTATCTTTGACTTCCTCAAAGACAAAACAGACTACACTTGGAATAATCAATTCTACGGCCTCACAATCATATCCTCGAATGTGGCCGGGCTCCAGAAATTGATCAAGAACATCCCGGCTGTAGAGTACCTTCAAAGTGGCGATCTAATCTGCCTTCAGGAGACATGGGCAACTACCACCACCCCTCTTCCCGGATACTACGAACTCCATGTCCCAGCCATGAGACGGAACATTTTTGGGCGGCCAATGGGTGGGCTCTCGGTCTATATCAAACACTCTCACAGACTGGAAGCAACTATGATAGGATCTGACCCAACCGGAACACAAGTAGTATGCATCAACGGATTAAAAAATCACAACAACTCGCCCCGTTTGCTTCTCTTCAACTGCTATGTCAATCCTGTCTTACATCCGAGAAACCAAGCTCTGGACGCCCTGGCCGCCACTATTGGAGACTTTCTTATTAAATACCCCAACCACATCCCTCTCATAGCCGGGGACTTTAACAACAGATTGCTCGATAAATCATCAAATGAATACAATCCCGCCAAAGAGGTCGCGTATCTACAAGCTCTATTTAAAGCTAGCTCTATATCATCTGCTTCTAGCCTAAGAAAAGCAAATGACCACACATGGGCACCCCTTCCAACTTATTGAAACATTTCCACCATTGACTATCTGTTCGTTGGAAATACGCTTGCCCCTCACCTAACGGACTTTAACATCGATCATCGAACCGAGAGCGATCACAGGCCCTTAAGAGCTTCCTTTAGTCTTTCCCTTACCGCGTCCTGCAGATTTACACCAAAAGGCGAACCTACAGGCGAGGAAAACGAGCAATTTTCAGGCAGGATTAAATGGTCCATTAATCTAGATCCAAAATTGGCCGATTGGGTAACGAAAAACGCCCAACTAAAAAGCGTTATCGGCCCAGAAGCCTTTGTGTATGATTGGCCCACTCTTCTGAGCGACTTGCATCAGGCTCTGGGGGGTTCATCCCCCGTTAAAAAAAACGGAATGTAACGACCCTTAATCAAGCCTCTAACGAGGAAACGTTTGATAATAAACGAAAGAGGCAAAACGGCCCAAATCGCAGGAAAAAAGCAGAAAGAGCTGCCCAGCTATCCACGAAAGGGCCATACAGGGCAGCTCGTAAGAAACGCGCATGGGCCCAACGGAACAAACGCATAGAGGAAGCCTGGTTAAAAATGTTCTTCCTCTTAAAGGACAGAAATCCAGCCCATTTTTGGAGGTATATCAACCAGCTTAGCAACAACGGCCACACCAGAGAGAACGGAGTCCCTGAAAACGTATGGGTGGAGCACATTAATCAACTTTATAACGGTGGGGCACATGAGTGCTCATCCACCCCTATGCCTCTAGCCCCACTCAACGGAAATATTTCCGGCCTGGCCTTAGCAGAAAACGCAGTAAGTAAGATCATTAGTCGCATGAAGAACGACGGAGCACCAGGCCCAAACGGAATACCTGCAGCAGTCTTTAAAAAATTCCGGCAGTTTTGGGCTGAACTCATCTCACCCCTTTTCGCACATGCTTTTCTCAAAGCTAAAATTCCACCTTCTTGGCAGGGCTCAGTCCTACATCCAATCCACAAAAAGGGCAACTTCTCAAATCCGGCCAACTACAGATTGATAGCCTTGCTAGACATCGAAGCCAAAGCATACGCCCGGGTCTTACTGGCGGACTAGAAAACTGGGCCAGCGAAAATAACATCCTTCCTCACTCCCAGTCAGGCTTTAGAGCAGGATGCTCCACGATGGACAACATAATGGCACTGTCCTATTTATCGCGGAAAGCTACCCTGGCTCGCCAATTACCTCTATTCTGCTGCTTCGTGGACTACAGCGCAGCCTTCGACCGGGTCAACAATGGGACATTGTGGAACAAATTAAACTCCTGGGGAATACCATCTCCTCTTCTCTCAGCCTTGATATCCTTGCACCATAACACCTGGGTTAGGATTAAAACCAGTGCACAAACATTGTCCAAAAAAATAACAACTGAAAACGGCCTAAAACAAGGCTGTGTACTTGCTCCGCTACTATTCAACCTTTACACCGCGGATCTACCAAAGGAACTGGCTGACGCAGCCCTGGCTGCCCCAAAATTGGGCGGGCTGCGCCTACAGACAATGCAATATGCCGATGACATCATCATCATGGACCATACGAAAACAGGATTGCAAAGATCGCTCACTGCTCTCAATAAATCTATACTACTATTATAAAGAGAGAACAGAAACCTTTTGGCAAGGTAAACACGGGAACCACAGCGCCAATCCACACACCCAATACATTGTTGGAATCCTCAGGGTGTGTAGATGGACATAGGCGACATAAAATAAAAAAAACGTACATTAAAAAATTAAAATTTCAAAACAAAGTAGTCCCCTAAAACTAGCGCCGGCTGCGACATAGTGCTGACCGTGACCTAGACGTGATGACGACATGCGGAGAGGAGCGGTGACGTGCGGCGAGGAGTGGCGGTGAAGTCCGGAGCGGGCGGCTCAGGTAAGGCAAAGAGCGGCGAGGAGTGGCGGTGAAGTCCGGACCGGGCGGCTCAGGTAAGGCAAAGGCAGGCGGGAGGCTCAAGGCTCAAGGCGCGAGGCGGGCTGGACAATGTCGAGGCGGGAGGGATGCGGGAGGGATGCGGTCTGGGCAATGTCGGGGCGGGCGGGAGTGCACAGAGGCTTAAAATGCTGCCCCCAGCCCCCTTCTACCCCGGGCACCGCCGGGGCGGGCTGCTAGTATAATATAAAGAACCATCTTGTGATGAATTTTGATCTTTGGGAGCTACAAAAAGAAAAATCTTATTTGGAGAGCAGGGGGATCACAAATAACGACTTGCACCAGCTACAACTACCTAGGAGTTTGGTTCAACGCCAGGGCAAACCAAGCAGCACACCTCGGACACTTAAGGTCCAAGGGTATGAGGATCATCCATAGCCTTATGCGCCTGAATCGCCATTTGCACAGTCCCTCAGCCGAACCAATCCTAAGGGTGCTGCGGGCCAAACTATTACCTGCAGTGACCTACGGCCACTCGGCCTTTCCCGGGAAAATGGACGCATTTCTGGGAAACCTACAAATAAAAGCTTACAAGAAAATCTTTTCTGTTCCGCAGCATGTGAGGAGGTCGAGGATGAGACTCGAGCTGGGCCTGACATGTGCAAACCTCTATTGCCTGGGTGACCTAATCAAATACTATATACATACCTTACGAGCACCAGGACAATCTTTGAAAGAGCAACTACAAGCTGCGTTTAAAGACGATCACTCCCCTTGGCACAAACAGTTGCACCTCGCTATCTCTACACTAAAGATTGAACCAACCTCTCTTACTAACCCAACTATTCCCCTGCTAACATGGAAAAAAACATTAACAAAACAAATCATCTCAGTTTCATTTCAAACCGAGGTCGTCGGGCTATCTAAAAACGAACTCTTTACTGCCTTGAACACATCATACATCAAGGGAAAACCTCAAAGATACTTCAACTACTCCCTCAACCCTCAGACTCGTAACAAAATACTATACATGAGGCTGCTAGCCCTACCAATCTTTGACTTTAACCCCCAGTGGGCCCGGTGGAACGAGCAGCCCTCTTGCAGGTTTTGTAACTATAAACATGAGTCCTGGCTCCACCTGCTTTGCTGTTGCCCATTCTTTGCCTCTGATCGACGTCGCCTACTGATTCCCGTCTTTCGGGAACAATCACTGAGACACTGTAGCGAAGCATCGACTTTGTGTTTTAGTAATAATTCAGCCCAGGCATTAGCAAGAGCTGGGAAGTTCGTCAATACCATTTTAACTGAACTGCATAAACGCCCAGCATTAAGAACCTGATCATGTTTTTATATATTTTAAAATTTTAATCTAACATGCATTGCTCTGTTTGTACATTACGGTTTTTATTAACTGTATAATAAAGATAAGGTAAAATCTGGCTCTCCAAAAGACCCCGCTCCCCCGTGCACCCTTCTCTCAGTCATCCATCATATCTCACCCACCATTCTTGATCTACTCAACACCTCCCTCCTCACTGGTACAGTCCCACCCCCCTGGAAGCAAGCCATGGTCAAAGCCCTTCTAAAGAAATCAAACTTGGATCAAAACAATCCTTCCAACTACCGCCCTATCTCTACTGCCCTGGCTCAGCAAACTCCTAGAAAAACATGTCAACACGGTGCTAACCAACTTTCTAGAGTTCAACACACTTTTGGACCCCTCCCAGATGGGATTCCGCCCGCTCCACGGGACTGAAACCGCTCTGGTCGCAGTGACAGAGGAGGCCAGGAGGATCCTGGATAATGGAGGCTCGCCAGCCATCATTCTCCTCGACCTAAGTGCCACCTTCAATACTGTAAACCATAACATCCTACTGCACCGACTCAGCGGGAAGGGAATTTCAGGAATGGCAATCACCTGGTTTAGGTCCTTTTTCTCCGACCGTTCCTTCCAGGTATTTGAGAGTGAATGTACCTCCCCCAGCAAACCGCTGAATTGTGGGGTACCGCAGGGTTCCTCTCTAAGCCATACCCTTTTTAATGTTTACATGAGCCCACTAGCCGAGATAGTCCGCCCCTTTGGAGTAAAAATCGTCACCTATGCGGACGATACTCAGCTAGTGGTGACCCTGTCTGGAAGCAGTCACTGAATGGATGACATCCTCCTGCCTCAAATTGAATGGGGACAAAACAGAGCTCATGCTCCTTGGGAACTCCATTAATAAGACCATTGATCCACTCTGGCCCCACTGTCTGGGACCACCCCCTGCACTCAAAGATTCGATCAAAAGCCTGAGCATCTGGCTAGACAAGTCACTTGACTTTAACCACCAGGTGACCAAACTATCAGCCACTTGCTTCGGCCTTCTAAGACTCCTGCGCAAAATCCTTCCTCTCCTACCTTTTCACGCGAGACGGATAATGGTCCATGGTCTAATTCTGTCCCGTTTAGACTTTGGGAATGCCCTGTACCTTGGGGCTACCCTAAATAAGCTACAGATAATCCAGAACTGTGCCGCTAGTACCCTCCTTCAAATCCTCCGACGCGTCTCGGTCACATCCAGACTGACGGACCTTCAATGGCTCCCAGTAAGGGCAAGGATAGAATTCAAGGCAATGTGCATTGCACATCGTTCCTACTGGGGAACAGGCCCCATTATCAATCGCCCCCTGATAACCTCCTACCAACCCACCAGACCGCTCAGGTCAGGGTCCTCCTTTCTTGCCGTAATACCCAGGTTCAAGAGAGCTAGGTGTGGAGGCCGCTCATTCTCCATTAATCTCGCTAAGCTCTGGAATGCCTTCCATCTCTCACTTAGGTCAGAGCCCAAACTGCTCGCCTTTTGCAAACTCCTAAAACCCTGCTCTTTAACAAACCAGAGTAGCTCTTATCGGCTCTGTCACAGACGTGACCTCTGCAGCGCTGGGACGCCTTAGGGTAGCCACCGCGCTTTACAAATGGTCATTTCATTAAACAGGCCGATAAGAGTGGGGCAGTGGTGATCTGGCCCCGTGATATGTATCTAAACAAAGGACGAAACCAGGTCAACGACAAAACCTGGTATCGACAAGTCAAAGAAGACCCAGTACAGTCTATACAGGATACAATTTCCAAAATCCTGCCATTGGGCATTGAAGGATGATTCCTGGGACCTAAGGAATATGATTTTTTAGTGAAGCAATTCCCTAGAACTCCTATTTTATAAGGTTTGCCCAAGATCCATAAAAATCTTGAGGTACCCCTGGGTAGACCTATCGTCTAGGGGTGTGATTCTATTTTGGAACCCATTTCAAAATATGTGGACTTCTTCCTAAAACCATTTTTGAAAGAGGTCCAGTCATATTTAAGAGACACTACAGATTTCCTCATGAAGGTAGAAAGAACATCTTTTGATGAAGAGACCCAAATGATGGTAACACTTGACGTTACATCGCTTTATACGCAGATTCCTCTGGATGAGGTGTTAGAGGTGATGGAATTGTATGCAGAGAGCAGAGAACGACCCCATAGAGTTCCAACATCATTCATTTTACAACTTGCAGAGATTGCCCTCAAACAGAACTATTTTAGATTTGATGATCAATTCTTTATATAGGTGAAGGGCACCGCTATGGGATGTCCTTATGCTCCAGAAATGGAAGTTCTCTATATGGCGCAGTATGAGAAAAGATTTGTTGAAAATAACAACCCTTTTAGAGACAAAATAAAACAATGGCCACGATACATTGACGATATATGGCTCCTGTGGCAGGGTAGCCAGATAGAGTTGATGGCGTTCCATGAATGGCTTAATGCCTGACATGAGGACATCAAGTTCTCCATCCAGTGTAGTAAAACTAAAATGACCTTGTTAGATGTTGAGATTACTTGTGCAGTAAATCAGCTAAAACATCTCTCTATAAGAAAGAGACAGATAAAAACACAATCCTGCATCATTGGAGTGCCCATCCCAGGAGTTTGAAGGAAAACCTCACGTATGGGCAACTCCTAAGAATTAGGAGGAATTGTACTGACACCAGAGAATTTGAAGAGCATGCGTCAAACTTTTGTAAAGGAATGATTTAAAGGGGTTACACTAAAAAGCTGTTGAAGCACTCTACAGAAAGAGCTAGGTTTACATCACGAGAAAGTCTTCTCCGGGTGAAAGAAAAAAAAAAACGTACTCAACTTGTATGTGTGACAACGTTTGGACCTGATACTAACAAATTCTGGCAAATTATACTCAAAAATTGGCACCTCCTTGAGGATCTCGAATGTCCTTTCCCTGAACCAAAATTTGCTATGAAAAAGAATCAAAGTATAGGCCAACAAATTGTGCGCGCTGACATTTCATTACCGAAACCTAAAAATGACTTGCTATCTCAATGGAATTTAAAACCAGTTGAAGGCCATCATAGGTGTGGCCTGCAACAATACAAGAGAAGGTGTAGAATTCAATCACAATGGTGTCAAATGGAAACTCTCTGGTTTACTAATTGTAAAACCAGAAATGTAGTGTACGCCATAATATGCCTCTGTATGAAAGTGTACATAGGGAAGACAAATTAACATGCCAATACTAGGATTACGCAGCACAGATTGAGAATTAAAAAGAAGGTCGCTACTGCCCCAATGGTAGAACAGTTTATTGAGAAATCACATGGGGAAAATTACTTTAAATGGACAATTGTAGCTACTATTAATGCAGCGAAACGCCCATTGGATATTGAAAAAGCACTACTTCAGAAGGAGGCGTATTTAATCCTGAAGTTCAACAGTGCCTTAACTGGATTAAATAATATGACAGAGCTAACAAGAATATAATTAATTCTCAGAGGTGGCATATTTAGTAGAGATTGCCGCAATAGACTGAGTATAATGTCTTGTGTAATCAATATGACAGAGCCTGTGTAAGTGAATTAACTCCATGTCCCAGAATGCACCATCTTTGGCTTGTTTGATTCGCTACTAGCACTCAGACCACATGTCCCAGAATTCACGAAGAAGCTATAATAAGCGAAGCCCCTCCTTAAAAATGTCTGCCACGAATTATGGTATCCGTTAGTTGGACACGAAGTGCAGCCCAAGCGCAATAGATATCGAGGTAAGGACGAGATTTGAAACAAGGCGAAATAAAGTTGCTGTTTCAATTTATGCGATTAGCCTACAGTAATGCCCTTTCGCTTTTGTAGGAATCCCGAGTATAAGACCCTAAATGCAAAATCAGAAGCAGTGCGACTCGTGAACAAGGCTTAACGAGGTACGTGCTTCACTTTCTCTTAACCGCAAGCTTGTGAAACATTGTTGCAAGGGAAGATTTAATAAACAAAGCTCTTTCCCGGTAGATAAAAAGAACGCTGAGCGAAGTGGACACCGTTCTCAAAACAAGACGCGAGGTACGCGCTCAATTTAGTTTAACATTAAGACTGTCAAATATTGTTGCAAAGGAGATCTTAATATTATAAAGCCCTTTCCTCCATAGATAAATAAATACGTTGGGTCAAAAATACTCTAGAAAACCAGATGAGCAAAGACAACATCGTTCCGTAAATAAGGCTAATTGAATATATGACTGCACAATTACGTTCAACTAGCGACCAGAGATGGTAGGATACAGCTAAACAATAAACAATACTTAAAAGTAGAAGGGTTCTATATGAATATCACTGATACAACGTTCTGTTTGTTCACAGAGAATCCATGATTAAAAGAAAATCCAGAACATAGCCTTGGATAAAACCTATGCGAAAGAAAGATTTGCACCTTTTCAGGTACAAGTGAAAGCAGAATGAAGAGTTAGTGTAAGTGTGGTAGAAAATAATGGAGCTCCCCCGTTAAAATGTTTTTAGGGGGAGCTCCCCGGTGAGTAAGGGCTGGGCAGGGGACTTAGCCGCATTTCGCTTCTGCTCCACGAAGGAGCAGATTATGTTGGCGGTGCCAGTGCGAGGCACCGCATCAGAGCAGCCCCGTCTGTCAGCGGGCCGCTCCAGCGATTGGGCATTTTGTTACTTTGAGGGCCAGAGTGGCCCAGGGGCAGTTACAGACCCCCCAGTTGTTTCCTGAGCCCGAGTGGCTCCACCACCTGAGGCATATTTACTTAAAGGGCCCAGTGGGGTCCTGAGGGGCAAGTTCTTTCCCTTGAGGGGCCTCATTATTTAAAGAGCCAGTGTGCTCCCTGGGGCCTAGTTGATTTCAGATCCTAGAGGGCTCCAACGTGTGGCGCATTTATTCCTAAGGGCCAGTGAGAGCCCATGCCGCATTTCTACTCCACAGCTGCCCAGCAAGTAGTGGGTAGCTGCACCCTTAGGTCTTTCTTTCTAGGGTACATGTTCTTTGAATCGAAGAGTGAGACGCACTCCTTCGCCCCCCATCTTTACCTGCACAGCTGCGCAGCACTTCGTGCCAGCTGCAACGTTTAGGTTTGCGCAGTGGCGCACCCTTGACCTGCGCTGCCTAGGCAGTAGCCCTGACTCTGTGGACATAGGGCATTTAACCACCCCTATTTTGAGATGGCCAGTTGGCCAGGGGGATTGTTACATTTATAGGGCGCCAGGCCCTAATGTGATTTGTGTGCTAACTATGCTTTCGGTGCTAGGAAATGTATTGTGTAGTATGTTTTACGCACCCTGTTTGATACCTCTAAATATGGTTTATGGCTATGTGGTTGTTTTGCATAACGTGGTCTATGCTAGTGAGATTATGTTTCTCTGTGTGATTTATGCCCCTAATGTGATTTATACTTAGGTGGTTAGGGTCTAATGTATTTAGACTTGTGTGATACTGTGCATAATGTAGTTTATTCACAGACTGATGCAAAGAACAGTGATTACCAGTATTTACTGGTTGTACGTTTTATGATCTATTTTACTTTTACCAAGTTATCTATTTTACTTTTACGAAGTTCACTTTGTGATGGTTCTGACAGTGGTCCATGTGGCCCTGTCAGGTGTACATAATCCCTTGTAAATATTGCCCAGTACCAGTTGGCACAGTGTACAGTATGTGTTTACTATTCTAATGTGTTTTGAAAATACAGAGGCTATTTTTGATATAACCTTGTGTGGAGTTCCTTTTTGTGGTGTGCCAGGGATGTTGTTGCTGTTGTGTGGATGCGCAAATGCTTTACACCTTGCCTCCGGGATAAGCCTGACTGCTCGTGCCAAGCTACCAAGGGGGTGAGCAGGGGTTATCTTTGTTGTGTAACTCCCTTGCCCTGACTAGAGTGGTGGTCTCTGTCTGGCTTTGGCACAAGCCTTAGCAAACCAGAGATCCCATTTCTAACAGTAGGTATGTGGATTTACAATGTTTTTTTCTTAATTGTTTTTTTCTGAATTGTTTATATATGAAATGTACAAAAGAGTGGGCAATTTCCCTTTTCATACAGGAATAATCTAATGAGAATCTAAATGTGTAAAGTGAAAGGTATAAATAAAATACCGGTACAAACAAAAAGAAATGTGTTTGGCCATTAAGCAAAAATTGTGAATGCTTTCAAATAAGTTGTGGTTCAGGCAATTTTTCTTTTTTCATATGTATACGCCCTGCCTAGTCCTCGTCCCTTAGGGCCTAACTCCTCAATTTCTTAGATTTATAATAGAGGCATTGCGGTGCTGCAATAAAATAAATCACCGGCAACGATAGCTAATCTCACAACAAAATTTACTTATTTCAAGTTTGGGTTGCATATTTTACAAGAAGGCGACAAAGCGACAACTGATAGATGGTTTTTAATCCATGCCGTGGCCGTAGATCTCGCATCGTTATGAATGGTCGCCCATTAGAGGTTGTCAATGCTTTTACATATTTGGGAATCCATATATCAAATGACTTAAGATGGACCAAGCATATAGACATTACAACTATAAGACATAAACAAATAGCAGGTGCCCTTGGCTCTGAGCACAGAAAATCCCTAACAAAACCAGTAAAACCAGCACTTCAGGTGTATGAGGCCAAAGCCCTCGGATCATCACTTTACGGGGCTGAGCTGTGGGGATACAAGAACCTTCGGACACTGCAAATATCGGAAAACAAATTCTTCCGACTCATTACTAGCCTCCCTAAAGTTACTCCTTTGTTGCCGCTTAGGTTTGATTTGGGCAGGAAGGCTGTAACTGATTTAGCAAGGCTGCGTCCAATCATTTACTGGCGTAGACTCTGGACTACACCTGAACTCTTGCATTATGCTGAGGGATTTAAGGACGTAATCAATGCAGATGTGTTCCACAAAATAGGATGGCTGAAAGATCTTAGAAAAATGCTGGGTCTCCTCGGCCTCCACACGTTATGGGAAAATCCAGAAGGAGCCCTATTTCCATCAAATTCTATTCTCAAGGAGATCTATTGGGAAAAGGTGGCCGAACGAACCTGGAATGAAACTAGTTTAGAGACTATGGCTGGAAGATTCCTGGAAGTGAAGTCCCTCCCCACCCTCAAACTTTACTGGGATGTTATCACTAGTCAGAGGGATAGGAAGTTGCTTTTCCAGATTAGAGCAGGAGCTCTTCCCCTCAGATCTCTGACAGGCAGGTGGGGTGGCCCCTCGAATAGTTCTTGCCCATCCTGTGGAGCGCATGAAGAAGCAGTTGGTCCCTTCCTATTTGCATGTAAGACATATGCAGAGCCCAGACGCATCTGGCTTACCCCGATGTGTAAGAACCTAGGAACGACTAGCAGTGCGGTGGCCTTACGAATTATATGTACCAGTTCTTTACTGCCTATAGTAACAGCCACAGCTAAATTCCTCGGTTGGTCATGGTCCATTAGACAAAAGTTTCTAGACAGATGATTACAGATGAGGTATACCCATAGTGATTGTATTGTATTTTATCTGTAAAATTTTACCCGATAATGCAATTGATGTATTTTTATCAACTTTTAGCTTTATTTTTAAACATAAATGTTTTTTAACGGTTTTATATCATTGTTTGTAAATGCTTTTATGAGTTAACCTCGAATAAAGCAAATTTGAATTTGATAGACAACATTACAAAAGCTTACCAACTTATCTTATAAAGGTTACTGGTACTTTTAGAAAAACACAAAGATTATGGAAAAGCAGAAGTATCAAGTTAGACAGTGTATCCGCAATGGCGAACCATAAACCCTTATTAATAGTGACCACATAACAAAAGTCTCCAGGTAGGAGCGCCTAATTACAAAATACCTGCTAATACGGTGAACGACTACATTGCAGCAAACTGTGACTATGACATTGGTCTATCAAAACATTTGAGTTCTGCGTTTGTTCTTTTCATTAGATGTTGATCCTGGAAGCTATAGGCTGATGGGTTTTGGGCTTGTGCTCAGGAGTCCGCAGAACGAATGTCACCCAAACATCGCACCATTTGAGGAGGCCATTGGGGTGAGAGTTGGTGATGTAAAATGGAGCGCCACAATAAAAGAACTGTTTGAAGAAGCACAGGGGTTACTAGCTTCTCAAAAGGGCATGTCCTGTGTTTAGATAGCTGTCCAGAGGGCCAGAGACCTGGATGGGGCCATCAATGTAAGCAATGGCCCGTAGCCGCCATGGCTAATTTGTAACTCCTGGGTCAGTTTGCTCGTGTGCTGGCAGCAAATAATCGGGGCATGCTGATATGGCTGGGTGGGGTTGTGAAAACGATCCACAAACTGGCATGTGGACACTCGCTACAGGATTCTTGCTGCCCGGCAACTCCTGTCACCCAGCACCAAACAAACAGGGCTTTTATAGCTTAGATGTGTGCGCCCTGCCAGGTTGTTCCGGTTGTGCTGGCATCACCGAGCTGCACTAGATGAGTGTGCGCTATGGAGCAGACCACCTGAGGGCGCGACAAACCTGGATGTTCCCGGTGACAAAGAGTAATTATTTTTAAGACTACTGTAAGGTTGTTACAAGTACTTCTGGAATGCAGTATTTTCATGGAAACCTAAAAAAAAAAGGTTAACACTAGCTACAGTATGATTGCGGTTATTAAAAATATAAAATATGACATCACGATAAGCATTTACATGTTCTCTCTTTTTGCAAAATATGCTCGACTGTTCTTATACTCTACAGCCCATCCTATCATTTGTGTAGCGTATTTTATGTTGTTTAATTCTTTCTTTAAACCATTGTCTTTCATATTCAAAGTGCTGTCTCTCACAGGCAGGGATGTCCTAGCACTGTAAATATACAAGTCACTATTCCCTAGTGCACCAACCAGGATTCAAATTAGTGACCCTCCGGTTTGAGACGAAGATATCAGAAATCATAACACTAACAAATTGACCACTTCATACATAATCGTTTAACTTGCTTTTTCTTTTCATTTTAGATGTGTATACTATATTACAATTCCTCCCACTCCGCCCTGATTGGCACGACCCTCATACAGCTCAAAGTTCTGCTGCAGTATATTGTGATTTTACAAATGAAGGCTAAAATGAATAAATGTAAATATCAGAGGCCAATTGTTTTAGGGGAAGACAACAGTAAGTAAGTTTTTTTATTTTATTTGCACAATTAATTAAAATCATTGCAAAGTGCACTCACACAAATGACCATTGCATAGTGAAAAGAAAAAAAGATACACAGATCAATTGCGAACACATTGGAAGTTAAAAGACAGATGATCATGTCACTGAAGGGGAAACAGACGCAGACTAGGTCAAAAGACAAAGTTGGGGGAATTAATTTCTGAGATAAACTTAACAAAACGCGCCGCCAACTGCGGGGAGTCGCCCCTCATGCAAGCGTCTAATGCTTCTTGGCAAGTCCTGATGTTAAGAAGCAGCCAAATTGGACGCAGCCAAAAGTTTCTTTGAGCCTGGAGTTTTCGGCATATGCACAGGATATGAATAAGGTTTTCATCGTCCAGCTTGCAAAAGCGACACTGAGATGATACTTCTTTCTTGTATCCTTGCCCAAACTTGTAGGCCATCAGCGGAATTAGGCCGAATCGAAGACGCATTAGTTGAAGTTTTGTGTGGACTTTCGTAGAAGATGCAAGATAGGACGAAAGGGTTTTTGGGGTGTATAATTTGGAGACCCAAGGGCCATGGGAGAGCTGGGCAACACGTTGCTCGTCAGAGTCGCTTGATAGAATTTTAGCTTGTTTGGTTAGGAGTTTTGTTTTCACGTCGATAGGGACGGGAGATAACCATATGTCCTTCGCTTTGAGGGATTCAAGGCATGATGACAGATATTTGCTCCAGGGGGTTTTGTGGTTACTGAAAACTGACCATAAACAGCTCTTTAAGGTGTAAGGGCTAGCGTGCTTGGTCTTTAAGCAATAGCTGATGTAGCGTGCGCTCATTATCCATCTCTGGGAGGACAGTAAGAATTCTTTCCGGATTTGGGCGTGAGCAGTTGAAGTTGGCAGTCAAAAGACCCTGCGGTAGCAAGACGATTGAGCTCTGTCCAACCAATTATTCATTTTGTCTTTAAATGATATTGCACCAAAGGAGATTGTGGGAAGAAATTTTGCTGAGATCAGCTTTATTAGTGGTACTAGGTCCTGGGGGTGCAGAGTGCTTTTCGTTCTTATAAAGGCCCCTTCCAGGGAGCGAGCAACAGCCTGCATTTCAGTTATATGTGCAGAGGCTCTCCCTTTGTGGTCGATCCACACTCCAAGATACTTATAGGTGGAAACAGTTTCCAATCTCTTCCCTTCAACGAGCCACGTGATTTTTTTAGTTTTTCCGGAAGATATTGTCATTGCTTTAGTTTTTGACACATTTATCTTGAGCATATTGGTGGTGCAATACTGGGCAAGGGAATCGAATAGTCTTTGAAGACCCACCTGGGTTTGATCTAGCAGGATGGTGTCATCAGCATATTGGAGAGTTTGGATCTTTTTTAACTCTATTCCTGGAGGGAAAGCACGGATGCGAGACAGCCATTCTGGAAGATCCGCGAGGTACAGATTGAATAGCATTGGTGCAAGGGTGCACCCTTGTTTTAAACCTCTGGTGGTATAGATTTTGTTGGAGGTCGACCAGCTTGATGTAACTCGCACTTTTACCCATGTGTCAGTGTGTAGGGCGATTATTGCTTTCAACAGCGACTGTGGAATGCCCCATCTTGCAAGTTTTTCCCATAATTTTGGCCGACTTACGCTGTCGAAAGCTTTGTGAAAGTCAATGAACCCCAGATGGAGAGCCTTTCCTTTTGAGGCTAGGGTGGATTCCATCAGATTGGCAATACATATCAGGTTGTCCTCGATGTGGCACCCTCTTTGGAAACCAGTTTGGGTGAAGGGGACCAAGTTGTTGTTTTCCGCCCATTCGGTGAGTGCTGTTAATAGGATGATAGCATATGCCTTCCCCTCCACATCTAAAAGGGCTATCATCCGATAGTTATCGGGGTTGGAACGCGAGCCTTTTTTGTGGAAGGGGACGAGGAGCGATCCTTGCCAAGACTCTGGGTTGGGGCCACCCAAAATTGCGGCCTCGTAGAGGGGGGTCAGAATCTGGGCCCATTTTCTGGCGAAGGCTTTGAAAACTTGGGTTGGGATGCCGTTCAGACCAGGGGCGCCGCCCGAGCGCATTTTCTTTATTATTCTGGTTATATCATCCGTTAGTGTGTTAATAAGGACTGTTGTTCCGTCTTGATTAGTTAGTTGATCAAAGATGGCCGGGCTATTAGCACTCTGACCGTCTGGTGCAAAATAAAGCGCTTTGACGTAGGACTCCCACTCCGCTGGGGAGATGTTAGTTGCGGTAGGAGGTTTAGTTGTTTGAGTAGCCTTATTGACCCAGTTCCAGAATTTCCTTTGATCTTTAGACTTTATAATCTCAAAGGCTGCTGCCCAATGCTGTTCTTCTTCCAATTTCTTTTGATTAAAGCGAGAATTCCTGTAAGCTTTTCGTGCAGCGTTTATGTCCTCCTTCAGAAGATTGTGATCACTTTCATTGTAGACAGTTGTTCGTTGGAGCTTATTTTATTTACTTTTGGCAGTGGTTGTGAGTTGTTCTTGCGCTAAGAGAGTTGTCGAGGTCGGGATGTCCTTTGAGCGGGTGTTTAAAGGTTTTGAGGTGAAGTGGTCTCTTAAGTTGGTCTGTATAGATTCCCAAGTAGGGGCCGTCACATGGCTAATGTCGGCCAGGAGCCCTCTAGTCATAAGCTTGTCCACTTCTGCTTCAATTGCGTCCTGGTTTCTTTCTGACCATCGGAGTTTCTTCACACTCTGTAGGCTAGATGCCGCCCCTATCGGATTTATGGTTGGACGTTGAGGGGGGCCCAAGGCAATGCTGCATGTTAGAATTGCGTGGTCGCTATCTGGAGAGGGTGTTACCAGGAATTGGGGTACCAGGTGGAAGGCCGTTAATGTTATCCATACATAATCTAGGGTGGCCATTCGGAAGAAGGATGAATGTGAGTATTCCGCCAGTCGATCAGTGGCGATCCTTCCATTAAGAGTACGCAAACCAAGATGGTTCAGTTTTGTTGCCAATTGTATTCCTTTCGCATCCTTTCGGTGGTACTGGAATTTTGTCTCCGGGATTGCCCACATTGCGTTGAGAGATGTTATTTGAGAGGATCGGGCTGGGTCGGTTTCCATTAGGTTTACATTAAAGTCACCCATTATCAGCCACAGGTCGGTGGGGTACAAAGTTTCAAGATTGTACATTATTGGGAGTATAGTACTCAGAGTGAGCTCTCGCCTTGCTTTCGTTGGGTGTAAATAAACACATCCAAGAATCATTTTTTGTTTTGGTTTCCCCTTTGCTTGGCTCTTAATCTCAATGCTAATGAAGATATGATCGCCACCTCCCCTGTACAGGGTTTCTATCTTCGTAGTCAGAGAGTTCTTCACTGCTATCAGCACTCCCCCAGACGCGTGGCCGCCTACCTTGGACGGGATGGCGATAGATTCTATTATCGTAAAGTCTTCCCAGATGGTGTTTTCCAGGGCCCAGGTCTCTTGTAGGGCAAAGATTTTGTAGGTTTTCAACGTTTCTGAGATTAATCGCTCCGCCTTTTCCTTTGTTAGGCCCCGGATGTTCCAAGAGCAGATGTTTAAATGATGAGCTATCTCGTGGATTGGTTTGTGGCTGTGTGCGGAAGCCGGTGCTTTACCCTAACACCTGGGAGAGCCAGGACCAGTCTTCCGATTTGTGCGGTTTTAATATGCATTTACGTGGGCCACCTGTTGTGGAGGCAAATACTTGCAGGGAGTGCTCGATCCATAAAGCTGTGTTTGGCTCCTGTTGGGATCCCAGGAGTATTGTAGATGGCTCAGTTGTCCTGTTTTTGATCTGGTCTGGTGGTAGCAGTCCTTTCCACGACAGAGTGGTTTTTGAGGAAAATCGGGTAATTGATAGGGGTGTAGGCTTTGGCCTGGATGCCCCATTCGGACAGTTGTTTTTTGCTCTTCATCAGCGTTTCCCCCCCCGTTCCGGATTGGAGAAGGTTACTAGTGTAGGCTCATTTCTTTGTCCAGGCGCGGGGTCTATGAAGGCCACCGTCTCAATGTCCGTGGTGTTCACATTTTCTAAGCCCGGCAGATTCTGACATAGCCTTAGGATATTACCTCTGTTTAAAATGTCCCATTGACCCTGAGACTCGTACTCGGGGTAAAGCAGTATTTCTCTGTGTTGTTTTTGTCCAGGACAAGGGTCATGGTCCAATTTACCCGGGTTGGTACTAGGTCCAGCAAGGTCATTACCCAGGGGCTCAGAGTTGGCGTGGGTGCTTGGTTTAATCGTTAGTGGGCAGACTGTTTTTGAGGGGTCGCCGCCCGTTGGAGGTTTTTGATGGAAGGGTGCCATGCTGACAGTACTGTCTGAGTTTGTGTTTGCTTTAGGCTGTTTTCCTTCCTCTTCTGTTCGTGTCAGTTGGATGCCTCTCTCCAGTGTTCTTGCTTTTGGGCTCTGATCCTTGGGGACCGATTTGTGTGTTTTGACCGCTGGGAACAACGGGCTGTTATCTGAAGGGTTAACGAGATCGTGATTTTGCTTTGAGCAGTTGCCCGAAGGCTTGCGATACACTGGTGGCTGCACGTAGTTCGGCATAGTTTCCAGGGATTCAATGTTTTCCTCTTTGGGGGGTGCTGGTTTTTCGACCTAATTGGTCAGATCGGTGGGCTGCCTACTTACATTTTTGCCAAGCCATTGTGTTAGTACATTCCCCTTTCTATTTGCTTAATTTAATTTCTTCAGCTTCTTCTTGTTCTTTCTGGACAGATGAGTGCCTGCTTTAGAGTCGTTGTCGTTATTAGTGGCAGGCCTATGGGGACTTAGTGAGGTAAGGAGGGACACAGTGGTATTGGATTGCGGGCTTGCTTTTGGAGCGCTCGCTGTTTGTAAAAAGGAGTTACCAACTGGGTCCGAAGACGCGGACAGAAATTGCTCAGGGGGGATATTGGGTATTGGTTTGAGCGAGGAGTGGTCCAATTTTGAGCTGATGTGGATCGTGTTTGGGCGAAGTAGGCTGTTAGAGCGTGGTTCTGATGGTCTGTAGGTTTCCGAGGTTGGCAGGTGGATAGGCGGGGTGTCATGATTCTTAATTCTGATTTCGGCTTGCAGCCTCAAGTCTTCTATTAATGTTGACATTATATCAGGAAGTGCTTCAAGTTTGTTCAGTAGAGGTTTGCAAATACATCCACTTTGGGCGTGGTTTAGATGTGCAGTTGCGTTTGCAGTTGGTTTCAAGTTTAGGTTCGCGTCGGGGGCAAGATTTTGGGCCACGTTATTTTGAACTCTTCGTATTAACGAATTTAGTTGGTCAAGTTTTGAGTCAATTCCCATTATGGAGTCAGCCACCAGTTGTAGGATGGCTATCTGGGTGTCAAGTTTATCGGCGTGCATGTGAGCAGCACACGTCATAGAGCTCAAGGCTCTATTGGTGACAGCCAGGAGAGCTTCAATTTTGAGCATTCCAGTGTCAGGTTGGGTGGCTCCTTGCCCGAGATCCTTTGCGAGTGAGTTTTTTACAGTGGAGTAATTTTGAGCCAAGGATAGGTTGATCGATGCATTGATATGTTCTTTTGGGAAATGATTGCTTGGGCTTAAAGTGAGACTAAGATCTTTGGTGTTGGTATTGTGACTGCTACTAGTTACTGACATCCCTTTTGGTGGGCTTACTTTGAGCCCTCCCTCGGACGAGCCATTAGTTCTGGAGCAAATAGAGTCTGGTGCCCCTCTAAAAAAAGGGGTGGATGTTTGTGATGGGGGATCGAAGCTGCGTTTGTGGGGGGAATCGTGAAGCGAGCCCTGCGATGAGTTTGTCACCTTTTCGTGCGCTGAGGCAGATTTCATTTGCGAGAGTTTTAGAGCTTTGGGTCAGTGCGTTGTCGAGACCCAGATTATGGAGTCATCGTTGCTGCCTGCTGTTTTTTAGGTTTTGACTAGCGATGCATGCGTACGAAGTACGCATGCGCTAGGAAAAAATCTTATGAGCTGTGTTTGGAGTCGGGTCTCCGCCCCCTCTTCCCATTGGCTAGCTCCATAAATGGAGCCTAGCCATTGGGAGAGGTAACTGTCCGTCAATGCCGGACCAGATTCGGGGGCGTTCCCGAGAATTTTTGGCTTTTGGCTACGTCATGCTACGTCAGCCAAAAGCCCTCGGGAACGCCCCCGAATCTGGTCCGGCATTGAAGGCACCCGGAAGAAGTCCAGGTGAGTGCTTGCTTTTTTTTGTTGCCCGTTCCCACCCCCTCTCCTGCGTCTCCGGACCCCGTTCCCGCCCCCCCTACCGCTGCCTCACTCTCCGTGTATCCCCGGCCCCGTTACCGCCCCCCTCCCGCTCTCCGTGTCTCCGGCCCCGTTCCCGCCCCCCTCCCGCTCTCCGTGTCTCCGGCCCCGTTCCCGCCCCCCTCCCGACAAGAGACATCTGAAGAATTCTGGTTCACACTCCGATTACAAATACATTGTGTTACCTGGCGTCCAACCTATAGCTCTGTGAATCCCGGCATCTAGGCGCATGAACTCCCTGGCCTGTGACTGTAAGCATCTTTTTTACCGATCTGTAATAAGGAAACATAATACGCAGGATTCCTGGACACACCGGTATGAATGCCATGTACGACGTGCGTGGGCGGCTTGTTGGCAAAGCTTGAAGGAAACGGTCCAGAGGCTGGGAAGAGCGCGCCCGTCCCTTCCTCCCCGAGCTTCCCTCGGAGCTGACGCCTAGAAGTTTACTCCAGTCAGTCTGCTTTCACTTTCGTACGACACTACTACGACAGGAGAGGGTCGTGTAGCAGGACCAGGTGGCACGCGGGACAGAGGCGCCCGGGGAGGAAGTACCTGCAGGAACCATGGGCAGGGTGGTATCGGTCCTTGAGCAAGCGCCTGCGGGTAGGGTCCTGCAGTGGGTAGGACCGGGCACTCTGGAAGGGATTGTGGGTCTGAGATGGGGGCAGCAGGAACCCCGGGCAGGGGTCAGCGGTCCTTGCGTTAGTGCCTGAGGGGTTGGGTCCGGCAATTAGACTGGGACTAGGACTGGGCATGCCCTGGGGTAGAGGGGATGCTTGGCTCTGGGAATAACACTACGGGACTCTTGGAGGGCGAGGGAGACAGAAACATATGAGGGCAGGAGCGAGAAAGTAGGACGGCGGAGGTCCGTGGTGGCGGCTGGAACCCTGGCGGGATTGGGGGAGGCTGGACCCCAGCTGTGCAGGGGGGGGGGGGGGAGTGCCCGCTCGACGGGAGCCGAGCGGACAGGATCACGGACAGGGTAGGAACAAGAGAGCAGGATTCGGAGGCAGGAAGGCACTAGCCACTGGCACAGCAGAGAGAATTCACGGGTGACGTAGATGGGTGAAGGGGGCATCAAGGGTCCAGGGTAGACAATAAGGAGCCGGGGGAGATGGCAGTCAGGTGGCAGTACAGTATGGGCATGCTGCGCAGTGGCAGGAATGGTGGCGGGTGCCAGGCTTCTGGAGGAGGGCGCAGCGGAGAGATGTGCCCACGCAGAGCGAAGCCAGCAGCAGCAGCACTGGGTTAAGTACCCTCTCGTGTCCCTGTGTGCTGCAGCGAGCACCCCGCGGCGTGCCCACGGGCGCCGAAGATAGCTATCAACCCGCAGAGGCTGGTCGGTGCCAATGCGTGCCATTAACGCGTCATCCTGTTTATTATTGACAGTCTAATAGGAAAAGAAGGTGAACGCTGTGCCCTCGTTCTCATGATGCGTTTTATTGTTTTATGACATATCATCGGGGTTATGGGTAGCAGCAGTGCAACAGGTGCAGTGGCACCGGCGCCAACGGCTGCGAGGGGCTCACTGTACCTCAATTGTAGCTCCCTTACTTCCAAACGATGCTGTAGGGGACTGGGTGGAGTCAGTGGGGGTCTTTCCCAGTAGTTGGGAGGACATGCTACCCTTCCTGGGCCACTTCAATCCCTCTAGTCTGGTAATGCTATAGAAGTGTCCCTTACAGTGTGACAGAATTCCCCCAAAAAGTGCCTTTGAGTTTGAAACGCTGCCCTGTGTGTGCGCCCCGCACTCACCTGTGCCAGCAGGCGCTCCACGTGCTCCCGCACCAGCTCCCGCAGCTGCACCCCCGGCTCCCAGCGCGCCCCCAGCGGCGGGGCAGCAGCCAGCAGGCGCCCGGCGCTGAAGCTCAGGTACAGGCACCCGGCCAGGCAGGCCAGGCACAGGCAGCAGGAGGCCAGCAGCGCCCCGGCCGCGGGCGGCGGGGGGCAGGAGGGTCCGCGCGCAGGAGGTGCCTTCCCGGACACCCCACCGCCCTCCGCGGCCGCCAGCAACAGCATCCCCCGATCGGATGCTGAACGCGCTCCCGGTGGTACTCCTGAGCCGGGTCCGCGGATCCCCTGATGGCACTGATTTCCTGGAGCTCTCACATTTGCAACATTGACAAGTACTAGCAGGTGGACGTGTTCAGGCATGGAAGTAGGTTCGTGCAGAGAGTGTGCAGGTAGGGATGTGCCCAGCCAATCAGCTTCCAAGACACTTAAAAGTACACATGAAGAGTAGATTGTCTTGGGTTCCAGCCGGTGCTGCATTGCACTGGCCTCCGAGCTCTGAGCCTTTCATTCTGTGATGTCATGCCACTAGCATTTCAAGAGTAACATTTGTAAATCAAGCCTTTGTCATTCTGGATGACTTTTAGCATCTCATTAAAAGTTGTGTGTTGAACAAATCGAGTCTTTTATGTCACACTCAAGACAACCGTTTAGTAGGGCTTGACTTTAAGCATTTCATATATTGGCATGTAAGTGAAGCAGGGTTTGCCCAGGATAACACAGAATGTTCAATAGTGAAAGCCAGGATTAGAACCACAGTCGCTTGGATACAGAATCTCGCCATGTGATGTCCAGGGCGATGACTCCTGATTTTCTCTTAGAAAGAGTACATCTTTTGGTATTTTTCTGCTTTTCAAACTTTCATCTAGGAATGAGTATGTTATGTTAGTGCGGGAACTTTCTCTGAGCTGCTGTGCACTCTATAAGGTCACTCAGTAAGTTCACTCTATCTTTCATGTTAAGCTATGTTATGTTGTCTTATGCTTTCTATCTTGTTATCTTACATTGTTCTGGGTTAATTTGTTTTGTCAGACTTTGTGTGGCACACTTCTACAATTTGTGTTTGCCATCTATTTCCAAATTTATGACATTGGAAATACAAAATAGTGGAATGTAATGCTGCAAGCCTTTATCAGACCAAGGCCACTCTGGCCTTCCTGGCTGAGCTGGGGGCTCAAAGTAACCTGGGCCTATCACAAGTCCCTGAAACGGAGACGATACATTCGGAATATAATCTTTTGATAACAAGTAGGTCACAGTTTGAGTGCAGAATGTCTGGATTTAAATGCATGCGCTCGCAACTAATATTACATCAACGCCTCAATTCTCAGGACGCTTGCCATCCCCACGGCAAAAAAGATGCTGTGTTTTCAACAGTGTCTGTTGAGAATCTCCATACCATATGGAAAGTGACGTGGCTTCCGGTGAGCACAGGTCCACAATAGAGGATCTGTCCTAAAACTGAAGTCTGTGTGGCATAAGCCTGAAGGCACTCTGAAAATAACTTTCATGGCCATTGAAAGAGAAAAACCGTTGCAGAACTAATATCTTATCTCCCCTTATAAAATAAAATACTTCTTAAATTCTGGAAATGTAAGCTAATGCTGAACTATCTGAAGGAAGGCTCGGGAAGTGTGAGCACTAATCAAGTAACTGCAACTGACAAAGCCAATAGGCCTGACCATGTAAGTTCCAATTCTAAATACACCCTGTTTTGTCACATATTGGAAATTAGGCAAATTGAATGAATTGATGTGGCTAAGATCACACAAAGCGTTCAGAAGAAGTAAAATCTCTTGATTCTACTACCAGCCGTTACATACTCACTTAACCACACCCCTCCTTTGTTCTATAGTCTAGATTCACGAGCCTCCCAAAAAAGTCTTAAATTGTAAATAGCATAATCTACACTTACACAAGTAGAATGATCATATTTGGTAATTCACAAACATTTCCTTTTGGCCCAGATTCATGAATGCTTGATATGTGTATTGTACGTAACCACAAATCGCTTTGAGACATTTGCACCTGGTTCCAAAACCTTACAAATGCAAAAGTTAGGCACTGTATACATTATGCAAGGGAAGAGATTAGACATTCTTATGTTTTTTCAACGTAAACTCTTATTTTTTCAGTTTTGCTTTTTTCTCCAGTAACATTACCGGCCCTATTCTTGCCATCCTTTTTCCACAAATTGAGAATTTCAAATAGGGGTACTCCCCGCTTTTCATCCAACGGGTGCCAGGACATTTAGTTGCAAATCAGAAGTTTCCAATTTTTTTACGTGTGTTCAGGAAAACTTTTGTAGGTCCCCACTAAAGTCTACTATATAGTTGACGTTCAGAACACTTGCTTTACATGCCCTTGGCCACTAGTCTAACCCGTTCTCATGTTCACAACTCTCAGTAATTTCCCTCTGTATCAATCTTACACTATAGTCGCATAAGGTGTTTTAACTTTTTCCATTTTTGGGTTAACTTGTCATAAACATGAACAATACTCATTAGGCAGAATATAACCAGACACAAGGAAGGCGCTCTGATGCCCTACATGTGGCAGATTGTGCGCTGTATATGTCAGGCCACTGGAAATATGCTATTTTTCAGATGCAGAGTTTGCCACATTTTTATGGATTGGTCACAGAATTCATCATCTGCTGCAAAATCGGCTCATTATAATAGAAAAATGTTTCTATCTCAAAAGGCACTAAGAAATTGGCAATGTCTTTTATTGTGCAGTGAAAGGGCCTTCGCAAAGGTTGACTGGTCACCTTTCTGATGCTTCATGCTGTGTTTGTCTGTTAAACTGGCGCGAACGTGATGAAATGTTCGCCCAAACAGTGTTAACGTGTAAAAATGGTAATATAATGAAGTAATACTATCACAAAATGTGCTGTATTGTGCCGCGTACTTTGCCTTTCTTGCCACATAACTTAATCCCTCCTGCCGGATAGAATGGCCCTCCCCCGCTGTATACTTTCAATGGCCCTGGCTATAGGGCTGCCACTTAATATTAACAGCGACAGTGCACCAGGAAGTGGCTGTGGGAAAGGAAGGGACCATTGTCTGCTGCAATAAAATAAAGGCGAGAGGAGGATTGTTTTCATGATATACAGCTCAGCCCAGTGTTTTCGACTCCCCCAGGCTATAAACAATTACAACTTTGAGGAGAGTTTAAAGTAGAGTGAGGGAGCTAGACAGGAACTGCAGAACTCTTTCCTGTCTGTAGAAGAACAGCTGAGATCCACAGTTTAGTTCAGGAGCCCTATCATGAAGGTGCGGGCTCACACGGGGGCCCTATCATGAAGGTGTGTGCTCACGCGGGCCCTATCATGAAGGTGTGCTCTCACGCGGGCCCTATCATGAAGGTGTGCACTGACGCAGGGCCCTATCATGAAGGTGTGCTCTCACGCGGGCCCTATCATGAAGGTGTGCACTGACGCAGGGCCCTATCATGAAGGTGTGCTCTCACGCGGGCCCTATCATGATCCATGCATCCACCAACTCATCCATGCAAGCATTACAACAAGAGCCCGCAGCTCTCCGTCTCTCCTCGCCCCCCCCTTCCCTGAGCCCTCAGCTCTCCTTCGTCTCTCCTCGCCCCCCTTCCCTGTGCCCTGCTATTGTAAATGACAATGCCATTTATTTATGTTACAAAAAAAAAACATAAATAAAAATAATGTCAAGAGCAATGCCAATAGCTCTAACTTTAACAAAGGCAAAACCATTGCATTGTAAATGCTTGTTTGACCTTATACTTGCGGTCTCTATTATCCAGCTCGAGGGTTAAGAGATTGTTCTCTGATGGGAAAAACGAGGTTTGGCTTTCAGAGGGGGAAGACAACAATATAGACTGGCTGAGACCTGCTTGGTCACCCTTTCCCCCACATCGGCCAAAGCCTGTGCACCCTTGCCTTGAGAGACGGAACTGCAGGTGACTCTGGTATCCTGATTTTATTTTGGCCTCAGCAGACAGAAGATACTGTGTGCGCACTGCATGACTAGGCGCAACTAGAGTGAAATTTCGAACTTCCGCTGTAGACTGCAGACTGCCCTCGCTACTGCTTCCGAATAGGAGGAGGAGGGGCGAGGAGGAGCTAGGAGCGAGGCGTGCAGGCGAGTGAGACAAGCAGCTGCGGTGGTGGTGGCAGTGCTGGTGAACGCGAACGCCGATGGGACACCAGTGGGATTAACATCAACGTTGGTGCCGACGTTGGCGCCGACCTCTGTCCCACCGCCTGCCACGCCACGCCTAGTGCCTAGCTCCGCTCCGTGAGCCCGCACACCTGCACACCTGCGAGTGTACCTGCGAGCCCGCAGGTAAAATTCTCTGCAAAATCTGCAAAAACCCCTGCCTCCTGATATTGCACCTCACTGCAGCAGCGGCGGCAAAAACTCTGAAGGACCCACAGGACTCTAAGGACCCAAAGGACTGGTAAGCTCACCCCTGCTCCACCCCCGATCTCCCCCAATCAGCCGGTCCGAGTGTGCGGTTCCAGGGGGGGGCCAAACGGGGCTACAGAGCTACAGACCACGGGACCTATGAGAGCACGGGGCAAACCTCTTGGTAAGAAACACTGTAATCCCGCCTTGCACGCCCTGACGACTGGAGCCAGGGTGGAGGCGCACAAGCAAGAAGGCAAGCAACCACACACGAGCGCAGCTGCCGTTAGA
Source organism: Lissotriton helveticus (assembly GCF_964261635.1). Taxonomy (NCBI): domain Eukaryota; kingdom Metazoa; phylum Chordata; class Amphibia; order Caudata; family Salamandridae; genus Lissotriton; species Lissotriton helveticus. Next base: position 433,678 of record NW_027611697.1, on the reverse strand, counting down.
GGCGGCTGCTAAGTAAGAGCCGGGGGGCAGTGAGCCTGGCAGCGCTGACTAGGTTCAACACTGCCTGAGGCCCGCCCCCGTGTGCTCCGCTCGTTATCTACTCTGCCCCTCTCACTTGCTGCTTCCCATCTTGCTATTCGCTGCCTATTAGCAGGGCCCTCACCAAAGGACCCCCTACAAAAAACTTCCCGAAACCCCGCAAAAAGCCTTCTCTGAAGTACCCAAGGCATCAAAAAACGCCTTTAACCCTTTTAAGCCTCTCTAAGCAGAGAGCGTAAGCGCAATAGTTCTCAGAGTTTCCCATCAACCCCCGATAACTGCAGAGGTTCACTACATTCAATCAGCTTTCAGCTTTCAGCTTTCAATCCTATTTCAACGCTATTACCATTGTTCTCATTTCTAAAAAAACTTTACAACTTCTCACAACTGCTCCCTTAACTTGAGCGCTATCGGCTGCCTAGACACCTCACCATTTTGCTACTCTACTACAATGCGCACTAGGAGCAGCTCTCAGCCTTCAAATACCTACCGCCCTCATAAATCCGCCAAGCGCCAAAAGACGAAACTGCTTTACACACAAGAATCTGGCAGGGCCCCTCAAACTCCCCCTTGCAAACTGCACCCGAAGCAAGCAGAAGCAGCAGTCGCGAGCCCTCTAAAGCCCCCTGCAGGGGCACTCCAAGGACGTTACTATGGTCATCAGTCTCCCACAACCCGTTTGCCCACCACACCCACCACACCCACCAAAAATAAAAAGTAGCAGCACCGCTGACATTAGAGAGCATTTCTGGCAGATGAGTAAATTAAATCAAACTGCCCCACTTCAACATGGCATGTACGGGAAATCTCCTCAACAACCGTTAGCACCTTTAGCACCACCAGCCCCTCCTATCCTGATGTCGCTTTACCCGGAAATTATCATTCAACGCAAGACCACATCCCCCTCCCCTGCTCCGCTAGCCCTGCCACCCTCTGAAAGCCAAATTCACCTGAAGACCCAAAGCATGGCTCTGGGGACGTTGACGGACACTACAACCACTCTGTTGATGGGGCAAAGACTACGGTCTGTGTCCCTGGCTGAGTACAGTGAGTAGTGGTAGCAGCGTACCATGTTCTTAGAGGTCACCAGCTGAACTGGTCACTTTACTTGTCAGAGGGCGGCTGCGGTGCTTACAGGGCATTGAGTAAAGTTCCATTCACGTGTCATGACCAGAACTCGCATTTGCATCCCCGTTTGAATTTTGAGAAGTGTATTTATAATATAAGGTCGCAGGGCACTATATTGTTTACACATGTGTATGTATGTTGTTACCAGTCACATCCATGTTTGATTGCCCACCATCTAACATGGCACAAGATGGGCAATATTGTCAGCAATCCAGACGAGAAGGGTGTAACTTTGGACACAAGGGTGGAGGGATGGAGTCAGAACCGCCTTTTAGAAGGTTCACACTTACGGTGCTCATGTTGTAAGTATTCCCACATGGAGGCAGCATCATCACTACCTGCTGTGCGCAGCAATCACCCTGCACAAAGTCCTTGTTTGTGCAGCAGAAGAAAATTGGACGATGAAATGCAACCAGGGAAACCGGTAAACCCAGACAGGGAATAAGCATTCAGGGTCTGAAAATACTACAGAAAAGTGGGTCGCAATCATATGGGCTTTGTTGTAACTCAAGTTGATTTACTGCCCGACACAAAGAGCTGCTGTTTTAAGATAAGTATCACTGATAGTGACTCCCCTGTAGGTGAGGGCACATTGCCTGGTTTCTGCAAGTCTTCCGGGATGAAACTATTGGCCCGGGCAGTGGCCCTGTGAGCTGCCTGTCTGATGAGAGGGAAGAGGAGAGAGCCTTGTCTGGGAGAAGTCTGCCTGCCCTTTGAGGAGGACCAGCAGCAGAGCCCGTTGTGAGGAACGGCCTAGAAGGAACAGAGGAAATGTGGCAGTGTCGAGAAGTCCTGTGAAGTGCCCAGGGTCCCCCAGTCTCCCTGACTGAGCAAGTCTGTGTAGAGGTTGTGTCTCACTTGCCAGTGTCAACTGCTAAATAAAAAAAAGCTGATTCGGAGACCGCAGTGAGGAAGATGCAAACAACCACTGCTGACTCTACCGTTGTTGCACTTCTGCGATAACACCAGCACCTCAGACCCAAGAAGGAGATCCTTCCACCGGGACTACTCGACCTTCCGCCATGACTTCTGGGGCAGACATCTCAACGTGACTTCATGGAGACACTGTCACACCAGCGAGCTGCCCATGGAGAGGAAATCAAAGGGACAGTGATGGGTTGTCCCTTTGCCCCAGAGCTGGCCGTGTTATTCATGGCCAAGTTTAAGGAGAAATTTACCTATGATAGCAACCCATTTGTGCATCATATCCACAAATGGTTTCGGTTTATTGATGACATTTTTTGCATTTGGGATGGACAAGATGATATCTGAAATGTGTTTATTGAATGGTTGAATGCCAGAACAGTAGATATATAATTCTGTGTGTCCAGTAGCCAGTCATCTATCACATTTTTAGATGTAGCAGTCTTTGGCCACAATGGCAGATTAAGAACTACAACGAGCCTTCTCTGGCACTGCACCAACAATTTGGAACTCTCTTCCACCGGAAATTCATAGAATCTCCTCCAAGGATGCTTTCAAATTGGAAGCAAAAAGATTCCTCATGAATAAGTTCTTACCTTAACACGATGGACCCTAATCGCTCTGTAAATACTACAGCATTGGTTAATAATTCTGTTTGTTATAATTGTATTCGCCTCGCTTACATCATTAGGTATCATCACTCCCTTGATGTCATTTTATCATTGACTGGCCCACTCTACGTTAACCCTGAATTAGATCGGATCTGTTATGTTTGCACTATATGATTTTATGCATATTAGTTTCACCATTTTAGTCTTTTTGTGATCTTTTTCCATCCTCTCCCTCTAACTGTAAAGCGCTCTGAAATCCTTCGGGATCAAGTTCGCACTATATAAAACGTTATAAATAAATAAATTGTTTACCAAATCAAGGGTTAGGAACAATGCCCTGCATTATACTAGTCATCATCCACGCAGTTTACGTGACAATTTGCCTTCGGGCCAATTTCTCCGAATAAGACGGAATTGCGCAGGTAAAAGTGATTATTTCATGAATGCAGAAATTCTTGTGCACAAATTAAAGGAACGCGGATACCCAAACAAGTTGCTGAAAATACGAAGAAACGTGCTTGGTGGAGTCCAAGTTAGACCCTTCTGGAAAATAGACCAGCAAATGACAAGTTAGAACGTGTGGTATGCATCTCCACATTTTGTTCAAAGACTACCTGTAGGAAAGTGGGTTTCTGTTATAGTAGCCCCCCCCACTTTTTTCCAGACCACTGATGCACTTTGACTTGATGTGCCCTGGTACCCTGCCAATCAGGTTCCCAGGGCCTGTGTTCTTTCCCCAAATCTAACCCAATTGGCCTATCTGGCCACAGGTCAGCCCCTGGTAAATGGTACCACAGGTACCCAGGGCACTGTGACCAGAGAAGGCCTCTAAGGGCTTCAGCACTTATTGTGCCACCCTTAGAGGCCCTGTACCTCTAGACACACACTGCCTTTGCAGGCTACGTGTTTTGATGCAGAACAAAGTGAAGAGTCAACATGGCACACATCCCTGTGAGCCATGCCTACAAAACACTGCCCTGGCCTAGATCAGCCACCCCTCCAGCTAGGTGTACTATACCAGTGGTGAGGGTACAGGTGAATGAGCCCTGCACCCCTCCAGCTAGGTGTACTATACCAGTGGTGAGGGTACAGGTGAATGAGCCCTGCACCCCTCCAGCTAGGTGTACTATACCAGTGGTGAGGGTACAGGTGAATGAGCCCTGTACCCCTCCAGCTAGGTGTACTATACCAGTGGTGAGGGTACAGGTGAATGAGCCCTGCACCCCTCCAGCTAGGTGTACTATACCAGTGGTGAGGGTACAGGTGAATGAGCCCTGCACCCCTCCAGCTAGGTGTACTATACCAGTGGTGAGGGTACAGGTGAATGAGCCCTGCACCCCTCCAGCTAGGTGTACTATACCAGTGGTGAGGGTACAGGTGAATGAGCCCTGCACCCCTCCAGCTAGGTGTACTATGCCAGTGGTGAGGGTACAGGTGAATGAGCCCTGTACCCCTACAGTGGCCAAGTCCATTCTTAGGCATTGAAATTACAGTGCTGACATTAAGAGTATATGGTGCTGGGAGATTGTCATTACGAACTCCACACCATAATGGCTACACTGAAACCTGGGAAGTTTGGTATCAAACTTCTCAGCACATTAAACCCGCACTGATGCCAGTACCTCATGTATTTTTATCTGAAGTGTTTTAGTGCGCCAAATTATATTTTGTACTGGGGGATTAAAATTAGAACTGTTTATAGGGAGTCACATATATAATTTACTTTTTAAGTAAAAACACAATAACATGAGTTGTATTTTTTTATATTAAAGCTATTATGTGGAATTTGTTTCTTGGTGGTATATATGTGTAATTAACGGATCTTGTGTAGATGTGATTGAGTAGAGTGGATTGAATGGTGGCTATACCTATTTGGTGATATTTTTGACTCCAAGAGGACATTTTATTTTCTACTCTTCAATAAAGATCAGATCTCCAGAGGACTGTGGACCTGTCCAGAAAACCTTTAACTTTAAGGATTTCGAACAATTGAACTTTGAAGTTCCGTCGTCTGACCTTCACAACTCTCAACGCACATCCAGGCCTGGCCACTGTGACTATAAACCTGTCAATTTATAAAGACATGTTTTCTTTTTGGTTTCAGTTTCTAAAAGGTCTCCGCCCAGTGTGGGTAGGGTATGCCTCTCCTGGAGTTCACGGGCCTAAGGGTTCATTCCTGGTATAAAGAACAGGTGACAGGGGGCGCTCCAGCCCAGTGCCCCAGGCCATCTGAATGGCGTCTGAGTTGAGCCCATTTACGTAAACTCAGGCCATAGGCTGTGTGTCCATCAGCTTCCTACGTGATCTCAAACTCCCTGACATACCAAGGCGCCTAAACGTCTCGATCATAAAAGACTGTTCCAGGGAGTCAAATGCCTTATCGGCATCACCAGCCTTCATGTGTGCGTTTTCCCGATGCAGCACTGCGAATACCGCCCTTAGATGAACCGCTGTGGATTTATGTGGGACAAATCCCAACTGTACCAGGGAGACTATTCTCTCTCGTAGGAGGGATAGCCGAGTTGCATCACCTCAGGCAGGAATTTATTGTCACAGTGAAGCAGTGACAGAGAGCAATAAGAGATACACTTAGCCCGGTCTGTCCCAAGCTTGGGGAGCGCTGATATGATTGTGTCACTTATAGACAGCAGCGTCACAGCACCCTTTAATGCCTCGGTGTTAGAAATGGGAATTTCTGGTTGGCTAAGGCTTGCGCCAAAGCCAGGCAGAAACCACCATTCTAGTCAGGGCAAGGAAGTCACCCGCCAAGATAACCCCTGCTCACCCCCTTGGTAGCATGGCACGAGCAGTCAGACTAATCTCAGAGGCGATGTGTAAAGCATTTGCGCACGCACCCACCAGTAACAACATCCCAGGCCCCCCACAAAAGGAACTCCACATAAGGTTATATAAAAATAGCCTTTGTATTATCAGAACACATCAGAATCAGAATCACAGGATGTACATTGTGCCAACTAGCACCGGCAATATTTACAAGGGATTATATACATGGGACAGGGCCACATGGACCACTGTCAGGAATAAGCACTTTTAGAACTAGCATTTGTAGAATTAGCACTTTGTAGAAGTAACACTTTTAGAACATAGCACTTAGAACCTAGAACGCTTGTAGCACCAAATAGCAAATGTAGCACACAACCAGTAACTACTGGTAAAAGGTAAGTACCACCTACGCAACCCTGACTACCTTAGGAAAGTATCACGCAGGGCACCATGAACTCACTAGCATAACGATACTAGATAAAACAACCACCTAAGCATGAAAATACATTTAGGGGTATAGGCCAGAAGCTTCACACATGATGCATAAAAACACATTCAGAGGTGTCAGAACACAGGGTGCGCAAAACATACTACACACAGCACATTTCCTAACACCCAAAGCATTAGCGCATGAATCATAATAGCATATAAATCACATTTAGCGCAGAAATCACATGTAGCACATAACTCACATCAAAGTCCAGGTTGCACCACTGCGCCAGAACCTAAACGTAGCAGCTGCCCACTACTTGCTGGGCAGCTGGGGACAAGAGCAGGGCCTAAATGCTGCAGCTGGCACTAAGTGCTGCACAGCTGAGGAAGGCCAAAGTAGGGGAAAGGAGTGGGCCTCACTCCTCAGTCAAGAGAACACATGTCCCTAGGAAGGAAAGAGCCTAAACGGTGCAGCTGCCCACTACTTGCTGGGCAGCTGGGGAACGAACTGCGGCATGGGCTCTCACTAGCCCTCAGGAAGCAAAACTGCCCAAAGGCTGGAGCCCTCTAGGCTCCAAGCCAACACTTGCCCATCGGTGGAGCCCTCTACGCTCTAAAACAATGTGCCCCCAGGAGCCCTCTAGGCTCTGAAAAATAATGGGGCCTCGTGGGAGCCATCTGGGCTCGGGGACCTTCATGCTGACTGGAGGGAGCAGCCCGCTACCAGCCGGGGCCGCTCTACCTCCCGTAATGCCCAGAGACGTTGGAGCCCGAAGGCTCGAACTAATAATGCCCCCAAGGTGGTACAGCCTCCTGGGCTCGAGATACAAAATGCCCCCAGGAGCCTTCTAGGCTCTAACTACCAACATGCGGGAGAACAGTTGAGCGGCCCGCTGTTATCCGGGGCCGCTCTACCACTGACAGGGGGGGCCCACCGAGACATCTGCACTCACCGGTTGCTCAAGGAGGCAGCGTCTCCGCGGGGCTTCTCTGCTCTTCTTTAAGGGTGGCCGGCAGGGCTCTCTATCACCAGGGCTCCCTCCTCTGCACGGGAGCCCCGCAACACTGGTGCGGCATTGCTGGTGGCCCCGGGGCTCTCCCTCACTCCTGGGAGCCCTGGGCCGCGGGGAGGCCATGACTTGGCCGGCTTTTCTTCCTTCTTCTCAGCAGCGGCCCCGGGCAGCTAATTTTAGTGCGGCAGCGGGCGGGACTTCCTTGAAGCAAGCGAAAGTCCGACCCCGCTTCGGGCGCCCGGCTGCCTGACTTCCGGTTTGGGAGGCATTTTCCTTCCCGGTGCCGCGGCGGTGAAACTAAGGGGCATAAAATGAGGGGTGGGCACCCTCGGTGAAGGAAATAAACGTAGAAGCGGGGTAGGCACCCGCTAAGGCGCATCTGAAAAGGGGTGGCACCCTTATTAAAAAAATATCGTAACGGGCATAATGCAGGGTGGGCACCTGGGATGAAGGGGCTACAGGGGGAATCCCTACGCTCGGGATTCCCTCGCACAGTGCCACAGGGGAAAGGAGCCCAGCGCTCCCAGGGCGCCAACAGGTAGCATCAAGTCCTGGGGCAATGGCAACAGCAAGGAAAAAGGTCCTGGAGGTCAGGGGGGCATGTAGGGCCCAGGGGCCAGCATACAGGGCACTCCAGCAAGGAGACAGCCCCTATGGTGGTCCCTCCTGGGCCCCACCATCAGCCAGGCCCCCTCTGTCAGGATTCAGGCAGTAGAAGGGTCCTCCAGGCATCCAGGGGCTGGGCAGGGCCCAGATAGGCAAGCCTTCCCCAGGGCCCTAGCAGCAGCACGCCCCTGGTAGATTCAAGTTCAGCAAAATAACCTTTTACAAGAGGACACATCCCCTTTTTATACAGAGAAATCCCTTTGTCTGTGTCTGTAGGGTGGGGGAAAAACCAGTCGCAGCTGGTTTTGGAGCACTTTGTTTTTCTCAGCCCCTCTCCCTATTCACTGGCCAGGCTAGGGTCATCAGTCGCACCACAGGGAGCGGAGCCAGCATTGTGTGGGGAAGCCCAGCCCTATTTAGTTCCCAGGTGCACTCCTCCCTCACTTTAGCATGCTAATCTCTCCACTCACCACCGGGGCAGACTCATCCTGACTCCTGGAGCCAGACTCACCAGCCAGCTCCAGTCAATCACACGCCAGACATAAATTACACAGGTATGCCAACTTCTTGAAGTGGCACTTCCACACTAGACACATTTATGCCGCACACATCATCGCGCAGCATTTAATCACACGAGTCCGCACAAACCAAACTCGCACCTGCACTCCCCACGCATCAGGAACTAACATGGACACATACATTCCCCATGCATTCCTATGGGAGGGCAGGTCAACCTCACACACGCACTCAGAGAGCGCACACACTTTACACTGCGCCACAGTGCTAAAGTGCGCAAAGACCAGAAATCATTATAATTATGTAACACTAAAAGGCAAAAAGTTCAGGGGTGAACCTGCCAGAAGGGCCAAGTCCAACACTCGGCATACACATCCAGCAGATATACATCCAGTATTTATTTCTAAGATTTGTAAAACTCCACACCTGACCTTCAGATCCCGAAGCCTTTCGTCCTCCTATGGCGTCTATAGCTGCAATGATCTGTTGCCCAGAGATCGATGGCTTATGACTGGATGTGAGAGACAATTAATATAACACTGAATAACTAGTTCGGGAAAGAAGTGTCCTAGCGCTAGTATAAGCACATAAGTATCAAAATCCCACAGCCCCTGAACATGAACAGAAAGGTTTTGATCTGTTTCCTGAAAGAACTCATGTTTTCTTGGGCGCACAGAGCAAGTGGGAGAGCATTCCATTCCAGGTACCAGCAGTCACCACAGGCAGGGAGAGGCCATCTATTCTGATTTTGTAAACTGAGATACTTTACGCAGCAAAGCATGATGGGTTCTCACCACATGGCCAGCTGATACCAGGCAAAAAGCGAGGACATATAAGAATGAATCCCCTGATTGTAGAGCATTTATGACATAAAGTGCTTTATATTTACATCTTTTCAGGACAGGAAGCCGGTGCAATTTGACCAGTTTGTTGGAGATCGACCTTCATTTTATTAACCTCAGAACCAGCCCAACTGCTGTCTTTGTAGCAGCAACAATCTATGTAGGCAATATTCAGATATGCCAACGTATACGGTGATGCAGGAATCCATTCTCGATAGAATCAGAACCTGTTCCAGGTCCCTCCTAGATAAAGCAGGGATTAATGGAAGTATTTTTCTGATAACTTTCAGCAGTCAGAAGCCTGTAGAGCAGGTGATTTTAATGTATCCTTTTAGGAACAGATGCAAGTCTACCCAAACTCCCAGTTTGCTGACCTGATGGAATGGGGTGGGCAGAGCTCCCAAAGACACCAGCTGCCACCCATTGTGCCATGAGGCTCTGGTCCCAAATACCACTATTTCCGTTTTTCCACTGTTTAGCGCCAAGGAGTTTGAGCTCATCCAATCAGCGACTTCCTGGCGGCAGCTCCTGAAATTAGTGAGCATTTTATCTGTATTTAATTCTAAAACAATGATTTGTGTACATTCGAGTAGAAGTGATATTGAATGGCTCGATCAGGCGTATTTTCTTCTAATCTAATGATTTGTGTATCATCGAGTAGATGTGATATCAATTATCAAATGACTCGATCAAGTGTATTTTCTTTTAATCTAAGGATCTGTGTATCATCGAGTAGAGGTGATATCGAATGACTCGATCAGGCTGCCCAAGTGGGCCATGTAAAGATTGAAAAGATTGGGGCTCAAAACCAGCCGGGGGGAGGGGGAATTGTCTTAGGGATTGATCTGAAGTTACCTGATGCCACTGCTTGGGTCGGATCTTTCAAAAAGGATAAGAACCGAGCAGGCCCTTTCCCCTAAGACCCACCATCTCCAATCTCTGTAGTAATGTGGACTGGGAGATGGTGTCAAAGGCTTCTGATAGATCTAATCAGATCAGAGCCCCCACCTCCCCACCCCCATACATAATGTCTCTAATATCCCACGTGGCTTTAGCTCTGTTGGAGCCCTGGATGGACTTTGTGCAGAAGTTGGTCGGAGGAGGGCAAGAATAAGAAGGTTGGGCTGGATGTGTCCCAGAGTAATTACCAGAGCCTGCGATGAACTCAAACATTCCACCCATCATTTCTCTTATTCCTAAATACAACAGGTGTGCATAGATGTGGGTACCGTGCTCGCTGCAGCGCTGAAATCAAGCTGCACCCTAGAGTCAGGGCCCAGATGCGGGTCCCTTGCTCGCTGCACTGCTGGAATCAAGCCACATCCTACAGTCAGGGCTCAGACGTGGTCCCGTGCTTGCTGCACCACTGGAATCAACCTGCACCCTACAGTCAGGGCCTAGAAGTGGGTCCCGTGCTCGCTACACCTCTGGAATAAAGTTGTACCCTACAGTCTAGGCCCAGATAGGCTGAAACCAGTCTTGGGTTGCTTCTGTTCCGGTTCAGAAAGGATCTGGATTGGCTCTTCAGGCTGGAATGCTCCTATTGGAAGGAGTCTAAAGCTGATTTGCAGATGTCTGCTTCCTGTTTGAGGTGGCATTGTGCCCAAAAACCAGTTGATCTCCCTCTCTGACTTGGCCTGGTTGGGACCAGGAGGTGAGCCGGAGTCTAGTGAACACTAGCATGTGGGCAGGGCTTGTTATAGACCAGGATGTGAGCCGGAGTCTAGTGAGGGCCAGGATGTGAGCTGGGGCCTGGTGGGGACCAGGATGTGAGCCAGAGCCTTGTGAGGACCAGGCCATGAGCCAGGGTCTTGTGAGGACCAGGACGTGAGCTGGGACCTGGGGGGACTAGGATGTGAGCCAGGGCCTTGTGAGGACCAGGACGTGAGCCGGCGCCTGGTGGACCAGGATGTGACCCGGAGCCTGGCGAGGACCAGGACATTAGCCGAAGTATGTTGAGGACCAGGATGCTGAGCCCAGAGCCTGGTGGACCAGGATACTGAGCCAGCTCTCGCTCCCTTTGTGAGGTCAGACTAAACACCCAGTCCGTCCTCTCTTGCAGAACCAGGCACGGGCCAGCACAGTGATCCAAGGACACCAGAGCCTCGGGCGCTGGACTTGCAACCCCAGTTTTTTTTTTATTTTATTTTTTTATTATTCCCCAGTAGGGACGAGCCATCAGCACAAACAAAGCATATGTATCACAAATCATATAATTCCATTTAACACCATTTATACTAACAGTTGACATTTCAGCGTATCACAACTATAAATGTTCATGGATTGCACCCCAAATTAACTTGCCAAGTCCCCTTTTTTTTGCCCCCTTTAAAGCATACAACCTCCATTCTAATTCATAAAGGTTATACAATTTAGCTTGCCAAAATTCAAATACAGGAGGTTCCTTTGTAGCCAATCTGAGGCGATGCATAAGCGAGCTGCTGTCATAGCAACAAATAAAAAATACCTATATTTATATACCACAGTTCCCTTTTTCACATTATCTCCAATTCCTGATAACACGAGTGCTGGAGAAATCTTCACATTAGTTTGAATAATCGTAGTAAGGAATTTTTCAATATTAATCAGAAATTGGTATAATTTACTACAACTAAAAAATATATGAATACTATCAGCATTATCAGATTTACATCGGAAGCATTTCCCATCATATTCTGAGCCCCATTTCATCATCCGCTCTGGGGTGTAATATAGTCTATATACAGTCTTAAAAAACTGAGCCTTCAAGTTAGCCGATAGGAACGCGTCCTTAGACAATGCTAATGCGTCTTCTACTACAAGACCGGGTTCCCCTAAGTGGCTCTGCCAGTACTGATTGTTTCTGTAAATCATCAGATCTATACTCCATTAACACATTATACAGGAACCCAATTTTTTTCCGAGTTCGGATAGCCTGGACAATAGGAATGGCACCTGATTGAATATGCCTTAGAGTTAAAAAGTCCCTGAGTTGAAGATATTTGAAAAAGGACGCGCTAGTTAGTTGAAATTTTAATGTCAACTTTTCATAAGTTGCTATTGAGCCATCTAATTCGAACAAATCCCCTATTTTTGTTATCCCCTGTATGACCATTCTCTTGTCACCCGGTCCCAAAGAACAGAGGGTAATATCTTCTCTGCATTAAGTGGTGTGTAGTGTTTCAATCTCCCTAGTTTTATCATCCTAGATACCCTCCTCCACACTGAGAAGGCTGATTCCAAGACATTAAAACGTGTTCTTTTATAATAATTACCTTCGAGTTCTTTAAATAAACTACATCTGGCATGGGTCCCTAAAAGTAAATAAAAAATAGAAGGTGCTTCTGCCATTTCTTCTGCACTCTCCCCAGTCAGCAATATGCGCAACCTTTGTAGAAAACATACGTAAAAATATAGCAAAAAATCGGGAATAGCACGACCGCCTCTATCAACTGGAAGTGTCATTAGTCTCATTGCCTGTCTGGGTTTCCCCGGGGCCCAAAGGAATCTCGCACATATTGATTGCAACTGTTGTAAATAGTTTAAAGGAATCTCTAAAGGTATTGCTCTAAACAGATATAAAGCTTTTGATAAAATACTCATTTTAATGATATTCCCTGTTCCAATTATCGTTAATTGTAATCGTCCCCACCTGTCTAACGACTGCTTAATATGTTGTAATGTACTAGCCCAATTCGTATCAACTATTTCTTTCATAGAGGTCTTGATTATAATACCAAGGTATGTTACTTCTGGTACAACTCTAGGGTCGTTAATTTGAATATTACGGGTGCATAAACTTGCGTCTTTGCAGTGTTTATTTCATAGCCTGATTTTAAGCCGAATTCAAAGGCCAGCCGTTCAATCTCTACTAAGGCCTCACCTGGATTAACCGTTGCCACCGCGATATCATCCGCGTAGGCAAACGCTATGGGGCTCATTACGATCGCGGACGGACTTGCGTCCGTCCGCGAGCCTTGAGTAGGAGGGAACGTCCCATGTGCTGCGGCGTTCCCTCCTGTGCAATTAGAATGTGACCGCCACCCTGGCGGTCACATCCTCTATATTTAACATTGGGGCGGGTGCGGCTTCAAGCTGCACCCGCCGCAATGTTAAAAAGGCATGCATTGCATTTACATGCAGAAAGCAGCAGGCAACGCGTGGTGCCTGCCGCTTTCTGCATGTAAATGCAGGGGGTACCATAGGTACCCCCCATGTGCACCCCCACCCAACCTTCACCCAGGGGGCCCGCAACGGGCCCCCAAAGTGAAGATCCGTATGCTTTTCCACGGCGGAGAATCAGCGGGGGAAAAGCATGTTTTAGAAGCCATCCTAATATGTCTGGCGGTGTCTGAGAGACACCGCCACCATATTAGAGCTTTTCCGCCGCGGTTGTAAGCCGACCGCAGCGGAAAAGCGGCGGACTGAAACCAAGACCCACCAGCCATCCTAATGTGGCGGTGGGTCTTTGGTGGGTCCGCAGCGGTTTTCCCGCATCCTCCGGGCCGCCGGTGGCTTCCGCCGGGCCGGAGGATGCGGGAAAACCGCGATCATAATGGGCCCCTATATGCGGTATATTTTGAACAATGAACGACTTTATAGATGGGCTATTAGATAATCTATTTAAAAAAGGATTAATAAACAACGCAAAAAGTAGCGGGGAGCATGGGCACCCTTGCCGGGTCCCTCTTGTAAGGGAATGAGAGGCAAGATGGCGCCCGCGTGAGTGGACGCGTAAGCTGACCTCTCCTGCCTTCTCTACAGGGAGATCGTCAGAGAAAGCGTTTTTTGCCAAGAGCTTTATGCTGAAATTCGGCCGATGAACATAATCAGGTTAATGGACGCCAAATATTACATTTAAGGAGAAAGAAAAGCCCTTACAGTTTGATTCCCGGCGTACTACAGAGTGAGGAGTGTGCATTGATGCTGGGTATTTTTGCGGCGTTTCGCGTCCTGCTGATCAGATACCGCTACGTATGGTGGGCGGTTACCAGCGCAGCGGCTGGTAGTTTGCGGAGCCTGAGCAGTATCGCTACTGGGACACGGAAGACTGGAGGCAAGTTTGGTGGTCGAAGTAGGCCCCCGAAGGGAGCGCGAGTAAAGCGGACTCAGGAGGTGCTTACTACCGGTACCGGTTCTGGTGTGGAAAATGGGTCGGAGGATGGTAATAAAACCGGCAAGTCCGTCAAGACCACAGGCGCTGCTGAGAAGAGGAACGATGCCGGTAAGAGTAAAAACACGGGGGATAATAGAACGATACCTGAAATATTTACTGCCGCTGAGGAGAAGAGAAAGGGGAAAGCTAACCCGGCTACAGTATGTGGTCCAACTAACGTTAGTGCTGATAACGCTGAGAGTCATGAGACCGGTGAGAATGTTGAGAACGCCGGCATTAATGAGTTAGATAATGCTGCCTTCGACGTTTGCGCTGATAACATTGGGGATTTATCGGAGCGTCATGTGGCGACTACGACTGCGACTACGACCCTGACTAAGAGGGGAGAGGAGTACATAAATGAGGAAACATTGTTGGACAAAGTTGGTACAGAACATGATATGCCTGCAATCATTCACACAGCTGCAGTCGTTACTACAGATGCAGGTACAGTGCTAAGGCAATCCCGGATTAATCAGTCCCCAAGGAACAACAATTACATACAAAATGAGGCACAAATTCAGTCAGCACAATCAATATCTACATTACAATCATCTGCCACAGATGGGGAGTCTGGGGACTTTTATTCCCTTTCTGAAGAGTCGGCCTCATCGTGCGATGACTTAACTGCGCAGTATTCAAGACATATGCACATGGCTGATGATAGTGATTTTGAAGTAGAAGACTCCACAGACTTTGTAGAAGATAGCCCAGCACCAATACGGGAAAGGGGACAATCATCGACGGAGTATAGAGCTGAAGGCACGGAGTCCCTATTGGGGGCTGACAGTGGCAAAACAGCGGCATCAGTGGAGGAGGAGATTACCCTGAATACGAATTATCAAACAATCCTATCGCATATGGATAAGACTAAACAAGATAGTCAAAGAATACAGAATTCGTGTCGCAAGTTACAGAATTCAATAAGGCGTCTGGTAAAATCGCAATCTGACTTTGGGGAAAGATTTACCGAAGCAGAAACAAGGATTTCTAATATTGAAGATGAACTTGCCCAACAGAAGACAGCCACAGAATTATTGAGCTCTCATAAGGAGGACATACAATGGAAAATGGCGGACATTGAAAACCGCGCTCGTCGCAATAATTTGAGACTCATGCAGATCCCAGAAGGGAAAGAGGGTCAAGAGTCACGTAAATTTATAGTAGAGTTATTTAAACATGCCTTTCCAGAAATAACAAAGTGGGACTGGGATAGAGAAATAGAGAGGGCACACAGATATCCCTTTAATATTCGCTTACACCCTGGGGCAACCGATACTAGACCTAGGCCTTTTCTTGTAGCATTCAACAGTTTTCTTGCAAGGGAGGATGTGTTTATGAATACTCGGCCCAATAAGAAAAGAATGGGGGAAGGTTTTGAATTTTTTGCAACGCCAGATTTTTGTAAGTATACGATGGATATTCGATGTCAGCTATGCCAGTTGGTCACACAGTTTCAGGGCAAGGGGACGCAAGCCTATATAATGAATCCAGCTAAGCTTAAAGTAGTTCATAAAGAAAATACTCGTTATTTCACTAATCTGGCTGCCGCAAAGGAATACTTACATGCTATGCAGGTGGTGTAGGGTAGATGGGCTATTTAGGTTCATGGGATTGTAGAACGGCCCTTTCTTGGTATTGATGGGTTATTCATGGTTATGGGACTGTAGATATCACTTTCTCTATTTTTTACTTCGGTGATTAATTTTTTCCACGGATATTTGTATCCCTGTGGGGTTTGGTAGGAGACCACGGGAGGCTTCACATCCAAAGGACCATAAGTCCTAATGCCTCGTTAAGGGGCGGGAAGGGGATAGGTAGGGAGGGGGGGTGAGCTTTCAGAGTGGCGGGGGTTGGAAGGGGTGGGCAGCACGATGTGGGATAAAAAGGAATAAAAACCTCGGTAGGCACAAGAAGCAGCACAAGAGGGAAAATATTATCAACAGAAGGACAGTTTTTTTAAGGAGTTTTGAGAGAATATATAAAGGGTGCACTCCAGTTTTGAATGTTATGAGAAAGTTTAATGGATCGTAGTATCAAATTATGCTCCTTAAACGTTTCTGGTCTCAACAATTTGAATAAAAGACGCAGGGTTGCTTCGGAAATTCGTCATATACAACCAGATATTTTATGTCTTCAGGAAACACATTTATCATGGGGCAATAGATCTTTAGTAGGAGATTTAGGATATTTTCTAATATGTGCATCTCAGCAGACTTCCATGACTCGGGGTGATGATATTAGCGAAACCACGATTATGTACAACTATGCGTAGTTTAACTGATAAATGGGGAAGATGGGCCATTGCTGAGTTAAAAATTAACTCCTTTGGTTTTACTATATGTTCAATTTACGGATCAAATTTGGATGAAGCTGAGGTGTTAGAAAATCTGAATATGGAATTAGCAACTTGGGTAACACCCGTGATAATATGTGGTGATATGAATATTAATTTAAATAACACAGAGTTAGCTGGAGGCCCAGAAAATTATAAAGGTCGCAACCCCCGTGTGTTTAAAGCGCTCTATAAATATGATAACAGATTATGGTTTAGTGGATACCTGGAGTAACATGAGCCCTGCATCACCTGGGTATACTTATTATTCGTTTCCACATAAGAAAATGGCGCCATTCGATTATTTTTTTGCTCCTCTATCGCTATTAACTGGTGCTCAAGTGGAACTATTTCCCAAAGTAACATCTGATCATGCCCCAATTGTTATAAACATACCTGTTTTAAAGATTACCTATAGGTGTAGAACTTTTACTTTTGTTTAGATGAACAGTTTAGGTCCTATATGTCAAACTGGCTAACGGAATTTATCAAATTCAATCTGGGTTCAGCCAGCACTGACATAATATGGGAATCATTTAAAGCCTGTTTTAGAGGGGAGGTGATAAGCTATGGCAATTATCGTCAAAAGAAAATAAGGGCGGAAATACAAGATCTTTATATGGCGCTAAAGAACTCAGAGGAGAATTTAATACAGGATATTCAAAAATGTGATAACCAAGGGAATATAGGTAAGCTGAGGATATGGTAGCCAAGTTCAAGTTCAGAAATTTGTATAGCGCACTACTCACCCAGAGGGTCTCAAGGCGCTTGAGGGAGGGGGGGTACTTTACTTATCAAATATCCAAGTTTTTAGTTGTTTTCTGAATGAGAGGTGGTTCTGTGTAAGGCGGAGATCGGTGGGGAGAGAATTCCAGGTCTTGGCCGCTAAGTAGGAGAAGAATCTTCCCCCCATTGTGGATCTTTGGATGCGTGGAATAGCGGCGAGGGCTTGATTGGACGATCGTAGTTGGCGGGTGGGGGTGTAAAAGGACAGGCGCGTGTTGAGGCATTCGGGTCCTAGGTTGTAGAGGGCTTTGTGTGCGTGGGTGAGGAGACGGAACGTTATTCTTTTGTTGACGGGGAGTCAGTGGAGGTCTTTTAGGTGACCGGAAATGTGAGCATGGCGGGGGATGTCTAGGATGAGTCTGACTGAGGCGTTCTGGATGCGTTGGAGTTTTTTCTGTAGTTTGGCTGTCGTTCCGGCTTAAAGGGTGTTTCCGTAGTCCAGTCGGCTTGTGACCAGTGCATGGGTGATCGTCTTTCTTGTTTCGGTGGGGATCCAACGGAAGATTTTTTTGAGCATACGTAGAATGTTGAAGCATGGTGATGAGACGGCGTTGACTTGTCTGGTCATCGAGAGGGAGGAGTCCAGGATGAAGCCCAGGTTACGTGCGTGGTCCGTTGGTATGGGTGCATTTCCCAGGGCCGGTGGCCACCATGAGTCGTCCCAGGCGGAGGGGGATGATCCTAAGATGAGGACTTCCGTTTTGTCCGAGTTCAGTTTTAAACGGCTGTTCTTCATCCACTCGGCTACTTCTTTCATCCCTTCGTGTAGGTTGGTTTTGGCGGTGTTTGGGTCTTTGGTGAGGGAGAGGATCAGCTGGGTGTCGTCTGCGTAGGAGATGATGTTGAGGTTGTGTTGGCGTGCTATGGATGCGAGGGGACTCATGCATACGTTGAAGAGGGTTGGACTGAGTGATGATCCTTGTGGTACGCCGCAGATGACTTCGGTGGCCTCTGATCTAAAAGAGTTGTGGCGGACTCTCTGGGTTCTTCCGGCGAGGAACGAGATGATCCAGTCCAATGCTTTTCCTTGTATTCCGACGTTGTTGAGGCGTTGTATAAGGGTGCTATGACAGCCTGTGTCGAAGGCTGCGGAGAGGTCGAGTAGGATGAGGGCAGCTGTTTCTCCGTTGTCCAGTAGAGTTCGAATGTCGTCTGTTGCTGCGATGAGGGCGGTCTCGGTGCTATGTTTGGCTCGGAAGCCGGACTGTGAAGGGTCGAGGGATTTGTTGGATTCGAGGAAGGCGGCAAGCTGACTGTTGACGGCTTTCTCAATGACTTTGGCAGGGTATGGGAGGAGCGAAATGGGGCGGTAGTCTGCTGTGGGTTTCTTCAGGAGGGCGCTGAGTTCGGCATGTTTCTAGCTTTCCGGGAAGGTAGCGAGGTTGAGGGAGCAGTTGATGACGTCTCGGAGATGGGGAGCGATAATGGAGTCTGCTTTGTTGAAAATGTGGTGGGGACATGGGTCGGTTGGCGATCCTGAGTGGATGGAGTTCATCAGGCGATGGTGTCTTCAGTGGTGATTGGGTCCCAGTCGCAAAGGTTGTTGGAGGGGGGTTTTAGTTCGGAGGTGGGTGGGGTGGACTGCTCTCCAAAGCTGTTATGTATGTCAGCGATTTTGTTGTTGAAGAACGAGGCTAGAGAGTCGCAGAGGTTTTGGGAGGGAGTGATGTCGTTGGTGCCGGCGGTGGGGTTGGTGAACTCTTTGACGATGTTGAATAGTTCCTTGCTGTTGTGGGCGTTGTTGTCGAGCCGATCCTTGAGTGCTGATTTCTTGGTGGATCGGATCAGTTGGTGGTGTTTGCGGGTGGTGTTCTTGAAGTTGGTCAGGTTGTCAGTGGTTGGGTTTTTTTGCCAGGCTTTTTCGAGGGTGCGACAGATCTTCTTGGATTTCTTAAGGTCATCATTGAACCAGGGGGCTTTTTTGCTACCTTGCTTGATTTGATGGTTTTTCAAAGGTGCTAATTCATTAGCGCTGTGGGTGATCCATTGTGTGAGGTTGGTGGCTGCTTGGTTTGGGTCCGATGATTTGGCAGGAGGGTTTTGGTGAAGTGATGTGAAGAGCTGGTCGGTGGTAATTTTGTTCCAGTTTCTGCGAGGAATTGGTTGAGGGTGGTTGTGGGTCGTGGTCTTAGTGTAGTTGAAGTGAAAGCAGCTGTGGTCCGTCCAGTGGAGAGCTGTGGTGTGATTGAAGGAGATGTGCTTGCTGGAGGTGAAGATTGGGTCGAGCGTGTGCCGGGCATAGTGGGTGGGGGTGTCAACGAGTTGTTTGAGTTCCGAGATTGGCGAGGTTGTCCAGAAGGGTGGTGGTGTTGCTGTCTTTGTTCTTTTCCAGGTGGAAGTTGAGGTCACCTAGTAGAATGTAGTCCTCGGAGGGGAGGGCGTGTGGGCTGATGAAGTCAGTGATGTCTTCGCAGAATTGTGTTCGGGGTCCTGGTGGCCTGTAGATGAGGGTGCCTCTGAGTGTGGTCTTGGGGTCGGTGTGGACCTGGAAGTGAAGGTGTTCGGCAGATGCGAGGTTATCGTCGGAACTGGTTGTGATGCGGATGGTGTTCTTATGGATGATGGCGATGCCTCCTCCTATTTCGTTGATGCGGTCCTTTCGGATGATCTTGTAGCTGTCCGGGATGGCTATGGCGATGTCGGGCGCTTCATCCAGGTTTCTGTAAAAAAGGCGACGTCCGGCGATGTGGTGTCGAGTAGGTTCCAGAGTTCAATGGCGTGTCTGTGGACCGAGCGGGTGTTGAGCAGGATGCACTTCAGGTGGTTAGTGTCGGAGCTCTGTGTGGAGTTTGTGGATTTGGTGTGGGTCCTGATGCAGTCGAGCTTGCAGGAGTGGCAGGTGAAGGGTCCATGGGTGTGTCCTGGGGCGGCTTGGTTGCAGTCTGGGAGGCGGCCGGGGTTAAGTGCTGAGAGGGTGGCGGCGTCATACGTAATGCGGGTGGATTGGATTTTGCGGGGGCCAGGGGGTCTGGCGCTGGGCGCAGTCCAGGCGCGGACGGGCATAGACGGGCTTACCTTTGGCGCACCTTCGGCGCGCATAGGGCGCGCTCGCTGCGCGTGAACGCTGCGAGTGAACGCTGCGCGTCAGCTGTTCTGACATAAGTGGATAGTGGGGGGGCGGAGCTAGGGAGGGTCAGCTGGGAGGCGGGAGCGGGGTGGAGAGGCAGGCTGGGAGGCACAACAACAAGATGGCAGCAAAACGAAAGCAAACAGGACGAGATTGGGGTGGGCAGAGGCGCAGTCACAATCAGGCACAGATTAAATGAGTAAACAATGCGAACCTGCAAAAGCGCTACGGTGACCGATATGCACACAATCCAATATACGCGATGTGGGCTATGCAAAATAGCGTTACGCTATAATCAGGCAATGCGGCAATTTTAAATAATCAAAACGGAGCGCAATCAGTAATGGGAGCAATAGCAAAGCAGAGCACAATAGCGTATGTAATGGGAGCAATTGCGGTGAAGCGCTACGATACCAGCTGGAGCCAGGGAGCGTGGCGAGCGACCGCTTCTGAAGGAGTCAGGACGGTCACAGCGCTGTGGTCTGCGAGACCGTCCTTAACTTTTCTGTGGGAGGGAGGGTCAGCTGGGAGGCGGGAGCGGGGTGGGAGGCGGGCTGGGAGGCACAACAACAAGATGGCAGCAAAACGAAAGCAAACAGGACGAGATTGGGGTGGGCAGAGGCGCAGGCACAATCAGGCACAGATTAAATGAGTAAACAATGCGAACCTGCAAAAGCGCTACGGTGACCGATATGCACACAATCCAATATACGAGATGTGGGCTATGCAAAATAGCGTTACGCTATAATCAGGCAATGCGGCAATTTTAAATAATCAAAACGGAGCGCAATCAGTAATGGGAGCAATAGCAAAGCAGAGCACAATAGCGTATGTAATGGGAGCAATTGCGGTGAAGTGCTACGATACCAGCTGGAGCCAGGGAGCGTGGGGAGCGACCGCTTCTGAAGGAGTCAGGACGGTCACCGCTTCTGAAGGAGTCAGCCAGATCTCGGGCTAGGATATTGGGAGTTTGGAACAAGGAAAACGCGAGAAAGTATCTGGTGCATAAACAACAATTACATGAATATGGTGAGGCAATTGGGAGATCATTGGCTTTACGTTTAAAAGTGCAGGCAACATCAAAATATGTTGCTAAATTACAGGATCAGCAGGGAATTGTACATCAGGATGCAGATAAAATTCTAAATATTTTTCAGCAATTTTATACGGAATTATATCCGCAACAAAAAATAGATAGAGTAGATTTAGACTTTGATTTAGGGGATTTCATACAAGTAAGTGAGTATGATAAGGAATGGTTGGATAGCCCTGTGACCTTGGAAGAGTTAGAAGTGGCCGTAAAAAGTCTCGCGAATGGGAAGGAGGCAGGACCAGACTGCATACCGGGGGAAGTTTACAAAGTGTTTTTTGAGCAATTAAAACATATTATGTTGGATACTTTCAGGGCGGCACAATTGGGCAGAGCACCAAAATTATGATGCTAATATTGTCGTTTTCAGTAAAAACGGTAAGCCTCCAGAGATGCCGCCAGAGATGCCGGGCTCATATCGCCCGATTTCCCTACTTATCTGCGATAGTAAATTGTATTAAAAAATTATGGCTAATCGTATCTCTAAAGTCATCTCTCCGCTAGTATCCTTAAATCAGCATGGATTTATTCCCAATAGAGGCACTGTGACACATATCAATAAAGTTATCACTCTTTTTGATATTGCTCAAGCGGAAAATCGAGAGTTAGCTTTAATATTACTAGACGCCGAGAAAGCGTTTGACCGCGTAGAGTGGCACTATTTATGGGAAATCATGCGCAGATCAGGTTTTAGAGATAACTTTTTAACGGCAATTCAGGTGTTATACTCTGCCCCGAATGCAAGAATTGCAGCTATGGGCAGGAAATCAGCGATAATCAAGATTGCACCCCCAGTTTTTCATTGTATTTCTCCCTGAAACAGATAAAACTGTGTGAAATCTCCTTGAGAGAGATCCACGTTATCTCTGATCTCACTGGACTCACAATCTGCAGAAAGAGGTTGAGAATGAAAGTCCTTGCACATTAACTGTTCTATTCTTCTCTGCCACGATGCCCAGATAGGTACCAAATATTTCTGTAGAGGGATCCCCCGAATATTTATGCCTGTACTTTCATGTAATACATAAGTGCATTCTGGGGGTTGTAGTATCCGTTACTTCACTATAGACAGTGGTTTAAAAAATAAACTCCATGTTTGGAGGAGATGTGTGCCTTTGTCATGAGCCGTCTGGGGCTCGATAATAACTCCGGATACTTTTCAAAAACTCGAATTATGAGCTCTTAAAATAAAATTATGTGTCTGAAAAGGAGCATCTCTGGGCGGTGAGAGCAGCGGCTGAGGCATTCCACACTCCTCCTACTTAGAGGACAAGCCAGGACAGGCCTCTCCTCCTGACCCAACATGGCAGGTTTCATAACAGCACAGGTGCAATATTTGGGGACCCCCTCTATGAGACCATGAGGTCAGGGAAAAAGAGGAGAAAGAACATACAATAGTATCAAAGATTTCCCTCATCGACCATATTATTTACATATAAAAATTACTTCACATAATTTGTCAATTCAATTCAAAAAGTACACCTATAAACACTAAGATTTATCTCAAAAATACATTTTTATTTATATCAAAAAGTTATTCATTATTTTTTTTTGTTTTTTTTTTTTTATTTTTTTTTTTAAGTTTTTACTTTTCTTTTCTTTTTTGAAATAAGTCCATTTGGCAATTGACAAAAAGTAGACTTCAGTCCTACAATACATATGTTCATTGATACATATTTCTCTTATAGTTCATACTGTTCCTAAAACAACCACATAAAACATCCTAATATAACCATATCCCCCTGGATCACTTCATTCATACACATTAATATCAACTCTCATACCACTCCAATCACTCTCATAGCATCAACGCAAACTATATCAAGACTTGGTACTCAAGAAGTCTCAATAACAAAGTATGAGACCCAGCACTAGAATGGTCTACGCGCGTTTCGGTGGATTAAATGATGTCCGAAAACCACCTTCTTCAGGACCTCGTGAGATATAACACATGTGGATTCCAGGGGACCAGTTTGTGTTGTTACATAAACCTAGCATATGAGATATTAGTTTTCCAATATCCCAATGATGTCGAGGCTTTTTCAAAGTTATCCGTTTTGAGGTTCTATTGGACTACTAAGAGTCATTGTGAAAATATCCACTGATCAGATTTGACAAATGGGAATCTGAAAAGACGCAATATCTAAGGATGACACTACCACTGGTTCAGGGGTGTGGAATTTATTAAAATATCTACTTGTCCATGGGGCAGGCTGCTTAATAAATCTACTTGTCCTGTAACAAAATCCACTTGTCCCCTTTGTGCCATATAATGCGGCAACAAATTACGCAGCAATCTCATTATATAAGATTTCTGATATAGCCTCTCTGATTATGCCAGAGTTCATACCATAGTAGTGTTTGAATACTAGCAATTCCCTTATGCTGCTATGTTTCTCCAGGTCTACATACTGTGGCTGAAGGTAGTGGTAAGCAATAGTTCCAGGGTTGGAATGCCCTTTTTAGTCTGTGCAAACCTACTAACGTGCATGTTTTAAGGGTTTTCACCAATTCTTCTCTAATCATTTCCCATACTGAGAAGGGTTGGAAATTTACTACTGACAGTGGCAGACTTAAAACTTCTTCCAGGGTTGGGAAAAAAGTGTTTGGAGGAAAAGTGAACTTGAAAACATTCAGATTTTCACTTAAGCAAATCTACACCTGCATATTTCCTCATGCTAAAATGCAGTTCTCAAATATTTTCTGGGAGTACTATTTCTTGGCCTATTTCTGTAAATTCTTGTGAATTCATGCAAACTGTACATATGCACTTAATGCAAGGATATATACCATGGATGCACTTTTAAGACTTTCTTTAATAATTCGGCCTCTAATAATTAGGCCTGGCGTTAACCATGACCTTTTGTTTTGTTTTTTATTCTGTCTCTCTCCGTCTGTCTATTAGCTGGCGTCCCTGTAAGCGACAGTATTTTGCTCTTTTAGAAGAAGCATATTGGCACACAAAGTAGTTTTGTTCTGTGCCCAGAACCGCTGTGGCAATGTGTGCTGAGACCAACATTTTTTTGATTTGCTTTTGCCAATGCTTGTTAGAATGGTGAGGACCCAGTAGCTCCCACACTGTTAAGGTTTTACAAAAAACACGCCTTGACAAAACCGAAAGGCTGACCGCCAATTTCAGACCCACTAGCTTTGCCAGTGCTTGTTTATTCTTGTTTTCCATATTCGTATTTAAACTGGGTACACTGATATTCCATTCTGAATATTTATGGTAAATACTAACATACATCAACATGTTACTAAATGATGCTGCAAAGATACGGTACCTAAAATCTTACAGTAGTTTAGCTAAATGCTTTCTTTTCTTACATGCATTTTTTTGTGAACGTTTACTTTTGAAAGCAAAGAATCATAACTCTTGCTTTCAAGCTTCTGCAAATATTTGCATATAATCAGAGAGCATTCTGAGTGCATTCTACAGAGCCTCATATTATTAAACTTTGAAAATGTGTGTACACTTTTAAACTGGATCTACTGTCAGTAGTGCAGGCTGACCTAAAAACATTTACTTTTAGTGCTCACCCTAATAATAAAGGCTTTGCGTTAATGAACCATATATACAAGTTTGAACAGCATTAACACACATATTACATATAACACACACTTTACCTTAATTGTAGAGAATGCCATTCCCTGAGCCACAATGTGGTAGTGTAAACTGGCAGCCAAAGGGTTTGTGCTGCAGGGGATTGGGCCTACTTGTCCCAAGGACAAAATGCACATTAAAACTTGTTGCCCTTGACCCCAAACAATATGTCCTGGGCGTCGGGCTATAGGAATTCCACATCCCTGCTGGTTATTAGAAATTTGGAATAGGACTGTGGCCTTTGGATAACATGCGGACCTTAATCTGTGTGTAAAAGAACTACTTACAAGATCCCCCGAACCTCAAAACGGATAACTTTGAAAAAGTGGTTTTCGGACATCATTTAATCCACCGAAACGCGCGTAGACCATTCTAGTGCTGGGTCTCATACTTTGTTATTGAGACTTCTTGAGTACCAAGTCTTGATATAGTTTGCGTTGATGCTATGAGAGTGATTGGAGTGGTATGAGAGTTGATATTAATGTGTATGAATGAAGTGATCCAGGGGGATATGGTTATATTAGGATGTTTTATGTGGTTGTTTTAGGAACAGTATGAACTATAAGAGAAATATGTATCAATGAACATATGTATTGTAGGACTGAAGTCTACTTTTTGTCAATTGCCAAATGGACTTATTTCAAAAAAGAAAAGAAAAGTAAAAACATAAAAAAAATAAAATAATAATGAATAACTTTTTGATATAAATAAAAATGTATTTTTGAGATAAATCTTAGTGTTTATAGGTGTACTTTTTGAATTGAATTGACAAATTATGTGAAGTAATTTTTATATGTAAATAATATGGTCGATGAGGGAAATCTTTGATACTACTTTCATAACAGCACAGGACAGGCCTCATCTCCTTTGCATCACCCCACTAGGACAAGACAGGCCTCTTCTCCTACCCGTGCAGGACAGGCTTTACCTCCTCTGCATTCCCCTGGACAGGCCACAGCTCCTTTGCACCCCTAGACAGGATTGGTCTCCTCTGCACCCCCTGGACAGGCCTCGCCTCCTCTGTAACCCCTGGGCAGGCCTCACCTCATTTGCACTCCTGGACAGGCCTCACCTCCTATGCACCCCCTTTGACAGGCTTCACCTCCTCTGCACCCCCTTGACAGGCATCACTTCCTCTGCACCCCCTGGACAGGCATCACTTCATCTTCACCCCTGGACAAGCCTCACCTCCTCTGCACTCCCCTGGACAGGCCTCACCTGCTCTGCATCCGATCAACTGCGCCCCCTGTACACACCTCACCTCCTCTGCACCCCCTGGACAGGCCTCAACTCCTCTGCACACCCTGGGCAGACCTCACCTCCTTTGCACCCCTTGGACAGGCCTCACCACCTCTGCACCCCCTGCACACACCTCACCTCCTCTGAACCCCCATTGACAGCCCTCACTTCCTCTGCACCCCCTGGACATGCCTCAACTCCTCTGCACACCCTGGACAGGCCTCACCTCCTCTGCACCCCCTTGGACAGGACTCACCTCCTCTGTACCCCCTTGGGCAGGCCTCCTGGATAGGCTGCACCTCCACTGCACCCCCAGCCCAGGACAGGCCTCAACTCCTCTGCACCCCCTGAACAGGTCTCACCTCCTCAGCACAGTACAGGTCTCACCTCTTCTGCACCCCCTGGACAGGTGTCAGGGTGCAGGAAAAAGGAATTGTTGGACTTGGCCCTTTTCCCAGAAATGTTTTGCTTTTCGCTCCCCTAATTCTGGATGTCCCCCCTCGTAATAAAGTTGTATAGGCCCTGTGTAGTTGAGATGCCCTGTGTAATATTAAAATCACTGCTAGGTGCAGGTGCCCTCTACCCTCAACATGGCTGCCACTGACCCCTGTTACTGCAGCGTGGTCTTGTTAAGGCGCATTCTAGTTGCCAGGAGCTGGCAGAGACCCCAAACATTGTTGCCATTCCAGCCTGCCTTGCCTGCCCACAGTTAGAGTAGGGAAGCTCCTGCCACCTTCTAGAATAGGGGCGGAGCTTAGTTTTGCCGCCTTAGAGGGTGGTCACCTGACCTGGGCCAATAAAAGGAAAGGGAGGGAAACTTTCCAGTCAGTTGGGGCATCACTGACCTGGGGAACCCACTCAGGAGATTTAGGCGGTAGGGCCTGGTCAGGGACTTATGCCACTGGGAGTGACAGGGCTTAGGTGCTGCCTCTTAAGTTGAGTGAGGTGCCCTGAACTAACCCACTGATCTGGCCCGGCGAGAGGGGAACCCAGGGACCATCGTCTCTCTCAGTGCGTCAAATGGGAGGGTCGGCTTCCTTCGGCTCTTGCATCAGCTGGGCGTCGGGCAAGTAGATAGCCGCTCTGCTCCAAACCACCGTGTGTTTGCTTAAGGCAACGTTGGCATATTTATACCTGAAAGGTGCCAGGTTTGACGTAAGGTTGGACATAAGACGTCACTAAGAACATGGGGCCCGATGTAGGTAGCCCTTTACCGATCGGAATCGGCCGAAAATACCGATTTTCGGCCGTTTCCGATCGGTAAAGGGCTATGGAGATGTAGGGGCACATTTTCGGTAATTTTACCGATTCGTTATCATTACCGAATCGGTAAATTTACCGAGTCGGTAATATTTACCGATTCGGTAATGATAACGATTCGGTAAAATTACCGAAAATGCAATGTAGGTAGCCTATGTTCCGGCAGCACATGGCTTACAGAATCGGTATTTTACCATGGAATACAAATCCATGGTAAAAAACCGATTCCTGTGTACATGCACATCTGTGCATGTACACATGTGCCATGTGACAGACAGACGTGCCCTTAGGGCATGTCTGTGTGCCACATTGCACACATGGCCGTTTTGGGGGTGCTAGAGGGTGTCAAAGTGACACCCCCTGCACCCTTGTGAATTCTTTAATTACCGATTCGGTAAATACCGAATCGGTAATGCCTAATCATTCCTATGGGCTTCAAAGCCCATAGGAATGAATGGGCATTACCGATTCGGTATTTACCAAATCGGTAATTTAAGAATTGTTAAGGATTCGGTAACGAATCCAGATGTTGGGACCTACATCCCATTTACCGATTTTTTGAATACCGAATCGGTAGGATTCGGTATTTCAAAATCGGTAAATGGGATTTACCTACATCGGGCCCTTACAGTTCTTTCTGGACTCCAGGAGTTCTTGTGCAAATCAAAACAAAAGCAGGGGGAATTTCCGGGCTGGTGGAGGCTTGGTTTGTTTAAAGAACGCGTTGTACTTTCTAGGAGTCTAGGGGAGTAGCCTTGCCGTATTTAAACTGCATTGGCTATTACTAAATATGGATATGATTCTTATGCCTGTATAAGGATATTATTTGTTATAACCATATAAGGGCATAAATCGGGAATATCGAATTAGGGTCCTAGATAGAATCACAACATGTCTTTGTCATGAGCCATCTGGGGCTCAATAATAACTCTGGGTACTTTTCAAAAACTCGGATTATGAGCTCTTAAAATAAAATTATATGTCTGGAAATGAGTATCTCTGGGTGGTGAGAGCAGCGGCTGAGGCATCCACACTCCTCCTACCCAGAGGACAAGCCAGGACAGGCTTCTCCTCCTACCCCAACATGGCAGGTTTCATAACAGCACAGGACAGGACTCACCTCCTTTGAATCATCCCACTAGGAAAAGACAGGCCTCTCCTCCTACAGGCACAGGACAGGCTTCACCTCCTCTGCATTCCCCTGGACAGACCTCAGCTCCTCTGCACCCCTGGACAGGATTCGCCTCCTCTGCACCCCCTGGACAGGCCTCACCTCCTCTGCACCCCCTTGGACAGGCCTCACCTCCACTGTAACCCATGGACAGGCCTCACCTCATTTGCACCCCTAGACAGGCCTCACCTCCTCTGCACCCCTGAACAGGCCTCACCTCCTCTACACCCCCTGGACAGGACTCACCTCCTCTGTACCCCCTGGACAGACCTCACCCCCTCTGCACCCCTGGACAGGCCACACCTCCTCTGAATCCCTTGGACAGGACTCACCTCCACTGTAACCCCTGGACAGGCCTCACCTCCAATGGAACCCCTTGATAGGCCTCACCTCCTTTGCATCACCCCCACCAGGACAAGACAGGCCTCGCCTCTTCTGCACCCCCCCAGACAGGCTTTACCTACTCTGTACCCCCTGGACATGCCTCACCTCCTCTGCACCCACTGGAAGGCCTCACTTCCTCTGCACCTCTCAGGACAGGCCCCACTTCCTCTGCAGACCCTCTGGACAGGTGTCACCTCCTTTGCACCCCCTGGACAGGCATCGCTTCCTCTGCACCCCCTGGAAAGGCATCACTTCATCTTCACCCCTGGACAGGCCTCACCTCCTCTGCACTCCCCTGGACAGGCCTCACCTGCTCTGCATCCCTTCGACAGGCCTCCCCTCCGCTGCGCCCCTTCACACATCTCATCTCCTCTGCACCCCCATGGACAGGCCTCAACTCCTCTGCACCCCTTGGACAGGCCTCCCCTCCTCTGCGCCGCCTTCACACACCTCATCTCCTTTGCACCCCCATGGACAGGCCTCACCTCCTCTGCACCCCTTGGACAGGCCTCAACTCCTCTGCACACCCTGGACAGGCCTCACCTCCTCTGCACCCGATTGGACAGGCCTCACACCTCCGCACCCCTGGAGAGGCCTCACCTCCACTGCACCCCAACCCAGGACAGGCCTCAACTCATTTGTACTCCCCTGGACAGGCCTCACCTCCTCTGTACCCCCTTGGACAGGACTCACCTCCTCTGCACCCCCTTGGACAGGACTCACCTCCTCTGCACCCCCTTGGGCAGGCCTCACCTCCTCTGCACCCCTCCTGGATAGGCTGCAGCTCCACTGCACCCCCGGCCCAGGACAGGCCTCAACTCCACTGCACCCCCAGCCCAGGACAGGTCTCAACTCCGTGTACTCCCCTGGACAGGACTCACCTCCTCTGCACCCCCTTGACAGGCCTCACCTCATCTGCACCCCTCTGGGATAGGCTGTACCGCCACTGCACCCCCAGCCCAGGACAGGCCTCAACTCCTCTGCACCCCCTGAACAGGTCTCACCTCCTCAGCACAGTACAGGCCTCACCCCCTCTGCACCCCCTGGACAGGTGTCAGGATGCAGGAAAAAGGAATCAAAGCTCTTCTTTGTCTCGCAGTATCTGCCATTGAACCGGCATTGCAAAGATCACCTGCTCGCTTAAGGTCGCGGGTGATTATACTGTGGAACCGGGCATTCTCCCCTGTACTACCAACAGGGAGGACCGCGGTGGAAGTTGCTGGTCTAGTCCAGCGCTCCTGGACACAGGCGCGAGGTCTAGACCAGCTGTGAAGTGCCCCGGTTGATTTTAGAACCAAGGCACTTCACCAACTGATTTTCAGAGATTAGTCACGTTCTTTCTGTAGTCTAGTTTGATAGAAATAGTGCAGTTTTATGCCAGGCTTAGTCGCAGGTTAGAGCGCTTGGGTGCGTCGGTTAGTTAGTTCGGTAATTTAGAACTAGAGAGAAATACCAATTTAAAGTAAATAGGAAAACAGAAATATAAAGAGAAGAATTAATACTTACCCATTGAATACTTCAGTTCCTGATTTCTTCGTTGCTTGGTTGACAGCGGAGGCTCCAGAAGTTCCTAAGGGAGAAGTAAGAAGAATTCAGATAAGAAAGTAAGGCAGAGAGTGAATCAACGAATGAGTGAAAAAGAATAAATTAACTCACAGAGTTAAAGGGTGCTAAAATGTTGTTTATAATGCAGGTTACCAAAGAATAAAGTACATATATTGAAGAATAGATGAGGAGCAAAAGCCATAGGCACTCTGGGTAAGGACATATATATATATATTATAGAGAGAGCGAGAGCAAGAAAGTGAAGAAGGAACTGAAGGAAATAAGTAATGGTGTGCTTTTCTCTTACAGCGATTTCCACTCATGCTTGAAGATAGAGAGGGAGTAAGAAAGGCATAAAATGGAGTACGGCAGAAAGGAAGAAGTAGAGTGGAAGAGCCAGAAGGTCAGGCAGACTCTTCTCTGTCCCACACCCCTTTCTCCTGGCTGGGTTCGCATGGCCACTAGTTAACTCTTCAGTTGGTGGCTGTGGGAAAACCAGTGGTGGAATTTGAAAAATCTCATTGTTCTGCTCCTGGGAGTAAATACAACACTTGACAACAGGCCTCCCCTGCACCCCCTGGACAGGTCTCACCTCATCTGCACCCCCTTGGACAGGACTCACCTCCTCTGCACCCCATTGGACAGGCTCAGCTCCTCTTCTCCTCCTGCACATGCTCACCTCCTCTTCTCCCCAGGACAGGCCTCACCTCCTCTGCACCCCTGGACAGACCTCAACAACTCTGGACCCCTTGGACAGGTCTAACCTCCTCTGCACCCCATGGATATGCCTCACCTCCTCTGCACCCCAGGACAGGCCTCACCTCCTTTGCACCCCTGGAGAGGCCTCACCTCTTCTGCACCCCTGGACAGGCCTCACCTCCTGTACACTCCCTGGACAGCCTCACCTCCTCTGAGCCACCGCCCCCCCCCCCACACCAGACAGGCCTCACCTCCTCTGCACACCTCTGGACAGGAAAGGCCTCGCCTTCTCTGCACCCCCTAGACAGGGCTCACCTCCTCTGCACCCCTGGACAGGCCTGGTCTCCTCTGCCCCTCCTCTGGACAGGCCTCTCCTCTTTGCCCCTCCTCTGGACAGGCCTCTCCTTCTCTGCACCCCTGGACAGGCCTCTCCTCCTCTGCACCATAAGTGAGCAGTAATTGGGCCAAACCATACTCTAAACCGTAATAGGTAAACATTTGATGTTCTGATGGCAAGGAATCTTTGGTTTTTGTCTGACATGTATGGTTCAGGACACACTCTGGGCAGTGATCTGTATTTTCTTACAAAGCAGACGGCCCTCACTGAAGGACGACTATTATGACAAATGCTTGCCACTCAAGATGGAATCAATGGCCAGATGCATCAAAGGGTTTTGCTTATTCTGTGTTTATGGGAAAATGTGTTCATGCATATGGCCCATTGTGGTGAATTTGCTGCCGAAGTCTAATTCGATCACAGCTCTGTGGTAAGTATTAGCGGTGAAACCTCGCGGCTCCAACCACAGCCGTTTTGATGGCACTGCCTTCTTTTCTGATACCATGTTCATACTGATAACGCAGGATTCATCCAGCGGTGTATCATAAGCATATAAACACATTTCCATACACAGAATTCCTTACAGTTTGTACCAAAGAACAACAAAAGGCTGCTGGATCAGACAAGATTGATAAGAGTTTCCCTTCCTTAGCCCTGATACCAGCTAATCACAAGTGTAGCCCTTTCATATGTCAGCATTGCTACACAGCTTGTTCTCATATCAGTTGTGCCTCGCTAGCACAGGCAATGGAAATGGCACTGGGATCTACTCAAGCCCTCCAAGACTCTCACGTAGCACTCTCCTTTGGGTAGTTTTATCGCCCTTTTTGTGCCTCTGTAAAAAAAATGAGGTCTTGTTCGTTGACGATCCTATAAACTCATCACCAAGTATCACTGTAAGTTCGGTTTGGGACTGCTGGTAAGACTGCGATACCTCAGTCATAAACCTGTCTACCCCGCCGCTTGCCTCACAGTGAGGTCAAGCTGGGGTACACCAATGAGTTTTCTATATGGCCATTATGTGCTGCAATGACACAGTCATTCAAATGAGAATCCTGCACACCTTGTGAGATGATACTTTGCTGTAAGTTGAAATGAAATCTTCAGAACTGTCTCCTAAGAAAGGATTCCTCACACCCCTGCTCTTGCCTGATGTATTAGAAAAGCTAACCTTCACATTGCCGGAGAAAACAGAGCTGTACTTGAGATACACTCAAACATTTATGTCCATTTCTGACTTACGGCTGGATCGCAGATGTTTTGTAAATACCTGCTTGGGTCTGAAATGCTTGTTATTGTATTTTATTGCTTTGCAATACCTTATGCAAAATGAATACTGTGTAAATATATGATACTGATTTTCCAGTACAGTGGACACCATGAAACTTTATAGAACTTTTTTTCCTCAAGCGAAAGCTTCACTGTGTAAAGTCAATATTGTCATAGTCTGCACTACACATAAGAGGTAAATTTTTTTTGGAAG
This sequence comes from Lissotriton helveticus, assembly GCF_964261635.1. Taxonomy (NCBI): domain Eukaryota; kingdom Metazoa; phylum Chordata; class Amphibia; order Caudata; family Salamandridae; genus Lissotriton; species Lissotriton helveticus. Next base: position 400,649 of record NW_027611697.1, on the reverse strand, counting down.
CCCGTATAATTGATTTATGAAGTAGGCCAGGCAAATTGATTTATGTGCAGTGCTAGTGGGGAACATCCTTTACAACGCGGATGTTACACCGCAATTCCCTTACGACGCAACTTTTACAATGCAAGTTGTAACAACGAATTGCGCTGGGGGCGCTCCAGGATAGTAAATAGTTTAATTTACTATCCAACTCCTTCCCAACTATCCATGGGGACTGGAGTTGGAATAGTAAATTAAACTATTCACTATCCAGCCCCCAACAATGCAAGTCGTGGTAACGACTTGCGTTGTAAAACATGCGTCGTAAAGTACTGCGATGTAAAACATCGCGTTGTAACGACGTACATCCAGTGCTAGTAGATTTCTGTACCTTATTGTCCCTTGGACAACTAGATTTGCAAAATATTTCCACATCCCGGATAGGGTCACACTCTATCTGCGTTGTGCATTTTGTTTCCTTAATTTTCCAGGCCACATATTGATCTGCATACATTGGTGACATATTCTAGAACTAACTTTTCACGCAAAGCAATTGCAACACCCAACTGAACACATTGTAGCCAATATAATTAAATAAACCGTTTCTGATGGACATGGGGCAACCCCATTATTTTGTAAGGTAACTTTCTATAAGTGGTATTTTCAGTATTGTAATTTAAAATTCGACATCAACATGAGTTAGGATTTTAATTCAGGATTCCAGAGACACCAAACCTTAATCAAACATCCCTTACCATTAAGAAATTACACTTCTAAAATGTAACACGGCAACTCCAATGTTATCCTATGGGATGACAGGCTGCGCTGTAGTAAAAAACAAATGTAAGAGCTTTTCACTGCCAGGACACGTAAAACATAAAAGTACATGCCCAACTTTTTTAATACTGCACCCTGCTCTTGGGGTTATTCAGGGCCTACCTTAGGGGTAACTTACATATATTAACAAGTACTGGCATAGCCAATAGGTCTCACCAGCTTCAAAAGAGACCTTAAAATACACTTTCTCACTAAATATTGGGGAAATGAATTCCCTTTTCTTCCCGGCTTGCGTGCCGTGCTCTCCCTGTGGGCCTTGCTCGTCAGCCAGCCAGCCCTGCTGTCGGGCTGTTGCTCCCAGCTCTGGGGCTGCTCCCCCTGCCCTTCATACCTTGCGTCCACCCAGGCCCAGTCCAGCGGTGGCCAGCTCCGCTGCCCCCTCTGCCCATCCTGTGAGTCAGCCTGGTCGTGCCACTTAATTGTGCGATCGTTGATTGACTCCGGATAGGGCGTGAGGGGAGCGGTGTGTGGGGGCCGCTGTGGGTCAGTGCCTTGGGTGGGGGAGGTGTCGCTGAGCGGGGGGGTGCCTTTATACCTAGCACTGGTACTAGTACCCACAGCAGCACGGGTGGCGGATAAGATACCTCACACTGCTGAACCCTCCAGCTTGCCAAGCGAGTGAAGTAGTGTGGCTCACTGGTTAGAGGCGGCAGACCCGAGAGCAGAGGACGGCCCGGGACCAGGGTTCGATTCCCGGCGCGGCAGGTTTCTGGACCAGGGTCAGCGGACTCGATAATTCTCTCGCCTCGGTGCCCACTCTGATCAGCGTTCACACTCGGCAACTCTGGGCATTAGCTTGCCTCATCTTCACTAACGGCCCCACCAGACCGCCGGGGATGCCTGGTCTCACCCTGGAGATACCCATTAAGGGACCATCTCTCAGGGAAGCCAGGAAGGGTTTCGCAGCGGTCGAAGCGCCTTGGGACCCTACGGGTAAGTAGTGCGCTATATAAATGCCTATACATGTACATTTACATTTACACCTACTAACCTGTTAATCAGCCTGCTGGGGGCTGGACGACCTAAAAACTAAAAGCTCTATCCCCTGGCAGTGCTCTGTGCCTCGCACTCGGAACCCAGAACTTGAAATTTGGAACCAGGCATTCCTTTCAACCAGGAACCAGGAACCAGGAACCATGAGATCAGGGAAAGTAAGGAAGGCCGCAGCAGTCCCCAAACGGAGAAGACCCAAACAGCCTGTTTTGACAGAGGAGCCCCTCCCGGACAGTCAAAAAACGCCTAGAACCCCGCAAGAAACAGCAAAAGCGCCAAACGCACCATCGACCGATGGTACAGACCGACACAAGGACAGCACCACGGATATGCCAAAAGTCTTAAAATCCTCGACCTTGTTGAATTATTTTAAAAAAGACCAAACAACCAGTACCTCATCCCTTCAGAGGCAGTCCCAACCCTCGGAGGGAAGGAGGCCTGGAGCCCGGTCCGAGTCAGCCGACTTAAGCACACACCCCCAGCATTCGTCTCCCCCCCAACCTTGGCCTTTTGAAAGCAAAAAGTTGGTCCAACCCCCTGGAGTCTATATCTTTGGATCCTCACCCAGCGCACAGCCCAGGGATTATGGGGGAGATGTAACTCTTAACCATAACCGTAACCTTAATATAAATTGTCATGCCCAGTCGTTACTGGGTCAGCTGTCTATGCCCTCCGTGGTGGACATAGAAGTATTAGGCCACTTGGCACCCCAGCTGGCGGACCAACAACCTGCTTTAAGCCCATGCCTCGACCCTACACAGCCATCGGAACCCCAACGATCACACACCAACCAAAATTTGGTCCTGCCAATGTCTCCCCTAAAGACCTTTCCTAGTCAATTAACCTATGTACAAATCCACGGCCAAAGCACCAATGAATGCATGAATAATATTCAATCGCCGGTCAACTCGCAAAATATAACAAGCCCAACGGAGTTGACAGCCGCACAAACCTCCAATCATATTTCACTACTCTCACCTGGAGTCATTATGTTATCACCACAAAAACAGTTAAAAATGACTGACCCAAGTGAGCAGTTTCTAGCAGATTTGTCAATCTTTTTTAAGGATACAAAAAACTCTCCCAATTCAACCCCAAACTCAGCGCTTAATAAAAACCCTCACAACGAAGAGTATGTAGCAAGCAGTGTCTGGCCACAACTTCTTCAGACTTTCGAACATACAGTCACCGCTTTAAATTACCATTCGGAAAAACTGGAGGTCCAGGTCGACCTTTTAAACACCTTAGCACTTTTTACGTCTGGGATCGACAACAAACTTGATAAATTAAATAACTTAATATTAGGGGCGCAAGCATCCTCGAAGCTTGTTCAATCAGTTTGTTGTTGCTCCCCAATCATTGATTCTCTCTCTTCACTTCCAGAACTTCTATCTAGCATCATCAAGGAAGTCAAATGCATGAAGGGAGGCAACTCATCCACAAACCTTAGCCAGCATCACCAAAATCAGCCTGCACCGCTCCAACACCCTGCAAACTCTAGGTCTACCATAAACGAAGAAACAGAGTTACCGGATGGAAAGGTCCCATGCATAACCCAACACAAAGGGCAGGGGATCAATGGGCAATCAGAATCCTTACCAACAAGCGCCAAACCGAAGATCTAAAAAGGTGGGGGTACGTGCGGGCACCCAATCAACCCGGCCCACTTAGCCACAGGGCCGAAGAATAGTCCAGGTTCTTTGAATGGGTCCACACGGGAAGAAGTATTAGCCCCCCAACCACCGCGCAGCAAGAGAGAGCGCAAACGCCTAAGGAAAAATAGAAATAAAACCAGGGCCCCCACCCACACTGCACACCGGCAGTTTTTCCCCATCTTTGAGAAAATGCCAAACAACAGGACCCTAAGTGAGTCGGGTGCCTCGTCACCCCCGACGAATCGTCAAAAAGAAATGACTGGGCCCGCCACCGAACAGGGCATGACGAGTGACCCTGCTCCAAGCAAATCAGCTATGGAGATAGTAATAGATGAGCCTAGTACAGCCACAGAAACCTTAAGGTTGAAAATCAACGAAACCATCGAGCCTAAGCTAATGAGGCCGATGACAAAACAAGAAAAAATCAATCAACCGCTGGCCCCAACCACCGCTGTAGTGGATAATGCTATATCACGAATGACCCACAAAAAAACAATTCACAACGATCATGTGAAGCAGCCTAGTTCTGCACAACAACCATGGAGGACCCCCTATCTGCAGACTGACCAGAAGCACGAAATAGATGTAGGGCAGCAGCCCAATGAAATAATCACGTCTGAGCACGCGACAAAAAACGACATGCCACACTATCAGCTCCTGCTGGCCCCGGAATACAAATCAAAGGGCCGCCAAGATATTCTCAATAGATCAAATATATTAAAATTAGTGGTAGGCATCCCGGGGCTTGAAGGGCTGACCTCGGAGGACATTGACTCCATAGAGTTCCTCCCCCCCAGAGGCACTCAACCATCCGAGGCAACCTTGGTGTCATTTAAGACGGCCAGATGGGTGGGAGTCTTTCTGGAACATAAGTGCACACTGCGAAATTGGGGTATCAGAGTCTACTCATACTCCACCCCTGGCTATCCCACCTCCTTGCTTCCTCAATTGCCGCCGCCGCAGCAAGGTGCCAGCACTGGACAGGCTGCAAAAGTTAGACCATATTCGATTTTAAAAAACGCATCTGGGCCACCAGTTCATTGTAAGACTTTGCAAACAGAGGTCCACAAGGTTGATCCTAGTCAGGGTTGGTGGTGGCTTCCAGGCATCTTGTCATCCAAAGGCACAGAATGAACCCCAGTGGCAGGGCACCCGCCCACGACAAACAAACCTCTGGGTGCACCAACAAGGCCCATAGCATTTCCCATCATAGATGAATGTCACGGATATGCTACATTCTCAATGTGCTCCTGGAACATCAGTGGGCTTCACCAAAAAATCGAGAACCAGGAAACTTCATCCTTCCTATGCGAGCATACAGCAATAGCCCTGCAGGAAACCTGGGCAACTAATGGCCACCCTATTATTGGATTTATTGAATTCTGGAACCCAGCCCTTAGGGATAGTCCCTATGGTCACGCAAAAGGTGGACTATCAATCTATATCTCCACCAACTTAAAAAGTACAATTAAACAACTACCCATTAAAGAAGATTGGGTATTAGGGGTCAAAATCGATCGGTGGCGACATATGCGTTCGCTAATCCTTTTAAATGTGTACATCAATCCAAATCCTCGCACCAAAAAAGTCCATCTGGCCCGCCTTATAGAAACTATGAGCAACTTTGCGGTTGAGCAGCCAAATTCCGACTGCATCGCCACGGGGGACTTGAACACCTACCTATTTCAGGGAAAAACAGCAGAAACCGATGAGCACGTTCTTTTCAACATCACAGAGGCCGTAACCCAAACCAGACCACCTAACCAAGCGTACAGTCAACTGGGAGTACTCTGTGTCTCGAGACTCTATAGTGCAGGCTTCCTGGTAATGAATGGCAGGTCCGCAGGCGATACTCCGCCAAATTGGTCTTGGTCAAATGGCAGCAAACATTCCCACCTAGACTATACTATCTGCAACGCTGACCTGCTTTACTACCTAGACACTTTTTGCATCCTCCCTCGCACCGAAAGCGACCACAGGCCCCAGGTCATCTCCCTCAACACAAAGCCAGAGTTTTACATACCAGCGCCCCTAACCTGCAAGGGAACACACACCGAAAACCTAAAGCGACTGAAGTGGAGCGACGACATCAGCCCCGAAATTCTACAAGTGAGTATGGATTTTATAAAAGGTGGCAACAATTTTGACGCCTCACCGACCGTTACATGGACGAGGCTCTGCTCCCATCTGACCAGCAGTTTTTCATCTAAAACGCAGGGTCATAGCCGAACTCAGTCTTGTAAGTTTGAAGTATCTATAAAAACAAAATCGCTTAAAATGGCAAGAAACAACGCGCTACGGCTACTCGTTAAATCCCCTGGGAATAGCAAGATCCTGAAAACTTATCACAGAACCCAAAAGGCCTTTAGGATGGCGATCACTGAAGATAAGCGGACCCACGAAAATCAATTCTGGTGTAAACTGGTGTGGGAGAGTAAGAGAAAAAACCAAAAAAGATTCTGGTCCTTAATCAACAACTCGAATTTGAGTTCCTCGAGCCTGGGATCTGCAAACATTGTAGAAGCAGAATGGGTCAATTACCTCACGGATCACTTCAAGTCTCAAGTCCAACCAGACCCCGAAGGACATGGTCCGCAAGGAGAAACGGGCGCGAGTCTCGGCCCCTCAGGGTGCACTTCTACCACGCCAAAACATTTGTCTGACGAGACTTACCAGGTGACCGAAGACAGGGTCATCATTGCAGTGACAAAGGCCAGAAAAGACGGAGCTCCAGGGCCTAATGGCATCCCACAAAAACTCTTCAAATCGGACACAACCTTTTGGGCCGGACTGTTAACAAACCTTTTTAACTACTCACTGAGAACTGCAACAATCCCAGACTCATGGCGGGGTGCAATAATACACCCCATCTACAAATCCGGTTCGCATGCTGTCCCCAATAATTACAGACTTATAGCCCTCCTGGATATTGAGGCAAAACACTACGCAGGGCTCATCTTGGAGGACCTGAGGCATTGGGTAAAAGATCATAACCGGGTGCCAATGAACCAAACCGGGTTCACTGCCAACTCGGGGACTATGACCAATTTATTAGCGGTGTCTTCCATTGTCGACAAAGCCCTATCTACATCTAGGTTTGTGTTTTGTTGCTTTGTCGACTTCAAAGCCGCCTTTGACAGGGTCCCCAGGGAGGCCCTTTGGGAAAAGCTGAGGAAGTGGGGAATCCCAGACAAATTGTTGAATGCAATTATCGAACTGCACACACGCACTTGGGTTCGAGTAAAGTTAGGGAACGGCACGCATCTCTCGCGAAAAATTTCAACAACCAGAGGCGTTAAGCAGGGATGCGTGCTGGCCCCTCTCCTTTTCAACCTATTCCTGGCCGACCTACCTAGCACCCTGGATGATGTTAACAGTCACCCGCCAAAGGTAGGGGGTACGGCATTAAGTAATCTCTTATATGCCGATGACCTGGTGCTGTTCAGCCTCACACGGGTGGGGTTGCAAAGGCTCCTTGACACACTGCTGCAATACACAATTAAGAACAAACTAGAAGTAAACATGAAGAAAACCCAGGTAGTTCCGTTTGGGAAGAAGCGATTTGTCGGAGGCGGATGGTCATTTAATAACAATGGCCTCGTCACTGGCAAGTCGTATAAGTATCTGGGGGTTCATCTAGACGCTAGGGGCAACCTTAAAAAACAGAGCGACGAGATCGCAGTCAAGGCAACGACGCTCGCGGTGTCATTGACTAAGCTCTCGAAAAATCTGTCAGGTCCCACTCTGTCACCCCTTCTGGAAGTCTTGAAAGCAAAAACGGGCCCCACTCTGTCGTATGGCATAGGGATATTTAAGGGCAAATTGAACACCGTTTTAAATCAGCACACGACCAAAATTTATAAAAAGGTCCTTCGGTTGCCATTCTCTGCTTCCCCCCCACAGATTAGACTAGAGATGGGGTTACTGAACTATGATGCCTCCAGTATTGGGGTATTTCTTAACCGTTGCCACATACTAAGACAATCTGAACCAGGCACACTAGAGTCCCTAGTCTGGCTAGAAATAAGTGCGAAAAATCCAGGAGGAACATTTGGACGTCTTTTTAAGGACTACATTGAAAAAATATCAGCAGATGGTCTCTGGGCCCTTAACCCTAGTAAGTCAGCGTTCAAGCTTGCAATTAAAAAATGTGTAAGGACGCTATCACTTACTAGTGACAAAGCACTGTTTGCAAAACGAAGCCACGCATGGGCAGTTATTAATTCTTATAACAGCCTAACCCCAGCCTCCTACCTCTCCAGCCCATACTCATTGTATCTAAAACGTAGTTTCACAGCAATTAGAATGGGCAATTGGCGATTTTTGCAAAACCTACCCGCTTGGCGTCGCACGGAGGAGGATACAACATGTAGAGGGTGCGGCAAAGCCGCAGAAACGCTACTGCACGTGGTCTGCATCTGTCCTGCATTTGATCTTCAACGTAGGTCTAAGTTGAGGGGGGAATGGAATCGGCTGGGTGTTCGGTCTTGCAGGCAAGCTATCATTGCGGCTTTGAGCCCAGACAACACAGACCTAAACATAAGGCTGACAAACTTGATCCAGCTGGAATATCGCAACTTTAAACAAAAGTGACCAGCTATAGCTTTCCCCTAACCTTTTTTTTTTTAAATTAATCAATGTTCTTAAAACAAATAATCTCAAACCATCAGATAATCAGAGACAAGAACAGCTAAATAACTTTTTAGGACCATGGTTTGTCTTATGTAATTACAGATCAGGGGATCAGTTTTAATAATATTTTTAATAATATTTGTAATTAAAAGACCAAGGAAGATGATTATGCATGCTTCTGCTGTGTATTTGACTGTCTGTATTGCTTTTAATACTTGTAAACAACATGAATTGGGAATTTCTCTTTTAAAGATATTTGTTTATATCTAAATAAAGATATTTTTACTTAATTCCCTTTTCTCCTTTATGACTACTTTCCCTCCTCCTTCCTCAGGCAACTCCGCCTACCTCTCGCACTCACACACCACCCTCCTGACACCCTCCACACCCCTCTCTCCTCCCTTACCAACCCATTCTTTTCTCAATCCCTCCACTCTTCGCTTTCCTATATTCTCTCACACCCTACCAAGTCTGCCAAGCCCTCACTGGTATACTGTAAAATTGTTATCAATAAAGACATTCTTGTTCTTTTAATTGGTTTTTGTTTACCTTCTCCTCACTCATCTCACTACGTACTCTAAATTTTTCTTTTTGCTCTGTCAGACCACCTTGTATAATTTGTTTCACTCATAACAATTGTTGCTTTCTTGTTTATAACCTTGCAAATGTAAAGCGCTCTGATACCCTCGGGTGGAGCTAGCGCTATATAAAACCTTGAAAATAAACCTTTGGGACCTTATAAGTGATTATACAACAGCAAAAAAAAAGGGTATTAAGTATATGGGAAGTATTGGCGCTCAGACAAAATTTGCGTGCATATGAAATGAAAAAACAGCAGTAGCTGGTGCAAGCAGGGAGGGGAGACCCCAACAACCCCTCAATCAAAAATGTGAGAATTCACATCTAAGGATATAGAAACAAATCCCGCGCACACAGATTAAATATCAGCAAGTAGAGTGCTACTATATGTTATACACAGCAACAAAAGTCCAACGTAGATTCTTTGAATTTTGATGTGTAACTCCTTTTATTAGACGGTCACACCAAAGGAGATTTGACAGCCAGCCGACACGTGTTTCGTTATAGGTCTGTACAATCACAGACACTATAACTCTTCAGGGCTCAATGGCTGCAAATTTATCTGTTAGGGCCCTAATCCGGTGATAATTCCAACCCGGAAGGGTAACCTATTAGTAGGACGATGACGATATATCGATTCCGTAAGTTTCAAAACACCATCTAAAAGGAAGACGCCAGTATTCAGCAAATATGTGCCCTTACCCTTACTTCCGGGTCGGGGACGCCAATTGCGACGAGGGTGATTCTACCCAGAACTTGGACACCACACGTACCCATGTGGTTTAGTCGGGACTTATTTATCTAATTCACGATTGGGATCATTGAACCCTGTGCTTTTGGATGGCACATATTTGCTGAATACTGGCGTCTTCCTTTTAGATGGTGTTTTGAAACTTACGGAATCGATATATCGTCATCGTCCTACTAATAGGTTACCCTTCCGGGTTGGATTTATCACCGGATTAGGGCCCTAACAGATAAATTTGCAGCCATTGAGCCCTGAAGAGTTATAGTGTCCGTGACTGTACAGACCTATAACGAAACATGTGTCGGCTGGCTGTCAAATCTCCATTGGTGTGACCGTCTAATAAAAGGAGTTACACATCAAAATTCAAAGAATCTACGTTGGACTTTTGTTGCTGTGTATAACATATAGTAGCACTCTACTTGCTGATATTTAATCTGTGTGCGCGGGATTTGTTTCTATAACCTTATAAGTGATTAGCCGGAGCTATTGACTCTGGCAATGTTTTTAAGCTATGTTACCCAAGTAGACAGATATGCCTCAGTAGAAAAGAGAGCGTTTGATGTACCCAGCAGATGGACCGTGAAGTTTGCGAACTTTGTTTAGTGTTGGAGCAAATCCTGCAACGTCCATTTTTGACGTGTTGCACTACTACTGCTGAAACAAGGCCCATGGAGGCACCAATGGGTGAGGTGTACGGGCGTCAAGGGTCCTTTGACCTCAGTGCCAAAGTTACTGTCGCTATAGGGTGTGCCACTTCGTAGGCCTGCCTGCAAGACTGGAGGTGAACTTCAGTATGGATTGTGGTAACCTTTATGGTTAACCCACACCTGCCACTTCTAGGGTCTACATGCTGGTGCTAAGACACCAGGGCTTTGAAGGTCCAGCTGGGCCTCCTAAGGTCTAGCATGGGAATATGCTCCCTCAGGAGAATGGTCTGGTAATGAAAGCTGAACCTGGTTCCCCAGTTCCAAATTCGGCATCTCTGGCCATAGAGCCAAACTCTCACCCCCATTGAACACCACACTGCCCCACTGAGAAAAACTTGCACTGCCTTCAGCTACAACCCAATTGTGCCCCGCTATAAACACCTGGATGCGACACATTTCAAATTATGCAACAGACAAGAGTAATATGCTGCCTGAAAGAAAAACAAGTAATAACATCCTAGAAAAGTAAACACTTATAGGGAATGCAAGATTAAGTAACACATGTGAAATATAAACAAGAACAACATGGTTACCTCAACACTTTTACACTCGCTATTTAGAAATCAAAGAGTGTTTTGCCTGAAAAGCAAAAGACATTACTACAGGGTCCGGAAGGGACCCGTTCAATGTCCATTGCTTATATCCTTATAAAACGTAAGAAGTATGATTTAAAAAGACCACATCCCTGAACACAGAGCTGTGTTGCACATTTTATAAACAAAAGTAAGGAAAACAGTCGATAGGATTGCATTGAACGTTTTCCACTCCACGCACCAACAGAAAGACGAGAAAACGAAAGTACTGTTTTACTGGCAAACTCCGTGAAGTGGCGCTAATGTGTTTAGGTGTGAATAAAACCAATCTGGCCACTTTGCGACCCCTCTGTTTTATGTTTATGTTTATTGCATTTATAGAGCGCAGCTGTTACCAAAAGAGGTGTCCTGGCGCTAGGATAAAGGACCTTCTGATCAGTACTGGGAAGAGAGACCATCTTTATAGTTGGCACCTAATTTATGAAGAGCCAAGTTTTTAAAGCTTTCCTAAAAGCCAACTGTAGGAAGGTGGCTACCTGACTATGGTTACCCCAGATTTTTTGCCTGTGTTTAGCTGGTTTTTTGACTTAGTTGACCTGGTTCCCTGCTAATCAGGGCCCCAGGCCATCTGCTCTCTCTGTAAAATGGATTCCATGTACCCTAGGTACATACCAATTGGAAATGGACTCCTTGTCAGCCCCTGTAGAATGCACTATAGGTGCACAGGGCACAGGAGCCACTAAGGCCTACCAGGGGCTGCAGCATATCTTTTGCCACCCCTGGCTGGTTCTTAAATTGACACAACTGGCTGATCACTCAGCTGGGGTAAGGTGGTGTACACACCCCTTGCTTAGATATAGTATACCTATGTCTAAACCTATATCTGGACACATGTAAACCTGTGAGCCACTCCTATAGACAGGCCTCACCAATCCTGGAGGCTGGGTGCATGGTTTTTATGTGAGATGGAGCTCTAGCATGAGCTGAGCCTGTCTGCAGCCGTCGGGAACAAATCCCTAAGCTGTTTCAGGATAATGCCATACCATATACTATTAAGTGCCTTATAATCCTCGCGGTTATTTAGCAACTCTGGTTTGGCTTTATCAAAACATGTCGTGTAAGGTGTCATACGCTTTGGAATACCATCCCCTCGCCAGTTCTGGCGACGGGGATGGCATTCCACCCCTCTAGAGGGGTAAGACATGTTACTTCACTTTAATGCGGTTGATTTCTCCAAAGGCCTTAAGGTCCACAAAATGGATGCCTCTGCCACAGACAAATGTCTGGACCCCTGGAGCTGACCGAAACCCAGTCAAGGGGGTCCTGGACAAAGGGTTTCCTGTCACAGGAGGGTGTCACCGCCCTCCAGACAGGAGATAGTGTATTGTAGCAGGGAGGTTTGAAAGAAACCAGACACTGCCTGGGGCGCACAAGGCTGCCCCTTGCATAATCCGGCCAAACCGGTTCTGGGGCACTCCAGCCCTCGTGCCAGGGCGGCCTGGATCAAAGGAAGGGGGTGTATCCACCCACTTCCTGGGTCCCACCCATAGGAGGGGACCTAGCAGGTAATCACGCCCACCAGATTCGAATAAGAGTGGGAGCAGTGCCAATGCACATCAGATTTCCTGGAAGAAACATTTGAAACGATATTCTGGACCCTTCGCCCTCCATCTCAACGTGGAAGCCCGAAGAATCTCCCTTGTGGTCAAGGAGTGACCACCCTGCAGCAGCAGGCACCATCCAGCCCTCGACGTCTACTTAGTTGCAGTTCCCGCCGGAACTCGAGCGACTGAGATCGACGAGATCAAGCCTGCCCAGCTTCTAACAGCCCGATCCACAGTCCCTGCAAAGCTGAGACCCGTGGAGGCGACCGGAAGCGTGGGGCACGCCATCTTGAAGTGACCACGAGACGCTGACCGTGCCGCCCACGAGTGACCCTCGAAGCTGTACACCGGGGTTTGAGAAGCCCCCACCCTGAGCTACTCCTGAGCCGAAGTTCAGCCCTCCACACTCGACGAGTGCTGCGTGGGGCCCTTTGGCACGATTTGGCTCAACGCGTTGGCCCGGTCACTTGCCAGCTGGCTTGTGGTCCCTGTGCCGACGAACTACAAAAGAAGACTCGTGATTCTGGTTGCTCCAGACCCACACCAGCTCCCCTGAAAGGGAGCCCCGACTCTGACCTTCCTGGTCCGAGTGAGACGCCATCTTCCAATCCCGCGTGGATTGCTCTTACCAAGGCTTGTTTGCTCCAAACCGGAAGCCGACTGCACCGACGGTGAGAGCCTGCGTGGGACAGATCGTGACCTGCTCCTGGACGTCGCAGATGCCCCAGAGCCCACGTGACAGCGAAGAGAAGCGCCTCGACGACCACCTGATTGCGCCCGACATTGCCTGGTTCCGTCTTGGTTCCACCCTGGTCACTGCTGAGTGACCCAGACTCTGTCCCCTCTGCTTTCAGGTACTCTACAACTTGAGTCCACCCTTGGACTCCACCGGACACTTCGTCTTCACCCTGCCTGCAGCCCTTTCAGCCTCAAGCACCAAGAGCCTGCGTGTCAAAACCCGACGCCACTTTGACCCTGTGCACCCACTTCCTGTGGGTGAGGTAACTTTGCTCCGCCGGTGTTCCCACACTGGTGCACACCTCTAGGGTCTGTGTGTTAAGTTTTGTTCCTCTAGGTTCAGCGGAAGTGTCCTTAAACTTTAACTATTTGACTTTTACGCACCATTGGTTAACATTGGTGCATGCGTGCGCTTTCCGCACATCTCCCGAATCCCGAGGGCCATTCCCGACTTCAGCATTGCTTGTCCTGACTGCTCCCAGCGATTCCCTAGGCCCTAGGCCTAACCACTGTTCGAGTGGCCTCTCTTATACCACTTGTTTAGTATATGGTTTGAGTGGCCCCCTGCCCTCATCCATAATTGTGCAACTTTGTATGTTTAAACAGTGCTTTTGATTTAACGCTTGTGCCCCTTTATTCATAAAGAATACTGGGGATTGTTTTTAGTAATAAACACATATATTTTTATAATATATACTTGTGTGGTGTCCTTTCATTTGGTATTACAGGATTGTATGTGGTAAAACAGCTCGCTTAACACGACCTCTTAAGTTAAGCCTTTAGGCTGCTTAGTCCATGCTACCACTAGGATAGCTTGTCTAATAAGGTTGACTTACAACCAGACACCATAAGGGGATTGTTTGGTCAGGTAGTAGGTGGTTCCAGAATTGGAAACATCCCCTACCAGGCCAACTTCTCACATTGGTGAGCAGCGGTGCGGATTTGAGCTTGCTGTTGTTTTACCATTGCAATCTTTATATCAAATTGAAAGATCACATCAAGTACCTCTAGGTACATATAAAATCAAAAGCTTAGCATATTAAGTTCTACTGAACTTAGTAGTTGTAGGTTGAAGGGAGTAGCACACCCCTGACTACAACTCACTAGCAAGGTCCAGTAGGAAAACACTTAGTGTAGGTAAGTGCACCACTTACACCTCACTAGTAACCATGTCCGACACAGGAAAGGCCTCAGGGTCTAGTCCTGTGACAGTTGACCCTACCCAGGCAACTTCTGGATATGACAAACTAACCCGCAGAGACTTGATTGTCTTGTGCAAAGCAAGAGGGTTAAAAAGGGGCAGAAGCCCCACCTGCCTGACCCTGATAGAACTCCTAGAACAGGATGACTTAGAGAGGGCAAAAGCAGCTTCCCTAGATACAGGAACTGGAGGGAACCCCCCTGCAGTTGATCCCCCTGAAGAGGAGGATGATGATGACTTGGATGAGGACTCAGATGCTGGGGACTTAGAAGTACAGGATCAGGGTAGCCAGGTTCCAGTTGGTAGGCTTAGCCAGGCCAACTTGGACCTACTGGGAAATGGAGAGGGCCAGCACCTCCCCAGATCCCAACAAATGATTCTCCCAGGCAACAGAAGAGTGAGATCTCCCTCAGGGGACTCTCATCTTTCTAGTGCCTCCAGAGAATCAGAGAGAGGCATGAGTGCTTCTCAGAAAGCTGAGCATAGGGCTAGAATGAGGGCTGTCAGACTCCAGATAGAGAGAGAGGAGGTAGCCCTGAGTCAAGCTAAGCTTACCTTAGCCCAAGCTAAACTTGCCTTGGCAAGAGAGCAGAAATTGTGTGGCTTAGATGCCACTGGTGGCAGCAATATTCCTAAAGAGAAACCCAGGTCCTATGATAGTAGAAACCTGACAAAGATTGTGCCCCCCTTCAAAGAAGGGGATGACATCCACAAATGGATGACTGCTCTTGAGAGAGCCTGCATGGTACAGCAGGTTCCTGAGGAACAGTGGGCAGCAATCTTATGGTACTCCTTTTCAGAGAAAGGGAGGGACAAGCTCCTCACTGTCAGACATGAGGATGCAAACAATTACAAAGTCCTGAAGAGTGTTCTGATAGATGGGTTTGGCTTAACCACTGAACAGTACAGGTTCAAGTTCAGAGACACCCAGAAGACACAGACTCAGGACTGGACTGACTTTGTAGATTGTGCTACTAAGGCTCTGGAGGGTTGGCTACATGGCAGCAAAGTACATGACTTTACAGGATTGTATAATTTGATTATGAGGGAGCAGATCCTAAGTAATTGTCAGAACCAGCTCTTACACCAGCACCTGGTAGACTCTGATCTGACCTCTCCCCAAGAATTGGGAAAGAAGGCAGACAAATGGGTCAGAACCAGGATTAGGCCTAAGAATCAGGACAGTAACCAGAAGAAGGAGTCTACCAAGCCTCAAGATAAGGGTGGGGATAAAAGTAAAGAAAAGACTTCCCCAGGGCCCCAAAACTCCAAGGATGGGGGTGGGTCCCAAGACACTTCTTCAACTGAGAAAAAACCCTATTGTTATCCCTGTAAACAGGTGGGGCATTACAAAACAGACAGCTGTTGTCCCAAGAATAACAATAAAGAAAATATACCTCCAAAGCCAGCTTCAACACCTCCTGTTACTGTCAGCAGTAATCCCCCAGGAAGTGGAAGCACACCCAGGAATCTGGGTGGGTTTACTTTTGGAAATCAGGTGGACCCTGGCCTATCCAGGTCCCCATCACCCAATGATCTTGTTTATGAGGCTGGCATGGGGTTTGCCAACTTCTCTGCTTGCCCAAATACTTTGAGCAAGTATAGACAAGAACCCATCATCAATGGTTTAAGAGTTGAAGCTTTTAGAGACACAGGGGCTAGCATCACCATGGTGGCTGATGGCATAGTCCCCTCTAAGCAACTTTTACCTGGTGCCACATACCAGGTAATAAACATTGATGGCATCCAAACAAATCATCCCATGGCAGTAGTAAGTCTCAGCTGGGGAGGTGTCACTGGCCCAAAGAGAGTGGCAGTGTCCCCAAACTTGCCTGTAGACTGTCTACTGGGTAATGATTTAGAAATCTCAGCCTGGGCTGGGGTTGAACAGGAAATCCATTCTAGAATGGTAAATTCCAATGGAAAGGTTAGTGAGGCTGTACTGGCTACAGCCCCAATTCAAGATGTCCTTCCTGAAAAGGTTGGTAGGGCTGAGAAACTCTCTGCCCCATCTTTAGTAAAAGCTCTTCCTGAACAGAATAGCAAAGCTGTTATGATAACAGCAGAAACCCAAACTGAGTCTCCTCCTGAAAAGGTTGGTGGGGCTGTGATGGCCACAGCCCAAACTCAAACTGACACGTGTGTTGTGAAACCTGAAATGATGGATAACTCCACACAAACTGAGAGCATGGAGGAGGAAGAGAAATCTCCCCCTCACCAGACTTTAGGACAGGATCAGCCTCCTCAGGGAACTGATCTTACCCCTGATGAAGGAACTGCCCCAGAGGTGGTTGGGCCTAGCCTGACAGAACCTCTGATGTCAGTGGACCCTTCTCAGGTGGGACCCAGTCTGGAGCAGGTAACCTGCCCCTCTCTCCCTTGCCTTAGCCAGCCCAGGGCTGCAGAGGACAAGAAGGACAGTGAGACCCAGAGGGCCCCCTGTCAAATAAAGCACCCCCATCAAAAGATTAGGTGCACCAAAACTAGTAGCCCTAGTAAGGTGAAAACTTTAAAAACTCCTGAGGGAGCCCCCTTAAAAACAGTTAGGGACCTCCCCCAGATGGATTCTGTTGGGCACAGCCAAACCTGGGACCCAAAGGGCCCAAACCTGAACTGTCCCTCCAGCAAGCCAAACAGAGGGACCCAGCCTCCAGCTTTAGGTAGCCAGAGGTTGACCCTGAGAGCACAGTGCAACTCAGTTAAAGAAAGAAAGGCACACATGGTGGAAGATAATTGGAGGAAGCTAAGCCCTAAATTAGTAGAGCCTCACTTCAATACTCCATATCCAAACCAGCCTTTAACTTTGCATAAACACACCCAAGGTAGTGATTCCCTATGGTGGAGACCCTCTAATACCCAAAGGGTGAGGGACTGCTTAGTGGACCATGAGACAGGGGGTACCCATGCTAGTGCAGGTACTTCCTTATATGGCCACTCAGGCAATATAGGCTTACCTGGCCAAGGATAGCCTTATCTCCTTTCGTTTGGGGGGGGGTTATGTAGGAAGGTGGCTACCTGACTATGGTTACCCCAGATTTTTTGCCTGTGTTTAGCTGGTTTTTTGACTTAGTTGACCTGGTTCCCTGCTAATCAGGGCCCCAGGCCATCTGCTCTCTCTGTAAAATGGATTCCATGTACCCTAGGTACATACCAATTGGAAATGGACTCCTTGTCAGCCCCTGTAGAATGCACTATAGGTGCACAGGGCACAGGAGCCACTAAGGCCTACCAGGGGCTGCAGCATATCTTTTGCCACCCCTGGCTGGTTCTTAAATTGACACAACTGGCTGATCACTCAGCTGGGGTAAGGTGGTGTACACACCCCTTGCTTAGATATAGTATACCTATGTCTAAACCTATATCTGGACACATGTAAACCTGTGAGCCACTCCTATAGACAGGCCTCACCAATCCTGGAGGCTGGGTGCATGGTTTTTATGTGAGATGGAGCTCTAGCATGAGCTGAGCCTGTCTGCAGCCGTCGGGAACAAATCCCTAAGCTGTTTCAGGATAATGCCATACCATATACTATTAAGTGCCTTATAATCCTCGCGGTTATTTAGCAACTCTGGTTTGGCTTTATCAAAACATGTCGTGTAAGGTGTCATACGCTTTGGAATACCATCCCCTCGCCAGTTCTGGCGACGGGGATGGCATTCCACCCCTCTAGAGGGGTAAGACATGTTACTTCACTTTAATGCGGTTGATTTCTCCAAAGGCCTTAAGGTCCACAAAATGGATGCCTCTGCCACAGACAAATGTCTGGACCCCTGGAGCTGACCGAAACCCAGTCAAGGGGGTCCTGGACAAAGGGTTTCCTGTCACAGGAGGGTGTCACCGCCCTCCAGACAGGAGATAGTGTATTGTAGCAGGGAGGTTTGAAAGAAACCAGACACTGCCTGGGGCGCACAAGGCTGCCCCTTGCATAATCCGGCCAAACCGGTTCTGGGGCACTCCAGCCCTCGTGCCAGGGCGGCCTGGATCAAAGGAAGGGGGTGTATCCACCCACTTCCTGGGTCCCACCCATAGGAGGGGACCTAGCAGGTAATCACGCCCACCAGATTCGAATAAGAGTGGGAGCAGTGCCAATGCACATCAGATTTCCTGGAAGAAACATTTGAAACGATATTCTGGACCCTTCGCCCTCCATCTCAACGTGGAAGCCCGAAGAATCTCCCTTGTGGTCAAGGAGTGACCACCCTGCAGCAGCAGGCACCATCCAGCCCTCGACGTCTACTTAGTTGCAGTTCCCGCCGGAACTCGAGCGACTGAGATCGACGAGATCAAGCCTGCCCAGCTTCTAACAGCCCGATCCACAGTCCCTGCAAAGCTGAGACCCGTGGAGGCGACCGGAAGCGTGGGGCACGCCATCTTGAAGTGACCACGAGACGCTGACCGTGCCGCCCACGAGTGACCCTCGAAGCTGTACACCGGGGTTTGAGAAGCCCCCACCCTGAGCTACTCCTGAGCCGAAGTTCAGCCCTCCACACTCGACGAGTGCTGCGTGGGGCCCTTTGGCACGATTTGGCTCAACGCGTTGGCCCGGTCACTTGCCAGCTGGCTTGTGGTCCCTGTGCCGACGAACTACAAAAGAAGACTCGTGATTCTGGTTGCTCCAGACCCACACCAGCTCCCCTGAAAGGGAGCCCCGACTCTGACCTTCCTGGTCCGAGTGAGACGCCATCTTCCAATCCCGCGTGGATTGCTCTTACCAAGGCTTGTTTGCTCCAAACCGGAAGCCGACTGCACCGACGGTGAGAGCCTGCGTGGGACAGATCGTGACCTGCTCCTGGACGTCGCAGATGCCCCAGAGCCCACGTGACAGCGAAGAGAAGCGCCTCGACGACCACCTGATTGCGCCCGACATTGCCTGGTTCCGTCTTGGTTCCACCCTGGTCACTGCTGAGTGACCCAGACTCTGTCCCCTCTGCTTTCAGGTACTCTACAACTTGAGTCCACCCTTGGACTCCACCGGACACTTCGTCTTCACCCTGCCTGCAGCCCTTTCAGCCTCAAGCACCAAGAGCCTGCGTGTCAAAACCCGACGCCACTTTGACCCTGTGCACCCACTTCCTGTGGGTGAGGTAACTTTGCTCCGCCGGTGTTCCCACACTGGTGCACACCTCTAGGGTCTGTGTGTTAAGTTTTGTTCCTCTAGGTTCAGCGGAAGTGTCCTTAAACTTTAACTATTTGACTTTTACGCACCATTGGTTAACATTGGTGCATGCGTGCGCTTTCCGCACATCTCCCGAATCCCGAGGGCCATTCCCGACTTCAGCATTGCTTGTCCTGACTGCTCCCAGCGATTCCCTAGGCCCTAGGCCTAACCACTGTTCGAGTGGCCTCTCTTATACCACTTGTTTAGTATATGGTTTGAGTGGCCCCCTGCCCTCATCCATAATTGTGCAACTTTGTATGTTTAAACAGTGCTTTTGATTTAACGCTTGTGCCCCTTTATTCATAAAGAATACTGGGGATTGTTTTTAGTAATAAACACATATATTTTTATAATATATACTTGTGTGGTGTCCTTTCATTTGGTATTACAGGATTGTATGTGGTAAAACAGCTCGCTTAACACGACCTCTTAAGTTAAGCCTTTAGGCTGCTTAGTCCATGCTACCACTAGGATAGCTTGTCTAATAAGGTTGACTTACAACCAGACACCATAAGGGGATTGTTTGGTCAGGTAGTAGGTGGTTCCAGAATTGGAAACATCCCCTACCAGGCCAACTTCTCACACCAACAGATTATTTTGGTGTCTTATTTGGGTGGGTAGTGAGTTCCAGGCAATAGCTGCATTTGCGATGAAGCTTCTACCGCCCCAATTGGTCTTCTTTATCCGATGAGTGACCACCAGTTTGGCCTCGGATGAACGGAGAGTCCTTTTGGGTATGTACCAGTTGAAGTGCTGCTTCAGATATTTTGGTCCTGTGCCTTGCAATGCTTTAAAAACAAGGCATAGGGCCTTGAATTTGGTCCGCTTCCTCATGGGCAGCCAGTGAAGGTCTTTGATTACTCCACTGATTGATGCACGCTTGGGTGTTCCTGAGATGAGTCTAGCGGCTGCATTCTGCAGGATCTGCAGTTTGTTCATTAGTCCTTCCTGTAGCTTGAGGTAGAGGCTGTTGCAGTAATCCAATTTGGACAGCACTAATGCAGTGACGACTGTTTGCTGTGCTTCTTTGGGGATTAGAGGCATGATTTTTTTACAGGCTCTAAGCGTAAATGCAGTAGATGATGCAATTGGGTTTACTTGGTCCTTGAAGCTAAGAGTGTTGTCTATCCAGATACCCAGGTTCTTTACTTTCCTGGTAGGGAGCGGCAGTTGTCCCAATGCGCCTGGCCAGCACCTAGGAGACCAGAAGGCCGGGTTATTCCCGAATAGTATCACATCGGTCTTACTGGAGTTTAACTTCAAACAATTATTAGCCATCCAATTTCCTGTTGCATACATGCAATCATGGAATTTGGTGGCTGTATCCTGCAGTTTTTCTGGGTGAATGGCGTCAACGATTTGAGTGTCGTCGGCGTAAGAAGTTAAACTAAAACCATAAGATTCAATAAGTGGCGCTAGGGAGGAGACATATACATTGAATAGCGCCGGGCTTAGTGAAGATCCCTGAGGGACTCCACATGGCAATGAGAAGGCCTCTGCCTCGTATTTATCGAGTTTGACTGTTTGAGTTCTTTCCGCAAGAAATAATTTTAAAAGTTTTAGGGCGGTGCCTTTTATTCCTTTCTCTACTAACCGGTCAATCAATAATGTGTGGTGAACCGTATCAAAAGCGGCCGATAAGTCTAACATAATACGGGCTGCCCGCCCTCCTTGATCCAGGGTGGCTCTAATTTCCTCTGTAGATTTTATGAGGGCCGTCTCTGTACTGTGACCTTCTCTAAAACCGTGTTGAGTAGGATCCAGATCCTGCGTATGATTGAAGAAGAACTGGTTAATCTGGTTATTCATGTTCTTTTCTATTAATTTGGCTGGGAGGGGGAGTCTAGATATGGGCCTGAAGTTGTTTGGGTCATCCGGGTTTAGGTTTGATTTTTTCAACAAAGGCAGTATAACGGCCCGCTTCCAATCCCTAGGAAAATAGCCTTCCTTGTACATTAAGTTGAAAATGGACGTGAGTTTGCTCGTCACTGTATGACCGGCCAATTTTAGTACTTCTAGCGGACAAGGGTCATAGGGAGAGCCTGATTTAGCTTTAGTCATCAAATTGTGTGTGTCTTCTTCCACAAGAGGGCTAAAGGAGGTGAATTCCGATTTGGCTATTTTATTTGGGGCAATGCTGGAGCAATGGTCAGATTTAACTAATTTTTCCTTGGATAGGTCTGAGAATGTGGAAAAAATTGAGTTCACTTTGTCAAAGAAACACTTGGCTATTTTGTTGTAAAGATCTTGGCTGGTCGGAGTAGCTGGTGCTTTGGGCTGGGCCAAGTCATTTACCGTTTTGCTTTACTTTGTTATTTTTCTTATTTGTAACCTTTTTTTCTCTTCATCCCGAGGCTGCACTTTGGAATAGAAAAATTTGAGAACTAGACGACAATTCCAGCAAAAGTGTTTCTTTCTCTTTTGGATCCCTTTCACAGGGGAACAAATGAAGGAAAAGAGAGGGTAAGAGCCATGTCATGAAGTCACGCTTTCATTCAGCAAGTGAGGAAGAGCGAGACAGAGACAGAGAGAGGGAGGAAGAGGAAGAAAGGAGGGGGCTGCTGACCGCGGCAGAGCAGGAGAAGCGGACACTCTCCTTGTCAGAGTAGAAGGCGGAAGTGCCTCTTTCTGGCCAGACACACCCAGGCGCGGCCTGCGCGTCGATGGGTGTGTGAGTCTAACCTCCCATGGTATACAAAAATCAGCAACAATGAGAATGTAAATTTCCCTCAAATGTGCAGGTAAAGAAGTGTGGTGGCAAAGATTCCTCAAAGTATAAAGCAGCGCAGTGATAATGCATCTCTCCTAGTGCAGTAAACATCAGTGCAGTGTACACATTTTCACTGTGCATGCCCCCCTGTAGTGCAGTACAGAGCAGTCCATTGTGAACATAGTCCTCATAGTGTAGTAAAAGTAGTACAGTGTGCAAAGATTTCTCATAGTTTGGTAAGAAGCAGTACATTGCACAGCGATTACTTATAGTGTGGTAAAAGCAGTGCCCTGTGCACAGATTACCTCTTTAAGCTGTAAATATCCCTCACAGTGCCATGAAAAGCAATGCACTGTGCACATATTTCTTATAGTTAAGTAATAAACACATACAATGTGCACAGATTTCACATAGTGTTGTAAAAAGCAATACAGTGGGCACACATTTCTAATAGTGTGTAAGAAAAAGTTTTCTCATAGTGCTGGAAAAATCAGAGCAGGGTGAAGAGAGTTCTCATAGTGTATTAAACAGCAGCGCAGAATTCATACGTATTTGCTTTGTGAATGCTGCTTGTAGTGCAGTAAAAAGCAGTCCAGTGTGGACATATTCCTCATAGTGTAGTAAAAAGCAGTCCAGTGTGGACATATTCCTCAGAGTGTATTAAAAGCAGTCCAGTGTGGACATATTCCTCATAGTGTATTAAAAGCAGTCCAGTGTGGACATATTCCTCATAGTGTATTAAAAGCAGTCCAGTGTGGACATATTCCTCATAGTGTATTAAAAGCAGCACAGTGTGGACATATTCCTCATAGTGTATTAAAAGCAGTCCAGTGTGCAAACATGTCTGACAGTGTAGTAAAAAGTAGTACAGTTCACATAGATTTCTCATACAGTATTAAAAGTAATGCAGTGTGCACAAATGTAAAGATTAAGCGTTAAATACCTTTGTGTGCAGTGAAATGCACAGTAACATGCAGGATTCCCCAGGGAGCAGTAAAAAGCAGCACAGTATGCACAGATTTTTATATAGTGGCTCTCTCCTCCTCCTGGAGGGGGGGGGGGGGCAGAGGCAGATCTAGGGTCTGAGGGGGGGGAGAGGTTTGGAGTCTGGGGGGGCAGCTCTGGGGGCTGAGGGGGGGGCAGGTTTGGAGTCTGGGGGGCAGATCTGGGGGCTGAGGGGGGCAGATCTGGGGACCGAGGGGGGCAGGTTTGGAGTCTGGGGGGGCAGATCTGGGGTCTGAGGGGGGCAGGTTTGGAGTCTGAGGGGGGCAGATCTGGGGTCTGAGGGGGGCAGGTTTGGAGTCTGAGGGGGGCAGATCTGGGGTCTGAGGGGGGCAGGTTTGGAGTCTGGGGGGGCAGATCTGGGGTCTGAGGGGGGCAGGTTTGGAGTCTGGGGGGCAGATCTGGGGTCTGAGGGGGCAGGTTTGGAGTCTGGGGGGGCAGATCTGGGGGCTGAGGGGGGGCAGGTTTGGAGTCTGAGGGGGCAGATCTGGGGTCTGAGGGGGGCAGGTCTGGGGTCTGAGTCTGGTTTGGGGTCTGAGGGGGCAGATCTGGGGTCTGAGGGGGGGGCAGGTTTGGAGTCTGAGGGGGGCAGGTCTGGGGTCTGAGGGGGGTCAGGTTTGGAGTCTAGGGGCAGATCTGGGGTCTGAGGGGGGCAGGTTTGGAGTCTGGGGGCAGATCTGGGGTCTGAGGGGGGTCAGGTTTGGAGTCTGGGGGCAGATCTGGGGTCTGAGGGGGGCAGGTTTGGAGTCTGGGGGCAGATCTGGGGTCTGAGGGGGGCCAGATCTGGAGTCTGGGGGGCAGATCTGGGGTCTGAGGGGGGGCAGGTTTGGAGTCTGAGGGGGGCAGATCTGGGGTCTGAGGGGGCAGATCTGGGGTCTGAGGGGGGCAGGTTTGGAGTCTGGGGGCAGATCTGGGGTCTGAGGGGGCAGGTTTGGAGTCTGGGGGCAGATCTGGGGTCTGAGGGGGGCCAGATCTGGAGTCTGGGGGGCAGATCTGGGGTCTGAGGGGGCAGGTTTGGAGTCTGGGGGCAGATCTGGGGTCTGAGGGGGGCCAGATCTGGAGTCTGGGGGGCAGATCTGGGGTCTGAGGGGCGCAGGTTTGGAGTCTGGGGGCAGATCTGGGGTCTGAGGGGGGGCAGGTTTGGAGTCTGAGGGGGGCAGATCTGGGGTCTGAGGGGGGCAGGTTTGGAGTCTGAGGGGGGCAGATCTGGGGTCTGAGGGGGGCAGGTTTGGAGTCTGGGGGGGCAGATCTGGGGTCTGAGGGGGGCAGGTTTGGAGTCTGGGGGGCAGATCTGGGGTCTGAGGGGGCAGGTTTGGAGTCTGGGGGGGCAGATCTGGGGGCTGAGGGGGGGCAGGTTTGGAGTCTGAGGGGGGCAGATCTGGGGTCTGAGGGGGGCAGGTCTGGGGTCTGAGTCTGGTTTGGGGTCTGAGGGGGGCAGATCTGGGGTCTGAGGGGGGCAGGTTTGGAGTCTGAGGGGGGCAGGTCTGGGGTCTGAGGGGGGTCAGGTTTGGAGTCTGGGGGGCAGATCTGGGGTCTGAGGGGGGCAGGTTTGGAGTCTGGGGGCAGATCTGGGGTCTGAGGGGGGTCAGGTTTGGAGTCTGGGGGCAGATCTGGGGTCTGAGGGGGGCAGGTTTGGAGTCTGGGGGCAGATCTGGGGTCTGAGGGGGGCCAGATCTGGAGTCTGGGGGGTAGATCTGGGGTCTGAGGGGGGGCAGGTTTGGAGTCTGAGGGGGGCAGATCTGGGGTCTGAGGGGGGCAGATCTGGGGTCTGAGGGGGGCAGGTTTGGAGTCTGGGGGCAGATCTGGGGTCTGAGGGGGCAGGTTTGGAGTCTGGGGGCAGATCTGGGGTCTGAGGGGGGCCAGATCTGGAGTCTGGGGGGCAGATCTGGGGTCTGAGGGGGCAGGTTTGGAGTCTGGGGGCAGATCTGGGGTCTGAGGGGGGCCAGATCTGGAGTCTGGGGGGCAGATCTGGGGTCTGAGGGGCGCAGGTTTGGAGTCTGGGGGCAGATCTGGGGTCTGAGGGGGGCATGTTTGGAGTCTGAGGGGGGGCAGGTTTGGAGTCTGGGGGGCAGATCTGGGGTCTGAGGGGGGCAGGTTTGGAGTCTGGGGGCAGATCTGGGGTCTGAGGGGGGTCAGGTTTGGAGTCTGGGGGGCTGATCTGGGGTCTGAGGGGGGCAGGTTTGGAGTCTGGGGGCAGATCTGGGGTCTGAGGGGGTCAGGTTTGGAGTCTGGGGGGCAGATCTGGGGTCTGAGGGGGGCAGGTTTGGAGTCTGGGGGCAGATCTGGGGTCTGAGGGGGGCCAGATCTGGAGTCTGGGGGGCAGATCTGGGGTCTGAGGGGGGGCAGGTTTGGAGTCTGAGGGGGGCAGATCTGGGGTCTGAGGGGGGCAGATCTGGGGTCTGAGGGGGGCAGATCTGGGGTCTGAGGGGGCAGGTTTGGAGTCTGGGGCAGATCTGGGGTCTGAGGGGCGCAGGTTTGGAGTATGGGGGCAGATCTGGAGTCTGGGGGGGCAGGTTTGGAGTCTGAGGGGGGCAGATCTGGGGTCTGAGGGGGCAGGTTTGGAGTCTGGGGGCAGATCTGGGGTCTGAGGGGGTCAGGTTTGTAGTCTGGGGGGCAGATCTGGGGTCTGAGGGGGGCAGGTTTGGAGTCTGGGGGCAGATCTGGGGTCTGAGGGGGTCAGGTTTGGAGTCTGGGGGGCAGATCTGGGGGCTGAGGGGGGCAGATCTGGGGACCGAGGGGGGCAGGTTTGGAGTCTGGGGGGGCAGATCTGGGGTCTGAGGGGGGCAGGTTTGGAGTCTGAGGGGGGCAGATCTGGGGTCTGAGGGGGGCAGATCTGGGGTCTGAGGGGGGCAGGTTTTGAGTCTGGGGGCAGATCTGGGGTCTGAGGGGGGCAGGTTTGTAGTCTGGGGGCAGATCTGGGGTCTGAGGGGGGCCAGATCTGGAGTCTGGGGGGCAGATCTGGGGTCTGAGGGGGGCAGGTTTCGAGTCTGAGGGGGGCAGATCTGGGGTCTGAGGGGGGCAGATCTGCGGTCTGAGGGGGGCAGGTTTGGAGTCTGGGGGCAGATCTGGGGTCTGAGGGGGGCCAGATCTGGAGTCTGTGGGGCAGATCTGGGGTCTGAGGGGCGCAGGTTTGGAGTCTGGGGCAGATCTGGGGTCTGAGGGGGGGCAGGTTTGGAGTCTGAGGGGGGGCAGGTTTGGAGTCTGGGGGGCAGATCTGGGGTCTGAGGGGGGCAGGTTTGGAGTCTGGGGGCAGATCTGGGGTCTGAGGGGGGTCAGGTTTGGAGTCTGGGGGGCTGATCTGGGGTCTGAGGGGGGCAGGTTTGGAGTCTGGGGGGCAGATCTGGGATCTGAGGGGGGCAGGTTTGGAGTCTGGGGGCAGATCTGGGGTCTGAGGGGGGCCAGATCTGGAGTCTGGGGGGCAGATCTGGGGTCTGAGGGGGGGCAGGTTTGGAGTCTGAGGGGGCAGATCTGGGGTCTGAGGGGGGCAGATCTGGGGTCTGAGGGGGGCAGGTTTGGAGTCTGGGGGCAGATCTGGGGTCTGAGGGGGCAGGTTTGGAGTCTGGGGGCAGATCTGGGGTCTGAGGGGCGCAGGTTTGGAGTCTGGGGGCAGATCTGGAGTCTGGGGGGGCAGGTTTGGAGTCTGAGGGGGGCAGATCTGGGGTCTGAGGGGGGCAGGTTTGGAGTCTGGGGGCAGATCTGGGGTCTGAGGGGGTCAGGTTTGTAGTCTGGGGGGCAGATCTGGGGTCTGAGGGGGGCAGGTTTGGAGTCTGGGGGCAGATCTGGGGTCTGAGGGGGTCAGGTTTGGAGTCTGGGGGCAGATCTGGGGTCTGAGGGGGGCAGGTTTGGAGTCTGGGGGCAGATCTGGGGTCTGAGGGGGCAGGTTTGGAGTCTGGGGGCAGATCTGGGGTCTGAGGGGCGCAGGTTTGGAGTCTGGGGGCAGATCTGGAGTCTGGGGGGCAGGTTTGGAGTCTGAGGGGGGCAGATCTGGGGTCTGAGGGGGGCAGGTTTGGAGTCTGGGGGCAGATCTGGGGTCTGAGGGGGTCAGGTTTGTAGTCTGGGGGGCAGATCTGGGGTCTGAGGGGGGCAGGTTTGGAGTCTGGGGGCAGATCTGGGGTCTGAGGGGGTCAGGTTTGGAGTCTGGGGGCAGATCTGGGGTCTGAGGGGGGCAGGTTTGGAGTCTGGGGGGCAGATCTGGGGTCTGAGGGGGCAGGTTTGGAGTCTGGGGGCAGATCTGGGGTCTGAGGGGCGCAGGTTTGGAGTCTGGGGGCAGATCTGGGGTCTGAGGGGGCAGGTTTGGAGTCTGGGGGCAGATCTGGGGTCTGAGGGGCGCAGGTTTGGAGTCTGGGGTGCAGATCTGGGGTCTGAGGGGGCAGGTTTGGAGTCTGGGGGCAGATCTGGGGTCTGAGGGGGGCAGGTTTGGAGTCTGGGGGCAGATCTGGGGTCTGAGGGGGCAGGTTTGGAGTCTGGGGGCAGATCTGGAGTCTGGGGGGGCAGGTTTGGAGTCTGAGGGGGGGCTGTAGCTGAAGATAGCTGCTCAGACACTGGGGGGGGTCCTTCCTCCTCTGCAGTAAACTGAAGGTATCAGCCTCCGCTGCTTGTGCTGACTCTCGTCACTAACCCGGAAGACATTGCTCACCTAGACTGGGCCGTGCACGAGACCTGCCGGAAGTGAAGCGGGATCCGCTGCTGCTGACCCTGAAGTCCTTCTTCTCACGATATAACATAGCCCGGCGCGGGCGGGAGACACCGGAAGGGACTGAACACAGCTCTGCGCATGCGCAGACCTCGGGAAGCGGTTGGGCAAAGCGCCTCACACATACGGAGACTGCCGAGACACCGGAAGTGTCGCGCATGCGCAGACTTTCGAGACACCGGAAGTGGCTGACACCGCTCCTCTGCAGACTGGCCCGGATGCCGAACAAATGAGCCTGAAACTCTGAAGGTAAAAATACTTTCCAGATTAGGAATGTTGTTATTCACCAGGAATCCACACCCTGCCCTTCACGTGAGAGACGCAAACCCAACGCGGTGTGGCGTAGCGGCCGGAGCTGCCGACTGTGGGGCGAGTCCCGGCGTCGGCTCCGAGGCCTGTGACCCTGGGCGAAGCACTGCCTCGGTGGGGGGGGGGGGCGGAATGAGTGAAGGGGACCGGGTGAGAAGTGAGCGGGCCTCATGGCAGAGCCCCCCCCCCAGGAGGGCAGGAGCAGGGATCAGCAGAGCCCCCCCAGGAGGGCAGGAGCAGGGATCAGCAGAGCCCCCACCCCCCAGGAAACGAGGCAGAGCCCCCCCCCTCCCGGAGGGCAGGAGCAGGGGTCAGCAGAGCCCCCCCCAGGAGGGCAGGAGCAGGGATCAGCAGAGCCCCCACCCCCCAGGAAACGAGGCAGAGCCCCCCCCCTCCCGGAGGGCAGGAGCAGGGGTCAGCAGAGCCCCCCCCAGGAGGGCGGGAGCAGGGATCAGCAGAGCCCCCCCCCCCAGAGGGCAGGAGCAGGGGTCAGCAGAGCCCCCCCCCAGGAGGGCAGGAGCAGGGATCAGCAGAGCCCCCCCAGGAAACGAGGCAGACCCCCCCCCCCCCAGAGGGCAGGAGCAGGGATCACCAGAGCCCCCACCCCCCAGGAAACGAGGCAGAGCCCCCCCGGAAGGCAAGAGCAGGGGTCAGCAGAGCCCCCCCCCCAGGAGGGCAGGAGCAGGGATCAAGGGCAGGAGCAGGGATCAGCAGAGCCCCCCCCCAGAGGGCAGGAGCAGGGGTCAGCAGAGCCCCCCCCCCCAGGAGGGCAGGAGCAGGGATCAGCAGAGCCCCCCCCCCCAGGAAACGAGGCAGACCCCCCCCCCCCAGAGGGCAGGAGCAGGGATCAGCAGAGCCCCCACGCCCCAGGAAACAAGGCAGAGCCCCCCCCGGAGGGCAGGAGCAGGGGTCAGCAGAGCCCCCCCCAGGAGGGCGGGAGCAGGGATCAGCAGAGCCCCCCCCCAGAGGGCAGGAGCAGGGGTCAGCAGAGCCCCCCCCCCCCCAGGAGGGCAGGAGCAGGGATCAGCAGAGCCCCCGCCCCCAGGAAACGAGGCAGACCCCCCCCCCCCAGAGGGCAGGAGCAGGGATCAGCAGAGCCCCCCCAGGAGGGCAGGAGCAGGGATCATCAGCAGAGCCCCCCCCCAGAGGGCAGGAGCAGGGATCATCAGCAGAGCCCCCCCCCCCCAGAGGGCAGGAGCAGGGATCAGCAGAGCCCCCCCCCAGGAGGGCAGGAGCAGGGGTCAGTCACCTCAAAGGCAGCATCAGCAGCAGATCCACTGGAAGAACAACTTTTTTTTCAGACAAATGATTCTGGACTGGAGCTGTCTTCTCTATGAGTTTGGGGATGGGGAACCCCCAGTGTTATATGTTAATCGTAAACACTCGGTTCATGAGACGCGGATGCACCCACTGGAGAGGAGTGTTGGCGCTACCACAGGCGATGGAAGAGTTTCAACATGACCCGTTAGGGCATCACCTTTAGGCAATAATAGCTCAGGCCTCCTCGACTTGGTTGTCCCAGAACAGGGACAATAACCATTGGGCAACGCCATGGGTTTGGGCCCTACAGCCATGCCCCTTTTCTATAACTAGTAAACCAGGGCCATGGATGGGATACAGCCAGGGGGAACATCAGGAAGAGGTGTGGCGCCGCGGCCAGGGCGACTGACTCCGGAATCTGGGGACCACGGTTCGATCCCCAGTACCGGCGGCAGATTAGCCCAGCACCATGTGGCTCTGGGCAATAGCTTGCTTAATCTTCCTGACGGCCCCAGCGCCTAGAGACCCTTACGGGTGATTGTGCGCTTTACAAATGTGGATTTACTTTAAACATCAGGGCTGTAGGGGGGGTGAATGAAGGGAGCGGTGCAAGGGTTCGTACCCAAAGAGCAGGGATCCACAACTCTCCTCAGGCCAAACAGCACATTATCCATCAGGAGCACTTATCTTAATTTACACGTGACTTTATTCATTCAAATTTAAATGATACACCAATACCTCGATGTTTAAAATAGTATTTTTAGACATCAATCTAAGAAAAAATCAAACATATATTAATCAGCAAAAAATTAAAAACATAAAGAAAAAGAACTAACAGTCAGACCGTGAATGAATAAAGTCATGGGTAAATTAAGATAAGTGTACTGTGTGGCCCCCAAACCTCCCAGTTACTCAAACCAACAATCACGTCCCCTGGTTAAAAGCAGGGCCCCCACTGTAAACACACAGCCAGCACGTCAAGGAAACCCCGTTCATTCCTTCCTCCTTCTCTGACCAGCAGCAGTGACACCCACTCCCTTCCTTCACAGACACTCACTCACTCCCTTCCTGCACTGACACTCACTCTCTGCACGGACACTCACTCTCTGCACGGACACTCACTCTCTGTACGGACACTCACTCCCTGCACTGACACTCACTCCCTGCACTGCACTGACACTCACTCCCTGCACTGACACTCACTCCCTGCACTGACACTCACTCCCTGCACTGACACTCACTCCCTGCACTGACACTCACTCCCTGCACTGACACTCACTCCCTGCACTGACACTCACTCCCTGCACTGACACTCACTCCCTGCACTGACACTCACTCCCTGCACTGACACTCACTCCCTGCACTGACACTCACTCCCTGCACTGACACTCACTCCCTCTGACACTCACTGCACTGACACTCACTCCCTGCACTGCACTGATACTCCCTGCACTGACACTCACTCCCTTCCTGCACTGACACTCACTCCCTTCCTGCACTGACACTCACTCCCTTCCTGCACTGGCACTGACACTCACTCCCTTCCTGCACTGGCACTGACACTCACTCCCTTCCTGCACTGACACTCACTCCCTTCCTGCACTGACACTCACTCCCTTCCTGCACTGACACTCACTCCCTTCCTGCACTGACACTCACTCCCTGCACCGACACTCACTCCCTGCACCGACACTCACTCCCTGCACCGACACTCACTCCCTGCACCGACACTCACTCCCTGCACCGACACTCACTCCCTGCACCGACACTCACTCCGTGCACCGACACTCACTCCCTGCACCGACACTCACTCCCTGCACCGACACTCACTCCCTGCACCGACACTCACTCCCTGCACCGACACTCACTCCCTGCACTGACACTCACTCCCTGCACTGACACTCACTCCCTGCACTGACACTCACTCCCTGCACTGACACTCACTCCCTGCACTGACACTCACTCCCTGCACTGTCACTCACTCCCTGCACTGTCACTCACTCCCTGCACTGACACTCACTCCCTGCAGTGCACTGATACTCCCTGCACTTACACTCACTCCCTTCCTGCACTGACACTCACTCCCTGCACTGACACTCACTCCCTGCACTGACACTCACTCCCTGCACTGTCACTCACTCCCTGCACTGACACTCACTCCCTGCACTGACACTCACTCCCTGCACTGACACTCACTCCCTGCACTGACACTCACTCCCTGCACTGACACTCACTCCCTGCACTGACACTCACTCCCTGCACTGACACTCACTCCCTGCACTGACACTCACTCCCTGCACTGACACTCACTCCCTGCACTGACACTCACTCCCTGCACTGACACTCACTCCCTGCACTGACACTCACTCCCTGCACTGACACTCACTCCCTGCACTGACACTCACTCCCTGCGCTGTCACTCACTCCCTGCACTGACACTCACTCCCTGCACTGCGGAGAGGCCACTGTCCTATCTGCGCGCTCGTAGTTGGGGACAGGCTGGGACATTGTGACACTCTAACCCTGACCGTCCCGCCCCTTGTCACCAGAGAAGCCACCACAGAGTCCCCAGGGCCTTTTGGGATTTGGCGCCAGAACTTGCCACCTTTTTGCAGGGTCGCCTGACCGAGGGGTATAAAGGTGAGGGAGGGAAAACCTGACAGTTGGTTGGTGCACTGCTGGTCCTGGGGACCCTCTGCCGGAGTATAGGCTGCTGAGCTGGGGGAGACTACACTACTGCGGCTGAGTGAGCTTAGGCCCTGCTGACCCCAAGATAGCTGAGTGATCCTGTCTGCCTGACTAACCTTGCCCAGTGTGAGGGTGTGGGGCCAGAAGAGCGTAGACGTATATATGTGAGTTAAAATAAAGCTAGGAGTACCAGTATCGAGTTTATTCTGGGGGTCCCCTGCTTGAATTAAAAAGAAAGACTTGCCGATACTCGTTGGAAAGTTTCCTATATGAGTCTTGGTTAGTGTGTGATCTAAACGGTCGACATGTTTCACCCATGAACCCTGCTTTCACCAAAAAACTGCCCCTGAATGGTTAATGCGGGCTTTGAGGAGCCTCTGCCTGAAAGTGAAAGGTGTGGTAGTGGTGCAGAGAGTTAAAGACTAAACCAGACTTCTTACCACCCGTTAATTGATTAAGTCCCATAAAGTCAGGGCCACAGGAACTATGGACTTCTGCAGCAGCAGCGTTTTCCACATAATTATTAAGCTGTTATTACATTATTTTATGCTCACTTAAATGGCTGTGAAAACACAAGACACTTTGTATTGTATTGTAATTTCATTTCCATAGCTTTTGCTAACCCTGGTGTGGTGTCGAAGTGCTTTTTCGGCGAGTAGCATGCTACTCTGAAACCCATACAGTATTCGTGGTGAATTAGTATAGTGAAATATGAAAGTAATGTGAGTGGTGGACATGTTAGTCTGTTATTTGGATTGAAAAGGATAGGGGAGGAAGAGAAGAGGGAAGGATTGAATTTTTTTTGTTTTGGGCTCATAGCAGTGGGAGACTAGGTATGAGTAAAAGGGAGGTGGAGGGGGTTGAGGGCAAAACATACCCCCGCAGAGAACGCATTGGACCACCAAGACACCAGACCCAGCATTGCTTTCCAGAGGGAGCAATTTGTTGCATTTCACACATTTCTAAACCCACCGATTCTCTCCCCCCCCCCCCTTGCTACCTTACTCGCGGCAGGAAACAAGCAGAAGTTACCCTGGTATGCACCCAATGTGCGCAAGTTCTGCCAGTGAAATACTCAGACGAGTGTGGCAAAACCAAGGAAAATTCACACGTGCTTAGTTTGCATTCAGATGTGGAGCACTGTGAAAGACCTAGTATTGATGACAGTTGTAGTAGAGCACCTTGAGAAGGCGGTATTTAATTTTACAGAACATTGAATATAATATCGCTCTTTTTCGGTCATTAATATAAAAAAAAAATGTGACATGGTACAGACACTGGTGATACAACCTGCAAGAAGATATAAGCCTTTCTTTTTGAAGAAAGAAGAAAAACGGTAAATATGTAATATTAGTTTTCTACCAGCAAATTCGTACGGTGGATGCAGCTCAGTTTACTCAAGTCAGTCCTTTTCTAGGTTAGTTTAATCACACTTCAATTATACCATGGGTCAAATGTTTTCTGTCACGAATGGAAAACCTCTGGCGCACGTTTCATTATTTTTGCCAATAATCATTAAATAATATTTCTTTTATTTTGAAGAGCCCAAAACAATGCTCACGAATTAGGGCAAAGAGCTCCCAAACAAAATGCAGTGGCTAGAATATTCTTCTTATGGAATAACAATCTTCCAGACTCTCACCAAATAACCGTAGACACATTTGCTGAAAGAAAACACACTGTTTTTCAGAAGTCTTCAAAATGTGTTATTCACGTGCAACCACTGACTGGGGGCCTGCTCCTGCCTCACGGTGGCCCTGGGATTCGACCTCATCCTGCTGCCATACCGCTGAGCCTTTAACCCCTTCCATGCTGGTGACGAACCCCAGCCGTCACGCTCCACGGTGCTCGTGTGCTGATGACGGCTGGGGTTCGTCACGGCCCCGCCCTGTTCGCGCGGCTGCCGCACACGGGGGGAATCGCGGCCGCACGGAAGGGGTTAAGACCATTGACTGACGACGAGTACAGGCAAGGCAGCTTGAACTTGCTGGTGAGGGTTCCTCTTACAACATGCAGAGGATGTATCGACACTAACTCACTGACCTCACTTCCTGTTCCAGGAGGACGTGAGGACGCAATTTCAGGCAGCAGAGCAGAGTATTAGGAACATTGTAGCAAGCACTGAGTCTGTGACTCTTGTGAGAGGCAGAGCAGATCTTTAACTGTTGAGCTGCTGCTGCTGCCACCAGTGAGTGAAGTTTGCTGCGGCCCGGGGCGCACACACGGCTGTCAGCGCCAGTGCTAGCACCTAGGGTTAAGTGAGCAGCCATGCAGTCAGTGGCAAAAATGTGGTGATGCGGGAACACCACAGTGAAATGCGTGAGCATCACGCCTGATGCGTGATACTTAGCAGGCCTGCCTTGTCGCACTTCCTCTTCTCCTGGTGCTGCTGCAGCAAAGATTCAGTTTGTGCTGCTGAACCTCCAGTCTCATGTTACTGTGAGCCAGTGCCAAGGTCTTCAGCCTCAGCAACGGTGGTGTTTCCTGTCACTGGTGGAGGCTGCTGGGTTACACCCCTGCACTTTCACCCAGGAGTGTCCAGTTGCAGCAGTGTCTTCACTTCCACTGAGCTTCCTATTCCTGTCACAAGTGGAGGCAGCAGGGACACAAGCCTGCACCTTCATCAGGCGTGTTTTGTGCTCTGTGTCCTGTTTCTCCTCATGAGGTGATATGCCTACCTCTGAGCGTGTTTCGACGTCCTGACTGCTGCATCTTGTTCCTCTGCAGCCGGCTTATTTTTGCTGCCCGGCAACACTTCTTCACACAAGGAAGGCACCAGTTCCTCAGTGTGTCCCAACATCCACTTCCACAGCAGCTGTTAGCCTTCTGCTGCTTCACTGGGGCATCATTTTATTAAAAGGCAGTATCATCTTTATAGGTGACATTCATTTGTACTTTTGGGTGTTGATATTATTATATTGGCACAACTTATTATCTTACCTAAGCCTTCCGGTCAAAGGACTGTATATATAAACCTTGTGTCCTTGGTATGCTGTACATTCGGTATCCTCGGTATAAGTTGATGTGAAAGAATTTCTGGGGATTCACCTTGATTAAGGAAGGTTACATTTCCTAGCTTTTGGGAACACATATACAGTGGTACGTCATCTCTAGGAGCTGTAGAATTAGTTCACTTCAATTATACCTTAATAGTTATCTGTATATTCTGAGCTAATTGGTTTTTACATCAAATCACCACATAGTTTGGGCATTTACTTTTCTTGTCATTAGTTATGGCAGCTGCAGGGATGAATCAACCTTCCCTGTTTTTAAACTACATTGAGGAGCCTAATCTACTGTGGTATAGATGGATAAAAATCTTTGATTCCTATTCGATAGCGATAGGAGGGGAAAAAGTTCACTTCTTTGAGAAAACTACATATTTTACTACTTAATTTGGGAGTTCAAGGCAGGAAAGTGTATGAAGATATTACAGAGAATGACTCGGATGAAGCTAGCGGTGATGACAAGGAAGAGGATGTTTTCCAAACAACGTTAGATACATTAGAATGCCATAGCCAGCTGAATGATATTAATTCCTGCTCCTCCTCCCCTGACACCGTGCTTGTGCCCGCTCACACACTTCACGCGCCACATGCCAGGAGAGAGGTGGAGGGCGGTCTACGGTCCAGGCTCCCGGTACTTGATGGCTGTTCTCGTGCCTTTACGTGCAGGCTGAAACATGGCCCCTGATGCCTGAACGGGTTGGCTGGGCCAGTGAACGCTGCTAGCCGGAGCCAAGGGCTCTGTAACAGTCACCACTACCGCCATTGCCATGGGCGTTTGTGCGCACTGCTGCCTTGCTTCTGCTTGCCATCACTGTACCTGGCTCGCACATGGAGACGGGCAGGTAACGGGTGCACGGCAGGATGGTAGAGGGAGTGAGTAGGGTTGCACGGGTGACCTTGAGGGTTGAGCAGACGTGCCGGCTTGATGATGGCATGGGATGGGAAGGTCCCATGCTCTACGATGCCATAATGTATGGCCCCCCACGTCATACCTGTAACAAGGCCACTGAAGAACATCTCACTGCCTTCCTCAGCACTACCACGCCGCATACATGGACAGACACCAACACCTCCGCACACAACCTTCACCGATGGATCTCCAACTGCGCCGACACTCTAGCATCCCTCAAGAAGGCACCAGCAAAGCAACACTACAAGAAAGCCAGCTGGGTCACTCCCGCCCTCCACAAGTCCAGAAGCACCTGCAGACGACCCGAGAAGAGATGGAGCAACAACAAAATCCCGGAAACACATCAACCTTCAAAAACGCTGTCAACGCACACCACCTCCATCTCAAAACCACAAAGAAAACAGCCGTCCAAGACAGAATTAACACCAATGCACACAACAGCAAGAACTCTTTGCCAACATCAAGGAGTTCACCAGGCTCAACCGTGAGACCACAGACGTTACACTCTCCCAAGACCTTTGCAACAGACTCAGCACATTCTTCTACCACAAGATCAGGCAAATCTACGACTGCTCCCAACACCCAAGACACCATTGCATGCAACCACGCTGCTCCCCCAACAGATCCTGCTCAACTGGACTCCACGTACTACAGATGATATACTCAGGACCATGAAGAGCATCCACTCTGGAGCCCCCTCCGATCCTGGCCTGTATCACATCTTCCATAGAGCAGCCACCTCCAGTGCCCCAGAGCTTCGCCGCATCATCAACTGGTCCATCAAAACTGCCACCTTCTCCGACAACTGGAAACATGCTGAGATGAATCCCCTGCTAAAGAAGTCAACCACCAACCCAACAGACCTAAGCTAAAGAGCTTCAGACTCATCTCCCTTCTCCCCTTACCAGCCAAGGTCATCGAGAAGGTTATCAACGCTCAACTCTTCGAGTTCATCGAGGAGAACCATGTCCTGGACATCTCTAAATCCGGCATCCGAAGTAACCACAGCACCGAGACCCCACTCCTCACCACCACTGATGAGATCCGCCCTCTCCTCGACCACGGCAAAATGGCATCTCTCATCCTACTGGACCTCGAAGCCGCCTTCGATACTGTCTCCTACTGCACCCTAATCACTAAGACTACACGACAACGGCATCCGCAAGAAGCCCCTGGACTGGATCCACTCCTTCCATACTGGTGGAACTCAGAGGGTCAGACTACCTCCATTCCTCTCAGAACCTACAGAAATCAGCTGCAGAGTGCCCCAGGGGTCCTCCCTGAGCCCACCCTCTTCAACGTTTACATGGCCCTCTTTGTCACCATCATCAGAAACCACGGACTCAACATCGTCTCCTACTCCGACACCCAGCTGGTCCTCTCCCTCACCCACGAACCCACAGCCACCAAAATCAACTTTCATAGTGGTATAAAGGCCA
The DNA here is from genome assembly GCF_964261635.1 of Lissotriton helveticus. Lineage (NCBI taxonomy): Eukaryota > Metazoa > Chordata > Amphibia > Caudata > Salamandridae > Lissotriton > Lissotriton helveticus. The sequence goes on along the minus strand of NW_027611697.1, from coordinate 363,269 downwards.
TGGCCACCTGGATAAAAGTTACTTACCTCACCCTCAACTCGGACAAGGACCTGCCCCCTGAGCGTGGGACGACTCCTGATGGCCCACCGCACTGGGAACCAACTCCCACAAACCACACACATAACCTCTGCATCATACTGGATTCCTCTCTCTAAATGAACCACCAGATCAACGCCGTATCCTCATCCTGCTTCTTCACGCTCCGCCTTCTTCGAAAGACATTCAGATGGATACCGGCAGACTCGACTACGGCAATGCACTCTACATTGGCGTTACCCAGGAACAGCTCAGCGAACTACAGAACATTCAAAACGCCACAGCCAGACTGGTCCTTAACACCCCCTGCTGCAGCCACATCACACAACACCTCCAACAACTCCACTGGCTCCCAGTCAGCAAGAGAATCACCTTCATGCTCCTCACGCATGCCTACAAAGCCTTCCACGATGCAGGACCACCTGAGCCACCGCCTCTCACTCTACATACCCGCCAGACAACTTCGTTCTGTACCACTTGTCCTGGCCACCGTCCCACGGATTCACAAGATCAGAACCAGAAAAAGATCTGTCTCCTACCTCGCTGCTAAGACCTGGAACACTCTGCCCCTCCACCTCAGGCAATCCTCATCGCTGACCATATTCAGGAAGGATTTCAAGACCTGGCTCTTCGACTAAACCGCCATGCCCAGACAGATCAGCAGCCCCCCCCGCCCCAACCCCAGTGCCTTGAGACCCTCACGACTGAATAGCCGTGGGTTGATTGATGGCCAGCTCCCAAATTGGTAGGTCAGGGTTAAGCACAGAGTCTCCTGGTTGCACAGTTTCCTAGTGCAATAAACCACACATGGGGTGGTGGAGACCGTGAGGGAGAGGCCGAGGGACTACAATCCCAGGATAAGGACCTGTATGGTGGCCCTGTCGAGAAGTAACGTTTGGTGTCTATTTCCAGCATCTTTAGGTGAAGTGGTAAAATCAGGATTAGATGTTATGTCTCCCCCGGCCCCTCCTAGGATGATTGGTCTGTGTGTAAAGGCGCTTTCGTGTACTGCGTACGTGTGAGGTGCAGAGCCCATTTCAGGTGTCTCCCTGTATCTAAGTAGCCTCTAAAGTTATGCGCTCTTCCATAACGTTAGTGATACTCTGCATTCTCTCCTCTCACTGCAAGTCCCGTCGCTGCTTTTTAGAGTCTCTCCTCGTATTGAAAGTCTTTGTAAAGCAGATGACCCTTGTAGGAAAATGTATAATATCTCTGACACCCCTTGGTACGTAATATCCCATACCTGGCCCAAAAAAAAACGGACTCTGCATTATTTACTATATGGTAAATACTTCCTTAAAATATTGCTAATTTTGCCCATGTTTCAGTCCATATGAAGCTAGTCTTTGCCCTTCCACCCTCTTGTCCACACAGTACACTAGATCACGCCAGGTATTACATGCTCACCTGCACCAGATTCTCCTGGCGCCTGGCCTGTGTTATTGCATTGTTTGCATTAGATTCTCCTAGTGCCTGGCCTGTGTTATTATATTGTTTGCATCAAATTCTCCTAGTGCCTGGCACGCGTTATTGCATTGTTTGCATCAAATTCTCCTCGTGCCCGGCCTGTGTTATTGCATTGTTTGCATCAGATTCTCCCAATGCCTGGCCTGTGTTATCGCATTATTTGCATCAGATTCTCATAGTGTTTGGCCCGTGTTATTGCATTGTTTACATCAGATTCTTCTAGTGCCCGGCCTGTATTATTGCATTGTTTGCATCAGACTTTCCTCGTGCCTGGCCTGTGTTATTGCATTGTTTGCTTCAATCCAAGTGCCTGGTTCATGTTATTGCATTGTTTGCATCAGATTCTCATAGTGCCTGGCCTGTGTTATTGCATTGTTTGCATCAGATTCTTCTAGTGCCCGGCCTGTGTTATTGCATTGTTTGCATCAGATTCTCCTTGTGCCTGGCCTGTGTTATTGCATTGTTTGCATCAGATTTTCCTCGTGCCTGGCCTGTGTTATTGCATTGTTTGCATCAGATTCTCCTTGTGCCTGGCCTGTGTTATTGCATTGTCTGCATCAGATTCTCCTAGTGCCTGGCCTGTGTTATTCCATTGTTTGCATCAGATTCTCCTTGTGCCTGGCCTGTGTTATTGCATTGTTTGCATCAGATTTTCCTCGTGCCTGGCCTGTTTTATTGCAGTGTTTGCATCAGAATCTCCTAGTGCCTGGCCTGTGTTATTATATTGTTTGCATCAGATTCTCCTTGTGCCTAGCCTGTGTTATTGCACTGTTTGCATCAGATTCTCCTAGTGCCTGGCCTGTGTTATTGCATTGTTTGCATCAGATTCTCCTAGTGCCTGGCCTGTGTTATTGCGTTGTTTGCATCAGATTCTCCTAGTGCCTGGCCTGTGTTATTGCATTGTTTGTATCAGATTCTCCTAGTGCCTGGCCTGTGTTATTGCATTGTCTGCATCAGATTCTCCTTGTGCGTGGAATGTGTTATTCCATTGTTTGCATCAGATTCTCCTCGTGCCTGGTCTGTGTTATTGCATTGTTTGCATCAGAATCTCCTAGTGCCTGGCCTGTGTTATTGCATTGTTTGCATCAGATTCTCCTCGTGCCTGACCTGTGTTATTGCATTGTTTACATCAAATTCTCCTAGTGCCTGGCCTGTGTTATTGCATTGTCTGCATCAGATTCTCCCAGTGCCTGGCCTGTGTTATTGCATTGTTTGCGTCAGATTCTCCCAGTGCCTGGCCTGTGTTATTGCATTGTTTGCATCAGATTCTCCTCGTGCCTGGCCTGTGTTATTGCACTGTTTGCATCAGATTCTCATAGTGCCTGTTCTGTGTTATTGCATTGTTTGCGTCAGATTCCCCCAGTGCCTGGCCTGTGTTATTGCATTGTTTGCATCAGATTTTCCTCGTGCCTGGCCCGTGTTATTGCATTGTTTGCATCAGATTCTCCTAGTGCCTGACCTGTGTTATTGTATTGTTTACATCAGATTCTCCCAACGCCTGGCCTGTGTGATTGCATTGTTTGCATCAGATTTTCCTTGTTCCTGGCCTGTGTTATTGCATTGTTTGTGTCACGTTTTTCTAGTACCTGGTCTGTTATTGCATTATTTGCGCTGCTTTTGGTGTGTTAATATTCTAATAGTTGCAGCTTTTCTAACAAACATGGTACCTTTTATCCCAATCAAGTTCATCTGACTGCAAGGACACTGCACTCTTCCTGTAGGGGCAATCTGTTTCCTAGTTATGTAGCAACAGACAGCACAACATGTCTGCCAGAGATGTCGTAGGGTCAGAAACAGTACATAGGTAAGTAGGTATGATGCAAAACAAACTGAGTAAGATTTTAAACGAAGAAGCTGCTGTGATAGACGGCAAAACATCCAGGTCAAAACATCAGCAGTAGGACAATGGTACATGGAATGATATTGGTAGAATACACGTCTGTACAGTGCGTGTCACTTAATGTTCTTTTCTCCCACTCTCATGAGATGGTTTTACAAAGGCATTTCTGAGCTCCCTGAGTGTGGAGCTTCCACGAATCCCAGAGACGGGACGTTCCAATGACGGTAACAGAGAAGGTTGAAAGATCTGAGTCTTGATCCTGGCAGATGGACTGGTGATCCCTGAGGGGGTGTAGTTGGTCTGTGTGTTGCCACGGCTGTCCAGGTGGTGTAAGAAAATGTCATCAATTTGTGGAGACCCCTCTTTTGGGTGAGAACCACCCAGCTTCATGCAATGTGGACTTGAGGGTTTGTGTCTGCGCAGGAGGAGTTACATTCTGATAGCAAAATGGAGGACCTTGACCAAAGTGGATAGATGTAACCAAGGACTAAGATCTTCAGTTACGACTGATAGTGAAAGTCCATTTACCTCCGGGTGCTTGAAAAGCTTTCTGCACTCTGCTGGTGCAGGCAGGATGTTTATTCTCTAGTTGCCATTTGCCAGGGCATGTTCAGATTCAGTGGTTGAATTAAACCTTGGAGCAGCACTTGTAGCGTTGACTCTTGGAGTTTTGTAGTATGTGCTGGATGAGGTAGAACTGTCTCAATGCTCTACGGAGCTCAGAAAACCCAGACTCTCCGTCCTCTCAGAGCTCGAGCTCTGTGGCTTGACCAGTAGAACTGCAATAAAGAAGATGACCTGGACCAGTTCTACCTCCCCCGACCTTTGAACTACTGATCATTGAGGAAAGAAGCCCTTGTCTGGAAAGCAGATCTACAGAAAGCACAGCTGACAGAAGACTCTGCCTGGGAGGAAGATCTGCACGAGGCACAGCTGACAGAGGTTCCGCCTGGCGGTGACCTCAACGGAGTGTGAGACCCACAAACCACAAGATCCGTCAAGCCCAGCTAGCCACACTGGACGCAATGTACACCAAATGCCTGATTTATATTTCAGAGGATGGTTTATTCCATCAGAAATGTGACAGGTATCCTGCCCGCCCCATTAAAAATATATTGCATCCTGTGGCAATTATAATAAGGCAGACCAGATATCTGTCACGTTTTGATAATGCCTTGATGTATTTTGCAGAGTTTTACTCCGCTGAATTCCACAAAGTGCTAGGGAATCTCCGCCGCACTCTGCAGACTTCCGCTAGTGGCAGAGTTTAAGTTGCGCTGCACTCACTGATTTTTAGTGCCAGGAGTTTAACCCGCACTGTAAAATCAGCACGAACAGCACTACGCGTCGTGTCAGAGGGCGCTGCTGCTTTCTGCCGCTCGAATTGATATTCTAATCGAATGGCAGCTTCATCAACAAGAATGGCAGATTTTAACACTCGAGTGGTCGCGACCTGCCGGGACCTCCCGCAATGAGAAACCTCGCCAGGAGGAGGTCTAGCGTGCTATATTTTCTCACAAGCGCTCGCCAACTTACCGTTGACGAACCGCTTGAGAAAAGAACTCTGTTCTACATGGAGTTTTTTGGACCAGGAGTGGGCAAAACTTTGCGAGCTCGGCCGGCAGAGCGGAATTCTTCACCCACCCCTAGTTTTTTTTTTTTTTTTTTAATTTTTATTTATGCAAGATTTGAAGTAGAAAAGTGAGGAAGAGCAAGAAGAAGAAGAGAGAGAGAGAGAGAATAAAGTAAAGGAACAAGCGACAATCCGCCACAAATCCCCACACAGGGGGTGCTGAAAACATTGCTGTAGAAACCAAAGTCCTGTACCAGAGGATGGCACACTTTGCTGTTAGACGCCCACGGTAATGTCCTTATTCGCCAACCAGCACCGATTGGGGGGTGCGTCAACTCCTTAGCAGGTGACCATAATTTCACAAGGGGAGGGGGGTCCCCAACCAGAATCTCAGTTATACAGGAGTGCCACGCAGGTCATCTCCACATGCAAGTATGTCGCAACTAAGAATAAACAACAACCCCACCCCAACACCCCTCAACTCCCCCAACCCCCCACCCTTCCCCCGGTGGCGGCGACCAGCATCCATTCATCACAACGTCATACATGTAAGCAGTTAAATTTGAAAGAGGTGTAATGCACGAAGCGCTGAGGGGCAGACCGCAGAAGGTAGACCTCGAGATAAGAATCTAACCAAGGGACCCCAGGTAAACATGAAATTTTTAAAATTCCCGAAAAATATATCTGACATTCTCTCCATACTCAACAGTCGCCACAACCGCGCGTGCCACAACGAGATGGCCGGTGCAGATGGGTTCTTCCAGGCGGCTGCCAAGGTCAACTTGGCCGCCCCTAAACACAGCCATACCATGCGTTTATCAGCTTTAGTCTGGTGTTCCAGCAACGGGTCCCTAAGTCCCAATAGCACATATTCTATTGAATTTGGAATCGGGTAACCCAGCACATCCTTAATGTGGGATAGGATCTCGGACCAAAAAGGTCGGATGGTGGGGCAATCCCACCAAATGTGGCGGAAGTCACCCAACATACCGCAGCCCCGCCAGCACCTATCCGAGGTAGTCGGAAAGATCCGATGTAACTTAGATGGGTATAGATACCAGTCAAACAGAAGCTTAAAGTGAGCCTCCCTGAGATCTGTGGAATGATTATGCGCAGCCACATCCCGCCAGAGGCACCTCCACTCGTTGTCAGAAATGTCCCTACCAAGGGTAGCCTCCCAGTGGTCCATGTAACGAGGGCGGGGGGAAACAGCGATATCCAGTAGCATCCTATAAATGAAGGAAATCGTTCCCTTCATCGTGGACGTGCGGAGAACAAAAGCCTCAAATTTCGTCAGTGGTCTAGTAGCGGCGTTCCCCACTGCCGTTGATGTCGCCCAGTGTAAGAGTTAAAGGTGTCGAAAGCGTTCAGTGGGCGGAACCCCATAATCTCGCATACAATTTTGAAAGGTGAGAGGCATCGCCCCATGAAACAGGTGAGTAAGGGCTCGGCAACCACCCTCCCTCCAAACGTCAAAGGGTCCGTCATTCAAGGCTGGAGGGAAAGCCGGGTTGAAATGAATAGGGGTAAATGGAGATGGGAAGGTAGTCCACCGGTCATCACCACTGAGTGTGTCCCAGACCTTTGACACCGTGCTGGTCGGAGTGCTAATATATGCATTCCTGGGACGCTCAGCCTTGGGTTTCCAGGCCAGATCCCAAATGGATCTTCCGGCCACACACCTATCCATATGGAGCCAATGCTTTTCCGAAAGCTGTTGGGACCATTCCACCAGGATCCTCAATTGTGCCGCTTTATAGTACATGTGCATGTCCGGGAACCCCACTCCCCCCTCCGTTCGCGGACGGCGAAGCACTGCATAGGAAAGGCGTGCCCGGCCTCCTTGCCATACATACTTCAACATCAGAGTCTTAAGCCGACGGAAATAGTCTAACTCCACCGGTATGGGCAGCGCCTGGAAGAGATACAGAAGCTTCGGGAGGAGGACCATCTTGAGTGCGTGAATCCTACCCAGCCAAGAAATGTACTTCGGCTTCCACCTCTCAAGGTCTGCACGTATCGCCGTCAACATCGGTGGAAAGTTGGCCGAAAATAGGGTGCCTAGGGTAGATGTCAGACGCACTCCCAGATACAGCAAGGAGGAAGTCGACCACGACAGGGGAGTAAGCGCTCGAAGTCGGAGCACCTCCTCGGGAGGAAGAGTCAAATTCAGAATATACGATTTGGCGAGGTTAACTTTGAAACCTGCCGCCATCTCAAAGTCAGAGAGCACCGCATGGACATAGGGCAGCGATAGCGCCGGATCTCTGAGCGAGAGTAGTACGTCATCCGCGAATAGCGAAATCTTATGTTGTTCACCCGAGAAGGGGAGGCCCAAGATATGTTCGTTCTCCCGAATCGCAAGAGCTAATGGTTCAATACTTAAAGCAAAGAGGAGTGGGGAGAGAGGACATCCCTGACGTGTTCCTCGCGAGTGACTGAAGCGCCCGGATCTATGGCCATTAACCATCACCCTAGATGTAGGAGTACTGTATTTAGCCTCGATCATTCTTATAAAGTGGGGTGAAAACCCAGAGGCCTCCAGGGTGCGATGTAGAAAACCCCAGTCAACGCGGTCAAAGGCTTTCTCCGCGTCGAGCCCCACTAACACCGCCGGGATATGAAATCTATTAGCCTTCTCGATCAGATGGATCACGCGTCTCAAGTTGTCATGAGTTTGCCGTCCTTTTATAAACCCGGACTGGTCCGGGTGCACCAGGGCCGGCATCAAGTCCTGCAGCCTCCCTGCGATTATAGATGAATATAACTTAGCGTCCAGGTTGAGGAGCGCTATCGGGCGATAAGAAGCGCACTTGGTATGATCTTTCCCCGGTTTGGGGAGAACGGTGATCAAGGCTTCGGCCATAGTCTCAGACGTTCTGCCCTCCGTCGCCATGGTGTTAAAGAGGGAGACCAGATAGTCGCAGAGGTCCAACGCAAACGTCTTGTAAAACAGGGCAGTGTAGCCGTCTGGGCCCGGGGCCTTGTGAAGTTTCAAAGCCTTGATGGCGTCCAGTACTTCCTCTCTAGTGATGGGGGAACACAGCAAGTCATTCCATTCTCTGGAGACCTGAGGTATCGGGAGACCATTCAAAAAAGCGGACTGAGCCTCTGGGTCAAGGGAGTCGCCTTGTCTGCATCATTGTGCCGCACAGAACCCGCGTGGTCCCTTATGCCCCCAATGTAATCCTTCTCGCGCTTATCGCGAAGTTGCCGGGCCAAGTGCCGCCCCACCTTGTTCCCTTGAGAGTAGGAGACGTGTCGGAGGCGTAGGAGGGTGAACTCAGCCCGGTTGTTATAGTGGGCCCTCAATTTCCCTCTTACCGCCGTCAGCGGTCGGAGGGTCACCATTGACGGGTTTGATTTATGCGCCTGTTCCAAAAGAGCAAGCTCCGCTTCCAGGGCCTCCCTCTCCTCCCTCCTAAGCCTATTGAGGTTGGCATTAAGGGCGAGGCAGGTGCCCCGCAGGGAGGCCTTGCATGCATCCCAAGTGACATATACCGAGGTATCAGAAGGCGGGTTAAGTGCCATGAAGTCTCCTATAGCCTTCCGCAGCTCCTTACAAGAGACCTCATCCCGTATCAACGCCGCCGGGAAGTACCACTTTCGCCAACCGTCCCCTCCAACATGCCACTGCAACCCAAGAACCACCAGGCTATGGTCAGATACCGAGATCGGAAAGACACTGGATAATCGGACATCTCCCCTAAGAGCTTGACTAACAAAAACATGATCTATACGGGAGTAAGAACGATGGACAGAGGAAAAAAATGTATAGTCCCTAGTATGCGGGTGTAAGAAACGCCAGCTGTCCACCAGCCCCAAAGCCTCTATTTGTCGTTGCGTTTCATCCGAAAAGACCCCCGAGTCTGCCCTGCGTGCTCCCGAACTGTCCATGTCTCTGTCCCACACCATGTTAAAGTCCCCAAAGAGGAACAAGTGCCCCTCCACGAAGTGTCCTACCTTGTCCAGCAATTCCTGCAAAAACCCATTCTGTCCAGCATTAGGGGCATACACAACCACAAACGTACACTGTCGACCATACAATGACCCCTTCACCATTAGCCAACGACCCTCCTTGTCACCGCTCACCCCCAGAGGCTGAAAGTGAAGGGACGCTCTGAACAGGAGGGCCACCCCCCTATGTTTGGACGCTGACGCCCTATAAATGAGGGGGAATTGTTTGTGTCGAAGTCTAAGTTCATCCTTCCTAGCTAAGTGGGTTTCCTGGAGGGCCACCACATCCAGATGGTGATCCAACAGGTACTTCCAGAGCTTTTGGCGCTTCTGCGGGGAGTTGAGACCTTTCACATTCCAGGTTCCTACACTAATAGGCATAGGGATGATGGGAGTCTCTGCTCTGCAAGCCTATCAGCGTGATCCGCTCCCACTCCCCGATCAGTGTCACCACTACTCCACATGCACCCGGGCCAGGCCCATCTCCAAGCATCCCCCACCAGCCCCCCCTCCACCCCTCTCCCCCCATCAGATCCGCACTCCCAAGCCTCACAGAGCCAGGCACGCATGACGTCCCGCAAAGCAGTCCACACTGATGACATCTGGGTAGAAACACCAATACAGGTGACCAGGCCAATGTCCCTCCCCGGGAAATAGCACACCGCCCAACCAATAGTTCCAGGTCTCCCATCACCAAGCAGCCAGTAATGATTAAGTAACCCACCGTGAGGCATAAGGCAGAGATCGCACCAAAGAGAGGGCCCCTGCAACAGACGCTAAAGAAAAACACCTCCCGGGCCAACGGTACATCGCACACACAGCTTTCGGACGCCACCACCGTCCTGTCCCCCCCCGCCCCTCACCCATAAACAGAGCAACAATAGAAAATAACGGAAAGCACTGAACCTGTACAAAGTCCTTAACAGTTCCAGTAGATCACAGTTCGCAGGAACCCTTCTGGACTGGGAATGGGGAGGGGGCACCAACTTGGTGACCCCCAGGGCCACGGTCCGGGGTGTCTTCTCCAAAAGTACAAACGCCACCCCCGGGACCTTAGGGCCAGAGCCCCTCCGGCGCCAAACTGCCATAGATCCGGGATCACGCTGCTCCAGAGCTTTGCTGAGAATCAGCTAACGTGGCGGAGGCCACTGACGCCACCGCATCGCCACGTTCTTGCATGCTAGCAGCGCTGTCCAGCCGCTGCCGGCTTGGGGACGCACCAACTCTATGCCAAGATGACGACCGATGCCGTCTCCTCGATGCGGAGGTACGCGCCTCCTGGGAAGGAGGGATGTCGTCCAGGCCCAGCAGATCCTTAGCCGCCTGAAGAGAGCGAATCTGCTCCAGCCGGTTCTGCCAGTGGAATATGATACGGAAGGGGTGCCCCCACGAGTAGGAGATGTTGCGTTCTCGCAGAAAGGCAGTCACCGGGCGGAATTCCCTTCTCTTCTGAAGCGTCGATGCCGCCAGATCCTGGTAAAGCTGTGGACGATGGTCCCTAAAGTGCAAGGAGGAGATGGCTCTGGCCTTCCGCAGGATGCGCTCCTTCACCTGGAAGTCGTGCACACAAACGAGGATGTCCGGCGGGGGCCCCCCTCCTCTCCTAGGCAAACCGACTCTATGCACCCTATCCATTCTTATTTCCTGCACATCCTCCTCGTCCAAGATCTGTAAGAACAGGGCCTGCACATAGCCACGCAGATCCCCATCTTCACCCTCCCAAGGGACCGCTCAAATTCGGATGTTGTTCCTCCGTGACCGGTTCTCCAAATCCTCAGAGTGGGCCTGCAGATCCAGATTCTCTTCAGTAAGGCGGATGATGTCCTGCTGAAGCTGGTGCACGTCGTTTGCCACACTCAAATCATGGTCTTCCAGCGTTGCCACCCGTTCGCCGATGCCATCCACATCTCTCCGTACCTCACGTAGGTCCGACGCCAATTGAGCACGGAGCTCCGATATGTCCTCCTTGATGGAGGCGAATAGCTCAGTCATAAAGGCCTTGGTGGCGGGCGCCTCATCGTCCGACTGCCTAGATGATCCACTTGCCCCGGGAGAGGCCGGCTGTTGCGAGGATTTAGAGGTGCCATCTTTCCCCGGTTTCCCCTTACGTAGTGCGTTGGACATCCTGGAACTCCGGCAGTGGCGCGGGTCAAGGCGGTCCCCCTCACTCCAGGAACCCAAGGCGGAACACCGTGATGGGGTCTCCGGAACAGCGAGACACACAGCACCTCCATTCAGCCAGGCCGCCCAGGGGTATGGCCTCCTCCTCGCCGCCCGGGAGACCAACAGAGTCCTCTCCGCAGGTGGGCCCCCTCACCAAAGCTCCTCCGATGTGCTCTCCACACCAGGCAACGGGGGCGGGGGGAATCAGGCTCCACAGGACCCGGGTGTCTGAGCAAAGAAAAGGTGTCCAGCGCGGTGCAGGGCCTCATCTAAGAGCCAGCCCAGGTCTCAGAGGAGTGGGGGAGGTCAGAGTAGCCTGTCTGACCCAGCTGAGTCACGATGCAGGCAGCAGTCCCCCAGTAAAGATGGCGGTGGTGGAGCTTCCCGCCAAGAGGTGCCCCGGCAATAGTCAATGCTGCAGCTCAAGGTGCCGGGGGGCGCAGATAGCTCGGTTTCAGGCCACCGCCACTGCGGCTCGGGGGTCACCAGCCCGAATCCCCCGGCTCCGGCAGCTCCCCTCCTCACTCCCTCCGAGAGCCACGGTCCACCTCCAGCCGGAAGCCCAGAACAGATCAGCCGCCCGGGCCGTGAAGCGACGCAAGCAGCAGGCCTCAGTGTGTCTCCGGCCGCTAGAACCCCCGGTCTCCGTCTCCCAGCTCCCCCGGGGCACCCAACTCCTGCAGCTCGGCCTCAGATGGCAGGAAACCTGACCAGAAGCCCCTGTGGTCGCCGTGGCCCCCTCACCGCCAGGTTCCGCAGCGTCGCCAATTCAAGGCCAGGGTCCGTCTCCCAGTAGGCCGGCGCTCTACAGTCCGGGGGCCGCTACCCCCGTAACGCGGTGCTCAGGGCAGCAGACAGCACCGGGTCGCACCCCACCGCAGAGGGCCGATCCCCCGGCCAGTAGCCGCGTTAAATGCCTCCTGCGCAGGCCACGAAAGGCCGCGCCCAGCCTCTCTCCTCACCCCGATAGTCCGAGGCGCTCTCCCCTCTCAGGCGGCCAGGCTCACCAGCTCTCTGCCTCCAATCGCTGCCAAGTGGCCCGGGCCGCTGAAGCACCTCCGCTGATGCACTGTCGAGCCCGCAGGTAACGGAGGGGGCCGGGGCGGCTCGCAAAGCCGCGGCTCCGCTCCTCATCCGGAGCGGGCGTCACCACAGTCCGCCTCCTCCTCACGCAAGGCCGGCGGCTACAGGGCCGAGATTCGCCTCTCCTCCCCCGGCCGAAGCAAGCCGACTGCAGCTCCACCGGCAGCGCCGGACCGCACCACCTGCTGTCAGCGGCCTCCGCTAGCCCTTCGAGGCTGGTCAGCGCCCCGGGGACAACGCTAAGCAATGCTAAGAAGGTCAGGCGCCGGAGGGACCCGAAAGTGCGTCTCACTCCGACGCCATCTTGGCCACGCCCCCCCACCCCTAGTTTTGAGGCAATAATCTGTTGGACAAACTCCTAACTAGGCCCTATGTCTGCAATAAGTGTTGTAGAAGAAGTGAGATCCATGGCCTTGTGAGTATGAGGCAGTTATCTGACTTCTGATGAACCCCACAGAGTGAGTGCGCAGCCAGAGGGCAGTGGGGGGGCCGAAGGACATGAAATTAGGTCAACTTGAATATGAGAAATATGGAAAGGTAGAAATGCAGAGGAAGTGAGGCCTGTCCAGGGGTGCAGAGGAGGTGAGGCCTGTCCAGGGGTGCAGAGGAGGCGAGGCTTGTCCAGGGATGCAGAGGAGGTTAAGCCTGTCCAGGGGTGCAGAGGAGGTGAAGCCTGTCCAGGGGTCAGAGTAGGAGAGGCCTGTCCAGGGGTGAGAGGAGGAGAGGAGGTGAGGCCTGTCCTGGGGTGCAGAGGAAGTGAAGCCTGTCCACGGGGCAGAGAAGGTGAGGCCTTTCCAGGGGTGCAGAGGAAGAGAGGCCTGTCCAGGGGTCAGAGGAGGTGAGGCCTGTACAGGGGTCAGAGGAGGTGAGGCCTGTTCACGGGGGCAGAGGAGGAGATGCCTGTCCAGGGGTGCAGAGGAAGAGAGGCCTGTCCAGGGGTCAGAGGAGGTGAGGCCTGTACAGGGGTCAGAGGAGGTGAGGCCTGTCCTGAGGAGGTGAGGCCTGTCCAGGGGTGCAGAGGAGTTGAGACCTGTCCAGGGGTGCAGAGGAGGCGGGCTTGTCCAGGGATGCAGAGGAGGTTAAGCCTGTCCAGGGGTGCAGAGGAGGTGAAGCCTGTCCAGGGGTCAGAGTAGGAGAGGCCTGTCCAGGGGTGAGAGGAGGAGAGGAGGTGAGGCCTGTCCAGAGGAGCAGTGTCTCACTTCGGGGCCTGTGCATAGCGCCACAAGGCTCGGGGCAGAGTCAGAGGCGCTGTATGGGGTGGAATGAACTCTGGGCTCCTCTGTCCTTAAAGAGAATCCTTCACCGAGAGGCCTGTCAAGAGGACGGGCAGAGGAGGTAAGGCCTGTCTAGGGGTGCGGTGGAGGAGAGGCCTGTCCAGGGGTGCAGCGGAAGCGAGGCCTGACCAGCAGTGCAGAGCAGGTGAGGCCTGTCTAGGGGTGCAGAGGTGGTGAGTCCTGTCCAAGGGGGTGCAGAGGAGATGAGTCCTGTCCAAAGAGGTGCAGAAGAGGTGAAGCCTGTCCAGGGGGTGCAGAGGAGGTGAGGCCTGTTGTCAAGGGTTGGGTTTTACTGACAGTGCCGATACTCCCAGGAGCAGAATGATGAGATTTATCAAATTCCACCACTGGTTTTCCCACAGCCACCAACTGAAGAGTTAACTAGTGGCCGTGCGAACCCAGCCGGGGGAAAGGGGAATGGGACAGAGAAGAGACTGCCTGACCTTCTTGCTCTTACACTCTACTCTTCCTTTCTGCCGTACTCCGTTTTATTCCTTTCTTACTACCTCTCTATCTTCAAGTATGAGTGGAAATCGCTGTAAAAGAAAAGCACACCATTACTAATTTCCTTCAATTCCTTCTTCACTTTCTTACTCTCTTTCTCTCTATTTTCTTACCCAGAGTGCCTTTGGCTTTTGCTGCTCATCTATTCTTCAATATAAGTATTTTATTCTTTGGTAACCTGCATTATAAACAACATTTGAGCACCCTTTAACTCTGAGTTCATTTATTCTTTTTCACTCATTCGTTCATTCACTCTCTGCCTTACTTTCTTATCTTCTGAATTCTTCTTACTTCTCCCTTAGAAACCTTCTGGAGGCTCCGGCGTCAACCAAGCGACAAAGAAATCAGGAACTGAAGTATTCAATGGGTCGCCCCACTCACTGCTGCCGCTCCTGCCTGCCTTTGCCGCCACCCAACCGTCGAACCAACGCCCCCCCCCCACCGCCACCCTTCGCACCTGGACCACGGTGACCACCGAAGACACAGCCCGCACGATGAACACCATCCACTCCGGATCACCGACCGACCCCTGCCCACACCACGTCTTCAACAAGGCCGACTCCACCATCGCACCGCAACTCCGGAACATCATCAACGCCTCCTTCAACACCGCCACCTTCCCGGAGAGCTGGAAGCACACTGAGATCAGCGCCCTCCTGAAGAAACCTACAGCGGACCCCACCGATCTCAAAAACTTCCGCCCCATCTCGCTCCTCCCTTTTCCTGCTAAAGTCATCGAGAAGATCGTCAACAGACAGCTGACCGCCTTCCTCGAGACGAACGGATCCCTCGACCCCTCGCAGTCCGGCTTCAGAGCCAACCACAGCACCGAGACGCCCACCGGGCTTAGTTGCGCGTTATAAATTGTATTTCATTCATTCATTCATTCACTGTCACCCAGGCACTCGTCACCAGCCGACTGGACTACGGAAACGCCCTCTACGCTGGAACCACAGCCAAGCTACAGAAAAGACTCCAGCGCATCCAGAACGCCTCCGCCCGACTCATCCTGGATGTCCCCCGACGCAGCCACATCTCCAGCCACCTGAGGAACCTGCACTGGCTCCCCGTCGACAAGAGGATCACGTTCCGGCTCCTCACCCACGCACACAAGTCTCTCCACGACCTGGGCCCCAAGTACCTCAACGACCGCCTGACCTTCTACACGCCCACCCGCCAGCTACGGTCCACCAGCCTCGCCCTCGCAGCCATACCACGCAACCGAAGAGCCACCGCCGGAGGAAGATCCTTCTCTTACCTGGCTGCCAAGACTTGGAACTCCCTCCCCATCCACCTTCGGCTGACCCAGGACCATCTCGCCTTCAGGAAACAACTCAAGACCTGGCTGTTCGAGCAGTAGCATACCCCTCCCCCCAAGCGCCTTGAGACCCTCCCGGGTGAGTAGTGCACTATACAAATGGCATGATTGATTGATTGATTGAATGGGTAAGTATTAATTCTTCTCTTTATATTTCTTTTTTCCTATTTACTTTAAATTGGTATTCCTCTCTAGTTCTAAATTACTGAACTAACTAACGGACGCACCGAAGTGCTCTAACCTGCGCCTAAGCCTGGCACAAAATTGCACTATTTCTATCTAACTAGACTACAGAAAGAACATGACTAATCTCTGAAAATCTTTTGGTGAAGTGCCTTGGTTCTAAAATCAACCTGTGCACTTTACACCTGGTCTAGACCTCGCGCCCGTGTCCAGGAACTCAGGACTAGACCGGCAACTTCCACCGTGGTCCTCCCTGTTGGTAGTACAGGGGAGAATGCCCGGTTCTGCGCTATAATGACACGTGACCTTTTGCGAGCGGGTGATCTTTGCACTGCCGGTTCAATGGCAGATACTGCGAGGCAAAGAAGAGCTTTGATTCCTTTTTCCTGCACCCTGACACCTGTCCAGGGGGTGCAGAAGAGGTGAGGCCTGTACTGTGCTGAGAAGGTGAGACCTGTTCAGGGGGTGCAGAGGAGTTGAGGCCTGTCCTGGGCCGGGGGTGCAGTGGAGGTGCAACCTATCCAGGAGGGGTGCAGAGGAGGTGAGGCCTGCCCAAGGGGGTGCAGAAGAGGTGAGGCCTGTACTGTGTTGAGGAGGTGAGACCTGTTCAGGGGGTGCAGAGAAGTTGAGGCCTGTCCTGGGCCGGGGGTGCAGTGGAGGTGCGGCCTATCCAGAGGTCTATGCCAAGGGATTGAAGGGCAGTGTGTCGCTGGCGTCTATAAGTGATGCAGTCATATCAGTGCCCCCTAAGCCTCGAAAAATCCTGTAAGTGTACATCTTATTGCCCTCTGCCACTGCGTAACAGTGATAATAAATTCCTACCTGATGTGATGCGACTCGGCTATCCCTCCTACAAGAGAAAATAGTCTCCCCTGTACAGGTGGGATTTGTCCCACATAAATCCACAGCGGTTTATTTTCCGGACGGTATTCGCAGTGCTGCATCAGGTAAACCCAAACATGAAGTCAGCTGATGCCGATAAGGCGTTTGACTCCCTGGAGTAGCCTTTTATGATCGAGATGTATAGGCGGCTTGTTATGTCAGAGAGTTTGAGATCATGTATGAAGCTGCTGGACACACAGCCTATGGCCTGCGTTTACGTAAATGGGCTCAACTCAGACGCCATTCAGATCGCCTGGGTCACTGGGCTTAGTGTTATAATTTCTGATGTCTGCGTCTCAAAGTGGAGGGTCGCTAATTTTAATCCTGGTTGGTGCGCTAGGGAATAGTGACTTGTATATTTTTACAGTGCTGTGACGTCTGCGCGTGAGAGACAGCAATTTGAATAGGAAAGCCAATAGTTTAAAGAAAGAATTAAACAAAATATAAAATAGGCTACACAAATTATAGGATGGGCTGTACAGAGTATAAGATCAGTCAAGCATAATTTGCAAATAGAGAAAACGTGTAAATTCATACTGTGCTATCAGATGTTACATTTTTAGTAACCACAATCATACTGTAGCTAGTGTTAACCTTTTTTTAAGGTTTCCATGAAAATACGATACGAAAGGGGATGATGGACGGAGCGTTTGAGCAAATCAAACACTCACCCCCAGTCAACTGATCTGGGTTTAATCCATCACCATTCTTTAGCCCACTCAGCCACCCCATTTCAGACATGGCTATATGCAAATCAGTCTGACCCTGTGCCTCATGGGAACAGTCCAGCCCGAACTTCCAAGCCATGTCTTCCATGGACCGGAAACAAGCATCCTGGGACCGGTTTCGGATTCATAATCCTCTTCAGCCAGGCTATCTTGAATCCAGTGGCCAAGTGAGCAAGGGACTCACGTCTGAGCATACCCTGCCACACGTAGGGTGAACAAAATACTGCATTCAAGAAGTATTGATAACACCCTCACAGTAATCTTAAAAAGAATTATATCAGCATACTACGATTCTTTTCCGCCACCAAACAAGCAAACTGACCCAGGAGTTACAAGTTAGCCGTGGCGGCTCCAGGCCATTGCTTACATTGATGGCCCCACCCAGGTCTCTGGACAGCTATCTAAACAGAGGACATGCCCTTTTGAGAAGCTGGTAACCCAGTGCGTCTTCGAACAGTTCTTTTATTGTGGTGCTCCATTTTAAGCGACCAACTCTCACCCCAATGGCCTCCTCAACATGGTGCGATGTTTGGGTGACATTCGTTCCGCAAATTCCTGAAGCGTTCATAAAGCACAAGCCCGAAACCCATCAGCCTATATCTTTCAGGATCAACACCTAACGAGAAGAACAAACGCAGAATTCAAATGTTTTGATAGACCAATGTCATAGTCACACTTTGATGCGCTGTAGTCGTTCACCATATTAGCAGGTCTTTTGTAAATAGGCGCTCCTACATGGAGATGGTGGTTATGTGGTCACTATTAATAAGGGGTTATGAACTAACTTGATACTTCGGCTTTTCCTTAACCTTTGTGATGTTCTAAACGTACCCGTAACCTTTATAAGGCAAGTCGGTAAGCTTTATAATGTTGTCTATCAGTTGTCGCTTTATCCCCTCCTTGTAAAATATGCAAACCAAACTTGAAATAAGTACATTTTGTTGTGAGAATAGCTGTTGTTGCCGCTGATTTCTTTTATTGCAGCACAGCAATGCCTCTATTATAAATCGAACATTGATTATTCGAATAGTGTTGATTTCATTCCAGAGTGACTTTTGCACCATTAAGGTGATAAATAATACGTTGACCTCAAATTTGAGTTGGATCAGTTTATCCTGTTTGACCCCTGAATCCTTCGTTGTCGTTTTCTAGTGAGCGGCCTAGGCTCTAAAGAGTCATAGGGCTCTCCCCCTCCCTTTGCTTCGACAGTGTTTGCCTTTAGAGATGCTGATATGAAGTGCAGAGACCTGCAGTTAAGCGGCTCTGAACGAGTGAATGAAATCCATGCTGGTGGTTTGAGCTGGGAACGTGCCTTTCATGTTTATTGCTTCCATCCAGCCTCCTTCTAGGTACATACATTGTCAGATAAGGGGACAGAGGCACAGAAAGAGTAGGATTTGCCTAGTACTAAACAGTCTGATGAACACAGAACTACTTTTTCCAAAGGTTATTACTTGGCCACGTTACATTCTGGTAAATAGTCCATGAGAGTGGGTGCTGTGTACCCCTCCCCCCCACCAGAGGCAATGTCTATGTGGTAATCAAACTCTCGTGTCATCGGTAGGCTAAGGGTAAGATTTATTCACCACTCATCCAACTGCACCAGGAACGTAATGGCCGGCAACACTGCCGGCAACACTGCTGGCAACACATCAACAACAACATTCCAGGAGCCGCTGGAAGGAATCTTTACTTAAAAGACGCATCACCACAGTCTGGGCCCATTTTTAAAAGCACAGTTTTACTCACAACTTTAGGATGGTTGTAAATACCCCCGATCTTGGACATAAATGGGGGGAGAGGCATACATTTACTTAGTGATTCCTGAAGCTCACTATTTCACAAATTGTAGGTCGGGGTTAAACACGTAGTCTCCTGGTTGCACAGTTTCCTAGTGCAGTAAACCACACGTGGGGTGGTGGAGATCGTGAGGGAGCAGCCGAAGGACTACAATCCCAGAATAATGACCTGTATAGTGGCCCTGTAGAGAAACAACATTTGGTGTCTATTTCCAGCATCTTTAGGTGAAGTGGTAAAATCAGGATTAGATGTTATGTCTCCCCCGGCCCCTCCTAGGATGATTGGTCTGTGTGTAAAGGCGCTTTCGTGTACTGCGTACGTGTGAGGTGCAGAGCCCATTTCAGGTGTCTCCCTGTATCTAAGTAGCCTCTAAAGTTGTGCGCTCTTCCATAACGTTAGTGATACTCTGCATTCTCTCCTCTCACTGCATGTCCCGCCGCTGCTTTTTAGAGTCACTCCTTGTATTGAAATTCTTTGTAAAGCAGATGACCCTTGAAGGGAAGATTATAATCTCTCTGACACCCCTTGGTACGTAATATCCCGTACCTGGCCCAAAAAAAAACAACTGACTCTGCATTATTTACTATTTGGTAATACTTCCTTAAAATATTGCTAATTTTGCCCATGCTTCAGTCCATATGAAACTAGTCTTTGCCCTTCCACCCTCTTGTCCACACAGTACACTAGATCCTGCCAGGTATTACATGCTCACCTGCATCAGATGTTATTGCATTGTTTGCATTAGATTCTCCTAGTGCCTGGCCTGTGTTATTATATTGTTTGCATCAAATTCTCCTAGTGCCTGGCCTGTGTTATTATATTGTTTGCATCAAATTCTCCTAGTGCCTGGCCTGTGTTATTATATTGTTTGCATCAAATTCTCCTAGTGCCTGGCCTGTGTTATTATATTGTTTGCATCAAATTCTCCTAGTGCCTGGCCTGTGTTATTGCATTGTTTGCATTAGATTCTCCTAGTGCCTGGCCTGTGTTATTATATTGTTTGCATCAAATTCTCCTAGTGCCTGGTCTGTGTTATTATATTGTTTGCATCAGATTCTCCTAGTGCCTGGCCTGTGTTATTGCATTGTTTGCATCAGATTCTCCCAATGCCTGGCCTGTGTTATTGCAGTGTTTGCATCAGATTCTTCTAGTGCCCGGCCTGTGTTATTGCATTGTTTGCATCAGATTCTCCTTGTGCCTGGCCTGTGTTATTGCACTGTTTGCATCAGATTCTCATAGTGCCTGTTCTGTGTTATTGCATTGTTTGCGTCAGATTCTCCCAGTGCCTGGCCTGTGTTATTGCATTGTTTGCATCAGATTCTCCTCGTGCCTGGCCTGTGTTATTGCACTGTTTGCATCAGATTCTCATAGTGCCTGTTCTGTGTTATTGCATTGTTTGCGTCAGATTCTCCCAGTGCCTGGCCTGTGTTATTGCATTGTTTGCATCAGGTTTTCCTCGTGTCTGGCCTGTGTTATTGCAGTGTTTGCATCAGATTCATCCAGTGCCTGGCCTGTGTTATTGCATTGTGTGCATCAGATTCTCCTCGTGCCTAGCCCGTGTTATTGCATTGTTTGCATCAGATTCTCCTAGTGCCTGACCTGTGTTATTGTATTGTTTACATCAGATTCTCCCAACGCCTGGCCTGTGTGATTGCATTGTTTGCATCAGATTTTCCTTGTTCCTGGCCTGTGTTATTGCATTGTTTGCGTCACGTTTTTCTAGTACCTGGTCTGTTATTGCATTATTTGCGCTGCTTTTGGTGTGTTAATATTCTAATAGTTGCAGCTTTTGTAACACAGATGGTACCTTTTATCCCAATCAAGTTCATCTGACTGCAAGGACACTGCACTCTCCCTGCAGTATCAATCTATTTCCTAGTTATGTAGCAACAGACAGCACAACATGTCTGCCAGAGATGTCGTAGGGTCAGAAACAGTACATAGGTAAGTAGGTATGATGCAAAACAAACTGATGAGTAAGGATTTAAACGAAGAAGCTGCTGTGATATACGCCAAAACATCCATGTCGAAACAACAGCAGTAGGACAATGGTTCATGGAATGATAATGGTAGATTTATTTACACGTCTGTGCAGTGCGTGTCACTTCATGTTCTTTTCTCCCACTCTCATGAGTCCGACTGGACTACGGAAACGCCCTCTACGCCGGAACCACAGCCAAGCTACAGAAAAGACTCCAGCGCATCCAGAACGCCTCCGCCCGACTCATCCTGGATGTCCCCCGACGCAGCCACATCTCCAGCCACCTGAGGAACCTGCACTGGCTCCCCGTCGACAAGAGGATCACGTTCCGGCTCCTCACCCACGCACACAAGTCTCTCCACGACCTGGGCCCCAAGTACCTCAACGACCGCCTGACCTTCTACACGCCCACCCGCCAGCTACGGTCCACCAGCCTCGCCCTCGCAGCCATACCACGCAACCGAAGAGCCACCGCCGGAGGAAGATCCTTCTCTTACCTGGCTGCCAAGACTTGGAACTCCCTCCCCATCCACCTTCGGCTGACCCAGGACCATCTCGCCTTCAGGAAACAACTCAAGACCTGGCTGTTCGAGCAGTAGCATACCCCTCCCCCCAAGCGCCTTGAGACCCTCCCGGGTGAGTAGTGCACTATACAAATGGCATGATTGATTGATTGATTGAATGGGTAAGTATTAATTCTTCTCTTTATATTTCTTTTTTCCTATTTACTTTAAATTGGTATTCCTCTCTAGTTCTAAATTACTGAACTAACTAACGGACGCACCGAAGTGCTCTAACCTGCGCCTAAGCCTGGCACAAAATTGCACTATTTCTATCTAACTAGACTACAGAAAGAACATGACTAATCTCTGAAAATCCGTTGGTGAAGTGCCTTGGTTCTAAAATCAACCTGTGCACTTTACACCTGGTCTAGACCTCGCGCCCGTGTCCAGGAACTCAGGACTAGACCGGCAACTTCCACCGTGGTCCTCCCTGTTGGTAGTACAGGGGAGAATGCCCGGTTCTGCGCTATAATGACACGTGACCTTTTGCGAGCGGGTGATCTTTGCACTGCCGGTTCAATGGCAGATACTGCGAGGCAAAGAAGAGCTTTGATTCCTTTTTCCTGCACCCTGACACCTGTCCAGGGGGTGCAGAAGAGGTGAGGCCTGTACTGTGCTGAGAAGGTGAGACCTGTTCAGGGGGTGCAGAGGAGTTGAGGCCTGTCCTGGGCCGGGGGTGCAGTGGAGGTGCAACCTATCCAGGAGGGGTGCAGAGGAGGTGAGGCCTGCCCAAGGGGGTGCAGAAGAGGTGAGGCCTGTACTGTGTTGAGGAGGTGAGACCTGTTCAGGGGGTGCAGAGAAGTTGAGGCCTGTCCTGGGCCGGGGGTGCAGTGGAGGTGCGGCCTATCCAGAGGTCTATGCCAAGGGATTGAAGGGCAGTGTGTCGCTGGCGTCTATAAGTGATGCAGTCATATCAGTGCCCCCTAAGCCTCGAAAAATCCTGTAAGTGTACATCTTATTGCCCTCTGCCACTGCGTAACAGTGATAATAAATTCCTACCTGATGTGATGCGACTCGGCTATCCCTCCTACAAGAGAAAATAGTCTCCCCTGTACAGGTGGGATTTGTCCCACATAAATCCACAGCGGTTTATTTTCCGGACGGTATTCGCAGTGCTGCATCAGGTAAACCCAAACATGAAGTCAGCTGATGCCGATAAGGCGTTTGACTCCCTGGAGTAGCCTTTTATGATCGAGATGTATAGGCGGCTTGTTATGTCAGAGAGTTTGAGATCATGTATGAAGCTGCTGGACACACAGCCTATGGCCTGCGTTTACGTAAATGGGCTCAACTCAGACGCCATTCAGATCGCCTGGGTCACTGAGCTTAGTGTTATAATTTCTGATGTCTGCGTCTCAAAGTGGAGGGTCGCTAATTTTAATCCTGGTTGGTGCGCTAGGGAATAGTGACTTGTATATTTTTACAGTGCTGTGACGTCTGCGCGTGAGAGACAGCAATTTGAATAGGAAAGCCAATAGTTTAAAGAAAGAATTAAACAAAATATAAAATAGGCTACACAAATTATAGGATGGGCTGTACAGAGTATAAGATCAGTCAAGCATAATTTGCAAATAGAGAAAACGTGTAAATTCATACTGTGCTATCAGATGTTACATTTTTAGTAACCACAATCATACTGTAGCTAGTGTTAACCTTTTTTTAAGGTTTCCATGAAAATACGATACGAAAGGGGATGATGGACGGAGCGTTTGAGCAAATCAAACACTCACCCCCAGTCAACTGATCTGGGTTTAATCCATCACCATTCTTTAGCCCACTCAGCCACCCCATTTCAGACATGGCTATATGCAAATCAGTCTGACCCTGTGCCTCATGGGAACAGTCCAGCCCGAACTTCCAAGCCATGTCTTCCATGGACCGGAAACAAGCATCCTGGGACCGGTTTCGGATTCATAATCCTCTTCAGCCAGGCTATCTTGAATCCAGTGGCCAAGTGAGCAAGGGACTCACGTCTGAGCATACCCTGCCACACGTAGGGTGAACAAAATACTGCATTCAAGAAGTATTGATAACACCCTCACAGTAATCTTAAAAAGAATTATATCAGCATACTACGATTCTTTTCCGCCACCAAACAAGCAAACTGACCCAGGAGTTACAAGTTAGCCGTGGCGGCTCCAGGCCATTGCTTACATTGATGGCCCCACCCAGGTCTCTGGACAGCTATCTAAACAGAGGACATGCACTTTTGAGAAGCTGGTAACCCAGTGCTTCTTCGAACAGTTCTTTTATTGTGGTGCTCCATTTTAAGCGACCAACTCTCACCCCAATGGCCTCCTCAACATGGTGCGATGTTTGGGTGACATTCGTTCCGCAAATTCCTGAAGCGTTCATAAAGCACAAGCCCGAAACCCATCAGCCTATATCTTTCAGGATCAACACCTAACGAGAAGAACAAATGCAGAATTCAAATGTTTTGATAGACCAATGTCATAGTCACACTTTGATGCGCTGTAGTCGTTCACCATATTAGCAGGTCTTTTGTAAATAGGCGCTCCTACATGGAGATGGTGGTTATGTGGTCACTATTAATAAGGGGTTATGAACTAACTTGATACTTCGGCTTTTCCTTAACCTTTGTGATGTTCTAAACGTACCCGTAACCTTTATAAGGCAAGTCGGTAAGCTTTATAATGTTGTCTATCAGTTGTCGCTTTATCCCCTCCTTGTAAAATATGCAAACCAAACTTGAAATAAGTACATTTTGTTGTGAGAATAGCTGTTGTTGCCGCTGATTTCTTTTATTGCAGCACAGCAATGCCTCTATTATAAATCGAACATTGATTATTCGAATAGTGTTGATTTCATTCCAGAGTGACTTTTGCACCATTAAGGTGATAAATAATACGTTGACCTCAAATTTGAGTTGGATCAGTTTATCCTGTTTGACCCCTGAATCCTTCGTTGTCGTTTTCTAGTGAGCGGCCTAGGCTCTAAAGAGTCATAGGGCTCTCCCCCTCCCTTTGCTTCGACAGTGTTTGCCTTTAGAGATGCTGATATGAAGTGCAGAGACCTGCAGTTAAGCGGCTCTGAACGAGTGAATGAAATCCATGCTGGTGGTTTGAGCTGGGAACGTGCCTTTCATGTTTATTGCTTCCATCCAGCCTCCTTCTAGGTACATACATTGTCAGATAAGGGGACAGAGGCACAGAAAGAGTAGGATTTGCCTAGTACTAAACAGTCTGATGAACACAGAACTACTTTTTCCAAAGGTTATTACTTGGCCACGTTACATTCTGGTAAATAGTCCATGAGAGTGGGTGCTGTGTACCCCTCCCCCCCCACCAGAGGCAATGTCTATGTGGTAATCAAACTCTCGTGTCATCGGTAGGCTAAGGGTAGGATTTATTCACCACTCATCCAACTGCACCAGGAACGTAATGGCCGGCAACACTGCCGGCAACACTGCTGGCAACACATCAACAACAACATTCCAGGAGCCGCTGGAAGGAATCTTTACTTAAAAGACGCATCACCACAGTCTGGGCCCATTTTTAAAAGCACAGTTTTACTCACAACTTTAGGATGGTTGTAAATACCCCCGATCTTGGACATAAATGGGGGGAGAGGCATACATTTACTTAGTGATTCCTGAAGCTCACTATTTCACAAATTGTAGGTCGGGGTTAAACACGTAGTCTCCTGGTTGCACAGTTTCCTAGTGCAGTAAACCACACGTGGGGTGGTGGAGATCGTGAGGGAGCAGCCGAAGGACTACAATCCCAGAATAATGACCTGTATAGTGGCCCTGTAGAGAAACAACATTTGGTGTCTATTTCCAGCATCTTTAGGTGAAGTGGTAAAATCAGGATTAGATGTTATGTCTCCCCCGGCCCCTCCTAGGATGATTGGTCTGTGTGTAAAGGCGCTTTCGTGTACTGCGTACGTGTGAGGTGCAGAGCCCATTTCAGGTGTCTCCCTGTATCTAAGTAGCCTCTAAAGTTGTGCGCTCTTCCATAACGTTAGTGATACTCTGCATTCTCTCCTCTCACTGCATGTCCCGCCGCTGCTTTTTAGAGTCACTCCTTGTATTGAAATTCTTTGTAAAGCAGATGACCCTTGAAGGGAAGATTATAATCTCTCTGACACCCCTTGGTACGTAATATCCCGTACCTGGCCCCAAAAAAAAAAACTGACTCTGCATTATTTACTATTTGGTAATACTTCCTTAAAATATTGCTAATTTTGCCCATGCTTCAGTCCATATGAAACTAGTCTTTGCCCTTCCACCCTCTTGTCCACACAGTACACTAGATCCTGCCAGGTATTACATGCTCACCTGCATCAGATGTTATTGCATTGTTTGCATTAGATTCTCCTAGTGCCTGGCCTGTGTTATTATATTGTTTGCATCAAATTCTCCTAGTGCCTGGCCTGTGTTATTATATTGTTTGCATCAAATTCTCCTAGTGCCTGGCCTGTGTTATTATATTGTTTGCATCAAATTCTCCTAGTGCCTGGCCTGTGTTATTATATTGTTTGCATCAAATTCTCCTAGTGCCTGGCCTGTGTTATTGCATTAGATTCTCCTAGTGCCTGGCCTGTGTTATTGCATTGTTTGCATCAAATTCTCCTAGTGCCTGGTCTGTGTTATTATATTGTTTGCATCAGATTCTCCTAGTGCCTGGCCTGTGTTATTGCATTGTTTGCATCAGATTCTCCCAATGCCTGGCCTGTGTTATTGCAGTGTTTGCATCAGATTCTTCTAGTGCCCGGCCTGTGTTATTGCATTGTTTGCATCAGATTCTCCTTGTGCCTGGCCTGTGTTATTGCACTGTTTGCATCAGATTCTCATAGTGCCTGTTCTGTGTTATTGCATTGTTTGCGTCAGATTCTCCCAGTGCCTGGCCTGTGTTATTGCATTGTTTGCATCAGATTCTCCTCGTGCCTGGCCTGTGTTATTGCACTGTTTGCATCAGATTCTCATAGTGCCTGTTCTGTGTTATTGCATTGTTTGCGTCAGATTCTCCCAGTGCCTGGCCTGTGTTATTGCATTGTTTGCATCAGGTTTTCCTCGTGTCTGGCCTGTGTTATTGCAGTGTTTGCATCAGATTCATCTAGTGCCTGGCCTGTGTTATTGCATTGTGTGCATCAGATTCTCCTCGTGCCTAGCCCGTGTTATTGCATTGTTTGCATCAGATTCTCCTAGTGCCTGACCTGTGTCATTGTATTGTTTACATCAGATTCTCCCAACGCCTGGCCTGTGTGATTGCATTGTTTGCATCAGATTTTCCTTGTTCCTGGCCTGTGTTATTGCATTGTTTGCGTCACGTTTTTCTAGTACCTGGTCTG
Source organism: Lissotriton helveticus (assembly GCF_964261635.1). Taxonomy (NCBI): domain Eukaryota; kingdom Metazoa; phylum Chordata; class Amphibia; order Caudata; family Salamandridae; genus Lissotriton; species Lissotriton helveticus. Next base: position 336,604 of record NW_027611697.1, on the reverse strand, counting down.
TTATTGCATTATTTGCGCTGCTTTTGGTGTGTTAATATTCTAATAGTTGCAGCTTTTGTAACACAGATGGTACCTTTTATCCCAATCAAGTTCATCTGACTGCAAGGACACTGCACTCTCCCTGCAGTAGCAATCTATTTCCTAGTTATGTAGCAACAGACAGCACAACATGTCTGCCAGAGATGTCGTAGGGTCAGAAACAGTACATAGGTAAGTAGGTATGATGCAAAACAAACTGTTGAGTAAGGATTTAAACGAAGAAGCTGCTGTGATATACGCCAAAACATCCATGTCGAAACAACAGCAGTAGGACAATGGTTCATGGAATGATAATGGTAGATTTATTTACACTTCTGTGCAGTGCGTGTCACTTCATGTTCTTTTCTCCCACTCTCATGAGATGGTTTTACAAAGGCATTTCTGAGCTCCCTGAGTGTGGAGCTTCCACGAATCCCAGAGACGGGCCGTTCCAAAGACGGTAACAGAGAAGGTTGAAAGATCTGAGTCTTGATCCTGGCAGATGGACGGGTGATCCCTGAGGGGGTGTAGTTGGTCTGTGTGTTGCCACAGCTGTCCAGGGGGTGTAAGAAAATGTCAGCAATTTGTGGAGGCCCTTCTTTTGGGTGAGAACCACCCAGCTTCATGCAATACGGACTAGAGGATTTGTGTCTGCGCAGTATGAGTTACATTCTGATAGCAAAATAGAGAACCTTGTCCGAAGGGGATTGATGTTACCAAGAATTAACATCTTCAGTTACGACAGATAGAGAAAGTCCATGTACCTCGAGGTTCTTGAAAAGCTTTCAGCGCTCTGCTGGTGCAGGCAGGATGTTTATTCTCTAGTTGGCATTTGCCAGGGCATGTTCAGATTCAGTGGTTGAATTAAACCTTGGAGCAGCACTTGTAGCGTTGACTCTTGGAGTTTTGTAGTATGTGCTGAATGCGGTAGAACTGTCTCAATGCTCTACGGAGCTCAGAAAACCCAAACTCTCCGTCCTCTCAGAGCTCGGGCTCTGTGGCTTGACCAGTAGAACTGCAATAAAAAAGATGACCTGGACCAGTTCTACCTCACCCGACCTTTGAACTACTGATCATTGAGGAAAGAAGCCCTTGTCTGGAAAGAAGATCTACAGAAGGCACAGCTGACAGAAGACTCTGCCTGGGAGGAAGATCTGCACGAGGCACAGCTGACAGAAGTCCACCCTGGAAGGAAGATCTGCACGAGGCACAGCTGACGGAGGTTCCGCCTGGCGGTGACCTCAACGCAGTGAGAGACCCACAAACCACAAGATCCCTCAAGCCCAGCTAGCCACACTGGACGCAATGTACACCAAATGCCTGATTTATATTTCAGAGGATGGTTTATTCCATCAGAAATGTGACGGGTATCCTGCCCGCCCCATTAAAAATACATTGCATCCTGTGGCAATTATAAGGCAGACAGGATATCTGTCACGTTTTGATAATGCCTTGATGTATTTTGCAGAGTTTTACTCCGCTGAATTCCACAAAGTGCTAGGGAATCTCCGCCACACTCTGCAGACTTCCGCTAGTGGCAGAGTTTAAGTTGCGCTTCGCTCACTGACTTTTAGTGCCAGGAGTTTAACCCGCACTGTAAAATCAGCACGAACAGCACTACGCGTCACGCCAGAGGGCGCTGCTGCCTCTGCCGCTCTAATTGATATTCTAATCGAATGGCAGCTTCATCAACAAGAATGGCAGATTTTAACACTCGAGTGGTCGCGAACTGCCGGGACCTCCCGCAATGAGAAACCTCGCCAGGAGGAGGTCCAGCGTGCTATATTTTCTCACAAGCGCTCGCCACCTTACCGTTGGCGAACCGCTTGAGAAAAGAACTCCGTTCTGCATCGAGTTTTTTGGACCAGGAGTGGGCAAAACTTTGCGAGCTCGGCCGGCAGAGCGGAATTCTTCACCCAACCCCTAGTTTTGAGGCAATAATCTGTTGGACAAACTCCTAACTCGGCCCTTTGTCTGCAATAAGTGTTGTAGAAGTGGGATCCATGGCCTTGTGAGTATGAGGCAGTTATCTGACTTCTGATGAAACCCACAGAGTGAGTGCGCAGGCAGAGGGCAGTAGGGGGGCCGAAGGACAGGAAATTAGGTAAACTTGAATATGAGAAATATGGAAAGGTAGAAATGCCGCATCACCTGTGGATAACTAACACCTGCTCCCACTCTTCAAAATGCCCATCCAGTCACAAAATGGCATCCTGGACCCCAAAAGGACAACGTCATGCCAGATGCCATGTAATGTTCGAAAAGGGGGGAAAAAGAGTAATAGGCACACATCTGCTGCGGGGATATCACAGGTAAATCATTGGTTGTGATGGATTCTCTATAAGTAGTAAATGACTGATGTCGTTGAATATTAAATTATATGAATCAACGTTTGTTTGCCTTCTCTGCGCTTATAATGTAAAGGATGGGGCTTACATTGAACCCCTCGCTCTGTTTTACACAAAAGCCCCGGAAGGAGCTGCATCTTACAGAACTTTATCTACTTTAGGAAGAACTAAAGACTTGCTTTTGTAAGTTGTCTTTCAGGGCCAGAAACGGGTGCTGTAAGCTACACTAGTTTCAGGGAGATGGACAGATGTTATGGCGATAGGAAACCCCCCTCAACTCACAATAATGTTTCAATCTTCCAGGTTAGAAGAAACCAGAAATGCTTGATCCAAGGGAGCTGTTGAAAGTGTCAAAGGTGACTTATGAACAGCAAGGTAAAGACAGGAGTTGGTATTTGAGATGATCTTAAGTAAATCGGAAAGAATGAGAAAAAGTGTGTAAATGGAGTTACTTTTGTTGTATACTTCGTAAAGAGTTACTGGAAATTTTACAGCCCAGCCTGATCCATCTCTTTTTCTAAACTCTATTGTTGTTTAAATGAAATCTTGACCATATGCGTCTATCTTAAGCTATACCTCTAGCACTTGGGTGCTCCGTGAGTGCCCGTACTTTGCTCAGTTACTCTGTAAACATTGGTAAATCATCTCTTTTCCAGACATTAATAAAATGTCACCTGATCAACAGAACATTTAGTTAAATATCTGTGTATGATGAAATATTCCTTGCTAAGTTTCAAAAGCGATACTAAGATTTTGCACTGTGTTTGCGTCACAAAAGAGGCACAAAATGGCGCAAAATCTTTTTTCCTAATTTACTTTCCAGCGCTAAACTTGTTTAGCACTGGAAATAACGTTAAAGTAATGTAAGACTGTGCATAGCATTGTTTGGCATTACTTTGTGCCATGGGGGCCTGCCAAGGGTGGTGCATGGGTGTTCTTGTGCAACCACAAAACTAGGTGCAAGGAAGTAGAAATGCTTTCATTTCTTCTTCCTTTTCTGACTTTGCATGTGTGCTGCACTGTGCAACACGTATGCAAATTGGTAAAAGCTTTCCCTCGTGTCGAGGCATAGTAATTTGTACAGGAAGGGTGTCCTTCCTGTACAAAACCCATGCTGGACTCACAGACACACACACGCTAGCGCTCTGGTGCTAAGGTGTATGCTTGACGCAGGCCCTCTGTAATCAGTGCCGGCGCAAAGGAAAGGAGAGAGCCGTATCTCTGAAAATATGGTGCGCACCTGTTCCCTTACTGTCGCGCCACGCAGCGTAGCCTCGCGGGGGGGCTGCGCTGCATTGTGTGGAGTGTCTTTTACAACCAGTTAAACATTGTGAATTCTCATTCCATTATGTTTCCATTTAATAATTTTAAATATCTTTACATCCAACAGAAAACAAGCCTCGAATGTGTGAAATGACCATCAATAATGAAGCGAATGCGGTAAATCTTCAATAATAGCAGAAATAATGAGCTCCAGTATTCAGGAAAACATCAGCGCAGTCGGCGACAGGGGAACCTGAACACACACTGACAGATCCCGGATGAAGCATCAAGGGCAGTTCAGTGATTGTAAGAGGCTGAGCTGTTCACCTTCCCGCCACAAGACCAGGAAATGACCTTCGGAAAATTAAGGCAACAACAATAACAAACCGCCTCCTGTATAAACAAGTGTCCAACACCAGCTTTGATCATCGGATCGGTATGATGTGATTACCACAGTGCTCTGTTTTCTAAGATGATGACAAGCCATCATTCCGTGCTCTAGGTGAATTGTAAACTCTTTCCTGACAAACCACAGTAACCAGAGAAGAGCACAACAGAGCGGAGCCGGACAACTGATGGGTAAAGGAAAGAGGAGTTCTTGTATCTACAATACAACAGACTGTCCCGATTTGCACCGGCAGAAGGAAGATACATCTTTACCCGCAAGCGTGCATTGCCATAATCCAATCTAAAGGCACAATTGCCTACAAAGACACCTTCTACGTATTCGGAGTGTGGCAAATATTTGGTGGCTATCGCATTTTATTGTTAAAACAGAAATCAAACGTGGAAAATACTGCACACATATAAAGTGTGTGAGAAAAAGCCAAGTGTTTTATCAGCCATGTCGGCCCATCAGGAAATGCAGTCATGGGATATAGAAAAATATATACCCGACCCACAGACACTATCCAAGAAAGAAGAATCACACACATGCAGCAAGAGCTTTAGTTTGTCATCACTACTCCAGCTTCATCAGCAAACGTACACAGGAGAAAAAACATTCAAGTGCAATGAATGTGTAAAGAGCTTTAGTCACTTATCACACCTCCAACGACATCAGCGAATACACACAGGGGTAAAACCATTCAAGTGCAGTGAATGTGCAAAATGCTTTAATCACTTATCACACCTTCAAAGACATCAGCGAACACACACGGGGGGAAAACCGTTCAAGTGCAGTGAATGTGCAAAGTGCTTTAGTCTGTTATTACACCTTCAAACACATCAACGAACACACACGGGGGAAAAACCGTTCAAGTGCAGTGAATGTGCAAAGTGCTTTAGTCAGTTATCACAACTTCAAAGTCATCAGCGAACACACACGAGGGAAAAACCATTCAAATGCAATGAATGTGGGAAGAGCTTTAGTCAGATGTCAGACCGAAAACGTCATCAGCAAACACACACAGGGGAAAAACCTTATCATTGTAGTGAATGTGACAGTAGTTTTCGCAACTCTTCAGCATTAAGGGTTCATCAGCGAACACACACAGGAGAAAAACCGTTCAAGTGCAGTGAATGTGCAAAGTGCTTTAGTCAGTTATCAAACCTCCAAACACATCAGCGAATACACACAGGGGAAAAACCATTCAAGTGCAGTGAATGTGGGAAGACCTTTAGTCAGATATCAACCCGAAAACATCATAATCGAACACACACGGGGGAAAAACCATTCAAGTGCAGTGAATGTGGGAAGAGCTTTAGTCATTTATCACACCTCCAAAGTCATCAGCGAACACACACAGGGGAAAAACCTTATCATTGTAGTGAATGTGACAGTAGTTTTTGCGACTCTTCAGCATTAAGGAAACATCAGCGAACTCACACAGGGGAAAAACCATTCAAGTGCAGTGAATGTGCAAAGTGCTTTAGTCACTTATCACACCTTCAAGATCATCAGCGAATACACACAGGGGAAAAGCCATTCAAATGCAATGAATGTGGGAAGACCTTTAGTCGGAAATCAGACCGAAAACGTCATAATCGAACACACACGGGGGAAAAACCTTTCAAGTGCAGTGAATGTGGGAAGAGCTTTAGTCATTTATCACACCTCCAAAGTCATCAGCGAACACACACGGGGGAAAAACCTTATCATTGTAGTGAATGTGACAGTAGTTTTTGCGACTCTTCAGCATTAAGGAAACATCAGCGAACACACACAGTAGAAAAACCATTCAAGTGCAGTAAATGTGCAAAGTGCTTTAGTCAGTTATCACACCTTCAAAGACATCAGCGAACACACAGTTGGGCAGAAGGATAATCCTTTATTGAGAATTTGGTTGTGTGTATCAGTAAGGTTTGTAGTAGACTGTTTGATCACCAGGTTATTAGTTAGGGTTTCGCCATGTACAGTTCCTTCTTTCTTGAATGTGCAAAGTGCTTTAATCACTTATCACACCTTCAAACACATCAGCAAATACACACAGGGGAAAAACCATTCAAGTGCAGTAAGTGTGCAAAGTGCTTTAGTCCGTTATCACAACTTCAAAGACATCAGCGAATACACACAGGGAAAAAAACATTCAAGTGCAGTAAATGTGCAAAGTGCTTTAGTCAGTTATCACACCTTCAAAGACATCAGCGAATACACACGGGGGAAAAACCATTCAAGTGCAGTAAGTGTGCAAAGTGCTTTAGTCCGTTATCACACCTTCAAAGACATCAGCGAACACACAGTTGGGCAGAAGGATAATCCTTTATTGAGAATTTGGTTGTGTGTATCAGTAAGGTTTGTAGTAGACAGATTGATCACCAGGTTATTAGTTAGGGTTTCGCCATGTACAGTTCCTTCTTTCTTAAATGTGCAAAGTGCTTTAATCACTTATCACACCTTCAAACACATCAGCGAACACACACGGGGGAAAAACCATTCAAGTGCAGTGAATGTGCAAAGTGCTTTAGTCACTTATCAGACCTACAAAGACATCAACGAACACACACAGGGGAAAAACCATTCAAGTGCAATGAATGTGTGAAGAGCTTTTGTCGACGATTAGAGCTACAAAGTCATCAGTGAACACACAGGGGGAAAACATAGAAGGGCACTGAAAGTGAGAAGGGCTTTTGTCAATTTTCGATCCAACATAGCCCTCGGTGAATACACTCCTTCATTTAACTCACATGGAAATAATCCTAGAGATGCAGAGATTCCGGAAAGAACTTAAGAACATCAAAAATAATATTGACCCATCTGAGGACATAGACAAGAGCTCAACAGTGCAGTTATTGTGAGAGCAATGAATTACGGAAAAAGATACAATTCAAATTATGTAGGACATTGAAATACCAGATGATAAAAGACCCTGATAGCAGTAAAGAAGAAAATCAGATAACAGTATTTGCAGAATTATAAAAGTGTTTGTTTCCAGTGATTGTTCACTTCCGTACACATAGCAAAGTGACGTGATGCTCCAGGATACACAGTGGAAGACAAGCACAATGTGGATTAAAAGAAAAGAAACATTGTTGATTTTTAATTGGTGAAGAAGAGATACAAAGAAAAACATTCAATCGCCCCTGACCACACTACCTGTAAAAGCAACACTGAACAATACTGGGACTAACAGCGGTATTTTCAGCTAACTTGTCGGATTAGTGATAAAACCTATAAACCCAACACACCCAGAGTGGACATGTTGTCAGGGCTCTGGAGATGGAAGCTTCATTGGTAAAATGCATGTATTACTATTAACAAATGCCGCTGCAGTATATGTAATGAAATAAAGTGAAGCACAGGTGTTATTTTAAGGTATAAAAGAGCACATACCTTGTTTTTAAGTAACGTTTGCTGCATCTTTTACAGACTGTTATCGGTTGATGGATCAGCTCGTGCCTCACGCCTGATTACTAAGTGGGACCCGTGGCTCCTCTCCGACTTGGCTCTCCCTGTTCATTTTGTGACTTGCCAAACTCTACTTTGTACCAGATTTGAGCCACTGTAAGCAGTCGACTCTGTTTGAAGAATGTGGTGAAATAGCAAAAACCCACATCAAAAGCATATATGTGCCAGGACAATCCGTTGCACTCCCAGCAACTCGTCTTCCACACTTGATTGTCCCTTGTCCTCAAATGTTCTGAAGGATTTGTCGTATGAATGCCAGAAGTGGCAGTGACATTCATGAAGCTAACGCTAACAGGAGTGTGTGTGAGATAGAGAGGGGGAGAGATAAAGAGAGCGAGAGAGACAAATAAAGGGGGAGAAAACGAACGATTGGAAGGAGGGGGAACGGTACGTTATTTGTACTCATCTAAAAATAGAAGAAGCAGCTGAATACATGCCAATGTGTGACATCACCAGAGAAATGGGCTGAACACCTATGAGTTTAATGTTTATTTTTAATACCTATAGACCCATGTCCTGCCAATGAACAGGGCACAAGTAAGGAAAATAGTGAAGGAGCCCATTATGATATGCAAATCACAGTGAAGTCACATGTAGTGACATCACAACAAGTGATATCAGGCCCTTGTAATAATTTTCACGTGAAAGGTTGACGGCCTGTTTTAAAAACAATAAGCAGGAAACATAAAATAATGTAAAACTAAGTTTTTGGTTTCAGTTTTTTACATCATGTGTTTTGCCCACTATTAGTTTGTAACTAAACTCGGAAATGACTGAAAGTGTAAATAAAATGTGCTTTTAATTTGCGCTTGTTTCCTGACGTTATTCTTTATCCAGCCCCTAAACCCCAAAGTGTTTCACATTTACAATGTATTAAGCAATAGAAGGGCTAATTTTGTCAAGTTCTCTGTTCCTCTCTTGCGCCACTCACACAAACAAACACTCAGAGGCCTGTGTCTGCAGTGCTGGGGCACAAAGTAACAATTGCCAGTTGCAGGCTAAGGAGCTAGGTGGAACTCAGTCCCGTTTCTAGGTGATAGTGGGGGGACCCCTTCAAACTGTGGCTACCCTCCGACTTGTGCCGTGCTGATAAAGCAATAGTGAAATTGAATAATTTATGATGAATTGAAATAAGAGAAAGAGAAGAAGAGAGCGAGGTGCAGGATGTATCAAAGAAAATGAAAAAAAGAGACCCAAGACTTTACCCTGTTCTGTGTACTAGCACTTTACGTAAACAAGTTGTGCTGTGCGTTGTGAGCAGGCTGTCACTCCCTTTGTATGTAAATGAGCTTCTGTGACCAGACACCCCAGGCTCCCATCTCTTTTAGCGTGGATGATAATGTGAGCACTGTAAGGTAATCACAAACAAGGACTATATTGAGAAACAATTGGCTTCCAGGTCACACAGCTGTTGTTATGTAGTTCTTTATTAATTTCTTTTCATTTACTTTAATTTGCAGCAATCCTCCAGGTTACTATTTCTCAGTATTACACTTCAGGTCGCTCATTTGTCGGCATGGGTTTTGTCCACACACTGGTCTAGGACGGGCCTTCTCAAGGTAGAAGGCGCTGTAATAGGAATAAAAAATCAGACATATATAAAATTGTTTGTAAACAAATGTGTGCCTTTCAGTTATCAGGCACCACCAGACTCCCATCTACACATGTAATTGAGCACCAGACTAAAGTGACTCCTCTCTATATAAATATGTGCCATCAGTAATCGGGCTGATGGTTCCGCTGATGCGCACAGCAAATACAGTTTCTGGCATTGTGCGCATTGGTCTAAATGTTAAATTCTGAAGTTTCGCGCAGTTCCGCTGATGCGCTCAGTTTATAAGATTTGTGGATATTGCACACTGTAAGCAGATCACTGAAGTTCACCCTTAAGTAGAAACTAGGTCAAAACATAGTAGATACATCATGCAAAATGTCACTGCCCCTCCCTTCTTGTTGACATCTTCAGCAGTTCCTTCTCTCTCGTGGCTGAAGTGAAAGAAGGTTTTCACACATTATGCTCATGTCTGTGGCACTTCCTTAAGCGCAGAGAGGAAAGCCTCATGGTTAATGCATTGTTTGGGCTCTGAGGGACAAGAATTCATCTGAACACCTTCCTGAACTCTCTGATAGTCACTCTGGCACTCTTAATGAATACTAGATCTGCATCAAAAAGTTGGACTTGCACTACCTCCCCAAGGTGAGTACTGTCCTTGAATGATATCACTTCGGGAGAAGGATGCAAAGGCAGGATGAGTCGGTCGAACAGTACAGGACTACCTGGTGCAAATTGGCTTCCACGTGCAACTCCCCAAAGTGAGTACTGTCCTTCAAGCGTTCCCGTTTCGGTGGGCAATCCATTGTGGTTAAAGCAGCAATTGCTTGGAATTCCCTTCCTTTGATTCTCCGCTTCAATCCGAACTATGTGCTTTTTAAAAAAAGCACTTAAGACCCATCTGTTCAAACTGGCGTATTAATGTTCCTCCTCCCCTCCTCTAACTTCTGCCTCTAGCATTGATACCTTCGCCAGGATTCTCTAGTAGTAATTGAGCGCGCTATAAAATCCCATATAACATAACACATCACTTCGGGAGAAGGATGCAAAGGCAGGATGAGTCGGTCGAACAGTATATGACTACCTTGCGCAAATTGTCTTCCACGTGCAATTTTGGTGCAGCTTAAGATGATCGCTTAAGAGATGAGTTCATGTTGGGATGCGCCCTCGACAAAACGAGAGACACCCTGTGGCAAAAAGACACACTATCGCTTCAAGAAGTGCTGACCATAGCCAAAAGTCACGAGCATTTAAGAGCGTGTGTTGATATTTTACCCAAAGACAGTACAGGTGATAAAAAGGAGAACATTGATGTCAAGGTGCTGGTGGATAGATTTGTTGAACCCAAATCGAGCACCACTTCAAAGCCCTTTAACACAAAGAATTTTCAGGTGAAGTACTTCAGGTGTGTCAACCAAGCCATATGGCCAACTTTAACCCATTGTGTGCGTCGGACGGCCCCCTAACGTCACAGTGGGCATGTGCGGAGGACGACTAGGGGCTGTCCGAACTGCACCCACTCATTAATATGCCCGCACAGCGGTGAAATTCGCGCCACAGTCAATGGGTTAAAGACTGCCCAGGCTGGAAGGCCATGTGCAAAACTTGTGAGAGAAAAGGTCACGTCTCAAAAAGCTGCAGAACGGGCCACGGGCATAAAAAAGTCAGGGAAGTTTATCTTTATGAAGAAGATTTGGAAGGAATCAATGTTCTCCCTGTCACAGGGAATGCTAGTGATGGCCCTCAGGAGCTAGTTTTGATCAATGATGCTCCAGTGAGTATGCTCTTCGACTTTGGGGCCAAGATACTGCTAGTCCCCAAAACATTTTATGAGCGTAATCTGCTGGGCAAAGTCACCCTGTTGAAGCCAGACATTAGACCAAAAGGTTAAGGTGGGGTGACTATTTTTTTTGTAGAGTTTTATATAGCGCGAACTAGACCCGAACCGAATCAGGTATCAGAGCGTTTTACATATTTTTCCAGTTACGTTACATTTTTACGTTTTTACGTTTTTTTTCTCCAGTTACTTTCATTTTAGGCACGGGGAGATTAAGTGATTTGCCCAGAATCACAGGAGGTTTTGGCGTCGTTACCGAGACTCGAACCCAGTTCCTCCAGGTCCGAGGTCGAGCGCCCTAGCCGTTAGGCCAACTCCTCTCCCCGACTATTGAGTTGCTGGGTTATTTCTGGGGCACAATTGACTTCAAAGGGAGAGTCATCCCTGGTAAAATCTATGTCTTGATGAAGCGGGACTCGCTCATAAGTTGGTCCCATCAACGTGATCTTCATATCTGCCTTGATCACAATGAGAATCCCTCTGTCTGCCTAAAGGAATTACCACCAGTTAGAGTTGTTAGTAATGCTAATTGAGATTGGATCAAGGAATTCCCTGAGGGCTTCTTTGCTGGTGAGCTGGGTGTGTCTCAAAAACGATGTGCATTGGATGAAGGTCAAATCTAACGCTGTTCCAAAAACAGCTAAGGTTAGGAATGCACGTCTGTTAGTAAGGTGGAGCATGAAAGTTGAATTAGACAATCTCTTATCCAAGTGCATCATTCAAGAAGTTGAAGCAACGGAGTGGGTCTCTCCTGTTGTTATGGCCCGCAAAGCCAATGGGGAGGCCAGGCTCTGTGTCAGCTCGAGGAAGCTCATCAAGGCAAGGCATTTTTCATCCTTGGACTTGACCTCCTCCTATCACCAGGCCAGGCTTCACTCCTCTTCAGAACATTCAGAACATTCACTCCTCTCCCCAGGACCTTATCTCTTTTGTAACACCCTTTGCTACCTTTGCTACCTTTAAATTTCTAAGAATGCCTTTTGGACTGATTTCTGCAGCCTCAGTTTTTCAGAGGGCGATGGAGGGCATTCTTGGAAACCTTCAGGGTGTCAAGGTGTACCCAGATGATGTGTTCATCTTTGGTGTGGATCTTGAGGAGCATGATGGGAGGCTGAGGTCAGTATTGAAGAAGTTACGTGATGCTGACCTCACCCTTATTGCTGACAAGTGCAAATTTGATGTCAAAGAATTAGAGTACCTAGGGCATTTTGTGTCCGCTGCAGGCATCAAACCCAAAGACTCAATGGTAAGCACCCTTTGTAATTTGCGCACCCCTTTAAACAAAGAAGAGTTTGTAAAGTTTCTGGGCATGGCTGAATTTTATCACAAATTTGTTCTAAACTTTGCAGAGAAACCTCTTGTTTGAGGTCTCTCCTCCAGAAGGGAAGCACATTTGTTTGGTCCAAGGGCTGTGAGGAAGAGTTTGAGTGCATTAAGAAACATCTGAATGAAGCACCTTGTCTAGGAGGTTTTGACCCCACAAAGGTATCTTATCTCATGACTGATACCAGCACCAAGGAGTTAGGAGCAGTTCTTTTACAGAAGGTTGAAATGGAGGATAAAACAATTCTTTTTGTCTCTAGGCCCTTGAGGGAGGCTGAATGCTACTATTCTGTTGTGAAAAAAGAAGCGCTGGGAGTTTTATGGATGGTGCCAAGCTGAGAAAGGTTTTGTGGGAGGGAAAGATTCAGAATGTTTACTGACTACAAACCTCTTAGGGAGGTCTTCTCCAAGAAAGGCATTGAATTTGTCTCCCACTGAAGTTGGTTGTTGCTCTATAAGAATTTGACTTTGACATCTCATACTTACCTGGTTCCAATAATATCCTGTCAGACTGTCTCTCAAGGCTCGGGGTGAGGAGTGTGAAACAACAGATGATGTTGAGTAGTTTGGAGGTCAAGAACTGGAGGAAGGAATTAATGTGTGTGTGAGATGAGTGAAGGGTTGATTTCTGAGAGTGAGTGGAGGGAACATCACATGATCGATTTAGACTCGCAGAAAGTCCTAACCATGGTCACAGGTGGCTTTTGGCATGTTAGCGAAGATCTGGCGGTGGTGGATGGTCTCTTCATGCGTGGTCGGACTCGTAAGTTGGTAGCACTCCTTGCACTTAGACATAAACTAGTAAAGAGTGCTCACGCCTCACACATGGCCATTGCCAAGACAAAGGAAAGGATCAGGGAAGCATATTGGTGGGCTGCCAAGGATGTACATGTAGAGAGATTGGTGCGTGAATGTGCTGAATGTGCGTATTGAAGTCCAGGACGCAACCCATGGTTTTTAGGGAACAGGCTACTGGTCCTGTTAGTTTTAAAATCCCCATTTGCGTAATGCTTGCTGTCACATGACGTCATAACTATGTTAGGTTAGCATTGTGTGGCTAAACAGATACAATTCACATTTCATGTTGTACAACCCACTGAGCTATCTGAGTAATGAGTAGGCCCCTATATATACTTGTGACTCCATTTGCTTTTGCAGTTCCTATTAGGTTGCTTTAACTAAGCCCGAAGTAGGCCGCAAATGTTCAGGTTGCTTTCCTCAGCAGTGTGAGAAGTTGGCCTGGTATATGATGCTCACTAGTTCTAGTGATCACCTTGTATCATGCCAAGCAACCCTTATGGTGCAGGTTGTAAAGTCAACCTTATAGACAAGCTATCCTAGGGGTAGCATGGACTAAGCAGTCTTAGGCTAAACTCTGTAAAGGCATGTGAAGCAAGCTGTTTTACCATACACAATCCCTTGAATACCAAATGAAAGGACACCACACAGATATATATTGAAAATATATATAGATTTATTTCTACAAATAACCCTGATACTCTTTATGAGCACAGAAGCAAATGCGTTAAAACAAAACACAGTTAAAATACACAAATGTTGCACAATATGGATGAGCCCTAGGGGCCACCTAAACCATATACTAAAATAGTGGTATAAGAACCACTATGGGGAAAGTGAAGAGGCCTAGGGCCTGGGGAATCGCTGGAGCTGTTCGGGATTAACAGTGAAGAAGTCGGGAAAGGCCCGCGGGACTCGGGTGCAGTGTTTAAAGTGCACGCACTCACCAATGCAAAGTCTATGGTGCGTAAAAAGTACAAAGTTAGTTAGAAAGGAACCTTCCGAGTGACCTAGAAAGCTGAAACTTGAGACACAGACACTAGAGGTGTGTACCAGTGTGGGAACACCGGCGGAGCTGAGTTACCTCACCCACAGGAAGCGGGTGCATAGGGTCGAAGTAGTGTCGGGTTTCGCCACGCAGGTCGATGGTGCTTGGAGCTGGAGATGCTGCAGGCGGCTCGATGTGAAGAGTTCCGGTGGATCCAAGGGTGGATCTGAAGAGGTGAAGACCTGAAAGCAGAGGGGACAATGTTCAAAGTCACTAGCCAGTGACTACCGTGGAACCAGAGTGGAACCAGGCGATGTCGGGTGCAGACAGGCGTCGAGGTGTAGCTTCTCTCTGCAGCCACGTGGACACGAGGGGTCGAAGACATCCAGGAGTCGGTCACGAGCTGTCCCACGCAGGCTTCTCGCTGTTGGCGGTGTCGGCGACTTGATAGAAGCAAACAGGCCTTGGCTAATGCAAGCCACGCAGGAATCGAAAAAGGCTTGTTACTCGGACCAGCAAGGTCAGAGTAGGGGCTCCTTTTTACAGGAGCAAGGGCAAGTCTGGAGCAACCAGACCTGCAGTGAAAGTTGTAGGTTTCGTCACCAAGATGGCCACTAGCCACGTGGCAAGTGGACGGTTAGGCGCGTCGAGTGGCACAATGCAAAAGGGCCCCACGCAGATCGTGGAGATGCTGGGGGGCTGATCTTCGGTGCAAGGGCTGCTCGAGGTTGGGGCTTCTCAAACCCCAAAGCACAGCGTCCAGGGTGCCTCTGATGCTGCGCAGTCAGCGTTTCGGGGGTCTTCCAAGATGTCCGGTCCCACGTCTCTCGGTGCCTCCACGGGTCCCTTCTTTGCAGGGACTGTGGATCGGGCTGTGAGAAGTCTGGGAGTCTGGGTCTTGTCAGGCTCTGGGCTCGGGCTCCGGCGGGAGGCGGCGGCAAAGCAGATGTTGAGTTGCTGGTTGGTGCCTGTGTTCACAGGGTGGTCACTCCTTGGCCACAAGGGAGATTCTCTTCCGTCTTCCGTGCAGCAGAATGTCGAAGTCCAGTCTTCTTCTGTATTTCAAGTTGATTCAGGATGATCTGAAGTCTCAGGACACAGCTCCCACTCTTATTCGAATCTGGGGGGCCGGATCACCTACTAGGTCCCTCCTCTGGGTGGAACCAGGAAGGGGGGTGGTTACACCCCCTTTCCTTTGTCCAGTTTCGCGCCAGGACTGGGGCTGGAAAGCCCCAGCACCGCTTTAAACTGGCCTATGCACAGGGACACCTTGTGTGCCCCAGGCATGTCTGATTATATTCAGCCCTGTCCTACCCAATACACAAAATCCTGTCTGGAGTGGTGCTAGCACCTCCCCAGGCAGGAAACCCTTTGTCCAAGCTGCCCTCGCTGGAAGGACTCCCAGCAGCAGGAGGTCAGACTTGTGTCTGTGGTGGCAGCATCCATTTTGAGATGCTAAGGCTCTGTTTAACTTTAACCGGGGTTCAGGCTAGGTACATGTCGTGTCCCTCTAGAAGGGTGGAATGCTACCCCCGTCGCCAGAACTGGCGAGGGGGTAGTATTCCAATTCGTATGACACCTTACTCGACATGTTTTGATAAAGCCAAACCCAAGATAGCATTTAACCGCGAGGTTCATAATGCACTTAAGAGTATATGGTATGGCAATATCATGAAACAGCTAAAGGACATGGTTCCGAAAGCTGCAGACAGGCTCAGCTCATGCCAGAGCACTATCTCACATATTTCCAAGCACTCTGCCTCCAGGATTGATGAGGCCTTCCATTGGAGTGACTGATAGGAACATATGTGTCCATTTTAGGTTAGGTATAGGCATACTACACCTAAGTAAGGGGTGGTTACACCGACTTACCCCAGCTGAGTGATCAGCCAGTTGTGTCAAACATGGAGGCCAGGCCAGGGGTGGCACAATACATGCTGCAGCCCCTGGTAGGCCTTGGAAGCACCTATGCCCTGGGTACCTGGGTACACTGTTACAGGGGCCAATAAGGTGAGCCAATTCCAATTGGGTATGTCCCTAAGGTACATGGAGTCCATTTTAAGGAGAGAGCAATTAGCCTGGGGCCCTGAATAGCAGGATCCCAGGCCAACTATGTCAAAAACCAGCTAAACACCAGGCAAAATGTTTGGGGGTAACCATAGTCAGATATCCACCTTCCTACATAACCCCCCCAAACGAAAGGAGATAAGGCTATCCTTGACCAGTTAAGCCTATATTGCCTAAGTGGCCATATAAGGAAGTACCAGCTCTGGCTTGGTTACCCCCTGTTTCATGGTCCACTAACCAATCCCTCACCCTAAGGGTATCTGAGGGTCTCCACCATAGGGAATCTCTACCTGTGGTGTGTCTTTGCAAAGTTAAAGGCTGGTGTTGGGATGGAGTACTGAAGTGAGATTCCTCTGTAGGACTCAGCTTCCTCCAATCACTCTCCACCATGTGTGCCTTTCTTTCTTTGACTGAGTTGCACTGTGCTCTCAGGGTCAACCTCTGGCTACCTAAAGCTGGAGGCTGGGTCCCTCTTGTTGGCTTACTGGAGGGACAGGTCAGGTTTGGGGCCTTGGGGTCCCAGGTTTGGCTGTGCCCAACAGAATCCATCTGTGGGAGGTCCCTAACTACTTTTAAGGGGGCTCCCTCAGGAGTTTTTAAAGTTTTCACCTCACTAGGGCTACTAGTTTCGGTGCCCCTACTCTGTTGATGGGGGTGCTTTATTTGACAGGGGGCCCTTTGGGGCTCACTGTCCTTCTTGTCCTCTGCAGCCCTGGGCTGAGTAAGGCAAGGTAGAGAGGGGCAGGATACCTGCTCCAGACTGGGTCCCACCTGAGAAGGGTCCACTGTCATCAGAGGCTCTGTCAGGCCAGGCCTAACAACCTCTGGGACAGTTCCTTCATCAGGGGTAAGATCAGTTCCCTGAGGAGGCTGATCCTTTCCTAAAGTCTGGTGGGAGGGAGATTTCTCTTCCTCCTCCATGCTCTCTGTTTGTGTGGAGTGATCCATCTTTTCAGGCTTCACAACACATGTATCAGTTTGAGTTTGGGCTGTGGCAATCACAGCCCCACCAACCTTTTCAGGAGGAGACTCAGTTTGGGTGTGGGCTGTTACCATCACAGCCCTGCTAATCGTTTCAGGAGGGAATTTAGCTAAAGATGGGGCTGAGGTTTGCTCAGCCCTACCAACCTTTTCAGGAAGGACATATTGGATTGGGGCTGTAGTCATCACAGCCCCACTAACCTTTCCATGGAGATTTACCATCCTAGAATGGGTTTCCTGTAAGGGTGGGCGTAAAATCCGTTTCGTGGGCGAATTTGCGGATTTTCCGCGATTTCGCAATCCGCGAATCTCGCGAAATCGCGGTAAAATCCGCGAATCAGCGGGGACGAATTTTCACCCAAGCAAGGGTTACAGCAGCAGGTGCAAAAGTTGAACCTAATTTCTTTGTAACCTTTTACAAAAGGGTTACAAACAAATTAACTTCAACTTGGACACCTGCTGCTAATTGCTTCCTGGCGCATCGTTGCCTACTTGCAACTATTCTCTGACCCTGGTCTGACCCTTGAAGCAGGGTCAGAGAATAGTTACAAGTAGGCAACGAGGCACCTGTCCAAGGAATTAAACCTCATCAGGAAGCACTTACAGATATAAAAAACAGGAAGAAGGGAGAGGATGGCAAATACACCCATTTTGAGTTGTCAGGAGGGGTTAAACTAAAAGAGACCTTTACAGCACAATTTTCATATGCATTTTGCTAAAAATAAAAAGCTGTATGTTCTGTAGGGGCAACTCAGGAATCTGGCCTTTCAGAGATCCGGCCTCTCTTTCTTTCTCTCGTTCTCTCTCTCCCTCTCTCTTTCCCTCTCTTTCTCTCTCTTTCTATCTATCTATCTATCTATCTATCTATCTATCTATCTATCTATCTCTCTCTCCCTCTCCCTTAAACGACTGCATGGGTAACTTCGCTATGCAAGCGGCTCGCGAAGATGCAAAAAGCCCCGCGAACACGCAAAAAACCCCACGAACATGCAAAAAACCCCGCGAACACGCAAAAACACAAAAATCCGCAAATTCGCACAAATTCGCAAATTTTGCGGATCGCGAATTTGCAAATCCGCAAATCCGCAAATTCGCGGATCGCGAATTTGCAAAATTCGCCCATGCTTAGTTTCCTGTTCAACCTCAGCCCAGGCTGAGATTTCTAAATCATTCCCCAGTAGACAATCTACAGGCAAGTTTGATGACACTGCCACTCTCTTTGGGCCAGTGACACCTCCCCAGCTAAGATTTACTACTGCCATGGGGTGATTGGTTTCTATTCCATCAATGTTTGTCACCTGATATGTGGCATCAGGTAAAAGTTGCCTTGAGGGGACTAGACATTCAGCCAACATGGTGATGCTAGCCCCTGTGTCTCTAAAGGTCTCAACTTTCAAGCCATTGATGAGGGGCTCCTGTCTATACTTGCTCAAAGTGTTTGGGCAAGCAGTGAAATTGGCAAACCCCATGCCAGTCTCATAGACAAGAGTATCTGAGGTAGGGGACCTGGTTAGGCCAGAATCCACCTGTCCTCCAAAAGTAAACCCACCCAGATTCCTGGGTGTGCTCCCACTTCCTGGGGGATTACTGCTGACAGTAACAGGAGGTGTTGGAGCTGGCTTTGGAGGTATATTCTCTTTATTGCCATTCTTGGGACAACAGCTGTCTGTTTTGTAATGCCCAACCTGTTTACAGGCATAACAATAAGGCTTTTTCTGGGTTGAAGAAGTGTCTTGGGACCCACCCCCATCCTTGGAGTTTTGGGGCCCTGGGGAAGTCTTTTCCTTACTTTTATCCCCACCCTTCTCTTGAGGCTTGGTAGTCTCTTTCTTTTGGTCACCACCCTCGTTCTTAGGCCTGATCCTGGTTCTGACCCATTTGTCTGCCCTCCTGCCCAATTCTTGTGGGGAGGTCAGATCAGAGTCAACCAGGTGCTGATGTAGAAGCTGATTTTGACAATTACTTAAGATTTGCTCTCTCATAATTAAATTATACAATCCTGTATAGTCAGTAACCTTACTTCCCAGCAACCAGCCCTCCAGAGCCTTAGTGGCACATTCAACAAATTCAGACCAGTCCTGAGTCTGTGTCTTCTGGGTATCTCTGAACATTAACCTGTACTGTTCAGTGGTTAAGCCTAACCCATCAATCAGAGCACTCTTCAGGACCAGGTAGTTTCTAGAATCCCCATCACTAACTGTGAGGAGTCTGTCTCTGCCTCTACCTTCAAAGGAGAGCCACAAGATTGCTGCCCACTGCTCCTGAGGGACCTGCTGTACTTTGCAAGCTCTTTCAAGTGCAGTCATCCATTTGTGGATATCATCCCCAACTTTGTAGGGGGGCACAATCTTACTCAGGTTTCTATTGTCATAGGACCTGTCTTTATCCTTAGGGATAGTGCTGCCACCAGTGGATGCTAATCCACTCTCTCTAGGCTGCCTTGCTCTAGCAAGTTTCTCTTTGGCCAGGGCAACTTCTAATTCTTGTCTCTGGATCCTAAGCTCATCCTCTCTCATTTTGGCCTCATGTTCCCTTCTCTGAGGGCTAGTGAACTCCCTTCTGGAGTTACCATGAGAACCTTTAGAAACATGGGAAGTATTGGACTCACCTGAGTGAATTCTCCTCCTCCTATGCTCCTGGTTAAGTCCATTTGGGGGTCTGAATGGGTTGGACCCACCTTCAGTCCCAAATAAGCTTAAGTTAGCCTGGTTAAGCCTGCTGACTAACACCTGGCTATCTCCATCATCAGAATCACTTTCTTCCACCTCCTCCTCTTCTTCTTCCTCAGGCTGAGTATTCCCAGTGGTCTGGTTTTCCTCATCTATCTGGACGACAGGGGCAGGGGCATCAGAGTTATCATCTTCAGTGGGGGATCCTCCATCTCCAGTCCCTGAGGGGCCTGGTTTGTAGTCCCTTAGAGCTTCAGACTGGTCTAAAAGCTCTTGAGGTGTCCTGCTGTAGGAGAAGGACCTGTTTTGATTCCTCTCATGGAACACAGTTGCCTCAGTTCCTTAAATGGAAAGGTAGCAAATTTGGATGGTGCCCTTGGAGGGTCACTCTCAACAGAGGTGGTTCCATTGGATCCCTCTGCTCCAGACATTGCTCTAGTGTGGTGGATGTGTTGCAATCTACCTACACTGGTGTTTTCCTACAAAACCTATCTAGTAGTTGTAGTCAGGGTGTGCTACTCCCTATCCTCTACAACAACTAAGTTCAGTAGAACTTAAGTATATCTAGTCTTGTTTTAGTGTACCTATCAGGTACCTGTATGATCTTTCAAATGATAATTTCAAAGATTGTAATGGTAAAACAACAGCAAGCTCAAATCCCAATCCGCTGCTCACCAATGTGAGAAGTTGGCCTGATATATGATGCTCACTAGTTCTAGTGATCACCTTGTATCATGCCAAGCAACCCTTATGGTGCAGGTTGTAAAGTCAACCTTATAGACAAGCTATCCTAGGGGTAGCATGGACTAAGCAGTCTTAGGCTAAACTCTGTAAAGGCATGTGAAGCAAGCTGTTTTACCATACACAATCCCTTGAATACCAAATGAAAGGACACCACACAGATATATATTGAAAATATATATAGATTTATTTCTACAAATAACCCTGATACTCTTTATGAGCACAGAAGCAAATGCGTTAAAACAAAACACAGTTAAAATACACAAAAGTTGCAAAATATGGATGAGCCCTAGGGGCCACCTAAACCATATACTAAAATAGTGGTATAAGACCACTATGGGGAAAGTGAAGAGGCCTAGGGCCTGGGGAATCGCTGAAGCTGTTCGGGATTAACAGTGAAGAAGTCGGGAAAGGCCCGCGGGACTCGGGTGCAGTGTTTAAAGTGCACGCACTCACCAATGCAAAGTCTATGGTGCATAAAAAGTACAAAGTAAGGGGTCGATTAGGATCGCGGACGGACTTGAGTCCGTCCGCGACCCCTGAGGAGGAGGGAACGTCCGCATGGGCTGCGGCGTTCCCTCCGATCTGATTAGGATGTGACCGCCAGGGTGGCGGTCACATCCTCTATCTCTAACATTGCGGCGGGTGCAGCTTCAAGCTGCACCCGCCCCAATGTAAAAAATGCATGCACAGCATTTCCGTGCACAAAGCGGCAGGCACCGCGCGGTGCCTGCTGCATTGTGCACGCAAATGCAGGGGGGTACCATAGGTACCCCCCATGTGCACCCACCACCACCCCTTCACCCAGGGGGCCCGCAACGGGCCCCCGAAGTGAAGGTCCGTATGCTTTTCCATGTCGGCAATGCCGCCGTGGAAAAGCATATTTACACACACATCATAATATGGCGGACGGTGTCTCATAGACACCGCCTGCCATGTTATGGCTTTTCCGCCGCGGTCGGCTCCGACCGCGGCGGAAAAGCGGCGGACGGAATTCCAGACCCACCAGCCATCCTAATTTGGCGGTGGGTCTTTGGAGTCTCCGCCGCGGTTTTTCCGCATCCTCCAGGCCGGCGGACACTTCCGCCGGCCCGGAGGATGCGGAAAAACCGCCATCCTAATCGGCCCCTTAGTTAGAAAGGAACCTTCCGAGTGACCTAGAAAGCTGAAACTTGAGACACAGACACAAGAGGTGTGTACCAGTGTGAGAACACTGGCGGAGCTGAGTTACCTCACCCACAGGAAGCGGGTGCATAGGGTCGAAGTAGTGTCGGGTTTCGCCACGCAGGTCGATGGTGCTTGGAGCTGGAGATGCTGCAGGCGGCTCGATGTGAAGAGTTCCGGTGGATCCAAGGGTGGATCTGAAGAGGTGAAGACCTGAAAGCAGAGGGGACAATGTTCAAAGTCACTAGCCAGTGACTACCGTGGAACCAGAGTGGAACCAGGCGATGTCGGGTGCAGACAGGAGTCGAGGTGTAGCTTCTCTCTGCAGCCATGTGGACACGAGGGGTTGAAGACGTCCAGCAGTCGGTCACGAGCTGTCCCACTCAGGCTTCTCGCTGTTGGCGGTGTCGGCGACTTGATAGAAGCAAACAGGCCTTGGCTAATGCAAGCCACGCAGGAATCGAAAAAGGCTTGTTACTCGGACCAGCAAGGTCAGAGTAGGGGCTCCTTTTTACAGGAGCAAGGGCAAGTCTGGAGCAACCAGACCTGCAGTGAAAGTTGTAGGTTTCGTCGCCAAGATGGCCACTAGCCGCGTGGCAAGTGGACGGTTAGGCGCGTCAAGTGGCACAATGCAAAAGGGCCCCACGCAGATCGTGGAGATGCTGGGGGGCTGATCTTCGGTGCAAGGGCTGCTCGAGGTTGGGGCTTCTCAAACCCCAAAGCACAGCGTCGAGGGTGCCTCTGATGCTGCGCAGTCAGCGTTTCGGGGGTCTTCCAAGATGTCCGGTCCCACGTCTCTCGGTGCCTCCACGAGTCCCTTCTTTGCAGGGACTGTGGATCGGGCTGTGAGAAGTCTGGGAAGCTGGGTCTTGTCAGGCTCTGGGCTCGGGCTCCGGCGGGAGGCGGCGGCAAAGCAGACATCGAGTTGCTGGTTGGTGCCTGTGTTCACAGGGTGGTCACTCCTTGGCCACAAGGGAGATTCTCTTCCGTCTTCTGTGCAGCAGAATGTCGAAGTCCAGTCTTCTTCTGTATTTCAAGTTGATTCAGGATGATCTGAAGTCTCAGGACACAGCTCCCACTCTTATTCGAATCTGGGGGCCGGATCACCTACTAGGTCCCTCCTCTGGGTGGAACCAGGAAGGGGGGTGGTTACACCCCCTTTCCTTTGTCCAGTTTCGCACCAGGACTGGGGCTGGAAAGCCCCAGCACCGGTTTGAACTGGCCTATGCACAGGGACACCTTGTGTGCCCCAGGCATGTCTGATTCTATTCAGCCCTGTCCTACCCAATACACAAAATCCTGTCTGGAGTGGTGCTAGCACCTCCCCAGGCAGGAAACCCTTTGTCCAAGCTGCCCTCGCTGGAAGGACTCCCAGCAGCAGGAGGTCAGACTTGTGTCTGTGGTGGCAGCATCCATTTTGAGATGCTAAGGCTCTGTTTAACTTTAACCGGGGTTCAGGCTAGGTACATGTCGTGTCCCTCTAGAAGGGTGGAATGCTACCCCCGTCGCCAGAACTGGCGAGGGGGTAGTATTCCAATTCGTATGACACCTTACTCGACATGTTTTGATAAAGCCAAACCCAAGATAGCATTTAACCGCGAGGTTCATAATACACTTAAGAGTATATGGTATGGCAATATCATGAAACAGCTAAAGGACATGGTTCCGAAAGCTGCAGACAGGCTCAGCTCATGCCAGAGCACTATCTCACATATTTCCAAGCACTCTGCCTCCAGGATTGATGAGGCCTTCCATAGGAGTGACTGATAGGAACATATGTGTCCATTTTAGGTTAGGTATAGGCATACTACACCTAAGTAAGGGGTGGTTACACCGACTTACCCCAGCTGAGTGATCAGCCAGTTGTGTCAAACATGGAGGCCAGGCCAGGGGTGGCACAATACATGCTGCAGCCCCTGGTAGGCCTTGGAAGCACCTATGCCCTGGGTACCTGGGTACACTGTTACAGGGGCCAATAAGGTGAGCCAATTCCAATTGGGTATGTACCTAAGGTACATGGAGTCCATTTTAAGGAGAGAGCAATTAGCCTGGGGCCCTGAATAGCAGGATCCCAGGCCAACTATGTCAAAAACCAGCTAAACACCAGGCAAAAAGTTTGGGGGTAACCATAGTCAGATATCCACCTTCCTACAAGCAGAATACTGCATTTCGTTATTATTTTCTACCTGCCTTTCCAAGGCCGCTTTCTAATGTACTGATGAATAAGCCATTCTGTGTGTAATGTTTATCTGTAGGGAGGTTTCTGCTCCCACGTTAAGGAGATGCTGAAACCCAGCACCATGGCCTTGAACGCCTGATAGTGTGCCCATCTGGCAAGGTGTTAGCTCATCCTACTGTACCCGCATTGTTCCCTGTTCAGCCTGAGCTGTTAGTTTTCCATTGTGGGCGTGGTTGGGGGTTTCTTGTAGGGATAATTGTGCATTACTGACCGTTAGGGGTCAGTCCCTCAGCGAACACCACAGGGTGTGGGTCAGACTGGGCTCGCTCTGCAGAGATATGTTAATAAAGTACGTTTGTATTCTCCACTGTCTGACCGACTCTTCATTTGGGAAGGCATAGTAGGTGGTTGTGTATATAACCTGTGGGGCCCTTAGTGGCCCTGTCCTTCAGTTGGTGGCCGAACAAGGACCCCACAAATCAGCCCAATACATCAGTTACTGTAGTACTCTCAGATCGTATCACAGACCACTTCCCTTCAATCCCCCCCCCCCGAAGGCCGGGTGGAAAATGCAATTCTTAGCCTCCAGACATTTCCTACCATTTCGTTGTATGACAGGGTGGGTGGGTGGGTAAGGTTTATGTTGTTCTATTCCGTAGGTGTAACAGATAATTGAAACCTCAAGTAGATAAAGCCAGTTTGTGCCCTGCTAACTTGCCTGCTGAATGATGCCTTTACAAACAGCCTACGTAGGTTTTATACCGCGGCCGGCCCTTTGGGTTGTAGGCGGCATGCTGTGTTTAAACTGATGCTACTCTACCTACCTTGAATCATGCACGCTTACTTTTGTTTGTGAATGCTGCCGGCCTGCGGAGACAGGTTGTAGGCAACGGGCTGTGTACTTTTTCTCTGTCACCAATAAAGGTTTTAAAAAAAAAAAAAAAACAAGGACCCTACAAATTTGTGGCCCCCTCACCCATCAGCTGGTGGCAGGGGCCAGGGTGGTGTCTGGTCGGTTAGGCGGATTGTGGCCCCACATCTGAAGACCGAGCTTGGTTCTCGCAGCTGCCCGCCCTTCAAATCGGGCAGATCCGTGGCTAGTGGTCACCAGCTGGGATCCTGAGAAGGCGAACCCTGGATTTGACTGTTTGGTACAGAGATTCGTCAGTGGAGAATAATTTGCCTCACTCTGAGTGCACCAGGTGAGTGGTTTGGTTCTTTGATTCTTTGTCTTTTGGAAGTGGCGCCACATTTGAACAACACTGGCCGGTGGGCAGTGCCTGGTAACGGTCTTCGGACCATCTTGAATGACACCAGCCAGCTTGCTGAGTGCCTAGAACGGCAGTCTGTGGATGACCCAAAGGTGTGATGATAGTGTGCGAAAGTGACCTGTTCTGGCATGGAGAGTTTATATTAGAACGCCGTTTGCTTGCGTGGAAGTGTTTGTAACAGATTGCTCATTAGTAACGGAATTTTGCAGTGTCTTGGTGGGTCTGCGGACCCTTGAGGGACACAGAGTGCTTGTGAGTTGTCTACCGGGCCAACAGGTAATTGGCTTCTTGAAAAGGTCCGGGACCATTTGCAGACAATCTGCCAGGCCAACTGGGAATTCGGTCTGCACTTGAAAAGGTCTGGGTTAGAACCTGTCCTCTTGAGCTTGGACTAGTCTTTGGATTGTGGAGTACGGTTTTTGAACAGTGTGGGTCTGATTTTCATACCATTTTTTTGTTAAAGTAGTGATTTTATTGCCTGTTGGGGGTGGTGTATGTGTCTTATGTTAAGATGCCTTGTTTTAGTAAATGTATGTGTTTTGGATGCCAATGCTGTTCTTCTGATGCCCGATTGGAAGAGAGCCAGCGTGCACCTCCCGAGGGTACCCCAAATGTTGACATATATGTCAAGCATGTATTGGCCCTATTATGTTTAGCACGCTGTGGGATAAGTATACGAGGGACAATGCCAACCTGCAATGGCATCTTACTGGCTCGTTTGATGAACAAAAATTGGGTTTCTTGCAAGATAGATTGTTCGCTAAGAAAAGCAGGCAGTCAATGTTTGATTCGTTAAGAGTGTGGCAAAAGGAAGCAAAACAAAAACGTTTGAGAGCAGAAAAGGAGGAAAGGAAGTGACAGTGGCAATCAATTATGCAGAAAGCAGTGGCATATGAGAGAGGGAAGATAAAGTAAGGAATAGAATGTGCCGACAGGAAGTTATGATTGCAGACCGAAAAATGTTATGTTACAATGGAAGAAAAGGACGATTTTCTTGAAGAAGTATTGGAATCTTGTCCGCCACCCCTTATGCCCCTGAACGGATATATCCAATAGTCCAGACATTTTTGTCCGCAACCTCTGGGTCCGCCCCCTCTGGCTCCCCAGTACCTAGCTCTGTTGCATCAGCTCCGGGTGCACTCGCCCTCTCCCCGCGTTGTCACGCGGGAGGGGCGGGAGTGGTCGGTTCTCTTGTTTTGCCTACTCTCTTGTCTGATGATGCTGCCTCGGCCACTACTATGCCTTTCACCCCTGTAGTGATATCCCCTCATGCCTTGGTACCTGTCTTCGCATCTGCTCTTTCTTCTTTGAATTTGACACCCCATACATTGCCGAATGTGGATACGCCTGTGCATGGAAGTTTAGAGGGGGATTGGACAGCAGCACGCAATCGTATAGAGAAGGTGTTGGTGCCTTCTGCTGTGGGTACTGAAGAAGAGACGATGTTAGTGAATCAAGCGGCCCTGTTTGGTCGGAATGCGATTTATACTGTGGAAGACATGTGGAGTGTGATGAAAGATTATGAACTATTTTTGCAGCAACTTGCTCTTAAGCACATGTCGACCACATTGTTAGCATTATGGGAACAATGTCGCACCACAAGCTATTTATGACATACGGGACATGCTACTGCTATGGCCCCAGGTGAAGTTTTTAGTAATGTGAGGATATTAGTAAGTTATCGAGAACGGCGGCCTCCAAAGGTTCCAACAGTAGGGACGCTGCACCCTATGAGGGAAGTTCATCCCATATCATCCCGAAGTACCCGAGCTGAGTGATTCCACGAACACAGTAATTAGACAGCAGGTGGACGCTTGAATTCAATAACAATGGATATATACTCCTTCTAAGAGGAATGAGGTCCTATCCTTAAAGAGCCAGTTGCCTGATTCTAGCCTCCTTCACAATAATGACGTTAGCTGACACAGAGTTATTTTTTAGACTGTTGGTACTGGTAGATACCTGGCGACAGGTACATACGCAGGATCATGCGCTGGAACTGGGGGGACATGGGACGAAATAAAGGTGTGGGACAAGGAGTGCAAGCCTGGCGACAAGTCAAAAACAGAGTTGATGGCATTGCGGGCAGGATTATAACGTATATGCACTCCCTTATCCCGCTGAGGAAGGTGGACTGGGATAAGTTGACTGCATGTCGTCAGAAAAAGGATGAGAGCATATCAGATTACTTTACTAGGTTTGAGGGGATGTTTATGGATTTGATAATATATATAATGTCTCGATAATATGCTCCATAGAGAATGAGGATAAGGAGAAAGTGGAGAAAAAGACAAAGGATTTGAAGACAAGGGTGTTGCTGCAGCAGATTGCGAGGTAGGGGTTAGGGGCTAGTCCAGAGACCACCTCACTCAAACAGTCACAGGGCTGGTAGAGGTGGTGGTTCCGGCTCACCCGTTGGGTACAACCAGTGTGCGTTCTGTAAAAAAGATGGGCATTGGCGGAATCAGTGTCTGGAATTGTGGCAGAACAACGCAGCACCGGGAGGCCGCAGGTTTCGAGGAAGAGGAGGAGGAGGAGGTGGAGGCCGGTAACAGATGCAGTCAGAGAATGCTTCAGGATATAGACAGAGTGGGAATTATTTTGATGCCCCTCAGAGCACACAGTACTATAATGAGGACTACGACATGGATGAGGTGACGGGGCTGTCTCACAACTAGGACAGCCAATGACAGGGCAAGGGACCAGTTTCGGTGCCTGTCGATCAGTGCGGACCTTATATCACGGCTGATTTGCAGGGCACCATGGAGAAATGTTTGATTGATACGGGGGCTATGATTCCTGTACACTGGTCTCTGTCTGGGAAAAATAATGTTTCAGTTTGGGTTTCAGGTGTGCCAGTTGTCAGCCCCATTTCTAAACTGCTTGCTTTGACTGTCGGTCCTTTTACTCTCTACTCACCATTTTTATTGACAATGAATGGTGGTGAAAATTTAATGGCACTGGATCTGTTAAAAAGGTTGCACGCAGCAATGTCTTGCTCTCCAGATGGCGTCTTTATGACAGTTGGGCCTAGATGGCCCCTACAAAACAATGTCTTTCACAAGGTGCACCCCTCCCAATAGAATTTAACGGTGTCCCACATACGCTGTGGGCCAGAGGAGACACAGAAGTGGGGCTGCTCCAGATCCCACCAGTGTCTATCAATATGAAGGATAATGTAAAGCTGCCCCGTATTCCCCAGTATAAGATTTCCCAATCAGGAGAAAAGGCCCTATTGCAGATTATACAATATTTGATTAAGACTGGAGTAGTGGAAGAGACTGTGTCTAATGTATGCATTAGCCATATTCTTCCCATTCTTAAAAAGGCCCCTTCGGACTCTTCTGGTGTCCAATCAGATACGTACCGCTTTGTGATTGACCTGAGAGAGGTTAATAAAATTGTGATACCTCAGTATCCTGTGGTTCCAACTGCAATATTGACAATGATTCCCCACTTGGCAAAATCATTTTCTGTTATCGATTTAAAGAATGCTTTTTTCAGCATCCAAATACATCCAGACAGCAGGTCGCTTTTCAGCTTTGCTATAGCTGGTCAAAGTTTTAGATTATGTCGTGTGCCACAGGGCTATACAGAAAGCCCTAGTATTTATAGTCATGCTTTAAAAGCCCAATTGGATTCACTGGAGTTTGCTTCTGGTAATGTTTTGTTCCAGTATGTTGATGACCTCCTCGTAGCATCAGACACTGAGGAGGGCTGTAAAGAGGCCACGGTTAAATTATTGCACCATTTGGCATGCCACGGACACAAGGTGTCCCTTTCGAAATTTCAGTATTGTCGAAAGGAGGTCACCTACTTAGGTCACCTACTGTTGACAGAGGGTCGCAAACTAACAACTGAACGTATTGCTGCTATTAACAGTATGGCTGTTCCTAGGACCCAACGTGAGGTACGTACGTTTGTAGGGATAACATCGTATTGTCGCCATTGAATCCCAAATTATTCCTTACTAACGAACCCCTTCTTTACCTGACCACCAAGGATGTGCATGAACCCCTGCCTTGGACACCTGAATGTCAGCATGCTTTTGAACAATTAAAAGTTGCGCTTTGCTCTGCTCCTGTGCTTGGCACCCCTGATTATCAAAAGCCCTTTGTGCTCTATATGCATGAGACGGATGGTTGCGCGCTTTCAGTGTTAACACAGGGTTTCGGTGGTAAGCAGAGACCCTGTACTTATTTCTCGGCCATGTTGGATAATGTTGCCAGAGCCCTCCTGAGCTGCCTGAGAGCTACCGCGGCTGCTGCAGTTTCTATCAGACAATCGGCAGGGCTCGTTCTTGATACTGATCTCACGTTAATGGTACCTCATGCTGTGGATACACTTTTGAATAAGACAAAGACGCAGCACCTTACTAGTGCACGTCTTACTGGATATTAATTGACTTTGTTTACATAGCATATTACCATCAAACGATGTGCTACTTTGAACACAGCCACGTTACTACCCCTCCCGTCGGAAGAAAAGGACAATGACGTCCATGATTGTTTGTTTCAGACTGAGAAGGAAAGAAAGAGATGGGTAGACCTGACTGACGTTCCCTTATCTGAACCCCAACGGGAACTGTATGTTGATGGCTCGTGCTTCAAGCTGCCAGATGGCACCACTACTGCAGCCTATGCAATCGCGACACTGCACACCGTAGTTGAGACATCCTGCATCCCACACTAATTGGCCCAAGCTGCAGAATTAGTTGCGCTTCTACGGGCTTATGAGCTGAATGAGGGACTGGCTGTTAATGTTTATACAGACATCCAGTATGCTTTTGGGGTGGCCCGTAACTTTGGGTGCCTCTGGGCGGAGAGAGGTTTCCTAACATCACATGGACAGTGGATACAGAATGCCCCATTGATACAAAGATTGCTTTCCGCTTTGGCGCTCCCTGATAAGTTAGCAATAATAAAGTGTAGTACTTACAAACCCATTACAGATGATGTGGGTAGGGGCAGTGCGCGTTTGTGGACCAAGTTGCCAAGGATACAGCAGGATCAAAAATGACTCAGGTGATTGTAGCTGGTCCCGCTAGGTTGGTTCCGGATAATGGCATGTTTGAGGATACACTGGACAATGTCAGAGAAATTCAAGGTGGGGCTACTGTAGACAAATTGGCAGTATGGGAGGAGAGGACAGGTCTATTGGACGAAAATGAGCGTTGGATTGATTTGTCAGGAAAGCAGAGATGGTTACTTCCTAACGCCTATGCGCTTCCTGTTGTTACAATGGCCCATGGTCCAGCACATATTAGCAGTAAAGGAATATGTAAATTGTTAGACCCTATATGGCAAAATGATAATATTAGCAAGGTAGCTCAGCACCTAGTGAAGACTTGTATTATTTGTTTGAAGCACAATTCATGAAAAGGCATTCCTACGCCCACTGGTAACTTTGCCCGCCCTTCCTTCCCATTTGAGGACCTTCAAATGGATTATATTGAAATGGAACGAGTAAATAATTTGAAGTACGTGTTAGTGGTGTTCTGCGCGATCAGTAAATGGATCGAGGCCTACCTTACTAAAGAGAATACAGCTGTGGCGAAGGCCCCTACTTCCCACGCTACGGATTGCCCAACGCGATCTGGAGTGATGATGGAAGTCACTTTAATGCTAAAGTGATTGAATTGGAGTGCAAGGGTTTACAGATTACACAGAAGTTTCATGCAGTGAACCACCCCCAGACAGCAAGCCTGGTTGAAAAGTACAATGGTACTCAAACTGAAACTGGCAAAGATTCAAGAAAGTACAAGATTGCGATGTCCAGATGTGCTTCCCCTAGCCCTGTTATCTAATAGAGCAACTGCACATTCCCGAGTAGGATTGTCGCCCTATTAAGTGGTTTTCGAGCACCCTGCTAATATCTGGGGCATTCCAAGACCCAAGCGTTTTTTTTCTGAGATAGAGTATCCCTTGCTTCTAGATTATTTATATGAGTTGTCTAACGATCTCTGTTCTCTTCACCAACAGGTGCATGCCACATTGCGACCAGTACCAGATGGGCCGGGCACTGCTACAGCCCAGCGATTATGTTATGATCAAGAATTTTCAGAGGAAGAACAGTCTGGAACCGTGGTGGAAAGGCCACTGATCGTCTTGCTTGACACCCGCTCCGCAGTAAATGTGGAAGTAAGGAAGTACTGGGTGCACGGAAGCCATGTAAAGAGAGTGCCACTCTCGCTTTCATATGACCGCTGAATCAGCGACGGCATTCCTGATCAAGAATATGGGCAGGTGCCCCGATTTGTTCCTTTCTCTAATGCTCGATTAAGGGGGGCACAGACGGATGAGGAGAGTGACACAGTCCTGCTTAAAGCAGTTCCTAAGGAGATAAGGGCTGCCTCAGATCACTCTGCCCCCAAAGCGCCTGTTTCAGAGCCCAGATCTTTGCCTGACCCTGAGTTCCTACCCCTCTTTGCTGTTGACACAGTGCCAGTGTAACCAGGTATAACTTACAGCCCCGGAAGAAGAACGGGACAACAGCTGAACAGTTTAGGAGCTAGGGAAGGACTTGAATTTAGGGCACAGGTGCTGTGCCTAAGGTTCCTGTTAGAGTAGAACGAACATCATTGGTGCACTGTGTGTGAACACTGGACAGGATTCGTTGAGGGTATCCTCCAAGGAGAGAGGGATGCCCTATCCTGCAATTAGAGACTTTTGAGTTCAGAATACGAGCTCAGCGAGCAACTCCAACGCCAGTGCTCAACAGCACCTACGCCTGATGAACAATAGGAGTCTACCTGTGCAGGGTCAATAAATGGACAGTGGAAAGAAGATTTTGCTTTTGTTCCCTCTGATACTGTAGTTGCAATCCGCTGTATATTTTATGGTTCAAATGTCTTTATTGATTTTTGAACACATAAGCATATCCATATACATTTGGCTAGTGCCAGGCAATATCTATGCAATACAACCGGACAGTGTCAATTGAGGGCACGAGCCCAGCTTCAGACATAATCAGTTTGTTGCATGTATATGGAAGGAAACAATAATAAGCAGAATAAGGAACAAAACAACCCCCTTTCCCTAGAAACCCGCCTCTCCCCTGGTCCAGTGCCCGTTATCTTTCGCCGACCCCCTCCCCTTCCTCCCTACCACGCTAACCCCCTGATGACCCATTTAGCAATCCGTCTTCCGTGGTTCTGTAAGACGTAGCAATCTAAGATATTGTAGGCATAATACTTTACGAAACTCCGTCGCCAAGAGCGACAGAAATGGGTGCCAAAGCTCATCATAGGTAGATCCCTCTCCAGCCATAGTAAGGGTCAACTTCTCCATCCCAAGGACATGCCACAGTCGATGAAGCCAACCCGCGAAGTAGGGTATGTTGGGAGTGTGCCAATGTGTAAGTATATTTTGTACCGCTGAGCTTAAAGCAATAGCTATCTGTCTGCCTCTATGGAATTTTAGCGGGTAAGTTAGGGGGTTAGGAAGACCCAAGAGCACATAAACTGGAAAGCGCGGAATTTCTGTGTCAAAATGCTTATCCACTTTCGCCAGCACCTGAGTCCAGTAAGGTTGGATATGTACGCATTCCCACAACAAGTGCACCAGAGTGCCTACTTGGCCACAGCCACGCCAGCAGTTCTTCTCTCGTTGACGATCCAGTGCATGTAGCCTCTCCGGAGTATAGTACCAATATGTCACTACTTTTGTGAAGGTCTCCGTCAATCCCATATGGTATGCAGAATGTCGAGCCGGTAGTATATCCCCTCCCACTCTTTGCGGCTGAGCGTCCTGCCAAGTTCCCTCTCCCACCTTTCTCTGCCAGGACTACACGTGTGTGTCCGGTGCATATTTTAGTTGGAACTACCCCATCCCCATCTGAGTATATGTTTGTTTCATTAGCACCGCATAAGGAGAGACACTGACAGACCTATGTTGATAATGCATTTATTCAAATGCTTCATCAGGTGCACAGTGGCAACTTCAGTTCACATAAAGGAAAACTTCTTTGTGGAGTCCCTCAGGGCTCTTCTCTTTCGCCTCTCTTATTTAATTTATATCTGCAACCTTTGATCTGTGCACTACAGGAAATGGTTGTCTTGGCATTCAACTACGCAGATGACCTGCAACTTATTTTCAACATACAATCTACTACTGCTTCTGAGGTCAATCTGCAGTCTGTCATGACATACATTAGCAACTGTGGAGAGGAGTTGGCCTAACGGCTAGGGCGCTCGACCTCGGACCTGGGGATCTGGGTTCGAGTCTCGACGCCAAAACCTCCTGTGATTCTGGGCAAATCAATTAATCTCCCCGTGCCTAAAATGAAAGTGTGTCCTCATGTAACGTAACTGGAAAATATGTAAAGCGCTCTGATACCTGATTCGGTTCGGGTCTAGTTCGCGCTATATATAAAACTCTGCAAAAAAAACCAAAACTGGATGAGCCTGAACCAGTTTAAATTGAATCCCGACAAAACGCAGTTGATTTTGACAGCCGGCGCCTGTAACCCATGGAGCTCTAATTTTTGGCCCCCCTGTTTGGGTTCCCCGCCTGTCTCTACCTCTACGGTAAAAAGTTTGGCAATAAAGATTAGTAACGACCTGTCAATGCAATCTCAGATTAGCTCTGTGGTGTTGGCCTGCTTCCTTCTCCTGCGGAAAATAAAAAGAATAAAAAGATTCCTTTCTACAGAAGCATTAACTCTGGTTGTTCTAGCACTCATAATATCCTGGTTGGATTATGCTAATTTCCTTTATGTGGGTATCCCGGCTTATCAAACACAGCGCCTGCAACTCATCCAAAATCAGGCTGCTAGATTAATTTAGCATCTTCCTACCCGCCAGCATGTCAAACCTTCCTTGAAAAAACTGCACTGGCTTCCTGTGAGCCAACGCGGTGTTTTTAAGCTTGGATGCATTACATATAAGGCGCTGTCAGAAGCCTGCCCTAAGTACATTTCCAACAGGCTTAAGAAATATACTCCCCTTCGTACTCTCCGATCTGCTGGTCAATCTCTTTTGACCATTCCTAGATTCAGGCGTATTAAACACAGGGGCCTCCGGTTCTCGACACTTGCCCCCCAACTCTGAAACTCTATTCCCTTTTCAATACGTACTACCGGCTCCTTTCCTCAGTTAAGAAAGCAACTAAAAATGTGGCTTTTCCAACAAGCCTATCTCAACTGAGCCTCTGATCCACTAGGAGCTCGTCCTCCCCATCGCCAAGAAACCTACCCGGTGAACGTTGCGCTCTATAAATATTTTTAACAATAACAATAACAACTGAGTGAGAGACCCCTGTGTGGGTGAAATGTTATGTTATGTTATGTTATGTTATGCTGTTTTGTAACGCGCTCAATTACTGCCGGAGTATCCTGGCGCGAAAAGAGGAAAAGAAATTAACAGCCAACACCACACAGAAAAGAAAACTAAAAGGCCAATCTAAACAGATGGGTTTTCAATGCTTTTTTAAAAGCACCAAAGTTCAAGGTAGCGCGAAGGGAAGAAGGAAGCTCATTCCAGGCCACCGCGGCCTTCACTGCCACTGAGTGCCCTCCCAGCCGGACACGCCGAAAGCGGGGAACCTGCATCAGATGTTGAGCAGCAGAGCGCAGGACTCGGTTGGGAGAGTAACGGGAAAATCGTTTCATCAGGTAAGCGGGTCCCTGTCCGTTAATGGCTTTATGGGCCAGGGTCAAAATTTTAAAGGTAATCCTTTGAGGAACTGGCAACCAATGCAGGCTCTGCAGGTGATTCCTTACGCTGATCTAGGTGGAAATATTACCCAACAATCTAGCGGTCGCGTTTTGAATCACCTGGAGCCGCCTCACCATATATGCCGGGGACCCACTCAGCAGAGCGTTGGCATAGTCCAAACGCGAGAGAATTAAAGCTCTCGCTACTGACTCTCTTGCCGGGGCAGGCAAATAGGGGAAAAACTTCCTGAGTGCTTTCAGAGTCCCAAAACAACCACCGGTTAACTTCTTAATATGCCCCTCGAACCGGAGGTCATCCCCAAACCAGACCCCCAGGTTCTTAGCGAGAACATTAACCGCACAGGGCCTCGGAAAACCGACCGGCCAGAGTGAGTCTCTGAAATTAGGGGGGAATTGACCATAGAGGAGAATTTCGGTCTTATCCTCATTGCACTTCAGTTGAGATGCAGCTAACCAGTTAAAAACTGCGGACAGACAGTTCTGAATCCGCCCTGTTTCTAAGACCTCACTAGGCCAGGTAAACAACAGCTGTGTATCGTCAGCATAAGTTATAACTTTGGCCCCCAGTTGTTCGGCTAATTCTATCAGGGGGGCCAAATAAACATTAAAGAGCAGAGGGCTCAAAGTAGAGCCCTGCGGGACCCCTGTCATGAGAGGCCTAGCCGAGGATGAAAAAGGGGGAAGCCAGACCTGCTGAGATCTAGACGCAAAAAAGGAGCTCAGCCAGTCTAAAGCAAGGCCAGAGACCCCAATATCAGCCAGCCGGGCAAGGAGGCGTTGGTGAGGCACCGTGTCGAACGCGGCAGAGAGGTCCAATAAAATTAGAGCCGCTCTGCCGCCACCGTCCAGACACTCCCTAACCGCTTCCGCGATCTCCACCAGAGCCGACTCCGTGCTGTGGGCAGCACGAAACCCAGATTGAGCCGGGTGGAGCGCCCCAGATGTTTCCACAAACTCGTTTAGCTGCTGGAAAGCCAGTTTTTCACCAATCTTAGCCATAGCCGGAAGCAGAGAAATTGGCCGATAGTTGGCCAACACTGCAGGGTCAGCTCCGGCCTTTTTAAGCAAAGGCAGGAGCTTAGCCTGTTTCCACTCGGCAGGCACAATGGCTGATTTAAAAGATAGACCGACTATATGAGTCACTTGCTGCACAACCACATCGGCTACGCCTGCCAGCACCCTCGCCGGACAGGGATCAGATGGAGATCCAGATTTCAAGGATTTAATCACAGCCAGCGTGTCAATAGCTGTTGGTGGAACAAGCTCAGCCATCCTGGATGATACACCCCTTAGAGGGGGGGAAAGGGACGAAATGCCATCCGAGAGGTTACTGGCGCTAAAACTGGACTGAATAGCAGCTATTTTTTGCTAAAAAAACACGGACAGGCTCTGGCACCATGCCCATGAAGCTGGGACTATCCGCTGCTCAGCACAAGGGGAGAGAAAGCTGTTAACAATCGCAAAGATCTCGCGACTGCTATTATTAGCTTTTTCAATTCGATTGGCATAGTATTCACCCTTAGCTATTTTAATGCTGGCATAGTAGTTCCTTTGCTCTCTACGTAAAACTGCCTTGGCTAAGGGGCAATATGATTGGCGCCAGGCCCGTTCGAGCTTTTTACAGGCTAGCTTGTAGGTGCGCAGCTCAGGAGTAAACCAAGGTTTAGATGGAGTAGAGCGCATTCTGCCACTTCTCCCCCCTTTAGATGAGGCCGTAACCCCCGCAGCCATCCATTCATTAAAGTTCAACACCGCTTTAGCGAGATCACTACCCAACCCGGGCCTACACTCCTTCAGGGTAGCAGCCAAAGTGTCTATGTTGATTTTCCTGGCACAGACGGTTTTAACCCCACCCGTGGTAATTCTCTGAGCTGACCACGCACATCTGATCAGCTGATGATCCGACCACGTCAAAACTTGAGGGGGATCAACCTGGAGGGGAAAGTTGGAACAAATCACATCCAGCGTGTGACCCCCCGAGTGCGTAGGTAAAGAGACCCACTGGGAGAGATGCGCCAGGTCAAGAAAATCGCACAGAGCTTTGCATTCCGGGTGATCCGCATCCTCCGCATGGATATTAAAATCGCCCAGCAGTAGGAAATGCGGAAATTTCAAGGCTCGAGGAACCATAGAGTCAAGCAGAGCTGCAAGAAACGGACCGGCCGGTCCTGGAGGCCGATAAATTAAAGTACCCCCCCAAAGTAAAATGAGGAGAGAGGACCAGAGAAAAGTTCATCACTTCCCCGCCTCCTAAATCCTCCAAAGGCTCGACCTGAAGGGTCCAAGAGTCCTTCAGGATGATAGCCAGAGCCCCCCCTCTTCCCAGAGCTCTATCTCTCCTGTATATTTTGTAGCCTTGGGGGACGGCCAGCTCGACATCCGGAGCACTGGCATCAGTGAGCCAGGTTTCGGTCACAAACAGAACAAACAGAATGTCGAGAAAGCCATCAGCAAGGAGTTCAAACATATCCGCAGCGTGCTCGCTCAAAGAGCGCGCATTAACCAAGGCTGCCGAGAATGAGTGGGGAGCCTGGGATGAGGGGTCAATCGGTGTTTTAACACAGCAGAAGCTGCAGGTCGGGCAAGGGTTGCATGGGAGCATAAGAGAATTCCCTACCCCACCACCGACGTCCGGGCAGCTCGCAGAGCGCCAAGACAACAGCTGCTCGCGAGTATAGGCGATAGCAGTATTGAACCCAGTAACGGACTGGAGGGCAGCATGTCCTGCGTCCGCCACGGCCGAGGCGCGGACGGGCGCAGACGGGCTGACCTTTGGCTTCCTCCATCAGACCCCATCCACCAGTGAGAGACCCCTGTGGGTGAAATACCCCCTCCATCCTCAGACCCCCTCCACTGAGTGAGAGACCCCTGTGTGGGTGAAATACCCTCTCCATCAGACCCCATCCACTGAGTAAGAAACCCCTGTGTGTGTATAATACCCCCTCCTTCCTCAGATCCAATCCACTAAGTGAGAGACCCCTGTGTGGGTCACACCTGATGGTTCTGTCTCATGACTTTATTATGACTACAACCTGCTTCTTTCCTTGTTTAATTAGTGAGCCCCTGAAGGGGGAGGTGAACAAGAAAGCAGCAGAGAAATGCAAACCCTGATGTGGTGCAAAGCAGCGGGAGAGAGTTGATTGTCGGAGGTAGTCATTGCGGCGAGGTCCGGCCCGTACAATTGCTGCTGCTAGAGAGGTATCCGTTTTCTTCAAAGTGTACTTTACATTATATTATATTAATAGCGCTAGCGCGCTGCCAGTGCTGCCGTTCCTAATACTTTCATTGCCAGTTTGTGACCTGAGTTGTTTGTACTAAATAGTAAAAGGTTGTGCTGCTTATTCGCAGCGAAACCCTCTTCTATGCAGTCCCGGCTATGTTTTTGCTTACTGGAGTGGTATCGTTCAATAAGAATGGAAAATATCTTCAATTTGTTGCGTTCCTTAAAAAGTAAACATTTCTTTAATTGCAAATTGTCCTTGATTTATGTGTGGTACGACGTTCCCGTTGTGCGCTCTCTATCATCATGTAACTAGCGTGTGTGGCATGTTTTTTTTTTACAAGACATGCGAATACATTGTAGGTGTCTTATTCCATTGTTGTAAAGACAGAGGCCTCATTTGTCACAATTGTCTAAGCTATTCAGCTAAGTTGTGCCAATGTAGCTTTGTTTTTAGACTGAATTCATCTATTTAGTAAACAGGTTCTCTTGGTTTCTTCTAGCGAACTTAATTCAGCGCAGCTCACGTGCTCAGTATCTATGTAGTTGCTCTCCGTGACAGCAACTTCTGAAAACAAATGTGTGCAGGGCCCTTCTGTTCATCTGGGCAGTGTGCGGGCTCTGCATTCACATCATAATGTTATGCAATTATTTCATAACCTGTTGCAGAGGCCTGCTTGGGAATTGTTTAGCAGTGATACGAGTGTATTTAATACCGAACCTCTCTTGTTTTGCACATGCTCCTGTTCTTAGCTACATGACTGCGTTTTTGTCTAAACAATTGCATTTTATTTTCCATGGGCTGTTTCTTTAATACATTGTGGCGTCTCAAGGTCACCTAAAAGCGATCATGGGAGTTCTGTACTTCGTTTTCATGTTACACCTGACCTAGCGCTGTCATCCGTACTGGAGTGTGCACGTGCCCTGCTCTCCACATGCGGCCTAAGCAGAATATTGCTTGTAAGACCTGAACTCTTCTGTTTTTATAAATGCCAAAACAAAAACCTTGTTTGAAAAGCAGTATGAAGACCGAAAAGGGAGAAATGGTCCGTAATACTTTCACTGAAATGCTGAAAATGTCACTCATGCAATCTGAAACCTTGGCAGCTATGGTTTGGGAATTCAGGGCCCTGTCAAATATAAAGAATCACCCCCAGGACCAGGAACATTAGAAACGCTGCTCAGCCTCATTGCACCAGCTGTGTCTACATTTCACACATTACATTAAATACAAGTCGTCATTTAAATTCACTCCTGCATGTCATGTCTGTTCCTTTGCAGAAGTTTAAAAAATGAACACATTGCTGGTATTTCACTGAGGGAGGGAGCAGGGTTGGCATGAGGGGCTGAATCTGAGGCTCCTCAAGAGCACACCAGGCAAGGGTGAGGCCTGTCCTTGGACTGTGAGTGTCTAAACACCCATGTCTGTGTCTTTACAGGAGCCAATGCTTGTTTCCCATAACACCCATGTCTGTGTCTTTACAGGCACCAATGCTTGTTTCCCATAACACCCATGTCTATGTCTTTACAGGCGCCAATGCTTGTTTCCCATAACACCCACCTCTTTGTCTTTATAGGAGCCAATGCTTGTTTCCCATACGAGACCCTCTCATGGACTGCAAGTGTCTTAACATGTCTGTGTCTTTACAGGAGCCAATGCTTATTTCCCATAACACCCATGTCTGTGTCTTTACAGGAGCCAATGCTTGTTTCCCATAACACCCATGTCTGTGTCTTTACAGGTGCCAATGCTTGTTTCCCATAACACCCATGTCTGGGTCTTTACTAATGCTTGTTTCCCATAACACCCATGTCTGTGTCTTTACAGGAGCCAATGCTTGTTTCCCATAACACCCATGTCTGTGACTTTGCAGGTGCCACTGCTTGTTTCCCATAACACCCATGTCTGTGTCTTTACAGGCGCTAATGCTTGTTTCCCATAACACCCATGTCTGTGTCTTTACATGAGCCAATGTTTGTTTCCCATAACACCCACGTCTGTGTCTTTACAGGAGCCAATGCTTGTTTCCCATAACACCCACATCTGTGTCTTTACAGGAGCCAATGCTTGTTTCCCATAACACCCACGTCTGTGTCTGGACAGGAGCCAATGCTTGTTTCCCATAACACCCACGTCTGTGTCTGGACAGGAGCCAATGCTTGTTTCCCACAACACCCACGTCTGTGTCTTTGCAGGCGCCAATGCTTGTTTCCCGTATGAGACCCTGTCTTTGGACTGTGAGTGTCTACACCCATGTCTGGGTCTTTGCAGGCGCCAATGCTTGTTTCCCATAACACCCATGTCTGTGTCTTTACAGGATCCAATGCTTGTTTCCCATAACACCCATGTCTGTGTCTTTACAGGAGCCAATGTTTGTTTCCCATAACACCCACGTCTGTGTCTTTACAGGAGCCAATGCTTGTTTCCCATAACACCCACGTCTGTGTCTTGACAGGAGCCAATGCTTGTTTCCCATAACACCTACGTCTGTGTCTTTACAGGCGCCAATGCTTGTTTCCCATAACACCCATGTCTTTGTCATTACAGGAGCCAATGCTTGTTTCCCATAACACCCATGTCTATGTCTTTACAGGCGCCAATGCTTGTTTCCCATAACACCCACCTCTTTGTCTTTATAGGAGCCAATGCTTGTTTCCCATACGAGACCCTCTCATGGACTGCAAGTGTCTTAACATGTCTGTGTCTTTACAGGAGCCAATGCTTATTTCCCATAACACCCATATCTGTGTCTTTACAGGAGCCAATGCTTGTTTCCCATAACACCCATGTCTGTGTGTTTACAGGAGCCAATTCTTGTTTATCATAACACCCATGTCTGTGTCTTTACAGGAGCCAATGCTTGTTTCCCATAACACCAACGCCTGTGTCTTTACAGGCGCCAATGCTTGATTCCCATAACACCCACGTCTGTGTCTTTACAGGTGCCAATGCTTGTTTCTCATAACACCCACGTCTGTGTGTTTGCAGGCGCCAATGCTTGTTTCCCATAACACCCACATCTGTGTCTTTGCAGGAGCCAATGCTTGTTTCCCATAACACCCACGTGTGGGTCTTTTCAGGCGCCAATGCTTGTTTCCCATAACACCCATGTCCGTGTGTTTACAGGAGCCAATGCTTGTTTCCATAACACCCATGTCTGTGTCTTTACAGGTGCCAATGCTTGTTTCCTATAACACCCATGTCTGTGTCTTTACAGGTGCCAATGCTTGTTTCTCATAGCACCCATGCTTGTGTCTTTACAGGCGCCAATGCTTGTTTCCCATAAAACCCATGTTAGTGTCTTTTGCAGGCGGCAATGCTTGTTTCCCATAACACCCATGTCTGTGTCATTACAGGAGCCAATGCTTGTTTCCCA
Source organism: Lissotriton helveticus (assembly GCF_964261635.1). Taxonomy (NCBI): domain Eukaryota; kingdom Metazoa; phylum Chordata; class Amphibia; order Caudata; family Salamandridae; genus Lissotriton; species Lissotriton helveticus. Next base: position 295,286 of record NW_027611697.1, on the reverse strand, counting down.
TAACACCCATGCCCGTGTCTTTTGCAGGCGGCAATGCTTGTTTCCCATAACACCCATGTCTGTGTCATTACAGGAGCCAATGCTTGTTTCCCATAACACCCACGTCTGTGTCTTTACAGGAGCCAATGCTTGTTTCCCATAACACCCACATCTGTGTCTTTACAGGAGCCAATGCTTGTTTCCCATAACACCCACGTCTGTGTCTGGACAGGAGCCAATGCTTGTTTCCCATAACACCCACGTCTGTGTCTGGACAGGAGCCAATGCTTGTTTCCCATAACACCCACGTCTGTGTCTTTGCAGGCGCCAATGCTTGTTTCCCGTATGAGACCCTGTCTTTGGACTGTGAGTGTCTACACCCATGTCTGGGTCTTTGCAGGCGCCAATGCTTGTTTCCCATAACACCCATGTCTGTGTCTTTACAGGATCCAATGCTTGTTTCCCATAACACCCATGTCTGTGTCTTTACAGGAGCCAATGTTTGTTTCCCATAACACCCACGTCTGTGTCTTTACAGGAGCCAATGCTTGTTTCCCATAACACCCACGTCTGTGTCTTGACAGGAGCCAATGCTTGTTTCCCATAACACCCACGTCTGTGTCTTTACAGGCGCCAATGCTTGTTTCCCATAACACCCATGTCTTTGTCATTACAGGAGCCAATGCTTGTTTCCCATAACACCCATGTCTATGTCTTTACAGGCGCCAATGCTTGTTTCCCATAACACCCACCTCTTTGTCTTTATAGGAGCCAATGCTTGTTTCCCATACGAGACCCTCTCATGGACTGCAAGTGTCTTAACATGTCTGTGTCTTTACAGGAGCCAATGCTTATTTCCCATAACACCCATATCTGTGTCTTTACAGGAGCCAATGCTTGTTTCCCATAACACCCATGTCTGTGTCTTTACAGGTGCCAATGCTTGTTTCCCATAACACCCATGTCTGTGTGTTTACAGGAGCCAATTCTTGTTTATCATAACACCCATGTCTGTGTCTTTACAGGAGCCAATGCTTGTTTCCCATAACACCAACGCCTGTGTCTTTACAGGCGCCAATGCTTGATTCCCATAACACCCACGTCTGTGTCTTTACAGGTGCCAATGCTTGTTTCTCATAACACCCACGTCTGTGTCTTTGCAGGAGCCAATGCTTGTTTCCCATAACACCCACGTGTGGGTCTTTTCAGGCGCCAATGCTTGTTTCCCATAACACCCATGTCCGTGTGTTTACAGGAGCCAATGCTTGTTTCCATAACACCCATGTCTGTGTCTTTACAGGTGCCAATGCTTGTTTCCTATAACACCCATGTCTGTGTCTTTACAGGTGCCAATGCTTGTTTCTCATAGCACCCATGCTTGTGTCTTTACAGGCGCCAATGCTTGTTTCCCATAAAACCCATGTTAGTGTCTTTTGCAGGCGGCAATGCTTGTTTCCCATAACACCCATGTCTGTGGCATTACAGGAGCCAATGCTTGTTTCCCATAACACCCATGCCCGTGTCTTTTGCAGGCGGCAATGCTTGTTTCCCATAACACCCATGTCTGTGTCCTTACAGGAGCCAATGCTTGTTTCCCATAACACCCATGTATGTGTCTTTACAGGAGCCAATGCTTGTTTCCCATAACACCCACGTCTGTGTGTTTACAGGAGCCAATGCTTGTTTCCCATAACACCCATGTCTGTGTGTTTACAGGAGCCAATGCTTGTTTATCATAACACCAATGTCTGTGTCTTTACAGGAGCCAATGCTTGTTTCCCATAACACCCACGTCTGTGTCTTTTCAGGTGCCAATGCTTGTTTCCCATAACACCCACGTCTATGTGTTTGCAGGCGCCAATGCTTGTTTCCCATAACACCCACGTCTGTATCTTTTCAGGTGCCAATGCTTGTTTCCCATAACACCCACGTCTGTGTGTTTTCAGGCGCCAATGCTTGTTTCCCATAACACCCACGTGTGGGTCTTTTCAGGCGCCAATGCTTGTTTCCCATAACACATATGTCTGTGTGTTTACAGGAGCCAATGCTTGTTTCCCATAACACCCATGTCTGTGTGTTTACAGGAGCCAGTGCTTGTTTCCCATAACACCCATGTCTGTGTCTTTACAGGTGCCATTGCTTGTTTCCCATAACACCCATGTCTGGGTCTTTACAGGCACCAATGCTTATTTCCCATAACACCCATGTCTTTGTCTTTGCAGGAGCCAATGCTTGTTTCCCATAACACCCACGTCTGTGTCTTTTCAGGTGCCAATGCTTGTTTCCCATAACACCCACGTCTGTGTGTTTTCAGGCGCCAATGCTTGTTTCCCATAACACCCACGTGTGGGTCTTTTCAGGTGCCAATGCTTGTTTCCCATAACACCCACGTCTGTGTCTTTGCAGGAGCCAATGCTTGTTTCCCATAACACCCACATTTGTGTCTTTTCAGGTGCCAATGCTTGTTTCCCATAACACCCACGTCTGTGTCTTTTCAGGTGCCAATGCTTGTTTCCCATAACACCCACGTCTGTGTGTTTTCACGCGCCAATGCTTGTTTCCCATAACACCCACGTGTGGGTCTTTTCAGGCGCCAATGCTTGTTTCCCATAACACCCATGTCTGTGTGTTTACAGGAGCCAATGCTTGTTTCCCATAACACCCACGTCTGTGTGTTTACAGGAGCCAGTGCTTGTTTCCCATAACACCCATGTCTGTGTCTTTACAGGTGCCAATGCTTGTTTCCCATAACACCCATGCCTGGGTCTTTACAGGCACCAATGCTTGTTTCCCATAACACCCATGTCTGTGTCTTTGCAGGAGCCAATGCTTGTTTCCCATAACACCCATGTCTGTGTCTTTACAGGCACCAATGCTTGTTTCCCTGCTGGACCTGGGGGCGGTAGTTCCGTCAGCGGCCACCAGAGGGCGCTCCTCGCCTGCTGATGAATCCACTGAGCTGCCCGTGGGATGAAAGGAGAAGGGTTTCCTCTTCCGGGTTAGCGGCGGCAGAGACAGCACCAGCAGCAGTGCTGACACCACTTCCTGTCTCTCCATTTGTGTGTCCAGCGCGCTGCAGAGGAGGAAGGAGCCCTTTCTGTCTGTGCAGGGACCTTCATCTTCAGACCTTCGCAGACCCCCCCTCGGACCCCATCTCTGCCCCCCCCTCTATCCCCACAGGAGGAGGAGAGAGCCTGGACATGGCTGCACAGGTCTCTGCTCAGGTAGGAGATTGTCAGCACCTTCTGCTGGGTTTGTAGAAATAGACTGAATAATCCTGGATCTGTGCGCTGCATCTTACTGCACTGTGAGGAATCTACACACTGCGCTGCATCTTACTGCACCATGAGGAATCTACACACTGCACTGCATCTTACAGCACCATGAGAAATCTACACACTGTGCTGCATCTCACTGCACCATGAGGAATCTACACACTGCATTGCATCTTACTGCACCATGAGAAATCTACACACTGCGCTGCATCCTACTGCACCATGATGAATCTACACACTGCGCTGCATCTTAGTGCACCATGAGGAATCTACACACTGCGCTGCATCTTACTGCACCGTGAGTAATCTACACACTGCGCTGCATCTTACTGCACCATGAGGAATCTATACACTGCGCTGCATCTTACTGCACCATGAGGAATTTACACACTACACTGCATCTTACTGCACTGTGAGGAATCTACACACTGCGCTGCATCTTACTGCACCATGAGGAATCTACACACTGCGCTGCATCTTACAGCACCATGAGAAATCTACACACTGTGCTGCATCTTACTGCACCATGAGGAATCTACACACTGCGCTGCATCTTACTGCACCATGAGGAATCTACACACTGCGCTGCATCTTACTGCACCATGAGAAATCTACACACTGCGCTGCATCTTACTGCACCATGAGGAATCTACACACTGCGCTGCATCTTACTGCACCATGAGGAATTTACATACTGCACTGCATCTTACAGCACTGTGAGGAATCTACACACTGCGCTGCATCTTACTGCACCGTGAGGAATCTACACACTGCACTGCATCTTACTGCACTGTGAGGAATCTACACACTGCGCTGCATCTTACTGCACCGTGAGGAATCTACACACTGCGCTGCATCTTACTGCATCGTGAGGAATCTACACACTGCGCTGCATCTTACTGCACTATGAGTAATCTACACACTGCACTGCATCTTACTGCACCATGAGTAATCTACACACTGCACTGCATCTTACTGCACTATGAGTAATCTACACACTGCGCTGCATCTTACTGCACTATGAGTAATCTACACACTGCGCTGCATCTTACTGCACCATGAGAAATCTACACACTGCGCTGCATCTTACTGCACCATGAGGAATCTACACACTGCGCTGCATCTTACTGCACCATGAGGAATTTACACACTGCACTGCATCTTACTGCACTGCGAGGAATCTACACACTGCACTGCATCTTACTGCACCATGAGGAATCTACACACTGCGCTGCATCTTACTGCACCATGAGAAATCTACACACTGGGCTGCATTTTACTGCACCATGAGTAATCTACACACTGCACTGCATCTTACTGCACCATGAGGAATCTACACACTGCGCTGCATCTTACTGCACCATGAGTAATCTACACACTGTGCTGCATCCTACTGCACCGTGAGGAATCTACACACTGCGCTGCATCTTACTGCACCATGAGGAATCTACACACTGCATTGCATCTTACTGCACCATGAGGAATCTACACATGAAATACGACCTGGGGGATGGCTACACGGACATGGTCGGCTTGCTATGTCAACGACCCACCGTCCGAATACGCATAGGCAGACTCCTCTCAGATACTGTTCGAGTGCGGAGGGGCACCAGACATGGTTGCCCCCTGGCCCCCCTGCTTTTTTCCATGGCTATGGAACCCCATGCCACGATACTACGAACGCAAGGGGAGGAATGGGGAATCCCAATGGCGGACGGAATACATGCAGTCTCGCTCTATGCGGACGACCTCCTCCTGTATGTCAGGGATCTCGCCAACGCCCCGGGGTCCCTAACTGGGATATTCCGGACCTTCGAAGCCGTGTCAGGCTTGAGAGTCAACTGGTCCAAGTCAGGTGCCTACCCCTTCAGCTAGGACACGCCTTAGTGTGATGTCCGGATCGGTGGCGAGAAGCTCGACTGGTATCCCACCACGTTTAGGTATCTGGGGATCCATGTGTACAGGAACCCGTCAGACATCCTGGACGGGAATCTGATGAGAGCGATCTCCTCCATACGCGCACAGATAACCTTCTGGAAAACTCTGCCCTTGAATGTGCCTAGCCGTGTGGCGCTGGCTAAAATGATTGTTCTGCCACGACTCTTGTATTACTTTGCCAATATCCCGACTTACGTCCCTACCAAGGTGTTCCGTGAACTGGAGGTTCTACTTCGCGGCCTTATCTGGAATGCAGGCAGTCCCCGTGTGGTGCTGGCGAAAATGTACATGACCACTGACTCTGGAGGCCTCGCGGTCCCCAACCTGGAATTATACTACCTGGCAGCGCAACTAAAATGGGTGTCGGGATGGTTGTGTGGCAAGACGTTAGAGGACGCTGCCACGGACGCCACTACCTGGAACCAAGCAAAGCTGTGCACATTGTTCCATCCCCTGACTAAGGCCCCCCGCCCTGCACAACTCCACCTAGTAGTGGCACGCAAGTGCTTCCCGCGCTGCCTGAGACTTACCCGAGTGGCGACACCGTACGCCCCAACACTCCCTTTGCTGGGCACTCCCAGAGAAGACGACGTGATGATGGAAGCCATGTTGGAGAGATGGACACGGGCAGGCGTGGAAACCTTAGGAGACCTTTATACAGACGGCGCCTTGCTTACTTTAGCTGAACTCACTGCGAGCACAGGCTTACCGGCCGGGCAGTTCTTACTGCATACGTCGCTGATACACACGCTGGCGGATGCCTGGGGGGACATGTCGGAGGAACGCCGATGCACCACTTCATGCAGTACTTGCATGTCATGGGCAACAGCACCCACATAGTGCACTGGCTCACACAAGCCCTCTTGGTACATACACAGCCCTCCACCCTACAACTGAAAGACAAATGGGCGGCAGACAGAGGGAGGGACTGGACGGACAAAGAATGGGCAATGGTGTTGAGCGGTCCGATCAATGTCCCACGCAACACCCGCTTCAAGATCATACAGTTCTATATCTTGCACCGCGCCTACCTGTCGCCGGATAAGATCGCCCGGTACTTCATGGTCACTGACACTGCCTGCCAGAGATGCTCCCTAGTGGGAGCAGACTTCCTACACATGCTCTGGCTGTGCCCCAGCATCCAGTCCAACTGGGACACGATCACGACACTGCTAACGCAATGCACAGTCGTAAATTCACAGCATACATGGGAGTCCTGCATCCTGGGGCTCTATAAAAGGACCAAACTGAACAAGGTACCGACTAGGTTTTGGGACCTGGGACTCATAACAGCCAAACGCCTCCTCACCAAGCGCTGGAAGAACAGCGAACCTCCACACATACGACACTGGTATACTTCTTTTACTAACTGGGCGCGGGCGGAAGGCACCGTCCTATGCCGAGAGGAGACAGCGGGGCTCAGGAAGTTCCCCATCGCACAGCTTTGGGATGATACTTTTGAAATCCTTCCAGCAAACAAGCCTGGAACACGGTATCACTTAAACTAGGACCCTCTTTCGACACAACCTGTGGACAAGGGACACAAAAATGGCCGCATGCGCCCACCGCCCCCTTCCCTATCTGCACAAGGCACATGCCACAGCATACGCAGTCCTCATGATTCACCAATGCGTGGATGCACACCACACCGTGCCTACCGTTCCGCATGCCCACGGACGCTACCGCTTAGCTACATGCTACACACAGTTACGCTGTCTTTTCACCTCTCCTATTTCCTGACACTAGGAGACCCCACCCCACCCCACCCTACCACACGCTTTAAACATAGCCGGCGACTGTGCCGCAACCAGATGATATTACTCTAGCTTCTATACGCTGGCCCTCCTCGCGGCTCCTCCGCGCTCCCCCCTCGCTCTCATCATGACTAGCCCTACCCTCAGTAGCAAAGCCCCCTCCTTATCTATATGCACACAGACATCTTAGACTGTTATTTGTCTTTCTCCCTATTTATTCCCCCCTGATTTGTTTCGCATTCTTGTTCATATATCGGTTATGTTTACAAAACCAGAGTCCTTTCTCCGTTGACTCGACTCCACAAAATTTGCGTATATGATATTGGTAACTACACTTCGTCTGGTATTCTATAGTTCCTTTGCACTACCATGACACACGGCGTGCTGCAAGTAGACTGCGGAGAATGACCGGGGTACATGTTGCCCTGCACTGCGATGACAACCTATTACTGCTACCATAGACACCTAACCCCCCTTGCAATCTCGTCAATATCGGGTGGCGACACACATACTAGGATACGAGGCACGCCGATAGCGGCTTCACCTGTCAGCTCACAATGTTGCCACTGTCCACGACTACTCTCCTATCTTCACATGTATCACTATTGCTCTATGCGGTCACTGTGTCGCTGTATAAACTGCAATTGATGTATGGTTTCTGTAATGTTGCATCCACCGCCTCTTGCTGACACATGTAACACGCATGACTACCTATGATGCCGAGATGCCGGTAGCATATATTCAACCCAAAAATAGCGAAAAAACATGAAAAACCATAGACCTGTAATTTATCTGATATGTAAACTATTTGATCAGTGCACGCTTTTCTCTATCACGCCGCCGGACCCCAGGTTTGTTGGCTGACGGCTGTGTTCACCCACCATTGTTGAACAGAAACTGCACTCAACGCGGCGGGCCCCCTGAGGGTTGTAGGCTACTTGCTGTGTCACTTCAGAACTGTGCAATGAAGGTCTTGTAAAAAAAAGATTTTTTTTTTTTAAAAATGAGGAATCTACACACTGCACTACATCTTACTGCACCATGAGGAATCTACACACTGCGCTGCATCTTACTGCACCATGAGGAATCTAGACACTGCGCTGCATCTTACTGCACCATGAGGAATCTACACACTGCGCTGCATCCTACTGCACTGTGAGGAATCGACACACTGCGCTGCATCTTACTGCACTGTGAGGAATCTACACACTACGCTGCATCTTACTGCACTGTGAGGAATCTACACACTGCGCTGCATCTTACTGCACTGTGAGGAATCTACACACTGCACTGCATCTTACTGCACTGTGAGGAATCTACACACTGCGCTGCATCTTACAGCACCATGAGGAATCTACACACTGCGCTGCATCTTACTGCACCGTGAGGAATCTACACACTGCGTTGCATCTTACTGCATCGTGAGGAATGTACACACTGCGCTGCATCTTACTGCACTGAGAGGCATCTACACACTCCAATCCAATCCAATCAGAAATTTGTATAGCGTGCTACTCACCCAGAGGGTCTCAAGGCGCTTAAGGGGGAGGGGATCGCTATTGATCGAACCGCCAGGTTTTGAGTTGTGTTCTAAAGGAGAGGTGGTCCTGGGTAAAACGGAGGTGGGTGGGGAGGGAGTTCCAGGTCTTCGCCGCCAGGTAGGAGAAGGATCTTCCTCCCATGGTGGCTCTTCGGATGCGTGGAATCGTGGCGAGGGCTTGATTGGATGATCGCAGTTGGCGGGTGGGAGTGTAAAAGGTTAGACGATTGTTGAGGTATTTGGGTCCTAGGTCGTTGAGGGCCTTGTGTGCTTGGGTGAGGAGACGGAACGTGATTCTCTTGCTGACGCGGAGCCAGTGAAGGTCTCTTAGGTGTTCGGCTATGTGGCTTTGTCGAGGTATGTCCAGGATGAGTCGAGCGGAGGCGTTCTGGATGCGTTGAAGTCTTTTCTGCAGTTTGGCTGTGGTTCCGGTGTAGAGGGTGTTACCATAGTCCAGTCGGCTCGTGACAAGTGCTTGGGTGACCGTCTTCCTTGTGTCGATGGGGATCCATCTGAAGATCTTTCGGAGCATGCGTAGGATGTTAAAACATGATGATGAGACGGCGTTGACTTGTCTGGTCATCAAGAGGGAGGAGTCTAGGATGAAGCCCAGGTTGCGAGCATGGTCCGTTGGTTTGGGTGCGCTGCCAAGGGCCGGGGGCCACCAGGAGTCGTCCCAGGCAGAGGGGGATGATCCTAGGATGAGGACTTCTGTCTTGTCTGAGTTCAGTTTTAGGCGGCTGTTCTTCATCCACTCTGCTACTTCTTTCATCCCTTCGTGTAGGTTGGTTCTGGCTGTGGTTGGGTCTTTGGTGAGGGAGAGGATTAGCTGAGTGTCGTCAGCATAGGAGATGATGTTTAGGTTGTGTTGGTGTGCGATGGATGCGAGGGGGCTCATGTAGACGTTGAAGAGGGTGGGGTTGAGTGATGATCCTTGTGGTACGCCGCAGATGACTTCGGTGGCCTCTGATCTGAAAGGGGGAGGCGGACTCTCTGGGTTCTTCCGGCTAGGAACGAGATGATCCAATCCAATGCCTTATCTTGTATCCCGACGTTTCTGAGGCGTTGTACTAGGGTGCGGTGGCAAACCGTGTCGAACGCTGCGGAGAGGTCCAGGAGGATGAGGGACGCTGTTTCCCTGTTGTCGAGTAGGGTTCGGGTGTCGTCTGTGGCTGCGATGAGGGCGGTCTTGGTGCTGTGGTTGGCTCGGAAGCTGGACTGTGAAGGGTCGAGGGAACCGTTAGACTCAAGGAAGGCGGCGAGCTGCTTGTTGACGGTCTTTTCTACGACTTTGGCGGGGAATGGGAGGAGCGAGATGGGGCGGTAGTTCTTAAGTTCGGTGGGGTCTGCTGAAGGTTTCTTCAGAAGGGCGCTGAGTTCGGCATGCTTCCAGCTCTCCGGGAAGGTCGCGGTGTTGAAGGAGCAGTTGATGATGTCCCGGAGTTGGGGTGCGATGGCGGAGTCTGCCTTGTTGAAGATGTGATGGGGGCATGGGTCGGTAGGCGATCCGGGTGTCTTCGGTGCTGATCGGGGTCCAGGCGCCGAGGGTGGCGGTGGGGGGTTTCGGTTCAGTGGTAGGGGCAGTGGTCTGGTCGCCGAAGCTGTTGTGTATGTCTGCAATCTTGCTGTGAAAGAACGAGGCGAGAGAGTCGCAGAGGTCTTGAGAGGGAGTGATGTCGTTGTTGCCGGGGCTGGGATTGGTGAGCTCTTTGATGATGCTGAAGAGTTCCTTGCTATTGTGGGCATTGTTGTCTAGTCGATCCTTAAATTCTGACTTCTTGGTGGTGCGGATCAGCTGGTGGTGTTTGCGGGTGGCGTTCTTGAGGGCGGTCATGTTGTCTGTGGTTGGGTTTCTTCGCCAGGCTTTCTCGAGGGTGCGGCAGTTCTTTTTGGAATTCTTGAGGTCGTCGTTGAACTAGGAGGCTTTTTTGCTTCCTGGCTTGTTGGGATTGTTTTTCAGGGGTGCTAGGTCATCAGCACAGTGGGTGATCCACTGTGTGAGATTGATGGCTGCTTCATTTGGGTCCGTTGATCTGGCGGGAGCGTTTTGATTCAGTGAAGTGGTGAGCTGGTCGGCGGTAATTTTGTTCCAGTTTCTGCGGGGGACCTGTTGCAGGAAATGGTGAGTTGTGTTCTTTCTGAAGCTCAAGTGGACGCAGCTGTGGTCTGTCCAGTGGAGTTCGGTGGAGTGTCTGAAGGAGATGTGCTTGCTGGAGGAGAAGATTGGGTCGAGCGTGTGTCCGGCGTAGTGGGTGGGGGTGTTCACCAGTTGTTTGAGTCCGAGATTGGCGAGGTTGTCCAGCAGGGTGGTGGTGTTGTTGTCGTTGTAATTCTCCAGGTGGAAGTTGAGGTCCCCTAGGAGAATGTAGTCAACGGAGGGGAGGGCGTGGGGGCTGACAAAGTCAGTGATGTCTTCGCTGAATTGTGTGCGGGGTCCTGGGGGTCTGTAAATGAGGATGCCTCTCAGTGTGGTCTTGGGGTCGGTGTGTATCTGGAAGTGAAGGTGTTCGGTGGCTGTGAGGGTGTCGTCGGAATTGGTCGAGATGCGGATGGTGTTCTTGTGGACGATTGCGATGCCTCCTCCTGTTTGGTTGATGCGGTCCCTTCGGATGATCTTGTATCCGTCCGGGATGGCTATGGCGATGTCGGGCGCTGATGAGGCGTTCATCCACGTTTCCGTGAGAAAGGCGACGTCCGGAGTTATGGTGTCGAGTAGGTTCCATAGTTCAATGGCGTGTCTGTGGACCGAACGGGTGTTGAGCAGAATGCACTTCAGGTTTTTGTTGTTGGAGCTCTGTTTGGCGTGTGCGGTTGTAGTGTGGGTCCTGATGCAGCAGAACTTGCAGGCTTGGCAGGTGAAGGGTCCATGGGTGCGTCCTGGGGTGGCTCGGTGGCAATCGGGGAGTCGGCCGGTGTTGATTGCAGTGAGGGTTGCGGCGTCGTATGTTTTGCGGGAGGGATGGCCTCTGCGGGAGCCAGGGGGTCTAGCGCTGGGCCGGTCCAGGCGCGGACAGGCGCAGACAGGCTTACCTTTGGCGCGCCTTTGGCGCGCATAGGGCTCGCCCGCTGCGCGTGAACTCTGCGCGTTTGCCACTCTGTCATAAGTGGAGAGTGGAGGGGGGCGGAGCGAGGGAGGAGCAGCTGGGAGGCGGGTGCGGGGTGGCGAGGTCCAGGGATGCTGGAGGGAACGGGGGTGGGGCCGCGGGGGAGCAGCGGCAGGGAGCGGGGAGGGTTAAGAAGCACAACAAATGGCACCAAAACAATGCAGGCGAGATCGGGGGCACAATCTGGCACAAATACAGGTTAATAAACAATATCGATGCGATACCAGGCACAATTGCAGGCGAGATCGGGGGCACAAGTAAGGCACACCAAGGAGCGAGTGGAGCGACCGGTTCTGACCAGGTCAGGACGGTCACAGCTCTTCACCTCGCGGGACTTCCCTTATGTTTACGAGTGGGAGGGAGGAGCTGCTGGGAGGCGGGAGCGGGGTGGCGAGGTCCAGGGATGCTGGAGGGAACGGGGGTGGGGCCGCGGGGGAGCAGCGTCAGGGAGCGGGAAGGGTTAAGAAGCACAACAAATGGCAGAAAAACAATGCAGGCGAGATCGGGGGCACAATCTGGCACAAATACAGGTTAATAAACAATATCGATACGATACCAGGCACAATTGCAGGCGAGATCGGGGGCACAAGTAAGGCACACCAAGGAGCGAGTGGAGCGACCGGTTCTGACCAGGTCAGGACGGTCACAGCTCTTCACCTCGCGGGACTTCCCTTATGTTTACGAGTGGGAGGGAGGAGCTGCTGGGAGGCGGGAGCGGGGTGGCGAGGTCCAGGGATGCTGGAGGGAACGGGGGTGGGGCCGCGGGGGAGCAGCGTCAGGGAGCGGGGACGGTTAAGAAGCACAACAAATGGCACCAAAACAATGCAGGCGAGATCGGGGGCACAATCTGGCACAAATACAGGTTAATAAATAATATCGATACGATACCAGGCACAATTGCAGGCGAGATCGGGGGCACAAGTAAGGCACAGCAAGGAGCGAGTGGAGCGACTGGTTCTGACCAGGTCAGGAGGGTCACAGCTCTTCACCTCGCGGGACTTCCCTTATGTTTAGCAGTGGGAGGGAGGAGCAGCTGGGAGGTGGGAGCGGGGTGGCGAGGTCCGGGGATGCTGGGGGGAACGGGGGTGGGGCCGCGAGGGAGCAGCGGCAGGGAGCGGGAAGGGTTAAGAAGCACAACAAATGTCACCAAAACAATGCAGGCGAGATCGGGGGCACAATCTGGCACAAATACAGGTTAATAAACAATATCGATACGATACCAGCCACAATTGCAGGCGAGATCGGGGGCACAAGTAAGGCACACCAAGGAGCGAGTGGAGCGACCGGTTCTGACCAGGTCAGGACGGTCACTGCGCTGCATCTTACTGCACTATGAGGAATCTACACACTGCACTGCACCTTACTGCACCATAAGGAATCTACACACTGCACTGCATCTTACTGCACCATGAGGAATCTACAAACTGCACTGCATCTTACTGCACCATAAGGTATCTACACACTGCACTGCATCTTACTGCACCATGAGGAATCTACACACTGCACTGCATCTTACTGCACTATGAGAAACCTGTCACACTGCACTGCATCTTAGTGCACTATGAGAAACCTGTCACACTGCACTGCATCTTACTGCACCATGAGGAATCTACACACTGCGCTGCATCTTACTGCACCATGAGGAATCTACACACTGCCCTGAATCTTACTGCACTGTGAGGAATCTACACACTGCACTGCACCTTACTGCACCATGAGGAATCTACACGCTGCGCTGCATCTTACTGCACCATGAGGAATCTACACACTGCACTGCATCTTACTGCACCATGAGGAATCTACACACTGCACTGCATCTTACTGCACCATGAGGAATCTACACACTGCACTGCATCTTACTGCACCATGGGGAATCTACACACTGCACTGCATCTTACTGCACTATGAGAAACCTGTCACTGCACTGCATCTTACTGCACCATGAGGAATTTACACACTGCACTGCATCTTACTGCACTATGAGGAATCTACACACTGCGCTGCATCTTACTGCACCATGAGGAATCCACACACTGCGCTGCATCTTACTGCACCATGAGGAATCTACACACAGCACTGCATCTTACTGCACTGTGAGGAATATTTGCACTCTTTGCTCGGCTGTCCCTGTTAATTTGTTGACTTGCACAACCCTATCCCTATGTCTGAAGCATGTCCCGCAGTCAATTGAGTGTCAGTGCTACCCTGCTACCCCGTGCCACTTCACTCCCTTTGCCAATGTTTCCATCTCTCAGACTTAGCAGAAGCTTCAGTCACTGCAATAGTTTCCTTTGGCATAGGTTGGCTTGTGGCATTATCTGCTGCAGAGATTGTGTGTGTGTGGGCACAGACCTTGGGTCTGGCAGGGTGCAGGCTTGTCAAGCAGTGGAACGTACGTGCCTGTGTTTTTAATGTACCTCTGCAGGAGGAGGTGTGTCTGCAGGGTTGGTGTGTGTACCTGAGTCTAGGGTAGGGTTGTCTTTGTAGGCTTTGTATGTGCCTTTATGAGGCGTGTCTGCAGTGTGTCTATTTGCAGGGTGTCTGTCTTGGCAGATGTTGGTGGGGCTGTCAGTCACTCTTCTTGGCCTCTCTTCTCTATACACATATCTTTAGGATCACTGGCTGAAAATACGGTCTGCTCAGTGCACAATAGTCGGGTACTACTGGGCACACAGCAGACATCTGAGCAACGTCACATGTGAAGTTCTACTTCTTCTCCATAGTTTGAAGAATTAGCCGGGTCTGAGTGAGACTTCAGCTCCAACTCCAAATGTGTGAGTGACCGAAGCACCCAATTCAATTCAAATTCAAAAACTTTATTCGGAAACATGTAAATCATGTCCATAAAAGTACATACATACAATACATATTAAAAGAAAATACACTTTAACAATCGCAATCAGCTACAAATACAGTAAGATACATATAACAATCAAATGACACACTTAAAAGTTTTCCAATAAATAAAATGTAATAAGAAATTTGATGAATGTGTTTTAAAAAAATCATGCTTTTCCTATAGCTGATGGCCCTAAGTAAATAACTAGCCGTATAAAAACAGATGTCAGGGTGATGCAAGTTAAAAAGTAATTTCATTGCCGCTTTAACAGTTCTTGCTCCAAATTTAATAAATAAAGGTTTTAAAAAGAATTTGCGACATTCGCTATACAGGTTACATATAAGTAGAAAGTGCTCTGTGCTTTGTTCCGAAATATTGTCGCACCGACATGGACCTGTAGGGCGCATCTTAATCTCAGGGAATGCAACCAGTAGGTGGACCGTACCCATCCTCATCCTGGTGAGAACAAACCGGTGTTGCCCTTTAGTCACCTGGATGAGGTAAGGGTGTAGGCCCACAAATTCGTTCAAATGGTTATAACGTATACAGGTGGAAAGTTTAAGATCATCCGTAGCTCGTCTTTCTGCACAATGATTTAAGAAAATTGATTTCAGACTCTCCTTAGAGAGATCCGAGGCAGAACAGTGATCTAATGTAACGTTAAGCCCAAATACACTAGAGAAAGAATCGATTGTGTATTTAATCCATGGGATTTTAAGAAAATAGTCTAGGCGTAAACAATCCTCAATGATGGCCCTATTAAATGAGGTTTCGTCTTTCATCCAGACTGAACGCCACAACATCAAAGGTCTCAACAATAATAGATCGTTTATATGGTGTAGTCCTAGTTCTTTATGGACCAAACTGTTAGCAGTAGAGGTCGGGAGACACAGTAATTTTTTCAGAAACATATTCTCTTCTACCTGTAGGGATTCTACCCTAGATACCCCCCATACCCCTGAAAAACTTTGGCTAGTACTGGCCCCCAAGTCTCAGGCGCAAATTTATATACATCAACTGGGACACCGTCGGGTCCCTGGGCCTTACCGCCCTTACTAGCCCTGATACTACTTAGGACCTCCTGTAAGGTGATATCTAAGTTAAGTACTGGCCAAGAGCAACTTATCGGCAACGTTACCGTATCAGGATTAAAAATGGCAGAAAAATGCTGTACCCATGATTCCTTACCCACGTTTGAGGTTAACATGGGAAGTTTATCATCTCTTAAAAAAGGGCTATTTACTACTGCCCAAAAAAGCGTACAATTATTCGATACAGCCGCTAGATCAAGTCGCTCCCAAGCTTCCTCACGCAATTCAACTTTCCTTTGCCTAAGAGCTAAATTATAGTCAGATCTAAGCTTAACTACAACTGTTTTATCTCTGGGTTTGATGGATAAAGCCTTTTTTAATGTCTTCAATGCCACAGTGCATGCATTGTTAAACCATCCCCTAGCTTTATTGTTGAAATTTCCAGCAGACCTAGTAAACTTACTACTAATAAAAACATTGATTTTTATAAAATGGGAAATACAGGCCTTCATATTTGGTTTCTCGTCAATAATAGATGTAATATCATTTAGACAGCAGGAGATAATGCAATTAGAAGTTACTTCAGCCTTATCCCCTGCCCACCTTATTCTGAATCCATTCGGCCTATGTACTTCAATGTTTAAAATAGGACTACTATCTGGAATTATACAAGCTTCCCAAAACCTAGTTTCAATAACAAGACAGTTGTGGTCACTAACCATATGGTCTACAACCTTGACATCAGAGCTAAAATCAGCTAATTCGGAAGACATGCAAATAAAATCAATCACAGTGTTCGCCCCTCGCCCCACAAAGGTTGGCAAACTATCACCCTTCCCGTCCTGCTCAATCTCTAAGATCTCCAAGTCATAGGCGAGTAGGAAGGAGTTCAAAGTTTCTCCATATGTATTGTGTTGGAAGTGCGTAGCTGGCTCTCCAACACGATTCAAAATACCACACAACCTTTGGTTAGAGAGAGGGCAAACAGAAATATTAAAATCTCCAACATATATGAATTCAAAAACTGTATTGGAGGCTTTCATCAATTGTTTGATTGCGACGTCTAATTCTAGAATAACCGTGTATCTGCTGGCATCAAAAACATTATTGTACATATTAATCAACAGAATGTTTTTGTCTGCCTCATCCGCTAACCATAGCAATTGGGAATTGTTGCCCACAGTAATATGTTCCTTCACCCTAATTCGCATTTTCACAGAAATCAGAGTTAGCAAACCACCTTTGGCCCTCCCTGAGGTAGTTGCCACTGCTGGTAACTCATAGGCTACAAAACCATCAAGGCCCTTAAAATTTAAACACCAGGTCTCTTGTAAACATAGGATATCAAATGTTCTTATTAATTCTAGCCACCCTAGTACATTTAATTTAGAGACTAGTCCTGCTATATTCCAACTGGCAATAAGGCAAGTTGTTGACGCCCCCAATAAGGTATTGCAAGATGTACCCACAGACTTAGGCAGTGTACTACCAGTTGTAATTGGGGGCTGATATGAGTCTACTCCTGCAACCACTGCGACAGACTCGTGTCTGACCTCTTGTCAATCGCAGTTGTTAAGACCAGACAGGGCATCAAATCTATTATGCAATAGCAGACTTGGTACTAGGGGGGATGCCCAGCGGTTATGCATATTCAGATTGTTAATCAAGTTGTTATCCCATCCTAATGCTGGCGTTTTTGGTAGGGTTACATTTTGCTGTTCCCCATGGAAAAATTTTAGTGTTAGGGGAACCACCGTACCTCTTCTACGCTGAGGTGGAAAAATATGTGTTAGAACATTAGGAAGTATATTGGGATGTGCAAATGTTATCGCCACGCAATCCCCTTTAAATCTTTTGGGGCGATTCCCTATCCAGGGAACACGTTTAACTGCTTTGATATCATGCGCCAGTTGCTGTAACCCACCAGGCGCTAACCTCATATTACCAGAGAGCCAGTGAAGGGCCTTACTACTCAGAGAGCTGGCTGACTCGATAATACCGTCATCCAACTGGGGTACATTAGCTAACACTAGTACAACAGGTGAAGCTTCCTCAATGAATTGCAGAGGGTCTATACCGTGGACTTGTGCTTGTGGAATATTAACTATCAACGGGCACCCTTCTACTGTTGTTATATTATGATTAACTTTGGGGGCCGACGTATGGGCTGGATCAGTCAACACACCAGGTATCCCTTCTCCAGCATGATTAACCTCTTCTATAATATTTCTTGTTAATAACGAAGTATTGAGGCTACCTATTTCCTCCATCAGCTTAGTTTGCATACCTCCAAGTCTTTTTACTTCCGCCTGGAGTTTATCTATTTTAGAGATCAGAGGTTTTACAATTTCGATAAGTTTACCCTCTACAACCTCAAGCAGTTTAGCAAACATTTCATCCTCTCCTTTGTTTCTTGCAGTCCCTTCCCCTACTGCCTTTAGGGGAGCTCTCGAGGAACCTGGAGATAATGTTCTTTTCCTTTTCACTCTTGGTCTTTGACCACCCTGTTTCCGCTGATTCTTCACACAGGCACGCACAGGTCGGGGTGTGTGCTCTATCAGAGGTAAATCGTACTCCACAGGACCAGTAACAGTGTCTGGATCTGAATCAATCACATTATCAAAGTCTACATCCAAGATAACAGGGGATACTAACGTGATCAGTGGCTGACTGTCAGACTCAATCATAGGTGAATCGTTAGTTGAGACCCTTGTTTCCACCATCACAAAAGGGCTATCCTCTGCTGACATAGGTAAGGTAGGGCTTAACCTGCGCAAATCTGGTGACTGGCTTAGCCCAAGTGATTCCCTCCTTTGTTCGTTTATTTTCTTTACAGTTTGCACAACATAGTTATCCATGGTATTAGCGGGCACAACAGCAGGTTTCTTTTTAGTCGCCATATATGTAACACGGTAAACAACAGAGCAACTATATCTTACTTGTGGACGCGTCTCTGGTGAAACAGGGGGTCAGGCCCTGCCCCTGCCTCTTCCTGCCGATGAGGGCCGTAGAGGGCCCGCCCTTTGCCCGGGCTTAGCCCCGGGCGTCCCGCTCGCGTCCCGCGAAGCTGGCCCTGCGGCGCTTATGTGCGCCTCCCCTGGCGCCCTCGCGGTGTCACTGACGCGCGCCGCCGCGTAGGCTGCCGGGATTCGTAGTCCCGGAGCGGCGGCGCCAACAAACTGCAGGTAAGGTGACTCTCGGCGGTGGCGGCGTGGGCTGAGTCTCCTGGCAAGCTGTGGAGTATGGTGGCGTCTCCTCGGGTAAGTTAGCAAATGTCCCAGAGCTCCGCCGGCCCTGCGGCGCTTATGTGCGCCTCCCCTGGCGCCCTCGCGGTGTCACTGACGCGCGCCGCCGCGTAGGCTGCCGGGATTCGTAGTCCCGGAGCGGCGGCGCCAGCAAACTGCAGGTAAGGTGACTCTCGGCGGTGGCGGCGTGGGCTGAGTCTCCTGGCAAGCTGTGGAGTATGGTGGCGTCTCCTCGGGTAAGTTAGCAAATGTCCCAGAGCTCCGCCGGCCCTGCGGCGCTTATGTGCGCCTCCCCTGGCGCCCTCGCGGTGTCACTGACGCGCGCCGCCGCGTAGGCTGCCGGGATTCGTAGTCCCGGAGCGGCGGCGCCAACAAACTGCAGGTAAGGTGACTCTCGGCGGTGGCGGCGTGGGCTGAGTCTCCTGGCAAGCTGTGGAGTATGGTGGCGTCTCCTCGGGTAAGTTAGCAAATGTCCCAGAGCTCCGCCGGCCCTGCGGCGCTTATGTGCGCCTCCCCTGGCGCCCTCGCGGTGTCACTGACGCGCGCCGCCGCGTAGGCTGCCGGGATTCGTAGTCCCGGAGCGGCGGCGCCAACAAACTGCAGGTAAGGTGACTCTCGGCGGTGGCGGCGTGGGCTGAGTCTCCTGGCAAGCTGTGGAGTATGGTGGCGTCTCCTCGGGAGACCGAAGCACCCAGAATCACGTGTGTGACAATGCTACAAAGGGTTGCTGCACTCTCTCATCATTCGTCGATGAGGAGTGTACTATGATACAGGAGTCATCCAGGTGGCTTCTTCCATCATGTAGGTGGTGCACTTGTTCCTTGTGTTGTGGGTTTTGTCCAAGAGCGACAATATGCGTTGTGTGTTGTCGTTGTTCGAGAGGATGTTGATGTAGTGGGCACAGATGATGTTGGCCGGTGGGGTTATGTAAGTGTTGATGAAGGTCCTGCTGAGGGTTGAACCTTGAGGTGCTCCGCAGATGAGATTTCCGGTTTCCAAAGAGTTTGGCGTCAGATTGACTGTCTGAGTTACTTTTGTCAGAAAGGAGCAAATCTGTCGCTGGCAGGTCCTTAAATCCCGATCTTGTGAAGGTGCCCTGCGGCGTCGGGATGAACTGTGGGCACCCTCGGATGGAGTACCAGCCCTCTCCCTGTTGCCTCCCTCATGGATTGGACTTTGGTGGCCCCCTGTGCCCTCCTCTGATGACTCTGGAGGGTGGCAACGGCATGCCTCCTGCGTGACTGTGGTGGTGGTGGTGGTGTTGGTGATCGTCGCAATGGGGACTGGGTATGAGGGGATGGCGTCGTTCCCTGGCGCTGTGGTGATGCCTGTGGTTGTGGATTTGGTGGCTGTGATTGCGCCGAGCTTGTGGTCCCTGCAGGCATGCTTTCCTCCTCATGTTGCCTCTCCTCTGGCCTGGCTGTCTTTGCTCTGTACCCTCTGCAGCACTGCGAGATGTCTCGCCTCTAATGACACAAATGTAGATATACTCACTGCTCTGTCTGCATTTGAATTACATTAAACATCATGCCTACAGATCACAGTGGTTGTCCTGACATAGCCAATTACTTTAACAAGCTATTGTGTTTGCTAGCCTGATTGTCCTATACATAAGTTCACTCTGACTACATCCCCCATAATGCATAGCAGGTAATGAGTAAGACATGGAGTGGAGTGGGAGCCCCTATGCCACTATGGGGATTGGGGTTGGGGAGGGGGTAGCACAGCATGCTGGGCATGCTTCTTACCTTGTTTCCTTGCTGCTCTGCCAGAGCTGTCTGCGTCTCCCACGCCACTCACACTCCCCGGCTGGATGGTGGACTCCACCATCAGTTCCAGTGGTGTTGGTGCTGGTGCTCTGTTCTTTCCTCCACCTGTTTTGGCAGCCTGCCTCTGCCTCTCTGCCATCCTTGCTTTTGCTGTCTTCCTGAGGTCGTACCACCTCTTCCTGACGTCCTCAATGGTACGCTGGGTCACACCTATGGCATTTATTTTGTCCCGAATGCCACTCTAGATTTGCCTCTTCTGTGATTCGAGTGGGCTGGGTATGCTCAGATGTGAGTCCCAGGCTCTCCACACCACTGGAGTCAAGCTATCCAGGCTGATGAAGGCTGATAGCCAGAAACCGGTCCTTGGATGCTTGATTCCGGTCTGGGAAAGACATGGCTTGGTAGTTCGGACTGGACTGTTCCCATGAGGCACAGGGTCAGAGCTGATTTGCATATAGCCAGTGTCTAACCCAGGGTGGTGTGGAGTGCAAAAAAACGATGGACTTAGGCCCAGATCTTTGTACTGGGGTGAATGTATGACATTGTTCGACATTCTGTCCATCAACTGTGTTTTTTGCAATTTTCACCCCGAGTGTGCTGGGTATGCTCAGACGTGAGTCCCAGGCTCTCCACACCACTGGAGTCAAGCTATCCAGGCTGATGAAGGCTGATAGCCAGAAACCGGTCCGTGGTTGCTTGATTCCGGTATGGGAAAGACATGGCTTGGTAGTTCGGACTGGACTGTTCCCATGAGGCACAGGGTCAGAGCTGATTTGCATATAGCCAGTGTCTAACCCAGGGTGGTGTGGAGTGCAAAAAAACAATGGATTTAGGCCCAGATCCTTGTACTGGGGTGAATGTATGACATTGTTCTACATTCTGTCCATCAACTGTGTTTTTTGCAATCTTCTGTGATTCGGACACCTGGTGGGACTGCGGTCCAAAAAACCTGTGATGGTCCTGGCTGACATTCTTAGTTTTCTTGTTGGTAGCTGTGAGGCTCTGTGGCTTCTGGCTCCTCAGCTCACCTGACTGCCTGCCTCACAGTGAGCTCCAGGTCCTGTGCAGCTGCCTGGGTGTGGCCACTTCCTGTTTGGGAGGTGATTGTGTGACACAGGATTGGCTGATTCATCGAATTACAAATTTTTAAATTACCGAATCGGTATTTACCGATTCGGTAATTAATTCTGTAATTCCGATTCGGTATTAGAATTTCGGTATTTTTGTTTTTTACCGATTCGTTCCGATTCGGTATTTATTACCGAATTTTAACGAATCGGTAATGTTTACCGATTTTTTATCTACATCGCATATACCGAATTCTTAATACCGATTCGGTAAAATTTGGTATTAAGGATTAGGTATTCTTGATTTACCTACATATGGCCCTTTGTCGGGTCCTATTGTTGCTTAATCTTTTTGTTTTTGGTAAGGATGATTTTTTTTTAGATGTCTATAACTTGAAACACTGTAGAAGGGACCTATGCTTCCTTTAGGCTGTGCGCGTGTTCATTATCGCATGCGAGAGCGCCTTCTAATACGTGACGTCAGTATGCCTGTTGAGCAAGTCTGGTTTTAGGGTTGTGCAGTGTGTTCAGCAATTTTAAGGAAAATGGCAAAATGACTCTGGTGATTAATGTTCCTGCAGGAGAGAGATGGAACTCTGTATAGTGGCAGTTTTGAGTTTTTATAAACTAGTGTAGAGGGTTAATACGCCTGCTGCAAAGGACGTGTACCATGCAAATCACAGAGCTGAATTTATGTGGATGGCTCAAGTGGTTACTGCTTTTGTCACAGAGATCTTTTTGTTACTTGCAATTCATAGCTCACAATCCTAATATAGCACAGTGACCTATGAATTATCAAAGAGCTGCATGAAACTACACGGTATAGGTTAGAACGTTCTGCTTTTTTCCCGGGCTTTCATTATCCTAATGTTGCTAAAACGGTTTGCCTGGGCAGAAATAGAGTCTTATTAGTAATGCTAACCCCAACCATTTGAGCCTATGCCAACCACTGGAGCCAATCCCAACCACTGGAGCCAATCCCAACCACTGGGGCCAATCCCGCCAATCCCAACCACTGGAGCCAATCCCAACCACTGGAGCCAATCCCAACCACTGGAGCCAATCCCAACCACTGGAGCCAATCCCAACCACTGGAGCCAATCCCAACCACTGGAGCCAATCCCAACCACTGGGGCCAATCCCGCCAATCCCAACCACTGGAGCCAATCCCAACCACTGGAGCCAATCCCAACCACTGGAGCCAATCCCAACCACTGGAGCCAATCCCAACCACTGGAGCCAATCCCAACCACTGGAGCCAATCCCAACCACTGGAGCCAATCTCAACCACTGGAGCCAATCTCAACCACTGGAGCCAATCCCAACCACTGGGGTATGGTTTAAATCCTGAGCTTGTGCTTCTCCAGACTAAACACTCTTTTTATATACTGATATACACACATTTGATTCATTATCTCTGTGTCACGTAAAGTGCTCTGACACCATACTCTGGTATGAGTAGTACTATACAACAAATTAATGGTGTGTGAGAGGGGCGCTTGAGAGATGAAGTACACTGTTGGAGGGTGGTAGTGAGTGAATCTATGGAGAAAGAGGCCATTGGGGGATCGCTAAAAATGATTGACAGGTACGCCAGCACAGGCTCTATGAAAGTAGCGACATACGATATATACCATGAGCTCAGTGTTTGACAGGGCTGCCTTTTAAGGATATCTCTAGACTCATTTACATTAATAAGTCAGTCGGCCTTTTTTTTTCTTCTAACAAAATGTACATAAACACTTTGCATAGGGTTTAATAATGCCCCCTTAATTGATAAGTGAATTCTTTGAATATATGATTTTTTTAAACAAAATATATAATTTTTTTTAATTTAAAATTGAATAACTGTTTTTATCTTAATGTAAAAGTATCACTGTACTTGGCGTCGATCCAGGTCGCGCCCTGCGCTTCGGTCAGCAGCCGCAGCTAGAGCTGGAAATGCACAGCTCCAATACTTGTGAGTGTTAGTGTGCCTCTGTTTGCAAGGGGTCGGAAGGTGTGATCAGTCAATGTTGAACAATGTGTGTTTTGCCTGGAAACAGAATCATGTTTCCCAAAGCAGTCACCCAGAGAAACAGGTGTTTAGTCCATGTCCGTCAAGAACTCCGGATTCCTGCCCTAGTCCGGCTTTTAGCTGATATCACTGAGGAGCGAATAAAATGTTAATGTTAGTTGGTATTTATATAGCGCTAAATCACCGTCAGGTCTCTTAGCGCTCGGGGGTAGGGCGTAGCTGCATAGACGACAGTCGTGTCAGGCGTGGAATAGGGTTAGACTGTGCTTATGGCTTCCCTAAACAAGATTGTTTTGAGCTGTTTTCTGAACTGGGGTAGGTTGGGTTCCTTTCGGAGTTCCGCAGTTAGCTGGTTCCAGAGCTGGGGGACAAGGACAGAGAAAGCTCTGCCCCCTTTTGAGGTGAGCTAAAGACAGCTGTTCAGTATTTAAGGCCACAGGGCAATAGTTGAGTAGGTCTGATAAGGCAGGCCAAGCTTAGAGCACCCCTACTATGTCTGATCCACTGCAGAGGCTCCAGTCCCAGCCTCTCTCCTGAGGGTGCCCTCAGCTCAGCCCCTCCTCACTCTGTCACCCCTTTCACCTACTGTCAGCAGCATCTCACTCATGCACTACCTTCCCCCCACTCCTCGTAGTCGGTCATACTCAAGGGCATCGTAGAGGGGGTAGGACTCATGTGTGTGGTCTTGGGAAGAGTTTCAGCATCTTGTGGCAGTGCCAGACCTGCAGAGGGCAGGTTGGGGAGTAGTGAGCCGGATTAAGGAGTATTTTGGGCTCGGGATGTTAAGCAAGCCTTTCATCCTCCTGAGGTCGATGTACGCTTTTGTTACTGTAATGAGAATAAATGGCCAGGCATACCCATGTAAAATAGAGTTCCAAGAATCAGTCTGCTCTCACTAGAGGACACCAGGCATCAGACTGGATCTGGAAATTTTTGCGTAGCAGTACCCTTGCGCGTCGGTAGGTTTCGTCTGCGGCTCCGCGTCCGTCGTGGGCGTCGTGGGGGCCGTGATGATGTCGTCGAAGTACTTAGACGCCACCTCAGCATGCTGACGTCAGTTCTTAGACACAGCTTTTCCGCGCCAGAAACGCAGAGCTATGCTAAATTCAACATTGGTGCCATTGAAACTAGGGCCCTGAAAGGGGATGACCTTAACCCTAGATATCGGTTCGCAGAACGGGGAGGATGGGTGGGTCAGTAAGGAATCTATCACTAACTAATGTCTCTTACAGATATATCGTTACACAAGTAGTAACTTGTGCATCTGTAAGAGTCACGTTAGTGATGGATTCTTTACCTTAGAATAGATACCCCAGCAATACCAACCCCGGTGGTGGGTCTGCGAACCAATAATCACACCAGAAAGTCCTGGAGGACGGAACGGCCAAAGAAGCCATCCCTCCGGACTTGACTTTCCAGGCAGTAGTGTCTTGCAAACGTGTGCAGCAAGGCCCACGTAGCCGCCTGGCAAATGTCCTGCATCCCCACACTCCACTAACTAGGCACTTTGTCCGCAATAACTGTTGTAGAAGTGAGAGCCACGGCCTTGTGAGTGTCAGGCCATTATCTGACTTCTGATGAACCCCACAGAGTGAGTGAGCAGCCAAAGGGCAGTAGAGGGACCGAAGGACAGGAAATGAGATAAACTAGAAGATGAGAAATATGGAAAGGTAGAAATGCCGCATCACCTGTGAATAACTGACACCTCCTCCCGCTCTGCCAAATGCCCATCCAGGCACAAAGTGGCATCCTGGGCCCCAAATGGACAACGTCGTGCCAGATGCCATGTAATGTTGGAAAAGGGGGGAAAAAGAGTAATATGCCCACATCTGCTGCAGCGATATGTCAGGTAAATTATTTGTTGTGATGGATTCTCTATGAGTACTAAATGACTGATCTCGTTGAATATTAAATTATATAAATCAATGTTTGTTTACCTTATCAGCGCTTATCATGTAAAGGACGGGCCTTACATTGAACCCCTCGTTCTGTTTTACACAAAAGCCCAAGAAGGAGCTGCATCTTACAGAACCTTATCTACTTTAGGAATACCTAAAGACTTGCTTTTTAAAGTTGTCTTCCGTGGCCAGAACCAGGCTCTGTATGCTTCACTAGTTTCAGGGAGATGGACAGATGTCATGGCGATAGGAAACCCCCCTCAACCCACAATAATGTTCCAATCTTCCAGGTTAGAAGAAACCAGAAATGCTTGAACCAAGGGAGCTATTGAAAGTGTCAAAGGTGACTTATGAACAGTGAGGTAAAGACAGGAGTTGGTATCTGAGATGATCTTAAGTGAATATGGAAGAACGAGAAGAAGTGTGTAAATGGAGTTATTTTTGTTGTATACTTCGTAAAGGGTTACTGGAAATTTTACAGGCCAGCCTGATCCATCTCTTTTTCTAAACTCTATTGTTGTTTAGATGAAATCTTGACCGTATGCGTCTATCTTAAGCTATACCTCAAGCACTTGGGTGCTCCGTGAGTGCCCTTACTTTGCTCAGTTACTCTGTAAACACTGGTAAATCACCTCCTTCACAGACATTAATAAGATATCACCTGATCAACAGAACTTTTAGTTAAATATCTGTGTATGATGAACAAACCAACTCCTGTATAAACAAATGTCCAGCACCAGCTTTGATCATCGGATCGGTATGATGTGATTACCACAGTGCTCTATTTTATAAAATGATGACAGGCCATCATTCCGTGCTCTAGGAGAATTGTAAACTCTTTCCTGACAAACAACAGTAACCAGAGAAGAGCACAACAGAGCGGAGCCAGACAACTGATGGGTAAAGGAAAGAGGAGTTCTTCTATCTACAATACAACAGACTGTCCCTATTTGCACCGGCCAGAAGGAAGATACATCTTTACCCGCAATCGTGCATAGCCATAATCCAATCTAAAGGCACAATCGCCTACAAAGGCACCTTCTATGTATTAGGAGTGTGGTAAATATTTGGTGGCTATTGTATTTTATTGTTAAAACATAAATCAAACGTGTAAAATACCGCAAACATATTAAATGTGTTAGAAAAACACAAGTGCTTTATCAGCCATGTATATAAACCCGACCCAGAGACACTAACCAAGAAAGAAGAATCCTACACATGCAGCACGAGCTTTAGTTTGTCATCACTACTCAAGCTTCATCAGCACACGTACACAGGACAAAAACCATTCAAGTGCAGTGAATGTGCAAAGTGCTTTAGTCGATTATCAGAGCTACAAAGACATCAGCGAATACACACAGGGGAAAAACCATTCAAGTGCAGTGAATGTGCAAAGTGCTTTAGTGAGTTATCAAGCCTTCGAAAACATCAGCGAACACACGCAGGAGAAAAGCCATTCAAGTGCAATGAATGTGAAAAGTGCTTTAGTCAGTTATCATACCTTCAAAGTCATCAGCAAACACACACAGGGGAAAAGCCTTTTAAATGCAGTGATTGTGTGAAGAGCTTTAGTCGGTTATCACGCCTTAAAAGACATCAGCGAACACACACGGGGGAAAAACTCTATCATTGTAGTGAATGTGACAGTAGTTTTCGCGTCTCGTCTTCATTAAGGTATCATCAGCGAACTCACACAGGAGAAAAACCATTCAAGTGCTGTGAATGTACAAAGTGCTTTAGTCGGGTATCACACCTTCAAAGACATCAGAGAACACACACGGGGGAAAAACCATTCAAGTGCAGTGAATGTACAAAGTGCTTTAGTCGGGTATCACACCTTCAAAGACATCAGAGAACACACACAGGGGAAAAACCATTCAAGTGCAGTGAATGTGTGAAGAGCTTTAGTCAATTATCACACCTTCAAAGACATGAGCGAACACACACAGGGGAAAAACCATTCAAGTGCAGTGAATGTGCAAATTGCTTTACCCAGTTATCTGACCTTCAACGTCATAATCGAACACACACAGGGGAAAAACCATTCAAGTGCAGTGAATGTGCAAAGTGCTTTAGCCAGTTATCAGACCTTCAACGTCATAATCGAACACACACAGGGGAAAAACCATTCAAGTGCAGTGAATGTGCAAAGTGCTTTAGTCGGTTATCACACCTTCAAAGTCATCAGCGAACACACACACAGGGGGAAAACATAGAATGGCACTGAAAGTGTGCAGGGCTTTTGTCAATTTTCGATCCCACACAGCCCTCAGTGAATACACTCCCTCATTTAACTCACATGGAAATAATGCTAGAGATGCAGAGATTCCGAAAAGAATTTAAGAACATCAAAAATAATATTGACCCATCTGAGGACATAGACAAGAGCAGAACAGTGCAGTTATTGTGAGAGGAATGAATTACGGAAAAAGATAAAATTCAAATTATGTGGGACTTTGAAATACCAGTTGATACAAGACCTGACTAGCAGTAAAGAAGAAAAACAGATAACAGTATTTGCAGAATTATAAAATTGTTTGTTTCCAGTGATTGTTCACTTCCGTACACATAGAAAAGTGACATGATGTACCAGGATACACAGTGGGAGACAAGCACAATGTGGATTAAAAGAAAAGAAAAATTCTTGATTTTTAGTTGGTGAAGAAGAGATACAAAGAAAAACATTCAATCGCACCTGACCACACTACCTGTAAAAGCAACACTGAACAATACTGGGACTAACAGGGGTATTTTCAGCTAACTTGTCGGATTAGTGATAAAACGTATAAACCCAACACACCCAGAGTGGACATGTTGTCAGAGCTCTGGAGATGGAAGCTTCATTGGTAAAATGTATGTATTACTATTAACAAATGCCACTGCAGTATATGTAATGAACTAAAGCGAAGCACAGGTGTTCAAGAAATAACCTATTTTCAGATATAAAAGAGCACATACCTTGTTTTTAAGTAACGTTTGCTGCATCTTTTACACACTGTTGTCGGTTGATGGATCAGCTCGTGACTCAGGCCTTATTACTAAGTGCGACCCATGGCTCCTCTCCGACTTGGCTCTCCCTATTCATTTTGTGACTCGCCAAACTCTACTTTTGACCAGAATTGAGCCACTGTTAGCAGCAGACTCAGTTTCAAAACAAGAAATATAAAATAATGTAAAAATAATTTTTCGGTTATAGTTTTTATACATCATATGTTTTTCCCACTATCAGTTTGTAACTAAACTCTGAATTGACTGAAAGTGTAAATATTTTAAACAGATATGTGGAACTTGGAAATTACATTTATAAACAGTTTTCAGCAAATAAATAAAATGTACTTTTAATTTGCATTTGTTTCCTGCCGTTATTCTTTATCCAGCCCTTAAGCCCCAAAGTGTTTCACATTTACAATATATTAAGCAATAGAAGGGCTAATTTTGTCAAGTTCTCTGTTCCTCTCTTGCACCACTCACACAAACACTCAGAGCCCTGTGTCTGCAGTGCTGGGGTTCAAAGTAACAATTACCAGTTGCAGACTAAGGATCTAGGTGAAACTGAGTCCCGTTTCTAGATAATAGTGGGGGGACCCCTTAAACTGTGGCAACCCCCCCACCCCCGACTTTTGCCGTGCTGATAAAGCAATATTGAAATTGAGTAATTTATGATAAAATGAGAGAAAGAGAAGAAGAGAGCGAGGTGCAGGATATATTAAAGAAAATGAAAAAAAAACATGACTTTACCCTGTTCTGTGTACTAGCATTGTACGTAAACAAGTTGTGCTGTGCGTTGTGAACAGACTGTCACCCCCTTTGTATGTAAATGAGCTTCTGTGACGAGACACCCCAGACTCCCATTTCTTCTAGCGCAGATGATAATTTGAGCACTGTAAGGTGATCGCAAAGAAGGGCTATGTTGAGAAATAATCGCCTTCCGGATCACACAGTTGTGATTATGTAGTTCTTTATTAGTTTTTTTAATTTACTTGAATTTGCAGCAATTCTCCAGGTTACTTTTTCTCAGTATTACGCTTCAGGTCGCTCATAGCGCTCCATCAGTTGAACGTGAGATTTGATGTAGGATTTGTTGTTAGTGTCCCTAGACCATGTCCCAATCCCTTTGTCCTTGATTTGTCGGCATGGGTTTTGTCCACATACTGGTCTAGGATGGGCCTTCTCAAGGTAGAAGGCACTGTAATAGGAATAATGAATCAGACATACATGAAATTGTATGTAAACAAATATGTGCCTTTCAGTTATCAGGCATCACCAGACTCACATCTACACATGTAATTGAGCACCAGACTAAAGTGACTCCTCACTGTATAAATATGTGCCATCAATAATCAGGCTGATGGTTCCGCTGATGCCCACAGCAAATAAAGTTTTGGGACTGTTGGCCTAAATTTTAACTGCTGAAGTTTCACGCAATTTCGCTGATGCGCTCTAACGACTGGGTTTTTGGATTACTCGGTGGCCATCTATAATGGCTGCCTCAGCCGTTAAGCAAACACACTCTTCTCAGGCCGCTATTTACAAGATACTTAGAAGACTCACCTGAGAAGGCGATTATTAGCTATTTACAAGCCTATATATATATATATATATTTAGAGGTATAACTAACATCTAGGGGATCCCTTATCTTATATTTACATAGAGCTCTGAGTTCTTACCTGATTTATAGTCGCCAGACTGTTACTTACTTCTCTTTATAGTCGCCAGACTTCTCTTTATAGTCACCAGACTTCTCTTTATAGTCGCCAGACTTCTCTTTATAGTCGCCAGACTGTTACTTACTTCTCTTTATAGTCGCCAGACTTTTCTTTATAGTCGCCAGACTTTTCTTTATAGTCGCCAGACTGTTACTTACTTCTCTTGGGGTCAATTCTATTCTACACTTCCTGTCGGTATACCTTTTGTCTGCCAGCAGGATATCCTATTATGGACGACGGCACACCTATAGTGTGCCGATGCTAATAACTAGTTCTCAATTTAGAAGAGTTGTAGCATTGTAATATCTGAGAGTTCCCTCCAGCCAAAGGCTACACTATCTCCCATGTCTCAGTTACCTGCTGGAAGGGTCCGACTCACCTTCCAACCCGCCAGTATCTGGTTGAAGAAAAAGGTTAGTCCTGTCTAAGAAACAACACTCAAATATCGGCATTGGACATTATTGCTTTTATTCTCTACTTAGACATAATCATAATCATAGAAAGTTAGAATCATAGAAAGTTAAACATTATCGCGAGTAGTCTGCATCTACAACCTAAAAGGGAGGAAAGGTGTACGATTATTAGATATATGTATTCTACACTAACCCAGAACGCCTCACCTTATACGTGCGTCTTTCCATCTCAGCAGCGGAGCTGATCCCTCTCTCCCTCTCGGGTCTTCACCCGCTTTCGGGGCTCTGCTCTCCCACTCTGGCTCACGGATACACGTCTGCACCGCTACACCTCGTCTACGCTGCCTTGGCTCTGAAACTCGAACCCTCTTCTGGATTACGTCTCGGCTTCTACCACTCCTGCAGTTTGAATCTCACAGGGCTCTTGATCTCTTCCTCCTCTTAGTTACAAGCTAGTAGTTAATCACCAGCCCTTTGAACATCTTCATCTGTCTGCTCCGCACGTAGCTCTCTCACCCTTGTCTCGCTACTCTTCGACAATATCTCTCTCCCTTTCTCTACGGAAATTTCCAGTCCTAGGCCGACTCCCACCGAATTCCTGTACCAGCCTCCGGGGTCCCACGCCGTTAGCAGTGGCCACCTGCGTATTGCGTCTACCACCAGGGAGCAAAATACATTCTTTCGATAAGAGCCGGTCTCGGCCGGTTTCTAACTAGTGAATAATAGTTCTTCTCTAAACATGCCCTTTGCTCTCCAAGCGCCTCACACAGACGAGTCGCCCATCTAAAATGGATGAGACAGTCATCCAAAATGGCTGCTCTCTGGTTTTGGGCCTACTGGCCTAACTATCGATTAAAAGGCATTAAACTCTAATAAAGCACTCGGTTAAATCCCTATTTCTAAATGGAAGGGTTATTTGAATTAAAGGATAGCATCATATAGTCGACATCATCCCCGGAAATAATCCGGGCGGTACATGCGCACAGCTTATAATATTTGTGGATATTGCGCACTGTAAGCAGATCACTGAAGATCACCCTTAAGTAGTAACTAGGTCAAAACAGAGGGGGTCTTTTATGAGCCCCTGCATCACTTTTGCACCACCGGTGCGCCACTTTTTGTGACGCACCAGTGGCGTTAAAGATGTGCAATTATTATTATAATTGCATTTATTGAGCGCACAGCTACCCGGAGGTTTCCCGGCGCTAAAGCATACAGAAGATGAACCAGTAGAGAAGACTATGGGCATGCAAATTAAGTGTTAAAAAGCCAGGTCTTGATGCCTTTGCGGAATGTCATATAGCAGACTTCCGAGCGCAGGAATTGGAGCATTGAGTTCCATAGGGAAGGAGCCAGTAAGGCGAACGAACGTCCACCCATTTTGGCTCTGTTGACCCGCGGAATCTGAAACTTGTTTTGGGTAGAAGATCTTAGCGTGCGGGAGGGAACATATTGCTGAACCAAAGCGGGCAGGTATTTCGGAGCTTTATCCATTTTAATACGGTGCATAATGCAGAGGGCTTTAAATTTGATTCGGCTCTCAATTCGCAGCCAATGCAGTTTGCGCAGATGGGTAGTAGCCGAAGACCTGACTGGTAAGTTACCGATCAGGTGAACAGCCATGTTCTGAACCACCTGAAGTTTCTTTATTACCTCCTTACAGGCGCCCAGAAGTAGAACGTTCCCGTAGTCCATCCGTGAGATGACAAGGGCTTGGACCACGGTTCTCAGAGTATCAGCTGGAAACATCCATGTGATTTTTCTAAGCCACCTGATGATGGTGGTACAGGTGGCAGAGACCTTTACAACATGTTGCTTCAGTGACAGCTGGTTGTAAAGCAGAACCCCGAGATTACGGGCTGAGTCTGAGGGGGTAGGTAACGGGCCCATCTGCGGAGGCCAATGTTGTGGGCCCCACAAAGATGTATTGGGACCGAATAGGAGCAGCTCTGGTTTGTCCCCATTTAGTTTTAGTTTATGTCTGTGGATCCAGTTGGAGATCTGTTCCAAACCAGACTGCAAGGAAGACGTGGGAGAGTGATTATTGGTGGAAAGTGAGTAGACGATTTGAGTGTCGTCGGCATAAGAATATATTGTGAGGCCCGCTTGCTCTGCCAAGAAAGCAAGAGGTCTCACATAAAGGTTGAAAAAGAGGGGACTGAGAATAGACCCCTGTGGAACACTGTGAGGGGAAGAATAGATAGAAGAAACAGAAGTAGAGGAGAAGACTTGAAAGGTGCGATTAGAAAGAAAACTAGCGATCGAGGCCAGGGCTGTCCCGTCAACCCCCACGGATTGCAGGGTGGACAGCAGGATGGAATGGGAGACGGTGTCAAATGCGGCACTCAAGTCAAGCAAGATGAGTGCCACAGTCTCCCCGTTGTCCACCTGTCTTCTGATGGTCTCAGACACACCAAGGAGCGTGGTCTCCGTGGAGAAACCAGCCCTGAACCCAGATTGAGAACAGTGAAGAAGGTGGAAAGATTCAACGTAAGAGGTAAGAAGAGAATTAACATGTTTTTCGAGAATCTTAGAATAGCAGGAGAGGAGAGAGATAGGACGAAAGTTAGAAGGGTTGTTAGGGTCCGCATTGGCCTTTTTTAGCAGTGGAACCACCATCGCGTGTTTCCATTCATTAGGGACTATAGCCTCACCCAATGAGGCATTCAACATATCTAAAATGATCTGAAGTAGGTCTGGATCCAGAGTGCACAGTATTTGAGGGGACAAAGGATCAAGGGGGGAGCCCGATTTTATTTCATGTAAGTATTTTTGGAGGAGCAGGAGAGATATTGGCTCCCAAGAGTGAAGTGGGGAAAGCGTGTGAATACCATCAGCAGCAGCAACGAAACAGGGGGTTGGAAGTACGGGCTCAGGGGTGGTAGAAACATTGGGAGTGGCGCCAAGGATAGCATAAATTTTGTCAATTTTATCCAGAAAGAATTTTGCCAGGGCATTGCATTGTGGAGTATCCAAGGAAGGGTCTTTTGGTGCAGAGGACATGCCAGAAAGATCTTTTACTAATTTGAACAGAGCCTTTGGTCTATTTTGGGCCTTGAGTATAGTAGTGTTTGCATGATTAGCTCTGGCAGTGTCACAGGCAGAGTGGTATGCCTGGAGGGCAGCCTTGTAGTTTAATTTCTTAAGTGTGCAATAGTCAGAGCGCCATACGCGCTCCAGCTTCTTGCAACGGGATTTTTCCTGGCGAAGTGAATTGTTAAACCAGGGAGCTGGTGGGTGATGCATCTGTGACTTATTCCTCTGGGTTGGCAGACACAAATCTAGGACTGTTGTCAGCCAGGAATTGACCACAGATACCTCCTTGGTAGAGATAGTGGGAAACGTTGGTTTGGAGTTGTCAAGGCAGAGGTTTAGTTTGTCTATATCTAATCGTTTCCAATTCCTACTAGCTTTATGAGGGTGAGAGCTAGAGGAATTGTTGTGAGCTGATATCTTGATTGAAAAGTTAACGATAAAGTGATCAGACCAAATAACAGAAGAGGAAGAGTGATGAGTAATACAGTTGAGGTTCGAAATAATGGAATCCAATAAATTGCCGGCTTTATGGGTAGGGCCAGAGTTGTGTAGGTGGAGGTCCAGGGCAGCTAAGTCCTGAAGTAAGCGCATGCTAATGGAACAAGATGTGAGATTAAAATGAATATTTAAGTCTCCCACTATAAGAAAGTTAGTGGATTGTAAAATGAGAGGGGCAATGAGCTCAGGACGAGAGGAAGCCCATGTGTTGGCCGAACCCGGGGGGCGGTAGATCAGGGTTCCAGTCAAGGTGAAATGAGGAGTGAGAGAGAGTTTAAAAAGGCCAGGTTCGCAATTTGGAAAATCTAAGTCATCCCATTTGCAAGAAAATTCTCTTTTAAAAATTATCGCTATACCTCCTCCCTCCTTGAGAACACGATTTCTCCCCAGATAGGTGTAGTTATTAGGGAGAGCCATGGCAATGTCAGGACCGGAGCTATCGTTAAGCCACGTTTCCGTTACAAACATGGCAACAGGACTTGCCGACTCGAGAAGGTCAAAGATATCTCTTTTGTGTTTAGAGAGAGATCGGCAATTTATGCTGATAAAGTTCATAGCAGAGGAAGCCAGATGCTTGACATGAGTAGTAGTCCAGAAAGAAGCGGACAAGGAGTCTGTGACCGAGGTGATTGAGTCAAGGGTAAGGGCGCAGTCATGACATTTTAATGGAGCGTCGTGGCAATTAAAAATTGGGGCAAAGGTACAGGAAGGGGTCTGTAAAGCCAACAAGTCAGAGCGGGAGTATGTTATGTGGCCAGGGGCAGATGGAGTAGCCCCTGGTCCCGTTCTGGCGCGGACGGGCGCAGACGGGCAGGACTTTGGCACGACTTTGGCGCGAAGTCGGCGCTCCCGCTGCGCTCGTCCGCTGCGCTTCGTCCACTGCGTCATTAAGAACCTTATTGGAGGGTACACACTTCAGCACACTAGCCCGCTAACCTGCCAATGAGCTTGCAGGGCGGAAGTGAGTGTGTGAGGCCGGAAGAGTCTCGCTCGAATGGCCCCGCCGCTGCAAACGGCACAAGCCGTGGCGGATCGGTGCTTAGAGCGGAGGTTTCCCAGGAAAGAGCGTTGTGCCGAAGAGCGGCGTTATTGCAGTAAAATCGTTTTCAAAATCAACCAAATTACCAGGTAGCGCGTAGCGCCAAGGAGCAGCACATAAATTAAAACACAAGAAATTAGTTAAAATACATGCGCACAGCCTTAGCGGCCAATTGCACCAACTGTCAGCCCCCAACTGAGGCTGTACTGATGTTTAAGTAGCCTCCAGCCTCTTCAGCACACTAGCCCGCTAACCTGCCAATGAGCTTGCAGGGCGGAAGTGAGTGTGTGAGGCCGGAAGAGTCTCGCTCGAATGGCCCCGCCGCTGCAAACGGCACAAGCCGTGGCGGATCGGTGCCTAGAGCGGAGGTTTCCCAGGAAAGAGCGTTGTGCCGAAGAGCGGCGTTATTGCAGGTAAAATCGTTTTCAAAATCAACCAAATTACCAGGTAGCGCGTAGCGCCAAGGAGCAGCACATAAATTAAAACACAAGAAATTAGTTAAAATACATGCGCACAGCCTTAGCGGCCAATTGCACCAACTGTCAGCCCCCAACTGAGGCTGTACTGATGTTTAAGTAGCCTCCAGCCTCTTCAGCACACTAGCCCGCTAACCTGCCAATGAGCTTGCAGGGCGGAAGTGAGTGTGTGAGGCCGGAAGAGTCTCACTCGAATGGCCCCGCCGCTGCAAAGGGCACAAGCCGTGGCGGATCGGTGCCTAGAGCGGAGGTTTCCCAGGAAAGAGCGTTGTGCCGAAGAAAATCAACCAAATTACCAGGTAGCGCGTAGCGCCAAGGAGCAGCACATAAATTAAAACACAAGAAATTAGTTAAAATACATGCGCACAGCCTTAGCGGCCAATTGCACCAACTGTCAATGTTGCGGCATATTTACGAAGTGAAACATTGCTGGAGTTGCGTCACTTGCGTCACTTTCGTGACACACTCCAGCAATGCGTCACTTTTGCGCCATACAGATACGTCAGAAATACTGACGTATCTGTAACTCCTTGCGACATGATGCGTCATACAGTAAATATGCCGTATCAATCATGTCACAAGGAGGTCGCACTGAGAAGTGATGCATCGCCACTTTCACCAGCGATGCATCACTTCTCATAAATAAGGCCCATAGTACATACATAATGCAAAATGTCAAAGCCCCTCCCTTCTTTTTGACATCTCCAGGAGTTCCTCCTCTCTCGTGGCTGAAGTGGAAGAAGGTTTTCACACATTATGCTTGTATCTGTGGTACTTCCTTGCACTACCTCCCCAAAGTGAGTACTGTCCTTGAACGATATCACTTCGGGAGAAGAATGCAAAGGCAGGATGAGTTATTGGAACAGTACATAACTACCTTGCAATGTCGGTGCAGCTTTAGAGGAGTGCTTAAGAGATCAGTTTATGTTGGGGTGCCCCCTCGACAAAACAAGACACGCCCTCTGGCAAAAAGACACGCCATCACTTCAAGAAGTGCTGACCATAGCCAAAAGTCATGAGCATTTAAAAGCGTGTGTTGAAATACGCAAAGACAATTCAGGTGATAACATTAATGTCAATGTGCTGGTGGATAGATTTGTTAAACCCAAATCGAGCACCACTTCAAAGCCCTTTAACACAAACAACTTTCAAGGGAAGTGCTTCAGGTGTGGCAATTCCGGCCATATGGCCAAATTTAACCCGTTGTGTGCGTCAGACGTCCCCCGGCCATCCAACGTCACAGTGAGCATGTGCAGAGGATGGCCGGGGGCCGTTTGAACTACGCCCAATCATTAATATGCCCGCACCGCTGTGAAATTCACGCCGCAGTAAACAGGTTAAAGACTGCCTAGGCTGGAAGGCCATGTGCAAAACTTGTGAGAGAAAAGGTCACGTCTTAAAGAGCTGCAGAACGGGCAACGAGCATAAAAAAGTCAGGGAAGTTGATCTTTATGAAGACGATTGAGAAGGAGTCAATATTCTCCCATTCAAAGGGAATGCTAGTGATGGCCCTCAGGAGCTAGTTTTGATCAATGATGCTCCAATGAGCATGCTCTTCAATTCTGGGGCCAAGATAACTCTATTCCCAAAAACATTTTATGAGCGTAATCTGCTGGGCAAAGTCACCCTGTTGAAGCCAGACATTAGACCAAAATGTCAAGGTAGGGTGACTATTGAGTTGCTGGGTTATTTCTGGGGCACGATTGACTTCCAAGGGAAAGTCATCCCTGGTAAAATCTATTTCTTGTTGAAAGGGGACCAGCTTATAAGTTGGTTCCATCAACGTGATCTACATATCTGCCCTTTTCCCAATGAGATCTGTCTGCCTAAAAGAATTACCACCAGTTGGGGTTTTTAGTAATGCCAATTGAGACTGGATCAAGGAATTCCCTGAGGTCTTTGCTGGCAGCTACATTCTCAGGCTCCAACACTTCTTATTCAGTGTCAGAGGACCCTCGGGCTGCTCTTTCATTTTATTTTTCCTTTCAACATGGGTACCACCATGTAGTGCCTTTTGCCAATCTTGAATCCTCCGGTGCACTGCCCTTCCGCTGGAGCAAAGAAAAGGGGGGTGGCCAAAATTCAGGCCAAGGGGCTCAAGGGACTGCGCACTGTCAGAGGTTACCAGCACATGACAGGTAGAAAACTGAAGCCTCAAACCAGCCCTGCCATCAACAACAGGGATCCTTCTCTTTCACTCTTTCACTCTTTTGCACTGAAACTCTGGTTCTGTTGCAAACAGGGAACCAGCTCCTCCTTTTTGTCTGATGTCCAACGACGCCAGATGGAGCAAGCACGATGCTTTGGAGATGCCATTGATGGCGTGCTGGTGATCGCTGTCCAGCCTTGCTACTTTCTGGGTGCTGGGACTGTAGTTCTAAGACGTCTGCCCTTCATCTGTAGCTGTCACTGATGGGAATTAGAGCTCAGCTTAAATCATTGTTCTGCAGGTTATTATGACTCTTCCTTTTATTCTGGAAGATCCTGCAGAACCTGGTGATATAAAAACCTGACACAACTGTTAGTTTCCTTCAAAATAGTACAAAAACAATTCATTGTATTTAACAATGGGACTACAGGCAGATGGCCTGCAACCTTCGAGGGAGTGGCCAGACGCCATGGGACTACTGTGATCTAGAATGCACTGTCACTCTCATAGAATACTAAGGCAAAGGCAGTACTTCTAGTCTCTTCAATTGGGTACTCTTTGTTATCCTCACTAACTTCAAAGAGAGCATTATCCTCTGCCATTCAAGTCTATCTGCTGAAAACTCTTTAAAAAAAAAAAAGGAAATGTTCTACACTTTTGCTCATAAATTTTACATTTGCTTGTACAGGACTGCAGACACTTCTAAAATGATTCTTCTTAATAAAAAGCACCTACATACCTACATTGTACGATTAGGACCATGCTCTCATGTTATAGGAGCAGCAGGAAAATCTAAAACTGCGAATATAACAGGGTTCTTATCTATAAAACAACATTTCCTTCAAAACATTTTTTCCCTAAGGATCACATGGGCATCTTCCCTCCGTTCTACTTTTCATGATCCAGACTATGCAACATCAGCTCTAATAAGGACTCTCAGTTTATTTACACAGACTAGCTAATAAAAAAAACTAGCAATGCCCTTGCAAAACTTACAATAATGGTGTTATCATCTAAGACTTGTAGAACAAAACTACCCACATTTAATTCCCCTTAAAGGTCAAAATAGGAGAACAACAATCTAAACTACTGATCCTGTCATAATTTCATCAAACAGGATGGGCAGCAATAAAACTTATATATTTATTCATTTTATTAATGCTAACAATATTTAAAACAGTATCACTGAATAGCCAATTAAATGTCTCATTGCTATTTCACAGACATTTTAGACAGGCTAAAAAAAAAGATTGAGAAAAGGAGAGAGCAAAATACATATTAACTAGCCTTAATTTGTGGAGGAGCTAGCCTCCTTCCTCCAGTTTGACAGTAGGGAAACCTGAAACAGGTTTCACTTTTGTCAACACTATCGACCCCTGTGTGTAGCAACTAGGCATAAACAAAGTTATAGGAGGTACATAGCACTATTGAGAGGGCTAAAAATCCTTTTAGCAAATATACACATTTTGTTGCCTCAGCTTGTAAGCATTAGTGCTGTATAAATGTGGCAAAGCTTATCTGTTTAAATCAAAGTTCACATATACCATTATATCATTTTCTATTACATGAGTGCATAAAGTGCTTGTTTTTTGCCAAAAAAAAGGTAACACGCAGACCTTGCTCTGGATGCCATGCTATGCTTCTAAATATAGAGCTGACATTTAACTCTTCACAGCTGCTATTCTGTGTGTGTGCGAATACAATCCTATTCCGGTTTGTCAGTTTTAGAGTTAAGAAAATAACTTCTGCTGGTTTTATACATATTTTCAATTATAAGCAGTGTGCAGTATACTTTTGCAGCAATATAAAGGTCAGCTCTTTGTTTTATACCTAAATGTATGCATTTACTGAAGCCTAAGTCACTTTAAAAGCTACTGTAAATGGAAAAAATGCTGTTTAAATAGTGAAATTTACCCAATTACGACTTTGACACTTGGGGCACTTAAAAATGAATATCCTGTCATTTTGTAACATATCAATCATCCTCAGAATGTTCTCTACAAATTGCAGAGATTGGACATTAGACATATCTCATGTAAATCCTTAGAAAAAGTCATTGTTTTTTACGCCTTCGCAGAGTGAAATTCCAAATGCAAATATCCTCATTATGTGATATACCACAACTTAAATTAAATTGTAATGCTAGGAGGTCAGAGTATGAGTATTAAGCTTTATAAATATTAAAAAATGAATTTAAAAGCACATATTTTTTTATAATTTTTTTATCATTAATAATTTTTTCTTTTAATAAAACCAATCATTTTTGATAATTCCATATATAAAAAGAAAGCTGCATCCCTTGCCTATCATATTTAAACGCATTCATTCACAAGCCTAAGCACAGAAGCCTAACTTGAAATATGACACATTTTTGTGCAACTTTTTTTAAAAGGACAATTATTATTATTATTTCTTTTTTAGCATCATAACCAAGAATGTGCTTATGTAAAAGACTTTAAAGAATGGAAATCCCTATCTTAAACGTTTTCCTCATATCTAAAATAATGAACCTGATTTTTGTAACTTTTGAAAACAGCAATCTGAAATACAGGTTTCACCATGTGTGTTAATTGACAAAATCCTGGCTGAGTGAACATTTCTGTCTATTTGTGGCCTACAAAAACGGCAGCTGTAGCGAAGATTTTTTTCAGTGTTGAAACGTAATCATGGTGGCAGTCTATTTAAAACTGAGACATTTCTAGTTTTAAAATGTGTGTGCAGTTCAGCAAAATCCAATTTATTCAGATGATGTGTTAATATCTAATACAATGTATCTAAGGAAAATGCAGTATTTTTTTTTTCTGCAAAACACACAATTTCGTTTTTGAGGCCTTTTATTCCTACTGAATGCGAATTCTACTTTTATCTTTTAAGCCTTGGCAGTTTGTACATGTACATAGTTCCTTACTCTATCATTTAAATAGTAACATATAGTTATTTAGCATATCATATGATTAATTTCTGGATTTTTCTTTAATTTTTCTTTAATATTAATTAAATAACATTTTGCATAACAGACTGAAGACTTCAAGAAAAACCAACAACACACGCATTGAGCTCATTTTAGACATATACAGAAAGGGTCATACACTCAGAATCACATAATACAGCGCGCTTAAGGCTAGCCATTATTTCATAAA
The DNA here is from genome assembly GCF_964261635.1 of Lissotriton helveticus. Classification (NCBI taxonomy): domain Eukaryota; kingdom Metazoa; phylum Chordata; class Amphibia; order Caudata; family Salamandridae; genus Lissotriton; species Lissotriton helveticus. The sequence goes on along the minus strand of NW_027611697.1, from coordinate 254,372 downwards.
TAGCGCAGTCACAATGTAAAACCACGAACTGCACAGACATTTAAACACACATTTAACCCTCAGATCAACACTGAGGACAGAAACAAAGGACAGCCCACAGACTGTACTAAAACCAAACCATTTGTAAATACTAGTTGTAATTCATATGTACAAGAAAAGCTTCTCAATAGTATTCCAAAAGACTGCAAAAAAAACAGCCCAACAGACTGTTTTATTTCCAAGAAGCCAACATATACTCAATTCACTAGCTTTGTCTGGCAGAAGACCAAACAATCGCTCTGCATATCTCCATTCATGAAATTGCGCAGAAAAAGGATCCTTGTATGTATTTTTGTACATATTTGAATTCCATGGGGATACAGAATCACCAAGGAAGAAATATGTTTTTATACCTAAACCTATTTAGATATTCCCTCAAGGGAGACGGCTAATTTAATTCACATCTCACTATGGTACCTCCGAAAAGCAACACATTCTTCGATGTGTGCTTGAAACAGGCATGCCAAAAAATAGTGCACAATATACAGTATTATAAACCAAGTAGTGCTTAAAGTACTCTGCGTACGGTGCGCCGTTCAACTAATCAAAGTAGAGAAAAATCTCCTCATTACCTGCCTATATGAATTGCAATTCATATATTTTCTACAACACCATCATCAAAAGTTGGCCAACACATACTTAGATACTAAGCCACAGTAAGCGTTACTAAACTACCTTACCAATCCTAGGCATCAAGAGCTGCAGAACGACTCTTACCAAACAAATGGTTGTCCAAATTCTAACTGCCAAGTTCTGAATGACCTGACGGTCGTTTTTTTTTTTTAATACTCACGCCAAAAAAAGGTTCTCAGTCAGGGGTGACATCATGTGGAGGATCAAAATCAGGAAGACCAGAAATATACCGGGCTGCAGAGACAGAGAATCCCCAGAATCTCCACGCACAGAGTACCTCCTTAGTAGAATCCTGTCCTGTCCTCCTCAGTAGATTTCGGTCTCCTGACAAGATCACACCCTCAGATAGCCACTTCTCTGATGAGTTCCACATTGGAGCGCCATCTGAAGAACATTGAAACCTGAAACAGGGGTCCCACTGATACTTGGTCCTTTTAAACCAACAAAGAAGAAATTGGCACAGAAGCTGAAATATAAAAGTACATTTTATTAACCTCAAATGAGTCAGACTACGTCACACAGAAGCCTTAGCAACTGAATGAGGCAGTCTGAGGAGTACAGAAAACAGAGGCTTTAAATATGCTTTGGGTTACAGAGTAAGCATAAATGCAAGGGGCAGTGATCATGCAAAATGACTAAGTTGGGCATACAAAATCTGCTTGCTCAACAAAGTGGGAGGAGAGTTACTTCTCCATACAGCAGCAAAAATAGCCTGACAACCACCTACGGGAGGGCAACAACGCACGGGAGGGGAGTCTATCCATTTCACCGTCCATAACCGCGTTGAAATCGCCACCGATTACCATGAGGCCCAGAGGCAAAGCAAGAAATACCCGACCCAAGTCACAAAATGTGTTGGCCTGCAGGGACGGGGGGACATAGACAGAGAGAAAAAAGACCGTTCTATCCTCCCAAGCTCCAGAAACACCGATATAGCGCCCACGATTGTCAGACCAAGTAGACTGGATAGTGAATGGGAATGAGTTTTTAACCAGGATGCCCACCCCCCTGGAGCCCGAAGTAAAACCAGCATGCGCTACTAGTTTGTATCCACCCCTGTGCAGAGCCATACAACGTTACCCCATCAAGTGGGTCTCCTGTAATAGGACAACATCTGGTGATCGCCGTCTGATAAATTGATGCACTGCAGTGCACTTTATCCTATCACCCAGGCCATTAATGTTCCAACTAATGACCGAGAATCCCAGGCCCTGTCTAGATGAATAATCGATGAGATGATAGGAGGTGCACTACTGTAGTTATCCGAATATTTTGAAAAATAAGGTTAATAAACTGGTAGGGTGCTCTAGCAGGTGGCGTCACCGTCCAATGACGCTGAGAGTACAACGAAGTAATGTGCACGCCTTAAATTGCGTGCATCCCTGAATGGAGGCACACCATATGGTTCCAAAAATAAATTTAGACTCCAATCGAGTTCATGAAGTAGGTTTCTTCTGTTTATTTCATAAATGTAATTGTTTGATATTCACATCATATCAAAGTTGTATGGTATACATGAGGCGTCATATATGTGAGTTTAATGAGTTCCACTCCCTATGCAATTCGGGCAGGAGCCCTTTGACGAGGGGTATCTACAAAGAATGAAGAAGGATAAGTAACCAGTTATCTGAAATAATGGGTGAGTAAATCAGTATGCGTTTAAGTGTCATAATAATCAAAGGGTGATGAGTGATGTTAGCCCATGCTTAGTGATCTTAAAAAAGTATCCAACTGGTGTTGTGTGTGTTAAAGGGTGACGCAGGGTGAAGGTCGGGTGCTTCTGATGGTTAATAGAGTGGGTTAATGTGCACGAGGATATCAATAGAGGGTAAGAACGGAAAACTCAAGAGGGATACGTTGCCATGCGTGATGGTGGTGTTAGAAAACAAGATCGTAACTGGGGTGAGCTGGTAAGAAAACTGAATCTAGAGTAAACACTCACGGTTCGAACTCGGATAACTCAGCATGAACGTAATACTGAAAAAACAAGTGATAGATCGCGTCTTATAAACTATGAAATTGGAGCGGAGCGCTCCCGTTATTGTGAGTTAAATGGGGCGTGGCGTTTACTTACATCTGGCCGTGAATTCTGTGCAGATATAGCGGAGTTGCATGGTGTCTACCCGGTGACGGTCAGCAGTATGCGAAAAGCCGGCCGGTGAATTTAATAAACTCGCAAGTGATAGGTTAGTGTGGCAGATACTAGAAATAGAAAAAGGACTAACGGAGGGGAGTGTAACCCGGTGATAAAAATAAAATAAAAAACGGGCTAAATGAAAACAACATAAGGATCAATACGAAGGGGTGTAAACAAAAGGATCTATGCGTAACCTCGGTGAGGCTGCTAATAAAACCAAGGGTAAATACTGAGAAGTAATGTAGTCAAATGACAAAAAGTATACGTTATGCCTAAAGGTAAAGGGGGTTACTATCAATGGTGCAGGGGTCGCCTAGGAACAAATGTAGTGGGTATAGACATAGTAATTCAAACCAGTAGCATATATACAACAGTTCAGCCTGAAAGCATGTTATAGATAACAACTAAATTCAGTTCTATCATTCAAACCATGCGGTTTCATCGACTGTAATCGATACATCCAAGACATTTCTCTCTGTAAGAGGTATTTACAATTGTCTCTGCCTTCCACCTTTTCAATAGTTTCCAATACAAGAAACTTGAGTTGGGCCACATTGTGCTTTAGTTCAATAAAGTGGGCAGCTACATTGTTCTTGTAATTTTTGGTCCCGATATTGGATTTATGTTCATTGATGCGCACTTTAATTTTGCGTTCTGTTTTTCCCACATAGATTTTGCCACATGGGCATTTCAAGAGGTAAATGGGGTTGGTTGAGTCGCACGTAGCGTCTACTTGGAGTTTGATGGAATTACCTTTCATAGGATGCGTTATAGAATTGCCTTTGATGATACAATTGCAGTTGTTGCAATTTAAGCAGGGGCGAGTGCCTTTCCACGTGGTCTTAGTAGTGCAGGATTTATTCAAAATTTCCTTCAAATTCTTATCTCGCGTGAACGCGAAGATTGGGGGGATTTTGAAAATTTCATTGAAATCAGGTTCTACTTGTAAGATTGGCCAATGTCTTAATATGATTTTTTTGAAAAACGAACTAGAAGTAGAACATTTCTACACTACTACCATCCTGCCTTCCTGAGGTTTAACCGTGGGTTTTAAAGTTTCAGCTTGAGTGGTGGATTCCACACGGTTTATGGCTTCACTGAGGAGGGTTTCTGGGTAACCTCTTGTGCTGAATCTTTGGGTCATTTCTTTGAGTCTAACTTTGACGGTGGATGAGTCTGATACAATGCGTTTCACGCGTAGCATTTGTGAATACGGCAAGTGTCTTTTAAGTGCTCCTTGATGAAAACTAGTATAATGCAGTGTGTTATTGCGGTCTGTGGGCTTTCGGTAAAGGTCAGTGCAAAAACCGTCTTCAATTCTGGTAACGTTGACATCAAGAAAATAGTGATATAGATCCTTCTATGCAAGGATTCTTAATGGAACTTATGATATATACCCTATATCATAGTTACTTTAAACACGAAGAGTCTTGGTTTCTACAGCTGTCCGGCATGTCAATGGGCAACTGTGCAGCGCCCACGTATGCCAACTTGTACATGAAGGAATTCGAGGAGATGTATATCTATGACCATCAACCCATGCACCAAAACATCAAACTATACATACGTTACATAGATGACCTATTCCTTATATGGAGCAACAGCAGAGCCTCATTAGAAGAAGAACTCAACGTGTTAAACTCTCGAGATGACCGTATCAAACTAACCTGGACCATTGATGATACATCGATCAATTTTCTTGATGTCAACGTTACCAGAACTGAAGACGGTTTTTGCACTGACCTTTACCGAAAGCCCACAGACCGCAATAACACACTGCATTATACTAGTTTTCATCAAGGAGCACTTAAAAGACACTTGCCGTATTCACAAATGCTACGCGTGAAACGCATTGTATCAGACTCATCCACCGTCAAAGTTAGACTCAAAGAAAAGACCCAAAGATTCAGCACAAGAGGTTACCCAGAAACCCTCCTCAGTGAAGCCATAAACCGTGTGGAATCCACCACTCGAGCTGAAACTTTAAAACCCACGGTTAAACCTCAGGAAGACAGGATGGTAGTAGTGTCGAAATTTTCTACTTCTAGTTCGTTTTTCAAAAAAATCATATTAAGACATTGGCCAATCTTACAAGTAGAACCTGATTTCAATGAAATTTTCAAAATCTCCCCAATCTTCGCGTTCACGCGAGATAAGAATTTGAAGGAAATTTTGAATAAATCCTGCACTACTAAGACCACGTGGAAAGGCACTCGCCCCTGCTTAAATTGCAACAACTGCAATTGTATCATCAAAGGCAATTCTATAACGCATCCTATGAAAGGTAATTCCATCAAACTCCAAGTAGACGCTACGTGCGACTCAACCAACCTCATTTACCTCTTGAAATGCCCATGTGGCAAAATCTATGTGGGAAAAACAGAACGCAAAATTAAAGTGCGCATCAATGAACATAAATCCAATATCGGGACCAAAAATTACAAGAACAATGTAGCTGCCCACTTTATTGAACTAAAGCACAATGTGGCCCAACTCAAGTTTCTTGTATTGGAAACTATTGAAAAGGTGGAAGGCAGAGACAATTGTAAATACCTCTTACAGAGAGAAATGTCTTGGATGTATCGATTACAGTCGATGAAACCGCATGGTTTGAATGATAGAACTGAATTTAGTTGTTATCTATAACATGCTTTCAGGCTGAACTGTTGTATATATGCTACTGGTTTGAATTACTATGTCTATACCCACTATATTTGTTCCTAGGCGACCCCTGCACCATTGATAGTAACCCCCTTTACCTTTAGGCATAACGTATACTTTTTGTCATTTGACTACATTACTTCTCAGTATTTACCCTTGGTTTTATTAGCAGCCTCACCGAGGTTACGCATAGATCCTTTTGTTTACACCCCTTCGTATTGATCCTTATGTTGTTTTCATTTAGCCCGTTTTTTATTTTATTTTTATCACCAGGTTACACTCCCATCCGTTAGTCATTTTTCTATTTCTAGTATCTGCCACACTAACCTATCACTTGCGAGTTTATTAAATTCACCGGCCGGCTTTTCGCGTACTGCTGACCGTCACCGGGTAGACACCATGCAACTCCGCTATATCTGCACAGAATTCACGGCCAGATGTAAGTAAACGCCACGCCCCATTTAAATCACAATAACGGGAGCGCTCCGCTCCAATTTCATAGTTTATAAGACGCGATCTATCACTTGTTTTTTCAGTATTACGTTCATGCTGAGTTATCCGAGTTCGAACCGTGAGTGTTTACTCTAGATTCAGTTTTCTTACCAGCTCACCCCAGTTACGATCTTGTTTTCTAACACCACCACCACGCATGGCAACGTATCCCTCTTGAGTTTTCCGTTCTTACCCTCTATTGATATCCTCGTGCACATTAACCCACTCTATTAACCATCAGAAGCACCCGACCTTCACCCTGCGTCACCCTTTAACACACACAACACCAGTTGGATACTTTTTTAAGATCACTAAGCATGGGCTAACATCACTCATCACCCTTTGATTATTATGACACTTAAACGCATACTGATTTACTCACCCATTATTTCAGATAACTGGTTACTTATCCTTCTTCATTCTTTGTAGATACCCCTCGTCAAAGGGCTCCTGCCCGAAATGCATAGGGAGTGGAACTCATTAAACTCACATATATGACGCCTCATGGATACCATACAACTTTAATATGATGTGAATATCAAACAATTACATTTATGAAATAAACAGAAGAAACCTACTTCATGAACTCGATTGGAGTCTAAATTTATTTTTGGAACCATATGGTGTGCCTGTCTAGATGAAGCCATTAGTCATGGAAAAGCGAGTACATTTCAAAGGATCCCACTGCATACACCGGTCACAAACCACAAACAAAACAACATCCCAAACCCCCCAACTCCGGTACAGAACTCCCCCCACCCTGCACCCCTGCATGTAACATGTACACATCCCCAACTCGCAGTTTGCCTGTCGCCCCCACTAACTAGGCTCTAAAAGTAGAAAACGGAGGAGGACCTTACGACAGGTCGCCAGTCCCCACCACCCCAGACCAACCAAATCCCCCCCCGCAAAAACAAAAAATATTAAACAAAAATGATAAATTGCAGAGGGGTGAAGATAAAGAGCAACAAACCCCCCGTCAATCCCTCTGCACCACTAACGGTAAAAGCACGCTGCCTGGATAAACAGTTTGTTGCAAACAAACAGTATATCATTCCTCGTCGTCCATCTGAGTATGTCCTTCGGGACCAGGGTCCCCGAGTCGATCCAGCCTGTCTGCCGCCACCTCCGGAGAGTCAAAGAACCAAGTCTTGCCACTATGTTCTATTCGTAGGCGGGCCGGGTACATCATCGAGTACTTCATGTCCCGATCTCGAAGTCTCTTTTTTATAGTCACAAATCCCTGCCGCTGTCTCTGCACCATCCGGGTAAAGTCAGGAAAGAACAGCAAGGAAGCGTTTTCGTAGGCCAACGGGCCAGAGGATCTTGCAGACTGTAAGATGGCGTCCCTGTCCCAGAAATTCAGTACCCGGGCGATGATGGGACGTGGAAGCGCCCCAGTTTTCGGGCGACCACCGGGCACCCTGTGGGCCCTCTCCACAGTAAAAAACTTGCTCAGACCCTTGGGTTTGAGGTGTTGCAGGACAAGATCCTCGACAAAAAGATCCGGGGTGGCCCCCTCCGATCGCTCCGGAACCCCAAGGATGCGGATGTTGTTCCGGCGTGCCCGTCCTTCATACTCATCGAGCTTCCGATCGAATTGAGTTTGGGCCACCTTGAGATCAGACACCACCTTCTGTAGTTCCACAACATCCTCGATGAGGCTCCCCGTCTTTATTTCCATTTCCTTGACCTTCTCAGTAGTTTTGGTGAGGTCGGCCCTGACAAGACCCACCTCAATAGTGACCGTGTCCAACTTCGTGTCTATCGTCCCCAAAGAGGATTGAACCGCTCTGATGGCCACCATCAGTTCCTTCATGGTCGGATCATCACCGACCGAGTCCCCATCTGGGCCCCCAGTCGGGGAACGTTTCGCATCCGGCGGGGATCCCCTTGAGCCTGCATATTTATCGATTCGGTTCGATTGGACTTGACGGTTCGCTCTCTGGGTCTTCGGAAGGTTCTCGTTGAGGTCCCGTGCCGCAATCTCGACCGCAAGTGCAGGAGAAACCCACCACTCCTCTGTCGAGCGGAAGAGGGTCTTGCAGCGATTGTCTGTAGGGTATTGCAGAGAGGGCGAGGACGCTCCGATCGCCACCCGGGCACAGCAAATGGTGGTCTGGCCGGCCACTTCCGGTCTCGGCAGCCGATGTTGTCGCACTTCACACCGGACAGTGGCACACCCGGGGTCCCGGCCCATGACGTCGTAGGCTCCAATTCTTCCGACGACGATAATCAGACGCCAGAGTCTTCAATCGAACCCAAATTTCACCTAGTGACTCAGGTGACGGTCCCCCACAAGACAGTGGGGACGGGGTACAGGATAATATGCCGAATAGGTGGTCAGGATGTGGCGGCCGGCGGAGCCGATGCTCAAGCGGCCATCTTGGTCGCTGGCGCGGCTCCTCCCCTCTAATAAGCGTTATTAAAGAAAAATGCGACATTTAGTTGTCGGCAAGAACACAAGGAGGAGCTTGTAGCAATCAAGAATAAAGTTGTAAATGCGCCATGTTTGAAGTTGTTTGTAATGGGGGTGGATTCAGGTAGGTTCACCTAGTCTGGGGTCTAGCTGGGAGGTCTGACTCCGATCCCCAACACTTGAAGGTGCTGGGCCTGCATTCCTTGGCTTGTCTGAGACCAGGCTGCGCACCGATGAGTGGAGGGAGGAGGGGTCCAGGGAGAACTCGGGGAAGGCCAACTAAGGGTCTTGGACTCAATCTGGCTTGTCCGGAGCGAGGCTGCGCTACCTGGGAAAGCCAAACTTGAGGGACACCTGCATCATCCGGACGACTGGTCACTGCACATAGCTGTAGGGACGAAAAGACTGAGGGCCGCTCCAATTTTACCGCAACCAGGAGCCCGCCAGCCTGCTCGGCTCCCACCACCTCTGAGGGAATCTCGCACCTGAGCCCGGAACCCGTGAGACGCACGTCCACCCGCCACCCTTGCCTGCTGCGACGACTCCACCTCGGGGCCCCTACTGCCCTACACCCGCAGGACGAGACTGCCCTGTGTCGGAAGAATACCGCTCCAGCGTAAGATCGCCGGATTTTGTCCCCCCCACTGTAAAATCGAGTGCACCTCCGTTGCCTCCCACCCGAGCTCCACATGACCAGGAGCTCAACAGTGAGTGTCGGGACAAAGACCGAGTGCTCCCGAGTTGAACGGGGGTTTCTTATTTCACCATTCCTAGCCGGGCACCCTCTCTCCCTTCCTCACTCTTAACAATGATGGCTGTGCAGTGGCTGGCCAAACAAGCACATACACAGAAAACTATTTCTCCCTGGGAGATGGCGCCAGCATGGAGCGTGTTAGACCTGTCAGCCTTAGGGTGGTGTTACCCAGTTTTATTTTTCGCGTTTGCCTTATTTTTGCCACAGTCTTTTGTTGGACCTAGGTCTCTGGGCACCTTACCACTGCCAAACAGTGCTGAGGTGCAGGTGCTCTCTCCCAACAACATGGCTGCCACAGGCCCCTGCTACTGCAGAGTGGCCTCTGTAGACACGCACTAGTAGTTAGGAGCAGGCTGGGACATCATGTTACAGTATCACTGCTATCCCGCCTTTCTGCTCCATAGCTTAATATGTAGAAGCTCCTGGACCTTCCAGCCATGGGAGGGGTTACGCGTTGCCGCCTTTAGAGGGTCACCTGACCTAGGAGTATAAGAGTAAAGGAGGGAAACCTGTCTGTCAGTTGGGGCACCACTGGACCTGGGGGAACCTATGCAGGAGTGTAGGCGGTTGGGCCTAGGGGAGGAACCTACACTACTGGGGACTGACTGGGCCTTGGCACTGCTGTTCCTAAGTTAGATGAGGGTCTCTGCCAGCCTGCTGATCTAGCCCAGCGAGGGAGAACCCAGGGAACCACCTCCAGTGTGCTGCAGGGAACCATCCTGCCTCTGAAGCCCACCAACTCAACCCCCCTTCTTCCCCCCAAGAACCTACACTGGGACCTGCCATCCATCCCCCAAGAAAGGCGCTGTGACCTTCAAGCGCTGTCAGGAAGCACCTGCCTGCTATGAGCACTGCTGGGGGATCAACCAGGTTACCAGCACTTACTGCCTGCGCTGTGCTCCCAAGCGCTGTCATCTCACCAGCGCTGCCCTGCCTAATCTGTACCTCCAGCGCTATTTTGTCCAGAACTGTTGCTGCCTAAACAGTGCCTGGAAGAACTGTCCGGCCCCCCTAAAGTGCTGAGCCCCCGAAGCGCTGTGATCCCTAAGCGCTACTTGGACCAGAACTGCTGCCTCCTCAGTGCTGTATTTCTAAACTGCGCTGCATGCCATAATCACCGCCGCCACCCAGTACCTGAGCTGGAGCGCTGTGACCTGGAAAGCGCTAGTCTGCCAACACCGCTGCGATCCGGGCGCTCCAAATCTCTGAGGCTGCCTGACTTGTGCGCGTGTGCGGATGCCCTCTGGGCGCTGCTACAGAGTGCACCTTGCTGCCTGAATGACCGCCGTGGCCCCAGCGCCTATTAAGTGAAGTCTCCGCTGCTGCCTGAGTCGCCGCTGCGGCCCCCGAAGCATGGGGAGGGCCGCCGCAGTATTGAGGAAAGGCTACGCTAGGCCCCGGATCGTTCTCCGAGGCCTACATCATCGGCTGTGCAAGGAGGCAGGCGCAGCCCCATTGGTTCCTCGGGATGACCCTACCAGGAGCCGCCCTCTGATTAGCTCTGGTACCCGGCCCTCGGGAGCTGCGCAGCCATTGGCTGAGGCTGGTGCGCCTCGCTCAGGCCGCATCCCTATTGGTCCCCGGGCCCGAGGAAACACCAGAAGGCCCGGGACCGTCCGGAACACCGGGGAGGGAGCTCACAGGAGACTGCGAGTCCCCCGACCTGCCCAGGCCTGGACCATGCAGCACGGGCCTCCCGGAGGCCATTAAACACAGGTAACACCCCGGAGGAGGGCAAGAGACTGTGGTGACAGCGGAGGCTACAGAGGAGTCTCGAGAGAACAGAGATTCATCCCCGCAACCACTCCTCCCCTCAGGAGACTGTAGTCGGGCCCCGTTGGCCCTGGCTTAGGGCCCCGGAACTGGGCACCAGACTACCATCATTGTTGATATACTGTGCCTAAGTTAACCCCTTGCTAGGGGAATGTTCTTTCAGCCTGCCCATGAGCATGAAATGCTTGTTATGTTACTGGTACACCATTTAGGCCTCTATTGAGCTGTTTTAAAGACCCCCTTGCACCAGAGATGTTCTAGTATTGGGACCAGAATTGTAAAATGTTACAGTTAATGGATCTGTTTATGAGAAATGTTATTGCCTCGGCTGCCCTGAGCAGAGTACTACGGTCCATGAAGTAATACCAGAGAGATGTTGACCCCAATTGCCAATGCCTGAAACATGATATTTGCATAAATATCAGTGAATTACCTACCTGCACTGAAGAAGTCTAGATAAAGAGTCTTGTTTGAAACAGCAATCTGGTGTGGTGTCATTTTATTGTGTGTGCCTCCCTGTCTCAGTGCGAGTGTGTGCTGCACGTCTGCTTTACACATTGCCTTCGGGTGCCTCCCTGTCTCAGTGCGAGTGTGTGCTGCACGTCTGCTTTACACATTGCCTTCGGGCGCCTGCCTGCCTCGCACCAAGCTACCGTGGTGGAATTGTTGACCCCAGTTCTAACAGAGCGCAATGGGCTCAGGCTTTCACTATCATAAAAATGTGCCAAAGCAAGGGCACAACACAATTAAAATTGAAGTCAATGAAGAGGAAAGAAATGTGAAAGGTTTACAATACATTGTTTTTGAAATACTCGAAAAAATGTTTAAAGTGGGAATAGATCAATTAAGATGTTTTCAGGAATATCCCAGTAGGGGAGTGTATGAATTTAATTTCACTAACGAAGCAACAGTAAGCAACATAATGTATGGCACACTTTTTTAAAAAAATGAAGAGGCCATGAAGGGAATAACCATGACCAATGCAACTGTGATAAAGGAAATCCCAATAACAATCCACATGTATAACCCATATGTCCCTGATCAAGATGTTGAGCTGTTCTTACGTAAATACTGCGAAAAAATCAGAGGTGGTGGCATCTGAAAAATTCCTTGGGAGGGTGGAATGGAAAATGGAGGTACCTATGCAAACGTAAACAAGATGAAACAGGTATGGGGAACCTCAGACACCCACCCGCTACCTTCTCTATAGGGGCAAACAAAGGGTTTCTCAACTATCCCAACCAACCCACCTTCTGTAGATCTCGCAAAACTTTTGGACACACCAAAGAAAATTGCAATAAAGAGGTACGCAAGAGCTGCAATGAAACCGGGCACACAACCTTTGAATGCCCCAAACCTAAGAGATGCAATATGTGTGGGAGCGACAAACACTTATTCAACTCATGCTCCATGAGGAAAAACTCATATGCCAAGGTAACAAAAGACAAAGGTGAGAGCGCATCAACAAGCAAAAACAACCACCCCTTCAAACTAAAAGATCAAACAGAAGGGCCCAAACAAGATCAAGAAATAGACCTAGACTCTGACCATCTGGAAGCTCTTGAGAAACTCAGAGAAGAAATCATGAAAGACACAGAACAAAACCAACAAGGAGATCCCATGAACAGTGAAACCAATAACACAGAACAGCAACAAGAAAATAACTCACACAGGCAAGAGACCAAAACAAACAACACAACCCAAGAACCACAGGGAAACAAAAAACCCTCTGACTCCCAAATTGTGCTAGCAGTTCAACAGATGGAGTCAGACATAGAAAAAATAGCACAAGGGAAAGAAGAGAAAACAGAGCTTAATGATCAAAACGGCATGGACGATGAAGGGTGGCAACTCCCAAAAGGCCACAAGAGAAAGGCCACAGAAACCATAACAGGAAAACTCCAAACCACGCCCCAAAAAAAAAAAATTCCCCAAAGCAAAATAGATAGTAGTAAAGGGGCAGTTCAAGGTGCTACAGAACCTGAGGAGGTTCAGGAGGAAACTGAGATCCCAGAAACCCAGGAATCTCAATTAACAGCCAAGTCACAGGACACAAACAACGCCATCTTTTCTCCATTCTTGGGGATAACAGAGGAATATGGTCACTAACCCCCGTAATGAATGGTGGGATGTCAGATAATATGGATTCACCATGTTCACCATCATAAAAAAACACATCTCATGATGAGTACACAAATAATACTAATGGCGGTCACACTCGCTACTTTAAACATTAGAGGATTTGGGCAACGCTCTAAGAAACTGACAGTAATGGAATACTGCAAAAATGTTGATGCAGATATCATTTGCTTGCAAGAATGTTCTTTAGACCTAAAAAAAGACTATGCAGAGGGAAAAAACTGGTGGACACTAGTTCCATCTGCATGGTCAGGGGGAGGAAACAGAAATGCTGGCATAGCGATCCTCTGCAAAAACAGTAATGCACAAATAACCAAGGAAACTATTATAAGTGCAGGAAGGGCAATGCTAAGCACAATTAACTTGTATGCCGAAACTTTCCAAATATTTAATGTTTATGCATCACCAGACAAAAAAGGACGGGAAGAATTGTTTAACATATTCACATTGTTCACACCCTACCTTCCTAGTAGGGGATTTTAATTGCATTTTAAAAGAAAAAGACAGGATAGGGAAAGCAACTAACTACAACTTAGACATATCAGCAAAAACACTGCACGCTCTCCTCAAAGACATAAACCTAAAAGACACATACAGAGACAAACACAAGCCTGGCTCACATTTTACATGGCACTCAGAGAAAGGCACCACTAAATCACATATTGATTTCATCTCCTGCAACAAAAACATCAACACCACACAATACCACATCTTTCTCAGACCACTCCTTGATAACCGCCTCCTACCAGATACAAGCAAACAAGAAAAGAGGGAAAGTGTATTGGAAACTGAATGTTGCCCTCCTCCAAGAAAAGGCGCACTGAAGGATTTTGAGGCAATATACGAAGACCTAAGGGACAACAAACCACATCACACATCATGGCAGACTGGAGGGTGCAAGCAAAACAACACATAGCCGCCCATTTCAAAACCATAGGGAGAGAAAGAAGTGCACAAAAGGCAGAACAATTTGACATCCTGCAAGATAGAAAAGCTCTCCTTCACAAGTTAGATGGCCTAGAGATGAAAGAACAACAAGAAATGACAAAGGCAAAACAAGAAATGAACACATGGTTAGAAGAAAAAGGGAAGGAGACTATCTTCAACGCCAGAGTAAAACACTATGAAGAGGGAGAAAAATGCACCTCCTTTTTGTTTAGGAAAAAAACACAAGTTCACAAAGAAATTCAGGAGCTGATAGACGAGGAAGAGGAAAGTCAGGAAGGGACAGAAAAATGTAAACAAGTGGCAAGAATGTTTTATGAAAAACTGTACCAAAAAGGAAATGAAAGCCAGGATTTAATTTCACAACATGTTGACCTAATTGAAAACTGTTTGTCATCTAATGAAAGTGATTTTATGAAGAAAGAGCTCACAGGGGAAGAGTTCTTGCAAGCTCTACAGAAATGTAACAAGCTATCTAGCCGGGGGTGGATGGGCTCCCATGGGATTTCTACAAAGTTTGCTGGCCAATCATAGCCACCGATGTAATAGAAATGTTTAATAAATGTGTATGGAACAACTCCACCCCAGACAGTTTTTGTCATGGGATAATATCTCTGATACACAAAAAAGGACCAGAAAAAAATCATTGGTAACTGGATACCAATCTCCCTTTTAAAAGTGGACTACAAGCTTTTCACAAAGGTTCTAGCCAACAGGATGAAGAAAGTATTACAAACCGTAATACACGAAGACAAAACCTGCGCAGTCCCTGGCAGACAAATCTGGGACAACCTTATAAAACTGAGGGATACAATGGGTCAGCCAAAGACAGGAAAGAAACAGTCGGCATCCTTGCAATAGACTTCAATAAAGCCTTTGACAGAGTAGCACACACTTTCGTCCTACAAGTACTAAAGAAGATGGGGTTCCCCCACGTCTTCATACAAACAATTGAAATGCTATATACAAATGCAACTAGCTGTGTAAATATAAATGGATCACTGTCTAACCCCTTTTGCATCCAGACAGGAGTACGTCAAGGCTGCCCCCTATCCCCAGCCCTCTTCATATGTGCCCTGGAACCTTTACTGATACAAATCAGAAAAGACACACTCATCAGAGGGACACTAATACCAGGAGCCAAAGGGCTGGAGGCCAAATGCATTGCTTACATGGACGACCTCACAGTAATCTGCAAAACACCACAAGCAGTGAGGAGAACCATTTTGCATGTACAAATCTTCAGCTAAGCATCCGGACTAACCCTAAACGAGGCGAAAACAACAGTTCTCATCATGGGCCAATGGGACAATCTAACCAAGCTACCAGTCAAGACCACCACAGAGCCCAAGAAAATCTTAGGTATCCATTTCTCCCAAGACACAAAGGGGGAAAAAACTGGCAAGAAGCAACAAAGAAAATCACAAACAAACTAGACCTCTGGCGCACAAGAAAGCTAAACCTGGAAGGGAAAATCTTGCTCACAAAAGCAGTTATACTACCAATCCTTTTATACATAGCTGTGGTTTTCCCTCCAACCAAAGCCATGCACAAAAACTGAACAGGCTACTTTTCACCTTTCTTTGGAACTCTACACCGGAAAAACTGAAAAGAGAACTCATCTGCAAATCCCACAACAAAGGAAGGAAGAAAATGCCAATTTCGGAGACTTTTTGCTCACTAAATATTTCATGCTATGCTACAGAAGCCTGCACAGCAAGAACACAAAAAGTGCAGCGTACATCAAATTTCACGCAGGCTTTTTGTTCCACCGTTTCAAACTCTACTCAGTAGCAAACAGAGTCTTTGACCTCATCGCACCCCCAATGTACATATGCCTAGAACCCCTCATGGTCAAAACCAAAGCTCTACTGTAAGACATTGGGGAGAAAACTACGGCAAGACAACTGACCACAGACATTGAAAATCAAACAACAATGAACACTATCGCCACCTTCCTGGAAAAAAAGACAGCTGAAACGTGGAAACAATTAAGCTGGAAACGCCTGACCAATGAGCAAAGAGACTTAGCCTGGATGGTTGTCCACAAATGCCTCCCCACCAGACAGTTCCAACACCGCAGAGGGATGGCGAGAACACAAAAATGCCCCAGAGAAAGCTGCCTACACAAAGAAACCACAACTCATCTGATGTGGAACTGCCTATATGCACAGAAACTATGGAAGAAGCTGGGCAAGCTCCTAAAACACATCACCTCCATGACAAACCTACAACATGAGAACATTCTCTATGACCTGGATCTACCCTCCGCAGACAAAGAGACCGCATGGAAAATATTCAACGCGGGGAAAGAAACCTGGGGATCTCCACGAACCTATTACTTTTCTCACACAAACAACTGACCACAAATGAATGATTAACGTTGTGTTTCAATAAGGCAATGATATATGTAATGTACGACATTAAAAATTTAGGCCAGGCGGAAGCTAGACAAACATGGAAATATAAAGAGTTGGCCAAATGCCTAATAAAAGCATCATAAAAGACCCCCCAACATGAGGTAAGTCTTAATATATTAATGAATCTAGATGGAAACCACCAAAGTACATGTCTGCGGGCACCACACGTTGGACTGGTAAAAAGTACACCACCCTACAAGGGATTGGTTAAAATGTATCGTGCACCAAAATCTTTATAAATACAGATATATTTTTACAACAACAAAAAAATCTGTGGGTGCCAGTGGTTACCGAGTAGGAGCTGTTCTATCACTAAAGAAGGATGGCAATGAGTGGGTGGTTGTATATGCATCTCGCAGCCTGACACAAGTGGGCAGAAGATTTTCAATGATAGGGAAAGAATCACTCGCTCCAGCTTGAGTGTTTCAGGGTGTATGTTCGGGGCAGGAAATTCAAAATCTGTGCAAACCATAACTCTTTTGTGAATATTTAAAAAACAGGAGGTGGGAAAAATATAAGAGCACAGTTAGCACGATTGGCTTCAAAGTTGCAAATGTATTATTATGATATTGTATGTGTTCCAGACAAAAATACTTGTGGTGCTGATAGGTTGTCACAGTTACCACTGGAATCGTGCAACGCACAGGAAATGGATGAGAGTGGACGTGATGTTGCGTACATGTATGAAGATGTGATGTGTTGTAGGAACAGAGATGTGGTGAATGGGTTGGAGTTGCCTGAGGTGAAATGGATAGAGGAAATGAAAAAAGATGTGGTGCTGTTGGATGTAAAAAAAAATTTGTAAATGGGTGGCCAATGGAATGGAAATTGCAAGTTGAATTTAGCACATTTTGGAAGGTAAAGGAGGAATTATCCTTTTGTAATGGTATTGTCCTCAGAGGAGATAGGTTTGTACCTCCTATTGGGAAGCGCAAGAACATCATCAAGTTAAGACATGAAGGCCATTGGAGGATGTCAAGCATGAGGTGGAAAGTTTAGGAACGAAATTAGGTGGCCAGGTTTGGATGGTTTGGTGGACCGTTGGGTGAGGGAATCTAATGCATGCATGTCAAGTGACAACGTGATTAAACCAGTGATGGTCCCTTTGCAAACAGTATATTTATATGAAGGGCCATGGCAGAAAGTAGCAATTGATATTATGGGGCCATTTACCACATTACCATCCAAGAAAGCATATGCCATTGTTCTCATTGGGCATTACTCTAGGTGGATGGCAGTTCATATGGATGCCAGTGTGACCACGGAGGTGGATATTGATTGATTTTTTGGAGGATGTTTTTTCAAGGGAAGGTGTACCAGAGTGGTTTGTGTCTGATAATGGGGTGGAGCTTATATCAAGTAAGATGCAGTCGCTTTTGTAAAAGTGTGGTGTTAATCATGTAAGTGCGTCATTGGATTATCCCAAAAGTAATGGCCAGGTTGAGCGGTTCAATGGAATTGTCAAAGACGCAATACAATTGGCACTTAAGTTGGGTTATCATGGAAGTAAGCTCTTCAAAGTATGTTGTTATCAAACACGATTACACCTCATTCAGTAACATGTAGAATGCCATTTAAGGTGTTAAGAGGAAGGACACCTTCTTCAAAACTTGTACCTTGCTTGTTGAGGATTAAGAAGGAAGAGAAAGGGAAGTCAGAGGCTGAGCTTCTGATGAAGAAGATAGTGGAACGGAGTCAAACTCAGGTCATTAACAGAATCAACATTATTATTATTATTATTTGAAGCTGGTAAAGCGCACAGCTACCCCCAGCTGACGTTTCCCCGGCTCTAAGACAGGCGGCAGGTGCGGGTACTCATAGAGGGCTAAGAGTTGGAAAACAGCAGGTCTTCAAGTGGCATCAAAAAACAGATTCAGATACAGCCATCTGCAAGGACATTGGCAGGCTGTTCCAGGCTTTGGCCGTGATCACTGCGAAAGCTCTGCCATCCACTCTGGAGCGGCAAAAACGGGGAGTCACCAAAAGGCGGAGATGGTTTGATCTGAGTGAGCGGTTAGACTGAGCATGCTTAGGTCAGGTTCTAAAGTAGGCCGGTCCCTGACCCTGCATTGCTCTAAAAGCCAAAACCAGTGACTTAAACTGAATGCGCCTGGTCACTGAAAGCCAGTGATGCTTCTTCAGTTGGGGAGAAATCGAGTGCGATATGGGATGTTATCGATCAACCTGGCCGCCGCGTTCTAAACAATCTGTAAGCGTTTGATCAGGGAGGCAGGAGCCCCAGTGTACAGACTGTTTGCATAGTCCAGATGTGAGGTGATCAGGGCGTGAACAATGGTATGGCAAAATTCCCGAGGGAGAAAAGGGAGAATTTTGCGAATCATGTACAATTTACCGAAACACGCTGATGAAACCTGGTCAAATTGAGATTTACAGGATAACTCGTTGTTGAACCGGAATCCGAGATTCCTGGCTGAGTCCACAGGTCCCGGAGGGGGGTTTGACTCCGATGGCCACCATCATAGAGGTGCAGGAGGGTTTTTTGATGAAAAAACAGCACCTTGGTTTTATCAGAGTTGAGCCTAAGCGTGTTTGATGCCAACCTCCAGCAGCGCAGTCTCTGTGCTATATCCGGATCTAAACCCGGATTGTGAGTTGTGTAAATAATGGCACGTCTCAAGGTAGCTCGATAATTGCTCCTGAACTATTTTTTCCTGGACTTTGGCTGGTTTAGGTAGCAGGGAAATGGGGCGGTAATTTTTTAAAGCGGAAGGATCCACATCCGTTTTTTTTCAAAATAGGTATTAGCATGGCCTGTTTCCAGGTCAAGGTAAAGAGGGAAAGCCCCAGTTCACAGGGAGGTGTTCCAAATCAAGTTCAAAGGAGAGATAATGAGGGGGCTAAAGAGCTAAATAATAATGCCAGGCAGGGGTCCTTTGTGGAGCTTGATTTACAGGCGAACAATTTCTGGAGTGCTAAATCAGTGGAGATCTGGTGAAAGGTGGGGAATGGCTCACTATTGATTACCACTGAGTTTCGAAAAGGGCAATCCAGAGTAGGGCCGGACGTAGAGTAAAGTCTAACATTTTATCTTGAAAGTAGTCCGATAGTCCATTGCAGAGTTCCTGAGTAGGGGGAATCATGCTAGATAATGCAAACGGTTTCGTAAAATCTTTCCCTATTTAAACAAGCCTATACAATGCAATAGGTCTTGCATTTGTGAGAGTTAGAGCTATTGGCACTGAATGACAATGTATTTTATCTATGTGTTTTGGTTTGGAGTGGAGTGGATGTATGTGGTTTGGAGTGGAACTGTTTGGGCTGATTTGGAATTCTTAGTTGTTGAATTTTATGCGGTGGAATTTTGTGGTGTGCAGAATATTTCTGTAGTGCAATTATGTCACAGGTTGAATACGTGGGTGAGAGCTGCATAGAACAGATAGAAATTAAGATATAGAGGGATAGGTAGTTTATGCAAGAAGTGATGAATGAACTCTAGATGGAGTAGCAGAAAGTGTGTGAGGGAGAGAGAAAGAAGAGGAGAGCATGCTACAGATGCCTAAAGAGGGAGCACCAAGTGGCAAGAAGTGTTATAAACAAGTTACCTATATTCCACTTCAACCACACCAGTTAATCAAACCCTAAAACTCCCCCCACTTTTACAAACCGCGTCCTCTGCTTACACAAGCCCCAGATGCTCACTTGTTAGGTTATAGAATTTGTTTGTTTTGAGCAGTGCCGAAAGGCTCCAAATACCCCATTGTACTGCTAGATCCATTCCAGGGCAAGTTTCTGCAGCATCGCAGCACCAAGAAAGTGCACGGAAACTGCTGAACGGACCTCACTCCTAGCCCGCCTCGAAGGTGCACTCCCACCAATGTAATTCTGAGATTGGACGTCTAGCCAGTAAGATGTGTACCTTGTTCCTTCACTATGTGGCTGTTATTAATGCCTGCTGCCAACACATAATTAGAAAATATGCATCTATATTTTTATAACTAGTTATATGAATCCTTTTGATCTGGTTTAGTGGCAGGTATATTGTATGAAAAAAAGTGCCATAAATCACAAAACTCTGATGAATAAATCTAAGAAATGTTTAATATGATTGTCTAAATCCTATTAAATTTTTAATGTAGCCACTTTTCCTGCTTTAGTGTTTTTTGAAAGTGAGAATATTGGCAGTTTTAAGATGGCGGGTTAATTAGTGAACCACACAGTAGGGTTTGTTCTCCAAATAAGCTACAAACATTGTGCAGCTGGGATGAATTTAGATCTCATCCGGGCGGGAGGAGGTGGTGGTGCGAGGGCAGCACGGTCGAGATTAAGTGAATTGCAACAGGCACAAAAGCTTAACATGCACCCTCAGTGTAACACGAGCATGTAAAGGATTAGGAACACAAAACAAATGTAAAGCACAGCAGACTTGAAGTGTGCAGTGTGCTGAGCATGAGGCACACAAAAAAAATAAGCGAGGCAGACGTGAAGTGAGCACCGCGATGAGCCATGAGAACAAAAGGCAAAACAGAACACTTATAAGAAGGGCTTCTGGCAGTCAGAGTAGAGAACACGCACCCACAGTTAAACATGAGCAGACAAGAAATAAAAAAGGAGCCCCCAAAGGAACACATAAACACCTAAAGCATAAGGATACAGTACTTGGCTGGTGCTCCATGGGAGGAAACAAAAAAAGCCAAGATATACAGGATGCTATATTATCAGATTGCCTTTCGGATGAAAACAGATTAAGTCAGCAGAGGATCACTGAAATTATCTCTTTCTTGGCAAACCTCAATCTAAATCAAACAACATCCAAGTTAGTGTGGCACCTGGTGAACTGGATCATGTCTAAAGGATCATAAACACAGAATGTAACCATGAAACATTCATTTAGTTTAAAATTTCCAGTATTGGCCATGTGTTGCATCGATTGCATTTTTATAAACAAATTAGCCCAATGGTGCAAGTCACCGAACAGGGTCAGGCAAAAGATAGTCTTTCCTCACAGGCAAAAGCTGCGTCATAAACATCCAAACCATTAGCTCTACAACAGTAACAGCTGAAGGAAATGCAATGACTGATAGACCATCATTCAGCTAGGAAAAGTGTAAAAAGATGCTGTCCCAGGATGCTTGTTTCCAGTCCATGGAAGACATAGCTTTGTTTGCCATAAGTTGGCAGGGTATGCTCAGACGTGAGTCCCTTGCTCACTTTGCCACTGGATTCAAGCAAGCCGGGCTGAAGACGGCTGAAATGCCAGAAACCGGTCCTTGGAAGCTTGTTTCCGGTCCAGGGAAGGCATGGCTTGGCATTTCGGGCTGGACTGTCACCATGAGGCACAAGGTCAGACTGATTTGCATATGGCCATGTCTGAACTGGGGTGGCAGAGTGGGCTAAAGAATGGTGATGGATTAAACCCATATCAGTTGACTGGGGGTGAGTGCTTGTATTGTCAACGCTCCGTCCATCATTTTCCTTTGGTTTTTATTTGGCTAAGGCTTGCACCAAAGCCAGGCAGAGACCACCACTCTAGTCATGGAAAGGAAGTTACACGCCAAAGATAACCCCTGCTCACCCCCTTGGTAGCTTGGCACAAGCAGTCAGGCTTATCTCGGTGGCGATGTGTAAAGCATTTGCACAACACACACAGTAACAACATACTAGGGGCACCACAAAAGGAACTCCACACAAGGTTATATATAAAAATAGCCTTTGTATTATCACAAACACATTAGATGGTATTCACACAATATACACTGTGCCAACTGGCACGGGCAATATTTACAGTGATTATTTACACATGACAGGGCCACGTGGAGAACTGTCAGGATTAGCACTTGGTAAAACATCATAAAAAGAAGAACACGTCATACTCTCATAACTCAACCAGTAATCACTGGCAGACTCAATACTGAGCGCCAACCTGTAACATAGATCATAACAGGCACAGTAACACATAAGACGAGAACTCTGCGCCAACCTCATAAGCTAAAGTCTGGTAGACCACCCTCTTCTAAACATAACTCGCATTAGGAAAGAAAGTTAATAACATTACCTGTGATAGGGAATAAATCACGCCTAGACCAGGGTAGAGAATCACAATAAAACCTAAGACAGTAGGTAAAACCTAACAAGCATTAAAAGCACGTCTGTAAGCATAAAGCAAGGTGCATAAATCACACTACAAACATTACGTCTCCTAGCACCTACATAACTCACACTAGGGCCTTGCGCCCTACAAAGCCAATAGTCCCCTGGGCCTACTGGCCATCTCACAGGGGCTCAAATGCCCTCTGTCCAAAAAGACAGGGCTGCTGCCTAAGCAGCCACAGTCACTGGGGCGCACTTGGCGCAAACCTAAACGTGGCAGCTGCCCGCTACTTGCTAGGCAGCTGGGAGTTCAATGAAGGCCTAAATGCTGCAGCTGGCACTAAGTGCTGCGCAGCTGTGTGGGCAAAGATGGGGCAAAGGAGTGCCTCTCACTACTGGGTCAAAAGAACATGTCCCCTAAAAAGCAAGAAGAACGTAAACAGTGCAGCTGCCCACTAATTGCTGGGCAGCTGAAAAAGTTAACAAGGCGGCATGGGCCCTCGGTGGCTCTCCGGACAAAAATGTGCGAAACGGGGGAGCCCTCTAGGCTCTAGAAATAAACATGACTGGGAACCCCCTGGCTCCTGAAATAATGTTGGCAACCATTGGAGCCTCCTAGGCTCTTGAGAACCAATGATGCCCCCTAATAAAGCATGGGCCCCTCCAGGTAAATACACATGGTCACAGGTTGGAGCCACCTAGGCTGATTATTACACAAGCCGGACATAGAGTGAAAAATAAGAGGACTAGTAAACATTTAGATTTATTAAATGGTCAACCCAATAGATGTCTTCTCCGTCTAATTTCTTGGAATGTGGCAGGAATCTCCCGAAGGTTATCAGATGAGGTGTTGGTTGAGTATATCAAATCCTTTGATATTATTTGCCTCCAAGAAACATGGAGTAGAAAGGATCTTTTCCTAGACGGATACAATTCACTAGTTGTTCAGGCTGAACCCTCTCTGGCTGGGAGGGCAAAGGGTGGCCTAATGACCTCAATCTCGGTACGGTATCAGTTATTAAAGATAGATAAAATAATGACCTATCCATCGTATCAACTGACCCTGTGTACCAATCTGATTGCTGTACCCTTGCTACTAATCAACTGGTATTATAATATTTTGAACACACAGACATCGGTCATTATTGACTCCCTGCAGGAAGAAATTGCTAAAGTGACTGAAAAGATTTCGCTTTGTGTATTATCTGGCTGGGGGACTTTAACTTTATGTCGATACAGTGGGAGTAAGGCCTGTGGGCTACTTGACACTAATGAACAACCTTTGGCACATTTTACACATACCATACAGGGTGATGCACTGAATAACATTATCGTGGCTAATGACTTATGCATGCTCGATACATTGACTAATACCCCAATGGTATCTTTTCAAGGGGCTGGGGGGTGTATGAGTGTAATGGATTTTGTGTTGATTTCTAGCAGGTATATGCACCTCGTTGATGAATTCGGGGTAGAACCAAACCCTGCTAGTGATCATAACACCCTTGTTCTATCATTAAGTACTGTGGTATCGAGGGAAAAGCCCCTTGAACATCTAATAAAATATAATCATAGCCAAGGGTTAAGGTTAAAATGGGACAAAATTGACCCTAAGGCACTGGAGGAACTTGTTATTAAAACTAATTTAACGCAAGTAATGACTTGCCTGACGGTTACCTCTGAACCAGAATCGATACAACAGAACTTTGAAATTATTTATAAGAGTGCGGCTATTAATTTGTCTAAACCAGCCAGGAAGGGGAGCTCCCCTGATATTAAATGGTTTAATTCCGAGTGCTCTGCAGCCCAAACAACTCTGAAGAAGGCACTACATGTAGTCCCACGGGATAAAGTAATGGTAAGGAAAGCAAGGCAAATCTATAAAAAGTTCATTGAAAAAAGGAAAGTAGAACTGAGAAAGCAGGCTTGGGATGACCTTGAAAAAGCAAGTGCTTTGAGAGAGAGTAGGATTTTTTGGGAGGTTATAAATCGCCCGCTTTTCAGTAATGAAAAAAGGACCATGGCCACGCATATAACTGGGGTGGCCTGGGAGGCTCATTACTCTAAGATATTTAATCCAAAGGGCATCCTATTAAAGGAGTGCGAGGATGTTGTCCCTTTTAACATTCAGACCGCCCGACAGCTTAGTTTATCACTCTCTTTGTGTGAAGTGGCAGAGGCTTTGAGAAAAGGTGTCCGCCTCAAGGCAGCAGGGCCTGATGGTGTACCCCTGGATTTATTTAAAAATAATCCTCAAGTTTGGGCATCCCCTGCTGCTTAATGTCTTTAAGGCCACAATTGTGGGACGTATTCCATCCTCATGGAAAGAGGCGGTAGTTGCGCCTATTTTTAAAAAAGGAAACAGAAGCGATCCCAGATGTTACAGGCCAATCTCTCTAATAGATGCTTCCTGTAAACTATTGGGGAGAGTAATCCTTGCACGCATGGAGACATGGGCTAATGCCTCTGGTATTATTGTGGATACCCAATATGGTTTTAGGAGAGGCAGGGGGACTACGGTAGAGTGCCTCAACCTGGCCATGATTATGGATAAGTACATGAAGGCCAAGGGTGTCTCAATTCACTTGGCCTTCATGGACTTATCCAGCGCTTTTGATACAGTGTGCCGGGGAAAACTGTGGTCACTAATGGAGACTATGGGATTTGAGGAGCCGCTTGTCACCTTGTTGCGCAGATTGCATGTGGCAACATCTGTAGCCATTCGATATGTCCAGGTGGTGAAAGAACGGGGCCCATTGCCTCAACTGAAGGCGTCCGTCAGGGTTGTATTCTGGCCCCTTTTTTGTTTTTAGTATATACAAATGGTCTGGAGCACTTTCTATTGCAACAACGTTTAGATTTTCCCAAAATAAATGGTAAACACATACCCTTATTGTCTTATGCAGACGATACTGTGCTGATGACCCTAACAGCAAATAGTTTGCAAAAGTGCCTGAATGCATTTAATGAGTTCATGTTAGGATTGGATCTTAAGGTTAATTTTACTAAATCATTCACAATGGCTTGTGGCTCAAATAAAACTAAAACATGTCAATATATAGTTAATAACTTGGCCATTGAGAAAGTCCCAAATTTTACCTATTTAGGAAATCTTTAATAAAACATTGAATTGGGACCATTTGATAACAACCCGGCTGCAACAAACAAGTAGATCGATGGAGGGCCTTTTTTGCTTTGCTAGTAAACTGGGCCAAAAACCGATAGCGGAGTTAAAGACCTTGTACAGATCGAAATGCCTGTCAGTAGCGACCTATGGGGCAGGGGTATGGGGATACCACAAAAGTGTGCAAATACAAATTATGGAGAACAAATTTTTAAGACGTCTTTTATCTATACCAAATACTTCTCCAAATATATTCTGTCATGCCGAGGTGGGCCTAGATTTCGTGAGTGATATGGGGGAAAATATGGACCTCAGAAGATTTGCTGTTCTCAAAAGAAATTTTAAAAGACCGTGTGAACATTGATAAGGCTTTGATGATACCATGGCTACGCTATGTGAAGGAAACTTTTTTTAAAATAGGTTTGAATTTTTTTTATGAAAACCCTGATTCTATGGGACCTAACATGAAGATGGTTATTAAGAACACATATTATACTGTCTTAGGTCTGTCTAGACAAGACAAACACATTTCAGATCTACAGCAACAGTTTTATTTGTCTATTACAATACAGACGCAATGGCGTTTTTATCTGACGAGACTCCGATTGAATGCACTGCACTTTCTAGTGGCCTTCCCTAAACAAGGGGGTTGGTGTGAGAGGCTATCCCCTTGTCCAAGCAATAATGTAGCACAACAGAGCACAATGCACTTTGTGCTCTTTTGTTCACTTTATAAAGCAAAACACACAGAAAAGGAAGATACGGGTCAGAGGCCAAGGTTTATAGACCAACTAGAACATGCAGCCCCACACAGACATGTAAATACAAAATATTTTCTAGCGTCTAGGATATGATGGAACAAAAAGAAACAACAAACTCAACAAGAATCAAAGTGTGGTTTAGAGAGATACATAGAATATTATGTGTGCGGATTCCCATCATACACCAGGAACGGTGATCAGCTTCATCATTTGGGTATCCTTTGTCTATAAGTGTGACAAATATGCTCTATGGAAATCAGAGCTTACAGGTGTCACAAAGGTAGAGAAACCAAGATGAGCAAAGTAAAGTGTATGGGAACAGATATAGGTGCAGTGCAAGTGGTGAAGTGCAAAGGCTAAAATTGGTGCGTGAACAGACTGTGAATTTTTATTAGTGTCTGTCACGATCAAAAGTTAAAAACCGTGAATACTAGGACCAGTTTTAACAAATAGCTGTCCTAAATACTAGTGGTCAACATGTTTCAGCACGTCTGGCCAGATATTAAGCCAAGTGCTTTCGTCAGGACCTCTTAAAGAAAAGACAAACAAACTATTATTACTACCAAATAGTCATAAAGGATATAGTGTGAGATAGAACTCTCACAATCCAATATTCCTCCTTGTCTCAGCAAGTTTCTGAAATAGATAAGAAGAAAGCACACAACACAAATGATTCTTGAAAAAGAAAAATGAATCGATAGTACCATCAACACATGTGGACAAACTCTTTTCAACCATCATGTAAGCCCATTGATTAGGGCAGAGCTACATCTTACCTCAAAAGTATGGAGGACCAAGCCTCACCCCACCTGGCAACAGCTCAGGATAAAGGAGGCACCGCTCTAAAAAAAGAATAATACACCAACCTAAAGTTCTTGTAGTGTACCACATTTTAACATTTAAAAACAGAATAAAGTGTCAACAGCACATGGTCCAACTCGACCCAACGCGGCGTGAAATACATATACACTATTATCATAACACTACTAGGTATTATATAGTGTCTCCACAAGTTATAAACTTCTAATACATCATAGCTGTATAGTTAAGTCACATTAGGAAAATGCATAGTCATGGGCCACTTATATCATAATTATAACAGTGGACGAAGTTCGAAATCCACTTCTTGCTACTGGGTGGGCAATAATAGTAATAATAATACCCCCCCGTGAGCGATCTTAATCTCTAAAGTGCACCGTGCTGCCCTCAAACTCAGGACCCACGTGTCTTGAACGAGCATAATCTAAATCGATTCAAGTGCCATTGCCCCTTATTACAAAGTACATAAACGGACTGCGCCGATGATGTAGCGCGATGCACTCACCTATCCGTCGGTACCTCGGATGGTCTTCAGAGCCGTCGGGGAGGTACCGATCGGATTCTAACACGCCGTTATCTGTCCTCGGTCTTCTGAAAGGCACTTCCGGGTTCAGAATGGAAACCCGGAAGTGACTCAATGACGCGAGGTAGCGCTGAACTACAAAAAGGATGGGACTTGTAGTTCCAGCGCGGGCTGCTAATCGGTATTTCAACCAAGAAGGCTAACGGGTGCTTCTTCGAAGTAATGTTAGACTCTGTTAATGCGAAGTTCAATCACAAAATGTTATTACAAAGTTGTCAGCTGTTGTAATCCATATTAGATAAAATAAGCAGGTAAACACACATATATTACCATTGCCTGTGGCTTAGCAGCATGATGGTTAGAAAGTATTTCGATAGTCTAGCTTTATAAAGCCCCAAGAGATCGTTTTATTAAATGTCTCTTGAGGGATATTCGACCATGCACATATAAGGAAGGTTTTGACTATTTGAGATCGCTATCAACTCCTGCTATATGTAGCTCTATGCTCAGTTTTATCAGATCCGTTCTTTTAATTAGGAATCGTTATGAATTGTGAACAAGTTTTATTGACTGTATGTATTCCGATATGATATACTGTGCTTTGTCTGTAAATTCTTGAATATGAAATACCATTTGTGTTTTGTATGTATGAATTTTTTTAATTTGTATACTTTTATGATTCTTTTCTCAATCTAATAAAGTCATTTCATGATGATGATGAACACCTGAAGGAAATGCAATGGCTGATAGACCATCATTCAGCTAGGAAAGGTGTAAAAAGATACTGTCCCGCTACAGCTGGGCACTCAGAGACATGGCTGCCTCGTGGAGAACCAATACAAATCTATTTACGGCTGTCCTTTTTCTCAATGCCGGTTGGTCTCACACTCCAAATATGGCCCAATGACAGTCATGAGTTAATGTTTTTATTTTTTGTTATCATAGTCCTTTTAGCTCATGGAAAATGTGGCATAATGGGATGGGGTTAATGAGATTTTCTTTTAATACCTCTTAGTTCTCATGATGCCTAAATCTAGATTTTCACTGATTGCCTTGGAGATGGACTCGATTAGGCTTTTTAGCTAAACCTGTTATATGTAGAGCACGTTGAGAAGAATCGGAAGTAAAAATGCCTACTCTCCCCAACTGGACCAAGAGACAGGATTTCAGAAATACAGTGCTCTGCCTGGACTCATTTAGACGCCTCGAAATGTCCAGTGCTAGCTGTAGGCAAGCAGTTCTGATTGCAGAAGTTAGCCGGAATGTTGCAATTAACTACAGTGTGCACAGTTTATCACAAGCAAAACGGGCAACGTCCACTATGCAAATAATATGTGTTTCATTTTTGGTTGAAGTGACAGAGTACATAAAGTGGTGAGTAAGGGAAATAATTTTCGATTTTTGACCCCCAATCATATTTAAGACAGTACAAGACGAGAAAAAAAACGTATTAATGCTTGCAACTGTACTGAAGTAGCGGTCGGGCTTCAAGGAGCCTTTAGGGGGGATGTATGTCATTACGACGCAGTGTTTACACCACGCTACCATTATAACACAGTTATCACAACGCAAGTCGTTACAACGACTTGCGTTGTAGGGCGCTGGATTGTGGATTATTTTAATTTTCTATTCCATCTCCAGCCCACGTAACAGTAGGGAAGGTGTTGGAATCTAGTAATGACTTGCGTTGTGATGGCTGCGTCGTAAAGGCCCCGCGGTGTAAACACCGCGTTGTAAAGGATGTTTCCCTTCAGAGGTCGCTCAGGTGCCAATGTTTGTTGGCAAAGCACCGGGGCCTTGGTTCTTCAGTGCCATCATTGTTACTGTTTCACACATGGTGTATAGTAAATGGGAAAAGACTACTACAGAAGAAATAAAACAGCTTCTGGGATAGACGGTCTAGAACACCAACGGGACTTCTGCACATCGAAATTGTTGGCGGTTTAAAGCCCGCCGATAAAATCCTGCTACTGACAGGTGTAAAAAGAAAAACCTGATATCTCACATAAATTGGTATGAAACACTGAAACATAAAGTGGTTGCCCCATCTATTCACTGGTGCAAGCCAACAAACGGCACACCCATACCTGTGATGTCTTCGGTCAAGGGAGCCACTTCTCTGGTCTCTCCCACACGTATCCCTACCGCCTATGACGCTTTTGCTCGCTGTTCCTAAAGCGACTGTGACTTTGTTTCCTGTGACAACTCTCCTAGTCACGTTCTATGCAGTGCATTAAGGGAGTAAGGGCCATATGTATCATCAACCGGATTTGCGATTCTGAAATAGCGATTTTTTAGAAATCGCTATTTCAGAATCGCAAATTGGGATGTATGTACAAATTCTCAAATTTTTTGCGAATTCTTAGTATTCCTTTTATTGCGATTAGCAAATTGTGAATCGCAATTAAG
Source organism: Lissotriton helveticus (assembly GCF_964261635.1). Lineage (NCBI taxonomy): Eukaryota > Metazoa > Chordata > Amphibia > Caudata > Salamandridae > Lissotriton > Lissotriton helveticus. The sequence continues at coordinate 224,276 of NW_027611697.1, read as the reverse complement.
GAATGTTTTCCCATTCATTTCTATGGGCCAGGAGGACCATAGGAATGAATGGGAAGTTATTCTCAATTTGCGATTCGCAATTTGAGAATCGCAAATTGAGAATAATTTCAAGGGTGCAGGGGTGTCCAAAGGACACCCTGTTGCAACCCTTATATAAGCATGGGTGCACATGTGGCGCACATACATGCTCCAAGGGCATTTATGTGTGTCACATGGCACTTTGAAAAATGCAAAAATGTGCATTTTTCAAGGAATTCGCAAATTACCACCAACTTGAAGTTGGTGGAAATTTGCAATTCCTTAAGGACAATTTGCATTTTTTTTTGCTTCATACATTCCATTTAAGGAATCGCAAAATTTGCGATTCCTTAAATGCAATTGCAAAATAAGGAATCACAAATTATGCGACTCCTTGTTTTGCACCAGATGTTCCTTAATACATACCATTTAACAAATTCGCATTCGCAAACGCCAAAATTCTGCCAATTTCGGCGTTTGCGAATGCGAATTTGCTTGATACATATGGCCCTTAGCTTCATGCAAAAATGCCATTCACTAACAATGGGGAAGATAACGTTGCTTAGATGAACTTAAGAGTTACTTTAAACATCTCGGAGCAGGTTTACAAGCCCCTTGCGCCAATTTTTCCATGTTAAAAATGACGCAAAAGTGGTGCAAAGGGCTTGTAAATCTGCCCTGTCATCTCCTATCCATCGGACCATTGAGAAAGTTAAAACTTTCAGTACAATTGCTTAAAACGCCAATGAGAGGGTATAGCTGTAATTGTATTGATTTGCTAGACTTAACTAATATAAGTCTGTGTGACTTCATCTTGTTTCCACAGTAAACCTTCGTACCTGAAGAATAAACCTGGCACCCATTTTAAAAGTTCATTTAATGCTATTTGCCTAAAAGACATTAAACGCACGATGTTTTCAGGCCACATGATTGCAAGTATATATCGTTATCCACTCCAAACAACACACACTTTATGCTACCTTTAAATGTTAGTTAAGGAGTGCGTTAAGAAAAAATGTAAAAGCATCGTCATAATATACTAATAAAAAAGTGACTGGCTTTAACATCTGAAAGCCTGCACCCATAAAGCGTTGTACATGGCAAGGGTGAAACACTGTAGTTGTGTTCGCTTGCTTAGACCGAGAGTCACGTGCAACGACCCGCCAGGAGTAAAGTCTCACATCAGCACTCACCTGTGGTGCTGGAAGCACCACAGGTGCAAGGGAAATCCAAATGTCATCCGAATGGCGGGAAGCGATCTACAATTGAGTAAACAGGCTTTAATGGGGGTGGAAGACCAATGTGCCCTTTTACGGGTCCAAAGCGCATTGGGTGTAGTCTGGGAGGGGCTACGGGATCTAACTTAAAAGTGAATCGACAAGGGGCACAATTAAATTGAGGTAGGGGCCCAGAAAACTCACATAAGGTCGGGCACCACAGCACTTATCTCTCACTTCAAGCAGTTGCGACCTGGACCAAAGGATTCGGGCACCGGAGGGGCACCCAGCAGCATGGCTGTCGCTGGCCACGGAACAGGCGCGGACGGGTGCAGACGGGCTTGCTTTTGGCACACCAACTGCGCGCGTCCGCTGCATGACGGAAATTCTAGGTTTAAGAAGTAAGCGGGCGCTAGTGCGTTAACCAGCTTGTTCCACCTCCAGAAGCAGTGGGAAGTAGAGATGCCGACATTTCTCTACACTCTCCACCGCTAATAGGGCACGCCCGCCGTGGACCGGAGTAAGAGGAAAAGAGGCAAAGAGTGGCTGAGGTAGGGGCCCTACATACAAGATAACCAAAAGTGGAATGTGCCTGCAATTGATTTAAAAACAGTTAAAAACACAAATATTAGTTTCAATTTCAAAATTAAAATGCAAATAGTGCGAGTGCCTTACATCTACGCGTGTCAGGTAATAAGAAGATGTTGAATATTTTGGTACGTCAGTATATGCGATTCAGGAAACCAGGACTAGTGGAAAAGGGTGCACCTCATTTGTCTGATCCAGTGAGGATCGTAAAGGTGTTGGAAGGTGCAGTGAAACTTGAAGATGGGAGAGTGCGGAATTTATGCCATGTGAGTGAGTGCAAGAGAGTTAGCGGACATAATGGTCAGGAGTGTGGCATGCATGACACTGTAAGTGGATTCTTGATGGGTGATGAGGTGTGGTCAAGGGTTGAGGCAAACGCTAGGGTGAGTGAGATGTGTGAGAGTTGTGAGGGGGCAAATGATGGAGGTCGGAGTGATCCAGATGTGAGAGTACTTCAAAGTACGAGAGACAGTAAATCGCCTGGTCATATTACAGAGTTTGTGATGGAATAATATATTTTAGTTATTTACAGTGTGCATATTTATTTCCTGGTAGTTGGTGTTCTAATGGGGAAATGAGCATGTGTCATTTATCTATTGTTGTTTTGTTGTGTTTGTTATTTGTATTGAGGGGAAGGTGTGTAGGACATTGGAGTGTTGTGAGTGGAAGGTTGGTGAGGGACTTGATCTGTAATCGAATAGGAACATTGGGGGAAGTTGGCCAGGAGTAGCTGTTTTGCTGGGGCTTGCTGGCATCACTCTCTATGTATGAGGAACCAGGAACCCATAAATAAACACATTGAAGTTAAAGTTACCTATCTGAGGTGGAGAAGTTCTTAACCAGCAAACACTGCTGAGCACATACCTTGTCCTTGGTGCCAGGAGATGCATGGACAGAATGTAAAGGTATGGGTGTATCAGTCACAGGGTTTTTACAGTGTTTACTTACACGCATCAATACAGCTATGGGGGGTTAAGATTTGAATGATGGATTCTGCAATATGGTGGTATAATAGTAAATATGCCTGTGCTTGGGCCTCATGGTGTAATCCCCTAGTTGCACTTGCTATGCTATACCATCAAATGTGCTTTTTAGGATAGTGCGTGGCCATGAATGATCAGACCAATGAGATCATCTTCTGAGCAGCTGTAGTGCCCCCTGCCCGCTGTGACTGAGAAGTGCAGTCTGTCTCTGGTTATTGCCCTTCCATTTCTGGTCCTTGGCAGCAGTTTTAAGTTCTTCTTAGAGTTTCTTGTTGCTCAAATGGGTGTAACTTCTGATATTTATTAGTTTTTTTCCTCTTCTTCATTGCTTGATTTTGTTCTTTAGTAAGTGTCACTCATAGCCGTTGGAATGTCACTCATAAACACACTGAATTTATTAAAATTTTACTCATAGGGATCTGAAACCCCCAGCAGGTAGGCTTTATTTGGGCGCAGGTGAAGGCCTTTGATTTCTGGGTTTAATTACCAAGTAGGTCAAGTGGACTAATTACACTTGAACCACTACTTCGGACTCTTAAAAAAGAATATGCACAGTCCTTACTCCCTGCTCGACCTCTCTGTTGATCTGTATTATCTGTATTTTTTATCTACATCGATTTGTGCTGTTAGCTTTACTGACTTAGCTGTGTGATTAGGATCTTGTACTCTCTCTATGTAAAGCGCTCTGATATCTGCAAAGATCTTGTTCGCTGTTAGACCTGGCACCTTGGCGTGAGTTTCCCTTCCACTTTTTGCTGTTGTGCCTCAGATGTTTTTGCTGGTGTCCGCTACTCAGGGCACTGCGCCACGGCCAACCCGTGCCGCAGTGCAAGTGCTCCCTACTGTAAAGTGTACATGTGATTGATATACCTGATTGGTTCATTGGATTTACTGTCAGTCCCCAGTAAAGTGCACCAGGAGTGCCAGGGCTTGTGAATGCCAATACTGCTAGTGGGCCTGCAGCGCTGGTTGCGCCACCCACAGAAGCAGCCTTAAAATGTGTCTAGGGTCTGCCATTGCAGAACCTGCGTGCAGTCTGGTACTGTCATGCTGGCTGGGCAAGTGCACACACTTGCCAGCCCCTAAACCTTCCCTTAACTTCATATTAGTCACCCCTATGGTAGGCCTAAGGGCAGGGTGCATTGTAAGTGTAAGGGAGAACATGCCCTGATGTGTGTGGCATGTTCTAATAGTGAATTACTGCCAAATTCGTTTTTCACTATTGTAAGGCTACCCGTTCCCTTCTAGGCCAGATGGGCTGCTGGAATTATTACACTCTATAATCCCAGCAGGCTCAGGGAACATGGTAGAAATTAATGTTTAGTATGCCTGAACTCAGAATAATAAAATACTTCTTTTAGTAAAGTTTATTTTAATATCCTGTGTTTGCAAATGCTACTTTTAGAAAGTTAGCATTTGCTTGCCTAACCATTTCAGCCCGCCTCTGCTTGGATGTGGATCTGACTGTCTGGTGTGTGTGAGTGACAGGGCTGGGAGTTGACAGGTAGTGAATAGCCAGATGACACCTTAATGGGTGGTGGGAGTTTCCCCTGAATGATGCATCAGGCTGTGCTCTGCCACCACAATGCTGGCTCCGCCCTCCTGGGGAGCGACTGATGACTCAGCCTGCACCTGGCCCAGGAAGGACCGAAGCTTGTCAACAGAGTGCTCAGGCTGCCCCTGTCTTCACAATGCCGGCTCCGCCCCCCTGGGGAGCGGCTGATGTGCCTGCCCTCACACTGAATGCAGAAGCAGAAGTACCCACCACCAGTGCTCAGGAGCTGAGAGCAGTTATGCAGAGGCCCCCCTGGCCAGTGAGAACAAAAGAAACTGTGTATAAAAGTAGGAGCCCTGCTCCTTGTAAATTAGAATCCTGTTTCACCACGAAGGACCTCTGCCCGACTAGAAGGAGAAGAGACGCTGGGAGAACTGGCCTGCTGCTTGCCTTGCTGAGAAAGGAGAGGAAAAGACTTGATAAGAAAAGACTTTGCTGCTTTGTGCTTAAACATTCTCCAAGGGCTTGACTGAGCTTGCCCCCTGACCTGAGCCACAGGACCATCTGGCTCAACCTGCCTCTGCTCGTCTGCCGGTAATTAACCGGGATATCTACTACTGCCGGAGCTGTGACTTTGGTGCCCCCAGCCCCTCCCTGAGGCCGTGACCGACTGTGTCTCCTCGTCCCCGCCGAGGAAGAGCTCCGCTCCGCTGAGCCGCTCTTCCCCCGCTGAGGAGATCGCTGAGTTGACCGCCTGGAAGGCTCGCTGCTGTGGTGCCCCCCAGCCCTTTCCTCAGGCCGTGACCGACTGTGTCCTCTCGTCCCCGCCAAGGAAGAGCTCCGCTCCGTTGAGCCGCTCTTCCCCCGCTGAGGGGATCGCTGTGTCGACCGCCTAAGAAGGCCCGCTCCGGTGCCTCACCCTCCCGCCAGAAATCCCTACCGGACGCAAACAGACCCAGGGGACAGACCTCCGAACTGGACGGACGCCTCGGGTGCCAGCCTCGCTCTGCCTGAGCCGCTGGGCACCTCGCCTTTGTCCCCGGAGGAAAGCCGCCACCGAGACCGTCAACGGGCTCGGGGCCCGCAACGTTTGTTTTTGCCCTCTTTGTTGTGCCAGCCAGCCTGCCTACACGCCCCCGGCCTCCAGATCAGCGGTGGTGCGAGCCGCCCTTTCCAGCTGACTCGCACCGCTCTGTGTGCCTGCTCGCGGCGCCGCTCCGCTCTGTGCGAGCGCTCCAGCCCCTCCCGCTGGAATCCGATCCAGGCGGGCGAGGGAAATCACAGGCTGCATCCAGCGCCCCGGCCACAGTGACAGGAGCGGCCCCAGGTCCTTTGGCCCTTGCCTTCCGTGGGCCGCTCTGAGGCCAGCACTAACCCCCGCCTGAGTCCCCCAGACCCGTGGGGGCCGTGCGCATCACCAGCCCCGGCAAGGCCGAACGCGTCCCACGCGGGAAGCGTGAGCTTTGGGCGGTCGGGCCCCGATCTCGGCCCGGAACGGGCAGAAAGCATCCCGGAGCCCCTGGACTGGCTGCAACAAGTTGGGAAGGAGCAGTGTGACCCTCAATACCCCCCCAGGAACTAAGAGAGCCATCCTGAAAGGTACACTGCAGGAAAACATCCGTTGATAAAGACTGAAAGTACATTTTGAATTACAACAAAGAAAGCTTGCCTATTTACAACCTGTGGGCACCCCAAAAACGTTATTTGATCTTGTGATAAGTCTGACCTAAGAGATATATATATTTTACATAAAGAAGCGTATTTTTATATACTCACAGCCTGGTGTCCATTTGTGGGGGGATTGGTATATTTTACTGTGTGTGTGTCTACAAATGCTTAACTGACTAACGCCTGGAGAATCGCCTTGGCTGCTCACGCCACGCACCTAGAGGGTGAGCAAGGGTAATTCTGAAGGGTCATCCTTTGCCCTGACTTAGAGGAGAGGGTCCCTGCTTGTCACAAGTACTTACTTGCGCCAACCAGAGACCCCCAATTCTAACATTGGTCGCAGCGGTGAGGATTTGCGAATTTGCATTTGTAGTTTACATACAGTGAATTACTGATCACCACATAGGGAGAGCAGATCTATAACGCAGCCACAGGTTTCCAGTTCCTTTTTGCTAATTTTGTTGAGACATCTGCCATTTCTGAAGCCATGCCTGGCTCACTTCCTGCCGGAAGAGCGCTCTCTACCTTCTCTGGAGCAGATGACATAGATTGGAGAGAGGGAGCCTTGAGGAGCTTAACCAATGACCAGCTGAAAGATCTCTGCACAAAATGCAGAATTGCCAAAAGTGGATTAAGCAACAAGACCCAACTCGTGACGGCGCTGAGAGCCTGGAGGGAGTCAAGAGATCCACAGACCCCGGTGGATATCATTCCACCAGATGGCGCTGTAGAGCCCCCCAGAGGCCTGTCACCAGAGGAGCTGGCAGACAGAGCAGCAGACAGGGCGCATGCAATGGAGATGGCAAGATTAGCTGGGCAAATGGAAATGGAAAAACAAAAACTGGAAATGGACAAGCAAAGATTGGCCATGGAGGCACAGCAACGCCAGCTGGACCATGACCTGAGAATGAAGGAGTTGGATCAAAGAGGTTTGGGAACAGCTCCTTCTGGTGGCAGCACAACGCCGGTGCAGGTAGAGTCCAAGGTGTACATCCCCAAAGATATAGTTAAAGAATTCTTTAGGGGGGATGACATAGGACAGTGGTTTAGGGCATATGAGGTAGCCATGTCCTCCCACCGGGTCCCTGAGAAAGATTGGGGAGCGGGGTTGTGGGGAAGGTTCCTTAGCGAAGGGCGGGACACCCTGCTAGATTTGCCCACTGCAGAACAGATTTCCTATCCCCACATGAAAGAGGCCTTAATGACCAGGTATGGGCTTACCCCTGAATTATATAGACAGAGGTTCAGGGGGTGTGCAAAGCGTCCTGGGACTACGTATGTGGAGTATGTGAATTTTTTTTGCAGAGCCCTGGATGGTTGGGTGAAGGGTAACAAGGTGAATGATTTTCAAAGTCTCTTTGATTTAATTGCATGGGAGCACTTGTCTGATAACTGTTTCCCTGAGTTACGCCAGCACCTGATTGATAGCAAGCTGTCCAACCCGAGGAAGCTTGCTGAGGAGGCGGACCGCTGGCTCAGCACCAGGGTCCACAAGGGTCCAGTGGGAGACTCCGCCAAGGGTGGGCAGGGTCCCCAGCAGAAGAGTGGGGGGGACAGGGGTAAACAGAAAGGGTTCCCTAAAGGCCCCCAAAGTAATCCCCAAGGGAACCAGCAGAAGGGTTCTCAGCCTCCCCCACCCCCAAAGCAGAATGGGGCCCCGACAGGTAGACCTGTTCCAAAGGGGCCCTTCAATTGTTACAAATGTGGTGACCCGGGGCACATAGCCAGTGACCCCAAGTGTCGCCTGTTTGGAAAACCAGCACCCACTGGTGCTCCGCCCCGACAAGTGACCAGTGTTCACTTAGGAGAAGAAGTGATGGTCCCGGGGGGTGGAGATCCTGTTCAGATGACCCTAGTCTCACTAGGAGACAGTGAGATGGTCCCTACAAACTACCTGCCCTCTAACACTAAAAAATATGGGCAGGTGGTTACCATCAATGGAAAGAAAGCTGAGGCTCTTAGAGATACAGGAGCCAGTGTGACTGCAGTGAGGCAGCACCTGGTGTCTCAAGAGCAGGTTGTACCCCATGCCTACTGTAGGGTTGTCAACGCTGACAATTCAGAGAGTCAGTGTCCGATGGCTCAAGTTCCCTTCGAGTGGGGGGGGGTCTCTGGTACTCTGCAGGTCTGTGTGAGGAAAACCATGCCTGTTGACTGTTTGCTAGGGAATGACTTGGAGGACTCCCCTTGGGAAAAGGTGGAGAAAACGACTCACCTGAAGATGGTGGGTCTACCTGACTGGGCGTGCGTGACCACCCGGTCAATGGCAGCCAGTAGGGGTGATCAAGAAGTCCTGGGACCTGAAGGAGAGGCCCAGGAACCGGCCTTAGAGAGAAGGTGCAGGGGGCGCGGGAAACCGGCCCCTGCTGTTCCCACGGTCCAGGAGGAAGCAGACCTTGAGGGGGATGCCCTGGAGCCTACAGGGGAACAGATTGCTGAACTGGGGGACCTGCCTGAGCTGACCCATTGGCAGCAAGAAGGAGGCCCCTCCAGGGAGGAATTCTGCAGGGAGCAGAAAGAATGCCCTTCTCTCGTGGGTATGCGGCAGCAGGCTGCAGACCAGGCCAATGGTGTTCAGGCCAAAACACATTATGTGTACTGGGAGAATGACCTCCTGTATTCAGAGCCTAAGACTGCTGAACCTGGGTCAGCCCGTGTGCTGGTGGTACCCCAGAAGTTCAGAGCCTTCCTACTGGGACTGGCTCATGATGTGCCGTTAGCAGGACATTTGGGGATGGACAAGACCTATGACAGGCTTGTCACCCACTTTTACTGGCCCCAAATGCACAAGAGCTCAGATGCTCATTGTAGGACCTGTCCAACTTGCCAGGCAAGTGGGAAGAGTGGAGGGAAGAACAAGGCTCCACTCCAACCATTCCCTGTGGTCAGTACTCCATTCCAACGAGTGGGTATTGACATTGTTGGGCCTCTGGACCCCAAGACAGCCATGGGCAACAGGTTCATCCTGGTCTTGGTGGATCATGCCACCCGGTACCCTGAAGCCATCCCTCTGAGGACAGTGACGGCCCCCGTGGTGGGGCGTGCACTAATGGGAATTTTCTCCAGAGTGGGGTTCCCTCTAGAGGTGGTGAGCGACAGAGGGACCAACTTCATATCCAAGTATATGAAGTCCCTTTGGCAAGAGTGTGGTGTGACCTACAAGTTCACCACACCTTACCATCCACAAGGAAATGGGTTGGTTGAAAGATTCAACCGAACCCTGAAGGGCATGATCATGGGCCTGGAAGGTCCAATGAGGCGTAAGTGGGACGTCCTCTTACCATGCCTGCTCTTTGCATACCGCGAGGTGCCACAGAAGTCTCTAGGGTTCAGCCCCTTTGAGCTGCTGTATGGTCACCCCGTGAGAGGACCACTGAGTTTGGTAAAGGAAGGCTGGGAGCAATCTCCCAGGAAACCTCCCCAGAATGTATATAGCTACATGCTGGCCTTCAGAAACCAAACCAGGCGCTTCAGACAACTTGCTGAGGCAAATCTGGAAGCTAGCCAGGAGGAGATGAAGCGGTGGTACGACCAGAATGCCACTCTGGTAGAGCTTCAGCCTGGACAAGAGGTGTATGTCTTGGCCCCAGTGGAACCCTGTGCACTTCAGGATAAGTGGACAGGCCCATTTGAGGTTGTGGAGCGCAAGAGCTCAGTGACATACTTGGTGGACATGAAGACGCCCAGGAATCCTTTAAGGGTCTTACATGTCAACCGCCTCAAGCCCCACTTGAAGAGGTCCGAAGTGGGCATGCTGTTGGCCACTGATGATGGAATGGAAGAGGAGTCTGAGCCTCTTCCTGACCTCTTAGTGGCCTGTGAGAAAGATGGGTCAGTGGATGGAGTTAACCTCTCACCCACCCTGACCCCTGAGCAACAGGAAGACTGCCGCCAGTTGCTGGGGCAGTTTCCAGACCTGTTCTCCCTGGTTCCTAGTGTCACAGATTGGTGCGTCCATGATGTGGACACAGGAGACAGCTTACCTGTGAAGCATAAGGCTTACAGGGTAACTGACAGGGTCCGGGCCTGCATCAAGGAGGAGGTCTCCAAGATGCTTGCTCTTAGGGTGGTTGAGTCTTCCAGCAGTCCTTGGTCCAGCCCCGTGGTCTTGGTCCCAAAGGCTGCTGCGCCGGGAGCCACACCTGAACTCCGGTTCTGTGTGGACTACAGAGGACTCAATTCAGTCACCAAGACTGACGCGCACCCTATCCCCAGAGCTGACGAGCTCATTGATCGGCTAGGGGCTGCCCGGTTCCTCAGCACGTTTGATTTAACGTCTGGGTACTGGCAGATCGCCTTGACCGATGGGGCAAAGGAGAGGTCAGCATTCTCCACACCAGATGGGCATTTCCAGTTCCGGGTTATGCCATTTGGGATGAAGAATGCCCCTGCCACCTTTCAGAGGTTGGTCAACCAGGTGTTGGTTGGGCTGGATGAGTTCAGTGCCGCCTACCTGGATGACATCGCAGTGTTCAGTGGTACCTGGCCAGAACACCTGCGACACCTCTGGGAAGTGTTGATGGCCCTGCGCAAGGCAGGCCTCACAATCAAGGCGAGCAAGTGCCAGATTGGGCAGGGTTCCGTGGTGTACTTGGGACACCAAGTGGGGAGTGGCAAGGTGGCACCCTTGCAACCCAAAATTGAGACCATCCTGGCTTGGGAACCCCCCAAGACCCAGACTGCAGTGAGAGCCTTCCTGGGGCTCACTGGGTATTACAGGAGGTTTGTCAAGGGCTATGGCACTATTGTGACCCCCTTGACAGAGCTGACTTCTAAGAAGCAGCCCAGGAATGTGATTTGGACTGACACCTGTCAGAAGGCTTTTGACACCCTGAAGACTGCCATGTGCACGGCGCCCGTGCTCCTGGCTCCTGATTTCTCCAAGGAATTCATAGTGCAAACAGATGCTTCAGAGCATGGTGTAGGGGCTGTTCTCTCACAGATGACTGAGGAGGGCTGGGACCACCCTGTAGCCTTCATCAGTAGGAGGTTACTGCCACGGGAAAGTAGGTGGAGTGCAATAGAGCGTGAAGCATTTGCTGTGGTCTGGGCACTGAAGAAGCTAAGACCCTACTTGTTTGGGTCTCACTTCCGGGTTCAGACAGACCACAGGCCCCTCAGATGGTTGATGCAAATGAGGGGTGAGAACCCAAAACTGTTGAGGTGGTCCATCTCCCTACAGGGTATGGACTTTACGGTGGAACACCGCCCTGGCACAGATCACGCCAACGCTGACGGTCTGTCCAGGTTTTTCCGCCTTAGTGATGTGGAACTCCCTGGGGAAGGGTAGTTCCCCCCACATTTCAGCTGGAGGGGACACGTGTTAGACCTGGCACCTTGGCGTGAGTTTCCCTTCCACTTTTTGCTGTTGTGCCTCAGATGTTTTTGCTGGTGTCCGCTACTCAGGGCACTGTGCCACGGCCAACCCGTGCCGCAGTGCAAGTGCTCCCTACTGTAAAGTGTACATGTGATTGATATACCTGATTGGTTCATTGGATTTACTGTCAGTCCCCAGTAAAGTGCACCAGGAGTGCCAGGGCTTGTGAATGCCAATACTGCTAGTGGGCCTGCAGCGCTGGTTGCGCCACCCACAGAAGCAGCCTTAAAATGTGTCTAGGGTCTGCCATTGCAGAACCTGCGTGCAGTCTGGTACTGTCATGCTGGCTGGGCAAGTGCACACACTTGCCAGCCCCTAAACCTTCCCTTAACTTCATATTAGTCACCCCTATGGTAGGCCTAAGGGCAGGGTGCATTGTAAGTGTAAGGTAGAACATGCCCTGATGTGTGTGGCATGTTCTAATAGTGAATTACTGCCAAATTCGTTTTTCACTATTGTAAGGCTACCCGTTCCCTTCTAGGCCAGATGGGCTGCTGGAATTATTACACTCTATAATCCCAGCAGGCTCAGGGAACATGGTAGAAATTAATGTTTAGTATGCCTGAACTCAGAATAATAAAATACTTCTTTTAGTAAAGTTTATTTTAATATCCTGTGTTTGCAAATGCTACTTTTAGAAAGTTAGCATTTGCTTGCCTAACCATTTCAGCCCGCCTCTGCTTGGATGTGGATCTGACTGTCTGGTGTGTGTGAGTGACAGGGCTGGGAGTTGACAGGTAGTGAATAGCCAGATGACACCTTAATGGGTGATGGGAGTTTTTCCCTGAATGATGCATCAGGCTGTGCTCTGCCACCACAATGCTGGCTCCGCCCTCCTGGGGAGCGACTGATGACTCAGCCTGCACCTGGCCCAGGAAGGACCGAAGCTTGTCAACAGAGTGCTCAGGCTGCCCCTGTCTTCACAATGCCGGCTCCGCCCCCCTGGGGAGCGGCTGATGTGCCTGCCCTCACACTGAATGCAGAAGCAGAAGTACCCACCACCAGTGCTCAGGAGCTGAGAGCAGTTATGCAGAGGCCCCCCTGGCCAGTGAGAACAAAAGAAACTGTGTATAAAAGTAGGAGCCCTGCTCCTTGTAAATTAGAATCCTGTTTCACCACGAAGGACCTCTGCCCGACTAGAAGGAGAAGAGACGCTGGGAGAACTGGCCTGCTGCTTGCCTTGCTGAGAAAGGAGAGGAAAAGACTTGATAAGAAAAGACTTTGCTGCTTTGTGCTTAAACATTCTCCAAGGGCTTGACTGAGCTTGCCCCCTGACCTGAGCCACAGGACCATCTGGCTCAACCTGCCTCTGCTCGTCTGCCGGTAATTAACCGGGATATCTACTACTGCCGGAGCTGTGACTTTGGTGCCCCCAGCCCCTCCCTGAGGCCGTGACCGACTGTGTCTCCTCGTCCCCGCCGAGGAAGAGCTCCGCTCCGCTGAGCCGCTCTTCCCCCGCTGAGGAGATCGCTGAGTTGACCGCCTGGAAGGCTCGCTGCTGTGGTGCCCCCCAGCCCTTTCCTCAGGCCGTGACCGACTGTGTCCTCTCGTCCCCGCCGAGGAAGAGCTCCGCTCCGTTGAGCCGCTCTTCCCCCGCTGAGGGGATCGCTGTGTCGACCGCCTAAGAAGGCCCGCTGCGGTGCCTCACCCTCCCGCCAGAAATCCCTACCGGACGCAAACAGACCCAGGGGACAGACCTCCGAACTGGACGGACGCCTCGGGTGCCAGCCTCGCTCTGCCTGAGCCGCTGGGCACCTCGCCTTTGTCCCCGGAGGAAAGCCGCCACCGAGACCGTCAACGGGCTCGGGGCCCGCAACGTTTGTTTTTGCCCTCTTTGTTGTGCCAGCCAGCCTGCCTACACGCCCCCGGCCTCCAGATCAGCGGTGGTGCGAGCCGCCCTTTCCAGCTGACTCGCACCGCTCTGTGTGCCTGCTCGCGGCGCCGCTCCGCTCTGTGCGAGCGCTCCAGCCCCTCCCGCTGGAATCCGATCCAGGCGGGCGAGGGAAATCACAGGCTGCATCCAGCGCCCCGGCCACAGTGACAGGAGCGGCCCCAGGTCCTTTGGCCCTTGCCTTCCGTGGGCCGCTCTGAGGCCAGCACTAACCCCCGCCTGAGTCCCCCAGACCCGTGGGGGCCGTGCGCATCACCAGCCCCGGCAAGGCCGAACGCGTCCCACGCGGGAAGCGTGAGCTTTGGGCGGTCGGGCCCCGATCTCGGCCCGGAACGGGCAGAAAGCATCCCGGAGCCCCTGGACTGGCTGCAACAAGTTGGGAAGGAGCAGTGTGACCCTCAATACCCCCCCAGGAACTAAGAGAGCCATCCTGAAAGGTACACTGCAGGAAAACATCCGTTGATAAAGACTGAAAGTACATTTTGAATTACAACAAAGAAAGCTTGCCTATTTACAACCTGTGGGCACCCCAAAAACGTTATTTGATCTTGTGATAAGTCTGACCTAAGAGATATATATATTTTACATAAAGAAGCGTATTTTTATATACTCACAGCCTGGTGTCCATTTGTGGGGGGATTGGTATATTTTACTGTGTGTGTGTCTACAAATGCTTAACTGACTAACGCCTGGAGAATCGCCTTGGCTGCTCACGCCACGCACCTAGAGGGTGAGCAAGGGTAATTCTGTAGGGTCATCCTTTGCCCTGACTTAGAGGAGAGGGTCCCTGCTTGTCACAAGTACTTACTTGCGCCAACCAGAGACCCCCAATTCTAACATTCGCGCTATATAAAACTTTCAAAATAAATAAAATAAATAAATTTGATGCTGCAGCAACTTAAAATAAAGCTGCTACCTGGAGGTGTCTGACTCAGGTCATTCCGCCCGTGCGAGGTCACAGTGGGGCGGGTGCGTTGCCGGGAATGCACAACAGGCAAGGTGCTGCCTCCAGGATCCACATGGTTGACTGTATGCCTGGAATATTTACTGCAAAACACACAAAATGATGGACGGAATGTTGCACAATGGCAAAACACTCACCCCAATCACAGGTCATTATTAATACATGCCAATAGACCTGAGTCAGGCGGGAGACTACCGATTTTTCAAGCCAAAAATGCCTTTATTTTATCCCTCTCTTGCCTGAAATTGCATTTTCTACAACAGAAGTCAATGGGGATTTTCATTCTCCCGATTTTCTATTTCAAATCTCCCCCTCCCTGTCCTGAAATGTTGGCCTGTGTTATTATTACTGGATTTTGAGACTCTTCTCAGCCTGGATCCAGAGCACAAGTCACCATGAGGCTGCTGCAGGAGCCTTGCCGTCACTGGAGGGGGCGTGCCCAGCCACACTCATTTGCATACCCAGAAGCCTCTGCGGCAAACACCCGATTCATCAGTACAGGCGGCACAGGCGTTTATTAAATAGGAGAAGCAGCGCCTGTAGCTGTGCACACACAGGCACTCAAGAGAGTGACTGACACGTCACGGCTGTAAAGTCACCCTACCAGTAGGAAGTTATATTATTATCGTGACTGCGCGGACAGGTACAATGTTAATTTATTATTTTCCACTCCGTGGGTCACGCGCACTTCGAGGGGCCGTGAGAAGCGGAACTTGATCCAATTTTTGGAGGGTTTCTTTTCAAGAAGCTCCGTTATTGGTTGAAATGAGAGTTTACTGGGGGCGGTTGGGCTTCCTCGGCTGCTGAGGATAAGAGCGCCCGCTGCTTCCCTCAGGAAGGCGCCATCGCAGCGCGTGAGTCACCGGGTGACGGGAGGCGTTAGCGTTACAGGGTCATGTTACGCAGAACGAGGCGCCGTGCGTAAGGACTGGCGCGCGCCTGCGGAAGGTGCACTGCTACTTCCTGCCACTAGAGGTCAGGATGCTCCAGAGGAACATTCAGTGCGTCACTCCTAATCTGCATACCCACAATCCTGTGCGTGCCTCATAATGCTGCTTTACTTTCATATAAATGCAGGGCTCTTTGTGGCATTGAAAACGATAAAGAGCGGACATTTAGGAAGGAAGGGGCAGAGTATCAGTTCGCTAGTAGGATAGCACGAAAGTAGGCACACTACGTTTCTACGGGAAATTCTGGGTTATTAGTGTGTTTGAAATAATTTACAAAGTAACATGAGTAGCCGCAACTCTTTAGGAATGCTCTAAAAACGTGTGTTTAAATAACGCCCCCACACCCTTAACTAACATCCCCCTACACATGGCCACCAACAATAGCCCAGAATATGCGGCCAACGCGGCGCGCACGGATGATTCAACCAAAAACACTGTAAGATTGGAAGTAGAAGGGGAAATCTTGAAAGACCACCTTAAAATTCTGATGAATGAACTATCAATTAAGGAATTCAATGTGCAAGCCAGAGACCTAAAACGCATGGCTGAATATAACAAACAGGGAGTCTACGACTTTACCTTTACAAAGGAAGAAACATGTAGCAATTTTATGCAAAATGTGATGTTTAACTCTGAAAAGACAAAGGGCTATAAAATTACCTCACTAGCCGCACCCACGGAAATCACTGTATATGTTTACATGTATAACCCCTGGGTCTCCCCATGGGAAAAAGACACATTTCTGCAAAGATACTGTTCCAGGGTAAGGGGAGGGATGGAAATTAGAAACCAATGGGGGGTGTGGAATGGGCGTAGAAAGTTTACAGTAACCCTAAAAAGAGACCCACTAGGCCTTGGAGAGCTCTGTCACTTACCAAACCCCTTTGCCATAGGAACAAACAATGGATACCTATACTACCAAGGGCAACCGATATTTTGCAGGAAATGCAGAAAGTTTGGACACAGCAAAGAAGAATGCACACATAATGGGTGTCGCAACTGTGGACAAGACTCACACCCCACACACGAATGCCCAGTCCCAAAGGAATGTAACGTATGTGGTTTGACAAGCCATCTGTACTGGAACTGCCCTGATAGAGGAAAATCCTATGCATCAGCAGCAAGCGACAAGGAAACAATCTGGGGAGAGAAAATGTATGACCTCCTAAAAAGCCAAACAAAAGACTCTCAACCACCCAAGACCAATTATGCGTCTATCATAATCCCTAACGCTACCTCACAACAACACCCTCCCCCTGCGCGACAGCAAAAAAACAGCAAAACCAACACAACAAAGAACCCCCCCAAGATAAAGAAAGCACACGAAGAACCTGAGCTAGACAAAGACACAGAAACAGACAAAAACAAAAAGCCAGAAACCACGGAAACAGATGAGATATTACAAGTTTTCCTACAAGATCAACCACTATATGAGGAAGTGATAGAACAAGAGGAGGTTCAATCAGAAGACCAAATAGAAGCCTTCTCTCTTTCCCAAACAACCTCAGCAGTCCCAGAGACACAAGAAGAAGAGCTTCCCAGTACCCAAATAGAAATATCTTCTGGAGAGATGGAAACCCCTACCCTGATCCTAGAAGATACGAAAAAAACCTTCGTCCTAGAAGAAGAATCAGACACAGAATCAGAGTCAAACATAGAAGCAACACCACAAATTCTCAAGCCCTTCCCCAAGAAATGGGAAAAAGTGAATAGCAACAAAATAACCAAAGCCAAAAACAAAGAAGAAGAAGAAGAAAAAACCCAGAACAGAACAACAAGAAACCAAAAGAAAACAGAAAAAAACTATCAATCACAGCAAAGAAAAGAGCCACAAACACAAACAAGAACCGCTACGCACCTCTATCTGACCTCCCAGACCCAGAGATGGAGAACCCTCCAAACAAGAATGAAACCTCCAAATCCACCCTCCAGCAACAGACAAAAGAAACCCTTTTTGTGTCTTCCCCCTGGTTAGGGAGCCTAGAGGAGATACAGGCACAAAATCAAGAAACACAGTCCGGGACAAAACTGGAAGCAAGCAACAAATAAGAAAGTACACACAAGCCCTACCTTTATGATGGATACCCCAAGAGAACTCACAATAGCAACTCTAAATGTCAGAGGAATGAAACCGACTGTCAAAAGAGCCGCCATCCTAGAGCATTGCAGAACTATCAAAGCAGACATCACTTGTCTTCAAGAATGCAACCTACCGAAAATGCAGAACTACCAAAGTTATGCCAAAGAATGGCACGAGGGACCCTCCGCACAGTCAGGTGGAGGAAACAAGAACGCAGGCATGGCCATACTATGCAAAAACAAGGACATCCTTTTCACCAGTGAAACAAACATAAGCCCAGGAAGATCCCTAATGGTGAACACTAAAATAGGAGAACAACAACTCAGAATATGCAACATATATGCACCTGCAGATAAGAACGGAAGAATAGAACTTTTTGAAAACACCTCCTTCTTCCTGACAGGGACTACAACCACATTTGTTGTAGGAGACTTCAACTGCATAATGCACCCAAGAGACAGGAAGGGTACCAGCACAGACTACAAACTAGACAAATCTTCCACAACATGGCTGAAAATAGCGCAAGACCTCTCTTTAAAAGACCTCTATGGAGAGAACAACCCTAAAGGCTCAGGAATGACATGGAAGTCAGATAGAGGAGACACGTCCTCCAGAATAGACTTTGTGTTTGCCTCCAACTCAATCTCCTACGTTAGTGCACACACAGGGACCAGCGCACTTACAGACCACGAAACCCTTCTCATACACTGCAGACTTAACTTTGACCACAGCAAAGGCCCTGGGACATGGCAGCTCAACATATCCATCCTAGTAGAGGAAGAGGTGGTCACAAACTACAAACAGGAGTACAAAGTATGGCGCAATGCACAACAAAATTTCATATCCAAAGCTAAATGGTGGGAATGGGTGAAGAAGAAGAGCAAAACCTTCTATATCAACGCAAGCAAACAAAAAGCCCAGGAAAAAAGAGAATTATACCAATCTATCCAAGACACATTACACCTACTGGAAAAATTTAAAGATTCAGGAGTAGATGTAGCAGAAGAACTCCAAGAAACCCAAAACAAGCTAAAAAATGGTTTACAGAAAAAGGCAAACTATCTTCAACTCAAGAGTCAAGACAAAAAATGCACAAGATTCTTTTTCAAAAAGATCAACCACACACCCAAGGAAATGAATGAAATTTGGAATAATGAAGGAATACTACAAAAAGGCAGAACAAACATACAGAGCACTGTACAAGACTATTACAACGCCCTATATAAAGAGAAAGCGCTAACATCACAAGAATGCTCAAACTACCTAGCCTCCATTGAAAAAACTCTATCACAAGAAGAACAAAACTACCTGCAAACCCCCTAGATGGAAAAGAATTCCTGGGAGCGCTATCCCAATGCGCCCCGCTCTCCGCCCCTGGAGAAGACGGCCTCCCATGGGAATATTACAAAAAATGTTGGTCAACACTATGCGCAGATTTCATGAGTATGATAGAAGAATGTATGGAGACAAAGGCTTTCCCCCCATCCTTCTCTAAAGGAGTTATCTCCCTAATATACAAGAAAGGTAGGAAAGAAGACCTAAAAAACTGGAGGCCCATCTCACTACTAAATGTGGATAGTAAATTAGTGACAAAAGTGTTAACAAACAGACTGGAAAGAGTCTTAAATTCACTTATAAATGAAGACCAATCGTGCGCAGTCCCCCAAAGGAAGGTATGGGACAGCCTCATGACAACAAGGGAAATGATCAGGCTCGCGGTAGAACATAACCAACCCTTAGGCGTCCTGTCCTTAGACCTACAAAAAGCCTTTGACAACATCTCACATGATTTCCTCTTTAGAGTCCTGCATGGTCATAGGCCAATGGGACCACCTGGCAAAAACCCCGGTCACAGTCACAAGAGACCCCATTAAAATACTAGAGGTCCATTTCAGTACAGACATAGCTGGGGAACAAAATTGGCCACCAGTAAAAGAAAAAATATTAAAGAAATTCTACTTTTGGAAGTTAAGGAACCTTTCCATGGAAGGCAAAGTTTTGATTATTAAAGCTATTGTATTGCCTATTCTGCTGTACCTTGCGGTGGTTTTTCCACCAAAAAATGCTAAATGCCTTCAAAAATGATTTTCAACTTTGTTTGCAACTCCAAAATGGAGAAACTCAAGAGAGAGCACATGTGTAAACCTAAGGAGAAAGGGGGAAAGGATGTTCCCAACTTAAAAATGTTTTTGTCCTCAAAGTACCTGCACAGATGTATGAATGCCCTAGAAAGAAAAACCAAGCGGCATAATATCAAGGGGGTTTATCTTCGGTTTTTTAGCTTTAAAAGCCAAGAAAGCTGAGATAAAATTATCTCCCTATTACCTAGCTGTTGCTTACACCAGTTAGCGATAGCTAGTCGGAGATAGCGACCATCTTGGGCCCCGCTTTGCATGTCAGTGAAATTTATCACTAATGACATGCAAAGTGGGCGTGCCAAGATGTTAGCGACTGGAAATAGTCGCTAACATCGCTATCTCCTATTACCAACTTTTGGAGATATTCGCGCTTAAGCGCGAATATCTCCAAAAGCTAAAACCTGCCCCTGAGCAGTTCTTAGCCATGTTATCCAATGGGAGGTGGATAACATGGCTAAGAGCATTAGCTCGGTAATGCATGAATATCGCTGACTTTTCAGCGATATTCATGCATTTCGGCCGATTTTTATCGCTTAGGAGATAAACCTTGATAATAGCAAGGTTCCTAAGCGATAAAAATCGCCGCAGCTCGGCGATAAAAATATTGCCGCTAAGCCAACATAGCGATAATTATCGCTAGTTGTTGGTAATATGCCCCCAGATTTGTTGCGGACTATATTACATACTCAACCGCCCTAATGTTGCAAAAATATGATCTGGTGCACTACAGGAACAAGACCCCTAATTGTCAGAGGGAGGAGCTACGCCAGCAACCAAGATGGCCGCATAAGCTCCCGGCTCCGCCGACCTCCGCCAGCAGCTCGTATATCCTGTGCTCAATCCTGAAATTGCACCAGTCTCCCGGGTTCGTGAAGTATTCCTGCTTCTAAAGGTGCAATCCCGAGCTTTTTATCTTGTCGGATGCCGAAGTTACGCCGTGTTCCCATTCTCGGCCTAACATCGTGTGGAAGCCGGGGCCTCGATTTCTAGCCTATTCGGGTTGGAGTTGATCAACAACGGCCGCTGGACCTGGACTGAGCCCGGTCCCCTGGAGTGCATCGTAAACTGCTTGTTTGATGCTGACATTGTGAGTGGTCTACACCGTGGAGACAACAGCGTACCGCACCGATTGCCGTGTTCGGGGGTCCGACGCCCGGAGACCCTGCCCTTCCCGGGGTTGACGGGCTGGGGCCCTCGCTGCTGGCGAAGGTGTCGATCTGGCATGACGGCCAGCGCCCATTATTGTAATCGGATTTGCGTGGCCTGTTACCCCGGAGAAGCCGGCCTCCGGGGTTCAAATCCCGCTCTGCCTCTTCATGAGAGGAGATGGGGCGGACGGAAAGTACGCCATCTCTGCAGGCCGTCATGGCCGCCATTGAGGCGCTCCACTCCCAATCCACTGCTGTAATCCGGACACTGATCGTGCAAGTGGACGGTATCTTGGGACCGACACACGACTCTCCGTTTAGTTCTAATACATCTGTGGTGCCAGCGGTGCAATGTACGCCTGAGATCGAGGTCCCCGGGCAGAACCTGGAATCAATGTATTTTGTTGGCCCCCAATTCACACTCAGCGCGCCCGTGATTGTCGCTATCGTTCCCTGCTCGATCAAGCTGCCGCCTCGTACAGATATGGACAGTCTTCTGTGCTGTAACAAGTTCCAAAGTGACTGTCAGAGAGATTTGCTATTTCTGGACACGTTCCCTCACTCGTTTTGTGGCTATCGTGACCTTCCATCCTTTTGTCGATCCTGCAACACTGCTGTGGACTCTAATGAACATTCTGCCTTTTCCTTTGTGATGGTGGTTCGAGTGAAAGAGACTCTCCCGAAATACCGTACTGGTCAGGGTTGAACTTGAGGGCTTGGACTTGATAATATGGCTTGACTTAATGCCGGGATTGTCACATGTAATGTGCTGGCAGTGGGGTGGTGCTTTGTTATACCCCCCCGATTGGTTTGTATATTTTGCTAAATGTTGGTTCGATTATGTCTCGGGGTGGTCACTGCTGGAGGGGGATATGGGAGACCGGGGGTGTGTTTGCTTTTATGACATTTCCTCCTCCATCTTTTCCCTTCCTTGGGGTTAGTTTAGTGGGCGACGGGCACGCTGCTAGTGGGTTAGGTCGTAGCCATCCGCAGGGGTGCAGGGTGGGGGGTTGAGGGGGCGTTTGTTATTTTTCCTTTCTTTTGTTCTATGACCTTCTTTTTCCCTTTTCCCTTCTTCACAAGAGATGTGGAGTATTCTCCTGACCTTTCTTCATCGTATTCGGGTATCGAATGTCTGGTCTTCATATCCTGTATTCTGGATGGGTGGGATTCGGCGATGTTTGCTTAGGTTCACGGTAACGTATTGTTTTACCTCTGCCCCACACCGCTATTGACATCTTTCAAATGCTTGTAATTGTTGTGTATTTTCTTAATTGATTTGCCCGTCCACCACTACGATATGTTCCTCCGAATGATGCCCGATATGTATATTTTTCCTCTTGTGATATAATTAATAAAAATATATTTTTTTTTAAAAAAGACCCCCCATTGTTTTTTGACACCAGAGATCATTGAACCTTTTAAGACAATCATTGAACATTGCAGAACGAAAGACATTGACCTCAAAGCCTGTGTTGACACAAATTCTTGGAAACACAAACTCAGAGACGCTGAAACAGTCCTCATAGTCAACAACCTATCAGAAAGTCAATCAAAAGCAGTATGGGAGAAGTGTGGCTCAGGGGTTAGAGGCGGCAGACCCGGTGCCTACTCGACTCACGGGTTCACACTCTGCGACTCTGGGCAATAGCTTGCTTAATCTCCACTACGGCCCCTCGCGGCGGGATGCCTGGCTTTCACCTTGTGGATACCCTGCCGGGGTTATCTCACAGGGGAATACCAGGACGGGTTCCCTAAGCAAGCGCTTAGATACTGTGTCGGTGATTTGCGCTATATAAATACATGTACATTTACATTTATGGGAACAGACAAGCAACAAATGCCTATCCAACCACCAAAAAGACATTGCATGGATGGCAGTAACAAGATGCCTACCAGTAAAGGCATTTCAACACAAGAGAAACTTGGCCAAAGACTCAAAATGCCCGAGATCAACCTGCGCCGGAGAAGGGACCGTCCTCCACTTCCTGTGGAACTGTGCCTTTGCACAGGAAATCTGGAACAAAACGGGGAAACTCATCCGAAGACTCACCAAACAATCATCACTCTCCTACGAACTTATCTTATATGGTATTGGCATGTCATGCCCAAAGGAGAAAAAAGACACACTGTGGAGACTGATAAACTGCATCAAAGAAAGCCTGTGGTCCTCCAGAAACCTAAAACTATTCAAACACAAAGACATCTCCCCCGAGGAATGCAACAAAATGGCACTTGACAAAGTGCAGACCTATGTATTTGTAGATGAGAGAAGGAAAGGACAAGAATGGGCACTTGACAACTGGAAACAAAAAGACTGGTCAAAACTAATAAACAAACCATAGGCAGTAAAGGTATCTGTGCAATAAGCAAATAAAATAATCTTGATGTACATTTTGCACATGACTGAGCTGCGTCTCTAACATGAATGCAAAATCCAAAAGGATGCCACCATATTGGATTGGCTAACATGTAAATATGTGAAGTTTTAAATAAAGCCCGTTGAAACTAAAAAAAAAAATAATAATAAATAAAAATACAGAGACCTCGGTGCAATTGATGTATCTGAGCCAGAAACGACCCCTGACAAGGAAGGACAAACAGTGTAATTGCTTTGTATTGTAAACATGCTGTATTGTTAGCAACTTTGTAGATATTAAACTATAATTATTATATGGTTTTTATGGCTATGTATGCACTCCACCATCCTTTTGGAATGTACAGTTATTTTTATATTATTATATTTAATTTTATACAGCGCACAGCCACCCGGAGGTTTCCCGGCGCTAAACATAAAGAGAGAGAGCGGGGTAGTTACAAAGAACAGAACTTTTACCAACATAAAGGGTCTATAAGTTAAATAACCAGGTCTTAAGGTCTCTGCGGAACCTTAGATAGCAGGATTCAGTGCGTAAGGAGAGAGGTAGAGTATTCCACAAGGAAGGAGCCAAATAAGCGAATGAGCGGCCGCCCATTCTGGCTCTCCTAATACGAGGCACCTGATATCTATGCTGGGTAGACGAACGAAGAGTGCGGGGGGGACAATAGTGGTGAATCAGAGTGCTTAAATAAAGAGAGGCGGTACCTGACTTGATACGGTGCATAATGCAGAGGGCTTTAAATTTAGAGAGGCTTTCGATTCGAAGCCAGTGTAGACTGCACAAAGAAGCCGAGGTGGAAGAGGTTCTGGGGAGATTGCAGAGTAATCGAACAGCTATGTTTGGACCGTCTGAAGTTTTCGAGTCACCTCCTTACATGCACCCAGAAGGAGGACATTCCCATAGTCCAACCGAGATGTAATTAACGCTTGGACTACGGTTCTCTGGGTGTCATGGGGAAGCATCCATATGATCTTTCTCAGCCACTTGAGGATGGTAATACAGGTGGCCGAGACCTTGATCACATGTTGCCTCATCGACAGCTGATCATCAAATATGATGCCTAGGTTGCGAGCTGTTTTGGAGGGAACAGGTAGGGGACCCATTTGCTGTGGCCAATGGTGGGGGCCCCAGAGTGTGGTGTTGTGGCCAAACAGGAGAAGCTGTGAGTTGAGGGATGTGATAACAATGAAAGGGGCAGAGAGGGAGGTGGGCACAGAGAGAGAGGTGGGCACAGAGAGAGAGGTGGGCACAGAGAGAGAGGTGGGCACAGAGAGGGAGGTGGGCACAGAGAGAGAGTTAGCAGGTGCCAGGGTGGAGTGAAAGCGGGCAGAGGCAGCTGTTTCTATGCACAGGGTGGAGTGAAAGCGGGCAGAGGCAGCTGTTTCTATGCACAGGGTGGAGTGAAAGCGGGCAGAGGCAGCTGTTTCTATGCACAGGGCACCTGGATGTTCCTCTTCAGATACAGCAACGGAGTGAGTCAGCCGGTCCCACCACACCCGAGTAGTTTATAATATAATACGGATAAGCTTCGCCTCACAAAATAAAGCACCCGGGGCTCTCTCTGCAGAATGGGCTGGCTTCATACTGTAGCCAGATGTTTGTTATAACTTGCTGTAATAGGGGGAAATACAAAATGTTAGTATTTAATGAATATTTAATTAACTAATCAAGAGGCATAAAAGTTGATCATGGAGGCGGGCGGCCACAGACTCCTTGAACATGCAGGCTGCAGGGAGAGATGGGGGCCCTGTCCTGCAGCTAACACTGCACCAAAGTTCACTTTTACCCAGTGCATAGCGTGCAACGCACAATAGCAGTGAGAGCCTGGGTGGTCCCAGCTCGTGCAATTGCATGGGGGGTGCAGAAAAGAATTAAAAAGAAACGGAGAGGGCATGTATGGCTATGTATGCACTCCACCATCCTTTTGGAATGTACAGTTATTTTTATATTATTATATTTAATTTTATACAGCGCACAGCTACCCGGAGGTTTCCCGGCGCTAAACATAAAGAGAGAGAGCGGGGTAGTTACAAAGAACAGAACTTTTACCAACATAAAGGGTCTATAAGTTAAATAACCAGGTCTTAAGGTCTCTGCGGAACCTTAGATAGCAGGATTCAGTGCGTAAGGAGAGAGGTAGAGTATTCCACAAGGAAGGAGCCAAATAAGCGAATGAGCGGCCGCCCATTCTGGCTCTCCTAATACGAGGCACCTGATATCTATGCTGGGTAGACGCAGAGGCAGCTGTTTCTATGCACAGGGTGGAGTGAAAGCGGGCAGAGGCAGCTGTTTCTATGCACAGGGCACCTGGATGTTCCTCTTCAGATACAGCAACGGAGTGAGTCAGCCGGTCCCACCACACCCGGAGTAGTTTATAATATAATAAGGATAAGCTTCGCCTCACAAAATAAAGTTCACTTTTACCCAGTGCATAGCGTGCAACGCACAATAGCAGTGAGAGCCTGGGTGGTCCCAGCTCGTGCAATTGCATGGGGGGTGCAGAAAAGAATTAAAAAGAAACGGAGAGGGCAGGGAGTCCCGGCAGGGCAATGGAACTGAAGAATGGGTGAGGGAGAGAAAGCAGCGAGAGGCCTTCCCTTTCATCTCCACTTCATCAATTAACCCAGCTGTGCATTCATGGTAGGTAGATAAAATAAACATATTTAATAACTGCAGCAATTGACTACGCTCCCAGAGACACACCCCGTTGTGATTATTTAGGGGATCGCATCAAAAAGATGAAGTCACATAAATTAATGTGTTTCTTCGAATAACAATTGTTTTATCCAGATTTAAGTTTATGGGACGCGAATGTCCTTTGATTGGAGATGAAAGGGGAAGCAGCTCGCTGATAATGTACCATCTGAATCTCCTATCCCAACTCAGCCTTTGAACCGCCGTGGGACCTGTGACGGAGGCTGTATTTCTGTGACCCCCTCACACCTGTGATGGAGGCTGCATTACTGTGACCCCCTCACACCTGTGATGGAGGCTGTATTACTGTTACCCCCTCACACCTGTGACGGAGGCTGTATTACTGTGACCCCCCTCGCACCTGTGACGGAGGCTGCATTACTGTGACCCCCTCACACCTGTGACGGAGGCTGTATTACTGTGATCCCCCTCGCACCTGTGACGGAGGCTGCATTACTGTGACCCCCTCACACCTGTGATGGAGGCTGTATTACTGTGACCCCCCTCGCACCTGTGACGGAGGCTGCATTACTGTGACCCCCTCACACCTGTGACGGGGGCTGTATTACTGTGACCCCCCTCGCACCTGTGACGGAGGCTGCATTACTGTGACCCCCTCACACCTAAGCATGGGCGGATTTTGCGGATTGGCAATCCGCGAACTTGCGTATTTACGGATTCGCAATCCGCGAAGATCCGCGAACTCTAGCGGACTTGCGGATTTTTCCGTTTTTTGTGTTGGCGCGTGTTCGCGCCGATTTTGGGACAAGTTCGCAATTGCGAACTTACTTTTCGGCTTGCAACGGCCGCGACTATGTTGTTTCTACGTCTGGTTTATCATCACAGGTTCACAGCACCCTCTGTTTCACCACTGCCACCCTCTGGGACACCCATGCCACCCTCTAGTACATCCTCACAGGCACCTATTAGGTTTATTTATTACTGTAGATTATGGTGGTTGAAAAAAGCTAGCACACCTGCCCTTCTTCAACTGCCATCAATTAATTTGTGTTTCATTAATGTGTCAGTAATTTTGAAAGTTCCAGTCTGGCTGGCACCTGCTTCCTTCCTTATCTGTAATTTGCTTTTTGTTGCAGTGAAATTTTTTTTTTACAGGACCTTTATGGTGCTATTCTATGAGCCTGCTGTTTGGGTCATAGCAGGGTCATAGAAT
Organism: Lissotriton helveticus; assembly: GCF_964261635.1. NCBI lineage: Eukaryota > Metazoa > Chordata > Amphibia > Caudata > Salamandridae > Lissotriton > Lissotriton helveticus. Next base: position 197,510 of record NW_027611697.1, on the reverse strand, counting down.
TGTTGCAAACTCTGGAGGGGCCCATCAGGAAGCACTACCTTGAATGTTACTAATGTTAAGTTTGAACTTTTGCACCTGCTCATTGCTTTCATTTTAGCTAAAATCGTTTTTTTTGCAATTTCGCGCGTTATTTGGGGCGCGAATCCGTGCGAGATCGATTTCGGAAGCCGCGAATACGTGCGAATACAAAATTGTTTTTGTTGCGACGTGTATATTCGCGTGATCTTGCGCGTGTTCGCGAGGCGCTTCTAGCTATTCGTTTGCCAAGTTACCCTATCGGTCGTACACGGGCGCGGCCATCTTGTTGGCGTGACGTAATTCCGTTTCCGCCCGCTATGTGTAATCTCGCAAAGTGTGCTGCTCGCGAGTACAAGTTCGCGCGTACTCGCAAGGAAAATCTCGCGCGAACTTACCCACGCGGTCGTGAACGGGCGCGGCCATCTTGTTTCTCATTCATTGCTATGGTTCTGGGCATGCTTTCTCTATCCTCTCTCAATCTCTGCCATCCTTTGCTTGTTTGAAGTTTTTTTGATCTAATTTTACTTATTATCTAACCCTCTATTTTTCTAGCTCTATATTTTTGTGTTTTCTGCAGCTTTTAGTTACTTTTAAACTACTTTTTTAAACTCTTTTCTTTTCTTCTTCACTATTCTATTTCTTCTTTATCATTTAAGTTTATTTCTGCCCAGACCATGGTAAAGGGAGCCGGGAAGCACCCTGAGAAGGGGAAGGGTCCCGCACCCCGTGCCCGGCTCCCGTGCGGGCGTTTAAGGGGGGAGCAAGTGGTCCCGAGGGAGATCTTCAGCGCGGAGGAAGTGGCGGCACTGATCTTCCATGTCCAGCGCCGCCTCCCCAAGACGATCCTGGGAGGCGGCAAGATCGCGACCGGCTATGGCATCCGGGAGCGCCGCCAGCGGTGGGAGAAGGTGTGCCGGGCCATGTACAAGATCTCTGGGGTCCGGCGCACATATAACCAGGCCACCCACCGCTGGACCGATGTCATGGACCGGGAGCGGGACTTGCTGGACGCGCTCGGCGTAGAGGTCCCCGGGCTTGGTGAGTAGTAGTATTAGTACATTTACTACTCTGTTTTATCCTGCTCTGTTATTTGCAAATCTTTGTTCTTTACCAAGAGCAATAATGCTGCCGATTACATTGAGGTAAATTATATTTCAAAATCTTCTATGCATTTCATTTTCAGGTGCACTGCTCTCCTTCTCAGTAGCCTTGCTTGCTACTATGCTTCTTTGTTTTGTATGTTGTGTTCAGAAGCATTTCATTGGCCTGAGAAATTATGTATCAGTGTACTGTAAAGAAAAGAACTGCGTAATGCTAGACAGTAAGGGTCATATTTTCAATTACCGGCGCATCCCTGCAAAGTAGCAGGGATGCGGCAGTAATTGTGTGCCATGCCACCACCACCCATTGGCCCAAAACGTCACAGAAGCCTTACGCATCTGTGCCGTAAAGGCAGCGCATTGCTGGAGTTGCGTGCCAACGATGGCGCAGCTCCAGCAATGCTCTGGGGTACCCTATCTCCCCAATGCTGCATCAAGCCGTACGTCGGCTTCAAGCGCGCAGGGTTTGAGTCATGCATCATTGTCATTAAAATGACTGATTGACATCTTGTAGATTTCCCTCAGCCACTTTTAGGATTCGTTCCTGCGCAGGTACGCCCTCCCTTGCGCCGGAACGCCCCCTGATGGCGCAGGGCTTTACAACGTGATGCATCGCCCATATGCCCATATGTGTTTTTTTTTGTAATATATACGCCGCACCAACACCATGGCGAGTCTTTTGTTCTGCCGCTGCGTCAGAAAAGGCACGCAACAATGGAGGAAAATCAGCCGCAACTTCCGCAAGGGACTTATAAATCAGCCCCAACAGACTGAAGTCCAGTGTCCTTCCTTTAGACAGTCACATGGCTATCAGAAGAAATAGTGGCGGTGGTGGCGGGTGGATTGATAGTTTGAGTATTCACTGATCTGCAAGCAGGATGGACTTTGTCTGTCACGTGTTGCGCACTACTGCCTGCAGTGCCAGGCCTAGGCAAACCTCTTTAGTAGTCTGTTTATTGAGTTACATAGGAACTTTCTAAGTCAACGTTCCGCAAATCAGGCAATACGAATAACGTAGTATACCACATGAGATAGATCCCGTGGAATAGTTGTCTATCTATTTGCTATTTTTCCAAAATATGTTGTTATTGTTCTTTTGAAATGTTTGATTTGGTTGAAAAATCTCATCCATGTTTTATGGTTTTTCTTTCTTTCATGTTGTACATCAGCTCCCCCCAAGGGCAAGAGGACACAGGAGGAGGGTGCTGAGGATGCAGGCCAGGATCGGGCAGGCGAGGGCTCCTTTGCTGGCCCCAGTAAGTTTACATTTTACTAAACAGTACCTATTTTTTCCTAGCGTTCCTCATTCGATTTTTTCTAAATCGTCTTTGATCTTCTTGTAGACTGGATATAAATTCTTATCCTGCCTCGAATATGACTCCCTGTGGTATTACTAGACTATTCTTATTAGTCTGTCTGTGTAGCTAACTAAGATTGGACATTTGGCAATTCCATTGGACTCCCATTATATTCAGCAATACCTCTATGCACTGTCTCCTTACTGACTAGATAGTGTGGCAGAGTCATTCAGCTCCCGAAGTCACCGATTATAGATCCCCAATGATCTCTAGATTATCGTACGCAGGACAAGAGAGTAGTACGGAGTCACAGCACAGTCAAGAAGTGTCAGAGGCACTCATGCTTGCATAAATTCCAAAACCTTTAGCTCATCCACTCTAGTCTAGAGGAACAAAAACCACAGAGTCTATTTAAGTGTAAAAGCTTTATTAAAAGTAAACACATTTATTGAAATCTACTTTGTCATAAAACTATTTAACTGTAAACGGAAAAGTGGTTAGTGCTGACGATTAATTGGACACATTTCTTGTGGTCGAGCCGAACTCTCACCTACTTTGAACTTGATCCTGGTCGTGTTCTTAGGACTCAGGAGTCAAGCTTCTGTCTGTTAGGAGAAAAAGTGGTGCGTGTTAAAAATCAAAAGCAAGCATTCATCAGTTGTGCATAAAAGTGCAGCAAGACAACAGCCTTCCCTGGAAAATGGGACATTTTTACTATGGAGTAGACAGTCACAAATTATTACATTGTATTCTGTTTTTTTAACATTTCTCCTAGACCAAATATTATATAGTAGTGAGTGGTGTATTCTAACTTTCTTAAATGTACTTTGTAGGTGTAACATCTGGTGGCGGGGCCAGCGCGGAGGTGGCTGATGTGTTGGACTTGGACTCGGAGGCCTCTGGGGAGGATGCGGCGGTAGAAGAGCTGGTGGCCGTTCCTGTGGGGGATCAAACGGTGGTGGCGGAAACAGGTAAGCTATATATTCCTTACTTATTGAGATTGAAGACTGCATAGTGTGCTTTCTGCACGGGTGTATTACAATTACAAATCAACCAGGTAGTAGCCTCCTCGAAATGTACTTCGACTTAGCTGTGAAGTTTTTGGTGAGAAGAATCCCAATAAGTTCTTAGACGAACGTGATGGATGGGATGAACGAAAAGCGAAAGAAGGGTGTAAGTAAGTGGGACGCGAACTTGTATGATGGCTGGCAAAGAAGAACGATATGTGTTTGCTTGGACCCAGAGGTGGCTGGGAAGGAAAGAATATGGTATGGTGCATGGCTGGGTCAATGATGAAGCAAGGATGGGTGGAAGGACAGCAGCCTGGGTGGGTGAAACAGAAACTGTATGTGTGCGTATACTTTGAATGAATGGATGCCTGGAGCATGGTATTCTCTGACTCTTACATAGCAAATGTGTATCTAGAGAGAGTAGATGGTCGCCAGGTGAAGTAAGTGTTACCTTGAAGAGCATGTACCACCGCACCCGCACGTCCGTCCCAGTGCAGGGAAGGCAAGGAAAAGAAATTGTAAATGTGTCCAATACTACCATGAATAGTAGCAGTACTTTGTATTGCGTTTGCATTCACAGCATATATCTGGTTATTACGGTGGACACTCCGTACCTCTCTTAATAACTTTAGTTTACTTGTAGTACGTCATTCATGTGTGGGTGTATCACTGTGTTCACTCAATATTAAGCAAAGCACCTAAAGTCATCTCATCTGTCATTAAATACGTCCCATGTGAAGTGATAGATAATCAAATTAGTTAGCTTCTTCAGTTTCCTTTTCTAGTACTCATTTGCACTGTAGGGTGAAAGGTAAATTAATTAAGCAGTAGCCCTTGTAACAGAGTATTCTCAGTGCCACCCGTAATAGAAAAGTAATAGCTTCACCACCTGCATGTACTGGACCGGTACAGTAACGCAAGTCTGTCTCCATCATCATGGTGTGCAACTTTTTTTCTCGGGTGCAACTTCACTGTGCTGTGTCCATGTCATTCTGCCGGCTTGCATAAGATAACGTACCCATTTCCCTAAACAAGAGAGAAGAAGAAGAATAAGACTGGTGTACTGTCATAGTCGACTGTAATGGAAGTCCATAGTGGTCGTAGAATTAGTTCATTAAACTACCACTACTGTTAGAGCAAGGATGCAGAAGTGGGAGGGTTACATAGATACTGTCCTCAATAGTTATGTACTGTGCTTTCAATTTGCTACTTGTACTCTGTGACCCAACTTTCGGCTCAATCACTTTGTGTTATTAATAAGGAGCATTGGTTACAGACTATGTCTTTCTTTCTTCATATAGTTGCTCCTTCCAAATCAACAACAAGGAGGGAGCAGGCTAGATTGGCCCGGCAACGGAGGCTGGAGGCCACAGTCGCCGAGTATCGGCGGCTGGTGGCCCTGGAGGAGGAGGAGGACACGCAGTCGAGCGGGGCAACATCTTCGACTGTGACCACTGCATCCTCCTCCGTGACTAAACCAGCGGGACCGAGCCGGGCTAAGAAAGCCGACCGCCACCGCCAAGCACCCGAAATACCAGCTGCCCCCCACAGGAGCTGCAAGGAACGCCAACACCGCCTACGAGTCCGCATGTCCAACCTGGAGCAGGAGGTCCTGAGGTATAAGACCTTGGTTAAGGGCCTCCGCTCCGAGCTTGCCACCCTCCGCAAGGAGTATGATGCCCATGCCGCATCATGCACCAGCACCAGCACCCTCCAGTAGTGGAGTGTCCCTTGCCCTTTTTTTATAGACTTTTGGGGGGTGGGATTTGGGAGTTGGGATCGTTTTGGGACGTTTCAGAGACAATCGTTGGGGTTAGGGTGGGTGAGGGAGATTATTTTGTTAGGGATAAATAAATATATTTTTCAACTACTTTATCTGACCATACCTGTTTTTTACTGCTTTTCAGTCTGGTGGGTGGGGGGCGGGGGTGTAACAGTAACTTTGTTTTCCTGAACAGTCGTAGGACTTTAGTAGTACAACCGTCAATCTCTTGTCTACTCCGAAATAATACTCCATTATACTACCTCCCACCAAACGCTTATCTTACCTGTAATTTGTGTTAGAAATTAGGGCTAGGCCCAGGGCTGGCTCCAGGTGAAATGGGGATTAACGTTGTCATTCCTGGGCGGGTGACATTTCCTCATTGCGGTGTTACTAGTGGTGTGACACAGTGGCAGTTGCATGCCTATGGAAAAAAAGAAAACGAAACCTTGTTTGTACTCCTTACTGTAGCATTACAACGGTTACGGTACGATCGAGAAAATAGCAGGTGACAGTACACTAGAACAGTGCCATAATGTAGCCTAACAAATGGTAAAGTATTGCAAGTATAACTAGTACTTGCGTTGAATTTATTTGACATTGGCTACTACTACTAGAAGATATAGTACTGAAGCTGAGTAAGTCTAGAAGATATCCTCGTATTCCTTCACCAGCCTGTTGCTGCTATCACCTTATCCTCCCCAGCAAGTGTGTGGAATTATTGATGTCATTTTAGTCAGACATCAAGCAAAACAACACAGCCCAGGGGAAGAGGGTTAGGGTTTGTAAAATGGATGGGAATGGGGGTTTCTTTTTGGGTAGGTTTTGTTGAGAGAAGAAAAAAAAAGCAGAGCATGGACAAACAATAATTGAAGATACAGAGTTTACAGACAATCTTTGGTTACAAAGTAAAGGTAAGCACATGCAGTCACACTCATAGAATAAAAGACAACAATGGATACTGTATCTGTATTGCGTATGTTGTTGGAGTTGTCCTGTTGAAATTGGTAAGTAAGTTGCATGCAGCAAACAATTCCTCTTATTGGCGGCACTCCTCCAATCCAGCTGACGCTTCGTCCATCAATGTGGTGGTGACCACTGACAGAAGAGACACCCTGTCCACTGCCTGCCTGGCGGATGTTGACTGAAACCCGACCTGTAATTATTGAACGGAAAACAGGAAGTGCTATTACAATACCACTGATAAATAAATAAAAGGTATGTACGCTGTGTGGTTCAAAAAGTCACACTTTGATTTCCCTAATAGACAGTACAATATTTTTGAAATTGCGTGCTCTGTCTGAGTCACCTTTTTAAGGATCAATAAGTATGGCCAAAATATTATAGCGGATCTTTCCCCTCAAGGTGGGTGTACTACTGTGTTTTAGAACAAAATTTGACCTTCCCAACAATGCTCCCACCAAGACCCTTACTAAAGCCAGTCGCAAAAATGTAGAAGAACCCAATCATATCTCCAAAAACGATGCCTAGCAGAAAAATGGTTACAAAACGTACTTTGAAAGTAACAGTAGACCCAAATACAGACCGTGGATTGTATTCAAACCACTTGCCTGCAAGCAAAAGTATCCATAGCCAGCATCGCTCCAACAGTGCTCTACAACAACAGAACCGCGTTGCAATAGAACCCCCCTAAACACATGCAATCCTGCTGCTAGGGCTAACCCTAACGAACCCTAACTTACAAAAAGTGCAAAAACTGGTGTTTCCTTATGGATTTTGTCCAACAAACTTCTAGCCGGTATTAGACCTTCCCAGGAATGCCCCAGGCAAGACCCGCCAACCCACCCGCAAAAAAACACGCGACACAACACCACCAAACAGCGAAAAAGCTAAATCTCATACTTACAATGTCTCTCGGCCTTCGGTCCAAACGCGGCGCTGTGCAGCTAGGTCGTCATCATCATCAATCATCATAACTCCTGTTTTCCACCACGGATTTCCTGAAAAGCAAATGCAATCAAGATTAGACTGTCGCAGCAGTGCTTCGACAGAGACCCCGGCCGCAACCCACCCACGAACAGCAGGAAGCCCCCCAAAACGCTACATTGAGCAAGATGTCTGAAGAAATGGCAAAAAAAAGGCTGTTCCTTATGGATTTTGTCCAAAACACTTGTATCCGGTATTAGACCTTCCCAGGAATGCCCCAGGCAAGACCCGCCGGCGCCAACCCACCCGCAAAAAAACACCCGACAACACCCCCAAACAGCGAAAAAGCTAAATCTCATACTTACAATATCTCTCGGCCTTCGGTCCAAAGTAACGCGCTGTGCAGCTAGGTCATCATCAATCATCATAACTCCTGTTTTCCACCACGGATTTCCTGAAAAGCAAATGCAATCAAGATTAGACTGTCGCAGCAGTGCTTCGACAGAGACCCCGGCCGCAACCCACCCACGAACAGCAGGAAGCCCCCCAAAAGGCTACATTGAGCAAGATGTCTGAAGAAATGGCAAAAAAAAGGCTGTTCCTTATGGATTTTGTCCAAAACACTTGTATCCGGTATTAGACCTTCCCAGGAATGCCCCAGGCAAGACCCGCCGGCGCCAACCCACCCGCAAAAAAACACCCGACAACACCCCCAAACAGCGAAAAAGCTAAATCTCATACTTACAATATCTCTCGGCCTTCGGTCCAAAGTAACGCGCTGTGCAGCTAGGTCATCATCAATCATCATAACTCCTGTTTTCCACCACGGATTTCCTGAAAAGCAAATGCAATCAAGATTAGACTGTCGCAGCAGTGCTTCGACAGACACCAAAAATTACACACAAACCCCCGGAACCCCGCCAAAGAGCACCTCAAAGGCAAGCAAGTCAGCAAAAACGGCAAGAAATTTCCACCTCATATTTGGTCCAAAACACTTTTGTCCATTATTAGAGCTTCACAGCAATGGGCCCAAAACCGTCAACTCACCCGCAAAGAAGTACAACACCCCCACAAGTGCTGAGTCTTTCTTCATTGTGCGTAATCCAGCACTCTGCTTGGAGGGAAATCGCAGTCTGGAGGAGGAGGATAGAGGAGCATGTTCTTCAGAACTTGTGAACCTGAGGAATGTAGACTGCGGCACCTTCAAATCAATAAGCAAACAAGTGAAGACAGTTCTGATGATGGTCTTGTTTTTGGGATTAGGTGATTAAAGTTTGAATTAAATTAACTGTGCAAAACAAAGAAAGAGAGACACAAAGCACACAGGAATAAAAGTGAATAAGGACGAAAAAGAAAGTTCTTGATTGATTGTCTCATTTTCAGGGCTCGGTGTCAGGGAATAAGAACAAGATTTCGTCATCATACTCTGCGAATTCAGGCTGGATGAGGTCAGTGGCACCGAACAGAGAAAAAATCCCCTCATCTACGTTGCTGTCCTCATCGTCTTCATGTGGCGTGCTTTCTCGCACTTTGTAATCTGGTGGTATGAGGTGCTGATTCATCTTGATCATTGTCAGCCGCTCCACATTTTTGGGCGATAGGCGGCTCCGTTTGGCAGTTACAATGCCACCAGCAGCACTGAAAACACGTTCAGAAGACACACTTGCGAGTGGGCAAGACAAATAGTTTATAGCCAGGTTGTAGAGCTGTGGCCACAATTGTTTTTTGCCATGCCAATACTGCAATGGCTCCTCATTAAGAAAGACCACTGTTGAGTCATTCAGATAGTCCTGCACCATCGACTCAAGGTCATCAACTGTTCCTCCACTTTGCTTACTTTTTGCTGTGCCTGTGACATTTTTTAGAGAACCATACCCCATCAAACTTAGCCAATCCTCCTCCCCAGCCACTGTTAGTGTTGTCATTGTGTGTGGTGCAGATGATCCAGTTGCCGGTGTCTTTAACGGCTGAGAGGTCACTTGTGCCCCAGCCACAGGTGCAGAAGTGGATTCTTGTGACTGCGGATGGCCTGCTGATGCTGATGCTGATGTACTGGCTTCTCCTTCAATAACCTGCCGTTCTTTTTCAAACCTCTTGGCTGACCAGGCTAACCAATGTTTGTACTTTTGAACATCTGCATCAGCGAAAGGAAAGAATGCGTTGTCTGCCAGCGCCTTTTTGTAGCGTGGATCCAGAATAGTAGCACAAATGTAATGCTGATCTGAGTTGATGTTTTTAAGACGTTCATCACCACGTAGGCGATGTAATAATTTCTCAGACAAAATGAAATGGTTTTTATTTTTTTCATCTTTTTCAAACTCAGAAGAAACCGCCATCAGTTGGTGCTCCAGTATGCACAACAATGGGATAGCTTTTCCCAAATTACAGTCCTCCTGGCTGACTGCACGCGTGAAGAACTCAAAAGGACGAAGCATGTCTGTCAGGCTTTTAACTATGGCCCATTGCGCCTTACTCATCCGCAGGTCCTCCTTCTGAGATGTAGCCTCTGTCAAGAAATAGTGATCGAGTACCGTATACTGCTCATGCAGACGCTCAAGCATGTAGAAGGTTGAGTTCCAACGTGTTGCCACCTCCTGGATGAGTGCTTTCACTGGCATTCCACGTTGAAGTAGCAGTCTCCGCAGATGCTTCCGGGCCTTAAAAGAATGGCTGAAATGGTTGCACATTTTGCGGCAGGTGGCCATTACCTCGAACGCTGGACTCTCTTTATCACTCAAGAATTTTTGAACTACCAGGTTGATACAGTGCGCCAAACACGGCACTCTAACATGGTGACCCTGTGACATGGCCTTAACTACATTGGCGCCATTTTCCGTGGAAACATAACCAATCTTGCGTTTTAGGGGGGATAGCATTGACAACACCTTTTTGTCAAACTCTTCCAAAAGGTTTTCTGCTGTGTGACTTTTCTCCAAGGCAAACATGGCTAGTGTTGCATGTTTCCGAGCAGCTTTGAAAACTTGGTCCGGGTCAACACCTGCGTTTAGCTTTGCTATAACACCTGAAAAAGAGACCCAGTGTGCAGTGATGCACATGTAATCATCGCCTGGGCCACTGGTCCACATGTCTGTTGTCAGATGTATTGTGTGAACAGCACTCTTCTGCAAAGCTGCCCCAATCGCCTGCAGCACATCTTCATGTAGTGCTGGAACCGCAACTCTGGCAAAATAGAACCGGCTCGGAACCTTCCATTTAGGGCAGAGCGTTGCAACTAATTCAAGAAAACCTACCGCTTCTACAAAAGAAAAAGGTAGAAGGTCCACAGCTAGCATTTTAGCCAGCTTAGTGTTATACAGACGCGTCAGTGGGTGGTTGCGTTCATATGGCACGTCTGAAGTAAGCATTGTTCTAATGTTGGCCTGGACCAAGCATTTACGGGCTGATAATGACTTCGTTGACCCAATTTTGCTCGCTGGTGAACTTTTGTGCGTTGGTGTCTCACTCGCTCCAACACTCTTAGTGTGCCTCACATTGGGTGTGCTGCTGAGAGGGGTACTGGGTGTAAGGGAAGTGTTTGACACGTCTTCTTCCTGCTCGTCAACATCAGATGAAACATCAACGTTTCCTTGATTTTGGCCTTTCTTGATCGCAGCTAGGTGCGCAAACCATTGGACACCGTGCTTTCTGTCAAGATGGCCACTCTGGCCGCCGGTACCATAGTTGCTACCTGGCTTACCACGACTAACTGCAAGCTTACAAAGGGTACAAATGGCAAACCTTGGATTTTTGGGACAAACAGTAAAGAAGTCCCAAACTGGGGACTTGAAGTGTCTGTGGGACCTGGAGGAGGCGGCGATACTGGTGGTGGTGGTGGTCATGAAGCTAATGCCAGATGAAGTGGAGGATCTGGATTGGCCAACTTTTGTACGTTTTCCACTTTCACCGCCACTAATTAAGGTCGAGGTTGACGCAGGTCTCTTCTTGCCAGAAAGAAATATGGAAGCGGGACGAGTTGGTGTACTACTTAACTCCAATGATTGTGGTGTTTCCACTGCCTCCTCATCGACAACATCATCATCATCATCATCACGCGCAGCAGCTCTTCGGGCTAGGGTCAAAATGTCTGTTTGCTGCATGCCCGCTGGGGCTGCAGTGACCTTTATGATGACTGGGTCGTCGTTGGCAGAGTCTTCATCAGCAGCAGTATCCGCCACTTCTTGTTGAGCCTCATCACACTCCATAAGTCTGAGACTTTGGACGAGCTTCCTTTTACGCTTAAGTACCTTTGTTGGATCATGGTGTGCCTCACTCTCAGACGGCTGTGGTGCTGGTTCCCAAGTTTGATCCGTATCATCAGAAGGAGGTGTGCTTGAAGAGGATGTAGACACCACCCTTGATCTCTTCCTTGCTAGGGTTGTGGAAGACAATGAAGGATCATCAGGAGGAGTGGCTTCCTCAAATGATACCTCGCCTTGATTGTCGATTTCCTGATGTGCCCCTACTTCGGGAGGAACAACTATTGTGGGCACTTGTTGTGACCCTCCATGCACCTCTGCATGCGCATCTCCTTGTGCTGCCTCTCCTTCCACATGTACTTGGGCTTGTACTTGCACATGTGATTGTTGTTGCCGCTGTGGTTGTTCAACACTCGTCAGATGAGCTACAACAACCTGTGTTGATTGAGGGACATTGCTGCTGCTTTCTTGCGATGAGCCAACATCACTGGTCGATGGTGATTGAAGAAGTATACTGGCTGCCTCTGCAGCACTCAAGGGCTTGGACTTAAGTTGGCGTGGTGGTGGTGGTGGCACTGAGCCCAATGGAGCGGGGGTGCTGCTGCCAGCTTGGTCCCCAGCAGATCCCGCTGCAGCTGCTGCAGGCATACTTTTTTTTTTACTCACAAAAAAAGGGGCGGGCGGCACACCAGTGTCCTTGGTAACTTGCTTCTTCTGCTCCTTACTGGCACCTTTCTTGCTAGAGGAGCTACGGGTTACTTTTTTTGGGGCCATCTTCTTCAGAGCAGGTCAGCAGGCAGCAGTTGCACGAGTTGCAGAGGGTTCTGTGTCCAGACGTGACGTCGCGTGACGTTATGCTGCACACACCGCTGCAGGACTTCTTCCTGGCACTGGTGGTTCTATTGAGTCTTCTTGTGCACCTAAAAGCAATGGAAGACAGAGGAACATCAGTTCAGTTATACACCCCAAAAAATCGACAAAACACAGAAAAATGAGCACAATCCCATGCCATCCATGATGTTTACATTGAAGACACCCCACAGAAAGACTAGGGACATGCAAGTATGCAACACTCACTACCCCTGGGCATAAGGGATGAAAAGTAGGCAAAATAAGTGCAGGCCTCAGACACTGCCTCTCCTCAAAATGGCCCCCTTACACCCCAAGCACATGTTGCCTGTACCAGCCAGCACTCAAGATGGCCACCACCACCACCCACATGGCCAGTCCACATCAACAGTACACCCCCAAAAAACAGAAAAACTGCCAGAAATCACCACAATGCAATGCCATCCATGATGTTTACATCAAAGAGAGTGAGACAACACCACAGGCACACTCAGTCCATGCACCACCACCACCCCTGGGCAAGCAAAAGGCCACACCAGCAGCCCCCCAAAAACGACAAAAAACAATAAAATAAGCACAATCCCAGCCCATCCATGGCCTCAATTATGTTTAAATTCAAGAAGACACCCCACAGAAAGACTAGGCCCATGCAACACTCACCACCCCTGGGCAAAGGGCCACACCAGCAGGCCCAAAAAAACGACAAAAAACAATAAAATCTGCACAATCCCAGCCCATCCATGGCCTCAATGGTGTTTAAATTCAAGAAGACACCCCACAGAAAGACTAGGCCCATGCAACACTCACCACCCCTGGGCAAAGGGCCACACCAGCAGGCCCAAAAAAACGACAAAAACCAATAAAATCTGCACATTCCCAGTCCATCCATGACCTCAATGGTGTTTAAATTCAAGAAGACACCCCTCAGAAACACTAGGCCCATGCAACACTCACTACCCCTGGGCATAAGGGATGAAAAGTAGGCAAAATAAGTGCAGGCCTCAGACACTGCCTCTCCTCAAAATGGCCCCCTTACACCCCAAGCACATGTTGCCTGTACCAGCCAGCACTCAAGATGGCCACCACCACCACCCACATGGCCAGTCCACATCAACAGTACACCCCCAAAAAACAGAAAAACTGCCAGAAATCACCACAATCCAATGCCATCCATGATGTTTACATCAAAAAGAGTGAGACAACACCACAGGCACACTCAGTCCATGCACCACCACCACCCCTGGGCAAGCAAAAGGCCACACCAGCAGCCCCCCAAAAACGACAAAAAACAATAAAATCTGCACAATCCCAGCCCATCCATGGCCTCAATGGTGTTTAAATTCAAGAAGACACCCCACAGAAAGACTAGGCCCATGCAACACTCACCACCCCTGGGCAAAGGGCCACACCAGCAGGCCCAAAAAAACGACAAAAACCAATAAAATCTGCACAATCCCAGCCCATCCATGGCCTCAATGGTGTTTAAATTCAAGAAGACACCCCACAGAAAGACTAGGCCCATGCAACACTCACCACCCCTGGGCAAAGGGCCACACCAGCAGGCCCAAAAAAACGACAAAAAACAATAAAATCTGCACAATCCCAGCCCATCCATGGCCTCAATGGTGTTTAAATTCAAGAAGACACCCCTCAGAAACACTAGGCCCATGCAACACTCACTACCCCTGGGCATAAGGGATGAAAAGTAGGCAAAATAAGTGCAGGCCTCAGACACTGCCTCTCCTCAAAATGGCCCCCTTACACCCCAAGCACATGTTGCCTGTACCAGCCAGCACTCAAGATGGCCACCACCACCACCCACATGGCCAGACCACATCAACAGTACACCCCCAAAAAACAGAAAAACAGCCAGAAATCACCACAATCCAATGCCATCCATGATGTTTACATCAAAGAGAGTGAGACAACACCACAGGCACACTCAGTCCATGCACCACCACCACCCCTGGGCAAGCAAAAGGCCACACCAGCAGCCCCCCAAAAACGACAAAAAACAATAAAATAAGCACAATCCCAGCCCATCCATGGCCTCAATTATGTTTAAATTCAAGAAGACACCCCACAGAAAGACTAGGCCCATGCAACACTCACCACCCCTGGGCAAAGGGCCACACCAGCAGGCCCAAAAAAACGACAAAAAACAATAAAATCTGCACAATCCCAGCCCATCCATGGCCTCAATGGTGTTTAAATTCAACAAAACAGTTGTATCATGCACCCATAACCAACCCTGGTCCTACTGGATACTGTGGCTACCCACAATATAATTTATTTAATTTTCTGAAAAAGTTCCAAAATTGTACTTGCAGCAACTGTAATGCCCCAAACAAACTTACTTGTGAAAGTTGATTTCTAATCCAAAAGTGATCCAAAGACAGTCAAAAAGGCCTCAAATCCAAATATCCAGCAGCACCCACAAAAAGTAATCCTTCCAGCTCCAGATCCAAATGAAAGTGACCAGGAGATGGACAAAGCACTGGGAGGAGCCTGCTGGACAGGAACAGGAAGTTGGAGACTGTGGGGCACTTCCTTCCTCCCCCCCCCCCCAAAATGGACTCCTTGCAAAAAAAAAGGCCATGCAAATGTCAACCTGAGGAGTGATTCTGATAAAAATCATAATTTTCTGAAGGTTTATCCTGTTTGCTGGTGATTTTCTTGTGCGAAATTGCAAAATCTCTATTTCGCAAGTGCGAGATTGTTCCTTTCCGCCGCAACTACATGTTCGCAATTGCGAACTCTCGCGAGGTGTGCTGTGCAAGGTGGCAAGCCGCGAGTACGTATTCGCGGGCGACAAACTCCCGCGGGAACACGCAGCAAGATCTAAAATGGCGCGTCACTCGCAAAGAAAAACAACTCGGCAAACGCTAAAATGACGGAAAGTGAACGCCGTGCACCACGCCGCGCGCCGCAACCAAGCAAAAAATCCGCCGCGAGCGGATTCACGGATTTTCGACAAATTCGCGAGCGTTCGCGGATTGCGGATTTGCCGAAAATCCGAAAAATCCGCGAGCGGAGCGGATTTTACGCCCATGCTTACTCACACCTGTGACGGAGGCTGTATTACTGTGACCCCCTCACACCTGTGACGGAGGCTGTATTACTGTGACCCCCTCACACCTGTGATGGAGGCTGTATTACTGTGACCCCCTCACACCTGTGATGGAGGCTGTATTACTGTGACCCCCCCTCACACCTCTGATGGAGGCTGCATTTCTGTGACCCCCTCACACCTGTGATGGAGGCTGTGTTACTGTGACCCCCCTCACACCTGTGACAGAGGCTGCATTACTGTGACCCCCCTAGCACCTGTGACAGAGGCTGTATTACTGTGACCCCCTCACACCTATGATGGAGGCTGTATTACTGTGACCCCCTCACACCTGTGATGGAGGCTGTATTACTGTGACCCCCTCACACCTGTGACGGAGGCTGTATTACTGTGACCCCCTCACACCTGTGATGGAGGCTGTATTACTGTGACCCCCCTCACACCTGTGACGGAGGCTGTATTACTGTGACCCCCCTCACACCTGTGATGGAGGCTGCATTTCTGTGACCCCCTCACACCTGTGACGGAGGCTGTGTTACTGTGACCCCCTCACACCTGAGATGGAGGTTGCATTTCTGTGACCCCCCTCACACCTGTGACGGAGGCTGTATTACTGTGACCCCCCTCACACCTGTGACAGAGGCTGCATTACTGTGAACCCCTCACACCTGTGACGGAGGCTGTATTACTGTGACCCCCCTCACACCTGTGACAGAGGCTGCATTACTGTGACCCCCTCACACCTGTGATGGAGGCTGTATTACTGTGACCCCCTCACACCTGTGACGGAGGCTGTATTACTGTGACCCCCCTCACACCTGTGATGGAGGCTGCATTTTTGTGACCCCCTCACACCTGTGACGGAGGCTGTGTTACTGTGACCCCCTCACACCTGAGATGGAGGCTGCATTTCTGTGACCCCCTCACACCTGTGACGGAGGCTGTATTACTGTGACCCCCCTCACAACTGTGACAGAGGCTGCATTACTGTGAACCCCTCACACCTGTGACGGAGGGTGTATTAATGTGACCCCCCTCACACCTGTGACATAGGCTGCATTACTGTGAACCCCTCACACCTGTGACGGAGACTGTGTTACTGTGACCCCCTCACACCTGTGATGGAGGCTATATTACTGTGACCCCCTCACACCTGTGATGGAGGCTGCATTACTGTGACCCCCCTCACACCTGTGACGGAGGCTGTATTACTGTGACACCCCCTCACACCTGTGATGGAGGCTATATTACTGTGACCCCCTCACACCTGTGACGGAGGCTGCATTACTGTGACTCCCCTCATACCTGTGATGGAGGCTGTATTACTGTGACCCCCACACACCTGTGACGGAGGCTGTATTACTGTGACCCCCTCACACCTGTGACGGAGGCTGCATTACTGTGACCCCCTCACACCTGTGACGGAGGCTGTATTACTGTGACCCCCTCACACCTGTGACGGAGGCTGTATTACTATGACCCCCTCACACCTGTGATGGAGGCTGTGTTACTGTGACCCCCTCACACCTGTGACGGAGGCTGCATTACTGTGACCCCCTCACACCTGTGACGGAGGCTGCATTACTGTGACCCCCTCACACCTGTGACGGACGCTGTATTACTGTGACCCCCTCACACCTGTGACGGAGGCTGTGTTACTGTGACCCCCTCACACCTATGACGGAGGCTGCATTACTGTGACCCCCTCACACCTGTGACGGAGGCTGTATTACTGTGACCCCCTCACACCTGTGACGGAGGCTGCATTACTGTGACCCCCTCACACCTGTGACGGAGGCTGTATTACTGTGACCCCCTCACACCTGTGACAGAGGCTGCATTACTGTGACCCCCTCACACCTGTGATGGAGGCTGTATTACTGTTACCCCCTCACACCTGTGACGGAGGCTGAATTACTATGACCCCCTCACACCTTTGACAGAGGCTGAATTACTGTGACACCCCCTCACACCTGTGACGGAGGCTGCATTACTGTGACCCCCTCACACCTGTGACGGAGGCTGCATTACTGTGACACCCCCTCACACCTGTGACGGAGGCTGTGTTACTGTGACCCCCTCATACCTGTGATGGAGGCTGTATTACTGTGACCCCCTCACACCTGTGACGGAGGCTGTGTTACTGTTACCCCCTCACACCTGTGATGGAGGCTGTATTACTGTGACCCCCTCACACCTGTGATGGAGGCTGCATTACTGTGACCCCCCTCACACCTGTGACGGAGGCTGTATTACTGTGACCCCCTCACACCTGTGATGGAGGCTGCATTACTGTGACCCCCTCACACCTGTGACGGAGGCTGTATTACTGTGACCCCCTCACACCTGTGACGGAGGATGTATTACTGTGACCCCCCTCGCACCTGTGACGGAGGCTGTATTACTGTGACCCCCCCTCACACCTGTGATGGAGGCTGTATTACTGTTACCCCCTTACACCTGTGACGGAGGCTGTATTACTGTGACCCCCTCACACCTGTGATGGAGGCTGTATTACTATTACCCCCTCACACCTGTGACGGAGGCTGTATTACTGTGACCCCCTCATACCTGTGATGGAGGCTGTATTACTGTGACCCCCTCACACCTGTGACGGAGGCTGTGTTACTGTGACTCCCCTCACACATGTGACAGAGGCTGTATTACTGTGACCCCCTCACACCTGTGATGGAGGCTGCATTACTGTGACCCCCCTCATACCTGTGACGGAGGCTGTATTACTGTGACCCCCTCACACCTGTGATGGAGGCTGCATTACTGTGACCCCCTCACACCTGTGACGGAGGCTGTATTACTGTGACCCCCTCACACCTGTGACGGAGGATGTATTACTGTGACCCCCCTCGCACCTGTGACGGAGGCTGTATTACTGTGACCCCCCTCACACCTGTGATGGAGGCTGTATTACTGTTACCCCCTCACACCTGTGACGGAGGCTGTATTACTGTGACCCCCTCACACCTTTGATGGAGGCTGTATTACTGTTACCCCCTCACACCTGTGATGGAGGCTGTATTACTGTAACCCCCTCACACCTGTGATGGAGGCTGTATTACTGTTACCCCCTCACACCTGTGATGGAGGCTGCATTACTGTGACCCCCTCACACCTGTGATGGAGGCTGTATTACTGTGACCCCCTCATACCTGTGATGGAGGCTGTATTACTGTGACCCCCTCACACCTGTGATGGAGGCTGCATTACTGTGACCCCCCTCACACCTGTGACGGAGGCTGTATTACTGTGACCCCCTCACACCTGTGATGGAGGCTGCATTACTGTGACCCCCTCACACCTGTGACGGAGGCTGCATTACTGTGACCCCCCTCTCACCTGTGACGGAGGCTGTATTACTGTGACCCCCCTCACACCTGTGACAGAGGCTGCATTACTGTGAACCCCTCACACCTGTGACGGAGGCTGTGTTACTGTGACCCCCCTCACACCTGTGATGGAGGCTGTGTTACTGTGACCCCCCTCACACCTGTGATGGAGGCTGTGTTACTGTGACCCCCCTCACACCTGTGACGGAGGCTGCATTACTGTGACCCCCTCACACCTGTGACGGATGCTGTATTACTGTGACCCCCTCACACCTGTGACAGAGGCTGCATTACTGTGACCCCCTCACACCTGTGACGGAGGCTGTATTACTGTGACCCCCTCACACCTGTGACAGAGGCTGCATTACTGTGACCCCCTCACACCTGTGATGGAGGCTGTATTACTGTTACCCCCTCACACCTGTGATGGAGGCTGTATTACTGTGACTCCCTCACACCTGTGACGGAGGCTGCATTACTGTGACCCCCCTCTCACCTGTGACGGAGGCTGTATTACTGTGACCCCCTCACACGTGTGATGGAGGCTGTGTTACTGTGACCCCCTCATACCTGTGATGGAGGCTGTGTTACTGTGACCCCCTCATACCTGTGATGGAGGCTGTATTACTGTTACCCCCTCACACCTGTGACAGAGGCTGCATTACTGTGACCCCCCTCACACCTGTGATGGAGGCTGCATTACTGTGACCCCCTCCACACCTGTGATGGAGGCTGCATTACTGTGACCCCCTCACACCTGTGACGGAGGCTGTATTACTGTGACCCCCTCACACCTGTGATGGAGGCTGTATTACTGTGACCCCCTCACACCTGTGACGGAGGCTGTATTACTGTGACCCCCTCACACCTGTGACGGAGGCTGTATTACTGTGACCCCCTCACACCTGTGATGGAGGCTGCATTACTGTGACCCCCTCATACCTGTGATGGAGGCTGCATTACTGTGACCCCCTCATACCTGTGATGGAGGCTGCATTACTGTGACCCCCTCACACCTGTGATGGAGGCTGTGTTACTGTGACCCCCTCACACCTGTGACGGAGGCTGTATTACTGTGACCCCCTCACACCTGTGATGGAGGCTGTATTACTGTGACCCCCTCACACCTGTGACGGAGGCTGTATTACTGTGACCCCCTCACACCTGTGACGGAGGCTGTATTACTGTGACCCCCTCACACCTGTGACGGAGGCTGCATTACTGTGACCCCCTCACACCTGTGATGGAGGCTGTGTTACTGTGACCCCCTCACACCTGTGATGGAGGCTGTATTACTGTGACCCCCTCATTCCTGTGATGGAGGCTGCATTACTGTGACCCCCCTCACACCTGTGATGGAGGCTGTGTTACTGTGACCCCCTCACACCTGTGACGGAGGCTGTATTACTTGTGACCCCCTCACACCTGTGATGGAGGCTGTATTACTGTGACCCCCTCATACCTGTGATGGAGGCTGTATTACTGTGACCCCCTCACACCTGTGATGGAGGCTGCATTACTGTGACCCCCCTCACACCTGTGACGGAGGCTGTATTACTGTGACCCCCTCACACCTGTGATGGAGGCTGTATTACTGTGACCCCCCTCACACCTGTGACGGAGGCTGTATTACTGTGACCCCCCTCACACCTGTGACGGAGGCTGTATTACTGTGACCCCCTCTCACCTGTGACGGAGTATGCATTACTGTGACACCCCCTCACACCTGTGACGGAGGCTGTATTACTGTGACCCCCTCACACCTGTGATGGAGGCTGTATTACTGTGACCCCCTCACACCTGTGACGGAGGCTGTATTACTGTGACCCCCTCATACCTGTGATGGAGGCTGTATTACTGTGACCCCCTCACACCTGTGATGGAGGCTGTATTACTGTGACCCCCTCTCACCTGTGACGGAGGCTGTGTTACTGTGACCCCCTCATACCTGTGACGGAGTATGCATTACTGTGACACCCCCTCACACCTGTGACGGAGGCTGTATTACTGTGACCCCCTCACACCTGTGATGGAGGCTGTATTGCTGTGACCCCCTCACACCTGTGATGGAGGCTGCATTACTGTGACCCCCTCACACCTGTGACGGAGGCTGTATTACTGTGACCCCCTCACACCTGTGACAGAGGCTGCATTACTGTGACCCCCTCATACCTGTGATGAAGGCTGCATTACTGTGACCCCCTCACACCTGTGATGGAGGCTGTATTACTGTGACCCCCTCATACCTGTGATGGAGGCTGCATTACTGTGATCCCCTCACACCTGTGATGGAGGCTGTATTACTGTGACCCCCTCACACCTGTGACAGAGGCTGCATTACTGTGACCCCCTCACACCTGTGATGGAGGCTGTGTTACTGTGACCCCCCTCACACCTGTGACGGAGGCTGCATTACTGTGACCCCCTCACACCTGTGACGGATGCTGTATTACTGTGACCCCCTCACACCTGTGACGGAGGCTGCATTACTGTGACCCCCTCACACCTGTGACGGAGGCTGTATTACTGTGACCCCCTCACACCTGTGACAGAGGCTGCATTACTGTGACCCCCTCACACCTGTGATGGAGGCTGTATTACTGTTACCCCCTCACACCTGTGATGGAGGCTGTATTACTGTGACCCCCTCACACCTGTGATGGAGGCTGCATTACTGTGACCCCCCTCTCACCTGTGACGGAGGCTGTATTACTGTGACCCCCCTCACACGTGTGATGGAGGCTGTGTTACTGTGACCCCCTCATACCTGTGATGGAGGCTGTGTTACTGTGACCCCCTCACACCTGTGACGGAGGCTGTATTACTGTTACCCCCTCACACCTGTGACAGAGGCTGCATTACTGTGACCCCCCTCACACCTGTGATGGAGGCTGCATTACTGTGACCCCCTCCACACCTGTGATGGAGGCTGCATTACTGTGACCCCCTCACACCTGTGATGGAGGCTGTATTACTGTGACCCCCTCACACCTGTGATGGAGGCTGTATTACTGTGACCCCCTCACACCTGTGACGGAGGCTGCATTACTGTGACCCCCTCACACCTGTGACAGAGGCTGCATTACTGTGACCCCCTCATACCTGTGATGGAGGCTGCATTACTGTGACCCCCTCACACCTGTGATGGAGGCTGTATTACTGTGACCCCCTCATACCTGTGATGGAGGCTGCATTACTGTGACCCCCTCACACCTGTGATGGAGGCTGTATTACTGTGACCCCCTCACACCTGTGACAGAGGCTGCATTACTGTGACCCCCTCACACCTGTGATGGAGGCTGTATTACTGTGACCCCCCTCACACCTGTGACAGAGGCTATATTACTGTGACCCCCTCTCACCTGTGATGGAGGCTGTATTACTGTGACCCCCTCTCACCTGTGACGGAGGCTGCATTACTGTAATCCCGTCATACCTGTGATGGAGGCTGTATTACTGTTACCCCCTCACACCTGTGATGGAGGCTGTATTACTGTGACCCCCTCTCACCTGTGACGGAGGCTGTGTTACTGTGACCCCCTCATACCTGTGACGGAGTATGCATTACTGTGACCCCCTCACACCTGTGATGGAGGCTGTGTTACTGTGACCCCCTCATACCTGTGATGGAGGCTGTGTTACTGTGACCCCCTCACACCTGTGACCGAGGCTGTATTACTGTGACCCCCTCACCCCTGTGATGGAGGCTGTATTACTGTGACCCCCTCATACCTGTGATGGAGGCTGTATTACTGTGACCCCCTCACACCTGTGATGGAGGCTGCATTACTGTGACCCCCCTCACACCTGTGACGGAGGCTGTATTACTGTGACCCCCTCTCACCTATGATGGAGGCTGTATTACTGTGACCCCCTCTTACCTGTGACTGAGGCTGCATTACTGTGACCCCCTTACACCTGTGATGGAGGCTGTATTACTGTGACACCCCCTCACACCTGTGATGGAGGCTGTATTACTGTGACCCCCTCTCACCTGTGACGGAGGCTGTGTTACTGTGACCCCCTCATACCTGTGACGGAGGCTGTGTTACTGTGACCCCCTCACACCTGTGATGGAGGCTGTATTATTGTGACCCCCTCATACCTGTGATGGAGGCTGTATTACTGTGACCCCCTCACACCTGTGATGGAGGCTGCATTACTGTTACCCCCCTCACACCTGTGACGGAGGCTGTATTACTGTGACCCCCTCACACCTGTGATGGAGGCTGCATTACTGTGACCCCCTCACACCTATGACAGAGGCTGCATTACTGTGACCCCCCTCACACCTGTGACGGAGGCTGAATTACTATGACCCCCCTCACACCTGTGACAGAGGCTGCATTACTGTGACCCCCCTCACACCTGTGACGGAGGCTGCATTACTGTGATGCTCCCTCACACCTGTGACGGAGGCTGAATTACTATGACCCCCTCACACCTGTGACAGAGGCTGCATTACCGTGACCCCCCTCACACCTGTGACGGAGGCCGCATTACTGTGATGCTCCCTCACACCTGTGACGGAGGCTGAATTACTATGACCCCCTCACACCTCTGATGGAGGCTGCATTACTGTGACCCCCCTCACACCTGTGACAGAGGCTGCATTACTGTGAACTCCTCACACCTGTGACGGAGGCTGTGTTACTGTGACCCCCCTCACACCTATGACAGAGGTTGTATTACTGTGACCCCCTCACACCTGTGACGGAGGCTGCATTACTGTGACCCCCCTCACACCTGTGATGGAGGCTGTATTACTGTTACCCCCTCACACCTGTGACGGAGCTGTATTACTGTGACCCCCCCTCACACCTGTGACAGAGGCTGCATTACAGTGAACCCCTCACACCTGTGACGGAGGCTGTGTTACTGTGACCCCCTCACACCTGTGACGGAGGCTGTATTACTGTGACCCCCCTCACACCTGTGATGGAGGCTGCATTACTGTGACCCCCTCACACCTGTGACGGAGGCTGTATTACTGTGAACCCCTCACACCTGTGACGGAGGCTGTGTTACTGTGACCCCCTCACACCTGTGACGGAGGCTGTATTACTGTGACCCCCCTCACACCTGTGATGGAGGCTGCATTACTGTGACCCCCTCACACCTGTGATGGAGGCTGTATTACTGTGACTCCCCTCACACCTGTGACGGAGGCTGCATTACTGTGACCCCCTCACACCTGTGATGGAGGCTGCATTACTGTGACACCCCCTCACACCTGTGATGGAGGCTGCATTACTGTGACCCCCTCACACCTGTGATGGAGGCTGTATTACTGTTACCCCCTCACACCTGTGATGGAGGCTGTATTACTGTTACCCCCTCACACCTGTGACGGAGGCTGTATTACTGTGACCCCCCTCACACCTGTGATGGAGGCTGCATTACTGTGACCCCCTCACACCTGTGACGGAGGCTGTATTACTGTGAACCCCTCACACCTGTAACGGAGGCTGTGTTACTGTGACCCCCTCACACCTGTGACGGAGGCTGTATTACTGTGACCCCCCTCACACCTGTGATGGAGGCTGCATTACTGTGACCCCCTCACACCTGTGACGGAGGCTGCATTACTGTGACCCCCTCACACCTGTGATGGAGGCTGTATTACTGTGACCCCCTCACACCTGTGATGGAGGCTGTATTACTGTGACCCCCTCACACCTGTGATGGAGGCTGTGTTACTGTGACCCCCTCACACCTGTGATGGAGGCTGTATTACTGTGACTCCCCTCACACCTGTGACGGAGGCTGCATTACTGTGACCCCCTCACACCTGTGATGGAGGCTGCATTACTGTGACACCCCCTCACACCTGTGATGGAGGCTGCATTACTGTGACCCCCTCACACCTGTGACGGAGGCTGTATTACTGTTACCCCCTCACACCTGTGATGGAGGCTGTATTACTGTTACCCCCTCACACCTGTGATGGAGGCTGTATTACTGTTACCCCCTCACACCTGTGACGGAGGCTGTATTACCGTGACCCCCCTCACACCTGTGATGGAGGCTGTATTACTGTGACCCCCTCACACCTGTGACGGAGGCTGTGTTATTGTGACCCCCTCACACCTGTGACGGAGGCTGTATTACTGTGACCCCCCTCACACCTGTGACAGAGGCTGCATTACTGTGACCCCCCTCACACCTGTGACGGAGGCTGCATTACTGGGATGCTCCCTCACACCTGTGACGGAGGCTGAATTACTATGACCCCCCTCACACCTGTGACGGAGGCTGAATTACTGTGACCCCCCTCACACCTGTGACAGAGGCTGCATTACTGTGACCCCCTCACACCTGTGATGGAGGCTGCATTACTGTGACCCCCTCATACCTGTGATGGAGGCTGTATTACTGTTACCCCCTCACACCTGTGACGGAGGCTGTATTACTGTGACCCCCTCACACCTGTGATGGAGGCTGTATTACTGTTACCCCCTCACACCTGTGACGGAGGCTGCATTACTGTGACCCCCTCACACCTGTGATGGAGGCTGTATTACTGTGACCCCCTCACACCTGTGACGGAGGCTGTATTACTGTGACCCCCTCACACCTGTGATGGAGGCTGTGTTACTGTGACCCCCTCACACCTGTGATGGAGGCTGTATTACTGTGACTCCCCTCACACCTGTGATGGAGGCTGTATTACTGTGACTCCCCTCACACCTGTGACGGAGGCTGCATTACTGTGACCCCCTCACACCTGTGATGGAGGCTGCATTACTGTGACCCCCTCACACCTGTGATGGAGGCTGCATTACTGTGACACCCCCTCACACCTGTGATGGAGGCTGCATTACTGTGACCCCCTCACACCTGTGACGGAGGCTGTATTACTGTTACCCCCTCACACCTGTGATGGAGGCTGTATTACTGTTACCCCCTCACACCTGTGATGGAGGCTGTATTACTGTTACCCCCTCACACCTGTGACGGAGGCTGTATTACCGTGACCCCCCTCACACCTGTGATGGAGGCTGTATTACTGTGACCCCCTCACACCTGTGACGGAGGCTGTGTCATTGTGACCCCCTCACACCTGTGACGGAGGCTGTATTACTGTGACCCCCCTCACACCTGTGACAGAGGCTGCATTACTGTGACCCCCCTCACACCTGTGACGGAGGCTGCATTACTGGGATGCTCCCTCACACCTGTGACGGAGGCTGAATTACTATGACCCCCCTCACACCTGTGACGGAGGCTGAATTACTGTGACCCCCCTCACACCTGTGACAGAGGCTGCATTACTGTGACCCCCTCACACCTGTGATGGAGGCTGCATTACTGTGACCCCCTCATACCTGTGATGGAGGCTGTATTACTGTTACCCCCTCACACCTGTGACGGAGGCTGCATTACTGTGACCCCCTCACACCTGTGATGGAGGCTGTATTAGTGTGACCCCCTCACACCTGTGACGGAGGCTGTATTACTGTGACCCCCCTCACACCTGTGATGGAGGCTGCATTACTATGACCCCCCTCACACCTGTGACGGAGGCTGAATTACTGTGACCCCCCTCACACCTGTGACGGAGGCTATATTACTGTGAACCCCTCACACCTGTGATGGAGGCTGCATTTCTGTGACCCCCTCACACCTGTGATGGAGGCTGTATTACTGTGACCCCCCTCGCACCTGTGACAGAGGCTGCATTACTGTGACTCCCTCACACCTGTGATGGAGGCTGTATTACTGTTACCCCCTCACACCTGTGACGGAGGCCGCATTACTGTGACCCCCTCACACCTGTGACAGAGGCTGCATTACTGTGACCCCCTCACACCTGTGATGGAGGCTGTATTACTGTGACCCCCTCGCACCTGTGACGGAGGCTGTATTACTGTGACCCCCTCACACCTGTGATGGAGGCTGTATTACTGTGACCCCGTCATACCTGTGATGGAGGCTGCATTACTGTGACCCCCCTCACACCTGTGACAGAGACTGCATTACTGTGACCCCCCTCACACCTGTGACGGAGGCTGCATTACTGTGACCCCCCTCACACCTGTGACGGAGGCTGCATTACTGTGACCCCCTCACACCTGTGACGGAGGCTGTATTACTGTGACCCCCTCACACCTGTGACGGAGGCTGTATTACTGTGACCCCCTCCACACCTGTGATGGAGGCTGCATTACTGTGACACCCCCTCACACCTGTGACAGAGGCTGAATTACTGTGACCCCCTCACACCTGTGATGGAGGCTGTATTACTGTGACCCCCCTCCACACCTGTGATGGAGGCTGCATTACTGTGACTCCCCTCACACCTGTGATGGAGGCTGCATTACTGTGACCCCCCTCACACCTGTGATGAAGGCTGCATTACTGTGACCCCCTCAGACCTGTGACGGAGGCTGTATTACTGTGACCCCCCTCACACCTGTGATGGAGGCTGCATTACTGTGACCCCCTCACACCTGTGACGGAGGCTGTATTACTGTGACCCCCCTCACACCTATGACAGAGGCTGCATTACTGTGACCCCCTCACACCTGTGACGGGGGCTGCATTACTGTGACCCCCCTCACATCTGTGATGGAGGCTGCATTACTGTGACACCCCCTCACACCTGTGACGGAGGCTGTGTTACTGTGACCCCCTCACACCTGTGATGAAGGCTGCATT
This sequence comes from Lissotriton helveticus, assembly GCF_964261635.1. Lineage (NCBI taxonomy): Eukaryota > Metazoa > Chordata > Amphibia > Caudata > Salamandridae > Lissotriton > Lissotriton helveticus. The sequence continues at coordinate 170,315 of NW_027611697.1, read as the reverse complement.
ACTGTGACCCCCCTCAGACCTGTGACGGAGGCTGTATTACTGTGACCCCCCTCACACCTGTGACGGAGGCTGTGTTACTGTGACCCCCTCACACCTGTGATGAAGGCTGCATTACTGTGACCCCCCTCAGACCTGTGACGGAGGCTGTATTACTGTGACCCCCCTCACACCTGTGATGGAGGCTGTATTACTGTGACCCCCCTCACACCTGTGACAGAGGCTGCATTACTGTGACCCCCTCACACCTGTGACGGGGGCTGCATTACTGTGACCCCCCTCACATCTGTGATGGAGGCTGCATTACTGTGACACCCCCTCACACCTGTGACGGAGGCTGCATTACTGTGACCCCCCCTCACACCTGTGACGGAGGCTGCATTACTGTGACCCCCTCTCACCTGTGACGGAGGCTGTATTACTGTGACCCCCTCACACCTGTGATGGAGGCTTTATTACTGTGACACCCCCTCACCCCTGAGATGGAGGCTGAGAGTCCCAGAGTGCCGTAGTGCCACGGTGTATGGATGCTATAGAGGTCTGCCATGTCGGCTACCTCCTGCCCAACCGAACATCTCTCTGAGATCCAGTGTCGCCAGTACAGCTAATTAGCAGAGAGCAGATACATGCAAAAGAGAGAAAGGACTACAGCTGATATTGTTCACTAAAGGACACAAACATACGCTCAGACTCCACTTTCTCTGTGACACTGAGGGGCATATTATCAACAACTAGCGATATTTATTGCTAAATGAGCTTAGTGTTTTTTTTTTATCGCCGTGCATTACTGGTTTTCATCGCAGAGATAACGTGCTGTTAGCAACGTTTATCTCAAATGCGATAAACTATCCGGCAATAGCTGCTTAATGCGTGAATATCGCTGGAAATCCAGCGATATTCAGGCATTAACGGCAATAGGGTCTTCACCTGAAAATCCAACTCCCATTGAATAAACAGGTTAAGAAGTGGTCTGAGCAGGTGTTAGTTTTCAGCGATATTCGCGCTTAGCAGAAATTTTTTCACCGCTACGCCTGCGTTGATAATAGGCGATAATGATGTTAGCGACTCGTTTCAGTCGCTAACAGGTTGGGTACGCCCACTTTGCATGTCATTAGCGATAAATATTGCTGACATTCAAAGCGGGCCCCAAACTGCTAGCTATCGCCTCAAAGCTGTAGCTAACTGATGTTAGCAACAGCTTGCTAATAGGGCAATAAAATTATCGTCGCTTTGCGGCTGAAATCAACTGCAAAAGCGGCAATAATTTCATATCGCCCGCCTTGATAATATGCCCCTAACTTTTAGTCATGCTGAACAGTAAGCACATTGGTGTATAACATGGCTAAAATATATTGGCAAAGCCAAAAGCTCTTGCGTCGGCAACATAGATTGTATTATATTTTACGTGGTTTGTTTTTTGCATAGCAAATAATTTCAGGGCTTGGCTCGTTCACAGTATCTACGGTCCTTAATTTGTTGGCTCGTCCACCTCTGCTCATATAATCGACTTCAGAAACATTAACGTTTTAGTACGTTTGTAGTGTTGGGAGGAAAACACTGTAACAGTACATACGTTCTCCAGTGGAGAAGCGTGGCTCAGTGGTTAGAGGCGGCAGACCCAGAAGCTGAGATCGACCGTGGACCAGGGTGGACCAGGGTTCGATTCCCTGCCTCGGCGGGTCTCGGGCTCAAAATTCCACGGACTCGACAATTCTCGCTCTGGTGCCTACTCAACTCACGGGGTCACACTCTGCGACTCTGGGCAATAGCTTGCTTAATCTCCACTATGGCCCCTCGCGGCGGGATGCCTGGCTTTCACCTTGTGGACACCCTGCCGGGGTTTCTCACAGGGGAATACCAGGACGGGTTCCCTAAGCAAGCGCCGGAACGCTTACGGGCAGCTGTGCGCTTTACAAGTCCAGCACATTTACATTTCCATTTACAAAGATGCACGCTTTCGTCTTGCTAGTTATATTTAGATGATTGCAGCAAGCCTATTAAAAATGAACCATTAAGGGGGGTGGTAACTTTTGGCTTTTGGGTTTCACAAAGATCTCTGCAAAGGACAATAAGATTCTCTGGACTATCTTATTTTTTTATTTTCATTTTTTTTCAGAGTTTTATATAGCGCGAACTTGACCCGAACCGGGTATCAGAGCGCTTTACATAGCACCAGTTATATTACACCAGGACACACATTCATTTTGTTAGGCACGGGGAGATTAAGTAATGTGCCCAGAATCATAGGAGGTTTGCCGACATTACCGAGACTCAAAATGGGTTCCCCAGGTCCGAGGTCGAGCCCCTTAGCCGTTATGCCAACTTCTCTCCCCTTATTAAGATTCAAACGTGAGCTACAGATTCCCTGCTACGCTCTGCATCAAGCGTACTTAACCCATCCCACCCTGCCACAAAATAATGTCCAAATCATGCACTACAGTACGCGCGATCAGACCACGTGACGAGCAGAGGAGTATGTAAAACAAGATTGGGAGCGCGTCAGCCAGGCTCTCAAGGCAGCTACAGCAGGAGTAGCTTACGCGTGACCTTAAAAGGATGAACACGGACAGGTGGTTGGAACGAAGTAACCCAAGGTGCCTTACACATATGTTTCTATGAGCTTCCCCTAGCATCTGTCTGTGGCAATGTACCCCTCCAATTAAAAGTGCTACATTAGCTCTGATGTTGGAGCGTCGAGTGCCGTTGAGAGTTGACAATCTTTCCGAAATGCCGTTTTGTTGGAAATCAGGGAGTTATGTCTCAGCACTGGTTGCAAGCGCACATTGTGGTTGCAGGTGTACCCTAAGCTTGAATAGAAAGACAGCGGGAGACCCCTACAAAAAAAAGAATTCTTTCAAGTTTTTTACAGATACATGATTTACTTATCCCGTCCGGAATGTTTTATCTGTGTCATGGGATTTGTTGTTCTATTGGTGCCATAAGGACAGTGCAAGTGCCAGAAGGCAAACACTGGAGCTAGTTGCACTTGGTTGGCCCTTGGAAACTAGAGAACTTCTGCAAAGGAGGTGGAGTGTGAGGGGGAGGGGCTCCAAAGGACGCCCACCTAGAAACTGCTACGTCGTTCTGACGTATGATAACCCAGCAAGCTGTTGAAGTGCATAACAAAAGTATGGAATGAGGAGGCGGGGCCAGTGGCGTGGCTAAAAATATATTTGCAATATTTTGTTTATCTTTCACCTTAAGGTAAATACGTAGAAAATGTAACGTACGCCTTTCATGGAGAATTAAAGCAAGTTAAAGGAATCGTAGGGCAATGTACGACAGCTCTTTGATTAATTCCATCACCGCAGATGCAACCATATAGCTGCAGAAATGAATGCTGGTTGGAGCAATCATCACTTTCATTCACAGTTGTATAAAGTCCCAGATTGTAAGAACTGTTAATATCCAAAGAATACCTTTAAAAATTGTATCACAAACTATAATAAAGAATATGCGCAAAGAGATTTAGTGTTTCAAATAAAACAAGTATTTCCAAATTTTGTGTTTCGTGATATAAAATCAGACCTAATGCAAACCTTTTTTTTAAAATGTAAGTTTCTATCAGAAGGACAGCACTTTTACATTTACATTTCTTTCAGGGCGCAGGCACCCTGGCTTGTTTCTCCCTCGCCTCCCACATCATGGCGTCGAAATACTGGCGGCACCTTATTGGCCCCTCAAGGTCGGCACTAACTGTTCAGGAGTCGTGCTGGTTGTTTAAGTAATATTTACAACAAGGGGTGGTGAGGGACAGAGTCTCTGAATTAAGCAGAATACTCTCACCCAGTCAAGAGATCAGGGCTAGAGCCAACACCGTTTTTTAGCTCACTGCACCATCCCAGTTTCAGAAGCTGGCTGTATGCAAATTAGTCTGTTCCTGTCCCAGTGCATGATGGGAACAGGGCAAACCAAACTACAAAAGCCAATTCTTACACAGGGAAGGAAACAAGCTTCCGGGGACCGGTTTCTGGCATTTCAGCCGTCTTCGGCCCGGCTTGCTTGAATCCTGATGGTGCAATGAGCAAGGGACTCATGTCTGAGTATACCCTTCCACGCTAAGGGTGGACAAAAATATTTACAATAAGGGGTGGTGAGGGACAGAGTCTCTGAATTAAGCAGAATACTCTCACCCAGTCAAGAGATCAGGGCTAGATCCAACACCGTTTTTTAGCTCACTGCACCATCCCAGTTTCAGAACCTGGCTGTATGCAAATTAGTCTGTTCCTGTCCCAGTGCATGATGGGAAGAGGGCAAACCAAACTACAAAAGCCAATTCTTACACTGGGAAGGAAACAAGCTTCCGGGGACCGGTTTCTGGCATTTCAGCCGTCTTCGGCCCGGCTTGCTTGAATCCTGATGGTGCAATGAGCAAGGGACTCATGTCTGAGCATACCCTTCCACGCTTAGGGTGGACAAAATTATTTACAACAAGGGGTGGTGAGGGACAGAGTCTCTGAATTAAGCAGAATACTCTCACCCAGTCAAGAGATCAGGGCTAGATCCAACACCGTTTTTTAGCTCACTGCACCATCCCAGTTTCAGAACCTGGCTGTATGCAAATTAATCTGTTCCTGTCCCAGTGCATGATGGGAACAGGGCAAACCAAACTACAAAAGCCAATTGTTACACTGGGAAGGAAACAAGCTTCCGGGGACCGGTTTCTGGCATTTCAGCCGTCTTCGGCCTGGCTTGCTTGAATCCTGATGGTGCAATGAGGAAGGGACTCATGTCTGAGTATACCCTTCCACGCTTAGGGTGGACAAAAATATTTACAACAGGATTCAAGCAAGCCGGGCCGAAGACGGCTGAAATGCCAGAAACCGGTCCCCGGAAGCTTGTTTCCTTCCCAGTGTAAGAATTGGCTTTTGTAGTCTGGTCTGCCCTGTTCCCATGATGCACTGGGCCAGGGACAGACTAATTTGCATACAGCCAGGTTCTGAAACTGGGATGGTGCAATGAGCTAAAAAACGGTGTTGGATCTAGCCCTGATCTCTTGACTGGGTGAGAGTACTCTGCTTAATTCAGAGACTCTGTCCATCACCACCTCTTGTTGTAAATAATTTTGTCCACCCTTAGCGTGGAAGGGTATACTCAGATGTGAGTCCCTTGCTCATTGCACCATCAGGATTCAAGCAAGCCGGGCCGAAGACGGCTGAAATGCCAGAAACCGGTCCCCGAAAGCTTGTTTCCTTCCCAGTGTAAGAATTGGCTTTTGTAGTCCGGTCTGCCCTGTTCCCATGATGCACTGGGCCAGGGACAGACTAATTTGCATACAGCCAGGTTCTGAAACTGGGATGGTGCAATGAGCTAAAAAACGGTGTTGGATCTAGCCCTGATCTCTTGACTGGGTGAGAGTACTCTGCTTATTTCAGAGACTCTGTCCATCACCACCCCTTGTTGTAAATAATTTTGTCCACCCCAAGCGTGGAAGGGTATACTCAGATGTGAGTCCCTTGCTCATTGCACCATCAGGATTCAAGCAAGCCGGGCCGAAGACGGCTGAAATGCCAGAAACCGGTCCCCAGAAGCTTGTTTCCTTCCCAGTGTAAGAATTGGCTTTTGTAGTCTGGTCTGCCCTGTTCCCATGATGCACTGGGCCAGGGACTGACTAATTTGCATACAGCCAGGTTCTGAAACTGGGATGGTGCAATGAGCTAAAAAACGGTGTTGGATCTAGCCCTGATCTCTTGACTGGGTGAGAGTATTCTGCTTAATCTCCCCTTCAGGCCCGTTCCCACACACATTTACAGTTGAAGTCCCCACCCCGGTCACAACAGGTGATGATTATCGCGCAGCTGGACATTCCGCCGATTCACGGAGTGTGTGGGGTTGATCGGATCTCATAGGGTGGGGGCTTTGATCAATTCGAGGGTCATTTAATGGGGGAAGCTTCCTACTGTACGGGGGGGGGGCAATAAACAGTATCCGCAGAGCCAGGTGGCGGCCTGGGAACGAGGAAGACAAACGGGCACACAGGAAAAGGGGGTTTGTATCAAAGGGCCTGGGACCATGAAAGGAATGAAGGGAGGTGTCGCGCTGGGAACAGGATGGGATTCCGAGGCAGAGCTGCGCTGAAGAGGGGTTTATGTGAGAGCGGGCGTGGCCAGTGCGTGGGGGGGGGGGCTTGCGAGGGCGAGGGCGAAGAGCTGTGCTGGGGGTCAGTGGCGTGCAGAGGGTGGTTCTGATCGAGGCACCTAAAATGGCGGGTGCGCACGACAAAAAGTGTGGCATCAGGGGAAAAGGCAAGATGGCGCAGATAATGTTTACCAAACTGTACTAATTTTCCACAACGCACTAGTAGTTAGGAGCAGGCTGGGACATCATGTTACAGTATCACTGCTATCCCGCCTTTCTGCTCCATAGCTTAATATGTGGAAGCTCCTGGACCTTCCAGCCAGGGGAGGGGTCACGCGTTGCCGCCTTTAGAGGGTCACCTGACCTAGGGGTATAAGAGTAAAGGAGGGAAACCTGACTGTCGGTTGGGGCACCACTGGACCTGGGGGAACCTCTGCAGGAGTATAAGCGGTTGGGCCTAGGGGAGGAACCTACACTACTGGGGACTGACTGGGCCTTGGCACTGCTGTTCCTAAGTTAGATGAGGGACTCTGCCAGCCTGCTGATCTAGCCCAGCGAGGGAGAACCCAGGGAACCACCTCCAGTGTGCTGCAGGGAACCATCCTGCCTCTGAAGCCCACCAACTCAACCCCCCTTCCCCCCCAAGAACCTACACTGGGACCTGCCATCCATCCCCCAAGAAAGGCGCTGTGACCATCAAGCGCTGTCAGGAAGCACCTGCCTGCTATGAGCACTGCTGGGGGATCAACCAGGTTACCAGCACTTACTGCCTGCGCTGTGCTCCCAAGCACTCACCAGCACTTACTGCCTGCGCTGTGCTCCCAAGCGCTGTCATCTCACCAGCGCTGCCCTGCATAAGCTGTACCCCCAGCGCTATTTTGTCCAGAACTGTTGCTGCCTAAACAGTGCCTGGAAGAACTGTTCGGCCCCCCTAAAGTGCTGAGCCCCCGAAGCGCTGTGATCCCTAAGCGCTACTTGGACCAGAACTGCTGCCTCCTGAGTGCTGTATGTCTAAACTGCGCTGCATGCCATAATCACCGCCGCCGCCCAGTACTCAGTAGCAAACAAATTCTTTGACCTCATCACACCCCCAATGTACATACGCCTAGAACCCCTCATGGTGAAAACCAAAGCTCTACTACAAGACATTGGGGAGAAAACTACGGCAAGACAACTGACCAGAGACATTGAAAATCAAACAACAATGAACACTATCGCCAACTGGCCGGAAAAAAAGACAGCTGAAATGTGGAAACAAGTAAGCTGGAAACGCCTGACAAATGAGCAAAGAGACTTAGCCTGGATGGTTGTCCACGAATACCTCCCCACCAGACAGTTCCAACACCGCAGAGGGATGGCGAGAACACAAACATGCCCCAGAGAAAGCTGCCTACACGAAGAAACCACTTCTCATCTGATGTGGAACTGCCCATATGCACAGACACTATGGAAGAAGCTGGGCAAGCTCATAAAACACATAACCTCCATGATAAACCAACAACATGAAAACATTCCATTCTCTACGGCCTGGTTCTACCCTCCGCAGACAAAGAGACCGCATGGAAAATAATCAACGCAGGGAAAGAAACCCTGTAGCTCTCCACAATCCTATTACTTTTCTCGCACAAACAACTGACCACAAATGAATGATTAAAGTTGTGTTTCAATAAAGCAATGATATATGTAATGTATGACATTAAATATTTAGGCCAGGCGAAAGCTAGCCAAATATGGAAATATAAAGAGTGGGCCAAATGGCTAATAAAAGCATCATAAAAGACCCCCCAACACGGGGTAAGTCTTAATATATTAATAAATCTAGATGGAAACCACCAAAGTACATGTCTGCGAGCAACACACTTTGGACTGGTAAAAAGTACACCACCCTACAAGGGATTGGTTAAAATGTATCGTGCACCAAAATCTTTATAAAGATATATTTTTACAAAAAAAAAATCTGTGGGTGCCAATGGTTACCGAGTAGGAGCTGTTCTATCACTAAAGAAGGATGGCAATGAATGGGTGGTAGGATATGGTTCTCGCAACCTGACACAAGTGGGCAGAAGATTTTCAATGATAGGGAAAGAATTACTCGCTCCAGCTTGAGCTGTAGAGTGTTTCAGGGCGTATGTTCGGGGCAGGAAATTCAAAATCTGTGAGAAAAATATAAGAGTACAGTTAGAACGATTGGCTTCAAAGTTGCAAATGTATTATTATGATATTGTATGTGTTCCAGACAAAAATACTTGTGGTGCTGATAGGTTGTCACAGTTACCAGTGGAATCGTGCAACGCACAGGAAATGGATGAGAGTGGACGTGATGTGGCATACATGTATGAAGATGTGATGTGTTGTAGGAACAGAGATGTGGTGAATGGATTGGAGTTGCCTGAGGTGAAATGGATAGAGGAAATGAAAAAATATGTGGTGCTGTTGGATGTAAAAAAAATAATTGTAAATGGGTGGCCATTGGACTGGAAATTGCAAGTTGAATTTAGCACATTTTGGAAGGTAAAGGAGGAATTATCCTTTTCTTATGGTATTGTCCTAAGAGGAGATAGGTTTGTATCGCCTATTGGGAAGCGCGAGAACATTATCAAGTTAGGACATGAAGGCCATTGTAGGATGTCAAGCATGTGGTGAAAAGTTTAAAAAGAAATTTGGAGGTCAGGTTTGGATGGTTTGGTGGATCGCTGGGTGAGGGAATCTAATGCATGCATGTCAAGTGACAACGTGATTAAACTAGTGGTGGTACCTTTGCAAACAGTACATTTATGTGATGGGCCATGGTGGAAAGTAGCAATTGATATTATGGGGCCATTTACCACATTACCATCCAAAGAGGCATATGCCATTGTTCTCATTGGGCATTATTCTAAGTGGGCAGAAGTTCATATGAATGGCAGTGTGACCACGGAGGTGGTTATTAATTTTTTGGAGGATGTCTTTTGCAGGGAAGGTGTACCAGAGTCGTTGGTGTCTGATAATGGGGTGGAGGGAGCTTACATCAAGTAAGATGCAGTCGCTTTTGTAAAAGTGTGGTGTTAATCATGTAAGCACGTCATTGGATTATCCCAAAAGTAATGGCCAGGTTGAGCGGTTCAATGGAATTGTCAAAGAGGCAATACAATTGGCACTTAAGTTTGGGCTATGATGGAAGAAAGCTCTTCAAAGTATGTTGTTATCAAACACGATTACACCTCATTCAATAACAGGTAGAATGCCATTTAAGGTGTTAAGAGGAAGGACACCTTCTTCAAAACTTGTACCTTGCTTGTTGAGCATTACGAAGGAAGAAAAAGGGAAGTCAGAGGTTGAGCTTCTGATGAAGAAGAATGTGGAACGGAGTCAAACTCAGGTCATTAACAGAATCAACATTATTATTATTATTATTTGAAGCTTGTAAAGCGCACAGCTACCCCCCAGCGGGCGTTTCCCGGCTCTAAGACAGGCGGCAGGTGCGGGTACTCATAGAGGGCTAAGAGTGGGAAAACAGCCAGGTCTTCAAGTGGCATCTGAAAATAGATTCAGATTCAGCCATCTGCAAGGACATTGGCAGGCTGTTCCAGGCTTTGGCCGTGATCACTGCGAAAGCTCTGCCACCCATTCTGGAGCGACGAAAATGGGGAGTCACCAAAAGGCGGAGATGGTTTGATCTGAGTGAGCGGTTAGACTGAGCATGCTTAAGTCGGGCTCTAAGGTAGGTCGGTCCCTGACCCTGCATTGCTCTAAAAGCCAAAACCAGTGACTTAAACTGAATGTGCCTGGTCACTGAAAGCCAGTGAAGCTTCTTCAGGTGGGGAGAAATCGAGTGGCGATATGGGATGTTATTGATCAACCTGGCTGCCGCGTTCTAAACAATCTGTAAGCGTTTGATCAGGGAGGCAGGAGCCCCAGCGTACAGACTGTTTGCATAGTCCAGATGTGAGGTGATCAGGGCGTGAACAATGATCCACCGAGATTCCCGAGGGAGAAGAGGGAGAATTTTGAGAATCATGTGCAATTTGGCGAAACTCACTGAGGAAACCTGGTTGAATTGAGATTTACAGGATAACTCATTGTTGAACCAGAATCCAAGATTCCTGGCTGAGTCCACAGGTTCCGGAGGGGGGTTCAACTCCAATGGCTACCATCAAAGAGGTGGAGGAGGTTTTTTTGATGAAGAACAGCACCTCAGTGTTATGAGAGTTCAGCCTAAGCGTGTTTGATGCCAAACAGGTGGAGATGTTGCACACGCAGTGTCTAAAATTAGAGTAGGCTGCTTCAGAGTGATCCTTAAATGAGAACACCAATTGTGTGTTGTCAGCATTAGAAATCACTCTGACACCACAATATTCTACCACTGAGGCCAGAGGAGGGAGATTTACATCAATAGCGGGCTCAGTGCGGAGCCCTGAGGGACTCCACAGTTAAGTGGTTTCTCCTCGGACATAAATGGCTGAAGGCAGACATGTTGAGTGCGGCGATCTTGAAAGGATCTGATCCAGGATAGAGGGGTACCCTGAATCCCGAGACTGTATAGTCTCTCAAGCAAAATATCATGAGAGACCGTATCGAATGCCGCGGACAGGTCAAGAAGCACCAGCATCGCTGCTTCACCTGCGTCCAAACATTCACAAGTGGTTTCGGAAACCTCCAGCAGCGCAGTCTCTGTGCTATATCCGGATCTAAACCCGGATTGTGAGTCGTGTAAATGATGGCACATCTCAAGATAGCTCGATAATTGCTCCTGAACTACTTTTTCCAGGACTTTGGCTGGTTTAGGTAGCAGGGAAATGGGGCGATAATTTTTAAAAGAGTTCATTTTTCATTTTTGGCAGAGTTCATTTTCTAGACAAAATACTCTCACATTACTGAGCGCTTAAGTTTGTGAATATTCTTAATCGCGGCTCTGTAAATTGATTTAGCCTCTGTTTCATAGGATAGTCTCCAATTCTGTTCGAGTTTCTTGTACTGACTTTTTTTAGCGCGCAGAGCGGGGGTAAACCAGGTGGCAGATTTTTTTTCTTCTAGAGGAGACAATAGGTTGCTCTGCGGCAACCGTATAAAGGGCAGAGGCGAGCCAATGATTAAAGTTAGATACACCTAGTTCCAAATCCCTCCCCAACTGCAGATGGGTGCGAGAAAGGGCGGGGCTACAGTATTACAAGTGATTTTAAACCATTTCCTACTCTGATCCTGGGCCAAAGCGGAATTAGTTGCTTGAGAGAGAGTAGCCACACTAAACAGGATCAAAAAAATGGTCTGACCATGTAAGAGGTATAGCGGAGCCGCGGACAGATTAGGGTGAACAGTAAATCAGGAGTATGGCCGCCCAATGGGTAGGGCCTCTAACCTGCTGGGTTAGATTTAGGCCTTCCAGGGTTTCTAGATGCCGTCCAGCTTTAGTGCACTGAGTATCATCCACATGTAAGTTAAAATCACTAAGGATTATAATATATGTATGTTTAAGCGACAGATCAGCCGCAATATTATAAAAATCTGTAAAATGTTGAGGCGGGAGGTAGGAGGTCTGTAAATAAGAATTGCAGCCATGGCTATATTCGATACAGCAGAGATGCTGAAATACATCGCTTCTAAGGGGCTGATGTTAGGTATTTTCCTGGAAGAAATATCCCAGCCCGAACGCAGGATCAGTGCAATCCCACCACCCACCTAGTTGTTAGGCCTATTTATTCCCACAAAACGATATTCAGGGGGGATGCCAAGATTGAGGTCGGGATTAGAAATGTCCCTAACCCACGTTTTCCAGGCATGAGTGGCAAGGAAAAGCAAAACGTCATCCGAATGGCGGGGTAGCGATTTACAATTGAGTAAACAGGCTTTAATGGGGGTGAAGACCAATTTGCCCCTTTGCGGGTCCAAAGCGCATTGGGTGTAGTCTGGGAGGGGCTACGGGATCTAACTTAAAAGTGAATAGACAAGCGGCACAATTAAATTGAAACAGGGGCCCAGAAAACTCACATAGGGTCGGGGCACCACAGCCCTTATCTCTCACTTCAAGCAGTTGCGACCTGGACCAAAGGATTCGGGCACCGGAGGGGCACCCAGCAGCATGGCTGGCGATGTCCGCGGAACAGGCGCGGACTTGTGCAGACGGGCTTGCTTTTGGCACACCAGCTGCGCGCGTCCGCTGCACGGCGGAAATGCTAGGTTTAAGAAGTAAGCAGGCGCTAGTGCGCTAACCAGCTTGTTCCGTCCCCAGAGGCAGCCGGAAGTAGAGAAGCCGGCAGTCCTCTACACTCTCCACCGCTAATGGGCACTCCCGTCGTGGACCGGAGTAAGAGGAAAAGAGGCAAAGAGCGGCTGAGGTAGGGGCCCTACATACAAGATAACCAAAAGTGCAATGTGCCAGCAATTGATTTAAAAACAGTTAAAAACACAAACATCAGTTTCAATTTCAAAATTAAAACGCAAATAGCGTGAGTGCCTTACATCTACGTGCGTCGGGTAATAAGAAGATGTCGAATATTTTAGTACGTCAGTATGTGCGAGTGAGGAAACCAGGCCGAGTGGAAAAGGGGGCACCTCGTTGGTCTGATCCAGTGAGGATCGTAAAGGTGTTGGAAGGTGCAGTGAAACTTGAAGATGGGAGAGTGCGGAATTTATGCCATGTGAGTGAGTGCAAGAGAGTTAGCGGACATAATGGTCAGGAGTGTGGTATGCATGACACTGTTAGTGGATACTTGATGGGTGATGAGGTGTATTCTAGGGTTGAAGCAAACTCTAGGGTGAGTGAGATGTGTGAGAGTTGTGAGGGGGCAAATGGTGGAGGTCAGAGTGATGCAGATGTGAGAGTATTTCGAAGTGCGAGAGGCAGTAAATTGGCTGGTCATATTAAAGAGTTTGTGATGGGATAATATTATATTTTAGTTATTTACAGTGTGCATATTTATTTCCTGGTAGTTGGTGTTCTAAGGGGGAAATGAGCATGTGTCATTTATCTATTGTTATTTTGTTGTGTTTGTTATTTGTATTGAGGGGAAGGTGTGTTGGACATTGGAGTGTTGTGAGTGGAAGGTTGGTGAGGGACATGATTGGGTATTAGAATAGGAACATTGGGGGCAGTTGGCCAGGAGTAGCTGTTGTGCTGGGTCTTGCTGGCATGGCTCTCTATGTCTGAAGAACCAGGAACTGATGAATAAACACTTTGAAGTTAATATTACCTATCGGAGGTGGAGTCGTTCTTAACCAGCAAACACTGCAGAGCACGTACCTTGTCCTTGGTGCCAGGAGATGCAAGGACAGAATGTAAAGGTATGGGTGTATCAATCACAGGGTTTTTACAGTGTTCACTTGCACGCATCAATACTTAAGACCTGAATGATGGATTCAGCAATATGGTGGTATAATAACAAATATGCCTATGCTTGGGCCTCAGGGTATAATCCCCTAGTTGCACTTACTATGCTATACCATCAAATTTGCTTTTTAGGGTAGTGCGTGGCCATGAATGATCAGACCAATGAGACCATCTTCTGGGCAGCTGTAGTGCCCCCTGCCCTCTGTGCCTGAGAAGTGCAGTCTGTCTCTGGCTATTGCCCTTCCATTTCTGGTGCTTTGCAGCAGTTTTAAGATCTTCTTAGAGTTTCTTGTTGCTCAAATGGGTGTAACTTCTGATATTTATATGTTTCCCTCGTCTTCATTGCTTGATTTTGCTTTTGAGTAAGTGTCACTCATAGCCGTTGAAATGTCACTCATAATTACACTGAATTTATTAATATTTTACTCATAGCGATCTGAAACCAGTAGCAGGTAGGCTTCATTTGGGCGCGGGTGAGGGCCGGTGATTTCTGGATTTAATGTGCTGTTGCGGCAACTTAAAATAAAGCTGCTGCCTGGAGGTGTCTGACTCTGGTCAATCAGCCCGTGCGAGGTCACAGTGGGTCTGGTGCGTTGCCGGGAATGAACAACAGGCAAGGTGCTGCCTCCAGGATCCATGCCTGGAATATTAAATGACAGAGACACCTGCCCTATGATTGGTTGATGCTCCACAGGGCACCGGAGTTCTTTCATTAAGAGGCACTGCAGTGTGTAAACATTGCAACAAGTGAGGAAGCATGCTCTACTAGCACAGCGCATGCCAGGGCGATCGCTCAGGGCTGCGCAGCTGAGTTCCTCGAGCACGGCTTCTGCAGTGTTCCCCGAGCGCTATAATTGCATGACGAATGCATTTTAGTCTATTGATGCGGACACCAGCAGTAACATGTGTTAGTCTCACTCCTGATGCGTGGTACTGGGCAGGGCTAGATGCATTTCCCCATTGACTTGCATTGAAGAAGCTGTCAGGCGGGAGACAGCTTTTTTGGCTGCAAAAGTCGGGACTGTCCTGTGTGAATCGGGCCTGTTGGCACGTATGCACACGAGTATATTGTGGAAGTACCCTAACCCCACGGAGCCTTTGGTCATTATTCATACATGCCAATAGACCCTATTCAGGTGGGAGACTACAGATTTTTCAAGCCAAAAATGGGGGATTTTCATTCTCCGGATTTTCTATTTTAAATCTCCCCCTCCCTGTCCTGAAATGTTGCCTGTGTGATTATTGCTGGATTTTGAGACTCTTCACAGCCTGGATCCAGAGCACAAGTCACCATGGGGCTGCTGCAGGAGAATTGTTGTTACTAGAGGGGGCGTGGCCAGCAACAGACATTTGCATACCCAGAAGCCTCTGTGGCAAACTCCCGATTCATCACTACAGGTGGCACAGTTATCTGTTTGATCTTATAAGGAGCGCCTGTAGCTGTGCACGCAGAAGCATTCATGAGAGTGAATGGTACGTCACCGGTAATAAGTCGCGCTACTAGTGGTAGGTTACACTTTTATTGTGATTGCGCGACGAGAAGCAATTTTATATTTTGTGGTATACGTGCGTTCCGTAGATCACGCGCACTTCGAGGGGCCGTGAGAGGCGGAAGTTTCGATAATTTTTGAAGGGTTGCTTTTAAAGAAAGTCCGTGATTGGGTAAAATGTGAGCGTTGTGGAGGCGGTCAGGCCTCCTCGGCCGCTGAGGAGAGAAGCACCCGCTGCTCTTCTCAGGGAGACGCCGTCACATGACGCAGAAACAGGCGCCGTGCGTCAACGCGCGCATGCGCGAAGAAGCGGGAGGTGTTGCACCCTCCTGTCGCTAGAGGTCGGAATGCTCCGGAGGAACCTTCAGCGCGTCACTCCTAATCTGCATACCCACAATCCTGTGCGCGCCTCATAATGCTGCTTTACTTTCATACTGAATGCAGGGCTCTTTGTGGCATTGAAAACGATGAAGAGCGATTTAAATCCCGGTAACTAATGTTTGTAAAATAAACGGGCAACATAGGACACTGAAGCTTTGCTTCCTTCAATAACAGAAATAAGGAAGTGCGAGCTCTTTGAAGTGTACACACGTGGTAGAGTTCAGGGGAAGGCAGAGTATAAATGCATTTGAAGTGGGGCCAAGCTGCTAGCCAGTACAAGAAACCTTTTTCTTTTTTCTTGTTTTGCAGTTTCTTTTTTATTTTATATGGGGCTTTACATGAGTACCAGCTATGCTAAACAAGGATACATTCATTCTTCATAGACACAGGGATATTAAGTGATTTGCCCAGGTAAGGAATGGAATATTGATGTGCCAACCCTTCTCATGGCACAACTCTAGCCAATCAGAGCAGCCAGTATTCAAATATGCCTCATAACCAATAGAGCACATTCCCCGGCTTACAAATAAACATAAAGAGGACTTATACGAGACCACTTACAGATGGGCCACAAGCTGAGTCACCTTTTACCTTCCAACTACTACTTGCTACATCACCCAGCGCTCATCTACACTCGACGCGTGCTTTACCGAACACACAAACATCTCAATCATTTTCAGGGTGTCAAAGTCTCTTGAGACCAAGCTTAACGACCCCTCCCCATCCGACCCCCCCCCCACCCCAAAAAAGTTACGTAATGGGGAGCCACAGACAACGGCCAATAAGTCTAGGGAGCCGCTGGTCTAAAAAGTTTGGGAACCACTGCGCTAGTAGGAAGGCACGAAACGTAGTTAGGCACACTACTTTTCTAAGGGATATTACGGGTTATTATACTATTGTACTTTCAAATTAAGAAAAATCGCGCCTAAATAGAGACCTTCCTGCTCTGTGTTCCTTGGCGTTGATCGAACGGTCTCAATGCCTCGCACCTGCCTCAGGACTCTGCACCACTAGGGAATACCAAGGTCTCAGGAACAGGAAAGAGCTGCCAGGGACCAACCTTGGTCAGTGAGACAGGAAGTATGCACTGAGTGAGACAGGAAGTATGCACTAAGTGGGACAGGAAGTATGCACTGAGTGTGACAGGAAGTATGCACTGAGTGAGACAGGAAGTATGCGCTGAGTGAGACAGGAAGAATGCACTGAGTGAGATGGGAAGTATGCACTGAGTGAGACGGGAAGCATGCACTGAGTGGAAGGGAAGCATGCGCGGAGTGAGACAGGAAGTATGCACTGAGTGAGACGGGAAGTATGCACTGAGTGAGACAGGAAGTATGGACGGGAAGTATGCACTGAGTGAGACAGGAAGTGTGCACTGAGTGAGACAGGAAGTATGCACTGAGTGAGACAGGAAGTATGCACTGAGTGAGACGGGAAGCATGCACTGAGTGGAAGGGAAGCATACGCTGAGTGAGACAGGACGTATGCACTGAGTGAGACGGGAAGCATGCATTTAGTGAGACGGGAAATATGCACTGAGTGAGAAGGGAAGTATGCACCGAGTGAGACGGGAAGTATGCACTGAGTGAGACGGAAAGTATGCACTGAGTGGGAGGGAAGTATGCACTGAGTGAGACGGGAAGTATGCACTGAGTGAGACGGGAAGCATGCACTGAGTGGAAGGGAAGCATGCGCTGAGTGAGACAGGAAGTATGCACTGAGTGAGACGGGAAGCATGCATTTAGTGAGATGGGAAATATGCACTGAGTGAGAAGGGAAGTATGCACTGAGTGAGACGGGAAGTATGCACTGAGTGAGACGGGAAGTATGCACTGAGTGGGACAGGAAGTATGCACTGAGTGAGACAGGAAGTATGCACTGAGTGAGACAGGAAGTATGCAATGAGTGACACAGGAAGTATGGACTGAGTGAGACAGGAAGTATGCACTGAGTGAGACAGGAAGTATGCACTGAGTGAGATGGAAAGTATGCGCTGAGTGAGACAGGAAGTATGCACTGAGTGAGACAGGAAGTATGCACTGAGTGGGACAGGAAGTATGCACTGAGTGAGACAGGAAGTATGCACTGAGTGAGACAGGAAGTATGCTCTGAGTGAGACAGGAAGTATGCACTGAGTGAGACAGGAAGTATGCACTGAGTGAGACAGGAAGTATGGACTGAGTGTGACAGGAAGTATGCACTGAGTGAGACAGGAAGTATACACTGAGTGAGACAGGAAGTATGCACTGAGTGAGACAGGAAGTATGCACTGAGTGGGACAGGAAGTATGCACTGAGTGAGACAGGAAGAATGCATTTAGTGAGACGGGAAATATGCACTGAGTGAGAAGGGAAGTATGCACTGAGTGAGACGGGAAGTATGCACTGAGTGAGACGGAAAGTATGCACTGAGTGGGAGGGAAGTATGCACTGAGTGAGACGGGAAGTATGCACTGAGTGAGACAGGAAGTATGCACTGAGTGAGACAGGAAGTATGCAATGAGTGACACAGGAAGTATGGACTGAGTGTGACAGGAAGTATGCACTGAGTGGGACAGGAAGTATACACTGAGTGGGACAGGAAGTATGCACTGAGTGAGACAGGAAGTATGCACTGAGTGAGACAGGAAGTATGCAATGAGTGACACAGGAAGTATGGACTGAGTGAGACAGGAAGTATGCACTGAGTGGGACAGGAAGTATGCACTGAGTGAGACAGGAAGTATGCACTGAGTGAGACAGGAAGTATGCACTGAGTGAGACGGGAAGTATGCACTGAGTGAGACAGGAAGTATGCACTGAGTGAGACAGGAAGTATGCAATGAGTGACACAGGAAGTATGGACTGAGTGTGACAGGAAGTATGCACTGAGTGAGACAGGAAGTATACACTGAGTGGGACAGGAAGTATGCACTGAGTGGGACAGGAAGTATGCACTGAGTGAGACAGGAAGTATGCACTGAGTGAGACAGGAAGTATGCAATGAGTGACACAGGAAGTATGGACTGAGTGAGACAGGAAGTATGCACTGAGTGAGACAGGAAGTATGCACTGAGTGAGATGGAAAGTATGCGCTGAGTGAGACAGGAAGTATGCACTGAGTGAGACAGGAAGTATGCACTGAGTGGGACAGGAAGTATGCACTGAGTGAGACAGGAAGTATGCACTGAGTGAGACAGGAAGTATGCTCTGAGTGAGACAGGAAGTATGCACTGAGTGAGACAGGAAGTATGCACTGAGTGAGACAGGAAGTATGGACTGAGTGTGACAGGAAGTATGCACTGAGTGAGACAGGAAGTATACACTGAGTGAGACAGGAAGTATGCACTGAGTGAGACAGGAAGTATGCACTGAGTGGGACAGGAAGTATGCACTGAGTGAGACAGGAAGAATGCATTTAGTGAGACGGGAAATATGCACTGAGTGAGAAGGGAAGTATGCACTGAGTGAGACGGGAAGTATGCACTGAGTGAGACGGAAAGTATGCACTGAGTGGGAGGGAAGTATGCACTGAGTGAGACGGGAAGTATGCACTGAGTGAGACAGGAAGTATGCACTGAGTGAGACAGGAAGTATGCAATGAGTGACACAGGAAGTATGGACTGAGTGTGACAGGAAGTATGCACTGAGTGGGACAGGAAGTATACACTGAGTGGGACAGGAAGTATGCACTGAGTGAGACAGGAAGTATGCACTGAGTGAGACAGGAAGTATGCAATGAGTGACACAGGAAGTATGGACTGAGTGAGACAGGAAGTATGCACTGAGTGGGACAGGAAGTATGCACTGAGTGAGACAGGAAGTATGCACTGAGTGAGACAGGAAGTATGCACTGAGTGAGACGGGAAGTATGCACTGAGTGAGACAGGAAGTATGCACTGAGTGAGACAGGAAGTATGCAATGAGTGACACAGGAAGTATGGACTGAGTGTGACAGGAAGTATGCACTGAGTGAGACAGGAAGTATACACTGAGTGGGACAGGAAGTATGCACTTAGTGAGACAGGAAGTATGCACTGAGTGAGACAGGAAGTATGCAATGAGTGACACAGGAAGTATGGACTGAGTGAGACAGGAAGTATGCACTGAGTGGGACAGGAAGTATGCACTGAGTGAGACAGGAAGTATGCACTGAGTGAGACAGGAAGTATGCTCTGAGTGAGACAGGAAGTATGCACTGAGTGAGACAGGAAGTATGCACTGAGTGAGACAGGAAGTATGCAATGAGTGACACAGGAAGTATGGACTGAGTGAGACAGGAAGTATGCACGGAGTGAGACAGGAAGTATGCACTGAGTGGGACAGGACGTATGCACTGAGTGAGACAGGAAGTATGCACTGAGTGAGACAGGAAGTATGCAATGAGTGAGACAGGAAGTATGCACTGAGTGAGACAGGAAGTATGCAATGAGTGACACAGGAAGTATGGACTGAGTGAGACAGGAAGTATGCACTGAGTGAGACAGGAAGTATGCACTGAGTGAGACGGAAAGTATGCTCTGAGTGAGACAGGAAGTATGCACTGAGTGAGACAGGAAGTATGTACTGAGTGAGACAGGAAGTATGCTCTGAGTGACACAGGAAGTATGGACTGAGTGTGACAGGAAGTATGCACTGAGTGAGACAGGAAGTATACACTGAGTGGGACAGGAAGTATGCACTGAGTGAGACAGGAAGTATGCACTGAGTGAGACAGGAAGTATGCACTGAGTGGGACAGGAAGTATGCACTGAGTGAGACAGGAAGTATACACTGAGTGGGACAGGAAGTATGCACTGAGTGAGACAGGAAGTATGCACTTAGTGAGACAGGAAGTATGCAATGAGTGACACAGGAAGTATGGACTGAGTGAGACAGGAAATATGCACTGAGTGAGACAGGAAGTATGCACTGAGTGAGACAGGAAGTATGCAATGAGTGACACAGGAAGTATGGACTGAGTGTGACAGGAAGTATGGACTGAGTGTGACAGGAAGTATGCACTGAGTGAGACAGGAAGTATACACTGAGTGGGACAGGAAGTATGCACTGAGTGAGACAGGAAGTATGCACTGAGTGAGACAGGAAGTATGCAATGAGTGACACAGGAAGTATGGACTGAGTGACACAGGAAGTATGCACTGAGTGGGACAGGAAGTATGCACTGAGTGAGACAGGAAGTATGCACTGAGTGAGACAGGAAGTATGCTCTGAGTGAGACAGGAAGTATGCACTGAGTGAGACAGGAAGTATGCACTGAGTGAGACAGGAAGTATGCAATGAGTGACACAGGAAGTATGGACTGAGTGAGACAGGAAGTATGCACGGAGTGAGACAGGAAGTATGCACTGAGTGGGACAGGACGTATGCACTGAGTGAGACAGGAAGTATGCACTGAGTGAGACAGGAAGTATGCAATGAGGGAGACAGGAAGTATGCACTAAGTGAGACAGGAAGTATGCAATGAGTGACACAGGAAGTATGGACTGAGTGAGACAGGAAGTATGCACTGAGTGAGACAGGAAGTATGCACTGAGTGAGACGGAAAGTATGCGCTGAGTGAGACAGGAAGTATGCACTGAGTGAGACAGGAAGTATGCACTGAGTGAGACAGGAAGTATGTACTGAGTGAGACAGGAAGTATGCAATGAGTGACAAAGGAAGTATGGACTGAGTGTGACAGGAAGTATGCACTGAGTGAGACAGGAAGTATACACTGAGTGGGACAGGAAGTATGCACTGAGTGAGACAGGAAGTATGCACTGAGTGAGACAGGAAGTATACACTGAGTGGGACAGGAAGTATGCACTGAGTGAGACAGGAAGTATGCACTTAGTGAGACAGGAAGTATGCAATGAGTGGGACAGGAAGTATGCACTGAGTGAGACAGGAAGTATGCACTGAGTGAGACAGGAAGTATACACTGAGTGGGACAGGAAGTATGCACTGAGTGAGACAGGAAGTATGCACTTAGTGAGACAGGAAGTATGCAATGAGTGACACAGGAAGTATGGACTGAGTGAGACAGGAAATATGCACTGAGTGAGACAGGAAGTATGCACTGAGTGAGACAGGAAGTATGCAATGAGTGACACAGGAAGTATGCACTGAGTGAGACAGGAAGTATGTACTGAGTGAGACAGGAAGTATGCAATGAGTGACACAGGAAGTATGGACTGAGTGTGACAGGAAGTATGCACTGAGTGAGACAGGAAGTATACACTGAGTGGGACAGGAAGTATGCACTGAGTGAGACAGGAAGTATGCACTGAGTGAGACAGGAAGTATGCACTGAGTGGGACAGGAAGTATGCACTGAGTGAGACAGGAAGTATACACTGAGTGGGACAGGAAGTATGCACTGAGTGAGACAGGAAGTATGCACTTAGTGAGACAGGAAGTATGCAATGAGTGACACAGGAAGTATGGACTGAGTGAGACAGGAAGTATGCACTGAGTGAGACAGGAAGTATGCACTGAGTGAGACAGGAAGTATGCAATGAGTGACACAGGAAGTATGGACTGAGTGTGACAGGAAGTATGGACTGAGTGTGACAGGAAGTATGCACTGAGTGAGACAGGAAGTATACACTGAGTGGGACAGGAAGTATGTACTGAGTGGGACAGGAAGTATGCACTGAGTGAGACAGGAAGTATGCACTGAGTGAGACAGGAAGTATGCACTGAGTGAGACAGGAAGTATGCACTGAGTGGGACAGGAAGTATGCACAGAGTGAGACAGGAAGTATACACTGAGTGGGACAGGAAGTATGCACTGAGTGAGACAGGAAGTATGTACTGAGTGAGACAGGAAGTATGCAATGAGTGACACAGGAAGTATGGACTGAGTGTGACAGGAAGTATGCACTGAGTGAGACAGGAAGTATACACTGAGTGGGACAGGAAGTATGCACTGAGTGAGACAGGACGTATGCACTGAGTGAGACAGGAAGTATACACTGAGTGGGACAGGAAGTATGCACTGAGTGAGACAGGAAGTATGCACTTAGTGAGACAGGAAGTATGCAATGAGTGACACAGGAAGTATGGACTGAGTGAGACAGGAAATATGCACTGAGTGAGACAGGAAGTATGCACTGAGTGAGACAGGAAGTATGCAATGAGTGACACAGGAAGTATGGACTGAGTGTGACAGGAAGTATGCACTGAGTGAGACAGGAAGTATACACTGAGTGGGACAGGAAGTATGCACTGAGTGAGACAGGAAGTATGCACTGAGTGAGACAGGAAGTATGCACTGAGTGAGACAGGAAGTATGCACTGAGTGGGACAGGAAGTATGCACAGAGTGAGACAGGAAGTATACACTGAGTGGGACAGGAAGTATGCACTGAGTGAGACAGGAAGTATGTACTGAGTGAGACAGGAAGTATGCAATGAGTGACACAGGAAGTATGGACTGAGTGTGACAGGAAGTATGCACTGAGTGAGACAGGAAGTATACACTGAGTGGGACAGGAAGTATGCACTGAGTGAGACAGGACGTATGCACTGAGTGAGACAGGAAGTATACACTGAGTGGGACAGGAAGTATGCACTGAGTGAGACAGGAAGTATGCACTTAGTGAGACAGGAAGTATGCAATGAGTGACACAGGAAGTATGGACTGAGTGAGACAGGAAATATGCACTGAGTGAGACAGGAAGTATGCACTGAGTGAGACAGGAAGTATGCAATGAGTGAGACAGGAAGTATGGACTGAGTGTGACAGGAAGTATGGACTGAGTGTGACAGGAAGTATGCACTGAGTGAGACAGGAAGTATACACTGAGTGGGACAGGAAGTATGCACTGAGTGAGACAGGAAGTATGCACTGAGTGAGACAGGAAGTATGCACTGAGTGAGACAGGAAGTATGTACTGAGTGAGACAGGAAGTATGCAATGAGTGACACAGGAAGTATGGACTGAGTGTGACAGGAAGTATGCACTGAGTGAGACAGGAAGTATACACTGAGTGGGACAGGAAGTATGCACTGAGTGAGACAGGAAGTATGCACTGAGTGAGACAGGAAGTATACACTGAGTGGGACAGGAAGTATGCACTGAGTGAGACAGGAAGTATGCACTGAGTGAGACAGGAAGTATACACTGAGTGAGACAGGAAGTATGCACTTAGTGAGACAGGAAGTATGCAATGAGTGACACAGGAAGTATGGACTGAGTGAGACAGGAAATATGCACTGAGTGAGACAGGAAGTATGCACTGAGTGAGACAGGAAGTATGCAATGAGTGACACAGGAAGTATGCACTGAGTGAGACAGGAAGTATGTACTGAGTGAGACAGGAAGTATGCAATGAGTGACACAGGAAGTATGGACTGAGTGTGACAGGAAGTATGCACTGAGTGAGACAGGAAGTATACACTGAGTGGGACAGGAAGTATGCACTGAGTGAGACAGGAAGTATGCACTGAGTGAGACAGGAAGTATGCACTGAGTGGGACAGGAAGTATGCACAGAGTGAGACAGGAAGTATACACTGAGTGGGACAGGAAGTATGCACTGAGTGAGACAGGAAGTATGCACTTAGTGAGACAGGAAATATGCAATGAGTGACACAGGAAGTATGGACTGAGTGACACAGGAAGTATGCACTGAGTGGGACAGGAAGTATGCACTGAGTGAGACAGGAAGTATGCACTGAGTGAGACAGGAAGTATGCAATGAGTGACACAGGAAGTATGGACTGAGTGAGACAGGAAGTATGCACGGAGTGAGACAGGAAGTATGCACTGAGTGGGACAGGACGTATGCACTGAGTGAGACAGGAAGTATGCACTGAGTGAGACAGGAAGTATGCAATGAGTGAGACAGGAAGTATGCACTAAGTGAGACAGGAAGTATGCAATGAGTGACACAGGAAGTATGGACTGAGTGAGACAGGAAGTATGCACTGAGTGAGACAGGAAGTATGCACTGAGTGAGACGGAAAGTATGCGCTGAGTGAGACAGGAAGTATGCACTGAGTGAGACAGGAAGTATGCACTGAGTGAGACAGGAAGTATGTACTGAGTGAGACAGGAAGTATGCAATGAGTGACACAGGAAGTATGGACTGAGTGTGACAGGAAGTATGCACTGAGTGAGACAGGAAGTATACACTGAGTGGGACAGGAAGTATGCACTGAGTGAGACAGGAAGTATGCACTGAGTGAGACAGGAAGTATACACTGAGTGGGACAGGAAGTATGCACTGAGTGAGACAGGAAGTATGCACTTAGTGAGACAGGAAGTATGCAATGAGTGACACAGGAAGTATGGACTGAGTGAGACAGGAAATATGCACTGAGTGAGACAGGAAGTATGCACTGAGTGAGACAGGAAGTATGCAATGAGTGACACAGGAAGTATGCACTGAGTGAGACAGGAAGTATGTACTGAGTGAGACAGGAAGTATGCAATGAGTGACACAGGAAGTATGGACTGAGTGTGACAGGAAGTATGCACTGAGTGAGACAGGAAGTATACACTGAGTGGGACAGGAAGTATGCACTGAGTGAGACAGGAAGTATGCACTGAGTGAGACAGGAAGTATGCACTGAGTGGGACAGGAAGTATGCACAGAGTGAGACAGGAAGTATACACTGAGTGGGACAGGAAGTATGCACTGAGTGAGACAGGAAGTATGCACTTAGTGAGACAGGAAGTATGCAATGAGTGACACAGGAAGTATGGACTGAGTGAGACAGGAAATATGCACTGAGTGAGACAGGAAGTATGCACTGAGTGAGACAGGAAGTATGCACTGAGTGAGACAGGAAGTATGCACTGAGTGAGACAGGAAGTATGTACTGAGTGAGACAGGAAGTATGCAATGAGTGACACAGGAAGTATGGACTGAGTGAGACAGGAAGTATACACTGAGTGGGACAGGAAGTATGCACTGAGTGAGACAGGAAGTATGCACTGAGTGAGACAGGAAGTATGCACTGAGTGGGACAGGAAGTATGCACTGAGTGGGACAGGAAGTATGCACTGAGTGAGACAGGAAGTATACACTGAGTGGGACAGGAAGTATACACTGTGTGGGACAGGAAGTATGCACTGAGTGAGACAGGAAGTATGCAATGAGTGAGACAGGAAGTATGCAATGAGTGACACAGGAAGTATGGACTGAGTGAGACAGGAAATATGCACTGAGTGAGACAGGAAGTATGCACTGAGTGAGACAGGAAGTATGCAATGAGTGACACAGGAAGTATGGACTGAGTGTGACAGGAAGTATGGACTGAGTGTGACAGGAAGTATGCACTGAGTGAGACAGGAAGTATACACTGAGTGGGACAGGAAGTATGCACTGAGTGAGACAGGAAGTATGCACTGAGTGAGACAGGAAGTATGCAATGAGTGACACAGGAAGTATGGACTG
Source organism: Lissotriton helveticus (assembly GCF_964261635.1). Lineage (NCBI taxonomy): Eukaryota > Metazoa > Chordata > Amphibia > Caudata > Salamandridae > Lissotriton > Lissotriton helveticus. The sequence goes on along the minus strand of NW_027611697.1, from coordinate 144,700 downwards.
AGTGACACAGGAAGTATGCACTGAGTGAGACAGGAAGTATACACTGAGTGAGACAGGAAGTATGCACTGAGTGAGACAGGAAGTATGCACTGAGTGGGACAGGAAGTATGCACTGAGTGAGACAGGAAGTATACACTGAGTGGGACAGGAAGTATGGACTGAGTGAGACAGGAAGTATGCACTGAGTGGGACAGGACGTATGCACTGAGTGAGACAGGAAGTATGCACTGAGTGAGACAGGAAGTATGCACTGAGTGAGACAGGAAGTATGCACTGAGTGAGACAGGAAGTATGTACTGAGTGAGACAGGAAGTATGCAATGAGTGACACAGGAAGTATGGACTGAGTGTGACAGGAAGTATGCACTGAGTGAGACAGGAAGTATACACTGAGTGGGACAGGAAGTATGCACTGAGTGAGACAGGAAGTATGCACTGAGTGGGACAGGAAGTATGCACTGAGTGAGACAGGAAGCATGCATTTAGTGAGACGGGAAATATGCACTGAGTGAGAAGGGAAGTATGCACTGAGTGAGACGGGAAGTATGCACTGAGTGAGACGGAAAGTATGCACTGAGTGGGAGGGAAGTATGCACTGAGTGAGACGGGAAGTATGCACTGAGTGAGACGGGAAGTATGCACTGAGTGGGACAGGAAGTATGCACTGAGTGAGACAGGAAGTATGCACTTAGTGAGACAGGAAGTATGCAATGAGTGACACAGGAAGTATGGACTGAGTGAGACAGGAAATATGCACTGAGTGAGACAGGAAGTATGCACTGAGTGAGACAGGAAGTATGCAATGAGTGACACAGGAAGTATGGACTGAGTGTGACAGGAAGTATGCACTGAGTGAGACAGGAAGTATACACTGAGTGGGACAGGAAGTATGCACTGAGTGAGACAGGAAGTATGCACTGAGTGAGACAGGAAGTATGCACTGAGTGAGACAGGAAGTATGCAATGAGTGACACAGGAAGTATGGACTGAGTGGGACAGGAAGTATGCACTGAGTGAGACAGGAAGTATGGACTGAGTGTGACAGGAAGTATGGACTGAGTGTGACAGGAAGTATACACTGAGTGGGACAGGAAGTATGCACTGAGTGAGACAGGAAGTATGCACTGAGTGAGACAGGAAGTATGCACTGAGTGGGACAGGAAGTATGCACTGAGTGAGACAGGAAGTATGCAATGAGTGACACAGGAAGTATGGACTGAGTGTGACAGGAAGTATGCAATGAGTGACACAGGAAGTATGGACTGAGTGGGACAGGAAGTATGCACTGAGTGAGACAGGAAGTATGCACTGAGTGAGACAGGAAGTATGCTCTGAGTGAGACAGGAAGTATGCAATGAGTGACACAGGAAGTATGGACTGAGTGAGACAGGAAGTATGCACGGAGTGAGACAGGAAGTATGCACTGAGTGGGACAGGACGTATGCACTGAGTGAGACAGGAAGTATGCACTGAGTGAGACAGGAAGTATGCACTGAGTGAGACAGGAAGTATGCAATGAGTGAGACAGGAAGTATGTACTGAGTGAGACAGGAAGTATGCAATGAGTGACACAGGAAGTATGGACTGAGTGTGACAGGAAGTATGCACTGAGTGAGACAGGAAGTATACACTGAGTGGGACAGGAAGTATGCACTGAGTGAGACAGGAAGTATGCACTGAGTGGGACAGGAAGTATGCACTGAGTGAGACAGGAAGTATGCGCTGAGTGAGACAGGAAGTATGCACTGAGTGAGACAGGAAGTATGCACTGAGTGAGACAGGAAGTATGCAATGAGTGACACAGGAAGTATGGACTGAGTGAGACAGGAAGTATGCACGGAGTGAGACAGGAAGTATGCACTGAGTGGGACAGGACGTATGCACTGAGTGAGACAGGAAGTATGCACTGAGTGAGACAGGAAGTATACACTGAGTGGGACAGGAAGTATGCACTGAGTGAGACAGGAAGTATGCACTGAGTGAGACAGGAAGTATGCAATGAGTGACACAGGAAGTATGGACTGAGTGAGACAGGAAGTATGCACTGAGTGGGACAGGAAGTATGCACTGAGTGAGACAGGAAGTATGCACTGAGTGAGACAGGAAGTATGCTCTGAGTGAGACAGGAAGTATGCACTGAGTGAGACAGGAAGTATGCACTGAGTGAGACAGGAAGTATGCAATTAGTGACACAGGAAGTATGGACTGAGTGAGACAGGAAGTATGCACGGAGTGAGACAGGAAGTATGCACTGAGTGGGACAGGACGTATGCACTGAGTGAGACAGGAAGTATGCACTGAGTGAGACAGGAAGTATGCAATGAGTGAGACAGGAAGTATGCACTGAGTGAGACAGGAAGTATGCAATGAGTGACACAGGAAGTATGGACTGAGTGAGACAGGAAGTATGCACTGAGTGAGACAGGAAGTATGCAATGAGTGAGACAGGAAGTATGCACTGAGTGAGACAGGAAGTATGCAATGAGTGACACAGGAAGTATGGACTGAGTGAGACAGGAAGTATGCACTGAGTGAGACAGGAAGTATGCACTGAGTGAGACGGAAAGTATGCTCTGAGTGAGACAGGAAGTATGCACTGAGTGAGACAGGAAGTATGCACTGAGTGAGACAGGAAGTATGTACTGAGTGAGACAGGAAGTATGCAATGAGTGACACAGGAAGTATGGACTGAGTGTGACAGGAAGTATGCACTGAGTGAGACAGGAAGTATACACTGAGTGGGACAGGAAGTATGCACTGAGTGAGACAGGAAGTATGCACTGAGTGAGACAGGAAGTATGCACTGAGTGGGACAGGAAGTATGCACTGAGTGAGACAGGAAGTATACACTGAGTGGGACAGGAAGTATGCACTGAGTGAGACAGGAAGTATGCACTTAGTGAGACAGGAAATATGCAATGAGTGACACAGGAAGTATGGACAGAGTGAGACAGGAAATATGCACTGAGTGAGACAGGAAGTATGCACTGAGTGAGACAGGAAGTATGCAATGAGTGACACAGGAAGTATGGACTGAGTGAGACAGGAAGTATGCACTGAGTGAGACAGGAAGTATGCAATGAGTGACACAGGAAGTATGGACTGAGTGAGACAGGAAGTATGCACTGGTATAGTATAGGCCAGGTAGCGAGGGGCGGAAGTGTGCAAGGCTTTATGGGTGGTGCAGGCAGTCTTGTAGATAGACCCAGCTTCAATGGGAAGTCAGCGAAGAGAAATCAGTATGGGTGTATTATGATCTTTTCTTTTGGCTCAAAAGATAAAAGGTGCCACTGAATGGAGGATGGATTTGAGAGGGGATGGGTGGGTTTTGCAGAGGCCTGCAAGGAGAGAAAGACAGTAGTTCAGTCTGCAGAGAACCAAAGATTGGACAAGAGTTGTTAGGTATAGCCCAGGAATGAAACACTGAACCCCCTAGAGGTAGCGCAGTTCGTAGCGTGCCTCCTTGGCCATGGTGTTGATTTGGGAATGTAAGCTGAGTCTTTTGTCCAGGATGACACCTAGGGATTTGAGACTGTCAACGAAGTTAGGTTTGATGTTAAGAATGTTCAGACTGTCCGTCCATGATTGAACAGACGGTAGAGAGTTAAAGGTTGAGAAAAGAAGGAATTCGGTTTTGGATGGATTCAGAATTAGATAATGAGATGAAGTCTAGTTTTGGATGGAGTTTAGGGTGGTGTTGAGGATTTAAATGCTGTGTAAGGAGGACACCCTTAGGGAGAGTTGAGTGTCATCTGCAAAGGGGTAATAATCCCAGACTTTTTTAGAAGGTTTCCCAGCGGTTCCATGTAAAGAGTGAAAAGGGTGGGTGTGAAGATTGAGCCTTGAGGGGCGCCTTGATCCACAGCCTTTGATGTAGGGAGGCAGTTTGCTATTTTAATCTTCTGAGGTCTGCCTGAGAGGTATGATTCAAACCATTAAAGCACCGCGGCTTCAAATCCCATTCTATGTTTTAATGTGTTCAGAAGAGAGATATGATTAACAGTGTCAAAGGCTGCGGATGGGTCCAGAAAGATCAGGAGACAAGACTTGGTTGAGTCAAGTACTTGCAGCCTCCTTGTGTTTGCCAGTTCCCTGTTAGGTTTCCCATTAGGTAGGCGAGCGGTGGCAAACACTAAATGGCCGAACTCCATACAGGCTGTGGAAAGGGGCCCTTGCATAGCCGCCAAGGTTTCAGTTTGATTATGTGTGACAGACAGCTAACCGATACCTCGAAGAAAACAGAATCCTGGGCCCTTCCCAGTCAGGGTTCCGCAGCAACCACAGCACCAAGACTGCCCTCATTGCCGCCATCGACGACATCAGGACCCAGCTGGACAATGGCGGGACCGCAGCACTCATCCTCCTAGACCTCTCTACCGCCTTCAACACCGTCTGCCACCGCACACTACACGCACACCTCCACGCCGCAGAGATTCGAGACAAAGCTCTGGATTGGACCACCTCCTTCCTCTCTGGCAGAACCCTCTTAGTTGCTCCTGAGGCGAAAAGCCGGGAGCTAGGGTTCCATGCTGGTATCTTTTTAATCTTTTACCCACTTACTTTGGCCACCGTTTGCTTCTGTGTTATTTTAAAAGCCTTACTTGCTATCACGTAGCTCCGGACGGGCTCCACCGATCAGGTGCGGAAGTCCAGCACCCGCGCTGAGTGGTTTGCTTGCAATCTCCCCGCCCACGGGCTGTATATAAGAAGCAGTTTGCTCTGTGCTCGCCCCTCTTAGTTGCTCCTGAGGCGAAAAGCCGGGAGCTAGGGTTCCATGCTGGTATCTTTTTAATCTTTTGCCCACTTACTTTGGCCACCATTTGCTTCTGTGTTATTTTAAAAGCCTTACTTGCTATCACGCAGCTCCGGACGGGCTCCGCCGATCAGGTGCGGAAGTCCAGCGCCCGCGCTGAGTGGTTTGCTTGCAATCTCCCCGCCCACGGGCTGTATATAAGAAGCAGTTTGCTCTGTGCTCGCCCCTCTTAGTTGCTCCTGAGGCGAAAAGCCGGGAGCTAGGGTTCCATGCTGGTATCTTTTTAATCTTTTGCCCACTTACTTTGGCCACCGTTTGCTTCTGTGTTATTTTAAAAGCCTTACTTGCTATCACGCAGCTCCGGACGGGCTCCGCCGATCAGGTGCGGAAGTCCAGCGCCCGCGCTGAGTGGTTTGCTTGCAATCTCCCCCGGAGACGGTACGCCGGGGGCAGGACTTAGACCTCTGGCGTGACCTCCGGCCGCTCAAAGGAAATGGCTGTCCATCCACGCAGCGGACGCGAGCAGCGGGCGCGTCGGAGGTGCGCCAGAGGTGAGCCCGTCTGTGCCCGTCCGCGCCGACCCGAGCCCAGAGGCCATGACCCCTGGGCAGGTGTCTTCAAAATCTTTCTTCAGGATAGTTTACTCTTCCACGGAGCTGTGTAGCATTCGTGATAAAGCTGTAGAGCAGGGGTCTCCAAACCGGCCCTGGAGGTGTGGTATATAAATAAATAATACCGGATCTATTTTTGAATGAATGAATGAATAACAGATAGCTCAATAAAATAAGAGTCAAGATTCGAGGTAGTAGGAGTTTCTGCAGGTTTATTACAGCATAAGGACAGGATCAGGACAACCTGCATAGGAACAGAGGTGACAGGGCCCAGCAGGACAACTGGGGCCCAGCAGCTGCCGGGGCTTGATCTGGGATGAGCGCGCTAACTTTTAATAACAATACATTGACTTATATACATAGCGCAAACACATAGCATTACATTGCAGTAGGCGTAACAGTGGGTGGAGCAGAAGGCGTGACGCGTAGCAGTCGCGAGAGATAACAGTAAAGGTAGGTGTAACTGGGCGTGTACATAGACATGTGGTGCAAACGTAACAGAATATGTCATGAATGGGCGGAAACATAGGAGGGGGCTACCTAAGGAGCCGGGACCTCTAACCTAATGGTGCGCGAAAACTGGCAATGACGTATTACTAGGAGAAGCTGGGGGCTACGAACTCTGTGCTAGGAGCAGAGACTAAAGTCTGGAGGGTCGGAGCGACATGTACCTAAACCCTATCTGGTATCTGGTGTTTAGGGAACATGTGGATATAAACTAGAAGTCATGAGGGGAAAAGCTAACTTGACTCTAAGACTGGACCATGCATTATTCTATATGTAGTGCGTGATGAAGAATATTAAATGACCATTAATACAGTATTTCTCTAACGTGGAGCCGAATAGGCTAGACAATGACGGAAACTATTGATGCAGTTCAGTAGCTTAGGAATGCAGAGAAGGAGGACTGAACTGATAGCTGGAACTATAACATACTTTTGGCAGACTCAGAGGCAGAACCAAGCTGCACCGGGCACTGCGAGGCAGGGAGTAAGTGAAGGGTCGAGGATACAGGTGGGGGCTGTATCGCTCCTCAGCGAGGCTTTCAGGAGACAGGAGCTGAATCTGATGTCCGGGCCCTTTTGAGGCCTGGAAACGGGGGCTTTATAATGAAATAACGTGCATACTGAGAAACGTGGCAACATAGCTTTACATAGGCCTGATATTCGTAGTATTCACGAGGACTGGAAACTAGCATACTAGAGGTGGACACAACTGGAATTGCGTCATTAATCGGACATGGGGAATAACATATGCATATTGGTCATGCACACATAACATATGATGGATGAGTAGGGACACAGAACATGGCAAAATTTACTTTTCCACATTCCCTCCTTGTCACTACGTTTCCATCAGGAAACATCAATTTTCATGATACCATCTATCATTTCATACAGTACCATTTGCTTGTCTCGAATTGTCTTGGAACGGGATTTAGAACGGGGCTTGGGACTAGGAATACAAGAGGTAGCACACATGCTGCAAATCGCAGGGCCACATTGTATACAGAGGCAGCAGCTAAATATGATCGCTACTGCAATACCTAGAAAGGACAGGACTTTCCATCCCCATGCGGAAATTATATTCCAGAACCAACCGGACCATGTCCAGGTGCCTGGATCTTGGTGTAACAGATGGGCAATTTTATGGAGTCTGGTTATAGCTGAATAAACAGACGGCGCGTTATTTGGAATGAAAATACAGCAACTAGATCCGATGACTCTACAGGCCCCGCCCCTATCGGCCAGTATGACATCAAGGACGAGACGATTTTGCAAAACGACAAATCTCATAGCAGATTGTTCTTCGGTTAAGTTACCTAGAGCAGAGGCAGTCTCATTTACTACAGCTTCAAGGGTTCTTGTTAACCTACGGATCAGTTTACTATTCTGGACAGGTCCTACAAAGAAGAAGAAACCTTTATTGAAATCTGTATACTGTTCTAGAGTAGTTTCAGTATAATCGACAATTGGGGACTCCCTTCTATGTCTAATGTGTACTAGATGTGTGTTTCGGTGATAATCAGATGGGGCTAGGAAAACAGGTGGCAGTAGGAAGGCAATGTAACAGGTTCCCTCCCAATCGAGGGGCAGACGAACATATGCAGTTTGACCACAAATAAAATAAGAATGACGTGAAGCTTTGAAAACAGATTTCCCACTGTCACTATACTGGATAACAGTAGTACATTCACTATGACCTACATGTATGGAACCATAACTACGGACACATAATTCGCCTTTGACAGGTAGTACTGAAATAGCAGGTAAGTCTGGAGTAGTATCAGACTGAACATTCAGGACCATGAAATTCGACGAATAATTACCTAAATTATATACTTCATTTTCTAGATCTAAACCTGTTCTGTGGGGGAGACCTTGCTTGTCTGGGAAACATGTACTGTTAAGAAAAGACATATCTGTTGAGGATGACGTTAACGTGGACCATGCTCCACACGAACCATTATGTGAGAATGGATAAGGAAAGAGTGGCAGAACTCCCTTCGGTGTCTGGAAAGGGGGGAGTCGACCACACACCCAACAATTAGTGGCATTGCTGGTCTGGTGTGAATAATGTAACATACGGATAAATGTGTTGTTACGCATAGCGAGGCGGTAAGAATATTCGTGAGGAGGCAGATCACTAAACGTGTGCTCTACTGTAGCATTAGCAGACATATTTACATGAGGAACTGGAAAATACAGATAGAACGCATAGCTGGTGCAGGAAATCAAAATGCTGATGAATAATATGAAACTCAGAAAAACGATACATTGAATTGAGTTATTACTGACTCTCTCACTATGGGGGTCTATTTTATTCATGTCAGAAACAATCTAACCGTTTCACCTAGGGGAGGACTTATACAATCAAACTGACTGACTTATTTTACTAGACCTGAGCTTTAACTTATACTCCTGCTGCGGAGTTTTCTCTAACCAGGGAGGGGTTGTAGTAATGTCTTTTGCGGGACAGTCCTTTAAAACAATGTCTTGACAGTTTTTAAAATCCTGGGAATCCTGGGAAATGTTCTTGGAGACGGGTTTCAGTCCATTGAAAAGTTTTACATGAGAAAGATGGACCCACCCCTTCCTGCCTTCCAACTTGACGGCAGTACGGGTGGTCAAGAGGACCTGACGTGGCTCCTTCCAACGTGGTTCCAGCGGACTTGATCTGTCAAAATTTCTGATCATCACCAAGGAGCCTGGAACGATCTCGTGCGGTGCCACCTCGGTATTGTCTGGAAATGCGGCGGCAACCTGTGAACGACATGAGTTGAGGGCAGACATCAAGGAAGCTAGGTAATCTGTCAGCATATTACATGAAACATCGGTAATACTTCGGGGTCTAGGAGTACCCCAGATGTTAGGGGGGCGGCCGAATACGACCTCATACGGGGACAGACCTGATCTGGAATGTGCGACCATGCGCATATAAAACAAAGCGACTGGCAGAGCTACTAGCCAGTCCACACCTTTTTCTTTACAAACTTTGGCAATACGGATTTTCAGGGTCTGATTATGTCTCTCGACTAGACCGGCTGCTTCAGGATGGCGTACACAATGGAACTTCCACTGGTACCCTAACAAAAGGGAAACGTGCTTCATTAACTCTGAGGAGAATGGCTGACCGTTATCAGAATATACGACTCTAGGGAGTCCGTATCTAGGGAAGAATTCACGAACCAACTGCTTGGCAGTGGTCGCGGCTGTGTAATCTGGGACTGGATATGCTTCTGTCCATCTGGACAAAGCGCATACAACTACAAGGACATACTTGAAACCTCGACATCGCTCCATCTGAATATAATCCATCTGGAGGACCTCAAAAGGGTGGTCAGGGGGCTGGAAACCACCTTGTTCCACCGGGACACTTTTACCTGGATTAAACTGACAACATATCATACAGGTACGGACTTTCTGCTTGGCTGCAGCTCGTAAATGCTTGTTGAACCAAATGTTCTGGATACTGTCTAACATAGCTTTTTCTCCTAAATGTGCTGGACTATGTGCGGTATTGATAATGACTTGAACCATAGAATCGGGGAGAAACCATGTGGCTCTACCCTTCGTTAACCATCCTTGATCTGTCTGGACCCCTCCTTGTTCAGACCATTTCTTGATTTCATCGGGAGTAGCGTGTAACTGTATATCTATGACGTCTTGTGTAGGGTCCTTAACTGTCATGCATGTAGTCGGATCTGGAGTATGTGTCATGTTAACTGGAATGTCTGGAGTCTGTGCTGTAAGCTTGGCTGTGCGATCTGCTAGATCATTACCTTGAGAAATAATGTCAGTAACTTTCGTATGTGCTTTGCACTTCATGATAGCAATAGATGTCGGTAAATGTATGGCATCTAACAGGGCTTGAATAAGGAGACCATGCTGAATCTTGGTTCCATGAGAAGTCATGAAACCTCTCTCCTGCCAGAGCACTCCGAAGTCGTGTACAACTCCGAATGCGTAACGTGAATCTGTGTAAACATTAACTTTCAGGTTCTTGGCGTGTATACAGGCTTGTGTCAGAGCGACTAGCTCTGCTGCTTGAGCGGACAGGGTATCAATACGGTGTGTTTCAATAACTTCGGTGTCAGTAGTCACTGCATACGCGGCGACTAGTTCTCCTGTACTAGTTCTCATACATGAACCATCCACATAAAGTGTCAGGTCAGGATCTGGTAACGGAATGTCTGTCAGGTCTTGTCTTGGCTTTGTCGTAATGTTAACTACTTCCACACAGTCATGTGTGTCTGGATTTGAATTAACTGATGGTAACAGTGTAGCAGGATTCAGGACGTTGCAGCGTCTAATTTCTATGTGTGGCTGGAACAGTGTCAATTCATAACCTGTTAAACGTGCAATTGTCAAGTGCTGTGTTTGTGTTCTGTTTAAAAGAACTTCTACGGAGTGTGGAACTTGTACTGTCAGGGAGTGTCCTAAAACTATGGAATCACTTTGTCTGATAGCTAGTGCTGTGGCTGCAACTGACTTGAGGCACGCAGGCAACGCCTGGGCGACTGGATCTAATGTGCTCGAAAAATAAGCACAGGGCTTGTATTGTCCTGCTTGATCTTGTGTGAGAACAGATAATGCTGTACCTTCGCGTTCAGTAACGAAAAGTGTAAAAGGCTTACTGTAGTTCGGTGTAGCTAGAACTGGAGCTTGACATAGGGCTTTCTTTAACTCGTTGAAACTAAGTGTATGGTCAGATGTCCAAGGGAGGACAGTCGATACGGCTGCCTCCTGTGTCGTTAACTGTATCAGTGGCTTGGCTAGAAATGCATACTGAGGAATCCATTGTCTACAATAAGAAGTAAGGCCGATAAAGGCACGTACCTCCTTCTGGGTTCTGGGCTGGGGAAGACTCGCTATTAACTGGATACGGTCGGGTGTCAACTGCCTACCCCTCTTGGACAGCAAGTGTCCTAAGTATACCACTTGCTGGACACAGAATTGAAGCTTCGAAGGTGACACCTTGTGCCCCATCTCGGCAAGGAAATACAAAACTGTCAGTGACGCTCGCTCGCAGTCACGTTCAGAACGGGCTGTGATCAGTAGATCATCGACATACTGGAGCAGGGCAGTGTCAGTTGGCATGTGAATGTTGTCTAGTTGTCGCTTGAGTGCTTGACTGTAAATACTAGGGCTTTCTGTGAAACCTTGAGGAGCGCGTGTAAACATATAGCTCCTTCCATTTAAACAAAATCCGAAAAGAAACTGGCTGTCTGGATGAATTGGAACACTAAAAAATGCATTCTTAAGGTCTATGACAGTGAAAAACATGGCTTCGTAATCAATAGCAGTTAACAGGGAAGAAATATCTGGGACAACTGGGTACTGAGGAATAATACATTTGTTAAGCTCTCGTAAATCAATCACTAATCGATATACTGGGGGTGCTCTTCGATCAGTACGTTTCATGACTGGAATGATCGGAGAATTACATACATTGGAGTCAGTTTCTACAACTACTCCTTGAGCCATGAGCTCGTCAATAATTTTGGATAAGGCTGCTACAGCCTCAGGTGGCAATCTGTACTGTCTGATTCGTGGTAACACTACACCTGGTTTGAGAGTCACACGATGGGGTGTGATTTGCATGTAACCTACATCAGTTGGACCTTGCGCCCATAAATGCTGCGGAACATTAGACAATCTGGAATCAAAATCTCGTAATACATAGTGACCCTTAAAGTCACGTAGGAACAGACGTATTCCCTCTGGGGAACAGCAAATAACTGCACCTAACTCTTTCAGTGTCTTAATGCCTAACAGATTTTCTGGACATGACTTAGTAAGTAACAGATCAGTAGTGCGGGACAATGGACCTACTTCTAGAGTGACTGGCTTTGATATCTCATTAACTATTGGCTTTCCTGAAAATCCAAGGGAAACATTTCTTGAGCCTGAGAGCGGAGCCCCTGGAACTTCGGCGTGACTAATTGTGGTCCTACTTGCCCCTGTATCGATCAAAAACTTTCTGTCTTTCCCTAATACTTGACTGTGAACATAGGGACCTTCTTGATCTACAGGTATCTCGATGAGAGGCAAGCCTACCTCCCTCTCTAGGCTGTTTCATGAATATGGCTGGTACTCTGGATACTCAGACTGTGCATACTGATACATCTGCGATGTAACGTGCTGTGTTGCAGCAATAGGCTGCGGTGCGGGAACTGTCTGTTGTGCATTCTGTGACTGAGGAATCTGTGAAACTTGTTCTTGTCTAGGCGGACGTGGTCTTTCTTTAGTCTTACCAGTAGCTATGTTATGTTTCAGAACTGCACACTCGTTTATAAAATGACCTGGCTGTTTACAATAATTGCAGTTCCCTTTAACGGGAGCTGCAGGATGACTGGCTTGATTCGGACCCCTCTTCTGACTGTCTTGAGGAACAGATTGTGCAACTAGCACTTTCATTTTCGTATCTTTCATACGTTTTCTCTCGTGTTCTTGCTCTTCCCTAATTCTATTCTGGTGATACTGAAGCATCTGGAGCATCTGGGACGGAGTATTTGCTTGCCAGGTGCTTTCGACTTTCAAAACTCGATTTTTAATTTGTGGACTTGAATTCTCGACTAATTTGGTAACAAAAAGATGAGGGTATGACTCACTACTTGTCTTGAGACCACTATTGATACTGAAACATTTCTCAAATCTAGAATAAAAATCACTAATATCTTCATCTTGTTTCTGTTTACAGGCTGAGATTGCATCCCAGTCTTCCTTCCTAGTTGTCAATAATCTGGGTAAAACTTGAATCAGTAATTCTGGTAATTCTTTACATTTATCTCCAAGACCGGTACCTGGTACTCGTGCCTTGTCTTCAGCTTCTAGAGCTGCCCAATCGATCTTTTTCTCTCCCACCTCCCATTCTTTTTCTTTTAACTTTTCATATACCCCTGCGGGCAGCAGGACTTTTAACATTTTAATGATATCTGGGTAAGTGTATTCTCCCATACGGAGCATGTCTTTTAATTCTCTATGGAACCCTGCTGGATCTTTGTCATGACAGGGAATTAATTTCTTCATTTCAAGAAGTTCCATCTTTGATATTGGAGTGTATACAAACACTCGTTGCATTACGCCACCCGCCCCTTGGACTGGGTGGACTTCTCGTAACGGATTCTGTCTGTCTATGTAGAATGATTTACTTTCTGGGGGTGAGACATGAACAAAATGCGGGTTCAGGAACGTTCTATATTTGTGGCGCTGTTCTAGAATGACACTAATTAAATCGGTACCTAGACCTCTCCATCTATACTGGAGTAACTCGTTCAGGATATCGTGTAACGGGCCTGGATCAGAGTGTTGACCCTCATACAGAGTAATGAGGTACTGGACCATATACATACCCACCAGTCGTTGCTCGGCTGGGGGCGATTTCAGAAACATTTGTGCCACTATTTCGTCTGGAAAAGTGGTAGAATCAGTAATCCATCGGACTGCTGATCGGGCTAGTTCTTGTTCATGCATGGTACTTAATTCACTATAACCGATTCGTGATTTCAGAATGTGATCGGTAGCTTGAAATACTTGTTCTAGAGAACCTTGTTCTGGTGCTGAATGATGACAAATAGACTTGTGTTCTAGGCGTAAATGGCGATCTGGAAATCTAGATTTTCCTACATACGCTATTCTGGCGGAATTCTCGTCTTCCTCTTCTTCGGGATCAGAGATACTTTCTTTCTCGCTTACTTGTGCTGCTTTACGCTGGTCGTGTAACCTTATTATTTCTTTACGAATTTTCTTGTACATACTCTCCATAGCACCGACGGTCTTGTGCTTACCCTCGGCTATATTATCACTCCACCTTGTCAGGATTTTCATCTCGGCGGAATCTTTAGACGGGTAATCTTGTTCTCTTATTAGACAATTGATCAGGAACTTTAATATCATGAGCTGAATCTCGGCTTTTCTTTGAGACATAATCTCGCCAATACTTTCTGGATCATCCCCTGTACGGATGAAACGATATATTCTGTCTAGATCTTCTTTCATATTCGGTAAGGTGACTAGATACTCGGTCACTTTTCTTACGCGGAATGAATATAAAACCATATTATCCTCGCCTGGGACTGGATCATAGCAACATTCGGCAAGGGATTTTCTTATTTCTGCAACAGACTGATATCTAGGTGTACGCTGTGATGCTTGTGCATGTAATTCGGCTAACGTTAAACGCTTGTGTGGCGGCGGGGTTTGAGGAGGACCTCCTCCTGCGGCCCCTAGACTAGAATCGTCGACTGACATTCTTCGTGGCGGAGCGGGAAGTTGAAACGCTGGCTGGACCGGGGGTACCGTAGCAGGTACTCCGGTGTCTGGAAGAGCGGGAAGTGCCTGATTTACAGGGACTGGCGGAGCGCGAACAGGATTTGCATATTCTGGGACTGTGTCGTCCAAATAGGACGAAATAAAAATATCAGCTGCGGTCTGTTTGTGACGTAGCTTGGTCGGAACTAATGGCGGCGGGAAATTACTGGATGCCTCTGGGGTCGCTTTTGGCAAGCCCTCGGCAAGAAGAGGATACATACCCTTAATAAGGGCATGCCTCTGTCTGTCTGACTGTTCGGCTTTGACTTGTTCACCTATCTCGATTAATTCTCTTTCTTGGGCTCGTTCCTGGGATTCTCTACTTAACTCCGACTTTCTGACTTCCTTTTCGGTTCTTCTATGCGCTTCTTTACGCCATAACTCGATGGCATCTTTCTGTGACTGTCTGGCTTTCTTTTTCCATAATGCTTCTTCTACTCGCATGATACATTCGGCATCCCATGTACCCGATACGGGCCATCTATACTTTTCTTCTAACTGTTTGGTATACTCTACCCATAAATCTAGATACAATATGGCGCTTATGCCATGTTTCTGATACATAAAATGACCTGGACTGTCCCTAGGCGGGACAGGAACTGCTTCTTCTAATAAACCCTTTCTAGTTTTTAACTGTCGTAACTTGGAAAGGAGCGGCATTGTAAACTTGAATCGAAACACAATACAATACACAAAGAACAATAACAATTGGGAAAACAATTCAGGCATACCACGATATTGGAAATACATTGAACAACATCATAACATAACAGTTCGGACAGAATACTACCTGAAAATACTGAGAACAGAAACAGAACAGATTTTCTCGAGAACGGAACAGACTAGAGTTACTGGATGCACTGCTGTAACAGTACGGAACATACCGGTCCCATAAAGGGACGCATCAAGACCTGTATCCACCTAGGTGAACACTTCGTTTGTGAGTCTGGGCACCACCAACCCACGGACCAGGAGTCAATTTAGACTGACCCTGTCTAGATACTACCCCAGCAATGGTACTCACCGGGCAGCACGGAACGGAAGGCCTCAGACGGGACTGGACTGCTACGACGACGAACTTCGGACTTCGGACTTCAGTTACGGGTGGGCCTCCGGATACCTCGGACCTTGGACTCTCGGCTTGGGCTCTGGTCGGGACTCGCCGCGTTCCTCCACCGTCTCGTTTGGATGCTGGACCGCCTCCTCCGTCTCCTCCGTGGGCCTGAGGGATACTTGAGCAGAAATATCTGCCACTGCGCAGAAGAGTTCCGTCACGACTGCAGAGGGTCAGGGGGTCGGCGTGGCTTCACCGACGCGTGGGGAAAGGGCAAGTCCCTGTTCGGGCGCCATTATGTGGTATATAAATAAATAATACCGGATCTATTTTTGAATGAATGAATGAATAACAGATAGCTCAATAAAATAAGAGTCAAGATTCGAGGTAGTAGGAGTTTCTGCAGGTTTATTACAGCATAAGGACAGGATCAGGACAACCTGCATAGGAACAGAGGTGACAGGGCCCAGCAGGACAACTGGGGCCCAGCAGCTGCCGGGGCTTGATCTGGGATGAGCGCGCTAACTTTTAATAACAATACATTGACTTATATACATAGCGCAAACACATAGCATTACATTGCAGTAGGCGTAACAGTGGGTGGAGCAGAAGGCGTGACGCGTAGCAGTCGCGAGAGATAACAGTAAAGGTAGGTGTAACTGGGCGTGTACATAGACATGTGGTGCAAACGTAACAGAATATGTCATGAATGGGCGGAAACATAGGAGGGGGCTACCTAAGGAGCCGGGACCTCTAACCTAATGGTGCGCGAAAACTGGCAATGACGTATTACTAGGAGAAGCTGGGGGCTACGAACTCTGTGCTAGGAGCAGAGACTAAAGTCTGGAGGGTCGGAGCGACATGTACCTAAACCCTATCTGGTATCTGGTGTTTAGGGAACATGTGGATATAAACTAGAAGTCATGAGGGGAAAAGCTAACTTGACTCTAAGACTGGACCATGCATTATTCTATATGTAGTGCGTGATGAAGAATATTAAATGACCATTAATACAGTATTTCTCTAACGTGGAGCCGAATAGGCTAGACAATGACGGAAACTATTGATGCAGTTCAGTAGCTTAGGAATGCAGAGAAGGAGGACTGAACTGATAGCTGGAACTATAACATACTTTTGGCAGACTCAGAGGCAGAACCAAGCTGCACCGGGCACTGCGAGGCAGGGAGTAAGTGAAGGGTCGAGGATACAGGTGGGGGCTGTATCGCTCCTCAGCGAGGCTTTCAGGAGACAGGAGCTGAATCTGATGTCCGGGCCCTTTTGAGGCCTGGAAACGGGGGCTTTATAATGAAATAACGTGCATACTGAGAAACGTGGCAACATAGCTTTACATAGGCCTGATATTCGTAGTATTCACGAGGACTGGAAACTAGCATACTAGAGGTGGACACAACTGGAATTGCGTCATTAATCGGACATGGGGAATAACATATGCATATTGGTCATGCACACATAACATATGATGGATGAGTAGGGACACAGAACATGGCAAAATTTACTTTTCCACATTGGGCCGGATCCATGCCAGATTTTTAAAATAAGTACATGTATCTCAATGGGGATATCCAAAAAATCTGGCGTGGATCCGGCCCTCCAGGACCGGTTTGGAGACCCCTGCTTTAGAGGAAGGGGTCACTGTGTTAAAATGTCGCTGTCATTTTCCCAGCCAATTGGAATGACCGACGGCTTGTAGAGATTGCTCATTTCAGGGGCATATGCAGGTCAGCTTTGAGACTTCTAATCGGCCTCTGAACCCCCCTTCACTAGGAGACCGCACCTTTCTCCTTTGCAATGTTCGGTCCTTAGCGGGGCACGCATTTGAGGTTTGGGATTTGATTAACTCTCAATCGCCGGACATTTGTTTTCTAACAGAAACATGGTTGAACACCACCAATTTCCCATTGATTAACATAGCTATCCCCTCGGATTATAAAATTATCCATTTGGATAGGGTGGGAAAAACGGGGGGGGGGGGGGGTTAGCCATAGTCTGTAAAAGCAACTTTAAAGCCGCCTGGCTTAGCACCCATACTGACGATGGTATGGAAGTAGGTATCTTTAAAGCCAACTTCTCTCCCTCTGAGAGCTGGACAGGGGCTTTAGTCTATCGTCCCCCGGGTCCGAAAGGAGACTTTGTGGACAAACTGGTAGACCTGATAGCTACAAACGTCCTGGCAGCGAATAACTTTCTACTATTGGGGGATTTTAACTTCCATGGAGAATTATCCTCAACCCCTGAAGTGAGAAAACTTCTTATGGATCTGGAGCAATTAGGGCTCTCACAGAGAGTTCTGGGACCCACGCACAGTAGGGGCCACACTTTGGACCTAGTCTTCACGAATATAGGTCACCTCAGTTTTGACCCACCGGCGCCCCTCATCTGGACGGACCACGCGCTGATTAAATTTACAGTGGCCTGTAGCTCGCCGACACCACCAGATCAGTCCAGAGGGTGTGGGAAAACAGTCCAGCGTCAATGGAACAAGCTGCTCGTGCAAGATTTTGATACAGAATTCAAGGCGTTGCCCATGCTGAGGGATCAGGATGTGTCAAGGGCGCTGGCTGATTTCGGGGCAGGTCTGAATTGTGTTTTGGACTCAACTGTACCAGTGCGGCCAGGGGCCAGATCCACCGGGACCGCCACTCAGCCCCTTGGTACTCGAGGGAGCTTAGACAGGAGAAATCCTCCTGTAAAAGGTTGGAGAGACAGTGGCATCAGCGTAAGTCCGCTCAGTCCAGGGCGTCATTTAAACCAGCTGTTCCATACACTAGATTTCGCGTTTGTTGTGGGGGTAGGTGTGAGAGGCGATGACCGCACGCCGCCAAGGTACCTAACCAGACCGTGCAGGTCCCACAGGAACAGTCTGCGGGACCCGATACCATACCAGAGTAGGATCTTTAATCTACCAATTACCGACCTAGTGAGGTTGTAATTTTTCTTTTCCTTTCTCACATTTATTTGTTCACTGTGTAGTACTGTCACTATAGGTCCTGAAGAATTGCCCGATAGGCAAGAAACATGTCGACCTGACCAGAGGGTCGGATAGCTAGCCATTACCCGCCCTGTCTCTCTATCTCCCCTCCCACTTTTTTAACTAAGGGAACCAGCCACATCAATAAAGGTCACTGTGGACTGTTTCACCTTTTTTTTAAATTCACCACTCCCGCACGACTACACTATCTTTGAACCTCTTACACGCACTCACCAACTGGCCGGAACAGAAGAACTCCGCCAAAGAGCACCTATAAGGTGCCCGTCAGACATTGCAGCGCCAGTCTGACGAGGAGCAGAAGGCCAGTGATGAAGCATGACATCTAGCTTGCTGGGTGTGTGAGGCTTTCTAGTTCCAATAAGGGAACCCCTCAACCCCCCAGCTCCCTCTGCAGATACCCTCCACTCCGAACACACACTTTGTAGTCTTTATTTTCATTTTACTTGGGGAACTTTGTACCCTGTGTTGCTATCACGTCATTTAAATCGGCTCTGATCTCCTACCACCAGAATCTGAAGGCAGCCAGATGTCAATACATCGTGACACAAATGGAAAGGGCAGACAACTCTTCTAAAGCATTGTTTGAGATTGTTAAAGGTTTCACTGCCCCCGTAGCCTGCAAACAACCGTTAACCGAATCCCAAGAGTTATGTGACTCTCTGGCCGTTTTTTTTAAACAAAAAATTGAAAGAATATATGCCAACTTTCCATCCTGTTAACAGGATGCCTGCTCATTGAAATGTGGGTTGGGAGGTCGCGCTGTTCAGGTGGAGTGTCGCCTGGAGCACTTTACATCTATCCCCCTGATGGAGGTTCACAGAGCCTTGGAGACGGCGAAATCGGGTTCCCCGACTGACCCCTGTCCCCCTAAAGTTATGGCACTTTTGGCAAATTCCCTTGCCCCCTCGATCCAAAAGATTCTCAATCTTTCGATCACCGAAGGCGTGGTCCCAACCGCATGGAAGGAAGCTTTTGTCCGTCCAATTCTCAAGAAGCCCTCGGCCAATCCGCTGGATTTGGGCAATTATCGCCCTATCTCCCTGCTACCCCTCTTGGGTAAAATGCTGGAAAGATTTATCAACATGCAACTAAATGGGTACCTAGAAACCAACAACATTCTGGACCCCTCACAATCCGGGTTCAGACGGGGTTTCAGTACTGAAACTACCTTTCTGGCCGTAACGGACTCCTTGAGGATGGCCATGGACGCAGGAGGCTCAGCAATCCTGGTCCTGCTCGACCTCTTCGCGGCTTTTGATACCATCTCACACAGGAGGCTCGCGGAGAGGTTGAGTTTGGCTGGTATCCAGGGATTGGCCCTCAAGTGGCTGTTGAGCTTTCTCCAGGACAGATATCAAACTGTCATCTTGGGCCCCTATCAGTCCAAAAACACTCTGTTGGACAAAGGCGTCCCCCAGGGCTCCTGCCTTAGCCCCACTCTTTTTAACATCTATACGGCACCGTTGGCTAAGGTGGTGGAAGCCCTGGGGTTCGAAACGCTGTCTTATGCCGACGACACCCAAATGGTGTTTAAATGTGGACTAGATAGAGAGGCCGATAGACGTCGCTTCTGTACAGGAATACTGGAGATCTCCAACTGGATTGCAAAAAACTG
Organism: Lissotriton helveticus; assembly: GCF_964261635.1. Classification (NCBI taxonomy): domain Eukaryota; kingdom Metazoa; phylum Chordata; class Amphibia; order Caudata; family Salamandridae; genus Lissotriton; species Lissotriton helveticus. The sequence goes on along the minus strand of NW_027611697.1, from coordinate 124,845 downwards.
TCTTCAGCTCAACCCTAGTAAGACAGAAGTGATGTTCCTGGGCAAGGCTGAAGAGGCTTGGTCCTCGAACTGGTGGCCCACCCAACTCGGCGTCCCTCCAGTGCCGGCTCAGAGGGTGAAAAATCTGGGCATTAAACTGGACCAGTCTCTCTCAATGCAAGACCATATATCCTCTATAGCTGGGGCTTGCTATTTCAGACTAAAGCTGCTGTGGAAAATGTTTCCCTTTATTCCTATGATGCATCGAAGGACGCTCACTCAAGCAACGATCATTAGCCGGCTAGATTATGGCAATGCCCTGCTAGCCGAGGTCGGAGTATCCCATCTAAGAAAGATGCAGGTCATTCAGAACACTGCCGCCAGACTGGTTTTAAATAAACCAGCTGGCACACCATCACTGCCTCTTCTGAAATCCCTTCACTGGTTACCAATTAAACAAAGGTCTTTCTTTAAGGTCTGCTATCTGACCTTCTCTGCGCTTCAGGGCTTAGGTCCAGTGTATTTGCAAAAGAAAGTGGAGAGATACCGACCCACCTGTGTTCTGAGATCTCACTTGCTGCATTTGCTTCAAGTGCCACGCATTAAACGCAGCAGGTCAGGGGGCAGGGCCTTCTCCTACTTAGCTCCCAAATATTGGAATAGTCTGCCTGTGGCCTTGCGAGGAATTCCATCCTACCATGTCTTTAGGAAACACCTTAAAGCCCACCTGTACTAGCTATCCCATTTTTTGCTCCTGTTTTTCTTCGCTCGCCAGTTGTGACTGAGGGAAGCGCCGAGATGCCCCCCGATGATTCGTGCGCGATATAAGTATCCATAACATAACATAACATAACAACCCTGAGCGTCCGCCTCCCCCATTCCGTTCTAAAGCCTCCAAGATCATCTGCGGCGTACCCCAGGGATCCTTCCTCAGCCCAACGTTGTTCAACATTTACATGGCCCTCTCGCACAGGTAGACCAACAGCACTACCTCAACATACTCTCCTATGCTGACGACACTCAGCTGATCCTCTCCCTTACCAAGGAACGCATCACAGCCAAAGAAAACCTCCACGAAGGAATGAAGGCCATCGCCGACTGGATAAAGACCAGCTGTCTGAAGCTGAACTCGGACAAGACGGAGGTCCTTATCCTCGGCTCCAACCCTTCAGCCTGGGACGACTCCTTGTGGCCGACGGCACTGGGGGCAGCCCCAACACCCACCGACCACGCACGCAACCTGGGAATCATCCTCGACTCAACGCTCTCAATGACCAAGCAAGTCAACGCCGTCTCCTCCTCCTGCTTCAACACCCTCCGCATGCTCCGCAAGATCTACAGATGGATCCCGACAGATACAAGAAAGACAATCACCCAGGCCCTCGTCAGCAGCAGACTCAACTACGGAAAAGCCCTCTACGCGGGAGCCCCGACCTAGCTTATCAAACGACTACAACGCATACAAAACGCCTCGGCACGACTGAACCTCGACGTACCACGCCACGGCCACATCACCCCCCACCTGATAAACCTGCACTGGCTCTCCGTCAACAGGAGGATGTCCTTCAAGATCCTCACCCACGCACACAAGGCACTCCACAAGACTGGCCCAGCCTACCTCAACAGATGGCTCTCCTTCTACATCCCCAACCTCCAGCTATGCTCTGCCGACCTTTCACTCGCCACTGTCCCGCGCATCTGAAGAACAACCACCGATGGGAGATCCACCTCGCCGCCAAGACATGGAACACCCTCCCACTAAGCCTAGGACAGACCCAAGACCTGCTGACCTTCAGGAAGATACTCCTGGCTGTTCGATCAGTAGCAGCCCCCCGGCGCCTTGTGACCCTTGTGGGTATGTAGTGCGCTTTACAAATGATTGATTGATTGACTTCTTCACGTTTTCTGTGTGTTTATGTGTGATATTGCCATCCCGTATGTGTGACACTTAGAGTGACACTTCATTGTGAGTAGAACGAAGCTGTTATGCCCATCTAATGGGACTAATATTAATAAAAGCCCTCTTTGTGCAAGTAATTATGGGGCACATTTATGTGTGGTGTTGCGTCGTGCTTGCAGCACGCAATGTGGTGCATGCGCAATGCAAGCCCAAAATGCAATTTATGAAGCCAAGAATGGCCACCTTGCGTGGCCCTGAGTTGCTTCATAAATTCAGAGCAGATCAACGCAGCTGCCCTGAGAAGGTGTTGCGTGGGTGTTTCCCTTTCAACTCCCATGGATTTTGATGCATTCCTAGATTTTCTAAAAGTGGTAGACCTGGTAACATGCCAAAATGCTATGGCCCTAAGGCAGGATGTTTATCATGGTTTTTATCTATCTGTTTTTAGTGTATATTTTTACAGATTTTAGAATTTGGGTAGTATGAAATGATGTGTGTACATAAGGATTGGTGGGTTCCTGTCTTTTATATTTTAATGTACTGTATAAATTGTATACTTTTATGATGAAAATTTTTATCGAATAAAGTACTACTACTACTACTATGCCTTCCCAGGTGAGGTGTATCTTTTTCTTTGTCCTCATTCTGCAGCACACAGAGAAAGAGGGCAATGCCTCTCAGGCAGTGGCGGCCACAAAGGGAGTGCTGCGGGGCGGTTGGGTAGGGGAAGGGCTGGGTGGGGGTGTAGTGGAGTCGGACATATGAGTTGGCGATACAGCGAGCCCAAGGTGGTGAATAGTTGTATTTAATTACTTACTTTCTTTCCTCCTTGCCATTGCATGTCCGACTACACTACAACACCACCCTGCCCCTCCCCCGCCCCACTCAACCGCCCAGCAGCACTCCCCCGGCGAGCTGTCACTGCTCTCAAAATAGTTTTTGTGCAGGAAGCAACTTCCTGCACAAAAACAATCCTCCATGCAACACAAAGGAAACATCGTTTACAGCGCGGGGATTACTTCACAATGCTATTACATCGCGGTTTTCACAACGCAAGTCGTTACAATGACCTACCTATGGCTCCATTAAAGAAAACAAATGGCTCTGATGAAGAGAACACATGAATTCAGAGGACAGAAGCAGGAAGGACCTGCTCTGGCTCTGATGAAGAGAACAAACGGATGCAGAGGACAGAAGCAGGAGGGACCTACCTATGGCTCTAATGAAGAGAACAAACGGATGCAGAGGACAGAAGCGGGAGGGACCTACCTCTGGCTCTGATGAAGAGAACAAATGGATGCAGAGGACAGAAGCGGGAGGGACCTACCTATGGCTCTAATGAAGAGAACAAACGGATGCAGAGGACAGAAGCGGGAGGGACCTACCTATGGCTCTAATGAAGATAACAAATGGATGAAGAGGACAGAAGTAGGAGGAACCTACCTCTGGCTCTAATGAAGATATCGAATGGATGCAGAGGACAGAAGCAGGAGGGACCTACCTCTGGGCTCTAATGAAGAGAACGAATGGCTGCAGAGGACAGAAGCAGGAGGGACCTACCTCTGGGCTCTAATGAAGATAACGAATGGATGCAGAGGACAGAAGCAGGATGGACCTACCTCTGGCTCTGATGAAGAGAACAAACGGATGCAGAGGACAGAAGCGGGAGGGACCTACCTATGGCTCTGATGAAGAGAACAAACGGATGCAGAGGACAGAAGCGGGAGGGACCTACCTCTGGCTCTGATGAAGAGAACAAACGGATGCAGAGGACAGAAGCGGGAGGGACCTACCTCTGGCTCTGATGAAGAGAACAAACGGATGCAGAGGACAGAAGCAGGAGGGACCTACCTCTGGCTCTAATGAAGATATCGAATGGATGCAGAGGACAGAAGCAGGAGGGACCTACCTCTGGCTCTAATGAAGATATCGAATGGATGTAGAGGACAGAAGCGGGAGGGACCTACCGCTGGCTCTAATGAAGAGAACGAATGGCTGCAGAGGATAGAAGCGGGAGGGACCTACCGCTGGCTCTAATGAAGAGAACGAATGGCTGCAGAGGACAGAAGCAGGAGGGACCGACCTCTGGCTCTGATAAAGAGAACAAACGGATGCAGAGGACAGAAGCGGGAGGGACCTACCGCTGGCTCTAATGAAGATAACAAAGAAAGGCAGAGGACAGGAGCAGGAGGGACCTACCGCTGGCTCTAATGAAGATAACAAATGGATGTAGAGGACAGAAGTGGGAGGGACCTACCTCTGGCTCTTATGAAGAGAACAAACGGATGCAGAGGACAGAAGTGGGAGGGACCTACCTCACGCTCTAATGAAGAGAACGAATGGCTGCAGAGGACAGGAGCAGGAGGGACCTACCGCTGGCTCTAATGAAGATAACAAATGAATTCAGAGTACAGAAGTGGGAGGGACCTACCTCTGGCTCTGATGAAGAGAACAAACGGATGCAGAGGACAGAAGTGGGAGGGACCTACCTCTGGCTCTAATGAAGAGAACAAATGGATGCAGAGATCAGAAGCAGGAGGGTCCTTTTTCTGGCTCTAATGAAGAGTAGGAATGAACGCAGAGGACAGAAGCTGGAGGGACCAACCGCTGGCTCAAATGAAGAGAACAAATGAATGCAGAGGACAGAAGCGGGAGGGACCTACCTCTGGCTCCAATGAAGAGAACGAATGGATGCAGAGGCTAGAAGCTGGAGGGACCTACCGCTGGCTCTAATGAAGAGAACGAATGGATGACGAGGACAGAAGCAGGAGGGACCTACCTCTGGGCTCCAATGAAGATAACAAATGAACACAGAGGACAGAAGCTGGAGGGACCTACCACTGGTTCTAACGAAGATAACGAATGGATGCAGAGAACAGAAGCAGGAAGAACCTACTGATGGCTCTAATGAAGAGAAAGAATGAATGCAGAGGACAGAAGCAGGAGGGACCTACCTCAGGCTCTAACGAAGATAACGAATGAGCGCAGAGGACAGAAGCAAAACGGTCTTACCTCTGGCTCTAACGAAGATAAAGAATGAACTCAGAGGACGTAAGCAGGAGGAACCTACCGCTGGCTCTCTAATAAAAAGAATGAATGTACGCAGAGGACAGAAGCTGGAGGGACCTACCTCTGGCTCTAACGAAGATAACGAACGAATGCAGAGGACAGAAGCAGGCGGGACCTACCTATGGCTCTAATGAAGAGAACGAATGGATGCAGAGGACAGAAGCAGGAGGGACCGACCTATGGCTCTAATGAAGAGAACGAATGAATGCAGAGGACGTGTTAGACCTGGCACCTTGGCGTGAGTTTCCCTTCCACTTTTTTCTGATGTGACTCAGATGTTTTTGCTGGTGTCCGCTGCTCAGGGCACTGCGCCACGGCTAATCCGTGCCGCAGTGCAAGTGCTCCTTATGTAAAGTGTAACTATGATTGATATTCCTGATTGGGTCATTGGATTTACTGTTAGTCCCTAGTAAAGTGCACCAGGAGTGCCAGGGCTTGTAAATGCCAATACTGCTAGTGGGCCTGCAGCGCTGGTTGCGCCACCCACAGAAGCAGCCTTAAAATGTGTCTAGGGTCTGCCATTGCAGAACCTGCGTGCAGTCTGGTACTGTCATGCTGGTTGGGCAAGTGCACACACTTGCTGAGAGGGGAATCAGATCGAAGAATTTTCTGAGCCCTTTTATAATGCCAAAGCAGGTCCCTGCTACGGCCACTGCTTGCTGTTTGAAACTAAGGGAGGGGTCGAATTTGAACTGAGAGGGCAGTATTGGGGGGGCAATGGCATCCTCTGGCCACCAGGGTTCAGGATTGAATTGATTTCCTTTACCAAAAGGTAGAATCTCAGTTTTGCTGTAGTTACACTTAAGGTGGTTCATGTCCATCCATTTGAACGTAGCTTTAAGGCAGTTCTTGGGATTCATTTCAGCTTCACCGGTATTGTCCTCCATGACCAGAATGAGCTGTGTATCATCTGCGTAAGATATGGTATCTATGCCATAAGATGATATGAGGGCAATTAAGGGGGCCATGTATACATTAAAGAGCGTCAGGCTCAGACAGGAGCCCTGGGGCACTCCTGTTCCTAGTAGTTTTTCTTCTGACCTATATTGGCCTAAGATGACCACTTGTCGTCTATTTGCTAGGAAGCTTTTAAGCCAGCTCAGCACACTTCCGATGATCCCTGCCGCGGCTAAACGGTTTATCAGGATGGTATGTGACACCGTATCGAAAGCCGCGGACAGGTCCAGCAGAACCAAGACTGCTTTCTTACCCTGGTCTAATGCAGCTCGAAGAGTTTCAGATGTAAATATTAAAGCTGATTCGATTGAGTGCTGAGGTCTAAAGCCTGCTTGATTGGGGTGCCAGGTGTTATTGGCCTCCAAAAAAGCGGTGAGCTGTTTGTTAACTGCCCTTTCAGTAAGTTTACAGAAGGTAGGAAGGAGCGAAATGGGGCGGAGGTTTGTGAGGATTGCAGCATCAGGTAGTGGCTTTTTCTGCAGGGGCTTTACTGCTACGAGCTTCCATTCCTCAGGGACTGAGCCTAGGTTAAGTGATGAGTTAATGATATTATTGATAAATGGATTTGCGATCTCTATCAATGTGTGAAGGACAGGTGGAGGGCAGGGGTCAAAGGGTGAGCCTGATTTGAGCTTTAGGATCTCAGTCTGGGATTCCTCTTGGCTAACAGGTAAAAAGGAGGACAGAGTGTTCATCTTTATGTTGACACTGTTTGTCGGGTTCTCCTCTTGGGATTGGGGTTGGGGGAAATCTTTGATAAGCGTTTGAATTTTTGTATCGAAGAAGTCTGCTATGGTGTCCCATAGACTTTGGGAGGGGGAATGTCCCTTTGCATGGATTTGGGGTTAGTGAAGTGTTAAAAATGTCTTTCTGCTTGTTGTTGCTTTTAGTAATAGCTTCTGTGTAGTATTCTCGTTTGGGTGTTTTAATCATCCCATGATAAAGGCGGCGGGCGGCTTTATAGTTGTCATGGTCTGAATCTATATAGTTGAGGAGCCACATCCGCTCGGGAGCTCTAAGCTTCCACTGTTCTATTTTTAAGGTTGGGGAGAATCAGGGGGCAGTGGGTCTCTGTTTCCTACTGGGCCTCCGGCTAGGAGTGACCGAGCCCTCTCCTGAGCCAAGTGTTTTAATCCATTTTCTGAAGGACTGACTGTCTTTGTCGGGCTCTCCCGTCAGAGGGGGTCTAGATGCTGCTGCTCAGGTCAGAAAGTCCGGCTGTTCAATCAGATCTTTCCAACAAAATTCCTCCTGGGGAGGACGCCGTTCCCTATCCACTGTGGCCCGTGTGTAGGCTGCCCCTGGGAGTTCAAAAGGGACAATGCTGTGATCCATCCATGTTAATACTAGTGGATTTTTAACAATGAGTGTCTCTAGGTTAGTGCATATACAATCAAGTACATGTCCTGCCTTGTGCGTGGCGGTAGTGGTAAGTATTTTTAGGTCTAGGACATTCATTGTGTCTGTAAAACAGACTGTGGCCTGGTCTAAGGGGGAGTCTAGGGGCCCGATGTAGGTCGGACGGTAACGGCCGAAAATCGGTATTTTCGGCCGTTACCAATCGGTAAATAGGTGATAGGTATGTAGGGGGCATTATTTTACCGAATCGGTAAAGTTACCGATTCGGTAATTTTACCGATTCGGTAAAATAAAAAATTGGTAAATTTACCGAATCTGAGCCACCCATATGTAGGTGGGACTCTTCAGAGTCCCAGGAGCCTTACCGAATCGGTATTTTACCATCAAATCCAATTTGATGGTAAAATACTGATTCCGGAGTGCATGCACATGTGTGCATGCACACCTATGCCATGTGACAGGCAGACCTGCCCTTAGGGCATGTATGCCTGCCACATGGCACCCGAGCCTGTTTTGGGGGTGCCAGAGGGTGTCAAAGTGACACCCCCTGCACCCTTGTGAAAATCGGTATTTACCGATTCGGTAAATACCGAATCGGTAATGCCCATTCATTCCTATGGGCTTCAAAGCCCATAGGAATGAATGGGCATTACCGATTCGGTATTTACAAAATCAGTAAATACCGAAATCATCCGATTCGGTATTCCAGCACATCTGGAATACCTACATGTCGACCCCATAGATTTACCGATTTTTAATTACCGAATCGGTAAAATTCGGTAATTAAAAATCGGTAAATCTATTTCACCTACATCTGGCCCTTGATGAATATTAGCATCACCCAGGATGGTAAAGTTGGCTGATTTAAGGGCTAGGCTGCCCACGGCTTCTCCAATGCTTTCCGTGAAGCCTGTATGTGCCCCGGGTGGTCGATATATTAGTGCACCTGTGAAAGTAAAGGAGTCATGCACCTTTAACGCGAAGCCTATGCTTTCTGCCGCTTTGAGACCTGGGATAGTGAAAGTCTGGCAGTCTAGGGTGTCACAGTGGACAATTGCAATGCCTCCACCCCTCTGAACGGGTCTATTCTCTCTGGAAATTAGGAATCCCGGGGGGAGGGAGTTTGTAACATCCGGGTTACTATTAGGTGTCAGCCATGTTTCTGTCATGAAAAGGCAATCTATCTCTTTTTCATCTATTAGGTCGAAAATATGTTGGGTGTGCTTACACATGGACCTAACATTGATGAGTCCGCAGCGTTGACTTCTTGTTTGTTTGGGTGCCAGAGTTTTTGCAGGTCCATTTAAACCAAAACTCTTCCTGCAGAACCTGCAGCTCCAAGGTCCTGCCCAATTTACCATGATGTGTGGTTGTATGCAGGCATTTGGGCCAGGATTTAGCCTTAGTAGCGTTTCCCTTGAGTAATTTATAATTTTGACAGGGGGGGTGGCCCTGGGCTCGGTCGTGTCGCGGACGGGCGCAGACGGGCTTACCTTTGGCGCAACTTCGGCGCGCCATCGGTGCGCCCGCTGCACGCGTCCGCTGCACTTAGGGGAGGGCATGGTTTTATTAATCTTGACGTATGACCTGAGGCCCGTACGCCCCGGAAGTCTAGTCACTTCCGGTGTGTGTGCAAGGTCGAGTGCCATCCTCCCTCCACTCAAGCCGGCCTAGTGTCGGTGGTGGACCGGGGAGGTGGCAAAAGGTAAGGCAGGTTAATTTTTAAAAGGTGAAACAGAAACGCAAATAATGCAAATTATAACAGTGCAGTATTTACATTAAAAATCACAGTTGAATTATTACATCAATTCAAACGGTTGCAGCTTTGCGGGCAATATGGCAATTTTGCACACCTATTTCAATGCTTGTCAAATTATTAAATCAATTCGAGCAAATTATTAAATCAATTCGAGCAAGAGTGTCTAGAGGTCAAGAGTTTTACCGGCGCAGGCAGCGCAACAGCGAGGCAGAGCCCTCGGGTTAGATTCCTTTCTGGGGTGTGCCGGGAAAATGTCCTCTTAAGTACCCGACCTCAGCAGCTAGACCGCTGACCTGAGGCCCGTACGCCCCGGAAGTCTAGTCACTTCCGGTGTGTGTGCAAGGTCGAGTGCCATCCTCCCTCCACTCAAGCCGGCCTAGAGTCGGTGGTGGACCGGGGAGGAAGCAAAAGGTAGGGCAGGTTAATTTTTAAAAGGTGGAACAGAAACGCAAATAACGCAAATTATAATAATGCAGTATTTACATTAAAAAACACAGTTGAATTATTACATCAATTCAAACGGTTGCAGCTTTGCGGGCAATATGGCAATTTTGCACACCTATTTCAATGCTTGTCAAATTATTAAATCAATTCGAGCAAATTATTAAATCAATTCGAGCAAGAGTGTCTAGAGGTCAAGAGTTTTACCAGCGCAGGCAGCGCAACAGCGAGGCAGAGCCCTCGGGTTAGATTCCTTTTCAGGAATGGCAAAAAGGCAAAACAGAACACTTATAAGAAGTGCATCTGGCAGTCAGAGTAGAGAACACGCACCCACGGTTAAACATGAGCAGGCAAGAAATAAAAAAGGAGTCCCCAAAGGAACACATAAACACGTAAAGCATAAGGATACAGTACTTGGCCGGTGCTCCATGGGAGGAAACAAAAAAAGCCAAGATGTACAGGATGCTTTATTATGAGATTGCCTTTTGGATGAAAACAGATTAAGTCAGCAGAGGATCACTGAAATTATCTCTTTCTTGGCAAACCTCAATCTAAATCAAACAACATCCAAGTTAGTGTGGCACCTGGTAAACTGGATTATGTCTAAAGGATCATAAACACAGAATGTATCATGAAACATTCCTTTAGTTTAACATTTCCAGTATTGGCCATGTGTTGCATTGATTGCATTTTTATAAACAAATTAGCCCAATGATGCAAGTCACCGAACAGGGTCAGGCAAAAGCTAGTCTTTCCTCACATGCAAATGCTGTGTCATAAACATCCAAACCATTAGCTCTACAACAGTAACAGCTGAAGGAAATGCAATGGCTGATAGACCATCATTCAGCTAGGAAAGGTGTAAAAAGATACTGTACCGCTACAGCGGGGCACTCAGAGACATGGCTGCCTCGTGGAGAAGCAATACAAATCTGGTTAAGGCTGTCCTTTTTCTCAATGCTGGTTGGTCTCACACTCCAAATATGGCCCAAGGACAGTCATGTGTTAATGTTTTTATTTTTTGTTATCATAGTCATTTTAGCTCATGGAAAAGGTGGCATAATGGGATGGGGTTAATGAGATTTCTTTTAATACCTCTTAGTTCCCATGATGCCTAAATCTAGATTTTCACTGATTGCCTTGGAGATGGACTAGATGAGGCTTTTTAGCGAAACCTGTTATACGTAGAGCACGTTGAGAAGAATCAGAAGTAAAAATGCCTCCTCTCCCCAACTGGACCATGAGACAGGATTTCAGAAATACAGGGGAAGATTTACAATAAGTGGTGCATCCCTGCATATCAGCAGGGATGCGCCACTTATTGTGCGCTGCGGCTCCGCCACCATGGGTGCGCCGCATTTATAATGCGGCGCACCATGGGGCTAAAACGGCACAGATGCGTCATGCATCTGTGCCGTAAAGGCGGTGCATTGCTGGAGTTGCGTCGCAAGTGCGACACCGCTCCAGCAATGCTCTGGGCGGCTCTATCTTGCCCAATGCTGCGTCAATCCTTACGCCTGCTTCAAGAAGAGGCATGGGTTTGACGCAGCATGGGCTCAAAAGTGACTGAGTGAATTCTTGTAGATTTCACTCAGCCACTTTCAGGAGGCGTTTCTGCACCTAGACTACTTCAGAAGAAATAAAACAGCACCTGGCATAGACGGTCTAGAACACCAACTGGACTTCTGCACATCGAAGTTGATGGCGGTTTAAAGCCCGCCGATAAAATCCTTCTACTGACAGGTGTAAAAAGAAAAACCTGATAGCTCACATAAATTGGTATGAAACACTGAAACATAAAGTGACTGCCCCATCTATTCACTGGTGCAAGCCAACAAACGGCACACCCATACCTGTGATGTCTTCGGTCAAGGGAGCCACTTCTCTGGTCTCGGCCACACGTATCCCTACCACCTATGACGCTTTTGCTCGCTGTTCCTAAAGCGACTGTGACTTTGTTTCCTGTGACGACTCTCCGAGTCACGTTCTATGCAGTGCATTAACCGCATCGCTGCAGCGGCTTTTCCCGCTCAGCTCGTCATCAGCCCATGACCGCCGTAGCTGATGACGAGCTGAGCTCGTCATCAGCAGCGAAGAGGCTAAGGGATTAAGGGCCATATGTATAATCAGCCGGATTTACGATTCTGAAATAGCAATTTTTTAGAAATCGCTATTTCAGAATCGCAAATTGGAAAGTATGTACAAATTCGCAATTTTTTTGCGAATTCTTAGTATTCTTTAATTGCGATTAGCAAATTGCGAATCGCAATTAAGGAATACTTTCCCATTCATTTCTATGGGCCAGGAGGCCCATAGGAATGAATGGGAAGTTATTCTCAATTTGCGATTCGCAATTTTAGAATCGCAAATTGAGAATAATTTCAAGGGTGCAGGGGTGTCCAAAGGACACCCTGTTGCAACCCTGAAATAAGCATGGGTGCACATGTGGCGCACATACATGCCCCAAGGGCATTTATGTGCGTCACATGGCACTTTCAAAAATGCAAAAATTTGCATTTTTCAAGGAATTTGCCAATTACCACCAACTTGAAGTTTGTGGAAATTTGCGATTCCTTAACCTCTTCGATGCTAATGACAAAGCCAGCTCGTCATGGGCATTACCTGCGCTACACGGATGACGAGCTGGCTTTGTCACGTTGGCTGGGATTTTCAGAATTCAGCACCCAGCGGGGAAAACCCATAGCACCCAAGGTGTTAAGGACAATTTGCATTTTCTTTTTGCTTCATACATTGCATTTAAGGAATCGCAAAATTTGCGATTCCTTAAATGCAATTGCAAAATAAGGAATCACAAATTTTGCAACTCCTTGTTTTGCACCAGATTTCCCCTAATACATACCATTTAGCAAATTTGCATTCACAAACGCCGAAATTCTGCGAATTTTGGTATTTGCGAATGCGAATTTGCTTGATACATATGGCCCTTAGCTTCATGCAAAAATGCCATTCAATAACAATGGGGAAGATAACGTTGCTTAGATAAACTTAAGAGTTACTTTAAACATGTCGGGCAGATTTACAAGCCCCTTGCGCCAATTTTTCCATGTTAAAAGTGACGCAAAAGTGGTGCAAAGGGCTTGAAAATATGCCCCATTATCTCCTATCCATCGGACCGTTGAGGAAGTTAAAACTTTCAGTACAATTGCTTAAAAACGCCAATGAGGGGGTATAACTGTAATTGTATTGATTTGCTAGACTTAACTAATATAAGTCTGTGTGACTTCAGCTTTTTTCCACAGTAAACCTTCGTACCTGAAGATTAAACCTGGCACCCATTTTCAAAGTTCATTTTAATGTAATTTGCCTAAAAGTCATTAAACGCACAATGTTTTCAGGCAACATGATTTCAAGTATATATCGTTGTCCACTCCAAACAACACACACATTATGGTACCTTCAAATGTTACTTAACGAGTGCGTTAAGAAAAAATGTAAAAACATCGTCATAATATACTAATAAAAAAGTGACTGGCTTTAACATCTGAAAGCCTGCACCCATAAAGCTTTGTACATGCAAGGGTAAAACACTGTAGTTGTGCTCGCTTGCTTAGACCGAGAGTCACGTGCAACGACCCGCCAGGAGTAAAGACTCACATCAGCACTCACCTGTGGTGCTGAAAGCAATACAGTTAATGGGAGAGTGGGAGGGTGTTTCTGGCTACAAGCAGTGGGAGGAACAATTAAACAAGCAGCCAGTAAAGGTAAGTGTGCTTTACCAAGGGCACTGTTACACAGACTTCAACATTATACAACTGCTGCCAGCATGCGCTCAGCGATGCCCTGCCACTCTTTCAACCTTCGTATTAAGCCTGGGAGTACTTCGCAAGAAGCCTCCAACCTACTTGAGCGTGGCCATTTTCCCATCTTAGGCCGCAAACGTGACTTATCAGGACCGTTGGAGCCCTCTGTGTGCCTCGTGCTCACAAGTGGGGGAAAGTGGGAGGCACATAACGCGTTTCCCTTTGCGGTAGCGAGCCAGGAGCACCATGTGTTGGTAAATTAATTACAAACATATGGTGTCAAGCTCGCTCTCGCAAGGGAATTTCCAAACGTGCACGTGTTGCAATTGAAGGCAATGGAACGCAAGCGCGTTTTAAGGGCGAAAAGTGAATCAATTGCAATAGGTATTTTGGCCTAAGCGGCTCATGCGCGCTGCGTAGGCGAGACCTAAAAAGGGTTTTTGAAGAATTACTGGCGGAGTTCACTTTCTTGACAAAATACTCTCTCATTACTGAGCGTTTGAGTGTGTGAAAATTCTTAATCGCGGCTCTGTAATTTGATTTAGCCTCTGTCTCATAGGATAGTCTCCAATTCTATTCGAGTTTCTTGCACTGACTTTTTCAGCTCACAGAGCGGGGGTAAACCAGGGGGCAGATGTTTTTTTTCTAGAGGAGACAATAGGGTGCTCAGGGGCAACCGTATCAAGAGAAGAGGCGAGCCACTAATTAAAGTTAGATACATCTAGTTCCAAATCCCGCCCCAACTGCAGATGGATGAGAGAAAGGGCGGGGCCAAAGTGTTACAAGTGATTTTAAACCATTTCCTACTGTGATCCCGGGCCAAAGAGGAATTAGTTGATTGAGAGAGAGTAGACACACTAAACAGGATTAAAAAAATGGTCTAACCATGTAAGAGGTACAGGCGGAGCCGTGGACAGATTAGGGTTGTTTGTAAACAGTAACTCTAGAGTGTGGCTGGCCCGATGGGTAGGGCCTCTAACCTGCTGGGTTATATTAAGGCCTTCCAGGGTTTCTAGGAGCTGGGCAGCTTTAGTGCACTGAGTATCATCCACATGTAAGTTAAAATCACTAAGGATTATAATATACGTATGTTTAAGCGACAGATCAGCCGCAATATTATAAAAATCTGTAAGATGTTGAGGCGGGGAGCTAGGGGGTCTGTAAATAAGAATTCCAGCCATGGTTATATTCGATACAGCAGAGATGCTGAAATACGTCGCTTCTAAGCGGTTGATGTTAGGTATTTTCCTGGAAGAAATATCTCATCCCGATCGTAGGATCACTGCAATCCCACCACCCTACTTGTTGTTAGGCCTATTTATTCCCACAAAACGATATTCAGGGGGGATGCCAAGATTGAGGTCGGGATTAGGAAAGTCCCTAACCCACGTTTCAAGGGAAATCAAAATGTCATCCGAATGGTGGGGAAGCGATCTACAATTGAGTAAACAGGCTTTAATGGGGGTGGAAGACCAATTTGAACCTTTGCGGGTCCAAAGCGCATTGGGTGTAGTCTAGGAGGGGCTACGGGATCTAACTTAAAAGTGAATAGACAAGCGGCACAATTAAATTGAGGTAGGGGCCCAGAAAACTCACATAAGGACGGGCCCCACAGCACTTATCTCTCACTTCAAGCAGTTGCGACCTGGACGAAAGGATTCGGGCACCGGAGGGGCACCCAGCAGCATGGCTGGCGCTGGCCGAAGAACAGGCGGGGACAGGCGCAGACGGGCTTGCCTTTGGTGTGCCTTAAGTGCGCCAGCGGCTCGCCCGCTGCGCGCGTCTGCTGAGTGTATCCGCTGCACGAGGGAAATGCTAGGTTTAAGTAGAAAGCGGGCGCTAGTGCGCTAACCCGCTTGTTCCGCCCCCAGAGGCAGGGGGAAGTAGAGAAGCCGGCAGTCCTCTATACTCTCCACTAGAAACGGGCACGCCCGCCATGGGCCGGAGTAAGAGGAAAAGAGGCAAAGAGCGGCTGAGGTAGCGGCCCTACATACAAGATAACCAAAAGTGCAATGTGCCAGCAATTGATTTAAAAACAGTTAAAAACACAAACATCAGTTTCAATTTCAAAATTAAAACGCAAATAGCGTGAGTGCCTTACATCTACGTGCGTCGGGTAATAAGAAGATGTCGAATATTTTAGTACGTCAGTATGTGCGAGTGAGGAAACCAGGCCTAGTGGAAAAGGGGGCACCTCGTTGGTCTGATCCAGTGAGGATCGTAAAGGTGTTGGAAGGTGCAGTGAAACTTGAAGATGGGAGAGTGCGGAATTTATGCCATGTGAGTGAGTGCAAGAGAGTTAGCGGACATAATGGTCAGGAGTGTGGCATTCATGACACTGTAGGTGGATACTTGATGGGTGATGAGGTGTGGTCAAAGGTTGAAGCAAACGCTAGGGTGAGTGAGATGTGTGGGAGTTGTGAGTTGGCCAATGGTGGAGGTCAGAGTGATCCAGATGTGAGAGTATTTCGAAGTGCGAGAGGCAGTAAATTGGCTGGTCATATTAAAGAGTTTGTGATGGGATAATATTATATTTTAGTTATTTACAGTGTGCATATTTATTTCCTGGTAGTTGGTGTTCTAAGGGGGAAATGAGCATGTGTCATTTATCTATTGTTATTTTGTAGTGTTTGTTAATTGTATTGAGGGGAAGGTGTGTGGGACATTGGAGTGTTGTGAGTGGAAGGTTGGTGAGGGATATGATCGGGTATTCGAATAGGAACATTGGGGGCAGTTGGCCAGGAGTAGTTGTTGTGCTGGGTCTTGCTGGCATGGCTCTCTATGTCTGAAGAACCAGGAACTGATGAATAAACACTTTGAAGTTAATATTACCTATCGGAGGTGGAGTCGTTCTTAACCAGCAAACACTGCAGAGCACGTACCTTGTCCTTGGTGCCAGGAGATGCAGGGACAGAATGAAAGGTATGGGTGTATCAATCACAGGGTTTTTACAGTGTTCACTTGCACGCATCAATACTTAAGACCTGAATGATGGATTCAGCAATATGGTGGTATAATAACAAATATGCCTGTGCTTGGGCCTCAGGGTATAATCCCCTAGTTGCACTTACTATGCTATACCATCAAATTTGCTTTTTAGGGTAGTGCGTGGCCATGAATGATCAGACCAATGAGACCATCTTCTGGGCAGCTGTAGTGCCCCCTGCCCTCTGTGCCTGAGAAGTGCAGTCTGTCTCTGGCTATTGCCCTTCCATTTCTGGTGCTTTGCAGCAGTTTTAAGATCTTCTTAGAGTTTCTTGTTGCTCAAATGGGTGTAACTTCTGATATTTATATGTTTCCCTCGTCTTCATTGCTTGATTTTGCTTTTGAGTAAGTGTCACTCATAGCCGTTGAAATGTCACTCATAATTACACTGAATTTATTAATATTTTACTCATAGCGATCTGAAACCAGTAGCAGGTAGGCTTCATTTGGGCGCGGGTGAAGGCCGGTGATTTCTGGATTTAATGTGCTGTTGCGGCAACTTAAAATAAAGCTGCTGCCTGGAGGTGTCTGACTCTGGTCAATCAGCCCGTGCGAGGTCACAGTGGGTCTGGTGCGTTGCCGGGAATGAACAACAGGCAAGGTGCTGCCTCCAGGATCCATGTCTGGAATATTAAATGACAGAGACACCTGCCCTATGATTGATTGATGCTCCACAGGGCACCGGAGTTCTTTCATTAAGAGGCACTGCAGTGTGTAAACATTGCAACAAGTGAGGAAGCATGCTCTACTAGCACAGCGCATGCCAGGGCGATCGCTCAGGGCTGCGCAGCTGAGTTCCTCGAGCACGGCTTCTGCAGTGTTCCCCGAGCGCTATAATTGCATGACGAATGCATTTTAGTCTATTGATGCGGACACCAGCAGTAACATGTGTTAGTCTCACTCCTGATGCGTGGTTCTGGGTAGGGCTAGATGCATTTCCCCATTGACTTGCATTGAAGAAGCTGTCATGTCAGGCGGGAGACAGCTTTTTTGGCTGCAAAAGTCGGGACTGTCCTGTGTGGATCGGGCCTGTTGGCACGTATGCACACGAGTATATTGTGGAAGTACCCTAACCCCTAACCGCCAATAGACCCTATTCAGGTGGGAGACTACAGATTTTTCAAGCCAAAAATGGGGGATTTTCATTCTCCGGATTTTCTATTTTAAATCTCCCCCTCCCTGTCCTGAAATGTTGCCTGTGTGATTATTGCTGGATTTTGAGACTCTTCACAGCCTGGATCCAGAGCACAAGTCACCATGGGGCTGCTGCAGGAGAATTGTTGTTACTAGAGGGGGCGTGGCCAGCAACAGACATTTGCATACCCAGAAGCCTCTGTGGCAAACTCCCGATTCATCACTACAGGTGGCACAGTTATCTGTTTGATCTTATAAGGAGCGCCTGTAGCTGTGCACGCAGAAGCATTCATGAGAGTGAATGGTACGTCACCGGTAATAAGTCACGCTACTAGTGGTAGGTTACACTTTTATTGTGATTGCGCGACGAGAAGCGATTTCATATTCTGTGGTATACGTGCGTTCCGTAGATCACGCGCACTTCGAGGGGCCGTGAGAGGCGGAAGTTTCGATAATTTTTGAAGGGTTTCTTTTAAAGAAAGTCCGTGATTGGGTGAAATGTGAGCGTTGTGGAGGCGGTCAGGCCTCCTCGGCCGCTGAGGAGAGAGGGAGGCGCCGTCACATGACGCAGAAACAGGCGCCGTGCGTCAACGCGCGCATGCGCGAAGAAGCGGGAGGTGTTGCACCCTCCTGTCGCTAGAGGTCGGAATGCTCCGGAGGAACCTTCAGCGCGTCACTCCTAATCTGCATACCCACAATCCTGTGCGCGCCTCATAATGCTGCTTTACTTTCATACTGAATGCAGGGCTCTTTGTGGCATTGAAAACGATGAAGAGCGATTTAAATCCCGGTAACTAATGTTTGTAAAATAAACGGGCAACATAGGACCCTGAAGCTTTGCTTCCTTCAATAACAGAAACAAGGAAGTGCGAGCTCTTGGAAGTGCACACACGTGGTAGAGTTTAGGGGAAGGCAGAGTATAAATGCATTTGAAGTGGGGCCAAGCTGCTAGCCAGTACAAGAAACCTTTTTCTTTTTTCTTGTTTTGCAGTTTTCTTTTTTATTTTATATGGGGCTTTCCATGAGTACCAGCTATGCTAAACAAGGATACATTCATTCTTCGATAGACACAGGGATATTAAGTGATTTGCCCAGGTAAGGAATGGAATATTGATGTGCCAACCCTTCTCATGGCACAACTCTAGCCAATCAGAGCAGCCAGTATTCAAATATGCCTCATAACCAATAGAGCACATTCCCCGGCTTACAAATAAACATAAAGAGGACTTATACGAGACCACTTACAGATGGGCCACAAGCTGAGTCACCTTTTACCTTCCAACTACTACTTGCTACATCACCCAGCGCTCATCTACACTCGACGCGTGCTTTACCGAACACACAAACATCTCAATAATTTTCAGGGTGTCAAAGTCTCTTGAGACCAAGCTTAACGACCCCTCCCCATCCGACCCCCCCCACCCCAAAAAAGTAACGTAATGGGGAGCCACAGACAACGGCCAATAAGTCTAGGGAGCCGCTGGTCTAAAAAGTTTGGGAACCACTGCGCTAGTAGGAAGGCACGAAACGTAGTTAGGCACACTACTTTTCTAAGGGATATTACGGGTTATTATACTATTGTACTTTCAAATTAAGAAAAATCGCGCCTAAATAGAGACCTTCCTGCTCTGTGTTCCTTGGCGTTGATCGAACGGTCTCAATGCCTCGCACCTGCCTCAGGACTCTGCACCACTAGGCAGACCCTCCAGCATTTCGCGATTTCGCGATTTGCAAAATAATCGCGAAATTTGCTAAGTAGTGCAATGACCGCGATATTTCATTTTTCGGCCGCGAAAAAAGGTCTCGAAAGACCACAAACAAAATGATGGCCTCTGATTGGCTGTAAGCGCACACACACACGTCACTACGTGGTGCCGTACAACCCTACTTGCTGATTTGGAGAGGTGAGTAATTGAAAAAAAGCCTTTGCCCGATTAGAGGGGTCAGAGCAGCTCATGGCTTCAGCGAGATTTTCAACGCTGAGTGGGGGTATTTATTCAGTGGGGCTCTTGACACCGAGCTTGAAAGGCTCACACAAAAGCGTTTAAATACATCTGTCTCATCTTCAAGCTGGTGTTGCCTGACCGATTTTCACTCTTCGAGAATCTTTTTTTTTAAATTGCTGCAGTAATTCTCTCACAGTCTCTGGGTTGCCAATTGTCACGAAGATATACTTGCTTCTTAACCCAGAAATTAAATAAACAACAGAAGTCAGAAGTTCCTGTGCGGTTTGTCGCATCAAGTAAACAGGCTACTGGATGCGGGCAGTTTTTACTGTAAAATAATTGCACAATCGAAGAGCAGTGAAAGAGGATGCTTAGTGCGCCAGCTGTAGTGCATTTGGCATTCTTCTTCAAGGGTGGTAGTAGTGTCAGGGATGGCTCCTTTGCTGGTGGCAGTGAAGCATGCAGTATTAGCTGGGCAGCAGGTGCACAAGGGGAGTCTCCATGTCGATGCAGCAGCAGTGTAATTGATGCCTTATAAGCAAGGCAGCTGTTAATAAGGCATGGACATTAGCGATAGTGGACGAGCCACTAGGGCAGTAGTAGTCTGAGATCTGTCACTAACCAGGCAGCAGCAGTGTAGGGGGTGAAGCATAATCTGCACAGCAGTCGTATAAGGATCCCTATGTCAGCAGAACTAGTGTGGAAGCCCATTAGCTAGGCAGCAGTAGTGTAAGTGGTGGAGCTACGGTGCAAGCAAGGCCTCTTAGCTGTGCAGCAGTAGTTAATATGATCTTAGTTCGACTGCAGTGATGAATGAGTGCATTGGGCGGGCAGTAGAAGTGTATGTGGCTTGTGAGTAATTGAACAAGCCTTTGCCTGATTAGAGGGGTCAGAGCAGCTCACGGCTCCGGCGAGATTTACACTGTTGAGTGGGGGTATTGATACAGTGGGGCTCCTGACACCGAGCCTGAAAGGCATGGTCAATCTCAAACAAAAACATTTTAATATATTTGTCTCGTCCTCAAGCTGGTGTCTGACCTGGATTTTCACTCTTCGAGAATCTTTTTTAAATTGCTGCAGTAATTCTCTCACATTCGCTGGAATGCCAATTGTCACGAAGAGAGACTTGTTTCCTAACCCACAAATTAAAGAAACTACAGAAATCAAAGGGCATGTGCTTTTTGCCGCAGTAAACAGGCTACTGGATGCGGTCAGTATCTACTGTTAAATGCACAATGGAAGAGCATACTAAAGATGAGGGTTTATCTTTCTCTGCAGGATTACCAAGGATTTAACTCTTAAATTGTATCATATTTGAGGAGTTTTGAATCAACTCCACAAGTAGAACTTCTACCCTTTTTTCTGTAGTCTGTGATGTTTTCGAATCAAAGTCTTCAGTCATGATTTTGGGCAATGCATGGCCGGACACTTGGAAGACATTCTGTTCCAGCCTTGGTCGGGGGGTTGCTCGCAGAGGAGTCGTGGTGGTAATAGTTTCATATTTGGGATTTAGACTGCACACACAGCACTTGTAAGTCACATTGAGGTGGGGGTATTGTGAAAAGGCTTCCACCCACCCCAAATCCACTGTTCTGCGTAGAGCAATATTTAACATGCTTACATTAGCCATGGCAATGCACTTCCACCCACAATGATCCTGTGCCCTAGAGCGCCTAAGGAAGAGGTGTCATGAGGCAGCGGTGGCCAGCAGGGGTGCGTACATGGGTGCTAGAACATCCCAGGGAGAAATAGAACCCCCTCTCCTGAGGTTAGGATTAGAGCTCTGCTTACATAGAGCTGCAGGCGCTTCAAACATGCCTATTTCAAACTGGAATACTCTGCTAAAACAGTTTTCATCAATTTAAGGCTGAAAATGAATGATTAGGAAGTAAATAAAGTGCCGCAAAAATGCCGCTAAATTTTCATATTTGTGCCGCTAAATCTCCATTTTTGTGCCGCTAAATTTGCTAATCCATGCCGCAATATCCTGGGGGGTCTGACTAGGGAATACCAAGGTCTCAGGAACAGGAAAGAGCTACCAGGGACCAACCTTGGTCAGTGAGACAGGAAGTATGCGCTGAGTGAGACAGGAAGTATGCACTAAGTGGGACAGGAAGTATGCACTGAGTGTGACAGGAAGTATGCACTGAGTGAGACAGGAAGTATGCGCTGAGTGAGACAGGAAGTATGCACTGAGTGAGATGGGAAGTATGCACTGAGTGAGACGGGAAGCATGCACTGAGTGGAAGGGAAGCATGCGCTGAGTGAGACAGGAAGTATGCACTGACTGAGACGGGAAGTATGAACTGAGTGAGACAGGAAGTATGGACGGGAAGTATGCACTGAGTGAGACAGGAAGTGTGCACTGAGTGAGACAGGAAGTATGCACTGAGTGAGACAGGAAGTATGCACTGAGTGAGACGGGAAGCATGCACTGAGTGGAAGGGAAGCATGCACTGAGTGAGACAGGAAGTATGCACTGAGTGAGACGGGAAGCATGCACTGAGTGAGACGGGAAGCATGCATTTAGTGAGACGGGAAATATGCACTGAGTGAGAAGGGAAGTATGCGCTGAGTGAGACAGGAAGTATGCACTGAGTGAGACGGGAAGCATGCATTTAGTGAGACGGGAAATATGCACTGAGTGAGAAGGGAAGTATGCACTGAGTGAGACGGGAAGTATGCACTGAGTGAGACGGAAAGTATGCACTGAGTGGGAGGGAAGTATGCACTGAGTGAGACGGAAAGTATGCACTGAGTGAGACGGGAAGCATGCACTGAGTGGAAGGGAAGCATGCGCTGAGTGAGACAGGAAGTATGCACTGAGTGAGACGGGAAGCATGCATTTAGTGAGATGGGAAATATGCACTGAGTGAGAAGGGAAGTATGCACTGAGTGAGACGGGAAGTATGCACTGAGTGAGACGGGAAGTATGCACTGAGTGGGACAGGAAGTATGCACTGAGTGAGACAGGAAGTATGCACTGAGTGAGACAGGAAGTGTGCACTGAGTGAGACAGGAAGTATGCAATGAGTGACACAGGAAGTATGGACTGAGTGAGACAGGAAGTATGCACTGAGTGAGACAGGAAGTATGCACTGAGTGAGATGGAAAGTATGCGCTGAGTGAGACAGGAAGTATGCACTGAGTGAGACAGGAAGTATGCACTGAGTGAGACAGGAAGTATGCACTGAGTGAGACAGGAAGTATGCAATGAGTGACACAGGAAGTATGGACTGAGTGTGACAGGAAGTATGCACTGAGTGAGACAGGAAGTATGCACTGAGTGAGACGGGAAGTATGCACTGAGTGAGAGAGGAAGTATGGACGGGAAGTATGCACTGAGTGAGACAGGAAGTATGCAATGAGTGACACAGGAAGTATGGACTGAGTGTGACAGGAAGTATGCACTGAGTGAGACAGGAAGTATGCACTGAGTGAGACGGGAAGTATGCACTGAGTGAGAGAGGAAGTATGGACGGGAAGTATGCACTGAGTGAGACAGGAAGTATGCACTGAGTGAGACAGGAAGTATGCACTGAGTGAGACGGGAAGCATGCACTGAGTGGAAGGGAAGCATGCGCTGAGTGAGACAGGAAGTATGCACTGAGTGAGACGGGAAGCATGCATTTAGTGAGACGGGAAATGTGCACTGAGTGAGAAGGGAAGTATGCACTGAGTGAGACGGGAAGTATGCACTGAGTGAGACGGAAAGTATGCACTGAGTGGGAGGGAAGTATGCACTGAGTGAGACGGAAAGTATGCACTGAGTGAGACGGGAAGCATGCACTGAGTGGAAGGGAAGCATGCGCTGAGTGAGACAGGAAGTATGCACTGAGTGAGACGGGAAGCATGCATTTAGTGAGATGGGAAATATGCACTGAGTGAGAAGGGAAGTATGCACTGAGTGAGACGGGAAGTATGCACTGAGTGAGACGGGAAGTATGCACTGAGTGAGACAGGAAGTATGCACTGAGTGAGACAGGAAGTATGCACTGAGTGAGACAGGAAGTATGCACTGAGTGAGACAGGAAGTATGCAATGAGTGACACAGGAAGTATGGACTGAGTGAGACAGGAAGTATGCACTGAGTGAGACAGGAAGTATGCACTGAGTGAGATGGAAAGTATGCGCTGAGTGAGACAGGAAGTATGCACTGAGTGAGACAGGAAGTATGCACTGAGTGAGACAGGAAGTATGCACTGAGTGAGACAGGAAGTATGCAATGAGTGACACAGGAAGTATGGACTGAGTGTGACAGGAAGTATGCACTGAGTGAGACAGGAAGTATACACTGAGTGGGACAGGAAGTATGCACTGAGTGAGACAGGAAATATGCAATGAGTGACACAGGAAGTATGGACTGAGTGAGACAGGAAGTATGCACTGAGTGAGACAGGAAGTATGCACTGAGTGAGACAGGAAGTATGCACTGAGTGAGACAGGAAGTATGCAATGAGTGAGACAGGAAGTATGGACTGAGTGAGACAGGAAGTATGCACTGAGTGAGACAGGAAGTATGCACTGAGTGAGACAGGAAGTATGTACTGAGTGAGACAGGAAGTATGCACTGAGTGAGACAGGAAGTATGCAATGAGTGAGACAGGAAGTATGGACTGAGTGAGACAGGAAGTATACACTGAGTGAGACAGGAAGTATGCACTGAGTGAGACAGGAAGTATGCACTGAGTGAGACGGAAAGTATGCGCTGAGTGAGACAGGAAGTATGCACTGAGTGAGACAGGAAGTATGCACTGAGTGAGACAGGAAGTATGTACTGAGTGAGACAGGAAGTATGCAATGAGTGACACAGGAAGTATGGACTGAGTGTGACAGGAAGTATGCACTGAGTGAGACAGGAAGTATACACTGAGTGGGACAGGAAGTATGCACTGAGTGAGACAGGAAGTATGCACTGAGTGGGACAGGAAGTATGCACTGAGTGAGACAGGAAGTATGCAATGAGTGACACAGGAAGTATGCACTGAGTGAGACAGGAAGTATGCAATGAGTGACACAGGAAGTATGGACTGAGTGTGACAGGAAGTATGCACTGAGTGAGACAGGAAGTATGCACTGAGTGAGATGGAAAGTATGCGCTGAGTGAGACAGGAAGTATGCACTGAGTGAGACAGGAAGTATGCACTGAGTGAGACGGGAAGTATGCACTGAGTGAGACGGGAAGTATGCACTGAGTGGGACGGGAAGTATGCACTGAGTGAGACAGGAAGTATGCACCGAGTGAGACAGGAAGTATGCACTGAGTGAGACAGGAAGTATGCAATGAGTGACACAGGAAGTATGGACTGAGTGAGACAGGAAGTATGCACTGAGTGAGACAGGAAGTATGCACTGAGTGAGACGGAAAGTATGCGCTGAGTGAGACAGGAAGTATGCACTGAGTGAGACAGGAAGTATGCACTGAGTGAGACAGGAAGTATGCAATGAGTGACACAGGAAGTATGGACTGAGTGTGACAGGAAGTATGCACTGAGTGAGACAGGAAGTATACACTGAGTGGGACAGGAAGTATGCACTGAGTGAGACAGGAAGTATGCACTGAGTGAGACAGGAAGTATGCAATGAGTGACACAGGAAGTATGGACTGAGTGAGACAGGAAGTATGGACTGAGTGAGACGGGAAATATGCACTGAGTGAGAAGGGAAGTATGCACTGAGTGAGACGGGAAGTATGCACTGAGTGAGACGGAAAGTATGCACTGAGTGGGAGGGAAGTATGCACTGAGTGAGACGGGAAGTATGCACTGAGTGAGACGGGAAGCATGCACTGAGTGGAAGGGAAGCATGTGCTGAGTGAGACAGGAAGTATGCACTGAGTGAGACGGGAAGCATGCATTTAGTGAGATGGGAAATATGCACTGAGTGAGAAGGGAAGTATGCACTGAGTGAGACGGGAAGTATGCACTGAGTGAGACGGGAAGTATGCACTGAGTGGGACAGGAAGTATGCACTGAGTGAGACAGGAAGTATGCACTGAGTGAGACAGGAAGTATGCACTGAGTGAGACAGGAAGTATGCAATGAGTGACACAGGAAGTATGGACTGAGTGTGACAGGAAGTATGCACTGAGTGAGACAGGAAGTATGCACTGAGTGAGACAGGAAGTATGCAATGAGTGACACAGGAAGTATGGACTGAGTGAGACAGGAAGTATGCACTGAGTGAGACAGGAAGTATGCACTGAGTGAGATGGAAAGTATGCGCTGAGTGAGACAGGAAGTATGCACTGAGTGAGAAAGGAAGTATGCACTGAGTGAGACAGGAAGTATGCACTGAGTGAGACAGGAAGTATGCAATGAGTGACACAGGAAGTATGCACTGAGTGAGACAGGAAGTATACACTGAGTGGGACAGGAAGTATGCACTGAGTGAGACAGGAAGTATGCACTGAGTGAGACAGGAAGTATGCAATGAGTGAGAAAGGAAGTATGGACTGAGTGAGACAGGAAGTATGGACTGAGTGAGACAGAAAGTATGCACTGAGTGAGACAGGAAGTATGCACTGAGTGAGACAGGAAGTATGCAATGAGTGAGACAGGAAGTATGGACTGAGTGAGACAGGAAGTATGCACTGAGTGAGACAGGAAGTATGCACTGAGTGAGACAGGAAGTATGCACTGAGTGAGACGGAAAGTATGCGCTGAGTGAGACAGGAAGTATGCACTGAGTGAGACAGGAAGTATGCACTGAGTGAGACAGGAAGTATACACTGAGTGGGACAGGAAGTATGCACTGAGTGAGACAGGAAGTATGGACTGAGTGAGACAGGAAGTATGCACTGAGTGAGACAGGAAGTATGCACTGAGTGAGATGGAAAGTATGCGCTGAGTGAGACAGGAAGTATGCACTGAGTGAGACAGGAAGTATGCACTGAGTGAGACAGGAAGTATGCACTGAGTGAGACAGGAAGTATGCAATGAGTGACACAGGAAGTATGGACTGAGTGTGACAGGAAGTATGCACTGAGTGAGACAGGAAGTATACACTGAGTGGGACAGGAAGTATGCACTGAGTGGGACAGGAAGTATGCACTGAGTGAGACAGGAAGTATGCAATGAGTGACACAGGAAGTATGGACTGAGTGAGACAGGAAGTATGGACTGAGTGAGACAGGAAGTATGCACTGAGTGAGACAGGAAGTATGCACTGAGTGAGACAGGAAGTATGGACTGAGTGGGACAGGAAGTATGCACTGAGTGAGACAGGAAGTATGCACTGAGTGAGACAGGAAGTATGCACTGAGTGAGACAGGAAGTATGCACTGAGTGAGACGGAAAGTATGCGCTGAGTGAGACAGGAAGTATGCACTGAGTGAGACAGGAAGTATGCACTGAGTGAGACAGGAAGTATGTACTGAGTGAGACAGGAAGTATGCAATGAGTGACACAGGAAGTATGGACTGAGTGTGACAGGAAGTATGCACTGAGTGAGACAGGAAGTATACACTGAGTGGGACAGGAAGTATGCACTGAGTGAGACAGGAAGTATGCACTGAGTGAGACAGGAAGTATGCACTGAGTGAGACAGGAAGTATGCACTGAGTGAGACAGGAAGTATGTACTGAGTGAGACAGGAAGTATGTACTGAGTGAGACAGGAAGTATGCAATGAGTGACACAGGAAGTATGCACTGAGTGGGACAGGAAGTATACACTGAGTGGGACAGGAAGTATGCACTGAGTGAGACAGGAAGTATGCACTGAGTGGGACAGGAAGTATGCACTGAGTGGGACAGGAAGTATGCACTGAGTGAGACAGGAAGTATGCACTGAGTGAGACAGGAAGTATGCAATGAGTGACACAGGAAGTATGCACCGAGTGAGACAGGAAGTATGCAATGAGTGACACAGGAAGTATGGACTGAGTGTGACAGGAAGTATGCACTAAGTGAGATGGAAAGTATGCGCTGAGTGAGACAGGAAGTATGCACTGAGTGAGACAGGAAGTATGCACTGAGTGAGACAGGAAGTATGCAATGAGTGACACAGGAAGTATGGACTGAGTGAGACAGGAAGTATACACTGAGTGGGACAGGAAGTATGCACTGAGTGAGACAGGAAGTATGCACTGAGTGAGACAGGACGTATGCAATGAGTGACACAGGAAGTATGGACTGAGTGAGACAGGAAGTATGCACTGAGTGAGACAGGAAGTATGCACTGAGTGGGACATGAAGTATGCACTGAGTGAGACAGGAAGTATGCACTGAGTGAGACAGGAAGTATGCAATGAGTGTGACAGGAAGTATGCACTGAGTGAGACAGGACGTATGCAATGAGTGACACAGGAAGTATGGACTGAGTGAGACAGGAAGTATGCACTGAGTGAGACAGGAAGTATGCACTGAGTGGGACATGAAGTATGCACTGAGTGAGACAGGAAGTATGCACTGAGTGAGACAGGAAGTATGGACTGAGTGTGACAGGAAGTATGCACTGAGTGAGACAGGAAGTATGCACTGAGTGAGACAGGAAGTATGCACTGAGTGGGACAGGAAGTATGCACTGAGTGAGACAGGAAGTATGCAATGAGTGACACAGGAAGTATGCAATGAGTGAGACAGGAAGTATGCACTGAGTGAGACAGGAAGTATGCACTGAGTGAGACAGGAAGTATGCACTGAGTGAGACAGGAAGTATGCACTGAGTGAGACAGGAAGTATGCACTGAGTGAGACAGGAAGTATACACTGAGTGGGACAGGAAGTATGCACTGAGTGAGACAGGAAGTATACACTGAGTGGGACAGGAAGTATGCACTGAGTGAGACAGGAAGTATGCACTGAGTGGGACAGGAAGTATGCACTGAGTGAGACAGGAAGTATGCACTGAGTGAGACAGGAAGTATGCAATGAGTGACACAGGAAGTATGCACTGAGTGAGACAGGAAGTATGCAATGAGTGACACAGGAAGTATGGACTGAGTGTGACAGGAAGTATGCACTGAGTGAGACAGGAAGTATGCACTAAGTGAGATGGAAAGTATGCGCTGAGTGAGACAGGAAGTATGCGCTGAGTGAGACAGGAAGTATGCACTGAGTGAGACAGGAAGTATGCAATGAGTGACACAGGAAGTATGGACTGAGTGTGACAGGAAGTATGCACTGAGTGAGACAGGAAGTATACACTGAGTGGGACAGGAAGTATGCACTGAGTGAGACAGGAAGTATGCACTGAGTGAGACAGGACGTATGCAATGAGTGACACAGGAAGTATGGACTGAGTGAGACAGGAAGTATGCACTGAGTGAGACAGGAAGTATGCACTGAGTGGGACATGAAGTATGCACTGAGTGAGACAGGAAGTATGCACTGAGTGAGACAGGAAGTATGCAATGAGTGACACAGGAAGTATGCACTGAGTGAGACAGGAAGTATGCAATGAGTGACACAGGAAGTATGGACTGAGTGTGACAGGAAGTATGCACTGAGTGAGACAGGAAGTATGCACTAAGTGAGATGGAAAGTATGCGCTGAGTGAGACAGGAAGTATGCACTGAGTGAGACAGGAAGTATGCACTGAGTGAGACAGGAAGTATGCACTGAGTGAGACAGGAAGTATGCACTGAGTGAGACAGGAAGTATGCAATGAGTGACACAGGAAGTATGGACTGAGTGAGACAGGAAGTATGCACTGAGTGAGACAGGAAGTATGCAATGAGTGAGACAGGAAGTATGGACTGAGTGAGACAGGAAGTATGCACTGAGTGAGACAGGAAGTATGCACTGAGTGAGACGGAAAGTATGCGCTGAGTGAGACAGGAAGTATGCACTGAGTGAGATGGAAAGTATGCGCTGAGTGAGAAGGAAGTATGCACTGAGTGAGACAGGAAGTATGCACTGAGTGAGACGGGAAGTATGCACTGAGTGAGACGGGAAGTATGCACTGAGTGGGACAGGAAGTATGCACTGAGTGAGACAGGAAGTATGCACTGAGTGAGACAGGAAGTATGCACTGAGTGAGACAGGAAGTATGCAATGAGTGACACAGGAAGTATGGACTGAGTGAGACAGGAAGTATGCACTGAGTGAGATGGAAACTATGCGCTGAGTGAGACAGGAAGTATGCACTGAGTGAGACAGGAAGTATGCACTGAGTGAGACAGGAAGTATGCACTGAGTGAGACAGGAAGTAAGCAATGAGTGACACAGGAAGTATGGACTGAGTGTGACAGGAAGTATGCACTGAGTGAGACAGGAAGTATACACTGAGTGGGACAGGAAGTATGCACTGAGTGAGACAGGAAGTATGCACTGAGTGAGACAGGAAGTATGCACTGAGTGAGACGGAAAGTATGCGCTGAGTGAGACAGGAAGTATGCACTGAGTGAGATGGAAAGTATGCGCTGAGTGAGAAGGAAGTATGCACTGAGTGAGACAGGAAGTATGCACTGAGTGAGACGGGAAGTATGCACTGAGTGAGACGGGAAGTATGCACTGAGTGGGACAGGAAGTATGCACTGAGTGAGACAGGAAGTATGCACTGAGTGAGACAGGAAGTATGCACTGAGTGAGACAGGAAGTATGCAATGAGTGACACAGGAAGTATGGACTGAGTGAGACAGGAAGTATGCACTGAGTGAGACAGGAAGTATGCACTGAGTGAGATGGAAACTATGCGCTGAGTGAGACAGGAAGTATGCACTGAGTGAGACAGGAAGTATGCACTGAGTGAGACAGGAAGTATGCACTGAGTGAGACAGGAAGTAAGCAATGAGTGACACAGGAAGTATGGACTGAGTGTGACAGGAAGTATGCACTGAGTGAGACAGGAAGTATACACTGAGTGGGACAGGAAGTATGCACTGAGTGAGACAGGAAGTATGCACTGAGTGAGACAGGAAGTATGCAATGAGTGACACAGGAAGTATGGACTGAGTGAGACAGGAAGTATGCACTGAGTGAGACAGGAAGTATGCACTGAGTGAGACAGGAAGTATGCACTGAGTGAGACGGAAAGTATGCGCTGAGTGAGACAGGAAGTATGCACTGAGTGAGACAGGAAGTATGCACTGAGTGAGACAGGAAGTATGTACTGAGTGAGACAGGAAGTATGCAATGAGTGACACAGGAAGTATGGACTGAGTGTGACAGGAAGTATGCACTGAGTGAGACAGGAAGTATACACTGAGTGGGACAGGAAGTATGCACTGAGTGAGACAGGAAGTATGCACTGAGTGAGACAGGAAGTATGCACTGAGTGAGACAGGAAGTATGCACTGAGTGAGACAGGAAGTATGTACTGAGTGAGACAGGAAGTATGTACTGAGTGAGACAGGAAGTATGCAATGAGTGACACAGGAAGTATGCACTGAGTGGGACAGGAAGTATACACTGAGTGGGACAGGAAGTATGCACTGAGTGAGACAGGAAGTATGCACTGAGTGGGACAGGAAGTATGCACTGAGTGGGACAGGAAGTATGCACTGAGTGAGACAGGAAGTATGCACTGAGTGAGACAGGAAGTATGCAATGAGTGACACAGGAAGTATGCACCGAGTGAGACAGGAAGTATGCAATGAGTGACACAGGAAGTATGGACTGAGTGTGACAGGAAGTATGCACTAAGTGAGATGGAAAGTATGCGCTGAGTGAGACAGGAAGTATGCACTGAGTGAGACAGGAAGTATGCACTGAGTGAGACAGGAAGTATGCAATGAGTGACACAGGAAGTATGGACTGAGTGAGACAGGAAGTATACACTGAGTGGGACAGGAAGTATGCACTGAGTGAGACAGGAAGTATGCACTGAGTGAGACAGGACGTATGCAATGAGTGACACAGGAAGTATGGACTGAGTGAGACAGGAAGTATGCACTGAGTGAGACAGGAAGTATGCACTGAGTGGGACATGAAGTATGCACTGAGTGAGACAGGAAGTATGCACTGAGTGAGACAGGAAGTATGCAATGAGTGTGACAGGAAGTATGCACTGAGTGAGACAGGACGTATGCAATGAGTGACACAGGAAGTATGGACTGAGTGAGACAGGAAGTATGCACTGAGTGAGACAGGAAGTATGCACTGAGTGGGACATGAAGTATGCACTGAGTGAGACAGGAAGTATGCACTGAGTGAGACAGGAAGTATGGACTGAGTGTGACAGGAAGTATGCACTGAGTGAGACAGGAAGTATGCACTGAGTGAGACAGGAAGTATGCACTGAGTGGGACAGGAAGTATGCACTGAGTGAGACAGGAAGTATGCAATGAGTGACACAGGAAGTATGCAATGAGTGAGACAGGAAGTATGCACTGAGTGAGACAGGAAGTATGCACTGAGTGAGACAGGAAGTATGCACTGAGTGAGACAGGAAGTATGCACTGAGTGAGACAGGAAGTATGCACTGAGTGAGACAGGAAGTATACACTGAGTGGGACAGGAAGTATGCACTGAGTGAGACAGGAAGTATACACTGAGTGGGACAGGAAGTATGCACTGAGTGAGACAGGAAGTATGCACTGAGTGGGACAGGAAGTATGCACTGAGTGAGACAGGAAGTATGCACTGAGTGAGACAGGAAGTATGCAATGAGTGACACAGGAAGTATGCACTGAGTGAGACAGGAAGTATGCAATGAGTGACACAGGAAGTATGGACTGAGTGTGACAGGAAGTATGCACTGAGTGAGACAGGAAGTATGCACTAAGTGAGATGGAAAGTATGCGCTGAGTGAGACAGGAAGTATGCGCTGAGTGAGACAGGAAGTATGCACTGAGTGAGACAGGAAGTATGCAATGAGTGACACAGGAAGTATGGACTGAGTGTGACAGGAAGTATGCACTGAGTGAGACAGGAAGTATACACTGAGTGGGACAGGAAGTATGCACTGAGTGAGACAGGAAGTATGCACTGAGTGAGACAGGACGTATGCAATGAGTGACACAGGAAGTATGGACTGAGTGAGACAGGAAGTATGCACTGAGTGAGACAGGAAGTATGCACTGAGTGGGACATGAAGTATGCACTGAGTGAGACAGGAAGTATGCACTGAGTGAGACAGGAAGTATGCAATGAGTGACACAGGAAGTATGCACTGAGTGAGACAGGAAGTATGCAATGAGTGACACAGGAAGTATGGACTGAGTGTGACAGGAAGTATGCACTGAGTGAGACAGGAAGTATGCACTAAGTGAGATGGAAAGTATGCGCTGAGTGAGACAGGAAGTATGCACTGAGTGAGACAGGAAGTATGCACTGAGTGAGACAGGAAGTATGCACTGAGTGAGACAGGAAGTATGCACTGAGTGAGACAGGAAGTATGCACTGAGTGAGACAGGAAGTATGCAATGAGTGACACAGGAAGTATGGACTGAGTGAGACAGGAAGTATGCACTGAGTGAGACAGGAAGTATGCAATGAGTGAGACAGGAAGTATGGACTGAGTGAGACAGGAAG
Organism: Lissotriton helveticus; assembly: GCF_964261635.1. NCBI lineage: Eukaryota > Metazoa > Chordata > Amphibia > Caudata > Salamandridae > Lissotriton > Lissotriton helveticus. The sequence continues at coordinate 92,140 of NW_027611697.1, read as the reverse complement.
TATGCACTGAGTGAGACAGGAAGTATGCACTGAGTGAGACGGAAAGTATGCGCTGAGTGAGACAGGAAGTATGCACTGAGTGAGATGGAAAGTATGCGCTGAGTGAGAAGGAAGTATGCACTGAGTGAGACAGGAAGTATGCACTGAGTGAGACGGGAAGTATGCACTGAGTGAGACGGGAAGTATGCACTGAGTGGGACAGGAAGTATGCACTGAGTGAGACAGGAAGTATGCACTGAGTGAGACAGGAAGTATGCACTGAGTGAGACAGGAAGTATGCAATGAGTGACACAGGAAGTATGGACTGAGTGAGACAGGAAGTATGCACTGAGTGAGATGGAAACTATGCGCTGAGTGAGACAGGAAGTATGCACTGAGTGAGACAGGAAGTATGCACTGAGTGAGACAGGAAGTATGCACTGAGTGAGACAGGAAGTAAGCAATGAGTGACACAGGAAGTATGGACTGAGTGTGACAGGAAGTATGCACTGAGTGAGACAGGAAGTATACACTGAGTGGGACAGGAAGTATGCACTGAGTGAGACAGGAAGTATGCACTGAGTGAGACAGGAAGTATGCACTGAGTGAGACGGAAAGTATGCGCTGAGTGAGACAGGAAGTATGCACTGAGTGAGATGGAAAGTATGCGCTGAGTGAGAAGGAAGTATGCACTGAGTGAGACAGGAAGTATGCACTGAGTGAGACGGGAAGTATGCACTGAGTGAGACGGGAAGTATGCACTGAGTGGGACAGGAAGTATGCACTGAGTGAGACAGGAAGTATGCACTGAGTGAGACAGGAAGTATGCACTGAGTGAGACAGGAAGTATGCAATGAGTGACACAGGAAGTATGGACTGAGTGAGACAGGAAGTATGCACTGAGTGAGACAGGAAGTATGCACTGAGTGAGATGGAAACTATGCGCTGAGTGAGACAGGAAGTATGCACTGAGTGAGACAGGAAGTATGCACTGAGTGAGACAGGAAGTATGCACTGAGTGAGACAGGAAGTAAGCAATGAGTGACACAGGAAGTATGGACTGAGTGTGACAGGAAGTATGCACTGAGTGAGACAGGAAGTATACACTGAGTGGGACAGGAAGTATGCACTGAGTGAGACAGGAAGTATGCACTGAGTGAGACAGGAAGTATGCAATGAGTGACACAGGAAGTATGGACTGAGCGAGACAGGAAGTATGGACTGAGTGAGACGGGAAATATGCACTGAGTGAGAAGGGAAGTATGCACTGAGTGAGACGGGAAGTATGCACTGAGTGAGACGGGAAGTATGCACTGAGTGAGACGGAAAGTATGCACTGAGTGGGACAGGAAGTATGCACTGAGTGAGACAGGAAGTATGCACTGAGTGGGACAGGAAGTATGCACTGAGTGAGACAGGAAGTATGCAATGAGTGACACAGGAAGTATGGACTGAGTGAGACAGGAAGTATGCACTGAGTGAGACAGGAAGTATGCACTGAGTGAGAGGGAAAGTATGCGCTGAGTGAGACAGGAAGTATGCACTGAGTGAGACAGGAAGTATGCACTGAGTGAGACAGGAAGTATGCACTGAGTGAGACAGGAAGTATGCAATGAGTGACACAGGAAGTATGGACTGAGTGTGACAGGAAGTATGCACTGAGTGAGACAGGAAGTATGCACTGAGTGAGACAGGAAGTATGCAATGAGTGACACAGGACGTATGGACTGAGTGAGACAGGAAGTATGCACTGAGTGAGACAGGAAGTATGCACTGAGTGAGATGGAAAGTATGTGCTGAGTGAGACAGGAAGTATGCACTGAGTGAGACAGGAAGTATGCACTGAGTGAGACAGGAAGTATGCACTGAGTGAGACAGGAAGTATGCAATGAGTGACACAGGAAGTATGGACTGAGTGTGACAGGAAGTATGCACTGAGTGAGACAGGAAGTATACACTGAGTGGGACAGGAAGTATGCAATGAGTGACACAGGAAGTATGGACTGAGTGAGACAGGAAGTATGCACTGAGTGAGACAGGAAGTATGCACTGAGGGAGACAGGAAGTATGCACTGAGTGGGACAGGAAGTATGCACTGAGTGAGACAGGAAGTATGCACTGAGTGGGACAGGAAGTATGCACTGAGTGAGACAGGAAGTATACACTGAGTGGGACAGGAAGTATGCACTGAGTGAGACAGGAAGTATGCACTTAGTGAGACAGGAAGTATGCACTGAGTGAGACAGGAAGTATGCAATGAGTGACACAGGAAGTATGGACTGAGTGAGACAGGAAGTATGCACTGAGTGAGACAGGAAGTATGCACTGAGTGAGATGGAAAGTATGCGCTGAGTGAGACAGGAAGTATGCACTGAGTGAGACAGGAAGTATGCACTGAGTGAGACAGGAAGTATACACTGAGTGGGACAGGAAGTATGCACTGAGTGAGACAGGAAGTATGCAATGAGTGACACAGGAAGTATGGACTGAGTGAGACAGGAAGTATGCACTGAGTGAGACAGGAAGTATGCACTGAGTGAGATGGAAAGTATGCGCTGAGTGAGACAGGAAGTATGCACTGAGTGAGACAGGAAGTATGCACTGAGTGAGACAAGAAGTATGCACTGAGTGAGACAGGAAGTATGCAATGAGTGACACAGGAAGTATGGACTGAGTGTGACAGGAAGTATGCACTGAGTGAGACAGGAAGTATACACTGAGTGGGACAGGAAGTATGCACTGAGTGGGACAGGAAGTATGCACTGAGTGAGACAGGAAGTATGCAATGAGTGACACAGGAAGTATGGACTGAGTGAGACAGGAAGTATGGACTGAGTGAGACAGGAAGTATGCACTGAGTGAGACAGGAAGTATGCACTGAGTGAGACAGGAAGTATGGACTGAGTGAGACAGGAAGTATGCACTGAGTGAGACAGGAAGTATGCACTGAGTGAGACAGGAAGTATGCACTGAGTGAGACAGGAAGTATGCACTGAGTGAGACGGAAAGTATGCGCTGAGTGAGACAGGAAGTATGCACTGAGTGAGACAGGAAGTATGCACTGAGTGAGACAGGAAGTATGTACTGAGTGAGACAGGAAGTATGCAATGAGTGACACAGGAAGTATGGACTGAGTGTGACAGGAAGTATGCACTGAGTGAGACAGGAAGTATACACTGAGTGGGACAGGAAGTATGCACTGAGTGAGACAGGAAGTATGCACTGAGTGAGACAGGAAGTATGCACTGAGTGAGACAGGAAGTATGCACTGAGTGAGACAGGAAGTATGTACTGAGTGAGACAGGAAGTATGCAATGAGTGACACAGGAAGTATGCACTGAGTGGGACAGGAAGTATACACTGAGTGGGACAGGAAGTATGCACTGAGTGAGACAGGAAGTATGCACTGAGTGAGACAGGAAGTATGCGCTGAGTGAGACAGGAAGTATGCACTGAGTGAGACAGGAAGTATGCACTGAGTGAGACAGGAAGTATACACTGAGTGGGACAGGAAGTATGGACTGAGTGAGACAGGAAGTATACACTGAGTGGGACAGGAAGTATGCACTGAGTGGGACAGGAAGTATGCACTGAGTGAGACAGGAAGTATGCACTGAGTGAGACAGGACGTATGCAATGAGTGACACAGGAAGTATGGACTGAGTGAGACAGGAAGTATGCACTGAGTGAGACAGGAAGTATGCACTGAGTGAGACAGGAAGTATGCACTGAGTGAGACAGGAAGTATGCAATGAGTGTGACAGGAAGTATGCACTGAGTGAGACAGGAAGTATACACTGAGTGGGACAGGAAGTATGCACTGAGTGAGACAGGAAGTATGCACTGAGTGAGACAGGACGTATGCAATGAGTGACACAGGAAGTATGGACTGAGTGAGACAGGAAGTATGCACTGAGTGAGACAGGAAGTATGCACTGAGTGAGACAGGAAGTATGGACTGAGTGTGACAGGAAGTATGCACTGAGTGAGACAGGAAGTATGCACTGAGTGAGACAGGAAGTATGCACTGAGTGGGACAGGAAGTATGCACTGAGTGAGACAGGAAGTATGCAATGAGTGACACAGGAAGTATGCAATGAGTGAGACAGGAAGTATGCACTGAGTGAGACAGGAAGTATGCACTGAGTGAGACAGGAAGTATGCACTGAGTGAGACAGGAAGTATGCACTGAGTGAGACAGGAAGTATGCACTGAGTGAGACAGGAAGTATACACTGAGTGGGACAGGAAGTATGCACTGAGTGAGACAGGAAGTATACACTGAGTGGGACAGGAAGTATGCACTGAGTGAGACAGGAAGTATGCACTGAGTGGGACAGGAAGTATGCAATGAGTGAGACAGGAAGTATGCACTGAGTGAGACAGGAAGTATGCAATGAGTGACACAGGAAGTATGCACTGAGTGAGACAGGAAGTATGCAATGAGTGACACAGGAAGTATGGACTGAGTGTGACAGGAAGTATGCACTGAGTGAGACAGGAAGTATGCACTAAGTGAGACGGAAAGTATGCGCTGAGTGAGACAGGAAGTATGCACTGAGTGAGACAGGAAGTATGCACTGAGTGAGACAGGAAGTATGCACTGAGTGAGACGGAAAGTATGCGCTGAGTGAGACAGGAAGTATGCACTGAGTGAGACAGGAAGTATGCACTGAGTGAGACAGGAAGTATGTACTGAGTGAGACAGGAAGTATGCAATGAGTGACACAGGAAGTATGGACTGAGTGTGACAGGAAGTATGCACTGAGTGAGACAGGAAGTATACACTGAGTGGGACAGGAAGTATGCACTGAGTGAGACAGGAAGTATGCACTGAGTGAGACAGGAAGTATGCACTGAGTGAGACAGGAAGTATGTACTGAGTGAGACAGGAAGTATGCAATGAGTGACACAGGAAGTATGTACTGAGTGAGACAGGAAGTATGCAATGAGTGACACAGGAAGTATGCACTGAGTGGGACAGGAAGTATACACTGAGTGGGACAGGAAGTATGCACTGAGTGAGACAGGAAGTATGCACTGAGTGAGACAGGAAGTATGCAATGAGTGACACAGGAAGTATGCACCGAGTGAGACAGGAAGTATGCAATGAGTGACACAGGAAGTATGGACTGAGTGTGACAGGAAGTATGCACTGAGTGAGACAGGAAGTATGCACTGAGTGAGACAGGAAGTATGCAATGAGTGTGACAGGAAGTATGCACTGAGTGAGACAGGAAGTATACACTGAGTGGGACAGGAAGTATGCACTGAGTGAGACAGGAAGTATGCACTGAGTGAGACAGGAAGTATGCAATGAGTGACACAGGAAGTATGGACTGAGTGAGACAGGAAGTATGCACTGAGTGAGACAGGAAGTATGCACTGAGTGAGATGGAAAGTATGCGCTGAGTGAGACAGGAAGTATGCACTGAGTGAGACAGGAAGTATGCACTGAGTGAGACAAGAAGTATGCACTGAGTGAGACAGGAAGTATGCAATGAGTGACACAGGAAGTATGGACTGAGTGTGACAGGAAGTATGCACTGAGTGAGACAGGAAGTATACACTGAGTGGGACAGGAAGTATGCACTGAGTGGGACAGGAAGTATGCACTGAGTGAGACAGGAAGTATGCAATGAGTGACACAGGAAGTATGGACTGAGTGAGACAGGAAGTATGGACTGAGTGAGACAGGAAGTATGCACTGAGTGAGACAGGAAGTATGCACTGAGTGAGACAGGAAGTATGGACTGAGTGAGACAGGAAGTATGCACTGAGTGAGACAGGAAGTATGCACTGAGTGAGACAGGAAGTATGCACTGAGTGAGACAGGAAGTATGCACTGAGTGAGACGGAAAGTATGCGCTGAGTGAGACAGGAAGTATGCACTGAGTGAGACAGGAAGTATGCACTGAGTGAGACAGGAAGTATGTACTGAGTGAGACAGGAAGTATGCAATGAGTGACACAGGAAGTATGGACTGAGTGTGACAGGAAGTATGCACTGAGTGAGACAGGAAGTATACACTGAGTGGGACAGGAAGTATGCACTGAGTGAGACAGGAAGTATGCACTGAGTGAGACAGGAAGTATGCACTGAGTGAGACAGGAAGTATGCACTGAGTGAGACAGGAAGTATGTACTGAGTGAGACAGGAAGTATGCAATGAGTGACACAGGAAGTATGCACTGAGTGGGACAGGAAGTATACACTGAGTGGGACAGGAAGTATGCACTGAGTGAGACAGGAAGTATGCACTGAGTGAGACAGGAAGTATGCGCTGAGTGAGACAGGAAGTATGCACTGAGTGAGACAGGAAGTATGCACTGAGTGAGACAGGAAGTATGCAATGAGTGACACAGGAAGTATGGACTGAGTGAGACAGGAAGTATACACTGAGTGGGACAGGAAGTATGCACTGAGTGGGACAGGAAGTATGCACTGAGTGAGACAGGAAGTATGCACTGAGTGAGACAGGACGTATGCAATGAGTGACACAGGAAGTATGGACTGAGTGAGACAGGAAGTATGCACTGAGTGAGACAGGAAGTATGCACTGAGTGAGACAGGAAGTATGCACTGAGTGAGACAGGAAGTATGCAATGAGTGTGACAGGAAGTATGCACTGAGTGAGACAGGAAGTATACACTGAGTGGGACAGGAAGTATGCACTGAGTGAGACAGGAAGTATGCACTGAGTGAGACAGGACGTATGCAATGAGTGACACAGGAAGTATGGACTGAGTGAGACAGGAAGTATGCACTGAGTGAGACAGGAAGTATGCACTGAGTGAGACAGGAAGTATGGACTGAGTGTGACAGGAAGTATGCACTGAGTGAGACAGGAAGTATGCACTGAGTGAGACAGGAAGTATGCACTGAGTGGGACAGGAAGTATGCACTGAGTGAGACAGGAAGTATGCAATGAGTGACACAGGAAGTATGCAATGAGTGAGACAGGAAGTATGCACTGAGTGAGACAGGAAGTATGCACTGAGTGAGACAGGAAGTATGCACTGAGTGAGACAGGAAGTATGCACTGAGTGAGACAGGAAGTATGCACTGAGTGAGACAGGAAGTATACACTGAGTGGGACAGGAAGTATGCACTGAGTGAGACAGGAAGTATACACTGAGTGGGACAGGAAGTATGCACTGAGTGAGACAGGAAGTATGCACTGAGTGGGACAGGAAGTATGCACTGAGTGAGACAGGAAGTATGCACTGAGTGAGACAGGAAGTATGCAATGAGTGACACAGGAAGTATGCACTGAGTGAGACAGGAAGTATGCAATGAGTGACACAGGAAGTATGGACTGAGTGTGACAGGAAGTATGCACTGAGTGAGACAGGAAGTATGCACTGAGTGAGACGGAAAGTATGCGCTGAGTGAGACAGGAAGTATGCACTGAGTGAGACAGGAAGTATGCACTGAGTGAGACAGGAAGTATGCACTGAGTGAGACGGAAAGTATGCGCTGAGTGAGACAGGAAGTATGCACTGAGTGAGACAGGAAGTATGCACTGAGTGAGACAGGAAGTATGTACTGAGTGAGACAGGAAGTATGCAATGAGTGACACAGGAAGTATGGACTGAGTGTGACAGGAAGTATGCACTGAGTGAGACAGGAAGTATACACTGAGTGGGACAGGAAGTATGCACTGAGTGAGACAGGAAGTATGCACTGAGTGAGACAGGAAGTATGCACTGAGTGAGACAGGAAGTATGTACTGAGTGAGACAGGAAGTATGTACTGAGTGAGACAGGAAGTATGCAATGAGTGACACAGGAAGTATGCACTGAGTGGGACAGGAAGTATACACTGAGTGGGACAGGAAGTATGCACTGAGTGAGACAGGAAGTATGCACTGAGTGAGACAGGAAGTATGCAATGAGTGACACAGGAAGTATGCACCGAGTGAGACAGGAAGTATGCAATGAGTGACACAGGAAGTATGGACTGAGTGTGACAGGAAGTATGCACTGAGTGAGACAGGAAGTATGCACTGAGTGAGACAGGAAGTATGCAATGAGTGTGACAGGAAGTATGCACTGAGTGAGACAGGAAGTATACACTGAGTGGGACAGGAAGTATGCACTGAGTGAGACAGGAAGTATGCACTGAGTGGGACAGGAAGTATGCACTGAGTGAGACAGGAAGTATGCACTGAGTGAGACAGGAAGTATGCAATGAGTGACACAGGAAGTATGGACTGAGTGAGACAGGAAGTATGCACTGAGTGAGACAGGAAGTATGGACTGAGTGTGACAGGAAGTATGCACTGAGTGAGACAGGAAGTATGCACTGAGTGAGACAGGAAGTATGCACTGAGTGGGACAGGAAGTATGCACTGAGTGAGACAGGAAGTATGCAATGAGTGACACAGGAAGTATGCAATGAGTGAGACAGGAAGTATGCACTGAGTGAGACAGGAAGTATGCACTGAGTGAGACAGGAAGTATGCACTGAGTGAGACAGGAAGTATGCACTGAGTGAGACAGGAAGTATGCACTGAGTGAGACAGGAAGTATACACTGAGTGGGACAGGAAGTATGCACTGAGTGAGACAGGAAGTATACACTGAGTGGGACAGGAAGTATGCACTGAGTGAGACAGGAAGTATGCACTGAGTGGGACAGGAAGTATGCACTGAGTGAGACAGGAAGTATGCACTGAGTGAGACAGGAAGTATGCAATGAGTGACACAGGAAGTATGCACTGAGTGAGACAGGAAGTATGCAATGAGTGACACAGGAAGTATGGACTGAGTGTGACAGGAAGTATGCACTGAGTGAGACAGGAAGTATGCACTAAGTGAGACGGAAAGTATGCGCTGAGTGAGACAGGAAGTATGCACTGAGTGAGACAGGAAGTATGCACTGAGTGAGACAGGAAGTATGCACTGAGTGAGACGGAAAGTATGCGCTGAGTGAGACAGGAAGTATGCACTGAGTGAGACAGGAAGTATGCACTGAGTGAGACAGGAAGTATGTACTGAGTGAGACAGGAAGTATGCAATGAGTGACACAGGAAGTATGGACTGAGTGTGACAGGAAGTATGCACTGAGTGAGACAGGAAGTATACACTGAGTGGGACAGGAAGTATGCACTGAGTGAGACAGGAAGTATGCACTGAGTGAGACAGGAAGTATGCACTGAGTGAGACAGGAAGTATGCACTGAGTGAGACAGGAAGTATGTACTGAGTGAGACAGGAAGTATGTACTGAGTGAGACAGGAAGTATGCAATGAGTGACACAGGAAGTATGCACTGAGTGGGACAGGAAGTATACACTGAGTGGGACAGGAAGTATGCACTGAGTGAGACAGGAAGTATGCACTGAGTGAGACAGGAAGTATGCAATGAGTGACACAGGAAGTATGCACCGAGTGAGACAGGAAGTATGCAATGAGTGACACAGGAAGTATGGACTGAGTGTGACAGGAAGTATGCACTGAGTGAGACAGGAAGTATGCACTGAGTGAGACAGGAAGTATGCAATGAGTGTGACAGGAAGTATGCACTGAGTGAGACAGGAAGTATACACTGAGTGGGACAGGAAGTATGCACTGAGTGAGACAGGAAGTATGCACTGAGTGAGACAGGAAGTATGCAATGAGTGACACAGGAAGTATGGACTGAGTGAGACAGGAAGTATGCACTGAGTGAGACAGGAAGTATGCACTGAGTGAGATGGAAAGTATGCGCTGAGTGAGACAGGAAGTATGCACTGAGTGAGACAGGAAGTATGCACTGAGTGAGACAAGAAGTATGCACTGAGTGAGACAGGAAGTATGCAATGAGTGACACAGGAAGTATGGACTGAGTGTGACAGGAAGTATGCACTGAGTGAGACAGGAAGTATACACTGAGTGGGACAGGAAGTATGCACTGAGTGGGACAGGAAGTATGCACTGAGTGAGACAGGAAGTATGCAATGAGTGACACAGGAAGTATGGACTGAGTGAGACAGGAAGTATGGACTGAGTGAGACAGGAAGTATGCACTGAGTGAGACAGGAAGTATGCACTGAGTGAGACAGGAAGTATGGACTGAGTGAGACAGGAAGTATGCACTGAGTGAGACAGGAAGTATGCACTGAGTGAGACAGGAAGTATGCACTGAGTGAGACAGGAAGTATGCACTGAGTGAGACGGAAAGTATGCGCTGAGTGAGACAGGAAGTATGCACTGAGTGAGACAGGAAGTATGCACTGAGTGAGACAGGAAGTATGTACTGAGTGAGACAGGAAGTATGCAATGAGTGACACAGGAAGTATGGACTGAGTGTGACAGGAAGTATGCACTGAGTGAGACAGGAAGTATACACTGAGTGGGACAGGAAGTATGCACTGAGTGAGACAGGAAGTATGCACTGAGTGAGACAGGAAGTATGCACTGAGTGAGACAGGAAGTATGCACTGAGTGAGACAGGAAGTATGTACTGAGTGAGACAGGAAGTATGCAATGAGTGACACAGGAAGTATGCACTGAGTGGGACAGGAAGTATACACTGAGTGGGACAGGAAGTATGCACTGAGTGAGACAGGAAGTATGCACTGAGTGAGACAGGAAGTATGCGCTGAGTGAGACAGGAAGTATGCACTGAGTGAGACAGGAAGTATGCACTGAGTGAGACAGGAAGTATGCAATGAGTGACACAGGAAGTATGGACTGAGTGAGACAGGAAGTATACACTGAGTGGGACAGGAAGTATGCACTGAGTGGGACAGGAAGTATGCACTGAGTGAGACAGGAAGTATGCACTGAGTGAGACAGGACGTATGCAATGAGTGACACAGGAAGTATGGACTGAGTGAGACAGGAAGTATGCACTGAGTGAGACAGGAAGTATGCACTGAGTGAGACAGGAAGTATGCACTGAGTGAGACAGGAAGTATGCAATGAGTGTGACAGGAAGTATGCACTGAGTGAGACAGGAAGTATACACTGAGTGGGACAGGAAGTATGCACTGAGTGAGACAGGAAGTATGCACTGAGTGAGACAGGACGTATGCAATGAGTGACACAGGAAGTATGGACTGAGTGAGACAGGAAGTATGCACTGAGTGAGACAGGAAGTATGCACTGAGTGAGACAGGAAGTATGGACTGAGTGTGACAGGAAGTATGCACTGAGTGAGACAGGAAGTATGCACTGAGTGAGACAGGAAGTATGCACTGAGTGGGACAGGAAGTATGCACTGAGTGAGACAGGAAGTATGCAATGAGTGACACAGGAAGTATGCAATGAGTGAGACAGGAAGTATGCACTGAGTGAGACAGGAAGTATGCACTGAGTGAGACAGGAAGTATGCACTGAGTGAGACAGGAAGTATGCACTGAGTGAGACAGGAAGTATACACTGAGTGGGACAGGAAGTATGCACTGAGTGAGACAGGAAGTATACACTGAGTGGGACAGGAAGTATGCACTGAGTGAGACAGGAAGTATGCACTGAGTGGGACAGGAAGTATGCACTGAGTGAGACAGGAAGTATGCACTGAGTGAGACAGGAAGTATGCAATGAGTGACACAGGAAGTATGCACTGAGTGAGACAGGAAGTATGCAATGAGTGACACAGGAAGTATGGACTGAGTGTGACAGGAAGTATGCACTGAGTGAGACAGGAAGTATGCACTAAGTGAGACGGAAAGTATGCGCTGAGTGAGACAGGAAGTATGCACTGAGTGAGACAGGAAGTATGCACTGAGTGAGACAGGAAGTATGCACTGAGTGAGACGGAAAGTATGCGCTGAGTGAGACAGGAAGTATGCACTGAGTGAGACAGGAAGTATGCACTGAGTGAGACAGGAAGTATGTACTGAGTGAGACAGGAAGTATGCAATGAGTGACACAGGAAGTATGGACTGAGTGTGACAGGAAGTATGCACTGAGTGAGACAGGAAGTATACACTGAGTGGGACAGGAAGTATGCACTGAGTGAGACAGGAAGTATGCACTGAGTGAGACAGGAAGTATGCACTGAGTGAGACAGGAAGTATGTACTGAGTGAGACAGGAAGTATGTACTGAGTGAGACAGGAAGTATGCAATGAGTGACACAGGAAGTATGCACTGAGTGGGACAGGAAGTATACACTGAGTGGGACAGGAAGTATGCACTGAGTGAGACAGGAAGTATGCACTGAGTGAGACAGGAAGTATGCAATGAGTGACACAGGAAGTATGCACCGAGTGAGACAGGAAGTATGCAATGAGTGACACAGGAAGTATGGACTGAGTGTGACAGGAAGTATGCACTGAGTGAGACAGGAAGTATGCACTGAGTGAGACAGGAAGTATGCAATGAGTGTGACAGGAAGTATGCACTGAGTGAGACAGGAAGTATACACTGAGTGGGACAGGAAGTATGCACTGAGTGAGACAGGAAGTATGCACTGAGTGAGACAGGAAGTATGCACTGAGTGGGACATGAAGTATGCACTGAGTGAGACAGGAAGTATGCACTGAGTGAGACAGGAAGTATGGACTGAGTGTGACAGGAAGTATGCACTGAGTGAGACAGGAAGTATGCACTGAGTGAGACAGGAAGTATGCACTGAGTGAGACAGGAAGTATGCAATGAGTGACACAGGAAGTATGCAATGAGTGAGACAGGAAGTATGCACTGAGTGAGACAGGAAGTATGCACTGAGTGAGACAGGAAGTATGCACTGAGTGAGACAGGAAGTATGCACTGAGTGAGACAGGAAGTATGCACTGAGTGAGACAGGAAGTATACACTGAGTGGGACAGGAAGTATGCACTGAGTGAGACAGGAAGTATACACTGAGTGGGACAGGAAGTATGCACTGAGTGAGACAGGAAGTATGCACTGAGTGGGACAGGAAGTATGCACTGAGTGAGACAGGAAGTATGCACTGAGTGAGACAGGAAGTATGCAATGAGTGACACAGGAAGTATGCACTGAGTGAGACAGGAAGTATGCAATGAGTGACACAGGAAGTATGGACTGAGTGTGACAGGAAGTATGCACTGAGTGAGACAGGAAGTATGCACTAAGTGAGATGGAAAGTATGCGCTGAGTGAGACAGGAAGTATGCACTGAGTGAGACAGGAAGTATGCACTGAGTGAGACAGGAAGTATGCACTGAGTGAGACGGAAAGTATGCGCTGAGTGAGACAGGAAGTATGCACTGAGTGAGACAGGAAGTATGCACTGAGTGAGACAGGAAGTATGTACTGAGTGAGACAGGAAGTATGCAATGAGTGACACAGGAAGTATGGACTGAGTGTGACAGGAAGTATGTACTGAGTGAGACAAGAAGTATGCAATGAGTGGGACAGGAAGTATACACTGAGTGGGACAGGAAGTATGCACTGAGTGAGACAGGAAGTATGCACTGAGTGAGACAGGAAGTATGCAATGAGTGACACAGGAAGTATGCACCGAGTGAGACAGGAAGTATGCAATGAGTGACACAGGAAGTATGGACTGAGTGTGACAGGAAGTATGCACTGAGTGAGACAGGAAGTATGCACTAAGTGAGATGGAAAGTATGCGCTGAGTGAGACAGGAAGTATGCACTGAGTGAGACAGGAAGTATGCACTGAGTGAGACAGGAAGTATGCAATGAGTGACACAGGAAGTATGGACTGAGTGAGACAGGAAGTATACACTGAGTGGGACAGGAAGTATGCACTGAGTGAGACAGGAAGTATGCACTGAGTGAGACAGGACGTATGCAATGAGTGACACAGGAAGTATGGACTGAGTGAGACAGGAAGTATGCACTGAGTGAGACAGGAAGTATGCACTGAGTGGGACATGAAGTATGCACTGAGTGAGACAGGAAGTATGCACTGAGTGAGACAGGAAGTATGCAATGAGTGTGACAGGAAGTATGCACTGAGTGAGACAGGAAGTATACACTGAGTGGGACAGGAAGTATGCACTGAGTGAGACAGGAAGTATGCACTGAGTGAGACAGGACGTATGCAATGAGTGACACAGGAAGTATGGACTGAGTGAGACAGGAAGTATGCACTGAGTGAGACAGGAAGTATGCACTGAGTGGGACATGAAGTATGCACTGAGTGAGACAGGAAGTATGCACTGAGTGAGACAGGAAGTATGGACTGAGTGTGACAGGAAGTATGCACTGAGTGAGACAGGAAGTATGCACTGAGTGAGACAGGAAGTATGCACTGAGTGGGACAGGAAGTATGCACTGAGTGAGACAGGAAGTATGCAATGAGTGACACAGGAAGTATGCAATGAGTGAGACAGGAAGTATGCACTGAGTGAGACAGGAAGTATGCACTGAGTGAGACAGGAAGTATGCACTGAGTGAGACAGGAAGTATGCACTGAGTGAGACAGGAAGTATGCACTGAGTGAGACAGGAAGTATACACTGAGTGGGACAGGAAGTATGCACTGAGTGAGACAGGAAGTATACACTGAGTGGGACAGGAAGTATGCACTGAGTGAGACAGGAAGTATGCACTGAGTGGGACAGGAAGTATGCACTGAGTGAGACAGGAAGTATGCACTGAGTGAGACAGGAAGTATGCAATGAGTGACACAGGAAGTATGCACTGAGTGAGACAGGAAGTATGCAATGAGTGACACAGGAAGTATGGACTGAGTGTGACAGGAAGTATGCACTGAGTGAGACAGGAAGTATGCACTAAGTGAGATGGAAAGTATGCGCTGAGTGAGACAGGAAGTATGCACTGAGTGAGACAGGAAGTATGCACTGAGTGAGACAGGAAGTATGCAATGAGTGACACAGGAAGTATGGACTGAGTGAGACAGGAAGTATGCACTAAGTGAGATGGAAAGTATGCGCTGAGTGAGACAGGAAGTATGCACTGAGTGAGACAGGAAGTATGCACTGAGTGAGACAGGACGTATGCAATGAGAGTGACACAGGAAGTATGGACTGAGTGAGACAGGAAGTATGCACTGAGTGAGACAGGAAGTATGCACTGAGTGGGACATGAAGTATGCACTAAGTGAGATGGAAAGTACGCGCTGAGTGAGACAGGAAGTATGCACTGAGTGAGACAGGAAGTATGCACTGAGTGAGACAGGAAGTATGCAATGAGTGACACAGGAAGTATGGACTGAGTGTGACAGGAAGTATGCACTGAGTGAGACAGGAAGTATACACTGAGTGGGACAGGAAGTATGCACTGAGTGAGACAGGAAGTATGCACTGAGTGAGACAGGACGTATGCAATGAGTGACACAGGAAGTATGGACTGAGTGAGACAGGAAGTATGCACTGAGTGAGACAGGAAGTATGCACTGAGTGGGACATGAAGTATGCACTGAGTGAGACAGGAAGTATGCACTGAGTGAGACAGGAAGTATGCAATGAGTGACACAGGAAGTATGCACTGAGTGAGACAGGAAGTATGCAATGAGTGACACAGGAAGTATGGACTGAGTGTGACAGGAAGTATGCACTGAGTGAGACAGGAAGTATGCACTAAGTGAGATGGAAAGTATGCGCTGAGTGAGACAGGAAGTATGCACTGAGTGAGACAGGAAGTATGCACTGAGTGAGACAGGAAGTATGCACTGAGTGAGACAGGAAGTATGCACTGAGTGAGACAGGAAGTATGCAATGAGTGACACAGGAAGTATGGACTGAGTGAGACAGGAAGTATGCACTGAGTGAGACAGGAAGTATGCAATGAGTGAGACAGGAAGTATGGACTGAGTGAGACAGGAAGTATGCACTGAGTGAGACAGGAAGTATGCACTGAGTGAGACGGAAAGTATGCGCTGAGTGAGACAGGAAGTATGCACTGAGTGAGATGGAAAGTATGCGCTGAGTGAGAAGGAAGTATGCACTGAGTGAGACAGGAAGTATGCACTGAGTGAGACGGGAAGTATGCACTGAGTGAGACGGGAAGTATGCACTGAGTGGGACAGGAAGTATGCACTGAGTGAGACAGGAAGTATGCACTGAGTGAGACAGGAAGTATGCACTGAGTGAGACAGGAAGTATGCAATGAGTGACACAGGAAGTATGGACTGAGTGAGACAGGAAGTATGCACTGAGTGAGACAGGAAGTATGCACTGAGTGAGATGGAAACTATGCGCTGAGTGAGACAGGAAGTATGCACTGAGTGAGACAGGAAGTATGCACTGAGTGAGACAGGAAGTATGCACTGAGTGAGACAGGAAGTAAGCAATGAGTGACACAGGAAGTATGGACTGAGTGTGACAGGAAGTATGCACTGAGTGAGACAGGAAGTATACACTGAGTGGGACAGGAAGTATGCACTGAGTGAGACAGGAAGTATGCACTGAGTGAGACAGGAAGTATGCACTGAGTGAGACAGGAAGTATGGACTGAGTGAGACAGGAAGTATGGACTGAGTGAGACGGGAAATATGCACTGAGTGAGAAGGGAAGTATGCACTGAGTGAGACGGGAAGTATGCACTGAGTGAGACGGGAAGTATGCACTGAGTGAGACGGAAAGTATGCACTGAGTGGGACAGGAAGTATGCACTGAGTGAGACAGGAAGTATGCACTGAGTGGGACAGGAAGTATGCACTGAGTGAGACAGGAAGTATGCAATGAGTGACACAGGAAGTATGGACTGAGTGAGACAGGAAGTATGCACTGAGTGAGACAGGAAGTATGCACTGAGTGAGAGGGAAAGTATGCGCTGAGTGAGACAGGAAGTATGCACTGAGTGAGACAGGAAGTATGCACTGAGTGAGACAGGAAGTATGCACTGAGTGAGACAGGAAGTATGCAATGAGTGACACAGGAAGTATGGACTGAGTGTGACAGGAAGTATGCACTGAGTGAGACAGGAAGTATGCACTGAGTGAGACAGGAAGTATGCAATGAGTGACACAGGAAGTATGGACTGAGTGAGACAGGAAGTATGCACTGAGTGAGACAGGAAGTATGCACTGAGTGAGATGGAAAGTATGTGCTGAGTGAGACAGGAAGTATGCACTGAGTGAGACAGGAAGTATGCACTGAGTGAGACAGGAAGTATGCACTGAGTGAGACAGGAAGTATGCAATGAGTGACACAGGAAGTATGGACTGAGTGTGACAGGAAGTATGCACTGAGTGAGACAGGAAGTATACACTGAGTGGGACAGGAAGTATGCAATGAGTGACACAGGAAGTATGGACTGAGTGAGACAGGAAGTATGCACTGAGTGAGACAGGAAGTATGCACTGAGTGAGACAGGAAGTATGCACTGAGTGGGACAGGAAGTATGCACTGAGTGAGACAGGAAGTATGCACTGAGTGGGACAGGAAGTATGCACTGAGTGAGACAGGAAGTATGCACTGAGTGAGACAGGAAGTATACACTGAGTGGGACAGGAAGTATGCACTGAGTGAGACAGGAAGTATGCACTTAGTGAGACAGGAAGTATGCACTGAGTGAGACAGGAAGTATGCACTGAGTGAGACAGGAAGTATGCACTGAGTGAGACAGGAAGTATGTACTGAGTGAGACAGGAAGTATGTACTGAGTGAGACAGGAAGTATGCAATGAGTGACACAGGAAGTATGCACTGAGTGAGACAGGAAGTATGCAATGAGTGACACAGGAAGTATGCACCGAGTGAGACAGGAAGTATGCAATGAGTGACACAGGAAGTATGGACTGAGTGTGACAGGAAGTATGCACTGAGTGAGACAGGAAGTATGCACTGAGTGAGACAGGAAGTATGCAATGAGTGTGACAGGAAGTATGCACTGAGTGAGACAGGAAGTATACACTGAGTGGGACAGGAAGTATGCACTGAGTGAGACAGGAAGTATGCACTGAGTGAGACAGGACGTATGCAATGAGTGACACAGGAAGTATGGACTGAGTGAGACAGGAAGTATGCACTGAGTGAGACAGGAAGTATGCACTGAGTGGGACATGAAGTATGCACTGAGTGAGACAGGAAGTATGCACTGAGTGAGACAGGAAGTATGGACTGAGTGTGACAGGAAGTATGCACTGAGTGAGACAGGAAGTATGCACTGAGTGAGACAGGAAGTATGCACTGAGTGGGACAGGAAGTATGCACTGAGTGAGACAGGAAGTATGCAATGAGTGACACAGGAAGTATGCAATGAGTGAGACAGGAAGTATGCACTGAGTGAGACAGGAAGTATGCACTGAGTGAGACAGGAAGTATGCACTGAGTGAGACAGGAAGTATGCACTGAGTGAGACAGGAAGTATGCACTGAGTGAGACAGGAAGTATACACTGAGTGGGACAGGAAGTATGCACTGAGTGAGACAGGAAGTATACACTGAGTGGGACAGGAAGTATGCACTGAGTGAGACAGGAAGTATGCACTGAGTGGGACAGGAAGTATGCACTGAGTGAGACAGGAAGTATGCACTGAGTGAGACAGGAAGTATGCAATGAGTGACACAGGAAGTATGCACTGAGTGAGACAGGAAGTATGCAATGAGTGACACAGGAAGTATGGACTGAGTGTGACAGGAAGTATGCACTGAGTGAGACAGGAAGTATGCACTAAGTGAGATGGAAAGTATGCGCTGAGTGAGAAAGGAAGTATGCACTGAGTGAGACAGGAAGTATGCACTGAGTGAGACAGGAAGTATGCACTGAGTGAGACGGAAAGTATGCGCTGAGTGAGACAGGAAGTATGCACTGAGTGAGACAGGAAGTATGCACTGAGTGAGACAGGAAGTATGTACTGAGTGAGACAGGAAGTATGCAATGAGTGACACAGGAAGTATGGACTGAGTGTGACAGGAAGTATGCACTGAGTGAGACAGGAAGTATACACTGAGTGGGACAGGAAGTATGCACTGAGTGAGACAGGAAGTATGCACTGAGTGAGACAGGAAGTATGCACTGAGTGAGACAGGAAGTATGCACTGAGTGAGACAGGAAGTATGTACTGAGTGAGACAGGAAGTATGTACTGAGTGAGACAAGAAGTATGCAATGAGTGGGACAGGAAGTATACACTGAGTGGGACAGGAAGTATGCACTGAGTGAGACAGGAAGTATGCACTGAGTGAGACAGGAAGTATGCAATGAGTGACACAGGAAGTATGCACCGAGTGAGACAGGAAGTATGCAATGAGTGACACAGGAAGTATGGACTGAGTGTGACAGGAAGTATGCACTGAGTGAGACAGGAAGTATGCACTAAGTGAGATGGAAAGTATGCGCTGAGTGAGACAGGAAGTATGCACTGAGTGAGACAGGAAGTATGCACTGAGTGAGACAGGAAGTATGCAATGAGTGACACAGGAAGTATGGACTGAGTGAGACAGGAAGTATACACTGAGTGGGACAGGAAGTATGCACTGAGTGAGACAGGAAGTATGCACTGAGTGAGACAGGACGTATGCAATGAGTGACACAGGAAGTATGGACTGAGTGAGACAGGAAGTATGCACTGAGTGAGACAGGAAGTATGCACTGAGTGGGACATGAAGTATGCACTGAGTGAGACAGGAAGTATGCACTGAGTGAGACAGGAAGTATGCAATGAGTGTGACAGGAAGTATGCACTGAGTGAGACAGGAAGTATACACTGAGTGGGACAGGAAGTATGCACTGAGTGAGACAGGAAGTATGCACTGAGTGAGACAGGACGTATGCACTGAGTGAGACAGGACGTATGCAATGAGTGACACAGGAAGTATGGACTGAGTGAGACAGGAAGTATGCACTGAGTGAGACAGGAAGTATGCACTGAGTGAGACAGGAAGTATGCACTGAGTGAGACAGGAAGTATGGACTGAGTGTGACAGGAAGTATGCACTGAGTGAGACAGGAAGTATGCACTGAGTGAGACAGGAAGTATGCACTGAGTGGGACAGGAAGTATGCACTGAGTGAGACAGGAAGTATGCAATGAGTGACACAGGAAGTATGCAATGAGTGAGACAGGAAGTATGCACTGAGTGAGACAGGAAGTATGCACTGAGTGAGACAGGAAGTATGCACTGAGTGAGACAGGAAGTATGCACTGAGTGAGACAGGAAGTATGCACTGAGTGAGACAGGAAGTATACACTGAGTGGGACAGGAAGTATGCACTGAGTGAGACAGGAAGTATACACTGAGTGGGACAGGAAGTATGCACTGAGTGAGACAGGAAGTATGCACTGAGTGGGACAGGAAGTATGCACTGAGTGAGACAGGAAGTATGCACTGAGTGAGACAGGAAGTATGCAATGAGTGACACAGGAAGTATGCACTGAGTGAGACAGGAAGTATGCAATGAGTGACACAGGAAGTATGGACTGAGTGTGACAGGAAGTATGCACTGAGTGAGACAGGAAGTATGCACTAAGTGAGATGGAAAGTATGCGCTGAGTGAGACAGGAAGTATGCACTGAGTGAGACAGGAAGTATGCACTGAGTGAGACAGGAAGTATGCAATGAGTGACACAGGAAGTATGGACTGAGTGAGACAGGAAGTATGCACTAAGTGAGATGGAAAGTATGCGCTGAGTGAGACAGGAAGTATGCACTGAGTGAGACAGGAAGTATGCACTGAGTGAGACAGGACGTATGCAATGAGAGTGACACAGGAAGTATGGACTGAGTGAGACAGGAAGTATGCACTGAGTGAGACAGGAAGTATGCACTGAGTGGGACATGAAGTATGCACTAAGTGAGATGGAAAGTACGCGCTGAGTGAGACAGGAAGTATGCACTGAGTGAGACAGGAAGTATGCACTGAGTGAGACAGGAAGTATGCAATGAGTGACACAGGAAGTATGGACTGAGTGTGACAGGAAGTATGCACTGAGTGAGACAGGAAGTATACACTGAGTGGGACAGGAAGTATGCACTGAGTGAGACAGGAAGTATGCACTGAGTGAGACAGGACGTATGCAATGAGTGACACAGGAAGTATGGACTGAGTGAGACAGGAAGTATGCACTGAGTGAGACAGGAAGTATGCACTGAGTGGGACATGAAGTATGCACTGAGTGAGACAGGAAGTATGCACTGAGTGAGACAGGAAGTATGCAATGAGTGACACAGGAAGTATGCACTGAGTGAGACAGGAAGTATGCAATGAGTGACACAGGAAGTATGGACTGAGTGTGACAGGAAGTATGCACTGAGTGAGACAGGAAGTATGCACTAAGTGAGATGGAAAGTATGCGCTGAGTGAGACAGGAAGTATGCACTGAGTGAGACAGGAAGTATGCACTGAGTGAGACAGGAAGTATGCACTGAGTGAGACAGGAAGTATGCAATGAGTGACACAGGAAGTATGGACTGAGTGAGACAGGAAGTATGCACTGAGTGAGACAGGAAGTATGCAATGAGTGAGACAGGAAGTATGGACTGAGTGAGACAGGAAGTATGCACTGAGTGAGACAGGAAGTATGCACTGAGTGAGACGGAAAGTATGCGCTGAGTGAGACAGGAAGTATGCACTGAGTGAGATGGAAAGTATGCGCTGAGTGAGAAGGAAGTATGCACTGAGTGAGACAGGAAGTATGCACTGAGTGAGACGGGAAGTATGCACTGAGTGAGACGGGAAGTATGCACTGAGTGGGACAGGAAGTATGCACTGAGTGAGACAGGAAGTATGCACTGAGTGAGACAGGAAGTATGCACTGAGTGAGACAGGAAGTATGCAATGAGTGACACAGGAAGTATGGACTGAGTGAGACAGGAAGTATGCACTGAGTGAGACAGGAAGTATGCACTGAGTGAGATGGAAACTATGCGCTGAGTGAGACAGGAAGTATGCACTGAGTGAGACAGGAAGTATGCACTGAGTGAGACAGGAAGTATGCACTGAGTGAGACAGGAAGTAAGCAATGAGTGACACAGGAAGTATGGACTGAGTGTGACAGGAAGTATGCACTGAGTGAGACAGGAAGTATACACTGAGTGGGACAGGAAGTATGCACTGAGTGAGACAGGAAGTATGCACTGAGTGAGACAGGAAGTATGCAATGAGTGACACAGGAAGTATGGACTGAGTGAGACAGGAAGTATGGACTGAGTGAGACGGGAAATATGCACTGAGTGAGAAGGGAAGTATGCACTGAGTGAGACGGGAAGTATGCACTGAGTGAGACGGGAAGTATGCACTGAGTGAGACGGAAAGTATGCACTGAGTGGGACAGGAAGTATGCACTGAGTGAGACAGGAAGTATGCACTGAGTGGGACAGGAAGTATGCACTGAGTGAGACAGGAAGTATGCAATGAGTGACACAGGAAGTATGGACTGAGTGAGACAGGAAGTATGCACTGAGTGAGACAGGAAGTATGCACTGAGTGAGAGGGAAAGTATGCGCTGAGTGAGACAGGAAGTATGCACTGAGTGAGACAGGAAGTATGCACTGAGTGAGACAGGAAGTATGCACTGAGTGAGACAGGAAGTATGCAATGAGTGACACAGGAAGTATGGACTGAGTGTGACAGGAAGTATGCACTGAGTGAGACAGGAAGTATGCACTGAGTGAGACAGGAAGTATGCAATGAGTGACACAGGAAGTATGGACTGAGTGAGACAGGAAGTATGCACTGAGTGAGACAGGAAGTATGCACTGAGTGAGATGGAAAGTATGTGCTGAGTGAGACAGGAAGTATGCACTGAGTGAGACAGGAAGTATGCACTGAGTGAGACAGGAAGTATGCACTGAGTGAGACAGGAAGTATGCAATGAGTGACACAGGAAGTATGGACTGAGTGTGACAGGAAGTATGCACTGAGTGAGACAGGAAGTATACACTGAGTGGGACAGGAAGTATGCAATGAGTGACACAGGAAGTATGGACTGAGTGAGACAGGAAGTATGCACTGAGTGAGACAGGAAGTATGCACTGAGTGAGACAGGAAGTATGCACTGAGTGGGACAGGAAGTATGCACTGAGTGAGACAGGAAGTATGCACTGAGTGGGACAGGAAGTATGCACTGAGTGAGACAGGAAGTATGCACTGAGTGAGACAGGAAGTATACACTGAGTGGGACAGGAAGTATGCACTGAGTGAGACAGGAAGTATGCACTTAGTGAGACAGGAAGTATGCAATGAGTGACACAGTAAGTATGGACTGAGTGAGACAGGAAATATGCACTGAGTGAGACAGGAAGTATGCACTGAGTGAGACAGGAAGTATGCAATGAGTGACACAGGAAGTATGGACTGAGTGTGACAGGAAGTATGCACTGAGTGAGACAGGAAGTATACACTGAGTGGGACAGGAAGTATGCACTGAGTGAGACAGGAAGTATGCAATGAGTGAGACAGGAAGTATGCAATGAGTGACACAGGAAGTATGGACTAAGTGAGACAGGAAGTATGCACTGAGTGGGACAGGAAGTATGCAATGAGTGACACAGGAAGTATGGACTGAGTGTGACAGGAAGTATGCACTGAGTGAGACAGGAAGTATACACTGAGTGGGACAGGAAGTATGCACTGAGTGGGACAGGAAGTATGCAATGAGTGACACAGGAAGTATGGACTGAGTGAGACAGGAAGTATGCACTGAGTGAGACAGGAAGTATGCAATGAGTGACACAGGAAGTATGGACTGAGTGAGACAGGAAGTATGCACTGAGGGAGACAGGAAGTATGCACTGAGTGAGACAGGAAGTATGCAATGAGTGAGACAGGAAGTATGGACTGAGTGAGACAGGAAGTATGCACTGAGTGAGACAGGAAGTATGCACTGAGTGAGACAGGAAGTATGTACTGAGTGAGACAGGAAGTATGCAATGAGTGACACAGGAAGTATGGACTGAGTGTGACGGGAAGTATGCACTGAGTGAGACAGGAAGTATACACTGAGTGGGACAGGAAGTATGCACTGAGTGAGACAGGAAGTATGCACTGAGTGGGACAGGAAGTATGCACTGAGTGAGACAGGAAGTATGCACTGAGTGACACAGGAAGTATGGACTGAGTGTGACAGGAAGTATGCAATGAGTGACACAGGAAGTATGGACTGAGTGTGACAGGAAGTATGCACTGAGTGAGACAGGAAGTATGCACTGAGTGAGACGGGAAGTATGCAATGAGTGACACAGGAAGTATGGACTGAGTGAGACAGGAAGTATGCAATGAGTGAGACAGGAAGTATGCACTGAGTGAGACAGGAAGTATGCACTGAGTGAGACAGGAAGTATGCACTGAGTGAGACAGGAAGTATGCAATGAGTGAGACAGGAAGTATGCAATGAGTGACACAGGAAGTATGGACTGAGTGAGACAGTAAGTATGCACTGAGTGAGACAGGAAGTATGCACTGAGTGAGACAGGAAGTATGCACCGAGTGAGACAGGAAGTATGTACTGAGTGAGACAGGAAGTATGCAATGAGTGACACAGGAAGTATGCACTGAGTGAGACAGGAAGTATGTACTGAGTGAGACAGGAAGTATGCACTGAGTGGGACAGGAAGTATGGACTGAGTGTGACGGGAAGTATGCACTGAGTGAGACAGGAAGTATGCACTGAGTGAGACAGGAAGTATGCACTGAGTGGGACAGGAAGTATGCACTGAGTGGGACAGGAAGTATGCACTGAGTGGGACAGGAAGTATGCACTGAGTGGGACAGGAAGTATGCACTGAGTGAGACAGGAAGTATGCACTGAGTGGGACAGGAAGTATGCACTGAGTGGGACAGGAAGTATGCACTGAGTGAGACAGGAAGTATGGACTGAGTGAGACAGGAAGTATGCACTGAGTGAGACAGGAAGTATGCACTGAGTGACACAGGAAGTATGGACTGAGTGACACAGGAAGTATGCAATGAGTGACACAGGAAGTATGGACTGAGTGAGACAGGAAGTATGCACTGAGTGAGACAGGAAGTATGCACTGAGTGAGACAGGAAGTATGCAATGAGTGAGACAGGAATTATGGACTGAGTGAGACAGGAAGTATGGACTGAGTGAGACAGGAAGTATGCACTGAGTGAGACAGGAAGTATGCACTGAGTGAGACGGGAAGTATGCACTGAGTGAGACAGGAAGTATACACTGAGTGGGACAGGAAGTATGCACTGAGTGAGACAGGAAGTATGTACTGAGTGAGACAGGAAGTATGCAATGAGTGACACAGGAAGTATGGACTGAGTGTGACGGGAAGTATGCACTTAGTGACACAGGAAGTATAGACTGAGTGGGACAGGAAGTATGCACTGAGTGAGACAGGAAGTATGCACTGAGTGGGACAGGAAGTATGCACTGAGTGAGACAGGAAGTATGCACTGAGTGACACAGGAAGTATACACTGAGTGTGACAGGAAGTATGCAATGAGTGACACAGGAAGTATGGACTGAGTGTGACAGGAAGTATGCACTGAGTGAGACAGGAAGTATGCACTGAGTGAGACGGGAAGTATGCAATGAGTGACACAGGAAGTATGGACTGAGTGAGACAGGAAGTATGCAATGAGTGAGACAGGAAGTATGCACTGAGTGAGACAGGAAGTATGCACTGAGTGAGACAGGAAGTATGCACTGAGTGAGACGGGAAGTATGCAATGAGTGACACAGGAAGTATGGACTGAGTGAGACAGGAAGTATGCAATGAGTGAGACAGGAAGTATGCACTGAGTGAGACAGGAAGTATGCAATGAGTGAGACAGGAAGTATGCACTGAGTGAGACAGGAAGTATGCAATGAGTGACACAGGAAGTATGGACTGAGTGAGACAGTAAGTATGCACTGAGTGAGACAGGAAGTATGCACTGAGTGAGACAGGAAGTATGCACTGAGTGAGACAGGAAGTATGTACTGAGTGAGACAGGAAGTATGCAATGAGTGACACAGGAAGTATGCACTGAGTGAGACAGGAAGTATGCACTGAGTGAGACAGGAAGTATGCACTGAGTGAGACAGGAAGTATGCAATGAGTGACACAGGAAGTATGGACTGAGTGTGACAGGAAGTATGCACTGAGTGAGACAGGAAGTATACACTGAGTGAGACAGGAAGTATACACTGAGTGAGACAGGAAGTATGCACTGAGTGAGACAGGAAGTATGCACTGAGTGAGACAGGAAGTATGCACTGAGTGAGACAGGAAGTATGCACTGAGTGAGACAGGAAGTATGCACTGAGTGAGACAGGAAGTATGCACTGAGTGAGACAGGAAGTATGCACTGAGTGAGACAGGAAGTATGCTGAGTGAGACAGGAAGTATGCACTGAGTGAGACAGGAAGTATGCACTGAGTGAGACAGGAAGTATGCACTGAGTGAGACAGGAAGTATACACTGAGTGGGACAGGAAGTATGCACTGAGTGAGACAGGAAGTATGCACTTAGTGACACAGGAAGTATACACTGAGTGGGACAGGAAGTATGCACTGAGTGAGACAGGAAGTATGCACTGAGTGGGACAGGAAGTATGCACTGAGTGAGACAGGAAGTATGCAATGAGTGAGACAGGAAGTATACACTGAGTGGGACAGGAAGTATGCACTGAGTGAGACAGGAAGTATGCACTGAGTGGGACAGGAAGTATGTACTGAGTGAGACAGGAAGCATGCATTTAGTGAGACGGGAAATATGCACTGAGTGAGAAGGGAAGTATGCACTGAGTGAGACGGGAAGTATGCACTGAGTGAGACGGAAAGTATGCACTGAGTGGGAGGGAAGTATGCACTGAGTGAGACGGGAAGTATGCACTGAGTGAGACGGGAAGCATGCACTGAGTGGAAGGGAAGCATGCGCTGAGTGAGACAGGAAGTATGCACTGAGTGAGACGGGAAGCATGCATTTAGTGAGATGGGAAATATGCACTGAGTGAGACAGGAAGTATGCACTGAGTGAGACAGGAAGTATGCACTGAGTGAGACAGGAAGTATGCACTGAGTGAGACAGGAAGTATGCACTGAGTGAGACAGGAAGTATACACTGAGTGGGACAGGAAGTATGTACTGAGTGAGACAGGAAGTATGCAATGAGTGAGACAGGAAGTATACACTGAGTGGGACAGGAAGTATGCACTGAGTGAGACAGGAAGTATGCACTGAGTGGGACAGGAAGTATGTACTGAGTGAGACAGGAAGCATGCATTTAGTGAGACGGGAAATATGCACTGAGTGAGAAGGGAAGTATGCACTGAGTGAGACGGGAAGTATGCACTGAGTGAGACGGAAAGTATGCACTGAGTGGGAGGGAAGTATGCAATGAGTGAGACGGGAAGTATGCACTGAGTGAGACGGGAAGCATGCACTGAGTGGAAGGGAAGCATGCGCTGAGTGAGACAGGAAGTATGCACTGAGTGAGACGGGAAGCATGCATTTAGTGAGATGGGAAATATGCACTGAGTGAGACAGGAAGTATGCACTGAGTGAGACAGGAAGTATGCACTGAGTGAGACAGGAAGTATGCACTGAGTGAGACAGGAAGTATGCACTGAGTGAGACAGGAAGTATACACTGAGTGGGACAGGAAGTATGTACTGAGTGAGACAGGAAGTATGCAATGAGTGACACAGGAAGTATGGACTGAGTGAGACAGGAAGTATACACTGAGTGGGACAGGAAGTATGCACTGAGTGAGACAGGAAGTATGCAATGAGTGAGACAGGAAGTATGCACTGAGTGAGACAGGAAGTATGCACTGAGTGAGACAGGAAGTATGCACTGAGTGGGACAGGAAGTATGCACTGAGTGAGACAGGAAGTATGCACTGAGTGAGACAGGAAGTATGCACTGAGTGAGACAGGAAGTATGCACTGAGTGAGACAGGAAGTATGCAATGAGTGACACAGGAAGTATGCACTGAGTGGGACAGGATGTATGCACTGAGTGAGACAGGAAGTATGCACTGAGTGAGACAGGAAGTATGCAATGAGTGAGACAGGAAGTATACACTGAGTGGGACAGGAAGTATGCACTGAGTGAGACAGGAAGTATGCACTTAGTGAGACAGGAAGTATGCAATGAGTGACACAGGAAGTATGCACTGAGTGAGACAGGAAGTATGCACTGAGTGAGACAGGAAGTATGCACTGAGTGAGACAGGAAGTATGCAATGAGTGACACAGGAAGTATGCACTGAGTGGGACAGGACGTATGCACTGAGTGGGACAGGACGTATGCACCGAGTGAGACAGGAAGTATGCACTGAGTGAGACAGGAAGTATGCACTGAGTGAGACAGGAAGTATGCACTGAGTGAGACAGGAAGTATGCACTGAGTGAGACAGGAAGTATGCACTGAGTGAGACAGGAAGTATGCAATGAGTGACACAGGAAGTATGCACTGAGTGGGACAGGACGTATGCACTGAGTGGGACAGGACGTATGCACTGAGTGAGACAGGAAGTATGCACTGAGTGAGACAGGAAGTATGCAATGAGTGAGACAGGAAGTATGCAATGAGTGACACAGGAAGTATGGACTGAGTGTGACAGGAAGTATGCACTGAGTGAGACAGGAAGTATACACTGAGTGGGACAGGAAGTATGCACTGAGTGAGACAGGAAGTATGCACTGAGTGGGACAGGAAGTATGTACTGAGTGAGACAGGAAGCATGCATTTAGTGAGACAGGAAATATGCACTGAGTGAGAAGGGAAGTATGCACTGAGTGAGACGGGAAGTGTGCACTGAGTGAGACGGAAAGTATGCACTGAGTGGGAGGGAAGTATGCACTGAGTGAGACAGGAAGTATGCACTGAGTGAGACAGGAAGTATGCAATGAGTGACACAGGAAGTATGGACTGAGTGAGACAGGAAGTATGCACTGAGTGAGACAGGAAGTATGCACTGAGTGAGACAGGAAGTATGCAATGAGTGAGACAGGAAGTATGGACTGAGTGAGACAGGAAGTATGGACTGAGTGAGACAGGAAGTATGCACTGAGTGAGACAGGAAGTATGCACTGAGTGAGACGGAAAGTATGCGCTGAGTGAGACAGGAAGTATGCACTGAGTGAGACAGGAAGTATGCACTGAGTGAGACAGGAAGTATGTACTGAGTGAGACAGGAAGTATGCAATGAGTGACACAGGAAGTATGGACTGAGTGTGACGGGAAGTATGCACTGAGTGAGACAGGAAGTATACACTGAGTGGGACAGGAAGTATGCACTGAGTGAGACAGGAAGTATGCACTGAGTGGGACAGGAAGTATGCACTGAGTGAGACAGGAAGTATGCACTGAGTGACACAGGAAGTATGGACTGAGTGTGACAGGAAGTATGCAATGAGTGACACAGGAAGTATGGACTGAGTGTGACAGGAAGTATGCACTGAGTGAGACAGGAAGTATGCACTGAGTGAGACAGGAAGTATGCACTGAGTGAGACGGGAAGTATGCAATGAGTGACACAGGAAGTATGGACTGAGTGAGACAGGAAGTATGGACTGAGTGAGACAGGAAGTATGCACTGAGTGAGACAGGAAGTATGCAATGAGTGAGACAGGAAGTATGCACTGAGTGAGACAGGAAGTATGCACTGAGTGAGACAGGAAGTATGCAATGAGTGACACAGGAAGTATGGACTGAGTGAGACAGTAAGTATGCACTGAGTGAGACAGGAAGTATGCACTGAGTGAGACAGGAAGTATGCACTGAGTGAGACAGGAAGTATGTACTGAGTGAGACAGGAAGTATGCAATGAGTGACACAGGAAGTATGCACTGAGTGAGACAGGAAGTATGCACTGAGTGGGACAGGAAGTATGCACTGAGTGAGACAGGAAGTATACACTGAGTGGGACAAGAAGTATGCACTGAGTGAGACAGGAAGTATGCACTTAGTGAGACAGGAAGTATGCAATGAGTGACACAGGAAGTATGGACTGAGTGAGACAGGAAATATGCACTGAGTGAGACAGGAAGTATGCACTGAGTGAGACAGGAAGTATGCAATGAGTGACACAGGAAGTATGGACTGAGTGTGACAGGAAGTATGCACTGAGTGAGACAGGAAGTATACACTGAGTGAGACAGGAAGTATACACTGAGTGAGACAGGAAGTATGCACTGAGTGAGACAGGAAGTATGCACTGAGTGGGACAGGAAGTATGCACTGAGTGAGACAGGAAGTATGCACTGAGTGAGACAGGAAGTATGCACTGAGCCAGACAGGAAGTATGCACTGAGTGAGACAGGAAGTATGCACTGAGTGAGACAGGAAGTATGCTGAGTGAGACAGGAAGTATGCACTGAGTGAGACAGGAAGTATGCACTGAGTGAGACAGGAAGTATGCACTGAGTGAGACAGGAAGTATGCACTGAGTGAGACAGGAAGTATACACTGAGTGGGACAGGAAGTATGCACTGAGTGAGACAGGAAGTATGCACTTAGTGACACAGGAAGTATGGACTGAGTGAGACAGGAAGTATGCACTGAGTGAGACAGGAAGTATGCACTGAGTGAGACAGGAAGTATGGACTGAGTGACACAGGAAGTATGCACTGAGTGAGACAGGAAGTATACACTGAGTGAGACAGGAAGTATGCAATGAGTGAGACAGGAAGTATGCACTGAGTGAGACAGGAAGTATGCACTGAGTGGGACAGGAAGTATGCACTGAGTGAGACAGGAAGTATGCACTGAGTGAGACAGGAAGTATGCACTGAGTGAGACAGGAAGTATGCACTGAGTGAGACAGGAAGTATGCAATGAGTGACACAGGAAGTATGCACTGAGTGGGACAGGACGTATGCACTGAGTGGGACAGGACGTATGCACTGAGTGAGACAGGAAGTATGCACTGAGTGAGACAGGAAGTATGCAATGAGTGAGACAGGAAGTATACACTGAGTGGGACAGGAAGTATGCACTGAGTGAGACAGGAAGTATGCACTGAGTGGGACAGGAAGTATGTACTGAGTGAGACAGGAAGCATGCATTTAGTGAGACGGGAAATATGCACTGAGTGAGAAGGGAAGTATGCACTGAGTGAGACGGGAAGTATGCACTGAGTGAGACGGAAAGTATGCACTGAGTGGGAGGGAAGTATGCACTGAGTGAGACGGGAAGTATGCACTGAGTGAGACGGGAAGCATGCACTGAGTGGAAGGGAAGCATGCGCTGAGTGAGACAGGAAGTATGCACTGAGTGAGACGGGAAGCATGCATTTAGTGAGATGGGAAATATGCACTGAGTGAGACAGGAAGTATGCACTGAGTGAGACAGGAAGTATGCACTGAGTGAGACAGGAAGTATGCACTGAGTGAGACAGGAAGTATGCACTGAGTGAGACAGGAAGTATACACTGAGTGGGACAGGAAGTATGTACTGAGTGAGACAGGAAGTATGCAATGAGTGACACAGGAAGTATGGACTGAGTGAGACAGGAAGTATACACTGAGTGGGACAGGAAGTATGCACTGAGTGAGACAGGAAGTATGCACCGAGTGGGACAGGAAGTATGCACTGAGTGAGACAGGAAGTATACACTGAGTGAGACAGGAAGTATGCAATGAGTGAGACAGGAAGTATGCACTGAGTGAGACAGGAAGTATGCACTGAGTGAGACAGGAAGTATGCACTGAGTGGGACAGGAAGTATGCACTGAGTGAGACAGGAAGTATGCACTGAGTGAGACAGGAAGTATGCACTGAGTGAGACAGGAAGTATGCACTGAGTGAGACAGGAAGTATGCACTGAGTGAGACAGGAAGTATGCACTGAGTGAGACAGGAAGTATGCACTGAGTGAGAATATTCTTCACTTGTATATACCATTTAAAAAAAAAGATTTTACATGTTTCTTTTTTATGTTAATGCACTTTATTAATCTGGTATTTTAATCTAATTTAATTTTCAAAATAGCCACAATTCCCCTGAGTAGGGTTTGCAGACGACAGGTTAAGAACTGTTGTTTCAGACTGAAGTATTTGAGAAAAGAATGCAAGGGAAATGAAAGTTTGTTAATTATCAGAGTAGAAATTAGAGTTGTAGAAGGCTGGACCAGAAAACCAACACATGATGGAGGCGCAAGTTAGAGTAATCTTCGGGCAGACCCAATTCTCTTATTCATCCCAGCAACCATCGCAGAGTGCTCTTCACTTGAGAAAAATGGCAACATTTCCCACAATTATCAGATTTTTCCCAAAGTGCAAGTAAGTTGGTTCAGGCTTTAGGTTTGGAGAATTGGCATTTATCAAAATGGAAATGTCATTTCTAGAGAAGGGGTATAACTGGCAAAGTAATGTGAATGATAAAAGAGAAATCTGTCTCTGTAGAATGACTAGTCCTTTCCTGGCACTTTTAATTCATCCAGTGGTCTTGTTTTAGATAGTGCTTTATGATGCTGCACGCCTTTGTGCGCAGCGAAATATGGTATTACAGAAGGAGCCAGAGACACTTGGGTAGCCCCTTTAATATGAATTGCGCTGGTGCATGTCTTCTGCTGGTGCAGTCACTAGCAGGTTTTCCCTCATTTGAACTGCATGTGACCCATAAATTGAAGGAACCTATTGCATGTACTCCCAGGGATATTACAAAGGTGGGAGCAAGGACAGATAAGCAGTAGGTGCAGTGATAGGACAACACACATGAGGTGAGGTACAATCAGTGTGCCCCCCTGAGGCACAACTTTAGAAAGAGGTACAGAGTCGCCAAACACCTCAATTACCCTGTGCAGTAGGGTGTAATCTGAATCCCTGCTCCTCTATTTGTTGAAACCCTAAGGATTTTTAGAAGAAAATCCATATGCCCATGATAGGTTCTCACAGAGGGCAATAATCCTGCTAATAAGAAGATTTGCAGGAGTATAGAATGGAAACTTACATGAAGGAACTCAGAGAAAAACTGTAGAAATCAACAAAAAATGGGGATCTTCCTGGGGGCGAAGACAAAAGCACAAAGAGTGAAAAGATGCATAGGGGCAGGCAGGAGCAAAACCAGAGAGAACATGTTGAAAAAGGGCAACAATAAAGAAGAACAATCAATACAGTTACCAAATATTTTGAATAGAAACCAAACGATCAATGCAAAGAGAATAGGCCTGGCTTTCAAGTGGTTAATATTTTGATGATTGTAATCGTGGTTGGTAATGGTGTTGTTGGTGGAGATGGTAACAGGAGAAGTAAAGGTTGTGGGTGTAGTAGAAATGATAGTGGCATTGGTGGTGGTAACAATTCACACCCGAGTCCTGAGACAACCACTAAAAGAAGCCTCCCAGGGGCCGTGGCGAAGACGGAACTGGAGTGTGACATGTTTTGTCTCTGCTCTGGATCCCCGCGGGCCTTTCATGCAGTATTGAAGCACCGGGACCTGCTTGTTTGTGCAGTTCCCCATGGGCATCTTCCTGGACACCCCCATAGGCGGGGTAGCTCTGTGGACCAGACAAGAGGGGATCCCCCGAGGGTGATCGCGGATCCTGGAAGCTGGTGGGTTTATCAAGGTCTGCCATCTTGCGGGAGCGGCTGGGCTGTGCGAGACGCCTCAGGCCCTGCTGAGAGTGAATGCCTGATCATCAGGGCTCATCCGACATGGCTATGCCATGTGGGGGCTGGGCGGATACAGACCTGCATGGGATTGGGTGCCCCTGGTCTCTGTTTGATCCCGGGGGCATGCCTGTGGGTGGCTTGGACCTGCAGCATAAAACCCAGTGGAAAGTGTGAGGCATCAATTGCTGACCACCCCAACAGTGAGTAGCTGTGCCGACACAGAGGGTGCTGGTAAATGCCAAAATCAAGGCCCTGACATAGGGTTACACCTGCAAGCCCTGAGAGGAGAGAAACAGTTGCTGCCCACCTGCATGTCACAACAACATCGCTTTCTGGCCCGTGAAACTGTGACTGGCCTGTGGGCAACCCTGGGACCTGTAAACTTCTGAGGCCCCCCTCTTAATTCTTGTGGTCTGTGTCACGTTTTGCATTGGCCCCCTGTAGCAACTGGAAAGCATCTCACCTAGTGCCAAGAATCAGCATCGCCAGCCCCACCTGCACGGGACCTCCCACGTTAGGGCCCCTGGAGGTCGCCTCTTCCAGCCTTGAACTGGTCCTCACCTGCCTCCGTTGCTGGGAGGACTGCTGGTAACAAGACTCCTTCAGTGTGTGTAGAGTCGCACCTTGAGGTTGAGGAGCCGGCGCAATACCTGGACTGTTGCTTGAACTGCAATTCCCTCCGTCCTTCCACCCAAACCACCTTCAACACCCGCGTGCACCTGGGAGACACCTGGCGTCTGCTCTTGTGACCATTGAGAAACACTCTTGAAGGAGCAGGTTGTAGAAAATCACCTGAGTTTGCCCTTATAATAAAATATCCCTGACACCTCTAGTGGGATCTGTGCGCTTACACGCCGATCTTTGCTGGAGATGTTGGGGCCTGTTGGACCTCTGTTATTTGTTTTCTGTGTTTGTTTCCTGCTTTCTTTGGTTAAGTGCCCACTGCTGAGCCTATGTTCAGTTCTCTAATGGTCTGAATTATACACAACCACACTTCGGCACGTGATTCACTCCTTGATTCCCTGTCCCGCTCCCTCCGCCCACAGACACAATGCTCACGAGACCAGCATCTTGGTTATTTGACCCCTGGGATATGGCATTCCCTTGCCTGTGCCACCTTGCCCTACCCCTGTCAAGCCATAACAGGGGCCCACCTTCTGTTCTAGTGGCTGTTGGCACTAACCCCTGCCATGGGGACAGTCCCACACAATAAACTGCTCTCCCGAAACATTTGCGCCTTAAAGTCGCCTAACAAATGTAAGCAGGTTTGGCGATACCTCCAGAGACATGATCTGGACATCATCCTTCTCCAAGAGACACATCTCCTGAGGGAGGGCAATCACCAAATGTCACACTCAAAATATCTCCTTTGTTACTGGGCACATGCCCCTACTGAAACGCTGGGAGTGGTGAGTGGACACACTGTGCAAGGGGTGATTCAGCTCCACAACATTCAAGGGTGTCAAGGATAAGGAAGGACGCCTTTTAACCCCTTCCACGCTCATGACGAGCTGGGCTCGTCATGCTGTAGCCTCCTGCTACGCTGATGACGAGCCCAGCTCGTCATGAATAATGGTGTTTGTAAAGTTCCAGCACAGGAGAAAAATCCCCATAGCGTTCAAGGTGTTAAAGTTGAGTATCTTAAGGGGCACACGTCCTCTCACCCTGCCTAACATTTACTCCCCCAATCAAATGTTCGACATTTACAATTGGAGCATCCTTTGGGATCAACGAGCAGATGTGGTGGGTGATGGTATAGTGGAAGGAGACGTATCTTGGTCTGTAGCTTGGTCTGTAGCATGGCTTCATATCATGCCACCGTCACAAAGTCAGCTAAGCTGGAGCGTGACATAGCAGATCATGTGTTAGTAGACGCTTGGTGTTATATATATCCTGTCTTGCAAGATTACTCATTTTACTCTCATGTACATGCCCCCTACTCCCCTATTGATTATGTCTTTCATACATACTCCTTACTCCGGGATCTCGATACCGCAACCATCTCATACATCTCAATCTCAGATTATGGTCAAGTGGAGCTGGTATGGACTAGTGGATCGAGCTCCCATAGGTGACCGTCATAATGGAGCTTCCCCCGCATCTACTTACTGACCCGGTAGACACAGAAAAGATCCCAAAAGGGATTATAAAGTCCTTTGATCTCAATGCCCTCCTGGACACACTGCATCAGATGCTTTGGAGCACGTACAAGGCTCACATTAGGAGGGTTATTTTTTCTATTACCAAAGCCAGAGTGAGGGAGGCCGGACTGGTAGAAATGGACATATCAGTAGACGTTAAGGCCCTTGAGATATTTGACCAAATCACCCTCACCAGACACATCAAAGGACAACTTGCAATCCTGTGGGGACAGTTGAGAGTGCATAGGACCAACAAGGCTGAACGCTCTCCACTGGCCTTAAAACAGAAGTATTATTAGGGGAAGAGCAAGGTTTGCTCATTTCTAGCCCGCAAACTATACCATCAACAAGCCAAGACCCATATTTCTAAAATCCAGACAGGGGATTCTCCCTGGGAAACCACTGAGAGGGCTAAGCAACAAGCATTTTATGACGATTCTACTACCAAGCCCTATGTAGACGAGATTACACCCCAGGGCACGATGAACGCTTACTTACATGACTGTGTCTGGGACCAATTAACCTTCTTCACGCTGACCTCCTGCACTCTCCAATTATACTCACGGAGCTTGACTGGGCCCTCCAGGAGATACCCAGGTGGGAAAGCGCCAGGCCTTGATGGGCTCCCCATTAACTTCTACAGAATATTCCTCCCTAACTTACCGGATTGGCTATTGACACTGTTCAACTCCTGTACCCATAACACACATCTTATGCCTACTAAGGCTGCTGTTGAAAACACCTTCATACTCAAGCCAGGGAAGGACCCCCAGCTGTATTCCACTTACCACCTAATGGACCTCCTGAACATAGATGCCAAGATCTTTACAAAGATCCTCGCCAATAGACTAGGGCAATACTTCCCTGCCCTCATCGATCCTAATCAGGTTGGTTTTTGTAGTAATCGGCAGGGAGTGGATATCATTCGACAGGTTGTGAAATCCTAGTGTCACAATAGCCTAGCCTGCCTTCTCTCGTCTGAAGGGGAGAAGGCCTTTGCAGGATGAGCTGGGCTTTCCTGCGTGCAGTCTGGGCAAGACTGGTCTGGAGCCAGGCATGAGCACCAACATCATGGCATCATATTTAACCCTGACAGCCTCCATCCTCATTAATGGACACAATACGAACTCCATTCATCTTTTGCAGGGCACCCACCAGGGGTGTCCACTATCATCCATACTCTTCGCTCTGGTAGTCGAGCCCTTAGCTATCACTATCTGGAAGTCGGAGCAGTGGGGGAGATACCCATTGGAGGGTAATCCTACAACATAAGTCTCTTCCAGGACGATCTTTTGCTGAAACTCACACAACCTGTACGTTCCTTGCCTGAGGTGGTCAGCTGCCTCTCTGCCTCTCTGCCTTTGAAGGTGTGTCGAGCTTTAAGGTCAACATGACCAACTCATACATCCTTAATCTCACTGTAACTCAGCAGGGCCTCCATGCGCTTCACATGCTAGCATTCACACAAAGAGGGACAGGGCCTGGTAGGTCCAGCATACAAGCCCCTAAGCACAGAAGTGGAACAAGAGGTATGCAGTTCCTATGGAGAGTAGACTGGGAGTCCAGTGGGGGAAGGGAGTGGGGCCGATGGTCGTGCTAGAAGGCTCCAGGTAGGGGAAGAAAGGAGGGAATGGGATACCTACTATGAGGAGCAAGGGCCCTCACACACCCCTAGAGGTGTCATGCTTCATCATAGCGAAGCACATCATTTGGCCGGCACTACCATGCCCAATGGGCCCCGCAGGGGGACTCTTTGCTGGAGGTCTACTTTGTTGTTAGCCATGTGTCCCTAGAAGATGGGGGGGGGCGGAGTGAATGGGCGATGAGTAGAATGGGAGTGAGAGTTTGTCTTAAAATAGCTATGTGTCCAAAAATTATTTTATTCGCTGGATACTGATGCAATGGTTAAAAACAACCGACTGTAGGAGTCGTGGCTGGTGAAGAGGATTAAACCTGCTACAGCTCGAGGTGATTACTGAATGGTGGAAGCGGTCAAATGGTCGACATATTTTGTGCCTGGGTTCTCCAGTAGGATGAGTGGAATTTCATCAGGACATCCTATCGCTCAAGGTGGCCGGAGAGCTTCAGTCACCTGTGGGCAATTACAATCTCATAGGCCTTGTTAAGGCTGGGCAGGAGGTTGTCCAACATATGAGTTCTCAATGTGGCAGTGCGCATAATCACTCTGGGTCTCTTGTACTAGCCAACAGGTTGTTGATCACTGCACGTGCTGCCAGATCAAGTTCAGGTAGATTCAATTCAGTCAGGAATTAGGAAACATCTACCTTGTGTTCAGACTATGGGGGAATGTAAAGGACATACCAATATACCGTGAAGGATTCATGGATGGCTGTCTGACTGTTGTGGATCTGTAGAAGGTGATACCTAATCATCGACATCGGCTAGGTTGTTAAGCAACGGACGAGGTAGGACAGGAGTTGCCCTGACTTATTTCTCTCTCTGTTCATTCCAGCTTGTCCTGTTGCAAAGTAAAAGCAACGCAGTTGCTCAGTTAGATGGATGTGGTGTGATTGGGCATCTGTCAGTGTGGGTAACATCCCAGCCTGCACTAGGACCGCAGTCTATTTCTGACCTAGTGGTGCCTCTGTCAGGAAAGCCCTGTGAATATTTGCCCTAGCCACCACCCAAGCCCCAAGCACCTGCCACTCAGTACTGCTTTCAGTGCTTCTCACTCCAACAACCTAGAAGTGGTTGTGTCCCAGTTGTCAGTGAAATATATGGAGACTGAATCTCTCAGCAATGAGCAAAATTAATGGATCGACAGCAACATAGGATGCAGTCACCATGTGTGGACTGGGGGCTTGCACCCTACACCCAATGTGTATGTGTATTGGCTCCTCTTCTGAGAATGTTGTTCACATCTATTCAGCATCTGGCTCCTCAGGTTGTAGTGAGAGCTGCTAACAAATAATTCCATTCCGAATGTGCAGATTGTGTACTGCACAGTAGTAGGAGTACACATGGGCCAAAGGACGAAGGATTCACCAACAGTGTGGGAGGGACCAGTGCGCAGCCCATTGTTTAAGGCACGCTGCCAGCACTGGCGAGGATGCCCGGGGTAGGTTAATCTGTGGCTCTTGGACACAATTGACATTGCCATCCTCAAGCCAGAGGATATGGATACACCTTGTGAGGATGAGGGATAGGTGCAGATTGAAGTCTGGTATGTCCACATTCATCACTGAAACACTGCCCCTTAACCTTGTAAAACATCAAGGAGACCCTCTACAAGGAAATATTGCCTTCAGGCTCCATGGCAGTGTCTAATGGGCTAAATGGGACTCCCGTATGGACCCACGCAAGGGCTACCATTGCCAAACCAGAGTAGAGGATACAAACATATTGGCAATTCAAACACTTTTGGAACTGGGTCTAATATTCCGGTGTCACATGTGTCTCTTGTAACAGTGCAATCTTTTTCCCTTCGCATTCAGAGAAATCATCACAATGCATGTATCTCCCTTGGTGACCCCATACCTCTGGCATTAAAAGTCAGAATGCCTTGAGTACCCATGTGTATGTAGTGTACTGGGAAGTGTGGAGAGGCTTTTCTGGAGTAGCCTGCCCCCAGGTGGGCCACCAAGACACATCTTGGAGATTTAACCTGGGGGACTGTAGCCCTCTAATCAGTTTTACAAAAGGAGGTGGTGATGGACAGAGCATCTGAATCAATCAAACACTCACACCCAATCAAAAGATCAGGGTTTAATCCATCACCATTCTTTAGCCCACTCTGCCACCCCAGTTCAGACATGGCTATATGCAAATCACTCTGACCCTGTGCCTCATGGGAACAGTCCAGCCCGAACTGCCAAGCCATGTCTTCCCTGGACCGGAAACAAGGTTCCGAGGACCGTTTTCTGGCATTCCAGCCGTCTTCAGCCCGGCTTGCTTGAATCCAGTGGCAAAGTGAGCAAGGGACTCACGCCTGAGCATACCCTGCCACACTTATGGTGGCCAAAAGCGATACAAAAGGGGGTGGTGATGGACAGAGCATCTGAATCAATCAAACACTCACACCCAGTCAAAAGATCTGGGTTTAATCCATCACCGTTTTTTAGCCCACTCTGCCACCCCAGTTCAGACATGGCTATATGTAAATCAGTCTGACCCTGTGCCTCATGGGAACAGTCCAGCCCGAACTGCCAAGCCATGTCTTCCCTGGACCAGAAACAAGCTTCCGAGGACCGTTTTCTGGCATTCCAGCCGTCTTCAGCCCGGCTTGCTTGAATCCAGTGGCAAAGTGAGCAAGGGACTCACGTCTGAGCATACCCTGCCACACTTATGGCAGCCAAAAGCGGTACAAAAGGGGGTGGTGATGGACGGAGCATCTGAATCAATCAAACACTCACACCCAGTCAAAAGATCAGGGTTTAATCCATCACCGTTCTTTAGCCCACTCTGCCACCCCAGTTCAGACATGGCTATATGCAAATCAGTCTGACCCTGTGCCTCATGGGAACAGTCCAGCCCGAACTGCCAAGCCATGTCTTCCCTGGACCGGAAACAAGCTTCCGAGGACCGGTTTCTGGCATTCCAGCCGTCTTCAGCCCGGCTTGCTTGAATCCAGTGGCAAAGTGAGCAAGGGACTCACGTCTGAGCATACCCTGCCACACTTATGGCGGCCAAAAGCAGTACAAAAGGGGGTGGTGATGGACGGAGCATCTGAATCAATCAAACACTCACACCCAGTCAAAAGATCAGGGTTTAATCCATCACCGTTCTTTAGCCCACTCTGCCACCCCAGTTCAGACATGGCTATA
Organism: Lissotriton helveticus; assembly: GCF_964261635.1. NCBI lineage: Eukaryota > Metazoa > Chordata > Amphibia > Caudata > Salamandridae > Lissotriton > Lissotriton helveticus. The sequence goes on along the minus strand of NW_027611697.1, from coordinate 51,898 downwards.
TGCAAATCAGTCTGACCCTGTGCCTCATGGGAACAGTCCAGCCCGAACTGCCAAGCCATGTCTTCCCTGGACTGGGTGTGAGTGTTTGATTGATTCAGATGCTCCGTCCATCACCACCCCCTTTTGTACCGCTTTTGGACGCCATAAGTGTGGCAGGGTATGCTCAGACGTGAGTCCCTTGCTCACCTTGCCACTGGATTCAAGCAAGCCGGGCTGAAGACTGCTGGAATGCCAGAAACCGGTCCTCGGAAACTTGTTTCCAGTCCAGGGAAGACATGGCTTGGTAGTTCGGGCTGGACTGTTCCCATGAGGCACAGGGTCAGGCTGATTTGCATATAGCCATGTCTGAACTGGGGTGGCAGAGTGGGCTAAAGAACGGTGATGGATTAAACCCAGATCTTTTGACTGGGTGTGAGTGTTTGATTGATTCAGATGCTCCGTCCATCACCACCCCCTTTTGTATCGCTTTTGGCCGCGATAAGTGTGGCAGGGTATGCTCAGACGTGAGTCCCTTGCTCACTTTGCCACTGGATTCAAGCAAGCCGGGCTGAAGACGGCTGGAATGCCAGAAACCGGTCCACGGAAGCTTGTTTCCGGTCCAATTCGGGCTTGACTGTTCCCATGAGGCACAGATGCACCTGCGTGCCTTGAGAGGTACCGAGACCCGAGAACACTTTGGCAGCCTGCTCAGCAACCCCGAATACTTGATGCCTAATCTCTGCTGATGACAGATAAAGATCCAGAAATACGTGTCCAGAGATGGCCAGCACAACTGTGTGATTACTCGAGACTTTCCTAAAAGCCTACACGCTTGTGAACTGCATTGACCACAATGCTCAGGGGCGAACCCGCTGGGAGGTGAAGCGGTGTGCTCCCACATTGGTTTCCTGTTTATAAAGGCTCCCTCGAGCGGGTTGAGTTGACAAGCTCGTGGAGATGCACCTGCGCGCCTTGAGAGGTACCGCGACCCGAGAACACTTTGGCAGCCTGCTCAGTAACCCCGAATACTTGATGCCTAATCTCTGCTGATGACGGATAGAGATCCAGAAACATGTGTCCAGAGATGGCCAGCACAACTGTGTGATTACTCGAGACTTTCCTAAAATCAAACATGTTTGTGAACTGCATTTACCACAATGCTCGGGGTTGAACCCGCTGGGAGGTGAAGCGGTGTGCTCCCACATTGGTTTCCTGTTTATAAAGGCTCCCTCGAGCCGGTTGAGCTGACGAGCTTGTGGAAATGCACCTGCACGCCTTGAGAGGTACGAGACCCGAGAACACTTTGGCAGCCTGCTCAGCAAACCCCAATACTTGATGCCTAATCTCTGCTGATGACGGATAAAGATCCAGAAACACGTGTCCAGAGATGGCCAGCACAACTGTGTGATTACTCTAGACTTTCCTAAAAGCATACACGCTTGTGAACTGCATTGACCACAATGCTCAGGGGCGAACCCGCTGGGAGGTGAAGCGGTGTGCTCCCACATTGGTTTCCTGTTTATAAAGGCTACCTCGAGCCGGTTGAGCTGACGAGCTCGTGGAGATGCACCTGCACACCTTGAGAGGTACGAGACCTGAGAACACTTTGGCAGCCTGCTCAGCAACCCCAAATACTTGATACCTAATCTCTGCTGATGACGGATAAAGATCCAGAAACACATGTCCAGAGATGGCCAGCACAACTGTGTGATTACTCGAGACTTTCCTAAAAGGATACACGCTTGTGAACTGCATTGACCACAATGCTCAGGGGCGAACCCGCTGGGAGGTGAAGCGGTGTGCTCCCACATTGGTTTCCTGTTTATAAAGGCTCCCTCGAGCCGGTTGAGCTGACGAGCTCGTGGAGATGCACCTGCGCGCCTTGAGAGGTACCGAGACCCGAGAACACTTTGGCAGCCTGCTCACCAACCCCGAATACTTGATGCCTAATCTCTGCTGATGACGGATAAAGATCCAGAAACACGTGTCCAGAGATGGCCAGCACAACTGTGTGATTACTCGAGACTTTCCTAAAAGCATACTCGCTTTTGAACTGCATTGACCACAATGCTCAGGCGCGAACCCGCTGGGAGGTGAAGCGGTGTGCTCCCACATTGGTTACCTGTTTATAAAGGAAATTTCTACTCGCAAATAGAGAACATGTAGGAATCGCTATTTAATTAGCAATTCCTACATGAATGCCGTTTTGCGTGTCCTCAATAGCGAGTCGCTATGATTCGCTATTAGGGCCACGCAAAACGGCCCGTACATGAATCAGGCTGCAAGTCCTTATAGCTGTTCCATGATAACGCTATACCATATACTCTTAAGTGCATTATAACCCTCGCGGTTATTGCTAACTTTGGTATAGCATCATCAAAACATGTCGAGTAAGGTGTCATACGAATTGGAATACTACCCCCTCGCCAGTTCTGGCGACGGGGGTAGCATTCCACCCTTTTAGAGGGACACAACATGTATGTAACTGTGAACCCCAGTTAAAGTTAAGCAGAGCCTCAGCATCACAAAATGGATGCTGCCACCACAGACACAAGTCTGACCTCTTGCTGCTGGGAGTCCTTCCAGCGAGGGAGGCCTGGACAAAGGGTTTCCTGCCTTGGGAGGTGCTAGCACCACCCCAGACAGGATTTTGTGTATTAGGTAGGACAGGCCTGAAAGGAATGAGACATGCCTGGGGCACACAAGGTTCCCTGTGAATACACCGGTTCAAACAAGTTGCTGGGGCACTCCAGCCCCAGCTCTGGCGCGAAACCGGACAAAGTATAGTGGGTGTAACCACCCCCCTTCCTAGTCCCACCCATGGGAGGGACCTAGTCACTAGTGTAGCCCCCTTTAGCAGGATAAAGGTAGGAGCTGGTCCCTTTCCGAGTTAGATTTATCCTGACAACTTTACAAGAAGAAACTCTGGACTTCAACGTTCTGCTCCACAGAAGAATGAAGAATCTCCCTTGTGGGCAAGGAGTGTCCACCCTGCAACTGCAGGCACCATGAAGCGTCCTAGTGGTTCACTTTGTCGTACTTCCTGCCGGAACCAGACTTCAGAGCCCAACGAGATCTGGACTTCCAGACCTTTCCGACCTCAACCTACATCTGCAGCATAGCTGAGATCCGTGGGTGCGACGAGACACGTGGGACCGGCCATCTTGAAGAAACTGCACTTCGTTTCCAGCACGACTTCAGAGGCATCCTCGAGAAAGTGCTTTGGGGATTGAGAAGCCCCAGCCCCGAGCAGCTCCTGCACCGAAGACCAGCCCTCCAGCATCCACGAGATCTGTGTGGGGCCCTTTTGCTTGGTTGCTGCTCGATACGTTGTCTGGTCACTTGCCGGCTGGCTAGTGACCTCCTAGACGACGATCCACGAAATCTACACTGTTGGTCTGGTTGCTCCAGACTGGCCCTTGCTCCCTTCCAAATGAGGAGCACCCCGGACCCTCCTGGTCCGCACCAGACGCCTTTTCCATTCGTCGCGTGGGTTGCCTTTACCAAGGCCTGTTGATGCCGAATCCGGAACAGACACCGCCGACAATGAGAGCCTGCGTGGGACAGCTCGTGCCCCCATCCTGGTTGTCGAAGACACCTCCTGGTCTACGTGGCTGCAGAGTCAAGCGTCCACTCTTCACCTGATCGCGACGACGACATCTGGTTCCTTCCTGGTTCCACACCGGTCACTGGCTAGTGACTTTGAACATTGTCCCCTCTGCTTTCAGGTCTTCAGCTTCCTCGATCCACACGTGGATCGCTCCGGACATCTTCCTCCTGGTCGCCCTTCCTCCTGGTCGCCTGCCGTATCTTTCTCCAAGGCTCCATAGACTTCGACACGGAAACCCGACACACTTTGACACCTATGCAGCAGCAGCCCGTGGGTGAGGTAACAAGAGCATTTCAGTGATCAAGGGTAGATTGACTCTCCTAGTGTCCAGGTATCCTGTCGTTTTAGTCGTCACTAGTAGGAACTGTCTTTTACTTACCTTTTCGTAATTTGTTCTGCCATTGACTTTGTTCGGCATCTCGCGTGTGAGTTCACACTCTGCTCACGCGTCGCGTGAGCCTCCTGCTACTTACCTAAGGTTAGGGTAGTCTAGTCCCAGCGATCCTACAGCCTCTGGACAGCTCCATTACTTCTATCGATTTCCTTAACCCATTTACTTAGTATATGGTTTGTCGTGCCCCTAGGGCACCATTGTAATTTGTGCAACTTATTGTGTGTTTCTTAAAGAGATTGTTATGTGCTTAGCCCTCTGATCTCATAAAGAGTTCAGAGGTGTTTGTTATTAATAAATATACTGTTTATTTTCATAACAACCTGTGTGGTGTCCTTTCATCTGGTATTCAAGGGGTTATATGTGGTAAAACAGCTGGCTTCCCATGCCAAAAGAGTTTAGCCTAAGACTGCTTTGTCCATGCTACCATTAGGATAGCTGGTCTATAAGGTTGACTTACAACCAATCACCATAAGGGTTGTTTGGACTGATACAAGGTGATCACTAGAACTAGTGAGCATCATATATCAGGCCAACTTCTCACAGCTCCCTTGAGCCGGTTGATCTGACGAGCTCGTGAAGATGCACCTGCGCGCCTTGAGAGGTACCGAGACCCGAGAACACTTTGGCAGCCTGCTCAGCAACCCCGAATACTTGATGCCTAATCTCTGCTGATGACGGTTAAAGATCCAGAAACACGTGTCCAGAGATGGCCAGCACAACTGTGTGATTACTCGAGACTTTCCTAAAAGCATACACGCTTGTGAACTGCATTGACCACAAAGCTCAGGGGCGAACCCGCTGGGAGGTGAAGCGGTGTGCTCCCACATTGGTTTCCTGTTTATAAAGGCTCCCTTGAGCTGGTTGAGCTGACGAGCTCGTGGAGATGCACCTGCGCGCCTTGAGAGGTACCGAGACCCGAGAACACTTTGGCAGCCTGCTCAGCAACCCCGAATACTTGATGCCTAATCTCTGCTGATGACAGATAAACATCCAGAAACACGTGTCCAGAGATGGCCAGCACAACTGTGTTATTACTCGAGAGTTTCCTAAAAGCATACACGCTTGTGAACTGCATTGACCACAATGCTCAGGGGCGAACCCGCTGGGAGGTGAAGCGGTGTGCTCCCACATTGGTTTCCTGTTTATAAAGGCTCCCTCGAGACGGTTGAGCTGGCGAGCTCGTGGAGATGCACCTGCGCGCCTTGAGAGGAACCGAGACCCGAGAACACTTTGGCAGCCTGCTCAGCAACCCCAAATACTTGATCCCTAATCTCTGCTTATGACGGATAAAGATCCAGAAACACGTGTCCAGAGATGGCCAGCACAAATGTGTGATTACTCGAGACTTCACTAAAAGCGTACACGCTTGTGAACTGCATTGACCACAATGCTCAGGGGCGAACCCGCTGGGAGGTGAAGCGGTGTGCTCCCACATTGGTTTCCTAATTATAAAGGCTCCCTCGAGCCGGTTGAGCTGACGAGCTCTTGGAGATGCACATGCGCGCCTTGAGAGGTAACGAGACCCAAGAACACTTTGGCAGCCTGCTCAGCAACCCCGAATACTTGATGCCTAATCTCTGCTGATGACGGATAAAGATCCAGAAACACTTGTCCAGAGATGGCCAGCACAACTGTGTGATTTCTCGAGACTTTCCTAAAAGCATACACGTTTGTGAACTGCATTGACCACAATGCTCGGGGGCGAACCCGCTGGGAGGTGAAGCGGTGCGCTCCCACATTGGTTTCCTGTTTATAAAGGCTTCCTCGAGCCGGTTGAGCTGATGAGCTCGTGGAGATGCACCTGCGCGCCTTGAGAGGTACCGAGACCTGAGAACACTTTGGCAGCCTGCTCTGCAACCCTGAATACTTGATGCCTAATCTCTGCTGATGACGGATAAAGATCCAGAAACACATGTCCAGAAATGGCCAGCACAACTGTGTGATTACTCCAAACTTTCCTAAAAGCATACCCGCTTGTGAACTGCATTGACCACAATGCTCAGGGGCGAACCCGCTGGGAGATGAAGCTGTGTGCTCCCACATTGGTTTCCTGCTTATAAAGGCTCCCTCGAGACGGTTGAGCTGACGAGCTCGTGGAGATGCACCTGCGCGCCTTGAGAGGAACCGAGACCCGAGAACACTTTGGCAGCCTGCTCAGCAACCCCAAATACTTGATCCCTAATCTCTGCTTATGACGGATAAAGATCCAGAAACACTTGTCCAGAGATTGCCAGCACAACTGTGTGATTTCTCGAGACTTTCCTAAAAGCATACACGTTTGTGAACTGCATTGACCACAATGCTCGGGGGTGAACCCGCTGGGAGGTGAAGCGGTGTGCTCCCACATTGGTTTCCTGTTTATAAAGGCTTCCTCGAGTCGGTTGAGCTGATGAGCTCGTGGAGATGCACCTGCGCGCCTTAAGAGGTACCGAGACCTGAACACTTTGGCAGCCTGCTTAGCAACCCCGAATACTTGATGCCTAATCTCTGCTGATGACGGATAAAGATCCAGAAACACATGTCCAGAAATGGCCAGCACAACTGTGTGATTACTCGAGACTTTCCTAAAAGCAAACACGCTTGTGAACTGCATTGACCACACTGTTCAAGGGTGAACCCGCTGTGAGGTGAAGGGGTGTGCTCCCACATTGGTTTCCTGTCTATGAAAGCTCCCTTGAGCCGGTTGAGCTGACGAGCTCGTGGAGATGTACCTGCGCGCCTTGAGAGGCACCGAGACCTGAGAACACTTTGGCAGCCTGCTCAGCAACCCCGAATACTTGATGCCTAATCTCTGCTGATGACGGATAAAGATCCAGAAACACGTGTCCAGAGATGGCCAGCACAACTGTGTGATTACTCGAGACTTTCCTAAAAGCATACATGCTTGTGAACTGCAATGCTCAGGGACGAACCCGCTGGGAGGTGAAGCAGTGTGCTCCCACATTGGTTTCCTAATTATAAAGGCTCCCTCGAGCCGGTTGAGCTGGCGAGCTCGTGGAGATGCACCTGCACGCCTTGAGAGGTACCGAGACCCGAGAATACTTTGGCAGCTTGCTCAGCAACCCCGAATACTTGATGCCTAATCTCTGCTGATTGGGAACAAAAGGGGTTAGGTCCTTAATGTGGTGAGGGCTAGACCTAATAACATTAGTGAACAACACAAAATGCCCAAACCACAGTTACTCAATACAATTTTTTGATATAGGGTAAGAAACACTTTATTATCGCTTCCCTGGACACCATTATTTTGTGTCAATCATTTTGTATTTTCTATAATTTGAAAAAATTGCTGACAGAAAAAAGACATTGATTGCAAATATTTACAAATATTTACAAGGCTGGACTAATGTTAGCAAACATTAAAGGCAAATACTATTTACACATTTAGAAATCATTAGAACACACAATAGAAAACATTTTCACATCAGACATTATTGAAAAAATAATAATACAACCATATCAATTACGAGCAACAAAAAGCTAACAAACACTGAATGAGAGAAACTAGGGGTTGGGAAGATAAATTATTAAATATCTTGTATATTTTAGTGCTGGACCAGCCGGTCCTAGCTGTAGTGCAACAGTAATACTTTATATCTCCCAACCAATACTGCCGACGCGTTTCTAGACCAGACTGGAGTCACTGGTCTGTCATCAGGGCTGTATGTATCTTTTATCAAGGCTGCTCAGTGTTGAATTTCAAATCGGGTCTTTTGGGGGTCCGTTTAAATGAAATAACGTGGCCAAGCAGAGAAGCCTTTTACTTTCAGTAGTGCCGAGTGCTGGCAGGGTCCATTAAAAGCGGCGTGACCATCAGTTTGGGTTCTTGATTTAATCTCTCATTTGCGCATAAATGGAATTGTTGATTTCAGCATTCTGTGGCTGGAGCTGCTGCTCTGTAGTGTGGGATTCGAATTTCTCTCACTCCCTCGAGCCGGTTGAGCTGACGAGCTCGTATAGAGCTTTCAGCTCCAGCTCCCTCAACTTCATTTCATGCTCCATTTGAATTTTTCTTTCTTCCATAGCCAGCCTTTTGCTTTCCATCTCCAGCTGACCACTTAGTTTTGCCATCTCCATTGCATGTGCCCGGGTGCCAACTCCTCTGGAGACAGGACTCAAATCATGGATGTTTTCTGCTGGTTCAATTTCCACTCTATTCTCAGGTGCCCTTGACTCAATCCACGCCCTCAGTGCCTTTTGGAAGTGAGCTTTGTTTTTACATCCAGACTGTGAAACTCTAAACTTTAAGCAGAAGCCCTTCAGCTGGGCTAAGGAGTAGCTCTCTAGTCTCTCTTCTACCCATTCTATTCCTTCAATGTCAGAGACTACAGATGCTGCCTTTTCCCCATTGACTGAATCAGGCATGACTTTTCTTTAAAAAAAAGGGAGATCTCTTGGCAAAAACAAAAATCAACAAGTATGTGGCTGAGTTATTGGTCTGAACTCATTACGTGGTGTTCACCAATTACATATATTAATCACAAATGCAAATTCGAAATCCTCACCGCTGCCTCCAATGTTAGATTTGGGGGTCTCTGGTTGGCGCAGTTGAGTACTTGCGACAAGCAGGGACCCTCTCCTCTAGTCAGGGTGTTTAAAAAGGCAGAAAGTTGACATGGACCAATTACTTCATTGGTTAGTGTTCATACTCAGGTGCATAAATCTTATTTCATAAATAATGAACTTTCCCGAGCATTCGAATTATATTATCCACAATGTAACATTTCAATGCGCTCAAAGTGACAAGGAAAGGAGACAGTTTAGGTGGGATAGGTGTGATTGGAGAAAGGTGAGGACTGGGTAAAGGGTGTTGTGACCATACTACAATCCTGGTAATATTTAGTACAGCCTCTACAGACTAATTTCGTTCATTAGTTCCAATAAGTTCTTTAGCACAAGATCAGTTTTACTTCATCAGTGATTTCCTGTGCTAAGAAAATTGGGTACAATCCGGTTTACGTTTCGACCCCTTGGTAAAGGGTTGATTGAAGCCTCATGCTGGGGTCTTCATCAGGACTCTTGGAAGTGGGAGCGCCTGTAATTAATATAATTATAGTGAGTGGAATCAATCAGAGCATTCAACGTGATTGTACTGTAGCTACGCAATTAAGAAAGCTTCTTACTTAGTGGTTGGCCGTCCAATGGCCTTTACGGTTGGACCTTCGTTGGTTCCATTTGGCTGTTATTGACCTAGAGAATTTAAGAAATTACATGTTTTAGTGCACGGCTGGGTGTGGACCCTGCCCGTGCCATGGTCTAGGAAATCCTAACTGGGGCACTTACTGGGAATGCTTCTAGTGTCCACGATGTATGGTAATATATCCATCATGGTTGGTCTCAGATGCTTCATTACGAAGAATATTCATGAACACAGGTTCTTTCTGGGAATGAGAAAAATGGTACAGGGTCCGCTTTAACATAACACATCCATGTGGATGCTTAGTGGATCAATGTCATTATAGGTCTGATTTCACATCTGCCCTGTTGGGCTGAATTATCTAAAGAAACATCGTGGTTTGTGGTGCTTCTGGGGAGGAGGGGTGCGGTCGGACTTTATCCCGATAAATGTGCTAAGGGGTTATACACATTCCTAGTAGCATGCGGATATTTTGCCAAAGCTATGACCACATTTATTGTGCCTAACGGGGACTCAATTAACCAAGAAAACCCACTAGTTCTGCACACACATTTAAGATCCTCCATGCGTTTTCGACATATATCGTGGAATTAGTTATTCAAGATCGCCCTGTAGTTAGTCGTATACTAAGGGAGGGCTCTACCGCGTTTGCGGTGCTCAAGGATTCGCTCTCGCGCTTACCTTAACAGCCCCTCTAGGGCGCGTGTACTCCTCAGCGCTGCCGGGCCGCAAATGTCAGCCGCGAGGTGCAGCCGCTCGATACTATCCGTGGGCTCGTCTCACCTCTAACCAGTGAGCCACACCACTACATGTACCCCTAATCACCTGCCCAAACCTCTCCCTGCTGTTGCCTATGTGGTCCTCCGTCATCCCACAGACCATATTTTTGGCCGCTTTGAAACTGCCCATACAATAAAAATGCTGCAGTTGTAAATACATATTAACTACCATTTGTTGCGTTTGAAATATTTTATTGAATAATGAAAGCTAATAAACATAAGCTGATTATTAAAGCAAAACAAAACATCAGTTGCCATGCACATAAGAGACAAAAGTAGTACATACAAATCAACATACTGTAACACAGCAAAGTTATGTAGAGCACGATTCCTACTTCGGGCAATCTTTAAAGTTTAACAATAGAAACATTCATATTGAACAGGAAAGGAAACAAAGAAGGTAGGATACAGTGATTTCATTAATGTAATGCTTCCTACATATAGAAAAACAAATACTAATTATTTAGCTTAAGCAATAAAGTCCTCACATTAAAATACTAAGATAAATATATTGAACAATGAACATTTCATATGTAATTAGAATTCAATTTGAATATTTTAACCTCCTCAGCATTATTTGACTCATGATTACAACTTGAATGCTTTCTGGAAAGGAACCGCCTCATGGAGTTCAAAATCACATATTTTCCAACAATAGGATTCAAATGATAAACTTGAATTTCAATTCAATTTATTTATTTAGGCCACTTTGGAGATCACCAATTTGAAATATATACAAAATCCATACACTTTTGTAAAAAAATATCTCCTAAACTTGAATTCCATCCACTTTTTGATTAAACGCTTCCCATTCCAGCAAGCATCATAAGACCACTTGTTGTTATCTTCCCAATTAGTGATAATTTTTCGGCTTTCAACAACAATAAATATGTTTAGAATTTTACCTCTGAAAGCAAAAACATGCCATTTCTGAATCATGGTGCACAATAAAATGTAGGAACAGAAGGGAATCTTTTGGTGTAGCATTCATTAAGGTTTGACCAGGCTTGAAACTAGAATTCCTGATTTTTGGGACATTTAAATGTCATATTTTTGAAAGAGTTCTAACAGACCCAGCACGAGCTCCGCGAAAAATAGAAGATGACTAAATAGTACTTAGAGAACAAGTGCTGATAAGTAATCATTTGATATAAAATACAGTGGTCAGGCAATGCTTGTGGATCTAATCTATTCAGATTTTAACTCCATTGTTTGTTCAATAAATTGACTGAGCATAATACTTGAAGGTCCACCTCTCAGATCAGTTCTATTACAGTTTTAGTTGCGATAACACTAATGGAGATCATTGATAAATAGATTTTAAAAGCCATAGGTGGAATTGATCCTTGGTCTAAATCTAGATTATTGTCTGCAATAGAAACCAGTACAAACAGATCAAATCTAAAAGCATTGAATATGTTTATTTTAGTGGTTTAGAGTAAACCCAGAAGACACACATTGTTCCTGAAACTCAGAAAATGTATCTAAAGATTATGATTACATCCTATTTTATGTCCAGAGACTGCTTTAGCTCCTTTTCTGTTTAAGTGACAACATTTGCAAATATATTTAACAAAACATTAACGCTGGATGTCAGAAATGCTGGCTTTAAGTATTGTGTAAGAGTTATGTGTGATGGTCTTTATTTGATCTGAAGCAACACTAACACTAAATAGGTACATGCACCGGTTATCATTCAACTAACATTATTAGCAAACTTAATTTGGAGGGAATTGAGAAAAATGGCCTCATGTTTTATTGTTAAAAAAAAAACACTGGTTCAGTAATTCACAGAGTTTGCAAATGCTAAACCCCTTTTTGAAATGTACTAAGATCATTTAACAATTCAGAATTTGGAAGGGGAATGTTAATAGTGTCCCTTCTGAATATGTAATGCATTGTTAAGGTATGTATTAAGCTTTGAAACCATGTGTGGGCTGAAAACAGTAACAGGAGTTAGTAACCCAAGAGGACATTTGTGAATCTGAAAGTAAAATGGGGTGCATTAAAAATGCCTTTATTTAAAAGCTATCACAGACAAAGTAGTGTGCTGACTCTACAAGCAACCACTTTTTACCAAATGGATTATTAGTACATGAGCCTCAGTATTTCCTATATTGATGAAATGTAGTCTCTAATATTTTTGTAATGTTGTGTAAATATTTGTTCCTGTTAGTTCCCATTTCAACATTGTCATGAAATGTACCTATTCTTTTTGTCAAACATATTGAAATATCTTTATCACAATTTTTAGGGCATTCTAAAAAGTGTTTTCACTCTCTAACTTAAAGCTTCCTAAGAAAAATACTGACGCCAGTTCCTGGTTTCTCCTCGATCATTTAGCTTTCTCACTAAAACAAGCACAATATTGATTTGAGAGCGGTGGTTATTGTAGTCATAGGCACTGGGGTTAGTTTAGAAAAGACCAATTCCTTAATCTTTAGAAATAATACTTGGAAAAGTTTATGTTGAATAATTTCAGATAATTTACTGATAAAGATATCAGATAAAGATCCCCTAATTTCTTATACCTTGTGGTATCAAAAATATGCTAGAATTAACAGACTTCTCTTCTAAATAAATCCAGGTATCAGAAGTTATTAAATGCGGTTATCAACTTTCTGTTATTTTAACACATTTTCTCAGTGCACAGAGGATTTTCCCTACATAGATCATAACATTTCATGCAATGGTCTATGCTTGAACGTACAATGAAGGGGTAAAAATGCATTTCTACCACAAAAAAGAAACCCTTGGGTCTCCGAGGATTACTGTTGCAAATGAAGACCTAGCTAAGATGAAATATCCCTTTAAAAGGACGATTTCCCTCACCCACCATAATTGGCATGCTTCCTTATTGGGAATCTCCTTGCACCATGAAACAACTCCCTCACTGAGAGGGAGGAGTTCAGGCATATTTTGTTGTAGAGAAAGGTAGACTGAATACCACAATAATGAGCTCAGGGTAGTGGGGGAAGCAGAGTGAAAGTTAAAACTTGCTAAAGGGTATGTGGTTTCCATTATTTGCACGCCCCTGGGCCAGGATTAAAAACACTACACTGTGGGAGAAATATATATGCACTGTTAGAGTCAATAAGAGGTCAACATGTTTCAGCCTATTAAACCTTCAAAGAGGTGTTTGCGTCATTCTTCAGAACTTAATCAAAAGTTCTGCCGCTTAATGTACTCAATCAATAACAAGCATTGTCAAATCCAATAGGTCTCGCCTTTGGGACCTTAGAAGTGTTTAGCCATGCAGATTCAGTAACAATGTGAAATAATTTCTATAAAAAAAAAAGAAGACTATAAACTAACTAAGCTAGACGTGACTTTATAGCTGGGTAATCGAACGTTTCTGGAGGTTTAGTATATATAAACAACTCCTTTTTTCTATGGTGTGTCATATAAAAATAATGATCTAAATTTTGGTAAGAGTACACAACGTCAAAAAATTCAATACTGCTTTTATATCAATTTACCTTTGAAAGCTTGAAGTGAAAGACAATTCTAAGTGGCATTTGCTTATGAGTAGGCGCTAATGACTATTTCCGGATGACAATGTAATTAGCATGTTTTGGTATAAGATGTGTTAAAAGTATGGGTAGGGAACATGGCTATTTTGGCCAAAGGCTCCCCTTTCCATATGCATGCTAGTTTTAATTTGTAAACAGTATCACAATTTGTTATGTGGTGCACTGTAATGTTAGATGAATCTGTTTTACCCTTCTGATAAGCAAGGGATGACGATGAACCGTTTTTTCGTCCCTGGTTTTAAATGGATTCAGGTTGGAACAGACGAGGTGTGGGTTGACTTTGCCTCAGAAAATGGTTGTTTCCCGCATGCTGCTTTCATGCGACTTAAATCCCTTCAGTGGAAGAGGCGGCTGCATGCATGCAGATATGGTCAGTTCAGTACTTGGCTGTTTCGGTTCTCCAGTGGGGCTAGAATAGAAGCTGTTAAGGGCAGGGGCTAAGCTTCCCATTGGTGCAGCAGGTGCAGTGGCACCAGGTTCCAGATGACTTAAAGGCCCACTGAACCCTGATTACTACTTTTTTGTCACAGTTCAACAGAGCCCTGAGGGGCCCACAGAACAATGACTTTTGCTGTTTTCCACAGTCCAAACAGAGGGCAGGTGTCACATTTCCTTTCCTGCCTTAGGGCCCAGGGCACACTGGCTAGGCCACTGGTTAAGGGTGCATTGGGGAAGAGGTGGGGAGACAGGTGGATATTTAAACTGCTCGACAATGACTTCATGCCTGGGTATTAAAGTATTCATTGCAATTAAGGACTGAAGCAGGAATAGATCTCATAATATAGGGAGGCCTACTTACAAATGCAGCTCGATAAGCGGCTGCCTTTTAACATCTCACTTATCACCTCTCCTAATTTACAGTTTTATTTTAGATGCAGACTTAAATCGTGACCTTTGAATATGTTTTATCTATCTTTAGGTTCCAAATGGCCCATCTTTTCCATATGCAAGTATCAGACAGGTCGGGAACACCCAATGGCGTTGAACTTCATAAAGCCACATTAATCACTGGTCTTGAAATGCAAATGGAAGCATTAGGCACGCAGAGGTGTATTCTACGTAATCTCATTATGTACCTTAGTATACAAGTAGTACCACATTCTTTGTATACCTAAATTAAATAGGCACACAAAATAGTACTGTATTTAAAGGCCCAGTTCAGAATTACAGGGAAGGTGCACTGTCCCAGACTACACAACAGTGCAGTCTTCAGTGGGTGCTGTCATGTCACACAGGGGGAGTACACCAGATTATGCTGAAAAAAGCATGTGGTGCCCCAACATAGGTACCCTTGTAAACCACCAGTCTGCTTACAAAGTAAACCGTCTGGCAGCTATTAAACGAGGTGGCACGTTTCCCATGAAGGTGGTTGGGGTCTGTCACCATCCTGTCAGGTGGGGGTATAGAATCAGTGTGCCTCCTAACTGCTTGTTTGCCCTTTCGCCCGTGTCAATAATACAGTGCAGTCGCAAGACAAAAGGTTTTCCCACATTTGAATGTGGCCATGCCCAATACAAAGGAAAGCATGCCTGCTGAGAATCTCTCCTACGTGATCCTCACTACATAAAGGGCTATGTAAGTGTCTGCAGCCTCTTCTGTAGAATAAAAGCCAAAATGCCCATGGGACACAGAAAGAGGGTGCACTCTGATGCTTCATCATGTACGAAGCCTTTGGCGTTCGTCTGTACTAAGCTAGTGACAGAGTTAGTGGTGTGTTTATTGCCCTCTATGTCACTCTACTTCTAAGCACCTACTACAACTTGGACAGTGGTTACTGTCATCTGCTCACCTACATTATGCTTAATATAAATAGTGCAAAATGTCGGCGTTTGTGTCTGCCTACAATGTGGACCTGATACAAATAACAGTACCTACAAGGTGGATGTTACAATTCAACAAGAGTCTAAAATACTTCAGCACAACTGACTTTGCATCAATATTACGGGGCATCAGTCTTGATGGCAAGCCAACTTTGTATACATTATTATCAGAGACAATACTTGCCTCTTGGATACAACTTTACAACAGAATTTTATGAATTTTCGTACAGTTGTATTTATATAATAAAACAACCTACCCACAATAATTGATCTATCTATTCATCTTTTTGGGTTCTGGAGTAGCATGCTGTAAAGACTATAAACTAACTAAGCTAGATGTGACTTTATAACTGGTTAATCAAATGTTTCTGGAGGTTTAGTATATATAAAGAACTCCTTTTTTCGATGGCTTGTCATATAATGTACACAATGTCAAAAAATTCAATACTGCTTTTATATCAATTTACTTTTGAAAGCTTGAAGTGAAAGAGAATTCTAAATGTCATTTGCTTATGAGTAGGCGCTAATGACTATTTCCAGATGACAATGTAGTTAACATTTTTTGTAAAAGATGTGTTAGAAGTATGGGTAGGGAAAATGGCTATTTTGGCGAGAGGCTACCCTTTCTTTATGCATGCTAGTTTTAATTTGTAAACTGGATCACCATTTTTTTAATGTGGTACACTGTAATGTTAGATGAATCGGTTTTACCCTTTTGATAAGCAAGAGATGACGATGAACCGTTTTTTCGTCCCTGGTTTTAAATGGATTCAGGTTGGAACAGACGAGGTGTTGGTTGACTGCCTCAGAAAATAGTTGTTTCCCGCATGCTGCTTTCATGCGACTTAAATCCCTTCAGTCCAAGAGGTGGCTGCATGCCTGCATATATGGCCAGATCAGTACTTGGCTGGTTCAGTTCACCAGTGGGGCTAGAATAGAAGCTGTTAAGGGCAGGGGCTTAGCTTCCTATTGGTGCAGCAGGTGCAGTGGCACCAGGCACCAGGCGCCTTAAAGGTCCACTGAACCCTGATAACTGCTGTTTGTCACAGTTCAAACAAAGGTCTGAGGGGCCCACAGAACAATGATTATTGCTGTTTTCCACAGTCCAAACAGAGGGCAGGTGTCACATTTCCTTTATTGCCTTAGGGCCCAGGGCACACTGGCTAGGCCACTGGTTAAGGATGCATTGGGGAAGAGGTGGGGAGATAGGTGGATATTTAAACTGCTCGACAATGACTTCATGCCTGGGTATTAAAGTATTCATTGCAATTAAAGACTGAAGCAGGAATAGATCTCATAATATAGGGAGACCTACTTACAAATGCAGCTCGATAAGCGGCTGCCTTTTAACATCTCACTTATCACCTCTCCTAATTTACAGTTTTATTTTAGATGCCGACTTAAATCGTGACCTTTGAATATGTTTATCTATCTTTAGGTTCCAAATGGCCCATCTTTTCCATATGCAAGTATCAGACAGGTCGGGAACACCCTATGGCGTTGAACTTCATAAAGCCACATTAATCACTGGTCTTGAAATGCAAATGGAAGCATTAGGCACGCAGAGGTGTATTCTACGTAATCTCATTATGTACCTTAGTATACAAGTAGTACCACATTCTTTGTATACCTGAATTAAATAGGCACACAAAATAGTACCGTATTTAAAGGCCCAGTTCAGAATTACAGGGAAGGTGCACTGTCCCAGACTACACAACAGTGCAGTCTTCAGTGGGTGCTGTCATGTCACACAGGGGGAGTACACCAGATTATGCTGAAAAAAGCATGTGGTGCCCCAACGTAGGTACCCTTGTAAACCACCAGTCTGCTTACAAAGTAAACCGTCTGGCAGCTATTAAACGAGGTGGCACGTTTCCCATGAAGGTGGCTGGGGTCTGTCACCATCCTGTCAGGTGGGGGTATAGAATCAGTGTGCCTCCTAACTGCTTGTTTGCCCTTTCGCCCGTGTCAATAATACAGTGCAGTCGCAAGACAAAAGGTTTTCCCACATTTGAATGTGGCCATGCCCAATACAAAGGAAAGCATGCCCGCTGAGAATCTCTCCTACGTGATCCATACTACATAAAGGGCTATGGAAGTGTCTGCAGCCTCTTCTGTAGAACAAAAGCCAAAATGCCCATGGGACGCAGAAAGAGGGTGCACTCTGATACTTCATCATGTACGAAGCTTTGGCGTTCGTCTGTACTAAGCGAGTGACAGAGTTAGTGGAGTGTTTATTGCCCTTTATGTCACTCTACTTCTAAGTACCTACTACAGCTTGTACAGTGGTTACTGTCATCTGTTCACCTACATTATGCTTAATATAAATAGTGCAAAATGTCGGTGTTTGTGTCTGCCTACAATGTGGACCTGATACAAATAACAGTACCTACAAGGTGGATGTTACAATTCAACAAGAGTCTAAAATACTTCAGCACAACTGACTGCATCAATATTACGGGGCATCAGTCTTGATGGCAAGCCAACTTTGTATACATTATTATCAGAGACTATACTTGCCTCTTGGATACAACTTTACAACAGAATTTTATGAATTTTCGTACAGTTGTATTTATATAATAAAACAACCTACCCACAATAATTGATCTATCTATTCATCTTTTTGGGTTCTGGAGTAGCGTGCGACTCGCTGAGGGGTAGCAAGCGCTATATAAATGAAAACCCTTCCCTCTTCTATCCCTGCACTCTCTTTTTCAACCCAACTAACAGACCAACATTTCCAGCTCTCGAATACATTTTATATTTCCCTACACTAATTCACCACTAATCATTTTTGGATCCTGGAGTAGCGTGCTACTCGCCGAAAAAGCGCTTCAAATTGACCCTAACGCACTTCGCTGCTCGCAGAACTCCACGTTGAGCGGTTGACTTTTTTTGACACTTTGCGGAGTTCTTCATTGAGGAACACCGCCTAGGCCTAATCCTATCATGAAAATCTAGATTTCAGTCATATGTTAAGAAACAAGTGTGAGTAGAAACCTTTTGGGTGGAGAAAATGTAAGACATTAATATTGTGAATTTTTTGTTAATTAGTTGATGTTTGCAAGTACGAACACTTCTCTGTGTCAAGTAAAGACCTTGAGAGTTTTGTAACTTTCAGATTCTCAAATTGTGAATTTTGTTGCAATTAAAACATTTTCAAGGCCTGAAATTTCTTTGGATGTTGCATGCGGGCAGCCTAAGTTATCCTGCAAGAATTTCTTGATTAATCCTATTGCAACTACAATATGTGCTCTCTCATGTAAAGTCAGGTCGTTAAAAGCTTTTCTGCAACTCAAGATACGCCTTACTTTTCACCTCATGTGGATGCATTTCTCATGTTTAGTGAGATCTCCTTTCTGAGTAAAACGTTTCTGGCTTTCCCCTCCTGTATAAGGCTTTAGTCCAGTGTGAATTCTCTCATGTGAAGTGACATTGTATTCGTGATTAAACCTTATCTGACATTCAGAACACACATAAGGCTTTTTTCTCCCCTGTGAGTTTGCTCATGAAAAGTGAGAAGTAATTTGTGACCAAAACTTTGCTTGCATTTCGAGCACTCATAAGGTTTTTCCCCACAGTGAGATCTCTCATGAAGCATAACTCTGTCTTTCAGATTCAAGCTTTTATGGCATAAGGATTTTCTCCAGTGTGGAGTTTCTCATGGTGAGATAGCGTTTTTCTCTGCAGCTTTTCTGGCATTCAGAGCACTCATAAGGTTTTCATCAGTATGGAGTTGATTATGGTTAATGAATCTGTGCCTACCAAAAAATAGGAATTTCGGGCATTCACAGCATAGGTAATGTTTTTTCCCTGTGTGCGCCTGCTCATGTAGAGTGAGAATGCATTTAAAATTGATGCTTTTCTGGAACTCGGAGCACTGAAGTATTTTTGATGGTGTGTTTTCTTATGGCGCTTGTAACCATCTCTACCCCTGAATCTTTTCTGACATTTAGAGCACTGATAATGATTTTCCCCCAGTGTGGATTCTCACATGTGCAGTGAGAATAGATTTACGGCTGAAATATTTTTGGCATTCGGAGCACTGATAAGGTTTTTCCCCAGTGTGGGTTCTTATATGCCGAGTGAGTATTCTTTTTTCACTGAAACATTTGTGGCATTCAATGCACTGATAAGGTTTTTCCCCCAGTGTGGATTCTTGTATGTTCAGTAAGTCTGAATTTTACACTGAAACATTTCTGGCATTCAGAGCACTGATAGGGGTTTTCCCCAGTGTGGAATCTCGCATGTGCAATTAGAAGTGATTTACGGTTGAAATGTTTTGGGCATTCAGAGCACTGATAAGGGTTTTCCCCAGTGTGGATTCTTATGTGCTTTGTGAGACTACTTTTTACACTGAAACATTTCTGGCATTCCGAGCACTGATAAGGTTTTTCCCCAGTGTGGGTTCTTATATGCACCGTGAGATTGCGTTTTTCAGTGAAACATTTCTGGCATTCAGAGCACTGATAAGGTTGTTCCACAGAATGGGTCACTGCATGATTAGAAAGACTTTGTTTGTTACTAAACCTTTTCTGGCATTCAGAGCACTGATAAGGTTTTTCCCCAGTGTGGATTCTTGCATGTTCAGTGAGTCTGATTTTTACACGGAAACATTTCTGGCATTCAGAGCACTGAAAAGGTTTCTCCCCAGTGTGGGTTCTTATATGATGAGTGAGACTATTTTTGTCAATGAAACATTTCTGGCATTCCGGGCACTGATAAGGTTTCTCTCCAGTGTGGGTTCTTCTATGCAGAGTGAGCTGGGCTTGGCTAATGAAACATTTCTGGCAATCCGTGCAATGATAAGGTTTTTCCCCAGTGTGGGTTCTTATATGATGAATGAGATTGTTTTTTGTACTGAAACATTTGTGGCATTCAGAGCACTGGTAAAGTTTTTCCCCAGTGTGGGTTAATACATGTTGAGAAAGACTTTGTTTTTTACAAAACCTTTTCTGGCATTCAGAGCATTGATAAGGTTTTTCCCCAGTGTGGGTCCTTGTATGTACAGTAAGGTCTCTTTTTTCACTGAAATATTTCTGGCATTCAGAGCACTGGTAAGGTTTTTCCACAGAGTGGGTTAATACATGTCGATTTAGACTCCCTTTGAAACTAAACCTTTTCTGGCATTCAGAGCACTGGTAAGGTTTTTTGCCAGAGTGGGTTATTACATGTCGAGAAAGACTTTGTTTGTTATAAAACCTTTCCTGGCATTCAGAGCACTGATAAGGTTTGTCCCCAGTGTGGATTCTTATATGTTCAGTGAGATAAGAATTACTGCTGAAACTTTTTTGGGATTCAGAGCACTGATAAGGGTTTTCCACAGAGTGGGTTAATGCATGTCGATAAAGTTGCGGTTTGAAACTAAACCTTTTCTGGCATTCAGAGCACTTATAAGGTTTTTCCCCAGAGTGGATTCGTATGTGATGTGTGAGCCTACTTTTTAAACTGAAACATTTCTGGCATTCAGAGCACTGGTAAGGTTTTTCCCCAGTGTGGAATCTCACATGTGCAGTTAGAAGTGATTTAAGTCTGAAATCTTTTTGGCATTCAGAGCACTGATAAGGTTTTTCCCCAGTGTGGATTCTCATATGCTCAGTGAGATAAGATTTATCTCTGAAACTTTTTTGGCATTCAGAGCACTGAGAGAGGTTTTTCCCAGTGTGCATTCTCTCAAATTCAGTGAGATGTGATTTATGGCTGAATCTCACATGTCGATACAGACTCGCTTTTAAGCTAAACCTTTTCTGGCATTCAGAGCACTGATAAGGTTTTTCCCCAGTGTGGATTCTCATATGCTCAGTGAGATAAGATTTACTGCTGAAACTTTTTTGGCATTCAGAGCACTGAGAGAGGATTTTCCCAGTGTCCATTCTCTCAAATTCAGTGAGATGAGATTTATGGCTTAATCTTTTTTGGCTCAGGTAACTTTTTCCCCAACTTGGGTTATTTTGCTTTGATTGAGGCAGGTTTGAACACTGAAATTGTTCTAACAGCCCGTGTTTTTAAAAGGTGTATTCCTAGAGTTAATATCTCTACATTTAGTTTTCTCTTGCTTATATGCCACGGTAAGAGTGAACCCGATTTTAGAGTCGGGCTTGTTTAGATAATGTTCAGCATTATCTCTAAAAGATATTGTGTGTAATCTTCTTAAGACTTGCATTGAGCAAAATATGTCTGGATACAGCCCTGTAACACCTGTCAAAATGTTTGTAGCAGATAATAGTCTTTTGGTTATAGCCTCTCCGGCAGCAACTTATTTTGTGACTGAAGTTTTTCTCAAATCTATTTGTATAGGTTCTTAGCAATGCAGTGATAAAGAGTTAGTCTGATATTTAATGATTAAACTGAAAAGTACCTTTTTGCACTGACGTAATGACAGTAACTGAGAACATTAGAACATGCACAGTAATATTGTGTCTCACCAGTCGCAGAACATCAGTTCCTTTTACCCGTTCTGTGTTTGGTGTAAGGTTAAGGATTGTAGTTCTGAAGACGAGGATTTATTTACATTAGCTATAGCGCAACGGTGCTCATTTAATCCATTTTTATATTTAACAGTTTTACATATCATTCCTGCACAACAGATAAGGTTGAGGCGATTTACATAGAATTACAGAACAGTACACAATAAAAAGGAAACAATCTGAGATGGTCATGAACACAATAAAGTGGTGAATTTTTAAGGTTTTCGCCAGAGTGAGCAGAGTGGGTTGAGGTGTTATATCCCGAGGCAGATAGTCTCAAACTTGCGTAACTGGTTAAAAATGGTTGTTGAACAAAGGTGATTTTCCAATCTTTTGGTTGTTAGCGTGTCAGCTTCGGAGTCTTCTATCAGTGTTGTTTCTTTGATGGTTTGCAGAAGAAACCTTTTGTTATATCTTTCTTTTATGCAGTGTGTGCTTCCTCTCCGGAATTACATGATGCTTTAGATCATGCGTGCTTTAGATGAACGTTATTCTGTCATGCTGAGGCAATTTGTCTTTCTGATAATATTTCAGATGAGGATGTTGTGATTGGTCTTTCTGGCACTATTTCTGATGCTGTGTGGACAGATATGACTTTGCTCTGGGTTAATGAAATGCAAAATTAGAGACTTCACTTACAGGTATAGTACTTTCCTCAGCACCCACTTCCTCGCCACACCTAGATTTTGGAAATTGTTTAAACTTAGAATGCTGGATGTCCATTCAGTTTTTCAAAATAATCCTTCTTATGGCACTAACATTCAGTTGGCTGGTGCTAAATCTTGCTTTCTTCGTCCGTAATTTCAATCACCTATAGTATTAAAATTAAATAGTTAATACATGTAAATATCCCCAAAAATTATTTACAAGCCACATCAATGCAGAATTGCAGAATTTTGAAAGTGTTGAGCTGTTCTTCAGCCAGAGCAGAGTGTAGAATGGTAGCCTGAGAGTACTTGGATCTAAGAGTGAGGTTTTGTAGAATTTCCATTTAAGCTCACAAAGGATACATGCACCCTATGGACTTGTAACATTGAATCCCAAAGGCAGAAATTAAAGTCATATGCACTGGCACCAAACAGATATTTAAAAAAGGATACTATTAAATAAGTTTTAAAGTAGATTTCTGGGACGGGAATTTCCCCTCCACGGACAACAGGCGTTTCGTCCTGCCCTGAGTTACCACCTACTTGTATCTGGTATCCTGACTTTGAGTTTGGCCTCTGCCGCACGCAAATCTATTGTGTATTGCGAGGACTATGCCTAGACATATCCCTCAACTATGGTCCAGAGTATCAATCGAGGGCAATGAAATTAAGGCGTACTTTTATGTGTTAATTTTTTTCCATCTGATTATCAGTTGTTAGGGTTTTCGGCACCTGGATGTACCGGGTGCAGAAAAACAGGACACCATTTTTGTCCAGACAAGAAAATTAGACTGAAAAGACGCACAAGACTCTGGGTGCAGCAGAGGCAGCCAAGACTTGTGCTGTTTTTTTACTAACTGGGGGAAACACACAATTCTTCCCTTTGTTAGACATTTCTTTACCCTTCCCTCCCTGGCTTCACCCATCGCCCCCCCAACCAACCACATGAATATATCTACCACCTGCTTAAATCAAGTGGTAAATAAAAGCCAAAAAACATTATGAAATAATGAATGGCATGCGGTTTAACAGGCAGAAGAATCTGTTCCTTGTGGCAACTCCTCAGTCAATGGTGTCAAACTGGTAATTGCACATTACTGGGATAAATCTACCACAAAAGAATTACATGAGATTTTTCTGCCACCCCAGTACGGTGCAACTTCTAACAAGGGACTATGAGAGGTCCTAGACCGGTCCTGTGACCTGCAGGGTCGCACTAAATGTGCCCTTATTTAAGACAGAGGACTGTCATGGGTTTAACAGCTAGAGCGGTGGTGGCAATGCACCCTGTAGTAAGGATCAATAGCCTGATGAGATCTTTGCATCATGGTCAGTGGAGTGGCTTCCTACTGACACACCCATGTAATGTTCCATTTCTATACCTTTGCCCAAATTTTGCGATAACATCAAGTGCATGTTTAGGGTGTTGGTGTGCGTAGCATAAATGCAATGTGAGAGTGCGACAGAGTAAACAGCATCTCCTGCCTGCCAGTTGTGTATGCAAGTGGGACCATCTATCCCTTTTTTATACCCTAGTTCAGAGTCCCCTGTTACCAAGGAATAAAGTGCTCTACAAAGTACTCAGGTGCCTGCTGTGACACCAGGGATGGTGTCAGCCTATCTAAGTTGAGGGGACATCACCTGAAGGCTGAATTACTTAATGGAGAAGCTGTGTACCTGTCCTGAAGAGCCTAGAAGTCTGCCTAAAAGCCTGCCTGTCTGGTAAGAAAGGGAAGGGAGGACAAGGCTGTCCTGGAAGAAGCAAGGTCCGACACATCCTTGTTATCTGTAGGGTGGGCCGGAAAGCCATCCAGCAGGACCAACTAGTCTGAGGGACTTGACCCCCCCTCCCCCGCCCCGCCAAGACTCTCCCAACAGTTCAAGGCAAAAAATAAAACTCTACGACAAAGTGATTGTTGAGGCCCAGTTGGAAGATTGTGTGCTGCCAACGGCGTTTTCAAGGTTGCATTTGCCAAATTCCTAACACAACAGGGTCTGAATCTACTGGCTTCCTGGAGAGCCTGTGTTGGGCTTTTAGCTGCTGAATTTCTGACTACTCTGTGTCAGAGGCCCATGAGGGACTGCAACTACTCCAGTGTCGAACACCCTGTCTGAGCTTACGCCTGTGGTCCAGCCGGCCACAGTGTGGGCTCAATTGCTGACGGTCGGGCCTCCAGAGGGGCTGCACTTACCGACAGGCCAGGTGTGACTGCTACCTTGGGACTGCTGATCTTCAGGCAAAGGCAAAGAAAAGACAGAGTGGGTGCCCTACTGAATGCAGCCCTACATCCAGGACAAAAGCACTCCACAAAAGCCTGCTGGTGGGTCACTGCTCTCTCGAGTGTTCGGGGGTCCCATTCAAGTGCCGGGAAACAGGCAAGAGACCCAGACAAGACTGACTCATCCTGTGGAAGGATAAGACGCTTACGACAGAGCATATACGCATGGGGGTGACTGGAGTGACAGAACTGCACCTATACTATATTCATGATACTCCTAAATGCCCCTAGAGGGGAAGAGGGTATCAGAACCGGACACACCTGTCTACAGCACATGGTAGTCTGGCATGCCTGCACCATCCTTTCACCCAGACTGTCCATAAAGTTGATTTTAGAGATGCTACGCACATAGCAGGGAGAATCTCAGACCATTCGCTGGTGGAGGTGCAACTCGATGGTCCGGTCGTGGACTTCATCCTACCCCCAAGGGTTGATCCGTGATATTTAAAAGACAAGACGTTCAAAGCTCGTCTGAGAGATAGAGCAGAATTCTATTTTAAGGAGAACGGGCGGCCTGTTGAATCAGCTTGCATGCTATAGGCTGAAATTAAGGCAGTGATTCGAGGCCAGACACAAGCCTTGATTGGGAGAATGTCGAAGAAACGTAAATTGAAGTGCGAGGCTCAGGACAAGGAATGTGCTTTCCTGGAGGTTCGGTTGGCAAGTGGGGAATCAATTTCTCTCCCATTACACCATCAACTGAAGCAGCACACATTAAGAGCACTAATGGAAAATAGCGGGCACTCATGCGCTGGCTACCCAGCATTGTCTCTATGATGTTGGTGATAAAGCCAATGAGTTGCTTACATGGTTAGAGAGACAAGACAAAGGAAGGAACTGGATCCTTGAGGACACTGACAACAAGGGGACGGAAATACTGGGAGAGACTTCCTGAAAGACCTGACCCCGCCAATGCTAACGAATGAGGACCGAGATGCACTAGACCAAGACCTGACAGTAGACTAAATCAATAAGACAATAGGAACCTTGCAAACAGGGCAAGTGACGGGGCCTGATGAGCTCCCGTTAGAATTATATAAAAGCATGATGGATAATATCAGGGAGTACCTCCAGAGTAGGTTTCAGACTGCCTGAAAATAAGGGTGTCTCCCGGAGCACCAAAGAACGTCTGAGGTGGCGGTCATCCCAACAAGCATTAGAAATGCAATAGGTCTCGGATTTATTTGAGTTAGAGCTAATGGCATTGTAAATGGCAATGTCTTTTAGCCATGTGTTATGGAGTGTATGCATGTGGTGTGTAGTGGAATTATGTGGGTTGGATTGGAATTGTAGCAATGGTGGCATGCTGCGCTTTAGATGAATATGTTTAAAAGTAAAGTGCACCATACTGCGATTGCTACAATAGTTAATTGTGGATGCGTTAACAATTGATGTGTGCACTGATGCCTGGTGGTGTGTGTGCTTGGTGGAAGCATGCGCTGCCGGCTGGAGGTGTGTGTGCTTGGTGGAAGCTTGCACTGATGTCTGGTGTTGTGTGCCTGATGGAAGCCTGCACTGACAGCTGATGGTGTTTGTGCCCGGTGAAAGTGTGCAGTGACGGCTGGTGGTGTGTGTGTGTGGTTGCGTGTGTGGTGGTGAGTGTGTGGTGGTGAGTGTGTGGTGGTGTGTGTGGTGGTCTTATGTATGTGGTCTTATGTGTGTGGTCTTATGTATGTGGTCTTATGTGTGTGGTCCTATGTGAGTGGTCTTATGTGAGTGGTCTTATGTGAGTGGTCTTATGTGTGTGGTCTTATGTGTGTGGTCTTTTCCTGCGCACTCACTCTTACTCTGCAGTCATTCTGCACTCACTCTCATTCTGCACTCACTCTGCAGTTATTCTGCACTCACTCACACTCTGCACTCACTCACACTCTGCACTCACTCTGCACTCACTCTCACTCTGCACTCTCACTCTGCACTCTCACTCTGCACTCATTCTGCACTCACTCTACTCTCACTCTGCACTCACTCTCACTCTGCACTCACTCTCACTCTGCAATCTAACTCTGCACTCTCACTCTGCACTCACTCTCACTCTGCACTCACTGACACTCTGCAGCACTCACTGACACTCTGCCACACTCACTCACACTCCGCCGCACTCACTCACACTCTGCCGCACTCACTCAAACTCTGCCGCACTCACTCAAACTCTGCCGCACTCACTCAAACTCTGCCGCACTCACTCACACACTGCCCTCAACACGCTGCCCTCAACACTCTGCACGCCTTCAACACGCTGCCCTCAACACGCTGCCCTCAACACGCTGCCCTCTGCACGCCCTCAACACTCTGCCCTCTGCACGTCCTCAACAATGCCCTCAACACTATGCCCTCTGCACGCCCTCAACATTCTGCACTCACACACACTCTGCACTCACACATACTCTGCACGCCCTCAACACGCTGCCCTCAACACGCTGCCCTCAACACTCTGCACGCCTTCAACACGCTGCCCTCAACACGCTGCCCTCAACACGCTGCCCTCAACACTCTGCACGCCTTCAACACGCTGCCCTCAACACGCTGCACGCCTTCAACATGCTGCACGCCTTCAACACGCTGCCCTTAACACGCTGCCCTCAACACGCTGCCCTCAACCCGCTGCCCTCAACCATCTGCCCTCTGCACACCCTCAACACGCTGCTCTCAACACTCTGCCCTCTGCACGCCCTCAACACGCTTCCCTCTGCATGCCCTCAACACGCTGCCCTCTGCACGCCCTCAACATGCTGCCCTCTGCACGCCCTCAACACGCTGCCCTCAACACGCTGCCCTCAACACGCTGCCCTCAACACTCTGCCCTCTGCACGCCCTCAACACGCTGCCCTCAACACGCTGCCCTCAACATGCTGCCCTCAACATGCTGCCCTCAACACTCTCTGCCCTCAACACTCTCTGCCCTCAACACTCTCTGACCCTGCCCCAGCCCAGCGCCCCTCTGTGTCTGCAAGAACCGTGCCCTAGAACAGCGGTCTTCAAACTGTGGGGCTCTGCAGGGGGAAGGGTCATAAATGATGCAGAGTACCAGCTTCCAGAACTTTTTTGTCTGGTGGTGGTGGGGGGGGGGGGTTCGACGTTTAAAAGGTTTAGATGGGGGGCTCGGCCGACAAAAGTTTGAAGACCTCTGCCCTAGAAGCTGACTGACCCTGCCCCAGCCCAGCGCCCCTCTGTGTCGCAAGAACCATGCCCTGGGAGCAGACTGACCCTGCCCAAGCCCAGCGTAGACACAGAGAAGAGGCTGACAGGGAGAGCTCCGTGCTCTAAATACATATTTGGAATTTTTACAGTTTGCCAACTCCAGCTGGAAAGCAAGCACCGGCTCCAAGTGCTCTTGTTATTCAGTTCATAGACAGCTAAGCGGCCCCATTTGCTGACCTAAATCATGGGTATGAAATGTATCCAGTCTCTCAATTAAAAGTTTTAAATATAATTTAAATATAATATACGAGTCTATCTCTCAGCACCCCTGCCTACTCGATCTTATAACAGATATTAGTATGCCCGATACGAGAGCAACTCGCAACAAAAAACAGAAGCCGCAAAAAAAAAAGAAAGAAACATAATCGTAAACCGCCGGCGAGTGGTGCACGCGCGCGCGCCACTGCCACCATATGTCTTGAATTATCTCCGCCGTGACGGCTGAGATAATTGAAGATATATGGCCTTCTGGTGCGCTTAACAGACACCAATAGGCCATAGGCGGAGCTACTCGACCGTCTATGGCCTAATGCGTGTTCTGTTTCTAAAGCACACGCACACGAAGGCCAATAACAATGCACGTAGCAAAAAAAAGCACGAAAAACCACAAGCAGCCTGGAAGTTGTTAGGTACGTTTTCGGAAGCCCTGAGAAAAGGACTCTTAGGCCACGCCCACTGCTGACGCAGTGGGACGGTAGGCCAGAGCCCTAAAAAGGACGAACCAGCAACTGAGTGTGGGTCTTATAGGCCTATCTCCCCGCTTAATATTGAGACTAAGGCCTTGCGAACGCCCTGGCGATCTGCCTGCGGACAGTAATTGCAACAGTGGTTCATCCTGATCAATCAGGCTTTATGCCACACCAGGGAACGCGCTTAAATCTCCGACACCTTAATGGAGTACCATATGCAATAGGGGATTCCTTTGCTGAACCAGTGGTGCTGCTGTTAAGCTCTTGTATGTGGCCCCTCTAGCGAGCATGCGCCTCAATAATACATTCTACCGAGTCTTTGCCGTCCGACAGGGATGTTCCTTGTCTCCTATGCTCTTCACACATGTTTGGGTTCACCAGGACCTCTCATATGGGGTATTCCAGTTGATCAGGAGTGGGATGTGAGAATCTCCGTCTACTCAGACGTTTTGTTATATGACAGGTAGCCAGCCTTCTCGAGTGAACGAATCCTACACATTTTTCACATACTTGGAGATTATTCAGGATATAATATTAACTGGACGAAGTCCTTAATATTCCTGTTGGTGGCAGGGACCCTGCGGCTGCACTCTAGGTGCACAGTTAGGGTGGCACTACATAGCTTTAAATATTTGGTTGTGTTCATTACAAGAGAGCACAGGCAGGAACATACTCCGAAATTAGACAGTCTTCGCTGGGATGCCCCACACTTGCGGGCGCTCCCGCTCTCCTTGCTGGGCCGGGTGGCCCTATTTAAAGTGATGACCCTCCAGGGTCTCCTGTACATCGTGCAATAAAGATCCTTTAAGATCCCACCAGACATTTTTTTTCAAAAGGTAGTCTGAGAACTTCGGCTCCTGTTGTGGGATGGTGGCACGTCACACTGAGTAAGTTGCAGAGGGGAGTTTATTAAGGTGGACTGGCGGTCCAGAGCATTCACAAGTATTACTGGGTCACGCAGCTGGTGGCAGTCAACAACTAGGTTTTTGCGGACTGTGAGGATCCTGCTTACCGGGTAGATAGTTTGGCCATGGACAAGAGAGGTTACCCCACCCCGGTGCTGTATCGAAGAAAGTATGAGTGCACCCTGCCTACTCATACCCAAACATTGGTAAAGGTGTGGAAAGAGGCTACCAGGTATTTAGGCTGGGAAGGTAAGCTGACTGAAATTACTCCACTGTATGATGGTGATCTCTTAAGTGCAGCTGGAGTATTGCAAAATGGGGATTGATTAGCTTAGAGCCGGGCGATGTGTGGGGGGACAGGCGCTTGTGTCCTTCACGATGCTACAACAAAAGTATAAATTAGGTGACTAAAAACAGTTCTGCCATTTGCAGGTGGCCACGCTCTGCAAAGTCACACCTGGGAAGGGGGGCAGTTGCCTGATGCATCCCTACTGGAGGACCAGCTACTAATTGATCTCCTGACCGAAAAAGAAATCTCAACCATCTATAGGAAGTTGATCTACAATTCTCTGGATGCCTTGGGGACGTGGAGAGCTGTGTGGGAGAGGGATCTAGGCACGCTTGGCAATGGCGATTGGGTTGAGGCCCTTCAGGGTGTCAGAACTCATTTTTGTCTAATTTAACTACAGATACTGATTCTGCCAAATCAATTACCCTGTTTACATTAAAGGGCAGCTTGAACTCAGAGCTCAACAACAGACTCGATTGAATAAATGACCAGCACACTGCTTATCTTGCCAAGACACAGGTACTTTGTAAATCTCTTTTTATTGAACAAGTGCTCAATCGATGGTGTTGACACCGAAAATACGGTGCACATTAGTGAGAGTGATTAGACCATAAACACAATGTCTGCAAATATAGAGTGAGTAACATAGCTTGGCTTGTCCTGACACTCCCTGGTCAAATCCCACTACATAAAACTAAATTGCCCTTTATCGAAGGCAGGTAGTCCTCCCAAGGTTCTGGAGGTCGCTGGGCTGCAAGACGACTTGACTTTTGGTTCTGGATCATCCAGGGATGCAGACAGGCCAGTAGGATTGGGACCAAGAAAATAGTTCTCTACAGATCCTCACCAGCAAAGAAGGCTGCCGTGCCCTTAGGTCGCCAAGAACTGAAATTCAGGGTCTGGGGATGCCACCTAAAATCTTGATTTAAGGGTGTTACAAGGGAGTGACAGGTAGAGGCTAACGGGCCCCTCTCATGGGGTGTCTACACCCTCTATCATGCCCACCTCCTGTGGGAAGGGGACACAGTCCTAGCCCTGATTGGATAAGTCTCATCATCTTCAAGATGGTGGGCACTACAAAGTGTACTTCACCTCGCCTCCAGCACCTGAGGGATGGAGTTAACAGAGGGGGCGGGGGGCACACCTCCTGTTGTATCTAAGGTTTCCACCTGTCCTTGCGCCTAAAAGGGGGTGAGGACAGGAAGATCGCTTGCTCCCTCTAAGAGGAGAGGCTGGGGCCGCATTACAAAGGCGGCAAGGCCTTTGAAAATCCTTGTCACAGATGGCTCTTCCTGACCAGGGGGAGGTGTGAGCACCTCCACCCAGGAAAGGCATCGTTATCGACCTCGAAGTACACAGGCACTCTACCCATGAGGACAGAACACACTCTGGTGGTAGCACGCTGGCTCAGGCCAGTCGGTGACCACAATAAGGATTGGTAGATTTTAGGGGACCCCTCTAAGGGGTACTCTGTGTGCAATTTTTTATAAATTGGACACTGCAATCATCGCAGGTATATTTCCTAGGACAGCGAAAACTCTACAGCAGGTCTTGCTCACAGTCCTTATACTGCGACTGCCACTACTGAACATTAATCTTGAATTGTTAAACCAGGGCCAGGATGTGGACAGGAGCCAATGAACAGGAGGGCAACTCACCAGATAACAGAAGTCTTCTGTCTTCTCACGCACTTAGAGAGAACAATGCCATCCCATGTATTGCAGGAGAAAGAGGCCACAACCCTCAGTGAAACACTCACCTCTCAGATGTGATTCGTTAATAAGAATAAAATGAACATAACGCGTCCCTGGGGACCCCACAGATACACCGTTCCTACCAGTACTATAAATGCTTGGGGTCCCTCAGGTAAACCTAACAGTGCTACAAAGGCTTAGGGTCCCTACAGGTAAACCTTTCCTAACCCAGTGCTACGAATGCTATGTGCTCACTGCAGCAAGACCGGGCGCTCTAGGGCAGCAATTAAGTTGCTTGGCATTTATCTACCCTTAGCTAAGCCACGTGATAAAGGCAGTAGATCAGGATGATTCTCCTCGATCAGAAGTAGCTCTCACTATCGAAAAGGTGGAGACCCTGGTATAACACAAACGCAGACATGCAGTTAGGCTCTACCAGGACATGTTGTAAACTAATAATTTATGTATCTGTAGGATTAGATTGCATTGCAAGTTAATTCTTATGTCACTATTTTCTGCATACAACATACAAGATAGATTCCTCACATGCTTACCCTGATGAAGGGAGAACCCCCAAAATGAATTGGGGCAGACTGAATTTGAATTTACTTGCGGAACAGTGGATTTTGGAAGTGATTCGATGAGAATAAATATGCTTAAACTGGAATACAAGTGGATTTCCTTCCAAGGGAAGGAGACATTGATGCACTTTTACGGGTACAAGCTGTGGAGCAGGAGACACAGACTAGATCTAGTCTGGAGCTATATAAACAACTGTAGCCAAATACATCTACCTTCTGGCACGCGATGAGTGGATTACATAAATACGACAATAATGAATGAAAAATACACGGCATGCATAGACAAGGTTTGCTATGTAACATCTGGACTCCTGTAAACCTAAACAAACACCAGTAATCAGACACTAGGGACAACACCTGAAGCTCCTAAGATTTTCCTTTTGTTTGGTATCTTGTTTTTGGGAGGTGGGTTTTTAGGATAAGCTATTTTTGGGTGCGTCTGGGGTTGGGGTGTGTCAGGTAGCCCCTGTGGTAGACAATGGGATAGAGGATAAGGAGTGCCAGCCATCCCTTCATATATTTCTCCCCTCCTATATTCACAGTCCCCTTTTACCAGTTGTCCGCTTTGCTGTCATCAAGAAGTGGAGAGAGGGGAATCGGCAGGCGGCCCCTTTAAGCTGGAGCTGAGGACAGACATCAGAGAATAAACGCTTGAAGAAGGCGGGTGGAGAGCGCGTCAGGTTGGTCAGTAGTTGGTCCAGCTACACGCGGCATGGGAAGGCGAGGCGGAGAAACCAGCGGGGGAAGACTGGAAAGACAGAGAAGGACTAACAGCCTTATGAGAGAGAGAACCGGAGCCCAGGGGAGGTCACAGCTTGTCGGCGAGCAGAACACCCGAACCTGGCGGAGGAGGGAAAGCTGAAGCAGATGACCAGACCTCACTGAAGGACGCGGAGTCACCACACCATGGCCCCAGAGGGATGTGGCTCTTCCAGGTGCGTGGGCGTCTACGGGGTTTTTGGAAAGGGGCTGAGTAAGAGAGGGACGGGAGGGGAGGCTGAGGGGTGAAAGGGACCCAGGGAAAAGGAAATAAGTAAGACGGAAACAAAGACAAGAGCAGAAATCATCGGATACTCTTTTTCTTTTGGTTGCTCCAACCTCTACACCACAGCTTTCCAAACTATGTTGCGCGACCCATATGTAGGTGTGTCGCATCGGCAGAGTCGAGCTGCAGGGGCTCTTAGAAGGGGCGAAGCAACAACAAAGCCCTATTAACATGCACAAGGTCTTAAAGACCTGTGAAGTGCTCGGGTGCGGCTGTGAGCGGTCCCGGGCTGTCACACACGACGAGGCGGGGGGAGGGAGTACTGAAGTAGGGTAACCACCGTTTTTGGCGGAGTGTCCCAGTGTCCCGACACTTTTCTCCAAAGTAGAGAAATGTCCGGGTTTTACAACAGCGTCCGGGTAAAACATCCAAATGTCCCGGTTTTAGTATGCTGTTTAGATCACCCCCGCGGGCCTTCCAGCAACAGGCAGAGTGGCGCTGCAGGGGCTCTTATATGAATAACAACAAAGCCTTATTAGCACGTTAAATGGTCTTCATTTGTGGATAGTCCATTTGGCAAAGGGCCCTTCAATGAGTGAATACGGTGGGTTATTGGGTCCAGGGGGTTGGCCTGGGGTTTGGGGCAGCCCCGGGATCGCGGTGCATTGGGAAGAAAAGCTGCCAAGAAGCCCAATAGAAGCTTTCACATTTACATCATTCTGCACGCTGCGGCTTGTGACCTTACGAAAAAAAAAACATAAAGAAATTCAGTTTAATGGAGAATGCCCGTGTGAGCCTTGGGCATGGAGGAGTGCGGGGGAGGGAGTGGGTAGGGGCGCTGCACACCTGGGCACCACCAATACAGGAAAATATAAAAGATTTAAGAATGAAAGCAACATTTTTTCCTCTTTGTCACAGACCCTTAACTAATCCATAAAGCAAAAACACTTACCTGAGTCTTTTCCTTCTGTCCGAGGGACGGTGGCGGCCAAGGCACACCTAAGGGACTGAAGAATAGTGACAATCAATCATTGTGATTTCCTGTAATACTAATAAAAAGTGCATACCAAGAAATTATTCAATGCAGACAGCTCCTTCTTGACCGACTCTTTTACACGAGGAGCTACGTACTTTCCCTACAGGGAATGGGAGACAGAAACACAGAAACCAACAGACACACACAGACAGACACATACGGGAAAGCATAGTAGGAAAACGCTATATACAGTTTTTATATTCTTGCATATGTACATTGTTAGGTCTCGCTATTATATCCCGCAGGGATTAATAGCGAGAGTATATAGTAGGCGAAACAAACTCTTGACCAAGCGCGGATTACGTCCAGTTCATGTGGACCAGTCGTGTGAGACGCGTGTGCACGTCAAACCTATCAGCCTCGCACCGCAATGGAATGTTGCCTCCCAAGCTGCTCCCCCGCCATCAGACTTCAAAGCAATGCGCTCCCGCCCCGCCCCCCCACAGCAATGCCACTCATTTTTCTTGCCTTCTGCTCTCCTGATTGTGCCCGTTCTCTTGCCTTCTGCTCCCCTAATTGTACTCGTTCTTTTGCCTTCTGCTCCCCTGATTGCATTTGTTCTTTTTGCCTCTGCTCCCCAGATTGTACTCGTTCTCTTGCCTTCAGCTCCCCTGATTGCACTCGTTTTTCTTGCCTTCTGCTCCCCTGATTGTGCCCGTTCTCTTGCCTTTTGCTCCCCTGATTGCACTCGTTCTTCTTGCCTCTGCTCCCCTGATTGCACTCCTTCTTCTTGCCTTCTGCTCCCCTGATTGCACTAGTTTTTCTTGCCTTCTGCTCCCCTGATTGTGCCCGTTCTCTTGCCTTCTGCTCCCCTGATTGCACTCGTTTGCTTGCCTTCTGCTCCCCTGATTGTGCCCGTTCTCTTGCCTTCTGCTCCTCTGATTGTACTCGTTCTCTTGCCTTCTGCTCCCCTGATTGCACTCGTTTTTCTTGCCTTCTGCTCCCCTGATTGTGCCCGTTCTCTTGCCTTCTGCTCCCCTGATTGCACTCGTTTTTCTTGCCTTCTGCTCCCCTGATTGTGACCGTTCTCTTGCCTTCTGCTCCACTGATTGCACTCGTTTTTCTTGCCTTCTGCTCCCCTGATTGTGCCTGTTCTCTTGCCTTCTGCTCCCCTGATTGCACTAGTTTTTCTTGCCTTCTGCTCCGCTGATAGTGCCCGTTCACCCACACCCTCACCCTCACACCCCCACCCCCTCACACCACCACACCCACTCACCCTCACACACACCCTCACCCTCACACACCCTCACCCTCACACACCCCCTCACCCTCACACACATCCTCACCCTCACACACTCCCTCACCCTCACACACCCTCACACACACACCCTCACCACTCTACCCGCTACCGCCCTCACTCTACCGCCCTCACTCTCCCACCATCTCGCCCTCACTCTACATCTCTACCGCCCTCATGCTACTGCCCTCACTCTACTACTCTACCGTCCTGTGTGTGATTTTCTTGGGGAAGTAATAGGTAAACAGATTAAGGTAAGCCCTCGTCTTGTTTTCTTTGAACTCAACGAAGAGGAAGATGTACGAATAAATTCTGCTGTTCCCAAGTTTATTTTCTATGTGGTTTTGGTGGCGAGGCGGGGGATAAGTAGGCTTTGGAAGTCTGAAAGTCCCCCATTTTTTTCTGAGTGCCTCAAAATTCTCATCTATACGAGCCAGACTGATATGGCCTGTGACCCAAGGAGTCAGGATAAGATCTGGACAATGTTGGTAAATTGGAGAGAAAACATCAGTGGGTCCAATGATTAAGCCAAACATGATGTGGGTCCTGGCCTCTCCTGTGTTGTGGTCCCCTTTTCGAAAAGGAGTTGGAAGTGGAACCAGCAGTATTCTTCTGCAGAGATGTACTCCGTCCCCTCCCGGACATTTGTGGGGTAAGATCAACCCTAGCAAGAGAGTTGGCAAGATGAGGACAAAAAACTAAAATCCTGATCAGGTAGTCCAGCTTTCAGTGTAATACATATACCGATGGCCCCCACACGCTGATCAATTTCGATTGGTTATATGTTATCTTATCAGCATCTGTCTAACACCTTCTTCCTCCACCATTACACCAAAACGATTTCTTAATAATGCCACATGACCATGAACGTCTGGCAGTGATGACACTAAAAAAGCACTTCATACAGTCTACAGTTTTCAAATAGCTTTTATATTCATCGGCATTGAGTCAGATTTTGAACATATATGTTTGTCTTATGATATAAATTCCAATAGGGGAAATATGTGCCTCTTTTATTACGTGTGACTGACTTGAGTTGCTGCCTCCCTCCCACAAATGATTTTCTACTTTAGAGTTTATAGCGTTATAGTGTTATTCTTGCCTTCCTAAGGTAGGGTTTATAGAAATATAAACTGGCAGAACACCAGTCAGCTCGGTATGACTGACTCAGCCTTTCTTCCATCTATGTTTCGTACAATGAGTATCAGGAAATTTGATGGTAACAGCACTCTTCAATAAAGAGAGACACGAGTGAACGGCATGTACGTGATTGTTTGTATTATTTAGTGCAGAGAACAAAAACTATGCTCATATCTAGCTTTTATCCTAGGATATTGTTTGATAAATGTCGTCAGTAGCTTGCCTATTTCTCATGTTGTGTGTCAGCCTGTGTTGGCTCTTCTTGTGCTTGTCACTCCCCTGGAGTAAAGCCTCTTTACCATCCTTCTGATTGGATGACATGTATACTACACTGTTCACTATTAGGAACTACCTTTGACTTTTGGATGAGCATTCCATGGGAGTACATTTGTTTTGGGTTTATGGGTTAACGGGTTTTTATCACTAATCCCTAAATTTCGCTGAAAATACCCATGAGTGCAAGTATTGTTCATAGTGTTGCTTTAACCAGTAGCGTGATCAGTTGTGCTTGGATGCTTTTCTTTATGTCTGTTTCACTCGAAAAGATACCATGTTTCTTTTATTTTATTCCACATTATGCTAGTCTCCCAATAAGCTTCCTGGTACTTCTTGGTTTTTCCTCCATTTAGAGAAATGAACATTTGCTGAGAATAGACACTTTCATAATACCACAAATATCTCCATTTTATTTATTTCCTTCTAGTCAAGTCTTCCATCACACGAACTGCACTTTTATGTTCCTGTGTGTGTCCACAAATGGGTCAGTATTATTGTTGATGTGTTTAGGGTCTTGCCAGATTCTCTGCATCTCTTGGATTATTTCCATGTGTGTTCAATGAAGGTGTGTTTTTGCTTATGGTGGTGTAGAACTGATGAGCGACTAAAGCCTTTCCTGCATTCAGTGCACTTGTATGGCTTTCCCCCGTGTGTGTCCTCTGATGCATCCTTAGGTTTTAGCAGTTACTAAAACTACTTCCGCATTCACTGCAATGGTATGGTTTTGCCCGTGTGTGTTCTCTGATGACTCTGAAGGATTGATAGCTGACTAAAGCTTTTCACACATTCACTGCACTGGAAAGGTTTTTCCCCTGCTTTTTTAAAACTGATGATTGACTAGCTGCACTTTAAGGGGTTTTCCTCTGTATGTGTTCGCTGATGTTTTTGTAGATATGATTACTGCACATTGGAGGTAAGTCTTTGCATATGGGAGCACAACAGTGGGATATGGGAGCGGGGCAGCCATGATCAAATGCTGGTCCTGACACGCTAGAGATATTTTTTAACATATAGGGGCCCTAGATCACATTTTGAAACAATGGGGTTGATTGGCTTGGCATAATAGGAAAATACATGAATATTTAATGAGAGCCCTTTTAGCTAATCTATTTGAAAAGTGTGCTTTACAATGCACTATTTGACCCAATACTTAAAAACATTTCCTCAGTTTCTGAACCTCTCTGCACACTCCATAGAGGAGGTTTGGCTCATTTGCTTCGCTTTCTACAATTCAGAGCTAGTATTATTTCCCACCACTTTCGAAGATCATATCAGCACCATAATACAGGTGGAAATTAAAACAGACATTTGTTTAACTTGTATTTTCATAATAATGATGCAGTTATTATAGAATGTTAGTGATGTCAATTCTTGTGATGTCCTAAGGATTAAGGTTATATGACTTCACCTCCTGGAAAGACTCAGGATTAAAGGTCATATGATATAACTTCCTCTGATTCTCAACACCCGCTCTGCCCGCAAACACGCGGTTGAACTCTGAGACCTACTCGACTCAACCACCCCAGACGTCACCTTCCTGACGGAGACCTAGCTGAACCCCTCCTCGGCACCCGACATCGCCATAGCCATCCCGGAAGGCTACAAGATCACCAGCAGGGACCGCACCAACGGAGTAGGAGGAGGAAACGCCCAACACCGACGAAGCCCTCAGCACCAGCGAACACCTCCACTTCCAGATCCACACCGACCCCAACACCACTCTCAGAGGAACCCTCGTCTATAAACCCGAGTAAGTAGTGCGCTTTACAAATGCTATGATTCATTAAGGTCAAAGGCTGTGTGATGTCACTTCTGATACCCCTGGCATTTTGATGAATCGATGTCCATGCAAAAAAGTTACAGACAGGAGAAAGTCAGCCGCACAAGATAGAAAAACACTGGAAAATGAAGGGATAAAAAACCTTTGATAGTAAAGTTTAAGAAAAGTAAATAGTATAAATGTACAAGGCCATACTTTTACTAGTGGGAATAGTTACACGTTAGAAATAATAATAAACATGATTTACTGGGGTCGGCAGAACCATCTGCCAAGGCTGCAGAGCTGGTGGTGGGAGTCAACCTGGTTGTGGTTGTCTTCAAACGTTCCGCGGCGCTGGTGGTGGTGGCAGCTGCTTATGAAGGTGCCCTCTTGCCCTTGGGTGCTTATGAAAGGAATAAAGATAAAAAGAACAATGATTGGTGGTACTCTCTTTACAAAAAACAGTTTGACAGACATAGTATTGATTATTTTAAATCAGATAACCTATTCCTAGATTCCTAATCTAAAATTACATTTTGAACTATTAATTCATTTCCATGAATGATCTTTGCTTCTCCAACCTCTTTTGATGGGCCAAGTTGGTCTCCCTTTGCATAGTACAGTACGTACATCAGGGAGATTAGGACTGTATGAGCTACATAAAGCCACAAGGAAGACGCTAACACCCCTGGTATACTACTATCATAATAGTAGTAGCATCCCCTAAATGTTCCCAAGCGAACACCTAGCTGGCCAACACTGGAACAGAATCCTGGCAGTGTCAATCACTCTCTGATGCAAAACGTGCATTTATGTCAAGTCAAGTCGAAGATTTATATAGCGCACTACTCACCCAGAGGGTCTCAAGGCGCTTGAGGGAGGGGGGTTCGCTACTTATCAAATAGCCAAGTTTTGAGTTGTTTTCTGAAGGAGAGGTGGTTCTGTGTGAGGCAGAGGTGGGTGGGGAGCGAATTCCAGGTCTTGGCCGCTAAGTAGGAGAATGATCTTCCTCCCATGGTGGCTTTTCGGATGCGTGGAATCGCGGCGAGGGCTTGATTGGACGATCGTAGTTGGCGGGTGGGGGTGTAAAAGGTCAGGCGCGTGTTGAGGTATCTGGGTCCTAGGTCATAGAGGGCCTTATGTGCGTGGGTGAGGAGACGGAACGTTATTCTCTTGTTGACAGGGAGCCAGTGAAGGTCTCTCAGGTGACCGGATAAGTGATTGTGGCGGGGTATGTCTAGGATGATTCGGGCGGAGGCGTTTTGAATGCGTTGGAGTTTTTTCTGTAATTTGGCTGTGATTCCGGCGTAGAGGGTGTTTCCGTAGTCCAGTCGGCTTGTGACGAGTGCTTGGGTGACCGTCTTTCTTGTTTCGGTGAGGATCCATCGGAAGATCTTTCGGAGCATGTGTAAGATGTTAAAGCATGATGATGAGATGGCGTTGACTTGTCTGGTCATCGAGAGGGAGGAGTCTAGGATGAATCCCAGGTTGCGAGCATGGTCCGTTGGTTTGGGTGCACTGCCCAGGGCCGGCGGCCACCATGAGTCGTCCCATGCAAAGGGGGATGATCCTAGGATGAGGACTTCCGTCTTGTCTGAATTCAGTTTTAAACGGCTGTTCTTCATCCACTCGGCTACGTCTTTCATCCCTTCGTGTAAGTTGGTTTTGGCGGTGTTTGGGTCTTTGGTGAGGGAGAGGATCAGCTGTGTGTCATCAGCGTATGAGATGATGTTGAGGTTGTGTTGGCGTGCGAAGGTCGCGAGGGGGCTCATGTAGACGTTGAAGAGGGTGGGGCTGAGTGATGATCCTTGTGGTACGCCGCAGATGACTTCGGTTGCCTCCGATCTGAAAGGGGGGAGGCGTACTCTCTGGGTTCTTCCGGCGAGGAACGAGATGATCCAATCCAATGCTTTTCCTTGTATCCCGACGTTGCTGAGGCGTTGTACAAGGGTGCTATGACAGACCGTGTCAAACGCTGCGGAGAGGTCCAGGAGGATGAGGGCAACTGTTTCCCCGTTGTCGAGTAGTGTTCGGATGTCGTCTGTTGCTGCGATGAGGGCGGACTCCGTGCTGTGTTTGGCTCGGAAGCCGGACTGTGAGGGGTCGAGGGAGCAGTTTGATTCGAGGAAGGCGGCGGGCTGACTGTTGATGGTTTTCTCTATGACTTTGGCAGGGAATGAGAGGAGCGAGATGGGGCGGTAGTTCTTAAGTTCGGTGGGGTCTGCTGTAGGTTTTTTCAGGAGGGCGCTGAGTTCGGCATGTTTCCAGCTTTCCGGGAAGGTAGCGGTGTTTAGGGAGCAGTTGATGATATCTCGGAGTTGGGGTGCGATGATGGAGTCGGCCTTGTTGAAGATGTGGTGGGGGCATGGGTCGGTTGGCGATCCGGAGTGGATGGAGTTAATCAAGCGGATGTGTCCTCGGTGTTGATCGGGTTCCAGGCGCTGAGGGTGGTGGTGGGGGGCTTCAGTTCGGAGGTAAGGGGAGTGGGCTGGTCGCCGAAGCTGTTATGTATGTCAGTGATTTTGCTGTGGAAGAACGATGCTAGAGAGTCGCAGAGGTCTTGAGAGGGAGTGATGTCGTTGGTGCCGGCGCTGGGATTGGTAAGCTCTTTGACGATGTTGAAGAGTTCTTTGCTGCTGTGGGCGTTGTTGTCGAGTCGATCCTTGAATGCTGATTTCTTGGTGGATTGGATCAGCTGGTGGTGTTTGCGGGTGGCGTCCTTGAGGGCGGTCATGTTGTCTGTGGTTGGGTTTCTTCGCCAGGCTTTCTCGAGGGATCGGCAGTTCTTTTTGGAGTTCTTGAGGTCATCGTTGAACCAGGGGGCTTTTTTTCTTCCTGGCTTGTTGTGATGGTTTTTCAAGGGTGCTAATTCGTCAGCGCAGTGGGTGATCCATTGTGCGAGATTGATGGCTGCTTGATTTGGGTCCGATGATCTGGCGGGAGGATTTTGGTTTAGCAATGTGGTGCGCTGGTTGGTGGTGATTTTGTTCCAGTTTCTGCGGGAGACTTGTTGTGGGTGGTGGTGGGTCGTGGTCTTTCTGAAGTTGAAAGTGGACGCAGCTGTGGTCCGTCCAGTGGAGTTCTGTGGCGTGATTGAAGGAGACGTGCTTACTGGAGGAGAAGATTGCGTCGAGCGTGTGTCCGGCGTAGTGGGTGGGGGTGTTTACCAGTTGTTTGAGTCCGAGATTGGCGAGGTTGTCCAGAAGGGAGGTGGTGTTGCTGTCGTTGTCCATTTCCAGGTGGAAGTTGAGGTCTCCTAGGAGAATGTAGTCCTCGGAGGGGAGGGCGTGTGGGCTGATAAAGTCAGCAATGTCTTTGCTGAATTGTGTGCGGGGTCCTGGGGGGTCTGTAAATGAGGGTGCCTCTAAGTGTGGTCTTGGGGTCGGTGTGTATCTGGAAGTGAAGGTGTTCGGCTGCTTTGAGGGTGTCGTCGGAGCTGGTCGAGATGCGGATGGTGTCTTGTGGACGATGGCGATGCCTCCTCCTGTTTGGTTGATGCTGTCTTTTCGGACGATCTTGTAACCGTCCGGGATGGCTATGGCGATGTCGGGCGCTGATGAGGCGTTCATCCAGGTTTCTGTAAGAAAGGCGACGTTCGGTGTTATGGTGTCGAGTAGGTTCCATAATTCAATGGTGTGTCTGTGGACCGACCGGGTGTTGAGCAGGATGCACTTCAGGTGGTTGTTGTTTGAGCTCAGTTTGGCGCTAGTGGTTGTAGTGTTGGTCCTGATGCAGCAGAGCTTGCAGGATTGGCAGGTGAAGGGTCCATGGGTACGTCCTGGGGCGGCTTGGTGGCAGTCGGGGAGTCGGCCGGTGTTGAGTGCAGAGAGGGTTGCGGCATCGTACGTTAGGCGGGTGGAGAGGTTTTAGCGGGGGCCAGGGGGTCTGGCGCTGAGGGCGGTCCAGGCGCGGACGGGTGTAGACGGGCTTATCTTTGGCGCGACCTCGGCGCGCATGGGGTGCGTCCGCTGCGCGTGAACGCTGCGCGCAAATGCATCTGTCATAAGTGGGGAGCGGAGGGGGCGGAGCGAGGGAGGAGCAGCTGGGAGGCGGGAGCGGGCAGGCGATGTCCAGGGAAAGCTTGAGGGAGCGAGTGGAGCGACCGTGGCTGACTGGGTCAGGACGGTCACAGCGCTTCCGCTCGCGGGACTATCTATTTGTTGGTAGTGGGAGGGAGGAGCAGCTGGGAGGCGGGAGCGGGGAGGCGATGTCCAGGGAAAGCTTGAGGGAACGGGGGTGGGGCCGCGGGGGAGCAGCGGCAGAGTGCTAGGACCAAATGGCACGGTCCAAAATGTCCAAAATGTAGTGGGGGGATCGGGGGCACAACCAGGCACAATGCAAGGCAGAACAAATAAATAGCTACAAAATACGATACCAATATCTATACAAATATGATACCAGGCACAGCAATATGACCACAGGCGATCTCGGGGGCACAATCAGCAAGCAAGCAGCAGGGCTGAGGGCAATATCCGTCTCCAGGCGAGATCGGGGGCACAATCAGGCGCAAAAGGGTTCAGGGAGCGAGTGGATCGACCGTGGCAGACTGGGTCAGGACGGTCACAGCGCTTCCGCTCGCGGGACTATCTATTTGTTGGTAGTGGGAGGGAGGAGCAGCTGGGAGGCGGGAGCGGGGAGGCGATGTCCAGGGAAAGCTTGAGGGAACGGGGGTGGGGCCGCGGGGGAGCAGCGGCAGGGTGCTAGGACCAAATGGCACAGTCCAAAATGTCCAAAATGTAGTGGGGGGGTCGGGGGCACAACCAGGCACAATGCAAGGCAGAACAAATAAATAGCTACAAAATACGATACCAATATCTATACAAATACGATACCAGGCACAACAATATGACCACAGGCGATCTTGGGGGCCCAATCAGCAAGGAAGCAGAAGCTGAGGGCAATATCCGTCTCCAGGCGAGATCGGAGCACAATCAGGCGCAAAAGGGTTCAGGGAGCGAGTGGAGCGACCGTGGCTGACTGGGTCAGGACGGTTATGTGAGTGAGGCACACTAAATCTCCATAGCTGCCAAGGTTTCAGATTGCTTATGTGTGACATTTTCATAGTTTCAGTGTACTTATGAATGACTTCCAACGACCAAATGTGTGACACTTAGAGTGACACTTTCTCGCTATCAAAATTAAGTTATGAAAATGGAAGGGTGCTTACCTTCTCATATACATTTTATTTGTTTTATAGAGCTGCTCATAACAATGTGGAGTGTCAGAGATCGATACATCACACACACATTATACAGAGACAATTAATCA
Organism: Lissotriton helveticus; assembly: GCF_964261635.1. Classification (NCBI taxonomy): domain Eukaryota; kingdom Metazoa; phylum Chordata; class Amphibia; order Caudata; family Salamandridae; genus Lissotriton; species Lissotriton helveticus. The sequence continues at coordinate 8,193 of NW_027611697.1, read as the reverse complement.
TATCTGTGTAAATGTAGTCTATAGGAAATGTTACATATGACGGTGAGGATTGCAAGTTGTAGGAATCACGTCATAGATATAAGTATGCAGTATATTTTAAGAGTATATGATCTGGAGAAGCATAAACTCAGGATTTAAAACATACCACAGTAATTGGCATAAGTAAAAAGAATGCTCATCTACGCGAACTAACCCTTTTTAGCAGCATTAGGATAATGAAAAACTGGGGGAGAAAAGAATGTTCTAACCTATACACACAGTTTGAATGCAGTTCTTGAAGACAGTTCATACCTAACTGTGCCATTTTAGGATTGTAACTAATGAAATGCAAGTAACAAAAGGACCTCTGCGACAAGCTGTAACTCATTGAGCTAGCCACATAAAATGCTGTTAAGTGGTCTGCATAGTACACGTTCTTTGCAGTAGTCACATTAACCCTTTCCGCTACTTCATGATGAGGAAAAACAGGCACTAGACAAAATGCCTCTCTCTCTCCAGCAGGAACATTATTCACAGGAGGCATCTTTACATTTTTATTGTTGCCTGAGAACTCTTGGACACACAAGGAATTCGTCAGCAGGTGGTTTTAAACCCATGTTATTTCTGAATATACAGCACCTGACCCTCCACTCTCCCAGCTCAGTGCTCGGTGCTGTAGTTCATCAGACATTACACGAATAGCAAAAGGATCTCTATGACAAAACCAGTAACTCATTGCTATAATCCTCATAAAATAGTCATTTCTGTGATAAAAGCCTGGTACGCATTTTTTGGAGCTGGATAATTTACAATCAGAGCTACTAGCCATGTTGGTCAGTTAAAACTGCCAATAGACAACAAAAGTCCAATCTATCCGCAGAAACATTAGTATCACCAGCCGCATTATTTGATGTACATGTGTGTCTCAATTCCGATGGGCAGCAGCAATTCCTGAATACATACAACAGTTGCAATCAATGTATATCACATTTCTTGCAGATATTCTAGTTTCGTTCCCAGACCCAATGGATTTGACACAGTAACAAATTAGAAGCCTCGTCATTGAAAGAGCGCTGCCCGAATCCAAACCTGTGGCTTTAATCTTTGGTGAATGACCTACCACTTCCACACACAAAAGTAGACTACTACTTTCTATGAGAAAAGCTGGGATGATTTTATCCTGGATGGATTATGGCACTCTCAGGTCTTTCGGCAATATTGGGTTACTTGAGATTATTTGTTTTAGTGGGTGCTTAGGGAGGGGCAATCATCCAAAATCCCCTAAAATAGACCCGCAGATCTCAAACGTACATGTAAAGCCCTATCACACCAAAGTACAGATTTTTTCAAGTTAAATTACTTTCAAGTTACAGAATGAGCACAATAGTTAGACAAGATGCTTTTAATGTTAGTATCTTGTTCAGAATCCAGCCAACACGTGTTTCGTCGTATGGGGTAGGGCCCACGACTTCCTCAGGGCTGGGAAAGAAAAACAGAAAACATCATGTAATCCCGCAATTCCTCGGGCATTGTTACATTAAAATCACTTTAGCAGAATCCATGCTATGACATTTCCAAAGTTGTGATACAACATCACAAATCCCACCAGCACTTGGAGGTAGTAGATGGGAAAAAAAGGGTGAGGGACAGGAAGAGACAAAAGCCCCAATATCCTGGGTTAAAGGGTTAAACGTTGAAGTATAAGCAACAGATCAAGAACATCACAAAGAAAAACCATGGTGCTCGTGGTGGAAAGTGTAGGAAGGGTCAAGCGCATTACTATACTTAATAATATACGTCAGTGAAAATACACTCATCTGTGTCCTCTCCCAAACACACACTGAGCAGAAAAGCTCAGGCCTACCTTGTAAAGTACAACTTCTCTTTCTATGCCCAAAGAGGGTAGCCAGATGTGACCATATTTAGTAATTGCTCATTATCCCAAGATTGTGAATTTATTTAGTACCAGGAGGTAAGAAACATACCTTCTGCCTGGTTATAGTTCCGACCCAGCCTAAGATCGGCTGGGTAATAAACGTAATCTTGAACGTCAATCTTGTTAAATTCTCTGTACAAAGATGATGGGTACTATCATTATCATACAAGTGTAAATTTAGCCCTTGCATCATACTTATATAGCATCTATTATGTGAGTATATGGTAAGTGCTCATATCCGGTGACTTACATCAACTTCTAGTGTTCGGGTTTGTGGCTTTAATTACGTGCTCGGTAATCATTAGTCTACAGAGGGTTTCACCTTCCCTATTTATACCGTGTGTATTGATTAGAAGCAGAAATGAGGCTTACCCGCAAGACCTCTGCGACTCCCTTGCCTCGTTTTTCCACAGCAAGATCGCCGACATACACAACAGCTTCGACGCACAGACCACGCGCCCTACCACTGAGCCAACGCCCCCCACCACCACCCTCTGCGCCTGCACTCCGGTCAGCACCGAAGACACCACCCGCGTGATGAACACCATCCACTCCGGATCACCTACCGACCCCTACCCCCACCACGTCTTCAACAAAGCCGACTCCATCATCGCACCCCAACTCCGGGACATCATCAACACCTCCTTCAACACCGCCACCTTCCCGGATAGCTGGAAGCACGCCGAGCTCAGAGCCCTCCTGAAGAAACCTACAGCGGACCCCACCGATCTCAAGAACTACCGTCCCATCTCGCTCCTCCCTTTTCCTGCCAAGGTCATCGAGAAGACCGTCAACAGTCAGCTGGCCACCTTCCTCGAGACGAACGGATCCCTCGACCACTCGCAGTTCGGCTTCCGTGCCAACCACAGCACCGAGACTGCCCTCATCGCAGCCACAGACGACATCAGATCCCTGCTCGACAACGGGGAAACAGCAGCCCTCATCCTCCTGGACCTCTACGCAGCGTTCGACGCGGTCTGACACCGCACCCTAGTGCAGCGCCTCAACAACATCTGAATCCAAGAGAAGGCACTGGAGTGGATCATCTCATTCCTCACCGGAAGAACCCAGAGAGTCCGCCTCCCCCATTCAGATCCGAGTGGCCCCCTGCCCTGGGCACCACTCCCAAGCCAACGGACCACGCTCGTAACCTGGGCTTCATCCTGGACTCCTCCCTCTCGATCACCAGACAAGTCAACGCGTCTCGTCGTCATGCTTCAACACCCTGCGTATGCTCCGAAAGATCTTCCGGTGGATCCCCACCGAAACCAGGAAGACAGTCACCCAGACACTCGTCACCAGCCGACTGGACTATGGGAACACCCTCTACGCCGGAACCACAGCCAAACTTCAGAAAAGACTCCAACGCATCCAGAATGTGTCCGCACGACTCATCCTGGACATCCCCCGACACAGCCACATCTCCGGACACCTGAGAGACCTGCACTGGCTCCCCGTCAGCAAGAGGATCACGTTCAGACTCCTCACCCACGCACACAAGGCTCTCCACGACCCGGGAGCCAGGTACCTCAAAACCGCCTGACCTTCTACACTCCCACCCGGCAGCTACATTCCACCAGCCTCGCCCTCGCCGCCGTTCCACGTATCAGCAGAGCCACCACTGGAGGAAGATCCTTCTCCTACCTGGCAGCCAAGACATGGAACTCCCTCCCCATACACCTCCGACTGACCCAGGACCACCTTTCCTTCAGGAAGCAACTCAAGACCTGGCTCTTCGAGCAATAGCAGACCCCCCCCAAGCGCCTTGAGACCCTCAGGGTGAGTAGCGCGCTGTACAAATGCTATGATTGATGATTGATTACCCCAAAATCAGCGCACGATATGTGTGCGCGCTGTAAAGATCCTTGTATTTTCAAAAAGCACGGTTTGGTATGCGTGCTGCTTCGCGAACTGTATTATAGTCCGTGCTTGGATGCTACAAGGCAAATACAAAGGACAAACGGGGACTACCATTAGTATCCGAGCAAACATCCATATCTAGGAAGAAAAAGGGCACGTGGTGCGAGTTAACTCTAACCGGCGTCACTTCTAACCTGTATGCGGCATCCTCCGTGATCCTCACTCGTCACCCGGCACTCAGTATGGTCGAGAGTTCAGAGCCGGATGCCGGAAGCACTGTAAAGGAGTGCCAACCGTGCAATAGCTAGACCGTTTTGCCCGATTCGACGGGTGAAAAAGCTTTTATTGTTCAATTATTTAAAATCATTACAATATGCTGACAATATAAAAATAGTTATCTAAAAAAAAGACATAAGTTATATTCCCTAATTTTTTGTTTACTCCAGTCAGTTCAACATAAAACCTTCAGTAAAATGTCATATTCTAGCTATGCAGTTTAAAAACAAGGTGCATTAATTATTATTATTATTTTTTTTTAATGGGAGATATGACACCTCTCCCCCTCTCCAATTCGACGGTTTAGTAAACTCCGCCATATTGGATGAGTATGTGTGCCCGAATCTGGTATGATAACCGGAAACACCTAGCTTTCAGTCCAGGGCCCCATATAATCGGTGCAAGTGTATTATAGTTAAGAGAAAGAGTAACTCAATACAGTAATTATTAGTCCACTGAATAGTCTGTTCGGCCATGTCGACAAACACACATTCGTGCCCTCTGAATATGTATTGCTTAAATGACACTCATTGTACGCAGGTATAGGCTCAGATCCAGCCCATATCTTAGTATCATCATCCTAATTGCACTGCAGGAGTATCTGGTGTGTGACAAATGCGGCATCTTGCAGTGGGCTTCGGTTTCCTCAGAAAACATAATCTGCAAAACCATCAAATGACTGACCCTCTTATGATCCCTGGGAGGGTCTGTACAAGGAGTGACCGGTGACTGACCCTCTTAAGATCCCTCGGAGGGTCTGTACAAGGAGTGACCGGTGACTGACCCTCTTATGATCCCTCGGAGGGTCTTTACAAGGGGTGACCGGTGACTGTCCCTCTTATGATCCCTCGGAGGGTCTGTACAAGGGGTGACCGGTGACTGACCCTCTTATGATCCCTCGGAGGGTCTGTACAAGGGGTGACCGGTGACTGACCCTCTTATGATCCCTCGGAGGGTCTGTACAAGGAGTGACCGGTGACTGACCCTCTTATGATCCCTCGGAGGGTCTGTACAAGGGGTGACCGGTGACTGACCCTCTTATGATCACTCGGAGGGTCTGTACAAGGAGTGACCGGTGACTGACCCTCTTATGATCCCTCGGAGGGTCTGTACAAGGAGTGACCGGTGACTGACCCTCTTATGATCCCTCGGAGGGTCTGTACAAGTGGTGACAGGTGACTGACCCTCTTATGATCCCTGGGAGGGTCTGTACAAGGAGTGACCGGTGACTGACCCTCTTATGATCCCTCGGAGGGTCTGTACAAGGAGTGACCGGTGACTGACCCTCTTATGATCCTCGGAGGGTCTGTACAAGGAGTGACCGGTGACTGACCCTCTTATGATCCCTCGGAGGGTCTGTACAAGGAGTGACCGGTGACTGACCCTCTTATGATCCCTCGGAGGGTCTGTACAAGGGGTGACCGGTGACTGACCCTCTTATGATCACTCGGAGGGTCTGTACATGGAGTGACCGATGACTGACCCTCTATGATCCCTCGGAGGGTCTGTACAAGGAGTGACCGGTGACTGACCCTCTTATGATCCCTCGGAGGGTCTGTACAAGGAGTGACCGGTGACTGACCCTCTTATGATCCCTCGCAGGGTCTGTACAAGGAGTGACCGGTGACTGACCCTCTTATGATCCCTGGGAGGGTCTGTACAAGGAGTGACCGGTGACTGACCCTCTTATGATCCCTCGGAGGGTCTGTACAAGGAGTGACCGGAGACTGACCCTCTTATGATCCCTCGGAGGGTCTGTACAAGGAGTGACCGGTGACTGACCCTCTTATGGTCCCTCGGAGGGTCTGTACAAGGAGTGACCGGTGACTGACCCTCTTATGATCCCTCGGAGGGTCTGTACAAGGAGTGACCGGTGACTGACCCTCTTATGGTCCCTCGCAGGGTCTGTACAAGGAGTGACCGGTGACTGACCCTCTTATGATCCCTCGGAGGGTCTGTACATGGAGTGACCGGTGACTGACCCTCTTATGGTCCCTCGGAGGGTCTGTACAAGGAGTGACCGGTGACTGACACTCTTATGATCCCTCGGAGGGTCTGTACAAGTGGTGACCGGTGACTGACCCTCTTATGGTCCCTCGGAGGGTCTGTACAAGGAGTGACCGGTGACTGACACTCTTATGATCCCTCGGAGGGTCTGTACAAGTGGTGACCGGTGACTGACCCTCTTATGATCCCTCGGAGGGTCTGTACAAGGAGTGACCGGTGACTGACCCTCTTATGATCCCTGGGAGGGTCTGTACAAGGAGTGACCGGTGACTGACCACTTATGATCCCTCGGAGGGTCTGTACAAGGAGTGACCGGTGACTGACCCTCTTATGATCCCTCGGAGGGTCTGTACAAGGAGTGACCGGTGACTGACCCTCTTATGATCCCTCGGAGGGTCTGTACAAGGAGTGACCGGTGACTGACCCTCTTATGATCCCTCGGAGGGTCTGTACAAGGAGTGACCGGTGACTGACCCTCTTATGATCCCTCGGAGGGTCTGTACATGGAGTGACCGGTGACTGACCCTCTTATGATCCCTCGGAGGGTCTGTACAAGGAGTGACCGGTGACTGACCCTCTTATGGTCCCTCGGAGGGTCTGTACAAGGAGTGACCGGTGACTGACCCTCTTATGATCCCTCGGAGGGTCTGTACAAGGAGTGACCGGTGACTGACCCTCTTATGATCCCTCGGAGGGTCTGTACAAGGAGTGACCGGTGACTGACCCTCTTATGATCCTCTGAGGGTCTGTACAAGGAGTGACCGGTGACTGACCCTCTTATGAACCCTCGGAGGGTCTGTACAAGGAGTGACCGGTGACTGACCCTCTTATGATCCCTCGGAGGGTCTTTACAAGTGGTGACCGGTGACTGACCCTCTTATGACCCCTCGGAGGGTCTGTACAAGGAGTGACCGGTGACTGACCCTCTTATGATCCCTCGGAGGGTCTTTACAAGTGGTGACCGGTGACTGACCCTCTTATGATCCCTCGGAGGGTCTTTACAAGTGGTGACCGGTGACTGACCCTCTTATGATCCCTCGGAGGGTCTTTACAAGGGGTGACCGGTGACTGTCCCTCTTATGATCCCTCGGAGGGTCTGTACAAGGGGTGACCGGTGACTGACCCTCTTATGATCCCTGGGAGGGTCTGTACAAGGAGTGACCGGTGACTGACCCTCTTATGATCCCTCGGAGGGTCTTTACAAGTGGTGACCGGTGACTGACCTCTTATGATCCCTCGGAGGGTCTGTACAAGGAGTGACCGGTGACTGACCCTCTTATGATCCCTCGGAGGGTCTTTACAAGTGGTGACCGGTGACTGACCCTCTTATGATCCCTCGGAGGGTCTTTACAAGTGGTGACCGGTGACTGACCCTCTTATGATCCCTCGGAGGGTCTTTACAAGTGGTGACCGGTGACTGACCCTCTTATGATCCCTCGGAGGGTCTTTACAAGTGGTGACCGGTGACTGACCCTCTTATGACCCCTCGGAGGGTCTTTACAAGTGGTGACCGGTGACTGACCCTCTTATGATCCCTCGGAGGGTCTGTACAAGGAGTGACCGGAGACTGACCCTCTTATGATCCCTCGCAGGGTCTGTACAAGGAGTGACCGGTGACTGACCCTCTTATGATCCCTCGGAGGGTCTGTACAAGGAGTGACCGGTGACTGACCCTCTTATGATCCCTCGGAGGGTCTGTACAAGGAGTGACCGGTGACTGACCCTCTTATGATCCCTCGGAGGGTCTTTACAAGTGGTGACCGGTGACTGACCCTCTTATGACCCCTCGGAGGGTCTTTACAAGGAGTGACCGGTGCCTGACTCGGCTTCTTCAACACTTCAATGCTCCCCCCGCCCGTCCCATGACCGCACGGGGGCGCTGCAGCAGCAGCTTCAAAGTCCCCCCAGCCCCAGTGGCTGTTACATGTCCCAGATACAAAGCGACCAACGCGCCTTAGAAACGGGGATCCCTGCAGCCAGGCTTAAAATATACAGTCTCACGCGCCGGGCAACTGCGCATGCGTAGAAAACAGAGACAGTCTCCAGCATGCGCAAAGAGTACCAATGCACCTTAGAAACGGGGATCAAACGCAGCCAGGCTTACAATAGTCAAGCTCACGCAGTGTGCATCTGCG